>NC_133526.1:194284995-195630965 GCF_048544455.1 Silene latifolia
ACACTGTGAAGCTGTTTGTGACCTCCCATGTTGCTGGCTGGTTTGGGGAGGTCCCTACTTCGCGTTATATTGTAAGTTTTCCGCATCTTCACTCTTCTTTTTAGTTTGCATTTCCTTTGCTCATTTATGAGTACAATGAGGGCATTGTACGGTTTGGTTTGGGGAGGTTATGCATCCATATCCGTGTCTGCATTTATGTCTTTAGTGCATTTCTGTTACCACGTTTAATTTCTGTATGCATTGCTGTTTATTTTTATAAAATTCAAAAATCTCATAAAAATTATAAAATTCAAAAATTCAAAAAATTTCACGTTTACTTTTGCATATAGGCCGAGTCGAAACGGTAGATTTCAATGATGATATTGCACTATAATTCGTCTTTTTGCTTAAGCCTTGCATAAATTAATATCTTTTAGCATTGTCTTATTGCATATCTACGAGTTTATGTTAAAATACAGCTGAACAAATAGACTTGACCTGAAATTTTGGCAACCTACTTATAAATTCTAAGTTTTAGAGCCTTATAAACCGGTGTCATTTGTGACCGGTTTCATGTAGGATTGTGAGTAGTATACTCCTTGCATAACATGTATCATTAATTTGCACAAGTATGAAATTCAATTGCTAACTGCCTGCATACATTCGGGTTAGTGGTTGGTATCATATGCAGGGAGGTGCTTACATTCCCTTTTTCTTTCATTTTATCCATTAAACTCCACATTAACCAAATTTGCCTTTTTGACCCCTTACTACATCCAAATTTAGCCTGCCTTGTCAAGCTAGTTAGTGTATGTTTTGCGGTATACTATTTATTGTGCCAAGTTTGGTTTGTATTACATTACTTGGAGTTGGTAATTTATGGAGGAAGGAATTAAAATTGAAAAAAAAACGTGAAGAAGAGAACAAAAAAAAAAAGAAGAGAAAGCCGTGAAAAAGAAGAAGAAAAAGAATGAAAAAAATATGATGAAAAAAAAAAGATGTTTGATTGTTGACGGTTTCACTCCTATGGTTTATTTATATCTATTGAGGAGTATGTTCAGTTCAGTTTGGTGAGTTTGTATGCCAATTAAAGGGCATTGTGCTTAATTTTGATGAATTAGAAATGGATATGTTCCATTTAGTTCTGTTCAGGTACTAGCTTGGCCGCCTAAACCCTCACATTTCCAAAAATGTTTTGCCTTTTATTATCCATTGCCTCACTTTACCATACTTTTTGTAAGCCCTCGGCTGTGACGGACCTTGTTTGGTTGGAATGTATGTAAGGTAGCTAGAATTGTCTATCATATTAGCTGCATGCATGTTTATGTGGGTCGTAGTTTAGATGAGCGGCTATTTTTCTTTCTCTCTTACAACATATGCTTACCCTTTGCTTCATGAGAGAAGAGTGACCCGTGAGAGTCCATCATTAAAGGTCTTGCAAGGTCGACGGTTCAGCTTTATTATAAACATCTTACAACTCGTTTGCGTTAAACTGTTTCGCAGTAAGTGTTAGTTTGCTGCATTAAATTGGTTTAAGTGGACAATTTGTAGTTAGCTCTGAGTTTTCTTTTCTGTTCCACTAGTTTTGCATATGGTTTGCTTGGGGACATGCAAAGGTTTGGTTTGGGGAATTTTGATGCGTGCATTTTATATAGGCATTTGTACTTCATTTGCACACATTCCTATGCATATTTAGTAGTGTTTAGCTACAAATTTCTCCCGAATTGTCTACTTTGGTTTCTCTTGTCTTATTTGCAGGAATGAACCAAAGAGAAGCGAAATCAAGCTTAATACATGTCCCTATACATGCATTTATGAGATGAGTTGAGTCGGAGCTTGGAGACTACTATTTTGAGATGCGCAAAGAAGTAGGATAGCTAGACGAGCAAAGGAAGAACTTCGAATTACTAGTGCCTATTTTGAAGAGCCATATCTCGAGTTCTACAACTTATTTTTAGGTGATTCTAATTGGATATGGAATATTGTCCTCTTAGCTTTCCAACGCCACCGGAAACGCTCTGTTTGACCAAGTAACGAAGAAATAGCGGCCGTTTGAAGTTCAGTGCGTGAAGCAGGAATTTTGCGCTGGAAAGTACTCGATCGAGTACTACCTTGTTCGATCGAGTCCTTTTTCTACTCGATCGAATGTGCCTTTTTGATTAGTGTTCGATCGAGTACCTAAAGTCTTCGATCGAGAGGTTTTAGCTTGGATTTGTTCGATCGAGTGATATAAAGTTGCTCGATCGAGTGACTAGCTTATATACCCGGGATTTTTATTCCGTGTTAGGTTTATTTTATGTTAATAATCACTTACCTATATAAAGGAAGTCGGGATTAGGTCAAAAACATCTTATCATACTATTTTACTCTTAATCACTGCTTTCTCTCTTAATCTCGACTACTACCTTGTTCTTTTTTCCGGATCTTAACTTGTAATTCTCTCTTTACTCTCTCTTTAATTTGCGATGTTTATTATTTCTTCATCTTTTGTTCTTGTTATGTTTATGCATAGCTAATCTCCCTTGCTAGGACACAGGGGAGCCATGATTTTAAAGAAATTGTGAAATAGATGATTAGAATTGATGCGAATTTGATCTATGTTGTTAATCGCTACATATAATTGTTCTTGTCTATTTGAGCCGACGCAATTAGGTAATAAATCACGGTACACCTTGACCTAGATCGGAAGATTGGAAAAGCTAAGACCTATAGCGAACATTAGGGCATTCTAGTGAGCGCGAAAGTTAAGCTAGTAGTGTCTTAGGGTGAATTGAGACCGGGAGGAGATATTCGCTACCCTGTAGATCGAATTTGCATTGACCTGCGACCCTAGATTACGTTTCCTAAGAATCATGGTGAACCGACTGTCTTAGCTACTCTCTCTCTGTTTATTATTGTCGACTCTCTCCTTTATTTCTCTTATTATATTCCTCTCTTTTAACCTCATTAGATTAGAACAATCATTTAAAAAAACCCCCAATTGTGACCGTAGACAGACTAGAATTGACGAATAGATAGTGACTACCTCCCTGTGGAGATCGACCCTACTTACCGCTGACTTCTGTTAGTAGTACTTAGGTAATTGTTTTTGGTACCTGACGACGGTATCATTTCTACATACCACTTCTCCTACCACATTATTCAACCATTCAAGTTCCAAGTACCACACATATACATTGACTTGACACACAACAATTTCCCCTGGTGACCGGTTTGAGATCGTAAGGGCCTAGTGCGACTTCGGGATGTCTCTCAAGTCCTTGCAGTAGCTCCAAACAACTCTCCCCGGGTTCATTTTATTTAGACTCCCTAAGTTCATTGGGTTCATTAGTTTTAGGTGCCGGAATCGTCGGCTCTGATACCACTTTGTAACACCCCCTCGTACCAAGGTACCTTACCAAAGACTACCCTAGCATGAAAGACTGTTACCATCTCGGTTGCCCGAGGTTGGTATATCAAAAGCAACAATCCAAAACACATTTATTAAAGTGCGAAAGAGTAAAGTTTACATCGTCACAAAGAAATCTCAAACCAAAGTACTGTTATGAAATCACAACTATAAAAGAAAACTAAAACTCTTGACAGCGGAAGCTAAGCTTGTGTGGTGACTCCCCAAAACTGCCCCAAAGCTAAACAATCCCATGTCACAATCTGCTCACCACCCCCAAATGGATCACCACAGATTTTACAAAACAATAACGGCGTCAGTTACTGAATAATTAAAGTAAGACAAATACAATAAGGTAATCAGCTGTTCAACATCCACCCCATCTCCCGATCACACAAAATCACTGACTACACGCCAAGGTGTGTAGCCCTGCCAGATTACCCATCGCAAAAGGTAATCCTCGCCGCCAGTGGGGGACCACTGCCAATCCCCACCTAAACCCCCCTCATCAACGAGCGATAACCTGTCCCATTAATGTGCACATCCCCCCGTGGCGGGTTCCACGGAGGGCAAAACTTGGGCGTGAAGCCACTCCCGCAAGTGACTTCATTCAGCCGAGGACGCACCTCGCGAACCATCATCATCATCAATCATCAAAACACCACCACCAACTCCAATACTCCAACAAAAACAGACAAATCAAAACAACAATTACCACAATCGCAATACAACTTAAATCAATAAAACAGGAACTGAGTAGGGAAACCCTACCTTAGAACAACTACAAGAAACACAAGCAGGCGATCTAGAATGGCTCCTCTACGAAGTCTTCGCCGATGATGAGACAATGGATGAATGCACTTGCTAACGATCACACACACTCTAGGGAAAGATTTGAAGAGGATTAGAGAATCGTTGAGTGATTAGGTTTTTTAAAAGTATAATTAGAAACTGATTTACGTTTTTATATAACTTTTAATCATTTCCAAATCAAACTGCGGAAATAACACTCGATGGACCGGATACTCGGTCGAGTATAGAGTATACTCGGCCGAGTACCCTCTACTCGGTTAAGTATTCCACATACTCGGCCGAGTGTTCCTGGGTAGTAACCAATCCAGGAAACACGACACACTTTACTCGACCGAGTAGGCCATACTCGACCGAGTACCATCCTAGAAAAACCGTAGTATTACACCGTGCTCGGGCCTAGCTTTGCCAGCCCTATCCCAGCACGGCCCCATTTTACTCCTATAATGTCATGCCCGAGTTCCTCCACCCCAGCCAAGCCCGCCCCTTGACACGACCCTACCAACCCGACATAATGGCCGATCCTACTTTTAAGTTTTATCCATATGAAAATATGAATTTCTTCACACCTTAACACTTTGTTTTATCAAAATACACTATCTTCACCTTAACAACAATACCTCAAGTACTAATGTAAGGACCATTTTCCAAATACACAATATCTCATTAAGACGGCAACCATCTGTCTATAACTAAAGATGTAACAACCCGGATTATAAATGATGGGGCATATTCTGCACCCGCTGACCAGTCAACATATTGAGCAAGGTCAAAGATATCCACAGCAAGTCAACGTCTTAGACAGCCTAACCGACGAGGCCTGTCGGCCTGTCAGATGGGTCCCGGCCGGGGCAACCAGCCAGCCGGGGCACACATCCGCGAACTCATGTCCAAGACCCCTCGGCGGTGAGTCAACAGGGCCCACCAGCCTGCCATAGGTCCCTCGGCCGAGGGGTAGATCAGTCTTTCCACCTGCTAGCCACTTGGCCACTACGTGACAAAAGGTGAAAGTCTATAAATACTCCTCTACTCTCATTGAGTAGAGGATCCACAATTTAACCTAAGAATCACTATTCACCTGGTAATATCTTCCTTATCTCTCTACAATACGTACTTTGCCAAGTAAAAACAACTTACCTCTCTAAGTTACTGACTTGAGCGTCGGAGTGAGTTCGCTCGGCCCAAAGCCGAGCCCTCAGTTTGTTCATCGTTTCAGGAGACCGCAAGAAGGATTCAACCAAAGACGTCATTCTACAAGCACGGGTGGTAACTTATAACTGCTCTGGAATTACACCCGGAACAATTGGCGCCGTCTGTGGGAAAAGATACTAGAAGCTAGTCACATTCATTCCCAAACAAAAAAAAAAAAAAAAAAAAAAAACAAAAACCCACCCAAAAAGCTAAGAAGATGTCGAAACAACCAGAGAAGGTGTTGGTGGAAAACAAATTCTACCAAGACGACACATTCCACAACTCAGAAATCGGGCAGTCCCCCACCGGCCGTATCACTAATACGACGAACGGGACGCCAAGGGAACAAGATATGCGCTGCCGTCACGACCAGGTCACCATCATGGGACATGTGGTTGATGCAAAGAAAGTGAAGCTACTCCTGGACATAATTGCTAGTACGCCGGCTCACACTGTCACACCGACAAGAGCGGCGGAACCCGTCCAGGAGACCAGGGCCCAGAATGTGACTCCAAGAGACTTGAATGGAGCACTGGAGGAAGCTGGCCCTGTCAAGACGCCGGGGGAGCCCAGAGCGCTAGTGGTAGACCTTAGTCCTTCCCGCACTCGCGAGAGGGCAGCGTCGCCGCAGCGTCGACGAGGCACCCCCCAGAGGAGTGAAAGAAGTCCGACTCACCAGAGTCGAAGAAGAAGCCCGACTCACCAGAGTCGGAGAAGAAGCCCCTCCCGCCACGGGGAGAGGAGCCGGACTAGGGATGTGAGGAGCCGATCGCCGCGTGTCGTTCGACACGTGGTCGACAGCGGCCCCTCGGCGCCTACGTCCTAGATACCCCGTCCGACTAAGTGAAGTTGCCACCTATAGCATACAAAGGAGAGGGCGACCCAACCGACCACGTCGAGGCTTACGAGTCTCATATGTCAGTATGGGAGCAACCCGATGAGGTTTGGTGCCGAGTCTTCCCAACGACATTGCATGGGATGGCACAAAGTTGGTACAAGGGGCTATCCGACGGGTCGGTATACTGTTACGCCGACCTAAAAGACACGTTCCTAGCCCAAAGTATTCCCGCAACAAGAGGAGGGCCGTGGAGACCTCGGACCTCCCGACTATTAGACGGGGAAGGAGGCGAGTCTCTCCGAAGTTATGTGAAGAAGTTCGACGCCAAGGTTCAGCAGATCCGTGAGTGAGCAATGAACCGGGCGACCTTCGCGGCGATGAAAGGCCTCCCAAGAGGAGACCTAAAGAATGAGCTCATCAAGTGCGGTGGCCAAAGGTTAGACTCGCCAGAAAATGGCCGATCAAGCCATTAAGGTGGAGGACTACCACAAGACACGGGTAGGCCCCAGCGAGGCCGAACACTCGAGAAAGAAAAAGCCGCCGGGAGGACAACCGGATGAAAGACGCCGTGACGGTAATAGGTCACGATGTCGACAGTCCACCAGGAAACGAGAACTCGGCGGACGCCGGGGAGTTCGGGAACGACCGCGAGGCGGTACAATGATCACACCCCCTCGCCGTGTCCGCCGCCGAGGTTTTTGCCCCGAGCAAGAGCGAGGGTCGAAGTGGGAGAGGCCTCCCGGTAGCCGAGGAGTGACGGTGACACAAGCCGATCATCGTGAGTACCACGGCCACACCGGTCACCTTACTGACAACTGCCGACATCTGAAGAATGCCATCGAAGAACTGATCCGGAAAGGGAGCCTCGGCAAGTATGTTGCCAAAGGCCAAAAGACCGACGATTCAGATAAGAAATCCGTCTTCGAACGGATAGGAGTAATCCATGTTGTCATCGGGGACAACGAGAACGGTGGGTCCGCTCAGGGGCACAAACGGCACCTGAATGAGCTGTATCAGGCCGTCAACTTCGTACCCAACACAGCGACTCCCGCTTCCAGCATCCCCGATATAACTATTGGGCAGAAGGATTACGAGGGAGTCATCGCCCCTCACAGCGACCCACTCGTAGTCCACTTGGACATAGCCAACCACCTGGTGAAGAGGTGCCTGATTGACACAGGCGCCTACACAAACATTATGTACAGCGAATGCTTTCTCAACCTCGGTCTGAAGGTTGAAAACTTGAACCCCTGCACCATCCCGTTGTACAGATTTTCTGGAGCCGGCCTGGTACCCCTTGGGTCAATCAGGCTGTCGGTGAGGTTCGGCGAGGGAAGTGCGGCCAAGAACGTTATGTCTGAGTTCGTGGTCATTGACGGCTCGTCCCCCTACAACGTTCTCATAGGCCGAGTCACCCTGAGCGAGGCCGATGCAGTAATGTCCATCCGGGCTTTGACATTGATGTATGTCTCGGACCGGGGGGAAACGCATAAGCTCGTTTCAAAGAACGAAAAGGACGAAGTGGTCAATGTCCAAGTGTCCGCCAGAGGGTGCAACATGCAATCCTTCAAAGTGGCAAAGAAGTCAGAGAAGGGGAAGAGCCCATCCTTGCAACAGGACGGCGAGCGCATGGGTACCACCGTCGGCATGGTTGAAGGAGCGGAGACCAAGGAGGTAGAGATTGACCCAGGCCGCACCGTAACTATCGGTGTTAACCTGGAGCCAAAGTTCAGAGCCGCACTCCTAGATCTGCTGAGAAAGAACAAAGACGTCTTCGCCTACTCAGCGGCCGAGATGCCAGGCGTGAGCCAGGAAGTAATTGTTCACAAACTAAACGTACTCCCCACCGCTCGCCCTGTCAAGCAAAGGATGAGGAACTCCTCATCCGAGAAGGATGAGGCCATCAAAGCCGAGGTAGATAAATTATGCGGCGGCAAAGCTTCATCATGCCTTGTACCTATCCTGAGTGGTTAGCTAATGTTGTAATGGTGAGGAAATCATCGGGGGCATGGAGGATGTGCGTGGATTTTACCAATCTTAATAAAGCATGCCCCAAAGATTGCTATCCCTTTCCTCGAATAGATAGCTTAATCGACGCGACGGCAGGCTACACTATGCTAAGCCTGCTGGACGCCTTCTCAGGGTATCATCAGGTGTTCATGGCCGAGGAAGACATGCCTAAATGCGCATTCATCACTGCTAACGGCACATACATGTACAAAATGATGCCGATTGGTTTAAAGAACGCCGGTGCAACTTACACAAGACTGGTGGACAAAGTGTTCCAAAATCAAAAAGGGCGAAACATTGAGGCTTACGTCGACGATGCTATTGTAAAAAGCAAGTTCGACAGCGAGCACTTAGCCAATTTACGCGAGACATTTTGTTCACTAAGGAAGTACAAGATGAAGCTCAACCCAATGAAATGCAACTTCGGTGTCCGGCACGTAAGTTCCTCGGCGTACTTGTCGGTGCCGGGGGGAATTGACGCGAATCCAGACAAAGTCCGGCGATCCTAGACTGCCGGAGCCGAGGAATCGAAAGGAGGTCATGATCTTGACCGGGAGGATGGCGGCTCTAGCCCGTTTCATCTCTCGGTCATCCGACAAAAGCACCCCATTCTTCAAAGTGTTGAAGGGGAATAAAGACTTTTACTGGGGGGAGGAGAGAGCACGGCTTTCAAACAATCGAAAACTCATCTTCGACTCTCCCAACCCCGTCCTGGCCGATCGGGGGAAACATCAGTATCTGTACATAGCGATTACCTCGGCCACGGTCGTCTGCCGTGATCGTCGAGAGAAGAGGACAAGCAAAGCACCCAATCTACTTTGTCACCATACATCTTTGTTCGCCGAGAGAAATTACCCGCCGATTGAAAAAGAGCCTTTGCCGTCGTCGTCGCCGCAAGGAAATCGAAACCCTACTTCGACGCACACCCCGTGACGGTCCCTAATCGACCGGCCGTTGGAGAAAGCATTGGAAAAGTTTGAGCAATCCGCAGGCTCATCAAATGGGCGATAGAGCTATCCCGCCGGCATTCAAGACAAGCCGAGGCCCCTCGATAAAGGGACAAAGGCGGCGATTTCTGGCCGAATGCACATACCAGGAAGAGCAAAACCCCGGAGTATGGGAGTTATACACCGACGGGTCCTCCACGACGAACAGCTCAGGAGCCGGCATACTTATCATCAGCCCAAACGGGGACGAGTTCGAGTACGCCTTGAAATTTACCTTCTCGGCCTCAAACAACGAATCCGAATACGAGGCGGTGATAACCGGAGTCGAGCTAGCTAGGGCCGCAGGGGCGGAGCACATAATTGTGAAAACAGATTCACTTTTGGTGGCTAATCAAATCAGAGGAGAGTACGAGACTCGAGAGGACGGAATGGTAAGATACCTGAAAAGGGTGAAAGCTGACACCTCAAAGTTAAAATCTTTTCAAATACAATGCATTCCCAGGTCTGAGAACAACCGAGCCGACGCTCTCTCAAAACTCGCCAGTTCAACCATCAAGATTGTCAGCCGAACCGTGCTGGTAGACATCAGGAATGCCAAGAGCATTACTGAGGCCGTCGGCATGGTGGGTAACATAGAGACCGAGACAACGTGGATGACTCCGATAATAAAGTACAAATGGACAAGTGAACTACCGGAGGACCGCAGTCTCGCGCAGAAAATAAAAAGGATCGCGACAAGGTACTTGGTGTTCGAAGGAGAACTATACAGAAGGTCCGTGATAAGACCACTTTTGAAATGTGTCGGCCCAGCCGACGCGGAGCTCATACTGACAGAGATTCACGAAGGCATCTGCGGCCATCACATGGGGGCAAGAACACTAGCCCACAAAGCTCTCCGAGCCGGCTAGTTCTGGCCCACCATGCTTGCGGATTCCAGAGCCAAGACCAAAAAATGCAACAACTGTCAAATGCATGCTCCGGTGATACATGCGTCGTCCCGAGACCTGCAGCCGGTACTTAATCCCCTTCCTTTCGCACAGTGGGGGATGGATCTACTAGGGCCATTTCCAACGGCATCCGGCGGAAGAAAGTTCTTGATTGTCGCCGTTGATTACTTCACCAAATGGGTTGAAGCGTAGCAGATACACTGCAAAGACGACGGCGGCCGTAAGAAAGGTAATCTGGGAAAATGTCATAACCCGTTTTGGGTTACCCCAAGTCATGGTATTCGACCACGGCCGAGAGTTTTGGAGTGACACAATAATGAGCTGGCTGGAAGGACTCGGTATCAAATTTGCATACTCCTCTGTCTGTCACCCACAGAGCAACGGACAGGCGGAGGCAGCTAATAAAACAATCCTCAATGGTTTGAAGAAGACAGTTGAAGACCTAAAGGGAAGATGGGCCGATGAACTACCCGACGTCCTATGGTCCCTGCGAACCACGGAGAAAGAAGCAACGGGGTACAGTCCGTTCCACTTAGTCTACGGGTCCGAAGCAGTCCTGCCAATTGAAGCAACGGTGCCGACATTCAGAACGGTCACCTTTAACCCGGTCGAAAATGAGGAAGGCTTAAGAACCTCCCTAGACCTAGTTAAAGAAAGCCGAGATACAGCACGCCTCAACTTGGCGGTATACCAAAACCGAATGAGAAGAGCTTACAACCGAAGAGTCCACAAAAGGGACTTGAAAGTAGGGGATCTAGTCCTAAGAAAGTCGGCCGCCACCAACAAGGGAAACATTCATGGTAAACTAACGGCCAACTGGGAGGGTCCCTACAAAGTGGTTGAGGAAATGAGGCCGGGTACATACCGGCTGACCGACATGGAGGGTGTGCCTCTGATGAGCCATTGGAACACCGACAATCTCAGGAAATACTTTGTGTAGCGGCGGAGGTGTCCAAAACAATTGTTGGCACCCCAACGCATGTTTACATCTAATGAAGAATCACCCAAATTTTTCCATCAAAGTGTTTATCCCCTCCGCGGTCATATCGAGGTAGACGCCCCGGCCCAAGCCGGGAAGTCACCCCAAGAATGCTGTCGCGCCGTAACCCCTAGTCGCCTCGGCCCGCCAAAGGCCTGGCAGGGGACACAATGGTCGATACGCCAACATACGCTGTCGCGTCGTAACCTCTAGTCGCCTCGGCCAACCGAAGGCCTGGCAGGGGACACAACGATCGATACGCCAACATACGCTGTCGCGTCGTAACCCTTAGTCGCCTCGGCCAACCGAAGGCCTGGCAGGGGACACAACGATCGATACGCCAACATACGCTGTCGCGTCGTAACCCCTAGTCACCTCGGCCAACCGAAGGCCTGGCAGGGGACACAACGATCGATACGCCAACATACGCTGTCGCGTCGTAACCCCTAGTCACCTCGGCCAACCGAAGGCCTGGCAGGGGACACAACGATCGATACGCCAACATACGCTGTCGCGTCGTAACCCCTAGTCGCCTCGGCCAACCGAAGGCCTGACAGGGGACACAACGATCGATACGCTAACATGTTCAAGAAAAATACGTTAAACGCAGTTGAGATACGCCTCGGCTAAGCCAAAGGTAAAAATGAAAAGCGCTCAACTAATAACGCAAGAAGACAAGAAAAGACCTCGGCCAAGCCAGAGGCAAAACAAGCAAACGTTCATTAATGACAACAGATTACACAAACGAGAAGAATGCAGACGACGGTCGTCCCCATAGGGATAAGCCAAAACGCAACCTACCAAAGTTTTACATAAACAAGGAAAAGAGAAGCAAAAGATTACAGACATGATATTTGAAGCGCCAAAAGATGGCAGGGAGGAAAGGCTCAGTAGTTGGCCCCCGAACAGCTAAAGCTATCCGAGACGCCGGGTGAGTCTGGTGACGACCGCCCGTCTCCCTACGCTTGATGCCGCCCATCATCGGCAGCAGCAGCGTCAACTTCGGTGGCCGGCCCTGAGGAAAGCTTGTCATCTCCTCATGCCTTCAGCCTTTCAGCCTCCTTCACCTTTGCATCATAGGCCGCCTTGGCCTCGGCTATCTGAGCCGCCTTCGCCGCCTCCTCTTTTTCCGCAACCGCCTTTTCCGCGGCATCGGCCATCTCATCCAAAAGCTGCTCAAATTTCTCCCACGGGAAGGAGTCTTCAGGAATGAGCCTCTTGATTGCCTCCCTGGTCGCTTCCTCGGCCTGATCCCGGAATTGAGCGCACAAGTCAGGGAGGACCTTATCTTGAAGCACCTCAATATCTTTCTCCCTTTGGGCAAGAACAGCCCTAGTGTCCGCAAGTGCCTCCGACTGAGCCTCATACATCCCCCTCCATTCTTCCCTTTTGGCAACAACGGCGTCGTAGCCGCCCTTATACCTGTCCCGCTCCTCCAGCAACTGGGCAGAGGTGGCATCAGCAGCCTCGACTTTGGCCCTCTCGGCCAGCAGCTGCTTCTCAGCTTCCTCCGCACGCTTCCGAGCAGCTAGAAGGTCAAGCTTAGCCTTCCCGGCTTCCCCCTTTGCCGCGGAGAGATCAAGCTTAAGCCGTTGGATCAGAGGCCCAGCCTGGGCCATGGCCTGTTCTTGCTCCATAATGTAGGAGCCGGCCGATTGAGTCCACTTCGCCGACCTCTTGGATATTTTTGTACCCTCCGCCACAAGCTCGGCGGGGGAACCTTCGGAGTGCGGAGTCAACGGTGACATTCCTATCACCCGCCTTCTCAGGCTGCTTCTCTAATTGCCGATCAGTAAGAATGGCGGCTGCCGACGGCGGATCTACAAAAAATTTACACAGCGCATCCATGTCAACATTCATCGACACATCAGAGAGTCTGTCATCGGGAATGCATAATGAACCAGCTAAGTCTGAACCACAGGTTAGGTCCGTACCAGTCTGGACCCTCTTAGTTGGAGGACCGGGTGAATCACTCTTTTCCCCGGAAGCGGCAGATGCCGGCATTGACTCTTTTCTCTTCTTTGGAGGAGGAGGGCCCTTCGCAACGGTCACCATCTCCTCGGAGACATCGATGACCTCCACATGCTCCTTTTGGACCGTTGGGGTTGAAGAGGGAGTTGGGATCGACAACGTCGCCGACCTGGACCTTGCCTTTGATGTTCTCTTCGGCACGCCCCCGAGAACCCGTGCTTGAGCCGCCGCCTGATCCAGTGCCTTCAGCTGCTTGTCCATAAGTTCGTTGGGAGCCAATCTACAATCACGCGCGTCAGCCTGAGGGTGCCGCTCAACGACGTTCCCGTCCTTATCAAGCCCTAACCTCTTCAAGGTCTCCTCAGACAGATCCTGGCCAAACCGATCTGCAAGAAACCAGACAAGAGTTACATAAAAGAAGTAAAACAAAGCTCTAAAAACAGGAGCGTAATAGGCAAATATGGGCCTCACACCGACCCTACTCACCCTGGTTGAGGGCCGGTATGAGGCCGACGCGGCAAAGCAGCTCATCCTGAAGAATAATCTGAGTCGGGGGCACCCATCCATTCTCAGCATCGAACAGCTGCATCGCCCGCTCCTCGTCAGCACCAAGAGGAACCCTGCTGGCATCCATCTTGTGCTTACTCTGGGAGACCCATTTTTCACGCTCCCTTTTACTCTCGCACCGTAAGTTGACTTGGTGCTGGAAGGACCGGGGGCAGCGGATAGTCATCCGACACTTCGACATACACCCACCGCCCCTTCCAGTCCTTGCAGGAAGAAAGTTTCTCAACTGAGAGGACGCCCGGCTCCATCTGCACGCTGTACCACCCCGCCTTACCGGGGGTCGATGACCGAAGATGATGAAGCCGGCGGAACAAGTTAACTGTAGGTACCTCCCCCTTGAAAAGACAGAGCCACACGAAGCCAACTATCGTCCTAATGGCCAACGGATGCAGTTGAGCCGCGGCGACGTTCATAGCTTTGATGATGGCCGTGACGTATTTATTCAAAGGAAACCGGAGGCCATACTCCAGATGCCTGATATATACGCCGATATGACCCGGAGGAGGACAACAGACCGCCTGTCCCTCCCCAGGGATAACAATTTTGTACCCCTCATCGAAGTAGAAATGACCCTCGAAAAGAGTTCCACCGGAACAACTGGCGAATTTATTGGTCCAGGCACGGTCAGGACCAGTCATGCAGGCCTCGCCATGATCCAGGATATGCGGCCTCTCTTCACCAGAAGGAATCCTTTCCTCACATTCATCATCGACATCATCATCCTCCCAACCCTCCAAAGCTTTTAGATCGACTTCGGGAGACGGAGACCTAGGGCCCCCAGACCTTATCGGGATGGCGTCTAGTATCTCCTCTTCATCAAGACGCGACGGAGAACCCCCCGGCGCAGGCTTACTAGGTCCAGCACCAGCAGAAGACATGTTACAACAAAACTTACGAGTTAAAAAGAGAATTTATTTGTTTACCTTGAAGAAAAATGCCACGCCGGAGTAATGATTCCGAAAGCTAGAGAGAGGTTTCGTCACAAGGGCTAGAAAGAAGAAAATTTTTGAGAAAATGAAATTGGTGGCCAATTTCAGGGACTAAGTACCCTATTTATAGAGGAAAGCCCATGAAGAGGGACCAATCAGGGCACAGCCCATGAAATGTCAGCCAATCAACAAACAGACACGTGTCGAACATGCAGCCACGGAATGTCAATCGTTGCAACAGTTGAATGTCAATCAATGCAACAGTAACCAAGTGTCTTCAACACGCCCCTTCATATCTCTCTGCCTGTTCGTCTTCCTCAACAAATTCCTAAGTACCCGTTTCTCCGCCGGCCACATGATCAACCAAGCCAGAAAGTACCGGCCAGGGGGCAATCAGAACAACCGGCACTCTCCACCCCGGTCTCAGCCAGCGTCATTGCCTTTTCCACATCGGATGTCCATTACACAACCATGTGGAGGGGGGATATGGTACGGCCTAAGCAGGGCCACGCCGAGGCAGAAGAAGCCGGGGCAGAAATTTATTCTTGCGCAGAATATACGCTCAACATACATCGGAGCCCATACCACGGCATAGACTACGCTGGGGGCAAATTGATGGGGCATATTCTGCACCCGCTGACCAGTCAACATATTGAGCAAGGTCAAAGATATCCACAGCAAGTCAACGGCTTAGACAGCCTAACCGACGAGGCCCTTCGGCCTGTCAGATGGGTCCCGGCCGGGGCAACCAGCCAGCCGGGGCACACATCCGCGAACTCATGTCCAAGACCCCTCGGCGGTGAGTCAACAGGGCCCGCCGGCCTGCCATAGGTCCCTCGGCCGAGGGGTAGATCAGTCTTTCCACCTGCTAGCCACTTGGCCACTACGTGACAAAAGGTGAAAGTCTATAAATACTCCTCTACTCTCATTGAGTAGAGGATCCACAATTTAACCTAAGAATCACTATTCACCTGGTAATATCTTCCTTATCTCTCTACAATACGTACTTTGCCAAGTAACAACAACTTACCTCTCTAAGTTACTGACTTGAGCGTCGGAGTGAGTTCGCTCGGCCCAAAGCCGAGCCCTTAGTTTGTTCATCATTTCAGGAGACCGCAAGGAGGATTCAACCAAAGACGTCATTCTACAAGCACGGGTGGTAACTTATAACTGCTCTGGAATTACACCCGGAACAATAAAAAATAGGAAAAAAATATGATATAAAGATATTATCAGGGTATGTGATAATAAATGGGTCTAGGTGGCGGAAACACCTGACCAATCCGGTTTGCTACTAAATCCAAAACCAAACTAATACATTATTAAGGTTCTCAAAACATATAAGCAAACTCCTAATTTATTATTAAGCTCGCTTCGCACATCCCCCAAACAAGCATCAACCAGTCAGCAACATCTGAACAACCTGCGAATGAGGGTCGACAATCAGTCGGGAGTAACTAGATGCTCTCCCAGTCATGTTTACAACAATCGAATATAACCAACAATCATGAACAATTGAAATGCATAAACAGTAAACATGTGAGATCATCTATACTCATGAAAATCAAACTCAAACATATTACTCATGACATTCATAACAGTAGATGAATGAGACTATATGAACTTAGACCATATGCAACCACTAGACCATGGACACCTACAAACCAAAGTAAACACGATCCACAGCACATATGGCACAAAGATAGCAACAAAGCATAACGAATAGAGCGAACGTCGCTAGAACATTTAACTGATGAACTAGCAGATGGAATGTTTAACTTATAAACCATCGGTTGTGAAGTATTTAACTGATACTCCACGGTACTATGTATAGCGTACCACCACTGCCTATATGCCTAAGGCCTGGTGTGGACATGCGGGGGCCCACGGGGGCGCTTGGGAGGGAAAGAGAAATAAGCGTTTGCATTTTCGTATGGAGTCGCCACCAATTTTTATGGGAAATTGGAACCGTTCGAATACCCCGTGTTATGTCAAGACACAAAGTAGAGACATGAACACTAAGCAATCGTTACCCTTAGCATTCTATGTCTAGAATGACTCTCGTGGATGCCAATGAACACGGGTGTTCACAGATATCTGGAGTAAGGGGTGAGGGTACGTATTAGGAAGCTCTTTTGATCGAACACCTAATCCCGCCCGCCTCGATAGCGGCCTCTACTAATGATTAGGGAAGTTATTCGTACTCGATATATCGTCGGCTATATGCATGCAATGCAACATCCAAGTTTTAATCCTAGCATGTGAAGATTAGACTAAGTCGGTGAACAATTAAGTTAGCAAACAATTAGGTCGAAGTAGGATTTAAGTTCAATTACATGTGAGAACATTCAAACAATAAAAGAAATACAGTAAAATACAATAAAGAAAATTGCAATAATTACATCGGGTTTCAATGATTTATGTCGAAAATACCTTTAAAACGGATAATTTGAGAAAAAGAATAAAGAAAGAATTAACGACAGATCAGAAGGCGATAATACGAGTAATAGTCAATTAATACGTAAACTAATTAAACTAGGTCAAAGCAACAACGGAGTTCAGAGGCAGAACTCATCCTGGAACAGGCGCAGCAGGACTGCGCCCTTTGGAAGAGGCGCAGCAGTTGCTGCGTCTGTTCCAAGGGTGAGTTCTGGCTGTGAAGCCGGAGCTGCAAATCGTTATTGTTCGTTGGTGAATTTAAAGGACTAATTACGATATTTACTCGGATGGAAGTGGTTAACATATTATTTACATGTGATTAAGGTCATAAAAACAATAAAACATGGATGAGACGGATGCAAACGAATTTATTTACATGGATGAACGATTGATTAATACGAATTAATTACATGATTAATGAACAAAAATAACAAATTAAACTAATTAGGCTAAATACGATGGATTAATACGTCCCCTCGAAATGCGTGCCCGCGAAATTAGGAAACCTGAAACATGGTAATCTTCTCGTATTTACCAAAATAATAACCCGTAGGGATAGGAAATTATTCGTCATGGAATTAGGAAAGATCCAACGCGGAAATCACAGAAGTGAAGCTGAGGAAGAGGCGCAGCATGAGCTGCGTCCCTTTGAAGAGGCGCGGCAGTCTTTGCGCTTTGTTCCCAAGTCGTCTGTTCGACGGATTTTTGGAAAAGAAATTAGTATAAATAGAAGCGCGGGTGGAGCTTTTATTCACATAATTCTTCCGTCTCTTCTTCGTCTATTTACATAAAATTCTCAAAAGAAATTTTTCATCATGAATACTTTGGAGATCCGCTTGAAGGAATGGACCAACGAATTTTCGAATATGGAGAAGCATGATATGGGTGCTTATAATTTTGGGTCTTTGTTGAGTTTAAAACTCATCAAGGTTGTTAAACCGTTCTTGGATGCTTGCCTTGACTATTGGGACCCGAATTACCATGTTTTTGCGTTCCCTGGAGGTGATATTTGCCCATTTCCTGAAGAAATTGCTGCGATCGGCGGATGGGATCCCGAACATTTGCCTGCCATTCCTTCTACTTCGCAAGGGTATAAGAGCAAATTTAGAGACTTGCTTGAATTGACTAGACTTGAGGTGGACCGTCTAGTTACCTCGAAAGGCGTGAGAATAATGGACTTCATAGATCGATTCATCAACAGAGCCGACCCCACCGTTTCCCATGTTGCTAGGCGGAGGGCATTTGGCTTTTGCTTGTTGCGTGTGTATGTCTTCCAAGGGCATGTTGATGAAGACTTGAGAGGTGATCCCCGTCTTTTGGGCCTTGTTGAGCGGATGGAGTCGCGCAGAGCCCAGCTTGCTTATGCTTAGGGAGATTATTTTGGGCTTGGATAGTAGGAAATCCAACCGCGATCTACCGTATTTGGGAAGCCCCGTCCTTCTGCAGGTAAAAGACGTTTTTTTTTTTTTTCGTTTTTTTTTTTTGATGTCTAATACCTGCTTTTTGGTAGGTTTGGCTTATGGAACGGCTCCGATTGATCGAGCCCCCAGTTCATGTGCTTTCCTATCATGCCCGCTCGATTGCGATGAGGACGAGGTTGTACATGGTGGACTTCACTCGGGTCTGTGATTATTGGAAGAACAAGCTGAAAAGCAACGATGGCCCGTTGATTAGGTGGGTCGTACCGTGGTGGCACCTCAAATCTGTCACTGGAGTGTCTTCTTTGGATCCCACTAGGTCCGTGCGCATTCCTGGATTGGAGTTTATGGTGTGTATCTTTCCGGAAAGACTGATGAGACAAGTTGGGCTGAAACAGACGATCCCGAGGCTTGACACCGTTCCACAGACTCCTATGGCACTTACTACAGAGAGCCTAAGAGAGTGGGCCATTAAATGGGCCCAAAGAAACATGTGGTTCTTGAATTTCTCTGCCAATGCCTTGTGGGTGTCGGATTCTTATCTGAGATGGAGAAAGGCTACTACTTCGGAAGAGCGCGAGAGACTGGGGAAACACGAGCCTGTTGATAACAAGGTGCGCGAGGGAGAGAAGGAGAAAGAGAAGCACCTGACAGAGGGAGAAGAAGAAGCCGGGTTTCAAGTTGTTCATCCTTCGAAGAAACCAAAGACTACTCCTGTCGCGGAAATGGTGATTGGCAAGAGTGGAAAGTCTAGGCCTCGAGAAAGACCGTTGGTGATTAGGTCTGAAGTGGCGCAAGAGCGTCCGGCTCGAGGTCGTGACAAGAAATATGCTAGGAATGACAAGGGCAAGGGGAAGATGGAGGAATAGCCCGAGTCTTTATTTATTATTTGATTATTATTATTTATTGTTGTTGTAATAAAAAAGGTGGGGTATTTAGAATCCTAGCCTACTCTATTTTTTATTATGTAGCGTACTATTATTTATCAGAAAATGAATGAAATAAAAAAAGGTTAAATGGTTATGAAACCGTTGTGATTCTCTATTTATTATTTTTGTCGAATTTCAAATGCAATGCAAATGTCCCTCTATTTACATTTTAGATATAACGGGTTGAATCCTGTGAAGGATGGCCTACGTATTCACTTAAAAAGGTGAAATCAAACCTTTGCGCATAGTTCGAGTAAATGTAAAAGAATAATTGTTCTAAGCAAGAGCTTGTAATGAACGTAAAAAATAAGCATGAGCTTTTGCTTACTCCGAAGGTGCGAATTTAGTTTATTTGATGATACGAGGATGACAAATTTGTCAAAATGCAAGAGCACAGTGACATTAGCTTATTTCAGCTTGGCCAGGGGCCGTTTATTTAGTGCCACAAGAGCGACGCGTGGGGTTACGCGAGGCGCATTTTCGTTCCTATTCTAGGCATAGTATCGTTTTAGTTGGTCAAGGTTTGTTGGGTTTGAAAACTCATTCCCGTCTTGTTCTGTGATTCTAACCGCACCCCCTGGGAGTATGGATTTGACTAGAAATGGTCCGGCCCAATTAGGTTTGAATTTTCCTCGTGGGTCAACAGGTAAAAGAGCTCTAACCGATTTGAGCACTAAGTCTCCCTCTTTGATGTTTCTTGGCCTAACCCTTTTGTTGAAAGCTCGTTTGATACGTTCTTGAAATGTTTGGACATTATGTAAGGCGCGTAGCCTACGTTCATCCAGGAGGATGAGTTCTTCATATCTATCCTTCTTCCAATCGGCTTCCGGGATTTGACTTTCTAGTAAAATACGCAAGGATGGTATTTCTAGCTCGACTGGTTGTACAGCTTCCATGCCGTATGTCAAATAGAAAGGAGTGGCCCCAGTGGGCGTCCTAACAGATGTACGATACCCCCACAAAGCAAAGGGTATCTTGCTTGGCCAATCTTTATAGTTGTCAATCATTTTCTTGAGAATCGTGACAACATTCTTGTTTGCCGCCTCTACCGCGCCGTTAGTCTGTGGTCTATAGGGCGAAGAGTGGTGATGCTTAATCTTATATTTGGCTAGCAATTGCTCGGTCTCAGCTTGGAAATGTGATCCGTTATCGCTAATGATTTCATGTGGGCAACCATATCGACAGATGATGTTGTTTTGTATGAACTTTGCCACATTTTTAGCTGTAAGACTAGTGTAGAAAGCCGCTTCTACCCATTTGGTGAAATAGTCAATTGCTACTGAAATGAAACAGTGACCTCCTGTTCCGGCTGGGGTTATCTTCCCGATTATGTCAATTCCCCATGCAGAAAATGGCCAAGGGGATGTCATCGTATAGAGTAGCGAAGGAGGGACATGTTGTACATTCCCGAAGATTTGGCAATTGTGGCAATGTCTTACGTATTTGATGCAATCGGATTCCATTGTGGTCCAATAATACCCCATACGTGTGATTTTCTTTGCCATCATAGGCCCACTCATGTGAGGACCGCATTCTCCGTCGTGGACTTCTTCCATCACCTTTCGTGCCTGTGAATGATCAAGGCAACGTAGGACTACACCAAGAGGTGTTCTTTTGTACAATTCTCCTTGCATGAGAACGTATTGGGAAGCTAGTAGGCGTATAGCACGTTGTCCCCTCTTGTCCATATCCGGTGGATAGGTACCATTAAGCTTAAAATTCAGGATTGCTTGGAACCAGGGTTCCTACGCGATCTCTTCTTCATCGGTGATTTGGTGGACATAAGCCGGCTCTGACCGTCGTTCGATGCACAAAGGCATTTCCATCATGTGATCCGGCGTATTAATCAGAGATGCCAGTTTTGCAAGAGCGTCTGCGAATTGATTTTCTTCCCGAGGTAGGTGTAGGTAGGTTACGTGATCAAAGAATTGAGCGACTTGGTCTATTCTAGCCTGATAAGGTGCGAGGCTTTCGCTTTGGATTTTCCAAGATCCTATAACTTGGTTGATGATCAGTGATGAATCCCCATGTACTCGGAGGTTTTTAATGCCTAAGCTCACTGCCGCTTGTAGTCCAATGAGACAAGCTTCGTATTCTGCAGCATTGTTTGTCACCTCGAAGTCGAGTTTGACAGCAATTGGTGTATGCTCACCTTCATGAGAAATGAGCAACACTCCTATTCCGAATCCTCTTAAGTTCGATGCTCCATCAAAGTATAGGTCCCAGGAGTCTACATCAGTTTGGAGTATATCCTCGTCTGGAAATGACCAAGTATCTATTGTTTGTGCGTCATTGATAGGATTTTCTGCGAAAAATTCGGCGAGGGCGCGACCTTTTATAACTTTCAGTGGCACATATTTGAGGTCGAATTCTGAGAGCATCAGGGTCCATCTTGCTAGACGTCCGTTGAGGACGGGTTTCTCGAAGAGGTATTTGACTGGATCCATTTTGGAGTATATTTTGACGGAGTAGCTAAGCATGTAATGGGGCGTAGCTTCTTCGTTGCCCACACAAGAGCGAGGCATGTCTTTTCGAGTTGTGAGTATTTGCACTCGTACTCCAAGAACTTCTTACTAAGATAGTAGATAGCTCTTTCTTCACTTCCTACAGTTTGAGCCAGCATGGCACCCATGGCCGTTTCGGTTACTGTGAGGTATAAACCAAGAGGTTGATCTCGTTGTGGTGGTATGAGCACTGGTGGTTTAGCCAATATCTCCTTGATTCGGTCGAATGCCTTTTGACAATCATCATCCCACATGGTGTGGTCCGTTTTCTTGAGTTTCTTGAAGATAGGCTCACAAATCATCGTAAGTTTCGATATGAATCGACTTATATATTGTACTTTTCCCAGGAATCCTCTGACTTCTTTTTCTGTTTGAGGTTGTGGCATTTCGATCAGAGCTTTGATTTTGGAAGGATCTATTTCTATACCTCGTTGGCTAACAACGTATCCCAGGAGTTTGCCAGATGTTACCCCGAATGTGCATTTCTGAGGATTGAGCCTCATGTTGTACTTTCGTAGCCTTGCGAAGAACTTGCGAAGGTTTGCAATATGTCCCTCTCTTTCCTTGGATTTGACAATCATGTCATCTACGTATACCTCAACTTCTTTGTGCATCATGTCATGTAGTAGTGTAGTTGCGGTGCGTTGATATGTAGCTCCGGCGTTGATCAATCCAAACGGCATTACCGTATAACAATAGGTTCCCCATTGGGTGACAAAGGCGGTCTTATGCATATCTTCCATGGCCATCTTGATTTGATTATATCCCGCATACCCATCCATGAAGGACAGTAATGCGTGGTCTGCAGTATTGTCCACCAATATGTCGATGTGAGGTAGAGGAAAGTCATCTTTTGGACTTGCTTTGTTTAAGTCCCTAAAGTCAACACAAACACGGATTCTCCCATCCTTTTTGGGTACGGGTACTATGTTAGCTACCCAGTCAGAATACTCGGAAACTTTGATGAACCCGGCTTTGAATTGTTTGTCAACTTCTTCCTTAATCTTTAGAGTCCATTCTGTTCTCATTCGTCGAAGCTTACATTTCTGAGGTTTGAAACCTGGCTTAATCGGAATCCTATGTTCGGCGATATCCCTGTCGATCCCTGGCATGTCTTTGTAGGACCAAGCGAAAACGTCTTTGAATTAATTTAGAAGGTCTATGAAATCGGCCCTTTCGGTAGAGCTCAAGGTAGTCCCTATCCTAAGTTCTTGGGGTTCTAGTTCGGTTCCTACATTGATGGGTTTGGTGTCCTCTATTACCGGTCCCCCTTCCCCTTCCTGTAGTATTTCTTTGGCTACGTAGAGAGGTATTTCGATCGAGTCTGGGTCTTGGTCATCCTCAGTATCATCGTAAACAGAATTGCACTCAAGATAACACAAAGAGTAAGCAGAACCTGATTTATTCATATTAAAATTTGAGTAAAGTTGAAACAAAGAAGCCAACTGATCCATGGTCAGTGGCGGCAAAGACACGATGGTTGCGGCATTTCCCGAACTACTGTGACTACTCGAGGCTAAGCTAAGAGAAACAAAAGGAGTGGGGATGACGACAGGAGTAGACTCTCTAATGACTTCTCTAGACTCCGACTCTGACTCCGACTCCAACTCGAACTCATCGTCTTCTGGTTCTCCTTTGAACATCTCTCCTTCTCCAGTGGTGAGCTTGAAGAGTCTTCCTTGATTGTTGGTCCATTTGATTGATTTTCTCCATCCTTTCTGCTGTCTTGCGTTGGTTTCTGTGATTAACGCGGTGGGGTTGAAGCGATCGTCTTGAAGTATCATGGTAATGATCTCATCCTGCGCGGCCCTAACGAATCGATCTTCTCCAAACAATAGGCTAACAGCTTGTTCGTCTAAGCAAGGTGCTTGACGGGTTTTGACGGTAGGAACCGTTTCTGGAGGGATAAAGTAGCAATCGTGAAAGATCTCGATTCCGGCTAGCTTCCTCTCGAGATAATGCTAAGGTTCGGGAAATCCGTGAAAGAGTTCTAGACTTCCTTCTTGAACAAAGTACCCATTTAAAGTAGGGATATAGGGTCGCATTTGGACTCCTACGTGCTTACGGTTTTGGACTTGGGCAAGCATTTAGAGAACCTCCTATTTTGTGGGTTTGTACCCTAGTCCAAGTGGTATCCTCTTTGAGTTGCCTTCCTTGTATGGTGCGAAGGTGTTTCTTCGAGTAGGGTTTAAAGGCATTCCAGGGAAGTATCCCTGGGTTTTGAGTATGTGGTTGACCACCAAGTTGGAGTAGGGATTATAGTATAAGGGTGCCAACTCGCTTTCTATGACACTTACACTTTGGAAGCCCCCAAGTTCGTACACGGGATCCGCAAGGACTTGATTGTTTGACTGTTTTTTGATTATTGCCTTGATGGGTGACGAAGTGATCGTCACTACTTTGCCATTTAGTGAGATCTTGATCTTTTGATGAAGAGTGGATGTTACCGCTTTGGAAGCGTGAATCCACGGCCTTCCCAGAAGTATGTTGAAGGAAGCTTCGATGTCCACTATTTGGAAGTTAATCTTTCGTTCGATTGGCCCTGTGGCTATGGTTAGGTTAACAAGTCCTACCACCTTTCGTCGTGTACCGTCATATGCACGCACATCTTGATTGGTAGGGGTCCAATCCGACTCTTTCATGCCTAGCTTGTATGCTGTTTTGAGGGGTATAAAGTTGACTGCAGAACCATCGTCCACCAAGGTCATTGACACATTCTTCTTTAGACAAATGACAGTGATGTATAGAGCAAGGTTGTGACTAGCGCCAAAAGGTGGCAAATCTTCGTCCGAGAAAGTAATAGGATTACTTAGCTTCGGTGATTCTTGGAAGACCAAGTTGACTACATCTTCTGGAGTGGAGTTATGTGCTACATTTAGTTTGGCCAAAGCTTGCAGTAAGGCTTGGGGATGTGGGAATGAGCTTGATATTAATTGCCAGACTGAAAGATCAGCCTTTGTCTTCTGTAATTGCTTGAGCAAATTATCAGTGGAGTCATCTTCGTTGTCAATTGGTGTGATGACGTTGGTTGGACCATTTTGAGTAGTGCTTTGATATGGGCGACCCGAACGAGTTAGGTGGTCCACATCTTGGTCTTCACCATTTTGGACTATTTCTTTTACTAGGGAATTTTCAGTGAGATACTCGTCCTCGTCATCGTCGGCCCATACTCCATTGATTGCAGTTAGCTCTCTCATTCTCATGATATCACCTTCTAGTCGTATGATTTGGTCAACTAGTTTATCAACCGCGGTGATTACTTCTTGCATTGTAGTATTTTGAGAGAAGATTAGTGGCACATGTTCTTCGGGTGTTGCGTTGGGATCATGTAGAGTTGTCACCATGTTTTCTAATTCCCAAACTTGTCTATCCACACTTCTTGCCCATGTGATGAAGTCGGAAATGGTAGGGGAGATAGTAGAGTAGAGCCCTTCATTCTCGATTGCATAAATTTCATTTTCGCATGGAGAAATGAGGTGTGAGCAATCTAAGGTAGATTCATCACTTGTGATCACTAGAACTCCAAGAGGATTCTCAGTGTTGTTGGGCTTACCTCCCGGTGGTATTGGTAGTCGACCATCTTCAATCATGTCTTGAAGCACGTTTTTCAACTTGTAGCATTTTTCTGTGTCGTGTCCCTTGCCCCTATGGTATTCACGATCGAGTTCTCGTCCCAGAATTTGGATTTTCTTTCGGGTTCGGGAGTAGGTCCAATGGGTTGGAGTTTACCTTGCTTCATTAACCTTTTTAGAGCGTTGGAGTAAGTGTCCCCAAGATTTGTGAATTTCCTTGGTGGGGTGCTTTTCTTGGATGGCTCGAGAAGGTTAACTTCATCGGTCTTGCTAGTAGAGCCGTATGAACGACTTGTGGACCCTTGATATCCTCGACCTACCGTTTTGGAGAAGAGTCCTTTACGGATGTCATCTTAAATCCTTGTCCCTAGTACGGTTAAGTCCTTGAAAGTTTTGATGTTTTGGTATCTCAAATGATTGGCATAGATGGGTTTGAGATTATCCACAAACTTTTCTACAAGGGTAGCCTCATCCGGGCGTTCAACTAGTTGGGTGCTAGTCTTCCTCCACCTACTTAGGAAGTCGGTGAATCCTTCTTTGTCATTTTGGGTAAGAACCTCTAGAGTACGCATGTTGACTTGGATCTCGGCATTATCCGCATATTGTTTAGAGAACTCGATTGCGGCGTCTTCCCAAGTAGCGAACTTCTTGTGATCTAAGGAGTAGAACCATTGCTTTGGGATAGTGTCAAGAGATGAAGGAAAGATCCTTAAGAACATTTCGGGTTTGATGCCTTTGATAGACATGTAATCCTTGAAGGCACGGATGTGGTTCAAAGGGTTCTCGTGTCCCTTGAATTTAGGGATATCCGTCATATTGAAGTTAGTTGGCAATTTGGAATTGACGGCCTCATACTTGCGATTGTTCTCCCTATAAATGTCATCCCCTTTAAGGTACATCAATTGCTCCTCTAAGTATTGGAGTCTTTTCTCGCCTACTGATCATCCCCATGAGAGGATTTTCATCCTTGGATTCATTATCAGAGTCACCTATTACTTCACTTTCATGAGGGGGCAACCTTCCCTCTACGGCATAGATACGGCCTTCAATGAGTTCAAGGCGGTCATAGACTTGGTCTTGGGTGACTTGCATTTGGGCTAGCGCGGCTAGGATTCGATCATTACCATCTTGAAGTTGGTGGAGATTTGTTTCGCTGGATCCAGGCATCTTGAAAACTGGACAAGAGATCGGCGACGAATCAAAACACGATCGACCATTCTAACACACTTGCTAAAAGAAGAAATGTTTTGACTCGTGAAGTGGGTGTGTGCCACTTGTGTTGAGTGAGCTTTGAAGAAAGACAAGGTTTTTGAAAATGTGTGTCCTAGTCAACTATAGTGTAGTTGTAGGAGTGGACTCGAAGTGTGGTTTTGAAATGGGCTTGTGGCCCGAATTTTGACACGACAAACGGACAGAGTTTTGACCGGATTTTGCGCTAATTGAAAGCCTATTTCGAAATTTTGTTTGAAAATGGGTTTTGATTTTTGAAAACTCGTCATGGTTTTGTTTCGAAGTGGTGATCACGTAAGGTACAAACATTTATACAAGCATTATAACGGGATGCTGAGTGCATTTAAAAGGGTTTTGGTTTAAAGAGTGGGTTGGCATACCGAACCATCAAACCCGAAGTCTGTGGAGAGGCTCGTACCAAACAAGAGTAAGGCCGATTCCTAGTCCATTTCTTCAAGTAGTGAAGGACCTTGATACAAACAAGAGTAAGCATCATGGTATGGATGACGTCAATCGCTATCCATCCTTAGGCCCAAATAAGAATTAGGACCGTTTAGACGGGACGATTGGTCGAATGGGTTGGGTTGGGCCTAGGAAGGCCGAATAAAACGGTCTAGGAAGACCGAGTTATGAAAACCGACAATTGTCTTGTACAAACTATTCCCTAACCTTGTTCAAGTTTCACCCTTGCTACACGTAAGTGTATTATCCCCAGAGGAGTCGCCAAACTGTGGACATGCGGGGGCCCACGGGGGCGCTTGGGAGGAAAAGAGAAACAAGCGTTTGCATTTTTGTATGGAGTCGCCACCAATTTTTATGGGAAATTGGAACCGTTCGAATACCCCGTGTCATGTCAAGACACAAAGTAGAGACATGAACACTAAGCAATCGTTACCCTTAGCATTCTATGTCTAGAATGACTCTCGTGGATGCCAATGAACACGGGTGTTCACATATATCTGGAGTAAGGGGTGAGGGTACGTATTAGGAAGCTCTTTTGATCGAACACCTAATCCCGCCCGCCTCGATAGCGGCCTCTACTAATGATTAGGGAAGTTATTCGTACTCGATATATCATCGGCTATATGCATGCAATGCAACATCCAAGTTTTAATCCTAACATGTGAAGATTAGACTAAGTCGGTGAACAATTAAGTTAGCAAACAATTAGGTCGAAGTAGGATTTAAGTTCAATTACATGTGAGAACATTCAAACAATAAAAGAAATACAGTAAAATACAATAAAGAAAATTGCAATAACTACATCGGGTTTCAATGATTTATGTCGAAAATACCTTTAAAACGGATAATTTGAGAAAAAGATTAAAGAAAGAATTAACGACAGATCAGAAGGCGATAATACGAGTAATAGTCAATTAATACGTAAACTAATTAAACTAGGTCAAAGCAACAACGGAGTTCAGAGGCATAACTCATCCTGGAACAGGCGCAGCAGGACTGCGCCCTTTGGAAGAGGCGCAGCAGTTGCTGCGTCTGTTCCAAGGGTGAGTTCTGGCTGTGAAGCCGGAGCTGCAAATCGTTATTGTTCGTTGGTGAATTTAAAGGACTAATTACGATATTTACTCGGATGGAAGTGGTTAACATATTATTTACATGTGATTAAGGTCATAAAAACAATAAAACATGGATGAGACGGATGAGACGGATGCAAACGAATTTATTTACATGGATGAACGATTGATTAATACGAATTAATTACATGATTAATGAACAAAAATAACAAATTAAACTAATTAGGCTAAATACGATGGATTAATGACGAATATATGATGGTGATGATAAATAAACAGATGCAAATATATCAATAATGAATTCCAGAGATTCAATATGGGTAAATCGAATTCCTACAACCCGGATTGAATTTAATGACGAAAACCCGCATATATGAGATTATAAGGGATTTAAGTCGGATTTAAAGATGAATTAGACGTGTTAATGATGAACAATAATATACATGTGAAATATATGCTATTATGACGAAGAATTAAAGAAAACAAACGAAACAAATACACTTTGACGAATTACAGAGGACGAAGGAAGAAGAAAGGAAGCAGGAACTGCGGCAGCCTCACGAAGAGGCACAGCAGGTACTGCGCTCCTTCGAAGAGGCGCAGCAGTTGCTGCGTCCTTTCTCGACGGTTAGTCTTCTGGAAATCCGTAAAAAGAGGATTTTAAACAAGGTTTTAGAAATCGGTTTTAATTGGTATTCTCGACATGAACCTTACAATAGTGATACAAAAAGTAAATAACAATAAATAAATAAGGATTTATACACCCTCAGACTTACATGTTGACGAAACGAGAAGGACTAAGATATCGATTAGTGATGCTCGACGCGAATGCAAAGAAAGTGCCCTCGTAAGAGGAAAACGATTAGATTAATTAAGTTGATTGATGTGGAGTTGGTCAAATTGGCCGGTCATGCAAACGAGGCTGGTACTCAGAAGGATCCGAGCTTACGTGGTCGAATGTTCAAGCACGTGGACGCCAAAAAGTAAGAACGAAAGTCTAGAATGCAAAGGGAGAATAGAAGGGCGGACACTCGCGTGAGAAATATGAGGAGCGAAGGCTCCTATTTATACTAATCACGTGGAGGAATTAGGGAAAGGAGAGAAAGATCCGGAAATAACCGACTTAGGTTAAACGCGGAAACTTGGACAAAAAGAAAACCTTAAGGAAAAGGCGCAGCAGAGCTGCGTCCCTTGGAAGAGGCGCAGCACCTGCTGCGTCCTTTCCTCAGCGGGTTCCTCCTGCGCGAGAAAGCGCGTTTGACAGCCTGTCGTATTTTAGGCATAACTTTCTCTACAAGACTCGGAATAAGTTGATTTCGGTGGCGTTGGAAAGCTAAGAAAGAGATCTAGAACTTTCTGGGAAATAGGCCTGACCCAAAAAACTCGTTATGACCTCGTAAAACGGGCCTAAAGCTCGGGTTGTCAATTTAACTAAATGAAATGCACATTTTGTAATGTAAACTTTTAGTTTAGCCTAATGAAGTGACATGAGACTCAAAATGAGATATAATCTCAACATTTTATGATATCCTAACCTTAGGTAGACAAGCACATTGCTTTGACTCGGGATTTGACGGTTTTAGGAAATGAAGACGGTTTTTGACCCGGACTCCAAATGTACTCTAATTACTGCCAAAACGACCGTAATGACACCTAGATGACAACTAAGAGGTAGACATTAGTATTTGAGCAATCACTTGACGATAAACTTACGAACTGTCACAAATCGTTCCGCGTACCAAACATACGGCCCAATCATCACCGGATGGTTTGCGAGAGGTGCAGAAATGAGGTATCTACACCTGGCCAGACTCTCGGTAAACCGAACGATGCTCGGAGAACAGAGCGTATAACCACTGCCTCTGCTACCCCCCGAACATAGACCAAACAAACCCCGCATCAACGGGTGACGTTAGTTCATTCCGATAGTATATAACTGATACTATCGTCATCTATTCAAACTAGCTAACAACAAATGCATAGTATAACTGACTGTATCAACATGTGTGAACAACATCACGACTCAACTCATAAGATAGTATAACTGATCATCCTACTTATTATATGAACAAGAGTAACCAAGATATATGCAAACACATTGTCATTAAATAACTGAACACAACACAACATGTGAACAAGTATCAACCATACAATGTTATAGTACTCCAGCTATAACTTTAACATTTAACCATTCAATGTTATAGTAACCCTAACCATAACATGAACTCTGGATGCGAGGTTATAGTAACCTCGACTATAACTTCAACATACATAACTTGAATTTATACTTAGCTCAACCATAACCTTGGCACGTAACTCAAAGTTATACTAGTTCCAACTATAACCTTGAGCCATAAATCTCAGGGTATGTTAGTTTCAGCTATAACCTTAGCTTGTATCCAATGTTATAGTAGATTCATCTATAACCTGGGTTCATATTTCCAAGGTTATACCTGTTTCAGCCATAACTAGAGTAACTACCCAAAGTTGTATTAACTTTAGCTATAACACTTGAATCATCATCAAGGTTATACTAGCTTTAGCTATAACTTTGGAGAGAACTCTTGGCCGCCTATCATGCCGCCACTAGGGTTTGATTCGTAAACCCTAATTGCGCTCATGACACCCATAATAATCATGTAAACAATATACGAGACATAATTAAAACATTAAATCATATACAAACATGTGAAACATAATTAACATGATAGTAAACAATCAAAACATGTACTAATCATACAAATCAATCATTAAATCACATTAATTACATCAATTGGCATAAACACAATTAAAGGAAAACACCTAGTTACCTTTTTAGCAATTAATGAAAACCTCCATAAAGAAAACGACCAACAAAGCCTTGTCTCCACACGTGTCAAAGTCCCCAAAAATCGAGTTTAAGAATGCGGAAATCCAAACCCTTGTGTGATAGAAATTGTACCACGCAATTACTCTTTCATAAACGCCCAAAAGAACGACATCTTCTTCTTTATTACTCCCTCCATTCAACTCCACATTACAAGTTTGCTTTTTCACGTTTGCCAACGCATGTTTTACGCGGTGAATATCTTTAGCTACGTATTTGCAAAAATTATTAAAGTTAGATATTCTTAATGTGCACCTAAAGACGAATCAAATAAGATCTCACATAAATATATTTTCACTTATATATCGAGAGAAAATCGACATTGAATGTTCACTTGTAAATAGTGTACAAAAGAGAAACTTGTAATGTGGAGTTGAATGGAGGGAGTAACAGAATAAGAGACCTTAAAGGTAGATATAAAGGTCCATACAAATAATCCCCATAAAAGTATTTGGAGATTATTATATTGTAGAAGTAAGAGCAAAGATTGTGAAAATATAATTTGTGTATGAGTTTAGAAGAAAAAAAGATGTAAAACGATGGAGTCGAAAGGGAGAAAAGAGAACAAAAGAAAGAACTAGAGGAGAGGCGGCGTACGCTTCAGCGTGAAGAAAAGAGAGAGCAGCTTGCCTGCTAGGTTAGATTTTCTATTTATATAGGAGGGTTAACAAGTGGGCTTTGGGTCCATTAGCTCATACAATTAATTATCTGATTATAAATCAGGTTGGACCATATTAAAATGTAAGGAGAGCTTATATTAGAAAAGTAGTTATTACATTAAAATAATCGAATCGTGCCCGAACATTTTAACCCTTCCAAAAGTATATTAAAATGAAAAATAATAAATAGAGAACGAAGACGATAAATATAAATATTTCCAAAATACATTATTAAATTCCGTAATAATCAATTTAATAATATATTTTTATTATAAAATTTTATTATAAAATACGGGGTGTTACAATCCACCCCCTAAAAAGAATTTTCGTCCACGAAACTTGAATTTCAAAGATAAGATCAAAAGAAGGTAAAAACTACAAGTGATCATCAACAAAGGTCATCTAGGAATCCTCACCGCTGCGCACTCTGATCCATATCCAAACTCAAACCAAAGAAAAGATCTTAAATCATCAATGTCATTATCAACTTCACACACTCTACAAATCTCAAAAGTCACATCAATCTCATACCATCACAACCCAAAATAATCATTAAGCCAACATCTAGTCCTCATATTTCAAACACTCATCCAACTACCGTTAACCATCATTAAACAACATATATGACCTCTCAAAATTGTGAACTCGTTACTATTACTTCAAATCCATATAACTTTTAACAAATACTCCAATTCTAGTTTACCATTCACCAGAAGATCAACATTAACCAAAACCGACACAGATAATCTCAAAACAAAGAGTATCTTTCGAATGGGAAAACTCTTTCACTCACGAGTGCTATTATAATTACTCCAGCCTACACTAATATCCTCAAAGCGAGTAGTGCTTACTACCTATCACAACTCTCAAGCATAAAAAAATTTAATATAAAATCTCGATGATTCTCGATATGTACTTAGTATTTAAAGTCATCAATCTCAAACCTCAAACTCTGACTAAACTGTCAAAATTCTATCCAACCTCAATCTCATGACAAAATCATTAGTCGCACTTTCAAGACCACTCACTTCCTCTGAACACATATGATCATGATATTCCTAAACACCCAAAGAACCACATACCTTTAGATAAGCTAGTATCTATTGTACCACAACACACCTGCCCTCGATAACGCAATTCCATCAACGCATAAAACAAAGAACAACAACATACAACTCTCATCACTTGTGCTCATATAATCACCAAACTTTCAACCTCAATTGTAGTTACATTTTACTATCCATGAATATTATCTTTACATCACGAGTCCACCACAAGACTATAAGAATCTATGTCCTTCAAATAATCACTCATACTTTTAAAGAAACATCCTTAACCCCAGATATAACAAACAAACAAACATTTATATATACTCTCAAAGTAAAAACATCCTCAAACTTCCAAAGCTCAATATAAGACATCTTTAAAATTCCTTCTCCAAAACTCTATATGTTATCCCAATTTCTCACTCGTATTCAACTATGTCAATATGATCTCAACCTCAAATAACCAAGCACCATACTCGAAGATCTAACATTGCTCGCTAAGGGGTCCAAACTTCCATTACGAGATGATCACAAGTAGCTCTAAAGAGATTTCAAACATTTTCAAGTTACCATGAAAGAATAAATAACTTGCAAACCAAAACAAAACATTTTCGTGTAATAACACAAGGCAAAAGAACACATTCTTTTGGGAAGTAAAAGCTTAGAGAGAAATCAATGTGAAAAGGATAATTACAAAAGTTCAAAGAAGAAGGAACTGGAGCTGAATAAGAACCAATAGAGAGTAAAGATAGATAAAACAGACAGAGGACCAAGATAAGAAACCTTTGGTTCGAAGGTTCAAACAAAAGAGGTATGGTCAACACATGCAAGGATGACAAGAATAGACGGCTCCAAATACTAGTTTATCTATGCGAAGAAGATACCTTAAGATAAAATAAATAAAGCTGATAACCAGGGTCTTACAATCATCACTTAAGGTAACAACGTCTCGCAACATCCTTCCGTCATATCTCCATAATACCTCATAACCAACAAATCTTTATATACTCATCAACAAATCTCTATATAAATGCTCCGTTTATAATCACTACATCCTTCAGATTACCAACTCTCAAGATCATAAACTCTCACGACCATCAACTTTCAAGTCCTTCCACTCCCAAGAACTCCATCTAATCACACTTAATGAATCAATCCCTAGCAATCTCTATACCCTCAAAAGACAAACACCACGATTCATTATAATGTTCCTCAACATGGCTGTTCACTAAATCAACGCTAGAACACTATAACATTAACATCTCCCAAGTCCATAAATTACAGTTCGTCTCTTTCAATCAATCCTTTAAAAGGTATAATCTCTAAATAATTCCTCCACGGATAAATCATTAAATCCTTCTTAACTCACTAATAGTCATTAACGATTCTTACTCCTCAAATATGGTACTCCAATTAAAGACAAGCTTAGTCCTCCAAAATTCCCAACGTGCTCAATCTAAATTGCACAATAACATTCAATTCATTTTCATTACTCTACTCTCGATCCATAAATAACTTGCATAACTTTTTCCTTAACACAAAACAAGGTTCAATAATTATCATTGTTAAGGACATAAGTCTCAACATTCCTAAATAATACCATAAGAGGGATATACTCATTACGTCTCTAGATCCTTACGAAACTATGAAACCACAATCATACATCTTATACCACAAATCATCGCCCTTTATCATCAATAAGGATTTCCTCAAGCCCAGAAAATAATTTAACAACCACTTATCCCAAATGAGACTTCATCTTAACAACCACTATTTGTAAGGTAAACTTCATCTCAACAACCTATAATCCCAAGGTAAACTTCTTCGTTACCAAACCCATAATAATAAATGCTTTTTCCTTTCATACTTGAACATCCATGAATACTATCAATCCTAACTTATTGTCCCAAAATCCTAACCATAAGGCTATCAACCTCGAAATCACCTCAAACAAGAACAACACCACCAAAAAGATCCAAAAGGATGAAAGTACGATAAGAGTAAATCTCTGGTCATCAAGGATTACAAGTTTTGACAACACATATAACCAAAATGCACAACATGTAATATGCAAAGGACATTTTCATAATTGACCGTCTTTAAAATCAACAAAGCATGCTTGAAAAAAAATCATATATGAAAACACATTGAATATAATTATTGACGGAACAAAACATCAAGTCATAAACAACACAATGCATAAACTATACATTTAATACAATTAACAACAATAAACATTAAGACATAAACAAACAAATACATGAACAAAACAGCTATTACAATTAATAACGATGAGAAACATTAAGGCATAAAAAGTAAGTGCATCAACAACACATGTAATACAACTAATAAAGATCTGAAACATCAAGGCATAAACAAATAAGTCCTTAATTGTTTCTACCCCATTTACTCTCACTCATTTACTAGGTCATTTATTTTAATCATTAACTAAGCGAGAGTTGGGAGCGTGTTTTCTCTGATACCAACTGTAACAACCCGGATTATAAAACAAAGGAAAAAATATGATATAAAGATATTATCAGGGTATGTGATAATAAATGGGTCTAGGTGGAGGAAACACCGGACCAATCCAGTTTGCTACTAAATCCAAAACCAAACTAATACATTATTAAGGTTCTCAAAACATAAAAGCAAACTCCTAATTTATTATTAAGCTCGCTTCGCACATTCCCCAAGCAAGCATCAACCAGTCAGCAACATCTGAACAACCTGAGAATGGGGGTCGACAATCAGTCGGGTGTAACTAGATGCTCTCCCGGTCATATTTACAACAATCGAATATAACCAACAATCATTAACAATTGAAATGCATAAACAGTAAACATGTGAGATCGTCTATACTCATGAAAATCAAACTCAAACATATTACTCATGACATTCATAACACTAGATGAATGAGACTATATGAACTTAGACCATATGCAACCACTAGACCATGGACACCTACAAACCAAAGTAAACACGATCCACATCACATAAGGCACAAAGCTAGCAACAAAGCATAGCGAATTGAGCGAACGCCGCTAGAACATTTAACTGATGAACTAGCAGATGGAACGTTTAACTTATGAACCATCGGTTGTGAAGTATTTAACTGATACTCCACGGTACTATGTATAGCGTATCACCACTGCCTATATGCCTAAGAGCTGGCCAGACTCTCGGTAAACCGAGCGTCACTCGGGGAATAGAGTGTATAACCACTGCCTCTGTGTAGATACCTCATTTCTGCACCTCCCGCAAACCACCCGGTGATGATTGGGCCGCATGTTTGGTACGCGGAACGATTTGTGACAATTCGTAAGATTATCGTCAAGTGATTGCTCAAATATTAATATCTACCTCTTAGTTGTCATCTACGTGCCGATACGGTCGTTTTGACAGTAATTAGAGTACATTCGGAGTCTGGGCCTAAAACCGTCTCCATTTTCTGATAACCGTTAAATCCCGAGTCGAATGTTGGAATGTTAGGATATTTCTATTCCATATTTCATAAATTTTATCTTTTAGTAAGCAATTTCCTGTAATATTCACGTTAGATATTAAGGAAAACCGGATTATTTCCGTCCTACCATAACTCAAACACGGAAATCTTTCTTCTGCAGGAGGAAACCACTTGGGAATAGACGCGCAGCAGTCTCGCGCCTCTTCCAAGAGACGCGATGGGCTGCCGCGCCTCTTCCCGTGCCCTTTTCGCATGTTTCTCGTATCTTTTTCATATCTTTCCGAGATTCACTTCCAAAGAGTCTCCGAAACCCTAATTCCTTCACGTGATTAGTATAAATAGGAGCCTTCGCTCCTCATATTTCTCACGCGAGTGTCCGCCCTTCTCTTCTCCCTTTGCATTCTAGACTTTGTTCTTACTTTTGGCGTCTACGTGATTGAACTTTCGACCACGTAAGCTCGGATCCTTCTGAGTACCAGCCCCCCCGTTTGCTTGACCGACCAATTTAACCAACTACACCATAATCAACTTAATTAATCTAATCGTTTTCCTCTTACGAGGGCACTTTCTTTGCATTCGCGTCGAGCATCACTAGTCGATATCTTAGTCCTTCTCGTTTCGTCAACATGTAAGTCTGAGGGTGTAATCTCTCTTTTATTTATTGTATTTATTTATTGTATAATCAATTGTAAGGTTTACGTCGAAAATACCATTAAAACCGATTTCTAAATATGCTTTAAAACCTCTTTTTACGGATTTCCAGTAGATAACCGTCGAGAAAGGACGCAGCAACTGTTGCGCCTCTTCGAAGGAGCGCAGTTCCTGCTGCGCCTCTTCGTGAGGCTGCCGCAGTTCCTGCTTCCTTTCTTCTTCGTTCGTCCTCTGTTGTTCGTCATTCTCTTATTTGTTTCGTTTGTTTGTTAATTCTTCACCATGATAGCATATAATTCACATGTATATTGTAATCATCATCATTAATATGCTTTAATCATCATAAATCCGACTTAAATCCCTAATAATCCAATATTTGCGGGTTTTCGTCATTAAATTCAATCCGGGTTGTAGAAATTCAGTTCATCAATATTGAGTTTCTGGAATTCATCTTTGATATAGTTTTCATCTGTCTTTTGTCGTATTCATCGCATATTCGTCGTTAATCCATCGTATCTAACTTAATTAATTGATTTTAATTTGTTTAGCTTGTTAATATTTTTCACTTCTATCATTATTCCATCTTGTAATTAATTCGTTTGCATCCGTCTCATCTATGTTTTACTGTTTTCACGACCCATTCATATGTTAAATAACCTATTAATCACTTTCATCCGAGTAAATATTATCAATTGATTATTCCTTCTTGTAATTAATTCGTTTGCATCCGTCTCATCTATGAGCCAAGGAACAGACGCAGCGTCTGCTGCGCCTATTCCAAAGGACGCAGCTCTGCTGCGCCTGTTCCTGGCTGAGTTCTGTCCCTGAACTCCGTTTCTGCCTTGACCTAGTTTGTTAAGACTACGTATTATTTGACTATTATCCGTAATATCACGCTGATTCCTGTTCGTTAATTTATTTGATTCTTTCTTTCTTTCTTTTATTCCTTTTTCTCAAATTATCCGTTTTAAAGGTATTTTCGACATAAATCGCCTAATCCAATGTAATTATTGTAATTTTCATTATTGTAATTTATAATTATTGTATTTCTTGTATCATTTGTATGTTTTCACATGTAATTGAGCATTAAATCCCACTTCGACCCAATTGTATGCTAATTAATTGTCAACCGACTTAGTATTAATTCTCACATGCTAGGATTAAAACTTGGATGTTGCATTGCATGCATATAGCCGACGATATATCAAGTATAAACGATGTCCCTAATCATTAGTAGAGGCCGCTATCGAGGCGGGCGGGATTAGGTGTTCGATCAAAAGAGCTTCCTAATACGTACCCTCACTCCTTACTCCAGATATCTGTGAACACCCGTGTTCATTGGCATCCACGAGAGTCATTCTAGACATAGAATGCTAAGGGTAACGATTGCTTAGTGTTCATGTCTCTACTTTGTGTCTTGACATGACACGAGGTATTCAAACGGTTCCAATTTCCCATAAAAATTGGTGGCGACTCCTTACAAAAATGCAAACGCTTGTTTCCCAAGCGCCCCCGTGGGCCCCCGCTGTCCACACTCTGCTACCCCCCCGAACATAGATCAAACAAATCCCTCATCAACGGGTGACGTTAGTTCGTTCCGATAGTATATAACTGATACTACCGTCATCTATTCAAACTAGCCAACAACAAATGCACAGTATAACTGACTGTATCAACATGCGTGAACAACAACACGACTCAACTCATAAGATAGTATAACTGATCATCCTACTTATTATATGTGTTTCGGGTGTAATTCCGGAGCAGGATTATGACCACTTGAGCTTGTTGAATGATGTCGTTGCTTGTCTCTTCCTTTCACTCTCTCCTGTAAAGATGAACAAACTGAGGGCTCGGCTTGGTACCGAGCGTACTCACTCCGACGCTCAAGTCAGTAAACTTAAAGAGATAAGTTGTGTGTTAACTTGGCAAAGTATATTGTAGAGAGATAAGTGAGTTTATACCAGATTAAGATGATATTCAGATCCTTTTCTCAATGAGAGAAGTGGAGTATTTATAGACTTTCACCTTTTGTCATGTAGTGGCCAAGTGGCCTAGTGGCCAAGTGGCTAGCAGGTGGAAAGACTGTTTTACCCTCGGCCGAGGGACCTATGATAGGCCGGCAGGCCTGGTTGACTCCATGCCGAGGGGACTGGATATGAGTACACGGATATGCCTCTTGGCCGGCTAGTTGCCGAGCCGAGACCCAAGTGACAGGCCGACAGGCTTTGTCGGTTAGGCTGTTAATATGTTGACTTGCTGTCTTTTAGCTTTGACCTTGCTCAATGTGTTGACTCGGTCAGCGGGTGCAGAATATGCCCCATCAATTTGCCCCCAGCGTAGTCTATGCCGTGGTATGGACCTTCGATGAGTTAACACCCCCATTTATTTAAGGGCCTGAACTAGGACTCCTCAGATAAATAATGGTGTTACCATCTCGGAAGCCCGAGGCAGTAGATAACAAAGGAAAGAAACACAGTACTTTATTATAATGTTTATAGTGACATTACAACTGAAATGAAAACAAGTCTCCAAATACGACCAAATAATAAGTCTGATAAAACTACTCAAAAGACTAAGGTGAGCTAGGCACTAAGTCGGTCATCCAAGCTCTCTTCCCGCCAGCTCCCATCGGTCTCGAATACTGTCAATCTGCTCCCCAATAATTGGATCATCACAGGCGTACACGAATACACGGGGTCAGCCACGAAGCTGAGTAGGTAATACGATAAACAATAACACAAAACACATACTCCTCCATCACCAACACCGCCATCACAACTCACAACCCGGACAACCCAGCCATACCGATCCCCGGTAGACTATAAATATCGACCGTAGCCGATCGCACTCCTTGTTGAGGACACCAGGGCAAGTCCTGCAGAACCCGCCTGGGCCTTATCACAACGTCATCATCTCCACCTCTACCAACTCCACGGTAATAATAATAAAACAGTTCAACAATAGTACTTAACGGAATCAAATCAAACAATCATATTATAACATGTAAATCACCGATTGATTAATCCAGTCACATAACACGATATCAAGTCCAGTGTATTCCCCTACCTCAAATAGCGATAAAGGCTAACTGCAGATCAGAAGTACTCCACCCGAAACTCGCCACCTAAACATATACATAATATAATTAATTCAATTAACTATTCCCGTTCCCATACTCAAGAGCTACTATAAGTAGAAACCTTCCCAATTTAGAAATTACTAAAAATATAAGTTACTCAAAATAGAAGGTTTCCTAAAATGGGAAGTTTCCCAAAGTAGCGATTACCAAAATAGCAAGTTACTAAAAATAGTAACTTTCCCAAAATAAAATCCCGACTCAAAAGCTTAAATACATTATTCCGTCACCGCTACTAAAATTAACTTAATAATCAAAACTAATAATATAAATATTATAAGTATACGCATTCCCGACTCATTAAAATAAAACCCGCAACAAAATTAATTCGAAAACAAGACACACGCATCCCCCCTTTTCCAACCCGTCACAAACCACCCCTCAACCACCACTCTTCACCGCCGACCACCGGGCTCGACACCAGGTCTGGCCTGGTCACTACCCACCACCACCAACGTGGTCGACCCACGCCGGCGGTCCTGGCCACCACCACAAAACCCCCCGCTGCGTCCCCGCGCCAAACGCCCGAACGGTCCCCCTTTCTAACCCGACAACCACCACGACACTCCCCTGTCACCCTTCTAACCACCACCATTGCCACCACCGTCGCATGGCGACTCTGACACACGTGGCACCACCGATTCGACCTCCCCCGAGTCCACGGTGGTGCCACCCCTTTTCCTATGTCTGAAAAGCTACCCAAAAACACCCCCACCAACCCGACACCAAAACACCACCACAGAAACCACCACCAGCCACGACCACCACTATAACCACCACCATCTGACTCGACTCCACACCCACAACACATCCCACAACCCCACGACCACCACCACAGTCCCTAAAAGACGCAAAACTCAAAACAAAACAGAGGGACAGAATTAAAAACGAGAACCCTTACCTACGACGGCCGTCGACCTGAGCTTTTCCGGCCAGAACAACCACCAACGACCACCAGTAAAGACTCCCCTGGACTCTGGCGGAGACCCTACTACCTCCACCCTCACTTTGGCGTGCCCTCTTTGGCCGTGTACAAAGCTTAAACAAGAGAGGAAGGAGGGTTGTTGTTTTGTGTTGTCAAAATGACGGTAGGGGGAAGGGGTAGGGTTTTAAAGATAAATTAGGGTTTGTTTTTAGGTTTTGGTGAGGTAAAATGGTAGGTGGGTAAATGGGTAGTAAGTGGGTAAATGGGCTATGACCTCTCGACCCAAAATGTCACTCGATTATAAACCCGACTCATCTCGCGATATAAATTAAACAATTCTTTTTACGCTTTTACCATGACCTTTACGCTACCATAAAATAATAAAGCTCGCCCGGACAATAATAAAATACGGGGTATTACAGTCTTCCCCCCTTAAAAAGAACTTCGTCCCGAAGTTCGCCCCTATACTAATCATGACATACGAAAATATAAAAAGAAAGTACACTATTAGACTACATAAACACGAAGTGTTACATTCTACCCTCCTAAAAAGAAAGTTACGTCCCGTAACTTACCTCAAGTGAACAGATGTGGATAGCTCTCTCTCATCGCGGCCTCGGTTTCCCAGGTAGCCTCCTCCGCTTTATGATTAGACCACAACACTTTCACTAAAGCAGTCTCTCCGTGCCTGGTCTTTCTAACCTTCCTGTCTAAGATCTCCTTAGGCGTCTCGATGTAAGTCAACTGCTCGTCCACCTCGACCACATCATGGCTCAAAACGTGCGAAGGATCACTCATATATCTCCGCAACTGAGAAACATGGAAGACATTATGTACCCTGGCTAAAGCTGGTGGTAAAGCTAGCCGATATGCCACTTCTCCAACTCTATCCAGGATCTCATATGGCCCAATAAACTTCTGGCTCAACTTTCCCCGCTTCCCGAACCTCATCACTCCCTTCATCGGAGATACTCTAAGAAGTACTTTCTCCCCCACCTGGAAAGAAACGTCGCTTCTCCTAGCGTCAGCGTAGCTCTTCTGCCGGTCCTGGGCAGCCCTCATCTTCTGTCGAATGATCTGTACCTGTTCAACCATCTCCTGAATCATCTCTGGCCCCAAAACTACCGCATCAGCGCGATCATCCCAACACACGGGACTCCTACACTTCCCGCCATACGAGCCTCAAATGGAGCCATCCCAATACTAGCGTGGTAACTGTTGTTGTATGAAAACTCAATCAACCCCAGTCTATCCTCCCAAGACCCGCCGAACTCCAAAACACAAGCCCTCAACATGTCCTCGAGCGTCTGAATAGTCCTCTCTGTCTGACCATCTCGTAGCATTTGGATGAAAAGCGGTGCTCATCTTTAATCGAGTACCCATTAGTGATCGTAGCTCTGCGAATTTGGATAGAAACCTGGAGTCTCTATCGGAAACGATGTCCTTGGGTACACCATGCAGCTTCACCACATACTGAACATAAGCCTTGGCCAACTCAGCTTTACTCCAAGTATCCTTCATGGGAATAAAGTGAGCCGACTTGGTTAGCCTATCCACGATCACCCAAATCATATTGTTACCTTTCTGAGTTCGAGGCAACCCAACAATGAAATCCATGGAAATGCTTTCCCACTTCCACTCTGGCACCTCTAGTGGTTGAACCTTCCCTTGCGGCCTCTTATGTTCACCCTTCACTCTCTGGCATGTCAAGCATCGAGCTACGAACTCAGCAACTTCCCTCTTCATATTCGGCCACCAAAAGGTCTTCCTGAGGTCCTTGTATAATTTATCTCCCCCAGGATGAACCGAGTATGGCGTGGCATGTGCCTCAGTAAGAATCTTCCTCTTCAGCTCATCATTATCCGGAACACACCACCGTCCCCCAAACCTCGACTACCATCGCATGGATAACAAACCGGAATCAACCCCAGCTCCTGCTGTTCTCGTGCCGCGCCACTTCTGAATTCTAGCATCGGTTTTCTGTAGCTCTCTGATCTCCTCATATAACTCCGGCTCAACGGTCAAGTCCCCAAGAGTCTCTCCTTGCCGGATCACGTGGATTCCCATCCCCCGCAGCTCATTGTGCATCCTCACTCTAGATCTAGCACTGCTCAAAGCATGGATGGATTTCCTGCTTAAGGCATCGGCTACGACATTCGCTTTCCCTTCATGATAAAGTATCTCCATGTCGTAGTCGCCAATCAATTCGATCCATCTCCTCTGTCTCATGTTCAGCTCCTTCTGTGTGTAAATGTACTTTAAACTCTTGTGATCGGAGAACACCTTGAAGGTAGCCCCATAAAGGTAATGTCGCCATAGTTTGAGCGCGAACACCACTGCCCCCAACTCCAGATCATGAGTAGGGTAATTCTCCTCATATGTCTTCAAGCGTCGAGAAGCGTAAGCGATTACCTTCCCGTTTTGCATCAATACGCACCCGGACCCTTCTTGGAAGCATCGGTATACACCTCGAAATTATCACTCCCATCTGGTAGGGCAAGGATAGGAGCTGTAGTGAGTCGTTCTTTGAGGGTTAGAAACGCCTCCTCACAACTCTCATCCCAAACAAACCTGTTCTCCTTCCGCATCAAGGACGTCAATGGCTTGGCGATCTTTGAGAAGTCCTTGACAAACCTTCGGTAATAACCTGCTAGCCCCAAGAAGCTTCGGATCTCACCCACATTCTTAGGACTCTGCCATCTCGTCACTGCCTCAATCTTGCTAGGATCAACCGACACCCCTTCCTTGGAAATCACATGGCCCAGAAAGGCAACTTTCTTCAACCAGAATTCACACTTGCTCAGCTTGGCATATAACTGGTTCTCCTCCAAGGTTTTCAAGACTAACCTCAAATGTTCCTCATGTTCCTCCTCATTCTTGGAGTATACCAGAATATCATCGATGAATACAACCACGAACTTGTCCAGGTAAGGACTGAACACTCGATTCATCAGGTCCATAAACACTGCTGGCGCGTTAGTCAACCCAAATGGCATGACCACGAACTCATAGTGCCCATATCTTGTTCTGAAAGCGGTCTTAGGTATATCCTCGTTCTTAATTCTCAACTGGTGATAACCTGACCTCAAATCGATCTTAGAGAAAACTCCGGCTCCACTCAACTGATCGAACAAATCATCGATCCTTGGCAAAGGATAACGGTTCTTGACGGTCACATTGTTCAACTCACGGTAATCCACGCAAAGTCTCAAGCTTCCATCTTTCTTCTTGACAAACAACACTGGTGCTCCCCAAGGTGAAACACTAGGCCGTATGTAACCTTTCTCTGCTAGCTCATCCAACTGCTTCTTCAATTCCTCCATCTCTTTCGGCCCCATACGGTAAGGTGGTTTAGAAATCGGCCCCTGTTCTCGGCTTCAGATCAATGGAAAAGTCCACTTCTCTTTTCGGTGGTAACCCTGGAATGTCCTCCGGGAATACATTCTCGAACTCCCTCACCACTGGAATCTCAGACACCTTAGGGGTCTCCGACTCACTATCCCACATCTGACACAAGATTAACTGGTCCCCTTTCCTCGGACTCGACTTGGGGTATTAACGAGATATGAATTTGACTCTTGGCTTGACCACATACCCCTTATAAGACACCCTAACTCCCTTAGGTCCCCTCAAAGAGATCTTCTTCTGATGGCAGTCGATAAAAGCTTTGTACTTCCCTAACCAGTCCATCCCCAGAATCACCTCAAAACCCCCAAGGGAAACTCTATAAGGTCACCGTGAAACACAACCTCTCCGTCGAATTGGTACCCCAGTGTAGACTCTATCACAAGATACCGACTCCCCCGAAGGTACCACTACTGAATCAACAATTCTATCATATGACTTAAGGTTCAAGACTCGGCATGTTCATGAGATATAAAAGAATGTGTAGCTCAGGAATCAAACAACACAAAGGTGGGTTTAGAGTTAACAGAAATGTACCGGTCACCACATGAGAGTCATTCTTAGTCGCCTCCTTGCCCATGGCGAAGAGCTTGCCACTGGACTTAGCCCCACTCTGATTTGAAGAAGCTGCTCCAGATTGTTTGTTCCCTTCATTTGCAGTCTTCTGAAAGTTGGTGCTCCCACACTGGCTCATTGATTACGGTTCGATAGTTATTGTAGCTTCCTTGGTAGTGTTACTAGCCCCGAGACCTCGCACCTCCCCCATAGCCGACATAGGTGTGCGATAAGCGTTATACCCAGACCCCACCGAACGAGAGCCACCGAACCGGACATAGGTGCCCTGTATCCGCGGGCCCGATTCGCCCCGGATGATCGGCATTCAAACCTCTTGTGTCTGTCTTTCCACAGCCAAAACAAGTAAGCCCCGCAGAACTACCTCCCCCACCGGTGCCCCTGAAGCCACCTCCACTCTGAGCTCTCATACCCCCTGGAGCACTGTTAGTGGAGTACCCACCATACCTGCCCGAACTCGCTTCTTTGCCCCAAAGATTATCACTTGTGGTCTCCCGCTTCCTTTTCTCGCCTTGCCTTTCTTATCGGCCTTGATCTGTTCCGAGAGTCTTTCAGCAAAGACCGGCCCTCAAGTAAATGTCCTGAATCGTAGTGGGTGGAGCCGCTTTGTGAGCCTCTTCTTGATGTCCATAGTGAGTCCCCGCTCAAACCTCATAGCCAACATAGCTTCATTACGCCCAAAGTCATCAATGTATGAGGATAGCGTCGAAATTTCCGGTGATAAGTCTCCACTGTCATATCTTCTGTCATCTTGAAGGTGTCAAACTCCTCCCGAAGTTTGGCTTTTTGGAACTCGGGCATAAACTCATTCTTCAGAAGCTCTTGGAATTCCAACCAAGATACATGTCCCGTATCAAGATCCCTAGCAACCTCTCGTATCTCCACCTTGTTCCTGGTCCACCAGTCACCGGCTGTGGCCCTAAGATAGTGGGCAGCTTGGTCCACCTGCAGCTCTTCCGGACATGCTAACAGTTCAAACAGATTGGTGAACTCTCTACACCATTCCCCCAGCAACTGTGGTTCCCCCTCTCCAGTGAATTTTGTGGGGTTATGCCTTGCCACAATGGTACTCATCTTTCCGGATCAATCGTTTGGCCTTTAAGGCCTCATTCTCACCCGTAGTTGATCTAACTCTTCCTGGGTGATGTTTACAGCCGTGTTCCTTCTTGGAGGCATGACTACAAGAGAATTTTAGGGATTAGCTGCAACACAAAACACTTTGGTAATTCTAGCCAATTCTTTTACTCTTATCTTACTTGTCTATCTAGCATGGCTTAGGGATCACATAACCGCATATCACTAGGCATAGCCTTCTGACACAACTTAATAGATGTATAAGTATAAATCAATCTTAAAACATGCCAAGTATTATGCCACAACCTCCTATCAACTTTTATGCAACAATTATCATATCAATCAGTTAATACGTAGGCAATAATATATGGAGTTATGCTCAGTATCATGCAACTTCTCTACCCTTCCTCTCATATGCACTCAGGGTTCCCGGGTCAAACTGAGAGGGCCAATGGTTCGGTGTGAGGGGGCCCCTAACTCATCCCTTACCTTTAGTGTGCTCCTAACAGTTCTATCCCGGGGTTCATTTTATTTGACTCTTCCTACATTCATTAGATTCATTGGTTTAGGCCTGAGGATCGTTCGCTCTGATACCACTTTGTAACACCCCCATTTATTTAAGGGCCTGAACTAGGACTCCTCAGATAAATAATGGTGTTACCATCTCGGAAGCCCGAGGCAGTAGATAACAAAGGAAAGAAACACAGTACTTTATTATAATGTTTATAGTGACATTACAACTGAAATGAAAACAAGTCTCCAAATACGACCAAATAATAAGTCTGATAAAACTACTCAAAAGACTAAGGTGAGCTAGGCACTAAGTCGGTCATCCAAGCTCTCTTCCCGGCCAGCTCCCATCGGTCTCGAATACTGTCAATCTGCTCCCAATAATTGGATCATCACAGGCGTACACGAATACACGGGGTCAGCCACGAAGCTGAGTAGGTAATACGATAAACAATAACACAAAACACATACTCCTCCATCACCAACACCGCCATCACAACTCACAACCCGGACAACCCAGCCATACCGATCCCCGGTAGACTATAAATATCGACCGTAGCCGATCGCCCGGCTCCTTGTTGAGGACACCAGGGCAAGTCCTGCAGAACCCGCCTGGGCCTTATCACAACGTCATCATCTCCACCTCTACCAACTCCACGGTAATAATAATAAAACAGTTCAACAATAGTACTTAACGGAATCAAATCAAACAATCATATTATAACATGTAAATCACCGATTCAGTTAATCCAGTCACATAACACGATATCAAGTCCAGTGTATTCCCCTACCTCAAATAGCGATAAAGGCTAACTGCAGATCAGAAGTACTCCACCCGAAACTCGCCACCTAAACATATACATAATATAATTAATTCAATTAACTATTCCCGTTCCCATACTCAAGAGCTACTATAAGTAGAAACCTTCCCAATTTAGAAATTACTAAAAATATAAGTTACTCAAAATAGAAGGTTTCCTAAAATGGGAAGTTTCCCAAAGTAGCGATTACCAAAATAGCAAGTTACTAAAAATAGTAACTTTCCCAAAATAAAATCCCGACTCAAAAGCTTAAATACATTATTCCGTCACCGCTACTAAAATTAACTTAATAATCAAAACTAATAATATAAATATTATAAGTATACGCATTCCCGACTCATTAAAATAAAACCCGCAACAAAATTAATTCGAAAACAAGACACACGCATCCCCCCTTTTCCAACCCGTCACAAACCACCCCTCAACCACCACTCTTCACCGCCGACCACCGGCCTCGACACAGGTCTGGCCTGGTCACTACCCACCACCACCAACGTGGTCGACCCACGCCGGCGGTCCTGGCCACCACCACAAAACCCCCGCTGCGTCCTGCTGCGCCAAACAAACGCCCGAAACGGTCCCCCTTTCTAACCCGACAACCACCACGACACTCCCCTGTCACCCTTCTAACCACCACCATTGCCACCACCGTCGCATGGCGACTCTGACACACGTGGCACCACCGATTCGACCTCCCCGAGTCCACGGTGGTGCCACCCCTTTTCCTATGTCCGAAAAGCTACCCAAAAACACCCCCACCAACCCGACACCAAAACACCACCACAGAAACCACCACCAGCCACGACCACCACTATAACCACCACCATCTGACTCGACTCCACACCCACAACACATCCCACAACCCCACGACCACCACCACAGTCCCTAAAAGACGCAAAACTCAAAACAAAACAGAGGGACAGAATTAAAAACGAGAACCCTTACCTACGACGGCCGTCGACCTGAGCTTTTCCGGCCAGAACAACCACCAACGACCACCAGTAAAGACTCCCCTGGACTCCTGGCAGACCCTACTACCTCCACCCTCACTGGCGTGCCCTCTTTGGCCGTGTACAAAGCTTAAACAAGAGAGGAAGGAGGGTTGTTGTTTTGTGTTGTCAAAATGACGGTAGGGGGAAGGGGTAGGGTTTTAAAGATAAATTAGGGTTTGTTTTTAGGTTTTGGTGAGGTAAAATGGTAGGTGGGTAAATGGGTAGTAAGTGGGTAAATGGGCTATGACCTCTCGACCCAAAATGTCACTCGATTATAAACCCGACTCATCTCGCGATATAAATTAAACAATTCTTTTTACGCTTTTACCATGACCTTTACGCTACCATAAAATAATAAAGCTCGCCCGGACAATAATAAAATACGGGGTATTACAGTTAAGCGTATTCTGCGCATGTCGAACTTCTTCCTCGGCTTGGTCCTTTTCAGGCCGTACCATATCCCCCCTTCACATTGTTGTGTAATGGACATCGAATGTGGAAAAGAAAATGGCGCTGGCCGAGACCAAGGTTGGGAGTGTCGTGTGCTTTTGATTGCCCCCGGCCGGTGCTGCCAAGCTTGGTTGACCAGCTGGCCGTTAGCAAGTAGATACCAAGGAGCGTGTCGAAGAAGATTTGTCACTGTATGTCGATTGACATTCCGTGGCTGCATGCTTGACACGTGGCCTGGTGCTGATTGGTGGACGCTTCATGGGCTTTGCTCGATTGGTCCCATGAATGGGCTTTGCTCTATAAATAGAGCAGTATGCCCCTCATTTTGACCTGCAAACTTCTTTTTCTTCAAAAAATTTCCTCTCTCTAGTTTTCGAAGAAATTTCTCTCTCTAGTTTTCGAAGCGTTACTCGGCGTAACACTTTCTTTCAAGGTAAACAAACAAATTCTTCCCCAACTTTTATTTTGTTAAGTATTTGTTGCCACCATGTCTGCTGCTAACGCTCCGGCTAGTACTTCAAACCCGGGGGGCGAACCGCCGCATCCTGATGAACAGGAGCCACTGGTTGTCACCCCGATAGGGTTCAGGGGTCGCTTGTCGCCTTCTTCTGAAATTGATGAGAAATTTTTGGAGGATTTTGATGATGAGGAGGAGGAAAAGACCCATTCTGATGCAGAGAGGCCGCATTTCTTGTGGCACGGTGAAGCCTGCTCGATTAAACCCGATCGTGTTTGGACGAACAAGTTTGTTAGTGCCTCCGGGCCTGAACTTTTTGAAGACCATTACTCCTTCGGCAGGGGGTATAGAATTATTGTCCCTGAGGGTGATCAGGCAGTCTGTTGCCCTCCCGAAGGTTGTATCGGCGTGTATATTAGACATCTGGAGTATGGGCTCCGATTTCCTCTTAATGAACACGTCGCGGCCATAATCAAAGCCATGAATGTCGCCGTGGCACAACTACATCCGTTGGCCATTAGGACGATTATTGGCTTCGTATGGCTTTGTCTTTTTAAAGGGGAGGCCCCAACGGTGAACCTTTTCCGCCGGCTCCACCATCTTCGGCAGTCTACCCTAGACGGCACGGGATGGTACAGCGTGCAGACCGAGCCGGGTTATGTTACCGTTTCCAAGCTGACATCTTGCAAAGACTGGAAGGGGCGGTGGGTATATGTCGAGGTTCCGGAGGACTATCCACTGCCCCGGTCCTTCCAGCGCCGTGTCAATTTACGGTGTGAGAGTCAGGGGGAGCATGAAAGATATGTCTCCCGTAATAAGATTAAGATGGATGCCAAGAAGGTCTATCTTAAGGACGATGAAGTGCGGGCAATGAGCCTGTTCGAGGCTGAGGGGGATGGCACGCCGAAGGGATGGATGCCTCCGATGCAGATCGTCATTCAAGACGAGCCGCTTTGTTACGTCGGCCTCATACCGGCCCTCGGCCAGGGTGAGTGGGGTCGGTATGAGGCCCACCTTTGCTTTTTATGCTTCTGTATTTGAGCCTTGGTTTACTTCCTTTGCTTAACTGTTGACTTTGTTTCTTGCAGATCGATTTGGCCGGGATCTCTCTGTCTCCATCCTAAACAAGTAGGGACTTGACCAGGACGGGAGAGTTGTTGAGCTGCACCCTAAGGCCGCGCCGCGTGATCGCAGACAGGCCCCGCTCGAACTCATGGAGCAGGCGTTGAAGGCAATGGATGTGGGGGCGACTCAAGCAGAGATTGGCGGTAACGTGCCGCGCCGGAGACCAAAAACAACGACTACGACGGCTACGACGTCAACTCCAACTTAATCTCCAATCCCCGCAGTCTAACAGGATAAGGTGGTCGTCAATGTTGACGAGGACGTCACCGTTCTGGAGGGTCCTCCTCCTTCAAATAAGAGGAAGGAAACAACGCCTGCTGCTGCTGTTACCGAGGCAGGGAAAAAGAAGGGGTCAGCCGGCCCTCTGTCTAAGAAGGCTAAGACTGGTACGGATCTAACCCACGGCTCGGATTTAGCAGGTTCTTTAGGAATTCCTGATGACAGACTTTCTGATATGTCAATGAATGTTGACATGGACGCTTTGTCTGGGTTTTTTATAGATCAGCCGTTGCCAGCTGTTGTTCTCACCGAACGGCAATTGGAGAAGCAGCCTGTGCAGACGGGCGACAAAAATGTCGCCGCCGACTCCTCATCCGAGAAGGTTTCCTCTGTTCAGCTCAGGGCGGACGGCATAAGGTTGGCCAAGAGGCTGGTGAAGTGGGTTGAACTAGCCGGCACTCATCTTATCGAGCAAAAAAAGCTCGTGGATCAAACTGCCCCTACGCTCGAACGGCTTAGGCTTGAGCTTGTCGCTGCTAGGAAGGAGGCCGAGAGGACGAAGAAGGACTTCCTGGCCACCATGAAGGACTTCCTCGCTGAGCGAAAGCTTAAGGAGGAAGCTGAGAAGCTGGTCCTAGCCGAGAGAGCTAAGGTTGAGTCTGCGTTGGCTGATGCCGCTAAGCTGCGGGAGGAAAGGAACAAGCTTGAGGGTGGTTACACGGCCATGGTTGAGCAGAGGGAAAGATGGAAGTCCCTGCATTTGGCCGAGGCGAAGGAGCATAAGGGCACAAAGGCTATCCTTGCTCAGAGGGAGAAGGATATTGAGATGCTTAAAACCGTCATCATCCCTGACATGTGTGCCCGGTACCGGGACCAAGCTGAAGATGCTACCAGGGATGTGATTAAGGAGCTCCTTCCTGAAGGCACCTTTCCGTGGCAAGATTTTGACCGGCTTCTGGATGAGAAGGCGGCTGCTGCGGAGGCCAAGGCCGTGGCCGAGGCGAAGGCGGCGAAGGCCGCTCAGGAGGCTGCGGAGAAGGCGGCCCGTGATGCTAAGGTGAAGGCGGCTAGAGAGGAGGCTGAGAAGGCAAGGGCAAGTGAAGCTGCCAAGTCGTCCTCTGGGCCGCCCACCGTTGGTGATGCCGCTACTGCTGCCGGTGACGAGCAGCAACAAGCATAGGGAGACGGGCGGTCGTCACCAGATTCACCCGGCCCTTCGGACAGCTTCAGCTATTCGGGGGCCAACTACTGAGCCTTTCCTCCCTGTCATCCTTTTGGCGCTTCATGTCTTAATGTTGTAATCTTTTGTTGTTCCTTCTTTTTTGTTAAACTTTGGTAGGTTGTGTTTAGGCTATCCCTATGGGGACGGCCGTCGACTTGATTTTGTCTTGCTTGTAAACATTTTTTTTTAATGAAGTTTGTTTATCTGCCTTTGGCTTGGTTGAGGCTTTCATCTCGTCCTCCATTTAATTGTCTTCTTACGTTTTTAAACATATTGAGCGCTTTTTCGTTTTTACCTTCGGCTTGGCCGAGGCAGTTAGATTGCGTATCTCAACTGTAAAACGTTTTTAGCATATTGGTCGTGCCCTCTGCTGCACCTGAACAGGCCGACGCAGCAGGGTTTACGTTCCCCAACTTGTTCAGCAACATGTTGGCATGTCGGTCGCTTCCTCCTCCACTCCCGGCTTTGGCCGAGGCGGTCAGATTTGCGCTTCCCAACTGCTGTTGTAAACATGTTAGCATATCAGTCGTTTCCCCGTCACTCCCGGCTTTGGCCGAGGCAATCGAGGTTACGGCTCGACTGCATTCGTATCTATAGACATATTGATCGCTTCCTCTGCCACTCCGGTTGCGGGCGATCGGATTTGCGTTTCTCAATCTGTACTTATACGTTCTTAAGCATGTTGGTCGCTTTCGCGAGTATCAACTGCATTTGTAGTGACTGCCCGGCTTTGGCCGTGGCGTCTACTAGTGACTGCCCGGCTTTGGCCGTGGCGTCTACTTTGGTACGACTACGGAGGGGACAAGCATTTTGATGGAAAACTTGGATCACTCTTCATAAGATATAATCACGCGTTGGGGTGCCCACAACGGTCTCGGACACCTCCGCCGCTATACGAAATACTTCCTAAGGTTGTCTGTGTTCCAGTGGCTCATTAGAGGCACACCCTCCATGTCTGTCAGCCGGTATGTCCCCGGCCTCATTTCTTCCACCACCCTGTAGGGTCCCTCCCAGTTGGCCGTCATTTTACCATGGATGTTTCCTTTGTTGGTCGCGGCCGACTTTCTTAGGACTAGATCTCCTACTCTTAAGTCCCTTTTGTGGACCCTACGGTTGTAGGCTCTTCTCATTCGGTTTTGATATACTGCCAAGTTGAGCCGTGCCGTATCTCGGCTTTCTTCGACCAGGTCTAGGGAGGCTCTCAGGCCTTCCTCATTTTCGACTGAGTCAAAGGTTTGCGTTCTGAATGTCGGCACCGCTGCTTCAATCGGCGGGGACGGCCTCGGACCCATAGACTAGGTGGAATGGACTGCACCTGTTGCTTCTTTTCCGTGGTTCGAAGTGACCACGGGACGTCGGGTAGTTCATCGGCCCATCTTCCCTTTAGATCTTCAACCTTCTTCTTCAACCCGTTCAGTATTGTTTTATTAGCGCGCTCCGCCTCCGCCCGTTGCTCTGAGGGTGGCAGGCGGAGGAGTATGCGAATTTGATACCGAGCTCTTCCAACCAATTCATCACCATGTCGCTCCAAAACTCTCGGCCGTGGTCAAATACAATGACTTGGGGCAACCCAAAACGAGTTATGATATTCTCCCAAATCACCTTTCTTACGGCCGCCGTGGTCTTGGCAGGTACCGCGACCGCCTCGACCCATTTGGTGAAGTAGTCAACGGCGACAATCAGGTACTTCCTTCCTCCGGAGGCCGTCGAAAATGGTCCTAATAAATCCATCCCCCACTGTGCAAATGGTAGGGGACTAAGTACTGGTTGCAGGTCTCGGGAAGGTGCGTGTATTACCGGAGCATGCATCTGACAATTCTTGCACTTCTTGGTTGTTGCCCTGGAATCTTTCAGCATGGTAGGCCAGAAGTAGCCGGCTCAGAGAGCTTTGTGGGCTAGCGTCCTCGCCCCCATGTGATGTCCGCAGATGCCTTCGTGAATCTCTGTCAGTATAAGCTCCGCGTCGGCTAGGCCGACACATTTCAAGAGTGGTCTTATTACGGACCTTCTGTACAATTCTCCTTCGAACACTAAGTACCTTGCAGCGATCCTTCTAATCTTCTGAGACAGACTGCGGTCCTCCGGCAACTCTTTTGTCAGCTTGTATTTCATTATCGGAGTCATCTACGTCGTCTCGGCTTCGATGTCGCCCACCATGCCGACGGTCTCAGTGATGCTTTTAGCATTTCTGATATCCACCAAAGCACGGTTCGTGACATTCTTGATGCTTGAACTGGCAAGTTTTGAGAGAGCGTCGGCTCGGTTGTTCTCAGACCTGGGGATGCACTGTATTTGGAAAGATTTCAATTTTGAGGTGTCAGCTTTTACCCTCTCCAGGTACCTTACCATCCCATCGTCTCGAGTCTCATATGCTCCGCCCCGGCAGCTCTAGCTAACTCAACTCCAGTTATCACCGCCTCATATTCGGATTCGTTATTTGAGGCCAAGAAGGTAAACTTCAAGGCGTACTCAAACTCGTCTCCGTTAGGGCTGATGATAAGGATGCCGGCTCCTGAGCTGTTCGCCGTGGAGGACCCGTCGGTATACACTTCCCACACGCCGGGCTGTGATTCTTCTTGATATGTGCACTCAGCCAGGAAGTCTGCAAGCGCTTACCCCTTTATCGAAGGCCTCGGCTTGTATTGAATGCCAAAGCCGGAGAGCTCCACTGCCCATTTGATAAGTCTGCCGGATTTTTCGAATTTTTCTAATGCTTTCTCCAATGGCTGGTCGGTTAAGACCGTCACGGGATGTGCGTCGAAGTAGGGTTTCAACTTCCTTGCGGCAACGACGACGGCGAGGGCTGCCTTTTCGATTAGTGGGTAATTTCTTTCGGCGGCCAGCAGTGTATGGCTGATAAAGTAAATTGGGTGTTGCTGCTTATTTTCTTCCCTGACTATTACGGCACTGACCGTGGCCGAGGTAACCGCTAAGTATAGATATAGCATCTCCCCCAGCGTCGGCCTGGACAGGGTCGGTAGTGTCAGAAGGTGGGCTTTCAGTTGCTTGAAAGCCATGCTCTGTTCCTCCCCCCCAGCTAAAGTTTTTATTCCCTTTCAGCACTTTAAAGAACGGAGTGCTCTTGTCGGCCGACCGAGAGATGAAGCGGGCGAGGGCCGCCATCCTTCCGGTCAGCATCATAACCTCTTTTCGATTTCTCGGCTCCGGTAGGTCTAGTATTGCTTGGACTTTCTCTGGATTGGCATCAATTCCCCTGGCGCTGACAAGCACGCCGAGGAACTTGCCGGCACGGACACCGAAGTTGCATTTCTTTGGGTTAAGCTTCATTTCATATTTTCTTAGTGAACAAAATGTTTCGCTCAAATCGGCCAAGTGCTCGCTGCCAGACTTGCTTTTTACAATAGCATCATCGACGTAAGCCTCGATGTTTCGCCCTTTTTGATTTTGGAACACTTTGTCCACCAACCTAGTGTAAGTTGCGCCAGCGTTCTTCAAACCGAACGGCATCATTTTATACATGTATGTGCCGTTACTGGTGATGAATGCGCACTTAGGCATGTCTTCCTCGGCCATAAATACCTGATGATACCCTGAGAAGGCGTCTAGCAGGCTTAGCATAGTGTAGCCTGCCGTCGCGTCAATTAAACTATCTATTCGAGGCAAGGGATAGCAATATTTAGGGCACGCTTTATTAAGATTGGTAAAATCAACACACATCCTCCACGCCCCTGCCGATTTCCTCACCATTACAACATTTGCTAGCCACTCAGGGTAAGTACAAGGCATGATAAAGCCCGCCGCTAATAATTTGTCTACTTCGGCTTTGATGGCCTCATCTTTCTCGGCCGAGGAGTTCCTCATCTTCTGCTTGACAGGCCGAGCGGTGGAGAGTACGTTCAGCTTGTGAACGATCACCTCCCGGCTCACGCCTGGCATCTCGGCAGCTGAGTATGCGAAGACATCTTTGTTCTTCCTCAGCAGGTCTAGGAGATCAGCTCTGAATTTCGGCTCTAGGCCGACACCGACAGTTACGGTGTGCCCTGGGTCAATTTCCACTTCCTCGGTCTCGGCTCCTTCGACCATGCCGACGTTAGTATTCATCGGATCGCCCTCCTGCTGCAAGGATGGACTCTTCCCCTTCTCCGATTTCTTCGCCACTTTGAGGGATTGCATGTTGCACCCCCTGGCAGACACTTGGATGTTGACTATTTCATCTCTCTCGTCCTGTGAGACGAGCTTTTGAGCTTCCCCCCAGTCCGAGACGTACATCAATGTCAGGGCTCGGATGGACATCACAGCATCGGCCTCGCTCAAAGTGACCCGGCCTATGAGGACATTGTAGGCAGACGAACCATCGATAACCACGAACTCAGACAAAACATTTTTAGCCGCATCCGCTTGGCTTAACATCACCGGCAGTCTGATTGACCCCAGGGGTACCAGGCCGGCCCCAGAGAAGTTGTATAGCGGGTTAGTGCAGGGGCTCAGGTCTCCAATCTTCAGGCCGAGATTAAGAAAGCACTCCCTGAACATGATGTTCGTGTAGGCGCCTGTGTCAATCAGGCACCTTTTGACCAAGTGGTTGGCTATATCCAGGTGGACCACAAGCGGGTCGCTGTGCGGGGCGACGACTCCCTCGTAGTCCTTCTTTCCAATGGTTATATCAGGGATGGTGGAAGCGGGGATCGCTGTGTTGGGCACAAAGTTGATGGCTTGGTACAACTCATTTAGGTGTCGTTTGTGCCCATTAGCTGACCCACCGTTCTCGTTTCCCCCGATGACAACCTGGATTACTCCCATCCGTTGGAAAACGGATTTTCTATTCGCCCTGTCGGCGCTTGCTCCTGGGCCTCCAGCTACATACTTGCTGAGGCTCCCCTTTCGGATCAGCTCTTCGATGGCGTTCCTCAGATGTCGGCAGTTGTCAGTTTTGTGGCCGGTGTGGTCGTGGTACTCGCAAAACTGGCTTGCGTTGCCGTCCCCTCTCGCCTTGGGGGTTCTTGCCTACTTCTGTCCATCATTCTTGCTTAGGGTAAAGACCTCGGCTGGAGATGCGACCAGGGGGGTGAGACTACTGTACCGCTTCTGGTTGTACGGTCCCGAACTCCCCCCGGCGCCCGCCGAGTGCTGTTTCCTATTAAATCTCTCAGGCCGTGACCTATTCCCGTTACGGCGACTTTCATCTATGTTGTCCCGGCGGCTCTTCCTCTCTGGGTGCCCAGCTTCACTGTGGCCTACTCAGGTTTTGTGATAGTCTTCCACCTTTACGGCTCGGTCGGCCATCTTTCTGGCGGAGTCAAGGTTGAGGTCCTCGCACTTGATCAGCTCGTTTTTGAACTCGCCTTTCGGGAGGCCTTTCATCAGCGCGAAGGCCGCCAGTTCGGTGTTCAGCTCACGGATCTGCTGAACCTTAGCGTCGAATCTCTTCACGTAGCTTCGGAGGGACTCGTCCTCCCCCTGTCGGATAGTTAGGAGGTCTGATGTTTCCACGGCCCTTCTCTTGTTGCAAGCATACTGGGCTATGAAATTGTCTCTCAGGTCGGTATAATAGTATACCGAGCCATTAGGTAGCCCCTTGTACCAACTCTGAGCCATCCCATGCAGGGTCGTTGGGAAGACTCGGCACCACACCTCATCAGGCTGCTCCCATACCGACATGTACGACTCGAAAGCCTCGGCATGGTCGGTTGGGTCGCTATCCCCTTTGTACGATAAGGACGGCAGCTTCAGCTTAGTCGGCACAGGGATCTCGAGGACATAGGCACTGAGGGGCTGTCTGACCACGTGTCGAATGACACGCGGCGATCGGCTCCTCGCAACCTTAGTCCGGCTTCTCTCCCTTTGGCGGGAAGGGCTTCTTGTTGTCCGACTTTGGTGAGTCGGACTTCTTTCATTCCTTCGGGGGTGGCCTCGTTGTTGCCGCGGCGACGCTGTCCTCCCACGAGTGGGGGAAGGACTTAGGTCTGCCACTGGCACCACGGGCTCTGCTGGCGTTCTAGCATGCCCAGCTCCTTGTATCGCCGCGGACAAGTTGTTCGGGGTCACTTTATGGGCTCTAGTCACCTGTGGATGCGCTGCCGTCCCCGTCGCCGTGACAGGGGTAATCGGCGTACTACCCATCAGGTCCAGGAATAGCTTCAATTTGGCTGCATCGACCACATGTCCCATGACAGTGACTTGGCCGGTAGGCAGCGGTATTTCTGGCTCTTTCGGCATCCCATACGCCGGTTCGATGACTCGGCCGGTGGGGGACTGCCCGATCTCAGAATTAGGGAACGTGTCATCCTGGAAAAATGCAGTTCCTTCACTCACAGTTTCTTGTTGCTTTGACATCTTCTTAGCTCGCTAAATGGTTTTTTTTTTGTAAGGTAGGTGACTAGCTTTTAGTATCTATCCCCACAGACGGCGCCAATTGTTCCGGGTGTAATTCCGGAGCAGGATTATGACCACTTAAGCTTGTTGAATGATGTCGTTGCTTGTCTCTTTCTTTCACTCTCTCCTGTAAAGATGAACAAACTGAGGGCTCGGCTTGGTACCGAGCGTACTCACTTCGACGCTCAAGTCAGTAAACTTAAAGAGATAAGTTGTGTGTTAACTTGGCAAAGTATATTGTAGAGAGATAAGTGAGTTTATATTAGATTAAGATGATATTCAGATCCTTTTCTCAATGAGAGAAGTGGAGTATTTATAGACTTTCACCTTTTGTCATGTAGTGGCCAAGTGGCTAGCAGGTGGAAAGACTGTTTTACCCTCGGCCGAGGGACCTATGACAGGCCGGCAGGCCTGGTTGACTCCATGCCGAGGGGACTGGATGTGAGTACACGGATATGCCTCTCGGCCGGCTAGTTGCCTAGCCGAGACCCAAATGACAGGCCGACAGGCTTTGTCGGTTAGGCTGTTAATATGTTGACTTGCTGTCTTTTAGCTTTGACCTTGCTCAATGTGTTGACTCGGTCAGCGGGTGCAGAATATGCCCCATCAATATGAACAAGAGTAACCAAGATATATGCAAACACAATGTCATTAAATAACTGAACACAACATAACTTGTGAACAAGTATCAACCATACAATGTTATAATACTCCAGCTATAACTTTAACATTTAACCATTCAATGCTATAGTAACCCTAACCATAACATGAACTCTGGATGCGAGGTTATAGTAACCTCGACTATTACTTCAACATACATAACTTGAAGTTATACTTACCTCAACCATAACCTTGGCATGTAACTCAAAGTTATACTAGTTCCAACTATAACCTTGAGCCATAAATCTCAGGGTGTGTTAGTTTCAGCTATAACCTTAGCTCGTATCCAATGTTATAGTAGATTCATCTATAACCTGGGTTCATATTTCCAAGGTTATACCTGTTTCAGCCATAACTAGAGTAACTACCCAAACTTTTATTAACTTTAGCTACAACACTTGAATCATCATCAAGGTTATACAAGCTTTAGCTATAACTTTGGAGAGAACTCTTAGCCGCCTATCATGCCGTCACTAGGGTTTGATTCATAATCCCTAATTGCGCTCATGACACCCATAATAAACATGTAAACAATATACGAGACATAATTAAAACATTAAATCATATACAAACATGCGAAACATAATTAACATGTTAGTAAACAATCAAAACATGTACTAATCATACAAATCAATCATTAAATCACATTAATTACATCAATTGGCATAAACACAATTAAAGGAAAACACCTAGTTACCTTTTTAGCAATTAATGAAAACCTCCACAAAGAAAACGACCAACAAAGCCTTGTCTCCACACGTGTCAAAGTCCCCAAAAATCGAGTTTAAGAATACGGAAATCCAAACCCTTGTGATAGAAATTGTACCACGCAATTACTCTTTTAAAAACGCCCAAAAGAACGACATCTTCTTTATTAACAATATAAGAGATCTTAAAGGTAGATATAAAGGTCCATACAAATAATCCTCATAAAAGTATTTGGAGATTATTATATTGTAGAAGTAATAGCAAAGATTATGAAAATATAATTTGTGTATGAGTTTAGAAGAAGAAAAGATGTAAAACAATAGAGTCGAAAGGGAGAAAAGAGAACAAACGAGAGAAAAAGAGGAGGCGTGAAGAAAAGAGAGAGCAGCTTGACTGCTAGGTTAGATTTTCTATTTATATATATATGAGGGTTAACAAGTGGCCTTTGGGTCCATTAGCTTATACAATGGATAATCTGATACCATATTAAAATGTAAGAAGAGCTTATATTAGAAAAGTAGTTATTACATTAAAATAATCAAATCGTGCCCGGACATTTTAACCCTTCCAAAAGTATATTAAAATGAGAAATAATAAATAGAGAACGAAGACAATAAATATAAATATTTTCAAAATACATTATTAAATTCCAAAATAATCAATTTAATAAAATACTTTTATTATAACATATTATTATAAAATACGGAGTGTTACAAAAGACGCGTCAAGTAACATACCACATTACGCATAAGATAAACAACAACTTGCGTGGTGGCGCCAAAAATATTACCACTTTAAGGGTATTTGACCCGTCTCTTGCTATCCGTCTATAGCGAGACGCAAGACTTGCTGTCCCAGGATTTTGGACCAAAAGAAATTTCTCTTCATAAATGGCCAAATGAATAAAAAAATTTTAAAAAATCCCGTGATTTTCGCGAAAGAGGCAAAAAAAGCAATCCATAAAAAGATTTGGCGCCGCAGAAAAAGCAAAACAGAACGGTTCCGCATGTACAAAATGGACGGACGGTAACACTCTTACACTCTCGCACTCGTATTTGAAAGCATTATGTACCAAAAGGTCCGTCCAAATCAGTTAATAGTCATAGTTAAGAATTGAATGGGATGGTCAAATACAAGAACCCTACGAATTGCGCTATTGCAATAAAAAAGCTGACGCATAGAATGAATGTCTTTTTACTCGATGGACGATACTCGTACTCCACAGTCCACCCTCGTGTTTCTACCTTTTTTTCTTTAATCCGATAAGTCATTGATCAATTAATAATGTTGGTCTTCATGTGCCAAAATGAGTTAGGTCAAATGATAAATATAAAGTCAACAAATTTTAAATATAATTTTGGATTGATATTAATTTTCTTGTACTAAAACTTATGGCATTAATAAAAAGGCGGTTTACCATTTCACCTAGCGCACACTGATATAGACTATTCCCTCCTATTCTCAATAACTCTCCCTATTCATGGAGGGCACGAGAATTAAGGGAGGGTGTATTATTATATGGTAAAGTATTGTAGTGGAGTAGGAAATTGGAGCGAGGGAAGGTATTGTTTGATATTATTGTGGGGTCAGGTGATTAAAATAAGTATTGTTATGGGGGTAAGGTGATTAAAATAAGATAAAGTAGGAGTATTATGGGGTATTGTTGTGGGGTGAGGTGATTAATATAAGTACAAAAGTTTGCCAAATAAGGAAATAGAGAGAGTATTGTGAATAGATGAAAAAGAAAATAGGATGAGTTATTGAGAATAGGAGGGAGTATATATTATTTAGTATTTACTCTGTATTACTCAATGCATAATAAAGGTTATTTAACGACTAAAAACCATCTTTTATAGAAAGAAAAAATGGACGAAGTAAAGTTTTGTAATCGATAATTACCTTTTATTGAACCCATTCATTTCATAACGCTTCACGCCACATTAAATAGAATTTGTAACTCAATAAATCGAAATACAACAAAATTTGAAAATAACTTTTTTGTCGTGTTGTTTCTTAAGGTGGCTCTAATTTCTGAAGGGACAAATTACAAATTATGCACTTTTTTTTTATGTATGTATGTAAAAACCCTAGATACTACCTTGGCTAGCTCAATATGTTTGGTGGAATGCATGTTTTCATAGAAATAATATTATATTTAATAATGTTAATTTAAGTATCAGCAAACTTATTACTTTATGTAATAATAGTACTAAGACATGGAATGTGACTAGATTTAAAGATCTCAACAATCCCGAGGTAGAAGAGTCAGCTAGAAACAATTTTAGTAAGGAAGAGATTTGGTGGGAAAAACCTACAAACGGTTTCCTAAAGCTAAATTTTGACGGATCGAGAATAGAAGGTAATAAAGCTGCTTTAGGATATTCTATAAGAGATCAATATTTAGGAATCTCAAAGTTAATTGTGGAGGGTGATAACTTATATGTTATTAACTCGATTCGAGGTACTTGGCAAATTCCGTGAGAAATTTCTAGTATTATCAAGGATGTGAAATTAGACCTTCATTTCTTCAATGAAGTGATAATTAAACATTCCTTTCGTGAAACCAACAAAATTGCTGACTTCATGGCTTCTGTTGGACATTCATGTCCAACTCTTTCGAGGTGGTTTGATAGCCGGTGGCTTCAACTTACCTCCCTCATTCGAAAGGATGAGATAGGTTTGTCCTACCCTAGAAGATCAATCTAGTTTTCTTACCTTTAAAAAAAAAAAATGTGCGGTGGGGTTTACACAGACGTCCTACCTCGATTGTTATCTTTGAAAGTGTGGGCTCATAAATTTTGAATCTCATACCCTTCCATATTTGATATTCTAAATTCAAGTGCACATAGAATATTTTATCTTTGTTCTAGTGAAAGGTAATTAAGAGTTAAGTTTCTAGCATTAAGAAGGATATTTTTAGTACCATCAAGGATATTTTGGTTAAACAAGTTATTATTAGTACAAAGAATATATATTTCAATAAATTTTGTGGTCATTAATTAGATTTGCCAACAAATTGACCCGACCCAAACTGTTTAGACCTAATTATTCGATCTAACCCAAAATGTGCACAGTCAAGTTGACCCAAACCCGAAAATTACAAATGACTAGAGCATGATAACGACTCATTTGGAGTGATTCGAATTAACCTGAATAATCAATTAGAAAAAAAAAATGAATTTTCAATATAAAACGGTCTGACCCAAGGTGACTCGTGTTTGTTAGTTTCATAATTTTTCTAAATAAGCACAAATTTATGTACCAAAATTATTCCTTTGATGTCCATTCAATTATTTTTCTTTTATATTTTTTTTTTGTAAGAAATATATTAATCAAAAGATAAATAAATCATATAACGAAAGATTAATTATTCAAGAAGATCATGTCAATTACTCATATAGCTAAAGGAGTACTGCTAATAAAATAGCTATTTCAATTTTCAAGATAATAAGAAACTATGCTTATTCATTTCATTTTCAAATATTTTTATATAAACTACATACTACTCGCTTATTTTGAAAAAATTCTTGAAATAAAATCAAACTAAGAAGTATTACACCAGACAAAAATAGAAAAAGGTTGTGAACTTGTGGTCGATGGTCTTAAACAAAACCTACTGATTATTCATACTCCCTCCTATTCACCATTTTCTTCCATATTTCCTTAAACGGATTATTCAGGTTTTCTTCCCCTTTCCTTTTTTGGAAAACTTTTACTCTTATTTTATTCATTCCTCTCTCCTATCACCAAACCCCACTCAACTCATATTCCTTATTTAATTCTTATTTATTCATTCCTCTCTCCTATCACCAAACCCCACCAACTCACAATTTCTTATTTAATTCTTATTTATTCATTCATCTCTCCTATCACTAAACCCCACCCAACTCACACAATTCATACTTTATTCTCCTCCTAAAATTTTGTGCCCACAACAAAAGGGAACAAAATGGAGAATAGGAAGGAGTATATTATTACAAAATGGTAAAGTTAAAAACTAAAAAAAAAAAAAAAAAAAAAAAAAAAAAAAAAAAGATAAAGATAAAGAAGAGGTGGGAAAGGTTACAAGCATAAACAAAGTTTTCCTAGTTGATATCCAACAATGTCTCTATGACAATCATCATTGGTTTGATACAAATGGAATAAGAGACGTTGTACGTAGGATGACTGACATTCACAAAAATAATCGAGTAATAATAATCATAATGGAATGTGTAGGATTAATTGGGAAATAAAGAAATTAAGGGCGGTGTACAAACTAGTTGACAGAACCTTATGCTCTTTTTTTCCACAACGCCTGGTCTCCTTTTGGTCTTGCATGTATGTAATGTACTCTTATATTGTACATTAGTACTACTTACTCTACTAACACTACTACATTTGTTTAGACCCCTTCATTTGTTTAGCCACTTTTATTGGTCTAAAATGACAAGAATTTAAATGAGAATATGAGATTATCCCCCCTTATAAATGAACTTTATAGCTTACACCTACCAGAGCACGTAGATTAATTAGTAATAAGTTGATCTACCGTAACCTAAGGTCTCGAGTTATTCAAGCAAGCCCTGAGAATATATCAGTGTTAAAAGACTTAAAATGCACGTGGGAGAGCTCCACGGCCCTAGTTGTCATATCATTTTTAATGATATTGTTCCGGGTGTAATTCCAGAGCAAGTATAGTTACCACCCGTGGCTTGTAGAATAATGTCTTGAGTTAAATCCTTCCTTCCTTAGTTGTTCCTCTCGGTCTCTCCTGCAACAATGAACGAACTGAGGGCTTGGCTTTGTGCCAAGCGTACTCACTCCGACGCTCAAGTCAGTAAACTTAAAGGATTAAGTTGTGTTACTTGGCTAGGTATGTATTGTAGAGAGATAAGGAAGAAGTTACCAGATGAATAGTGTATTGAGGTTAAGTTCTGGATCCTTTCCTCAATGAAGGTTGAGGAGTATTTATAGGCTTTCACCTTTTGTCACGTAGTGGCCAAGTGGCCAAGTGGTTAACAGGTGGAAAGACTGATCTACCCCTCGGCCGAGGGACCTATGGTAGGCCGGCGGGCCCTGTTGACTCACCGCCGAGGGGTCTTGGATATGAGTACGCGGTATGTGTCCCGGCTGGCAGGTTGCCATGCGGGACCAGCCGACAGCCGATGGGTCTGACGGCGGCTAGGCGGTCTAAGTCGTTGACTTGCTGTGGATATCTTTGACCTTGCTTAATATGTTGACTCGGTCAGCGGTGCAGAATATGCCCCATCAATTTGCCCCCAGCGTAGTCTATGCCGTGGTATGGGCTCCGATGTACGTTTGAGCGTATATTCTGCATAAGTAATTTGTAAAAAATTTTCTGCATCGGCTTCTTCTGCGGCGGCCTCTTCTGCGGCTTGGTTCTGCTTAGGTCGTACCATATCCCCCCTCCACATGGATGTGTAAAGGGCATCCAATGTGGAAAAGAAAGTGACGCTGGCCGAGACCAGGGTTGAGAGTGCCGGTTGTTTTTGATTGCCCCCGGCCGGCGCTTCTTAGCTAGGTTGATCAAGAGACTGGCGAGGTGGAACGAGCTGACCGGTGCTCGTATCATGGAGCAGGAGAAGGCCGTGGCTCAATCCGCTTTTGAGCTTAATGCCACTAAGAAGGTGGCCACGAAGGCGAAGCTGGATCTTCTCAATGAGCAGAGGCTTAGGGGGGAGGCCGAGAAGGCGCTCTTGGCTGAGAGAAAGCTCAGAGAGGATGCTGAAAAGGAGGTCCTTGCTGAGAGAGCCAAGGCCGAGACTACTGCGGCCGAAGTTGAAAAGCTGCTGGCGAAGTGTGACCTCGTTCAGAGGCACGCCGACCTCTATTTCCAGCAGAGGAATGAATTCAGGGAACGGTTTCAGATCCAGGGGAAAGTGATTCGGAGCAAGGAGGCCATCATCAGGCAAAAGGAGGACGACATTGAGATGCTCCAAACAAAAATGCTCCCTGACATGTGCTCCGAATTCCGGGATCTGGCCGAAGCAGCTTCCAGGGAAGTAATTGAGGAGCTCTTCCCTCTTGAAGGTTCCTTTCCGTGGAGCAAATTCGACGAGCTGTCACTACAAGAAAAAGGCGGGTTACTGACGGCCCTACCGACGGAAAAAAAAGGCCGTCAGAAAACACGGGTTACTGACGGATGTGTGACGGAAATTCCGTCGGTAAAGTTTCCTGACGGATATCCCGTCAGTATCTATTGGCGCGTTGACCAAGTCAAAGGCGCCAAAAGAACTGTGACGGATATTCCGTCAGTAATCTTTTAATACTGACGGAAAATCCGTCAATGGTCTTTGCACGTTAAATTGGATTACAGCTGGAAATCACTTTTGCCTACTGACGGAATAACCGTCAGTTTTTTCAAAAAACTGACGGAAAAAACTGACGGAATATCCGTCACTTGGTCAATTATTAGTTGGTGGTAGTGTGTGACAGGGTGTCACAATAATTGACCTACTGACGGATATTCCGTCAGTTTTTTGAAAAAACTGACGGATATTCCGTCAGGATTTTAATTTAACTGACGGAATTTCCGTCAGTGGTTTCTATTAACTGAAACACGCGAAGAGATCCTCCTTCACTTTACTAAAATTCCCCCAAATCAATTAAAATCGCCTTAACCCCTTACCTCCTTAAAACCCGACACCACCACCACCACCCTCCTCCACTTCCGGCGCCACCACCACCACCACCAACACCACCACGCCGTCGCCATCACTATAAGGTAATTAACTTTATCTTTTTTTTCTATTTCCTTTATCTTTTTCCTTCTCCTTCATCCTTTTTTTTCTCCTTTTCTTATTTATCTTTTTTTTTTTTGTTAATAGTAGGCCGCCGCCTCCGCCAGCCGCCGCCGTCAGCCGCTGCCGCCCTACGCCGCCGCCGCCAGCCGCCCCAGCCGCCACTGCACTTCCTTTTTCATTTTTTTTTGTCAAGTTAATTAGGTATTACTCCTTTTAATTAGTTTAATTAATTTAGATTATTAGTTATTGTTTTAATCCGTCAGAGGTTTCTACTGACGGATATTCCGTCAGAATTGTGAAAAACTGACGGATATTACTCTTTTTAATTTTTTTAATTAGTTTAATTAATTTAGATTATTAGTTATTGTTTTAATTGTTGTTGAAAAAGGGTTGGTGTTGATGCATGTTGACTTAGGATAGAAGCCAATGTTGTGACGTATGTATGTTGTTAATGTATGTTGTTAATTTAGATTATTAGTTATAATTTTTTTTTTTTTTAATGTATGCATGTTGAGTTAAAATAGATATTTAATTTTATTATTAAAAATTAGATTATTGTTAAATGTTAATTAGAATAAATATGAATTAGACTAGATATGTAAAATGAAAAGTAAATCATGTTAGTTTTTGTTAATTGAAAAAGTAGTCATTGTTGTATGTTTTGTTTTTAATATTGTTAAAATTATTGTTCATATTGACCTAGTACCCGTTCAAAAATTACTCACTAGGAGTAATGTTTTAATAGTCCCCGTTTTGGGACTGTCTTTGTACGTTTTAAGTCACTTAGGTAGTAAACATGTGCTTGTGATTTGTTAATGAGAAAAGAGTTTGGTGACAATTCCTTTAATGTTCTCTAAATGCATATGTAGAGTAATTATTTATTCTATATTGTGTATTTGGAGAACGGATGGGAATTGCTTTAATTTTTTTCTCATTAATAAATCACAAGTACATGTTTGCTAGTGACTTAAAACGTACATTGATGGGTTTAGGTTGGAGTGATAAGGACCCAATTCAAAGAAATACAATATTTATATTGGTTAAAATGTTAAATTATTGTTTATTATGCTTGATTTTGATTGTTGTTAGGTTATTATCTTTTTTAATGATATATATAAATGTGTAGATATATAATAACATGAAAAGATTAGAACTAAAGTGGATGTATGAAAGATTAGACGAAAAAAAGAAACCCAAGAAAGCATATGCAGAGGGGGTGAAAGAGTTTATTAAATTCGCGGAGGGAAGTAGTGAGTACAAGAATTTAGGTGAAATGAGGTGTCCGTGTAAGAAATGCAAAAACCTAGGTTTTAAAAGGAAAGCAGATGTTCAAATTCATCTTTGGTCGTATGGTTTCGCCGATAATTATTATGTATGGACGTATCACGGTGAGAAACTACCTAGTACAAATGCTAGTGAGAATCCTTACCGTGAGTTCGTGGAAAATGCATTGCGTGATACTGTTGACCAAATTTTGGAGGATCGACTTAATCCTGATGACCTTAACGATGAAGAAGTGCGTTATGAAACCCCGAACCCCCAAGTTTCTTCGTTCTTTAAAATGTTAGAGCAAGCTGAACAACCGGTGTTTGAGGGAAGTGATATGAGTTTGTTGCAAGCTTGTTTGCTAGGTTGTTATCAATCAAATGTGAGAACAACATATCTCTTAGATGCGCTAATAGTTTTGTGTCGTTCGTTGGTGACATAATTCCAAAGGAAAATCAAATGGCGCGCAATTTTTATGAGATTAAAAAAGTTCTGAAGGGACTCCAACTTCCCCATGAAAAGATTGATGCATGTATCAATGGATGCATGCTTTTCTGGGAGGAAAATTCTAATCTTGAAGAATGTACAAAGTGTCGTGCATCTCGGTATAAAGGTAAAAAGAATTCAAGTGGGAGGCGAATTCCATGTAAACCAATAACTTATTTCCCGCTTGCGCCAAGGTTACAACGACTATATGCAACCAAGCACATAGCAGGTGAGATGAGTTGGCACTACAAAAACTCTCGATTAAGAGAAAGGGGGACAATGGCACATCCAAGTGATGGAGAAGCGTGGAAGCATTTCGATAGAGAGCATCCAGATTTTGCAAGTGAACCCCGGAATGTTAGGCTAGGTTTGTGTACGGATGGATTTCAACCTTTTGGGCAGTTTGGGACGAAATACTCTTGTTGGCCCGTGCTTGTGACTCCGTACAACTTACCTCCTTGGTTATGCATGAAGAGACAATTTCTGTTCTTGTCTGTGCTAGTTCCCGGTCCTAAGAATCCGAAAACAAATTTAGATGTTTTCCTCCAACCGTTGATCAAAGAGTTGAAACAACTTTGGGAAACCGGCGTGGACACCTATGATGTCTCTAAGAAACAAAATTTTCAATTAAAGGCTGCATTAATGTGGACGATCAACGATTTTCCGGCATATGGCATGCTTTCTGATTGGTCCACAAGTGGATATCGTGTCTGTCCTTATTGTCCTGAAAATGATCATAGATCTTTTTGGCTTAAAAATAGCAAAAAGGTTTGTTGGTTTGATTGTCACCGTGAGTTCTTAACACCTGATCATCCTTTCCGCGACAATTGTAAGCATTTTCTTAAAAACAGAAAAACTGAGAATCGCATAGCCGCATCGAAACTAACGGGTGATGAAGTGTGGGAATCCGTAAAAGACTTGCCTAAAATAGTTGATGCTTCTGATAAAGAATTGAAAAGATTGAAAGATCAGAATGAAGGTTGGTGGAAACAAAGCATATTCTGGGAACTTCCCTACTGGAAAACGTTGCTGATTCGACACAACTTGGATGTTATGCACATTGAGAAAAATTATTTGAACAACTTATCAACACCATCATGGATGTACCAGGTAAAACTAAATTTGACACTAAGGGTAAAGAAGACTTTAATGAACTTTGCTATAAACGGAACACATCATCTAGGTTTGTTTTATCAAACGCGGAGAAAAAGGCTCTATGTGACTGGGTTGCTAACTTAAAATTCCCGGATGGTTATGCTTCAGATTTGAGTCGGTGTGTTGACCATAAAAAGATGGTGTTACATTCCATGAAAAGTCATGATTGTCATGTCTTTATGGAACGACTACTCCCCGTTGCCTTGAAAGAGTTGCTCCCGACAGGTCCTTGGAATGCAATAACTGAGATAAGCCAATTTTTTAGAGACATGTGTACTTCTACGATTAGAGTTGATTCTATGGAACGTCTAGAGTCAAACATTGCGGAGATAATATGCAAGTTAGAGAAGATATTTCCCCCGTCTTTTTTCAATTCCATGGAGCATTTGCCTCTTCACCTACCTTATGAAGCAAAAGTTGGAGGACCTGTCCAATATCGATGGATGTATCCATTTGAGAGATTTCTTAATCATATAAAAAAAAAGATTGGCAACAAAGCTCGGGTGGAGGGTTCAATATGCAACGCTTTTTTGTTAGAGGAAATTTCAAATTTCTGTTCTTTTTATTTCGAAGATCACATTGACACAAAAGCAAAAGACTTAGATGTTGGTGTAAATTCCGATGACCAGTTGAAATCTAAGTTACCTGAGTTATTCAATGATGACATGGGAACTACAACCGGAAAATGTATACAGAGGTACTTAACTGAGAAAGAGTATGAAGAAGCTCATTTTTATGTGCTAAGGAACTGTGGAGATTTTTTAGATACTTATGAAAAGTAAGTTAATACTTCATCATTACTCAATTGTTTTTTAATTATCAAATTAGATCGAATTTATAGGTAATTAATACATAACTAAAACATGCTTTCCCTACTTATAGGGAATTTGAGGCAGATATCAAAATCAATTTTCCTGATGTCACATCCTCTGATGATGTTTGGGCATCACATGAGAAAAGTTTTCCGAAATGGTTCCGAAATCAAGTAAGTGATGATACATTTTCTTTGAAATTGAACTATACATTTAGATTTCTTATTAGATATTGAAAAAAATATAACAACTTAATTAACATTTTTTTATTCATAGGTTCATAGATTGAAGGATCATATAATAATAGCTTTAGCATTGGGTCCTAGTAACATGGTGAAGTCTTGGAGACGGTATTCCATCAACGGCTATAAGTTTCGAGCTTATAAGGAGGGAGTTGATGTTTCAAAGTCTACGTTAAGCAATGGGGTTTCGTGAATTCAATCGAAGGGTTGGACTACTATGGAACCCTAAATGAAGTAATTGAGCTTTCTTATTATGCCGGGCAAAGGGTTTATAGGGTTATATTGTTTAAATGTGATTGGCTTGATAATTCCCCACAAGGACTTAGTATCCATAAGGTTTATGGACTTGTAGATGTAAACGAGAAAAAGAAACTTCGAGGACATAACCCATTTGTGGCAGCTTTTCAAGTCGATCAAGTTTGTTATGCTCCTTATCCAACCATTAAGAAAGGTAATCAAGGTATTCAGTGGTCCGCGGTTTTTAAAACCAAGGCAAGATCACAAGTTGATGCTCCTATTGAAGAAAGTGTCTTTCAAGAAGATGTGGTTGTGAATGATCACTCAATTTCATCGATTTTGTTGGAAGATACAGATGATGAAGATGTATACGAAGTGACAGTGGAAAGAGGTCAAGGGGAATATGACAGAGACGTCGAAGAAGAAGGGGATGAAGATGAAGTTGAAGAACTTATTAGATACGAAAATGAGGAATCAGAGGAAGAAGTGGGAGTGCTTTTTCGGATGATGAACCTGTTTTGATTTGTAGTGATAGTGATAGTGAGGAGGACTAGTTGTAATTGTACAATTATTAAACATTCAATAAAATATGTCCTCCGTTTTTTATTACTTGTCGTTCTAAGCTATTTGGTTTTTTGTTTTATACATGTCGTTTTAGCTTAACATCAATAGTGTGTTTCAATTTTCAAGATTTGGTTATAAGAAACATCTCAATTCACCCAATAAAATGCATTAAAGAAGAGGCAAGTGGTAATTAGTTCACAGTTTTCCATAGTGTTTTTTTCAATTGTTTATATATACCCTGCAGAAATGGTTGTTTTGAACTAACGATTTGAATTGTTAACATGCAGTGATTATGCCGAACATTTTTCGCCGTATGATTGGGAGCAATAGTAAGGCAAATGCATCTCAACGGAATCGGGAGGACGAAGAGGTTGAGGATGAGGAAAATCCTGAATTTCCAACAAATAGACAGGAGAACATGCAGGTGATTCTCTCAGAGGCCCGTGCTCGGCCAGATCATTTTTGGTAAGTTTATGTTAATTTTTTAATTTTTTAATTTTTAAAAAACTTAACATTTACAGTTTTAATTTCAAATATTTATGTGTTTTTCAGGTGGGATGACGAACCAATCAAGAAATATGTTACTTGGTCATTCACCCGTAAACACAGAGAGAGATGAGTACTTCACTAGGTGGGGTGAAGCGAGTAACGCACAGCGTCGGAAGATGTGGAATTACTTTGCGGTAATTATGTTTTTCAATAATAATTTTCTTAAGTTTATAATAATTTTCTTAAGTTTATAAGAATTTTCCAAAGTTTTATATAACTAATTTCACACTTGTTTTTTGAAACAGACTCATGTAAGATCCATCGATCCTGGGTATGATCCTATTCCTGAGTGGCAGGCGAGGGTAACGAGGCGGATTACCACTCTTATCAATGGAATAAAATATAACAAGAAACCGCCAAAGTGGGTGCCTGTTTCTTGGTTGGAGAACCTTAGGAATAGGCCAAATGATGCTACTTTTGCCAAACATTCGAAAATCAACACGGCAAATAGGAAGTCGGGTGGAAAAGATGGGAAAGCATTGGGCACCCACACTCTTGGTCGGAAGAGTTGCTCCGATGCTTTCAAGGAATTGGTAAGTATTGTTTATATTGCTTTTAAAAAGTGGTTAATATATATGATTGACAAAAATATACTTGATTTTACTTGTTTCCATAATAATTTCAGGGTCAAGAGGCCACCCCCACAAGATGTTCATGAAGACGAAGAAAAATAAGAAGGGCGAGTGGGTTAACCCTCGAGCGGTTGATGTTGAGGTAAATTCTTGAATTTAATTTAATATTTATTTTTATTACAAAGAACGATAATCTCTTTCTTATAAAGATAGGTATATATATATCATTTCTGACGATTTTCTATTTTTTTTCGTGATTTCCAAGAGGAGATGAGGCAGCCATTGCCACACTGGACAGTCTCCGACGAGATTCGGGCCTACTACAAGGTGTAGGAGGATTTGACGAGAAGAACCGGATGTTTGGGACAGGACCTACAGGGGCCCAAATATGGTATGATCTTCCTCCTAACAAAGCTGGCCGACGGTCTTTATCTTATGCTCCTAGCATAATTTCACGACTTTCCACCCAAATGAATGATGAGCGATCCGCTCGAGTTGCTCTTGAAAGACGGAGTTCGTGAACAGTGAAGAAATGGCGGCAATGAGAAAGGCTTGGGCTGATTTGCAAGCATCTCAACCCCCAAACACGTGTTCACAATTTACTCCACATAGACGGGATGAGTTTGGGGGTGGTGATGACGGGTTTGGAGGTATTGGTGGTAGTTTTATTGACCCTATAAACACTTAGAGCCTTTAAGTTAGAGCCTTTAGGTTAGAACTTTAGTTTAGTTAGTATTGTCGTCTAGTAAGTATAAAAGACATGGTAAAACAATTCTCTGTTTAATTTGTAAGACAATGTACAAATTTGACTATGTTTTTATGTAAAACAATTTGCGTCCCCTTCTCTTTTGTTGTCTATTGATTCCCGCATTAGCGATCGACGTGAAAATGGATTCCCGCTTGGCGGTCGACGATTGGATGTGTTTTGCAGGTTTTGTTTATATTGGAAACGATGCAAATAGGCATCGTGGTCGGCAAAGCAGTTGTATTTGAAACGATGCAAAAACGCATCGTAGCCGGGGCAAAGCAGTCCGTTTCTGTGCCCGATTTTTAATACATCTGACGGAAATTCCGTCAGTAATTTCAAAATACCGACGGAATTTCCGTCACTGCGTTTTCCTCCCCATTTTCCAGATTTAACTAGAAACTGCCACGTGTCCCCCAAACTGACGGAATTTCCGTCAGTAAAATTAAAAAACTGACGGAAATTCCGTCACTACCCTCTGTTAATTTGATTTCAGAAACTTATGTGGAATGCCACGTGGCAGACACAACTGACGGAAATTCCGTCAGTAATGCTAAACACTGACGGAAATTCCGTCACTATTTACCTATAAATAAAGACGGATTTTCCGTCAAATATCCGTCAGTGTTTTGGAAGACTGACGGAAATTCCGTCAGTACAGGTATTTTACTGACGAAATAAGCTGACCCTGATTCCTGACGGAATTTCCGTCAGTAAATTGAAATACCGACGGAAAGGCCGTCAGTATGGGCTTTATTTTTCCGTCAGTTTCCCGCGTTTTTCCTGTAGTGTGTTTGACGACAAGCTCGAAGCTAAGGAGAAGGCCGTGGAGGAGAGGGCCAAGGAGGCGGTGAGGGTGAAGATAGAGCAGGAGGCGGCCGAGGAGGCGGCAGCTTTTGCTGAGAAAGCTAAGACGGCCAATGAGGAGGCCAAGCGAATGAGGGAAGTTGAGGCTGCCGAGGCAAAGGCTGCCAGGGAAACCGCTGGGTTGCCCATCGAAGGAGACGCTGCTACCGCCGCTGATGGCGAGCAGCAACAGACATAGGGAGATGATGTCTGTACCCTTTTTCCTTTCCGTCTTTGTATTTTGTACAACTTTGGCAGGTTGTCTTTTGGCTGACCCTTATGGGTACGGCCGTCGTTTGTATTTCTTGTAATTTGTTGAACATATTTAATAAGAGCTCGTTTCTTCTGCCTCCGGCTTGGCCGAGGTCTTTACCTCATTCCTTTTTCTTGTGCTAATAGTTGAGCGTCTCAATCTGTACTTAACGTTTTCACTTTGTCTCTGGCTCGGCCGAGGTCTTTTCTCGTCCTTGTCTGATTTTTTTTTTTTTTTTTTTTTTCATGTTATTAGTTGGGCGTCTCCTTTGTTTCCGCCTTGGCTTGGCCGAGGCAGTTTAGAGTGCGTTCCTCAACTGTGTAACGCTTCTAAGGCGTTTTGATCGCTTTGCGAGTATCAACTGCGCTGGTCGTGACCGTCGAGGTATTTGTTTCCTGAGGGTGATTGTCATTCTTGCCGGTGTGACGGTGTCATCCGGCGAGTGCTCCCTGTTATTGACTGCCGTGGCGTCTACCATTTGGAGTGACTGTGACGGCGTCAAACTCCTTGATGGAGACTGTCGTGGCGTCTACCACTTGGAGTGACTGCGACGGCGTCAAACCTCTTGGGGTGACTGCCGTGGCGTCTACTACTTGGGGTGACTGCGACGGCGCCTACTTCTTGATGGAGACTGTCGTGGCGTCTACCACTTGGGGTGACTGCGACGGCGTCAAACCTCTTGGGGTGACTGCCGTGGCGTCTACTACTTGGGGTGACTGCGACGGCGCCTACTTCTTGATGGAGACTGTCGTGGCGTCTACCACTTGGAGTGACTGCGACGGCGTCAAACCTCTTGGGGTGACTGCCGTGGCGTCTACTACTTGGGGTGACTGCGACGGCGCCTACTTCTTGATGGAGACTGTCGCTCTTGTCGGTATGACAGTGTGAGCCGACGTCTGCTTACTGATAGAGACTGCCGCTCTTGTCGGCATGACAGTGCGAGCCGGCGTCTGCTGCTTCCTAGTGACTATGGGGAAAATGAACGTTTTGATGGAAGACTTGGACGATTTTTCATTAGATAAAAACATGCGTCGGGGTGCCCACAGCTGTTTTGGACACCTCCGCCGCTACACGAGTTTTCCGAGATTATTACCAGTGTCCTAACAGTTTATCAAAGGCACACTTTCCCGGTCAGCCGCTAGCTACATCCATGAGGTCGCCCTCCTGTTGTAAGGATATACTTTTCCCTTTCTCTGATTTCTTTGCTACTTTGAGGGATTGCATGTTGCATCCTCTGGCAGCTATCTGGACGTTGACCACCTCGTCATTCTCGTCTTTGGAGACGAGCTTATGCGCTTCCCCCCGGTCCGAGACATACATCAGTGTTAGGGCCCGGATGGACATCACTGCGTCAGCCTCGCTCAGGGTGACTCGGCCTATGAGAACGTTGTAGGCGGACGAGCCGTCGATGACCACGAACTCAGCTAGGACATTCTTAGCCGCATTCTTTTCGCCGAACATCACCGGTAGTCTGATTGATCCCGGTGGTACCGGGTAGGCCCCGCAGAAGTGTATAGTGGGTTGGTGCGGGGGCTCAAGTCCTTGACTTTCGGCCGAGGCCGAGGAAGCACTCCCGAACATGATGTTCGTGTACGCGCCTGTGTCAATCAGGCACCTCTTGACCAGGTGGTTGGATATGTCCAGATTGACTACAAGTGGGTCGCTGTGAGGAGCGATGACTCCTTCGTAGTCCTTCCTTCCAATGGTTATATCGGGGATGTTGGAAGCAGGGATCGCTGTGTTGGGCACAAAGTTGATGGCCTGATATAGCTCGTTCAGGTGCCGTTTGTGCCTATGAGCGGACCCTCCGTTCTCGTTGCCCCCGATGACAACATGGATCACTCCTATCCGTTCGAAGACGGATTTCTTACCTGAACTGTCGGCGTCAGTCTTTTGGCCTTTGGCGACGTACTTGCCGAGGCTTCCCTTCCGGATCAGCTCTTCAATGGCATTCTTCAGATGCCGGCAGTCGTTGGTTAGATGGCCGGTGTGGCCGTGGTACTCACAATACTGGCTCGTGTCACCGTCACTTTTTGGCTTGGGGGGTCTCTCCCACTTCTGGCCCTCGTTTTTGCTCAGGGCGAAGACCTCGGCGGCTGATACGACGAGGGGGGTTTTATCACTATACCGCCTCTGGTGGTACGTTCCTGAACTCCACCCGGCGCCCGTCGAGTCCTGTTTCCTGGCAGATTTGTCCGACCGTGACCTATTATTCTCACGGCGTCTTTCATCGGACCGTGACCCGTTGTTGTCACGGCGTCTTTCATCCGGGTTGTCCTCCCGGCGGCTCTTCTTTTCTGAGTGCTCGGCCTCGTTGGGGCCTACCCAGGTCTTGTGATAGTCCTCTACCTTGATGGCTTGGTCAGCCATTTTCCTGGCGGCGTCCAAGCCCAGGCCTCCGCACTTGATGAGCTCATTTTTTAAATCTCCCCTTGGGAGGCCCTTCATCAGCGCGAAAGCCGCCAATTCGGGATTAATTTCTCGAATCTGCTGGACCTTTCCGTCGAACCTTTTCACATAGCTTCGTAGAGACTCGCCCCCCTCCTGTTTGATAGTTAGGAGGTCTGACGTCTCCACGGCCCTCCTCTTATTGCAAGAGTACTGGGCTAGAAAGGCGTCTCTTAGGTCGGCGTAATAGTATACCGAGCCATCGGGAAGCCCCTTGTACCAACTTTGAGCCATCCCATGCAGAGTTGTTGGGAAAACTCGGCACCAGACCTTATCGGGCTGCTCCCATACCGACATGTAAGACTCGAAAGCCTCAGCGTGGTCGGCTGGATCACTATCTCCTTTGTATGATAGAGGTGGTAACTTGAGCTTGGTTGGCACCTGGACTTCTAGGACGTAGGCGCTGAGGGGCTGTCTGACCACGTGTCGAACGACACGCGGCGATCGGCTCCTCGCATTCCTAATCCGGCTCCTCCCCTCGTAGCGGGAAGGACTCCTTCTTCGACTCGGACTTCTCCTCCAACTCTGCTGAGTCGGACTCCTCTGGCTCCTTTGGGGTAAGCCTCGTTCGTGCTGCGGGGACGCTGTCCTCCCATGAGTGCGGGAAGGACTTAGGTCTACCACGCCCACTTTGGGCTCCCCCGGCGACTTGGCTGGGTCAGCTTCTCCTAGTGCTCCGTTCAAATTTCTCGGAGTCACGTTTTGGGCCCTGGTCTCCTGGACGGTTTCCGCCGCTCTTGTCGGCGTGACAGTGTGAGCAGGCATATTGCTAATTAGGTCCAGGAGCATTTTCAGTTTCGCTACGTCAACCACATGTCCCATGATGGTGACCTGGTTGGCTGGCAGCGGCGTGTCTGGTATTATTGGCATCCCGAACTCCGGTTGGATTACTCCGCCGGTGGAGGGCTGCACGACTCCAGAATTGTTGAAGGTATCATCTTGGTAGAATGCGGTTTCGTCGGTCACGACTGCGTCTTGTTGTTTCGACATTTTCTTAGCTTTTTGGGTGGGTTTTTGTTGTTTTTTTTTTTTGTTTGGAAATGAATGTGACTAGCTTCTAGTAGCGATTCCCCACAGACGGCGCCAATTGTTCCGGGTGTAATTCCAGAGCAAGTATAGTTACCACCCGTGGCTTGTAGAATAATGTCTTGAGTTAAATCCTTCCTTCCTTAGTTGTTCCTCTCGGTCTCTCCTGCAACAATGAACGAACTGAGGGCTTGGCTTTGTGCCAAGCATACTCACTCCGACGCTCAAGTCAGTAAACTTAAAGGATTAAGTTGTGTTACTTGGCTAGGTATGTATTGTAGAGAGATAAGGAAGAAGTTACCAGATGAATAGTATATTGAGGTTAAGTTCTGGATCCTTTCCTCAATGAAGGTTGAGGAGTATTTATAGGCTTTCACCTTTTGTCACGTAGTGGCCAAGTGGCCAAGTGGTTAACAGGTGGAAAGACTGATCTACCCCTCGGCCGAGGGACCTATGGCAGGCCGGCGGGCCCTGTTGACTCACCGCCGAGGGGTCTTGGATACGAGTACGCGGTATGTGTCCCTACCGGCGAGGTTGCCATGCCGAGACCAGCCGACAGCCGATGGGGTCGCATCGGCTAGGCGGTCTAAGTCGTTGACTTGCTGTGGATATCTTTGACCTTGCTCAATATGTTGACTCGGTCAGCGGTGCAGAATATGCCCCATCAGATATAAATGAGAACTTTAATATTCTACGTACTATTTACGAATATGGTGCAACTGTGCAAGCCATTGTGTGATACGGAGTACAATATACTAGGTACAATTTGTTTCAATAACATTCGTGAATCGTGATACGTGATTATGGGTCGTTTTTGCCTTTGATATTGAAAAATAAAATCAAGAAATAATGATAATAAATTACTAAATTATGAAAGCTTTAATTAAATGAGAATAATATTATGAGTAATACTTTAAATAGCATCTTATGGTTCTTATGTAAGTGACCAAGTCCAATTGTGATGATTTATTCCTTTATAAACTAGCTTTCATGCAGGCACGTAGCCAACGTACAAAGTATGCAGATTCTCAATAACTACCTAGCTCAATGTCCGTACAACTTAATTTCACTATTTTGGGTGGGGAGTTTGATTAATTTATTCATAATCAAGCTTACTTTGTACACTATATGAATTGAACAGAATTCGTTATAACGATAAAACTTTCCTTTATTTATTCTGGCATATTTGCATTTTTATGACTCAAACAAAAGTCTGGTAGTTTATTAAGATGGACGGAGTTAGAAATGAAATTTTAAAGAATAGTTTTTCCTAATTGTTTTATCTTTATGCTTAGATCCCACCTTAAAAGTTTGGGTAGTCAAAGTCACCTTAACTAGGAGTTTTTTTTTTTTTTTTTGTTCTTTTTTTTTTTTTGGTGAGGAGGAAACCCGTAGTCGTTATCTTCGGCAGAGGGTAAACGAAATTAAATAATAGTTTTTCCTGGTTTTTGTTATCAACTTTATTTTGGTGACGAGTTTTAGTTTTAGCTTTTTAGGTAAAGTAATTAACTAGGTATTCTGGGTTCCTATGTAAATTAACACATTCAATCTATAATATAATTAAATTAAATTAAATTAAAGTATTTAAATAGCACAAAAATGGAATAATGCCATCTTAGCTTGATATTGATGTAAGCTGGTTGCGACATATTGGATTGAGAATCTAAGGTACCTTACCTAGACATTAACTGTCATTTCATGCTTCCCACCGCCCATTATATAACTTTATTACAATATTAATTCATTAATTAATTTGATAATGGGGTATTTAGCATCAAATTAATTTATCAAAAGTATTAAAGTTTAATTATAGTGAGCTATGCTTCGATTCTCTAGCATTAGCATTTTGTTAATTACTACGAGTCAACTCCTAAATGATCCATCCAGTTGTCATTTAGTCGGCTAATTAAATTAATTATGTTGTACTTCAGATTCTGCGCCGATTATTGTGTACAACCGTTGTATGATGTGACGAATAAAAGATAACTATTTTATAATAAAAAAAATGTCACCATTTTATGTTAAAAAAGGGTCATTTCTAAAAAAAAGTCACTCTAAAATTTATAAAAAGTGATTATTTTTTTACATAAAATTGTCAGATTTTAACATTAATGATCATTTTTTATGTGCTTACATCACAATTCACATATGACCAGTCTCATGCTATATAATTTGCGTAGATTCTTAACTATGGTGCACAAACTTTGAGGGTTTGAAAATCATTTTATTGGTTTATTTGTTTGATTAAAGTTTTTAAGGACACGTACACTAAACCAATTAGCTCAAGTTGACTTAGTTTAGGATGAATTGAATTGAGTAATAAAGAACGTATGATTAAATATTTTGGTGTACGACTACGTGTTTATGTTATATTAACAAAGCATAATGCAATTAGCAAATTGATTATGATATGAGCGTGTGACAAAGATTCACTAGCTAATTAATTAGAGGAAGAAATGAATGATATGTGCTTGTATTAAAAAAAAATTGTAGTACTAGGTTTAGAAAAACTTATGACGAAGAGTAGTGTCATATATAATTATATGAGGGTTCAAAATTTAGATAAACTTTGACTAAGGTTAACCGAGATTTATTTACGGGTCGCTTTAATCATTTTGCATTATTTGATATATAATTTAAAATACATTGAGACTTGTAAACATGGTTACCAGATTCGTAATACGTCTTACTAGAATTAGTAATATAAATACGTGATTCGCTTAAAATAGAGCAGTGTTCAATTATAAAACATAACACCACAATTCGATGCAATTTGAATTCGTAATCGCGCAAATCGATTCGCAAGGCAATAAAGCGAATCCGGTAAGCTAGCTTTTAAATACAAGTCATCACTTAAATTTACTGTATATTGTAATATCGTAACATATTTTATTCCATCCAAGTCATAGACTCATACTACTCTGAGAAAAGTTCGAGAATAATCTAACTACAAATTCTGAAAATCTTATTTTTCCGAGGATATAAACGCCCATGTTAACCCTTCCCCGGCTGGAGCCTTGCATTTTGAATAACGGTAATAAGCTTGTGCCATAGTAGGGTATAGTTCCTCTAAAAATGGAGGAAAGTGGGAGGCTAGAATGCTAGTCTTAAGCTAGAAAAATGAGTGTATGTAAATGTACCCAAAATTTCACTTTGGACGGACACAATTAGTCTAAAATTGTAGATGAATTAAATATGTCACGATTTTTATAATAAGATAAACAACAAGCTAAGTGAGATGGAAATGATTGTCTTATTATAACAGTTGTGACATATTTAATTCGTTTACATCTTTAGACAGATATACTGTCTATGATGAGACTAATTGGTAAATGTAATAGTAGTTGCATAATTGTTAGTTTGTGGCAGACTTGAAGAGCAAAAGAATTGACCATAAGATATTGTTGTCTCTTGTCTTTCACTATTGATTATGTGAATGTGCGTAGACGTCCTTTTGATTTGAAATTATCAACATCGTTAACTTTTTGCATGAGTGGACGACGCATCGCCCTAATATTACGTAACATTACCGGTTATTAGGGATGGTAACAGAATCCAGATCCTGCCCTGATTCTGAGATTCAGATTCTACGGAGCGGATATGAATTGCGATATTTAAGATCCAGTGGATAAGGATATGGATATGGATCGTATGGTCGAGATCCAAATCCTACCATTAGATCCATTTTTATTTCATTTTCTTAAAAAATAAGTTCAGTTAAACAAATAGTAAAATTATATGCTTTGTTCTTTTAATTTTTTTCATAAATCAAACCATGATTTTTTCTGATTAACATTTTTTGGTTTAAAAAAGATACTTTTTTAGTGTTATTGTAATTTCATAAGACTTTATTTTTATATTTTAGAACTTTAGCTTTACTATTAGTATCTAATAAAGGAAAATAGTATGTTACGTCGTAGTAAAATACAAAAAATAATATTTTCATATTTTAAGAGAGACTTTTCTTTTATTATCAAAAGGATATGGATATATCCTGATCCAATCCAGATCCTGCAGATCTGGATATGGATATGGAAATTTCAGATCCTGTAAATATGGATCGGATCTGGATCTTATAGGATCCTATCCAGATCCTACCCATTGTCATCCCTACCGATTACCCTACACTTTTATTTTCCACCTTATTTTCACATTTAAACATCCCATATTATTGCCATGTAAATTATACTCATTTTGTTTCGATTAATAGTTATCACTTCTATATTGTTTTGACATAGATTTTGGAAAATGGAAGATGATATAAAATAGTTCGATTATTTACGTCATTCACTTGTATTTGTATGTTGTTAACACAATACTTACGAAAACTTAAATAGTTAATTACTGACTCATACATCCTAAAATAAAAGTAAATAACTATTCAGCGTTCTAGAAGAGTGCAATTATAATATTATACTCCCTTCTAATAGGAATATTTATAATAGTTAGGCCTCAACCATCACCTTAAGGTTTTGGTTGAGATGGTTCATCTATCACCTTCATTCAACTCCACAAGGTCATTATATCTTTTGCACACTATTCACAAGAGGACATTCAACTTCAATTTTCTCCCGATACATAAGTGAAAATATATTCATGTGATATCTTATTTGATTCGTTTTTAAGAGTACATTAAAAATATCTAACTTTTATAATTTTTGCAAATACGTAACTAAAGATATTTGCCGAGTAAAAGTCGCGTTGGCAAACGTGATAAAGTATAATGGCTTTGTGGAATTGAATGGAGGGAGTATTTAATAAAAATAGTTGATGGAGAAATTAGAAAGGAAGATGTAATAAGTAACAAAGTCTGTGTTTAGTCATGTCGAACATGTATTTTAGCCTTAGGTATGGTTTACCAAACATATGTGTACCCGCTATTAAAATGATAACAGTTATGAGTTTTCTCGTTATAATTCAATATATTCTCAATAATTTGACGAATTCAATTAATATGATTCAGATTGATCAAGGTGTACGATGTCATATTATTATATATTAATACATTAAGCAAAGTTGATCTAATTAATAAGAGTAATGCATGATCTATGTTATTTTTCTTTAATGTTAGGTCATGTGTGCATGAAATTTTGGTCCAATCATATTGTCCCAAATTCCCAATTGAAGAAAGTGATTCTTTTGCTTCCTTGTGAAGCCATTTTCAGCCAATGAGAATTCTTCATTTCTCATGTTTTATAATCTCCGCTAATTAGAGAATTTGCTAATAAAGATATTCCCATACGTACGTGTCTTCACCAATTTTAATGGATTAAGAATGTTGATACATTCTTCTATCCACAATCCATTTTTGGAAAAAAGTTGTGCCTTAATTGCCGGGAAATTTTAACTTGGAAAATAGTACTAATACTATTATTCCTTGTGTTGATCAATGTGGGTTCATGACCTTTATAGGCCCTATAATCGATTCTTTTATGTCTTATCGACGTGTGTGAAAACATCAGATCAATTGAAAGTTTAAGCTGATGTTCGGAACCTGAGTAAATGGTCTTATATCTAGATTTATTCCTTGAAATGAAGTTCTGATACGTAAATAGATCGAGTTTAGGTGACCTACTTCACAACAAGGTGAACTATCAAAGTGAAATGGTTTAAGCTTCAAAGAGTTAAGTATATGAGGCGGACTTTGTTCTACTAAGCAATTATCCGTATCTTACATATTCAAGAAGCATATCCTAGATAATTGCCATATCAATTGCAAGAGTGAATGCGATGAGGTGATTGTCTCAGATTTGAAATATCATCTGACTTAACTAATTAATAATAGTGTTCCGGGTGTAATTCCGGAGCAGGATTTGTTACCACGTAAGCTTGATGAATGATGTCTTTGCTTGACTCTTCCTTTCGGCCTCTCCTGAAATAATGAACAAACTGAGGGCTCGGTTTGGTACCGAGCTAACTCACTCCGACGCTCAAGTCAGTAAACTTAAAGAGATTAAGTTGTGTGTTACTTGGCAAAGTATATTGTAGAGAGATAAGGGAGTTAATACCAGATGAATAGTAAGTTATGGGTGAATTGTGGATTGTTGGATCCTTTTCTCAATGAGGATTGAGGAGTATTTATAGACTTTCACCTTTTTGTCACATAGTGGCCAAGTGGCGTAGCAGGTGGAAAGACTGTTCTACCCTCGGCCGAGGGACCCATGGCTGGTCGGCGGGCCTGGTTGACTCCATGCCGAGGGGACTTGGATGTGAGTACGCGGATATGTCTCCCGGATGGCTGGTTGCCTGGCCGAGACCCAAGTGACAGGCCGACAGGCTGCGTCGGTTAGGCTGTCTGATATGTTGACTTGCTGTGGATATCTTTGACCTTGCTCAATATGTTGACTCGGTCAGCGGGTGCAGAATATGCCCCATCAATTTGCCCCCAGCGTAGTCTATGCCGTGGTATGGACCTTCGATGAGTGTTGAGCGTATTCTGCGCAAGAAAAATTTCTTCCCTGGCTTCTCCTTCCTCGGCTTGGTTCTGCTCAGGTCGTATCATATCCCCCTTCCACATGGATGTGTAACGGACATCAAATGTGGAAAAGAAAATGGCGCTGGCTGAGACCGAGGTTGAGAGTGTCGTGTGCTTTTGATTGCCCCTGGCCGGTGCTGCCAAGCTTGGTTGAACAGCGGGCCGTTTGGCAAGTAGATACCAAGAAGCGTGTTGAAGAAGATACGTCGATTGACATTCTGTCAAGGAGCGTGTTGAAGAAGTTTGGTAACTGTATGTCGATTGACATTCCGTGGCTGCATGCTTGACACGTGGCTCGGCATTGATTGGTTGATGTTTCATGGGCTTTGCTCTGATTGGTCCGTTTCATGGGCTATGGGCTTTGCTCTATAAATAGAGCAGTTAGCCCCTGATTTTGGCCACCAAAAATTCATTTTCTCAAAAAATTTCTTCTCTCTAACTTTCTTCGAAGAACTTCTCTCTAGTCTCCAAAGCGTTACTCGGCGTAACACTTTTCCAAGGTAAACAAACAAATTTTTCAACTTTTATTTGTTAAGTATTTGTTGTCATGTCTTCGCGATCATTTGGACCCAAGACTTTGCGGCCGGGGCGAACCGTTGCATCCTGATGAGCAGGAGCCACTTGCCGTTACCCCGCTAAGGTTCGGGGGCCCGAGGTCTCCTTCTCCTGAAATCGATGAAAGATATATGGAGGGCATTGATGATGATGATGATGATGATGAGGCGACCCCTTCTGCCGTAGAGAGGCCGCTTATTTCGGGGCACGGTGATGCTTGCTCGATCAGTCCTGACCGTGCCTGGACGAACAAGTTCGCCAGTTGCTCCGGCTCTGAACTTTTTGAACACCATTACTCCTTCGGCAGGGGGTATAGGATTGTTATCCCTAAGGAGGGTCAGGCGGTCTGTTGCCCTCCCGAGGGTTGTATCGGCGTATACATCAGACACCTGGAGTATGGGCTCCGGTTTTCTCTGAATGAGTACGTTGCTGCCATTGTTAAAGCCATGAATGTCGCCGTGGCCCAACTGCATCCGTTGGCCATCAGGACGATTGTTGGTTTTGTATGGTTGTGCCTTTTCAAAGGGGGGGCCCCAACGGTGAACCTCTTTCGCCGGATCCACCACCTTCGACAGAATGTCGTAGGTGGCACGGGGTGGTATAGCATTCAGACTGAGCCGGGCTATATCACCGTCTCTAAGCTTACTTCTTGCAAGGACTGGAAGGGGCGGTGGGTATACGTTGAGGTTCCGGAGGACTATCCGCTGCCCCGGTCCTTTCAGAGCCGCGTCAATTTGCGGTGTGAGAACCAAGGGGATCATGACAAATATGTCTCCCGGAGTAAGCTTAAGATGGATGCCAGCAGGGTCTATCTTAATGAGGACGAAAAACGGGCAATGAAGCTGTTTGAGGCTGAGAAGGATGGGACGCCGAAGGGATGGATGCCCCCGACGCAGATCGTTCTTCAGGATGAGCTGCTCTGCCACGTCGGCCTCATACCGGCCCTTGAACAAGGTGAGTGGGGTCGGTGTGAGGCCCATCTTTGCTTTTTATGTTTCTGTTTTTGAACTTTGGTTTATTTCTTTTACCTAACTCCTGCTTCGTTTCTTTTGCAGACCGATTTGGCCCGGAACTGTCTGTCTCCGTACTCGAGAGGTTGGGACTTGACGAGAGCGGGAGAGTTGTTGAGTTGCATCCTAAGGCCGCGGCACGTGATCGCAGACCGGCCCCAAACGAACTTATGGATCAGCAGTTGAAGGCACTGGATGCGACGGCGGCTCAGGCGCGGATTGCCGGTAACGTGCCGCGCCGGAAACCAAAGACAACATCTACGGCGGCAACGGCATCAACCCCAATCCAATCTGCAATCCCGTTGTCCAAAAGAAGCAGGTGGTGGTGGTCGTCGACGTTGAAGAGGAGGTCACCGTTGCTGAGGGTCCTCCTCTTTCAAATAAGAGAAAAGAGACAGCGTCTGCTGTCTCTTTGCCATTACCGAGGCCGGTAAAGAAAAGGGGCCTCCAACCAAGAAGGCCAAGGCTGGTACGGATCTAACCCAGGGCTCGGATTTAGCGGGCTCTTTAGGCATTCCTGATGACAGGCTCTCTGATATGTCAATGAATGTTGACATGGATGCTTCGTCTGAATTTTTTGTAGATCAACCGCCGCCGGCTACCGGTCCCACTGAACGGAAATTGGAGAAGCGGCCTGTGCAGACGGGCAATCAAAATGTGCAGACGGGCAATCAAAATGTCACCGTCAACTCCTCAGCCCTGAAGCCTTCCCCCGCCCAGATTAGGGCGGAAGGTATAAGGTTGTCCAAGATGCTGGCGAAGTGGACTGAACTAGCCAGCGCTCACATTATGGAGCAAGAAAAGACCATGGCTGAAGCTGCCCCTGTGCTTGAACGGCTTAGGCTCGAGCTTGATGCCTCTAAGCAAGAGGCCGAGAAGGCGAAGAAGGACCTTCAGGCCGCCGAAAATGATTTCCTCGCTGAGCGAAAGCTCAGGGAGGATGCTGAGAAGGCGGTCCAAGCCGAGAGGGCCAAGGTTGAGGCTATGGAAGCTGATGCCGCTAAACTGCGGGAGGAGCGGGACAAGCTTTAGGATACTTACGACGCTGCGGTTGAAAAGAGGGAAGAATGGAAGTCTTTGCATTCGGCTCAGGCGAAGGCGCACAGGAATACAAGGGCCATCCTTACTCAGAGGTAGAAGGACATTGAGACGCTCCAAACTGCCATTATCCCTGAGATGTGTGCCCGGTACCGGGACCAAGCTGAAGAGGCTACCGGGGAGGCAATCAAAGAGCTCGTTCCTGAAGGCTCCTTTCCGTGGCAAGAATTTGACCGGCTTCTGGATGAGAAGGCCGATGCTGCGGAGAAAGCGGCTGCGGAGAAGGCGGAGGCGGCGAAGGCTGCTCAGGAAGCTGAGGCTAAGGCGGCCCATGCTGCAAAGGTGAAGGAGGCCAGAGAGGAGGCTGAAAGGGCAAGGGCACGTGAAGCTGCCAAGCCTTCTTCTGGGCCGGCCACCAACGATGATGCTGCTGCTGCTGGTGGCGAGCAGCAACAAGCATAGGGAGACGGGCGATCGTCACCAGACTCACCTGGCCCTTCGGATAGCTTCAGCTGTTCGGGGGCCAACTTTTGAGCCTTCTCTCCCTGCCATCCTTTTGGCGCTTCATTGTCTCAATGTGATACTTTTTGTTGTTCCTTCTTTTTTTGTAAAACTTTGGTAGGTTGAGTTTAGGCTATCCTTATTGGGACGGCCGTCGACTTCGGTTTGTATCACCGGTAAACATGTTTAATAAAGTTTGTTTATTTGCCCTCGGCTTGGCCGAGGCTTTGATCACAATCCTTCATTCAGTTGTCTTATTTCGTTATTAATTGAGCGCTTTTTTTCGTTTTTACCTTCGGCTTGGCCGAGGCAGTTAGAATGCGTATTTCAACTGTACTTAACGTTTTTTTTTAAACATGTTGGCATGTCGGTCGCTTCCTCTTTCACTCTCGGTCTGGCCGAGGCGTCAGATTTGCGCTTCCCAACCGCCGTTGTGAACATGTTAGCGTATCGGTCGTTGTGTCCCCGTCACTCCCGGCCTTGGCCGAGGCAATCGAGGTTACTGCTCGACAGCGTTCGTATCTATAGACTATATTGATCGCTTCCTCGTTCACTCTCGGTCTGGCCGAGGCGTCAGATTTGCGTCTCAACTATACTTATACGTTCTTAAGCATATTGGTCGCTTTTTCGAGTATCAACTGCTATTGGCAGATCGCGTTTCCCTCGTCACTCTCGGGTTTGACCGAGGCAATCGAGTTTACGTTTCGACTGCTTTCCGTATCTATAGACAAATTGATCGCTTCCTCTGCCACTCCCGGATTGGCCGGGGCAGTCAGATTTGCGTCTCAACAGTGCTTATACGCTTCTGTAGTGGCTTCGGAGGGGACAAGCATTTTGATGGAAAACTTGTATCATTCTTTATAAGGTATAATCATACGTTGGGGTGTCCACAACGGTCTCGGACACCTCCGCCGCTATATGAAATATTTCCTTAGGTTGTCGGTGTTCCAGTGGCTCATTAGAGGCACTCCCTCCATGTCTGTCAGTCGGTATGTCCTCGGCCTCATTTCTTCAACCACTTTGTAGGGTCCTTCCCAGTTGGCCGTCATTTTACCATGTATGTTTCCTTTGTTGGTTGCGGCTGACTTTCTTAGGACTAGATCTCCTACTCTTAAGTCCCTTTTGTGGACCCTTCGGTTGTACGCTCTTCTCATCCGGTTTTGATATACTGCCAAGTTTAGCCGCGCCGTGTCTCGACTTTCTTCGACCAGGTCTAGGGAGGCTCTCAGGCCTTCCTCATTTTCAACTGGGTCAAAGGTTTACGTTCTGAATGTCGGCACCGCTGCTTCAATTGGCAGGACGGCCTCAGACCCATAGACAAGGTGGAATGGACTGTACCCCGTTGCTTCTTTCTCCGTGGTTCTAAGGGACCACAGGACGCCGGGTAGTTCATCAGCCCACCTTCCCTTTAGATCTTCAACCTTCTTTTTTAGCCCATTTAGGATTGTTTTATTAGCTGCTTCCGCCTGCCCGTTGCTTTGAGGGTGACAGACGGAGGAGTATGCAAACTTGATACCGAGTTCTTCTAGCCAGTTCATCACCGTGTCACTCCAAAACTCTCGGCCGTGGTCAAATACCATGACTTGGGGTAACCCAAAACGAGTTATGACGTTCTCCCAAATCACCTTTCTTACGGCCGCCGTGGTCTTGGCAGTGCATGCGGACGCCTTCGACCCATTTGGTGAAGTAGTCAACGGCGAGGATCAGGTACTTCCTTCCTCCGGAGGCCGTCGGAAATGGCCCTAATAAATCCATCCCACACTGTGCAAATGGTAGGGGGCTAAGTACTGGCTGCAAGTCTCGGGAAGGTACGTGTATCACCGGAGCATGCATCTGACAATTCTTGCACTTCTTGGTCTTAGTTCTGGAATCCTCAAGCATGGTAAGCCAGAAGTAGCCGGATCAGAGAGCTTTGTGGGCTAGCGTTCTTGCCCCCATGTGATGTCCACAGATGCCTTCGTGAATCTCTGTCAGTATGAGCTCCGCGTTGGCTGGGCCGACACATTTCAAAAGTGGTCTTATCACAGACCTTCTGTATAGTTCTCCTTCGAACACCAAGTATCTTGCGGCGATCCTCTTTATCTTCTAAGAGAGACTGCGGTCCTCCGGTAACTCTTTTGTTAGTTTGTATTTCATTATCAGAGTCATCCACGCCGTCTCGGCTTCGATGTCGCCCACCATGCCGACGGTCTCAGTGATGCTTTTAGCATTCCGATATCCACCAAAGACGGTTCGACCGACATTCTTGATGCTTGAACGGCAAGTTTTGAGAGAGCGTCGGCTCGGTTGTTCTCGGACACAGGGATGCATTGTATTTGGAAAGATTTCAATTTTGCAGTGTCAGCTTTTACCCTTTCCAGGTACCTCGCCATCCCGTCGTCTCGAGCCTCATACTCTCCTCTGATTTGGTTGGTCACTAGGAGTGAATCTGTCTTCAACACAATATGTTCCGCCCCGGCAGCTCTAGCTAACTCGACTCCAGTTATCACCGCCTCATATTCGGATTCGTTGTTTGAGGCCGAGAAGGTAAACTTCAAGGCGTACTCAAACTCGTCCCCGTTAGGGCTGGTGATAAGGATGCCGGCTCCTGAGCTGTTTGCCGTGGAGGACCCGTCGGTATATACTTCCCATACACCGGGATTTGATTCTTCTTGGTATGTGCACTCGGCTAGGAAGTCTGCAAGTGCTTGCCCCTTTATCGAAGGCCTTGGTTTGTACTGAATGCCGAAGCCGGATAGCTCCACTGCCCATTTGATAAGTCTGCCTGATTTTTCGAATTTTTCTAAGGCTTTCTCCAATGGCTGGTCGGTTAAGACCGTCACGGGATGTGCGTCGAAGTAGGGTTTTAACTTCCTTGCGGCAACGACGACGGCGAAGGCCGCTTTTTCAATCAGTGGGTAGTTTCTTTCGGCGGGCAGCAGTGTATGGCTGATAAAGTAGATTGGGTGTTGCTGCTTGTTTTCTTCCCGGACAATTACGGCATTGACCGTGGCCGAGGTAACTGCTAAGTATAGATATAGCGTCTCCCCCAGCATCGGTCTGGACAGGGTCGGCAGTGTAAGAAGGTGAGCTTTCAGTTGCCTGAAAGCTGTGCTCTGTTGCTCGCCCCAATTAAAGTTTTTATTCCCTTTTAACACTGTAAAGAACAGAGTGCTCTTGTCGGCCGACCGAGAGATGAAGCGGGCAAGGGCCGCCATTCTCCCGGTCAGCGTCATAACCTCTTTTCGATTCCTTGGTTCCGGTAGGTCCAGTATTGCTTGGACTTTCTCTGGATTGGCGTCAATTCCCCTGGCGCTGACAAGCACGCCGAGGAACTTACCTGTCCGGACACCGAAGTTGCATTTCATTGGGTTGATTTTCATCTTGTATTTCCTTAGTGAACAAAATGTTTCGCTCAAGTCGGCCAAGTGCTCGCTGTCAGACTTGCTTTTTACAATAGCATCGTCGACGTAAGCCTCGATGTTTCGCCCTTTCTGATCTTGAAACACTTTGTCCACTAGCCTAGTGTAAGTTGCGCCAGCGTTTTTCAAACCGAACGACATCATTTTATACATATACGTGCCGTTACCGGTGATGAATGCGCACTTAGGCATGTCTTATTCGGCCATAAACACCTGATGATACCCTGAGAAGGCGTCTAGCAGGCTCAGCATGGTGTAGTCTGCCGTTGCATCAATTAAACTATCTATTCGAGGCAAGAGATAACAATCTTTAGGGCACGCTTTATTAAGATCGGTAAAATCTACACACATCCTCCGTGCCCCTGATGACTTCCTCACCATTACAACATTTGCTAGCCACTCAGGGTAAGTACAAGGCATGATAAAGCCTGCCTCTAACAATTTGTCTACCTCGGCCTTGATGGCCTCATCCTTCTCGGCCGAGGAGTTCCTCATCTTCTGCTTGACAGGGCGAGCGGTGGAGAGTACGTTCAGCTTGTGAACGATCACCTCCCGGCTCACGCCTGGCATCTCGGCGGCTGAGTACGCGAAGACGTCTTTGTTCTTCCTGAGGAGGTTTACGAGATCGGCTTTAAATTTTGGCTCCAGGCCGACACCGATAGTTACGGTGCGTCCTGGGTCAATTTCCACTTGCTCGGTCTCGGCTCCCTCGACCATGTTGACGTTGTTGGTGCTCATCGGATAACCCTCCTGTCGTAAGGATGGGCTCTTCCCTTTCTCTGACTTCTTCGCCACTTTGAGGGATTGCATGTTGCACCCTCTGGCAGATATTTGGACGTTGACAATTTCGTTTCTTTCGTCCTTTGAGACGAGCTTTTGCGCTTCCCCCCGGTCCGAGACATACATCAATGTCAGGGCCCGGATGGACATTACTGCATTGGCCACGCTCAAAGTGACTCGGCCTATTAGCACATTGTAGGCAGACGAACCATCAATAACCACGAACTCGGACCAAACGTTCTTGGCCGCATCGGCTTAGCCAAACATCACCGGCAGTTTGATTGACCCCAGGGGGACTAGGACGGCCCCGGAGAAGCTGTATAGCGGGTGGGTGCAGGGGCTTAGGTCTTCAATCTTCAGGCCGAGATTGAGATAGCACTCCCTGAACATGATGTTTGTGTAGGCTCCTATGTCAATCAGGCACCTCTTGACCAAGTGGTTGGCTATGTCTAGGTGGACTACAAGCGGGTCGCTGTGCGGGGCAACGACTCCTTCGTAGTCCTTCTTTCCGATGGTTATATCGGGGACGGTGGAAGCGGGGATCACTGTTTTGGGCACAAAGTTGATGGCCTGATATAACTCATTCAGGTGCCATTTGTGCCCATTAGCTGACCCTCGTTCTCGTTTCCTCCGATTACAACCTGGATCACTCCCATTCGCTGGAATACTGATTTTCTATTCGCCTCGTCGGAGCTTGTTTCTGGGCCTCTAGCTACATACTTGCTGAGGGCCCCCTTTTGGATCAGCTCCTCGATGGCGTTCTTCAGATGCCGACAGTTGTCGGTCTTATGGCCGGCATGGCCATGGTAGTCGCAAAACTAGTCCATGTCGCCGTCCCCCCTTGCCTTGGGGGGCCTCGCCCATTTCTGCCCTTCGCTCTTGCTTAGGTCAAAGAACTCGGCCGGTGATGTGACCAGGGGGTGAGACTGTTGTACCGCTTCTGGGAGTATGGTCCCGAACTCCCCCCGGCGCCCGCCGAGTTCTGCTTCTTGTTAAATCTCTCAGGCCGTGACCGATTACTGTCACGGCGACCTTCATCAGCATTCTCCCGGCGGCTCCTCCTTTCTGGGTGCCCAGCTTCACTGTGGCCTACCCAGGTCTTGTGGTAATCCTCCACCTTTACGGCTCGGTCCGCCATCTTTCTGGCGGAGTCCAGGTTGAGGTCCTCGCACTTGATCAGCTCATTTTTGAGCTCGCCTTTCGGGAGGCCTTTCATCAGTGCGAAGGCCGCCAGCTCGGTGTTCAGCTCACGGATCTGCTGAGCTTTTGCGTCGAACCTCTTCACATAGCTTCGTAGAGACTCGTCCTCCCCCTGTCGGATAGTGAGGAGATCCGATGTCTCCACGACCCTTCTCTTGTTGCAGGCGTACTAGGCTATGAAGTTATCCCTTAGGTCGGCGTAGCAGTATACCGAACCATTAGGCAGCCCCTTGTACCAACTCTGGGCCATCCCATGCAGGGTTGTTGGGAAGACTCGGCACCATACCTCATCGGGCTGCTCCCATACCGACATGTACGACTCGAAAGCCTCGGCATGGTCAGTTGGGTCGTTATCCCCTTTATATGATAGGGACGGCAGCTTTAGTTTGGTTGGCACGGAGACTCCAAGGACGTAGGCACTGAGGGGCTGTCTGACCACGTGTCGAATGACGCGTGGCGATCGGCTCCTCGCAACCCTAGTCCGGCTTCTCTCCTCGTAGCGGGAAGGGCTTCTTGTTGTCCGACTTTGGAGAGTCGGACTTCTTTCTTCATTTCTTCGGGGCGGGCCTCGTTGCTGCCGCGGCGACGCTGTCCTCCCGCGAGTGGGGGAAGGACTTTGGTCTGCCACTGGCAGCACGGGCTCCGCCGGCGTCCTAGTATGCACGGCTCCTTGTATCGCACCGGACAAGTTGTTCGGGGTCACTTTATGGGCCCTGGTCTCCTGTGGGTGCGCTGCCGTCACCGTCGTTGCGGCGGGGGTGATCGGTGTACTACCCATCAGGTCCAGGAATAGCTTCAATTTGGCTGCATCGACCACATGTCCCATGACAGTGACTTGGCCGGTGGGCAGCGGTGTTTCTGGTAGTATGGGCATCCCGAACGCCGGTTGAATGACTCGGCCGGTAGGGGACTGCCCAATCTCAGAATTAGGGAATGTGTCATCTTGGTAGAATGCGGTTTCGTCGCTCACAACTACTTCTTGTTGTTTTGACATCTTCTTAGCTCTTTGAGTGGGTTTGGTTTTGTTTTTTTTTTTTTTGTAAGGGAGGTAACCAGCTTTTAGTATCTATCCCCACAGACGGCGCCAATTGTTCCGGGTGTAATTCCGGAGCAGGATTTGTTACCACGTAAGCTTGATGAATGATGTCTTTGCTTGACTCTTCCTTTCGGCCTCACGTGAAATAATGAACAAACTGAGGGCTCGGCTTGGTACCGAGCGAACTCACTCCGACGCTCAAGTCAGTAAACTTAAAGAGATTAAGTTGTGTGTTACTTGGCAAAGTATATTGTAGAGAGATAAGGGAGTTAATACCAGATGAATAGTAAGTTATGGGTGAATTGTGGATTATTGGATCCTTTTCTCAATGAGGATTGAGGAGTATTTATAGACTTTCACCTTTTTGTCACGTAGTGGCCAAGTGGCCAAGTGGCGTAGCAGGTGAGAAGACTGTTCTACCCTCGGCCGAGGGACCCATGGCAGGCCGGCGGGCCTGGTTGACTCCATGCCGATGGGACTTGGATGTGAGTACGCGGATATGTCTCCCGGCTGGCTGGTTGCCTGGCCGAGACCCAAGTGACAGGCCGACAGGCTGCGTCGGTTAGGCTGTCTGATATGTTGACTTGTTGTGGATATCTTTGACCTTGCTCAATATGTTGACTCGGTCAGCGGGTGCAGAATATGCCCCATCAAATAGAACTTAATTTTATTGTCGACTTCGCATAAATTATATAATATGACAATTTTATAGTGTGAACTTGTACATGATAGTTGTGTTTGTGATATAAAATTTTAAATTTTCTGAAGGAAAAAAAAAACATTAATCAATTCACCTCATTTCTCATTTGAATGTCGAATTCATAGACTCACAGGTTACTCCTACGTCTCAATTAATTATTTCAGTTACTTAGGAACTTAAAGTTCTCCCCTCCAAACCCTTCAAATTCTCACTAGGTCCTATCCTTAAAATTTCTTACTTGAGTTTTTGCCTTAGACTATTGACATCAACATTATTATGGCCATAATTTTCACTTCTACTACTCTAAATGGATTCAATTTTAGTAGGGAAGAGGAAATATGGAGTACTAATTTAACTTGTAAATTTATGTGAATAATTGAACATATATTAAGGTCAATGCAATCTTATCATTTCCTTAACAGTATTTATGATTGTAGTGTTTTAAAAAAATGGTGTTGACTGTTGAGGCTTAGGGAGAGGCATTTTTGTAGAAGGTATGTGATTATGGCATGTTTTGCTACACTACGTTATCAGAGGAATGGTTACAGGTTTGCTTACGCATAGATTTGAGAACCTGAAATCATGCTATAAGAAATCAAAAAGGACACGCAACACACATAAGAGTTCACAAGGAGCTTGCAAAAGTGAGTGTTGTACCTGGTTACTTGAGTTGCTGTTAATCTTAAGTTAGCTTTATTTTATCAGAGGAATGACATATGTGTATCTTAAGTTAGCTTTATTACTCGGTCATTTATAATCTAGACACAAGTAATATAGTTTTATGTAAGTTAACTAGATGTTTAGAGAACATTTAGTATAGATTAGCTTAGTAACTAAGACGTTTGTCGGATTATTCGTACTTTGAATTGTATTTTGAACGTTGTTGGGTTGAATAAGATGTAATGTTTTACATATGATGTATTAGTGGTTGGTTGGATTTCTTGTTTCAAGTTTTTATGTTTTGGTATTTGGATAGTGAGTTTTATGTAATTTCGGCTGCAAATTTTTATATAAAAAAAAACATTAATAAATTGCGTCGGTTCTTGAAAGAAATGATGCAAATGAGAAAATGAATTGGCCCTAAAACAAAATATCAATTGTATCAGTTATGATAACAAATGACGCATAAAATAAAGAAAATGCATCAGTTCTTTAGAACTAACGCAAATGTTGAACTGTTTGCGTCGGTTGTACATATTTATTGCATCAGTTTTTAAAACACAACTGGCGCAAATGGTGCTCTTTTGCGTCGGTTTTTAAAACTCAACTGACGCAAATGTTAAACTTTTTGCGTCAGTTCCACAACTGACGCAAAGCAAATACGACTCATCGATATACGTCAGTCCAAAACCGACGCAAAAGGCCCTCTACAACTGACACAATAAGGGTTTTTTCCATTAGTGGTAACTCTAAATAAGTACTCCATATGAATAAGAAGATCAGAAATAATGCAACTTAGGCTCCGTTTGTCACGACACTTCAGGTAGCTTATTTGACCAAAGTAACTTATTTGACCAAAATTTCAGCTACCTGATTTTTTTGCAAGTGTTTAACAAGTAGTTTATTTGGTCAAATAAGGTACCTGAAATGAAATGCTACATCAGGTAGCATTTGAGAAATCAGGTACCTGAAATGACTTATTTTCCATTATTTACCCATTTATTCTATAATATTAAATAATTTATATATCCTTTTGCGTCATTTTACCAAAATCAGCTACCTTTTCAGCTAGTTTGTCAAACACATTTTTATATAATCAGTTACCTTATCAGTTCCTAATTTTCAGCTACCTTATCAGTTACATTTTCAGGTTTCAATTAGCTTTTCAGTTTTCAGCTACCTTTTCAGGTTTCAGCTACCTTTTCAGGTAGATTTGCCAAACAGAGCCTTAGGCTCCGTTTGACAAGGCATTTCAGGTACCTGATTTGATTTAAGTAGCTTATTTGACCTTTGTAAGTGTTTGGCAAGTAGCTTATTTAACCAAATAAGCTACCTGAAATGAAATGTTACCTAGAGTAGCATTTGAGATTTCAGGTACCTGATTTGTTTTAATTTTCTATTTTTACCCCTTAAATTTATACTATTAAATAATTATCATATCCTTTTACGTCATTTCATCAAAATCAGTTACATTTTCAGTTAGTTTGCCGAACACTTTTTTATATACTCAGCTACTTTATCAGTTACTAATTTTCAGCTATCTTATCAGTTACCTTTTCAGATTTCAGTTAGTTTTTCGGTTTTCAGCTACCTTTTCAGGTTTCAGCTATCTTTTCAGTTAATTTTACCAAACAGAGCCTTAGGCTAGTAAAAAGATTAGAAACTTGCACATAATGAAAATGAAAACATAAGAGCTCCTAAATTAGAAACGGAAAAAAATATAATCTAACTACAGACAATAATTATCCTAAATATAAAGTGAGAAATTTAACACGAACATAAACAGATTTAAATTCATGGTCATTTTAACTAGCAATTTAAAAGATCAGTTAGTCTTGCTGAAGACGGGTCGGAGCAAATGACGGATAATGTCACTCACAAAACGGATAGGGGGGACAACAAGGTGGGGGCACCCCCATGTGCTTCCCTCTCTCCTCTATTTGGATCATTTGTGAGAGAAAATGGTATCCGTCACTCCAAAATAACGGATACGTGTCGTTACAAATGAGATTTTAAGATATGGAGAAAACATTTTCTATCAAAGATTCAACGGTCTCAATTTCATTTTAAGTAGCGATTTCATTTTTCTAGCAACCCACCTAATGCTCTTTAGTCTTTACACACCCATTCAAAGTAATTATTCAATTATTCAATTATATTATTCAACTATATAATACAACACGAGATAATTACATAAATAGGAATTACGTACGGGTAATAGTATTGTGTGCTTCATCAATCATCAGATTCATCACCCACAATAAACGGCACAATTCAAGAACATCAATGAACTACCACTAATTTAATACGGAGTACAACTTTTATCTTGGTTAAACCTTTACGGTAACTTCACTCAAGTCTTATTATTTTATGCAATACATTTTTATTACATCATAAATTCATATTATATCCAATTTGTTTAGATTTTGGTTAACTGTTCACAACCTAATTACCAGGGGCGGATTTGCGGGGGGGATAGTGAGGGCACGTGCCCTCACGTGAAGGAAAAAAAAAAAGAAAAAAAAAACTGAAAATCTATGTTTAGATAATTAGAGCGCCATTTTCTAAGCATGATGATGCTCTTGGTCTGGTGGTAAGGGGCTTACAAACATGCCTGATGGTCAGGGGTTCGAATCTTGTTGTAGTTAGGATTGTCTTATTTTTTTTGGTATGTTTAAAGTTAGATTTAATTAATTGAATTTCAACAAAAATGATGCTACAAGTGATCGAACCTGGGACGTTAGGTTAGGATATTCAATAATTGTCCAACACACCAATTGCATATTAGTATTATTTGTTAAACATATATATTTTTATATCTATACAATTATACACTTTTAGAAATAATTCCATGTAAAATTTCCCACTATTTTATAAATGAGATTATGATACTCTTTGATTAATTTTTTACTACCCTCATGACGATAATATATGAAATTGAAGGGGTCTCCCGAATTTTTTTTGCACAGGGCCCCTAAAATGTCAGGGACGGCCCTGGGCTATGATACTCGGACTCGCCTGTTTACTCGCCGTACCCGTATCCGGCCGATCCGACACGGATACCGACACGGAATTCGTGTCCGGTCGGTAGCTTGAAAAACGGACACGTCTGAGGTCCAGATCATCGTAGAAGATAGACACGGTTTTAGAAGAGGAGTACCTGACGCCATTGAAGAAAAGTCCGCGGAAGCCATGGAAGAAGGCGAGCAGAAGGAGATGTGTTTATGAGGGAGAGGAAAAAGAAAGACTGGTAGATTTATGGGGAATAGAAAATTGTTATTTTTTTATCTTTGCTTTTACTGGAAGGAATTAATTGTCTCGATAAAAGACTAAAAGCTTTTGTTATCTTCTCTCACTAATAAATAGGTGGGGGTCAGTCTGTGGGTCTGGGTTTTTCTTTTTTTATTCTCTTTTATTCTCTCTTTTACATCTGTCAATTTCAACCAACCATAATACTTTCCCACCTAATTTTCAACACGCAATTATACATATGGAGTTTTTTTTTTTTTTTTTAATTATAAACTAGGAAAAATATAAAATTGGAAATAGGTTGACCGTGTCCAAATTTGAAAAGTGGATACGTTGACCGTGTCCAAATGTTGCCGTATCCGTTAGTTATTCGTGTCCTCGTATCCTTGATTTTATGACTTCAAGTGTCGGATACAAGGATTCGTACCCGTATCCGTACGCCGTACCCGAGTCCGAGCAACATAGGCCCGGGGTACATTCCATCGCCGAAAATGGATATTCCCTCTAAAATAATGCACTTGGGCTTGTTTGTATATTTTTTTCTTTGCGATTATATTACTATGTATTGACGATGTTCAAATTCTAATGTATAAATATTGTCCGCAATTTTTTTTTTGGGGGTGTGCCCCCCCTTTAGTAAAATCCTGTATACGCCCCTGCTAATTACCTAACCTAGCAAAGTGGACCCGATCCGATAAAGCTGGCCCGAGAACAGAAATGACTCGAAAAGTGTGACCCGAACTTGACACAATAGAGCGGAATTGACCTGATCTGAAATTCCGATGTGATCTGACTCGAAGTAACCCCAAATGATCCGATAGACCCAAAATGAGTTATTAAGGCAATTTATTGACACGAAACGGATCCAAAATCACTCGAATAAAAAATTACCTGTCCGAAAATGACCTGAAATTTATTGACCCAAAATGACCCGATCTGAACCTGTCTGAATGACCCATTTGCCAAGTCTATAATCACAACCATTTCAAATACAGAATCACAAATACTTGTGAGAGTCGGTCTATCTTAATAAATTATTGAGATATACCATTTTTTTCACCCGTTTATGTTTTTTTATAACCCTTTTTTCAATAACCGTGATTCAAAACAACTCTTTCATTTAATACATATTTCCATGATGAATATACATACTCATCTTACGGTAAATCGTTACCGGTTAAGATTATTACTTTTCATGCCATTTTAACTCAAATTGTAAAATAATTTTACGATAAATTTGTTATGAATCCGTCTCTTAAAAAGTTTATCCAAACATTATATTATAGGCACAAATGGAGTGTAATAAATAAATATAATAAAAATGTGGCTGTGAGCAAGGGATGAAGAGACAAGCAAATAGCTTGGCTTTCATGCCAAGTACATAGTGATAGTTAGCTTCAAGTACTTTGGTCGGTTTCAATGTGTATATAATTTATATTCTTGTTTCTACGAGTAAAGTCAATTTCACCGCTCCAAAAATCAATATATCACTCTATACAAACTATTTTATTTTATTTTATTTTATTATATATATTTTGTGAATAATATCATATACGCGTGAACTGATATTCATATGTACGATTGTATTCGTTCATCAGTAATAGAGTACACACATTCATAGTTCTCTGTCCACAAATTATTTGAATTATGCAACATTATTGAATGATCGGGAACCATCGTTGATAGAGATGAAGCATTATTTGTATTTTGATGACGTGAGAAGAACTCGATAACTCGATTTTTAGTAGTTTGACTATTTTCAGGACTAGTTACTAAGTTTAGCGGTACCAGTGAGATTTCTTTTATGAGACGAGAGGTATTATGTAGAATTCAAAAAAAAAAAATACAATGGTATCACGCAGAAAAAACCTTTTATTGTAAATAAAAACGATAAACGAGAATATCTGGTAACAATTAAACACATTTTAATTTGAAAATTTATTCAAAAAAAATAATTTGGTGAATTACGTATTAGAGTACTACTCGTACATCAAAAGCTCAAAAAATCGAGACTAATATTTTTCCCCGTCTCTCTTTTTCTCCAACCTCAATTAGATAAAATAAATTACTCGTATACCAAGTGGTGTTAGTCCAGTGGTAACCGGGTTAAACCTTGAAGCTTGCAAAAATGCAGGAGTTGAGAGGTCCGGGGTTCGACTACCAGTTGGGGCGATGATCATTTGGCCACTGCAGCCCTCGATGGGGGTGGCTTACATGGTCCATGTGGTGGTGCGTTAATACATGAGCCAGGGGGGATTCAACCCCTCGTCATCAAAAAAAAAGAAAAAAAAAATTACTCGTACTTTTCATCAAAGCGAAGAAATAATAGTAGCACATAGGGCGGAAAAATATTACACTGTTTCACAATTTCTACCACGAAAAAAAAATCGACCCCTAATAAGCACATACTCCATAAGGTACCAAGAACCCCGTAGCAAGAAACATGTTGAAAGATCGTCCTTTGGCAGGATCGTTGCTGATATCTTCTCTTTAACTTGTAGTTTTGAGTCTTTTAATTGTTTACACGTTAGACGTACTAGGAACAAAGTTGCTCATGCGCTTGCGAAACACAGTCTTAGCCGCTATCTTATTTCAAAAAAAAAAAAAGAACCCCGTACCATGAGGGAATCTAACCAGTATTAAATGGTAGCACTAGCTATCCCAAATTTTCTAAAAATGGTTAAAATTATCGATATTTACTACTCAAAAATCTTTAAAATATAAATCTTAAGTCTTAACATAAGTACATATATAAAACAATATAACGAGAATTCGCTACATCAAAATTTTACTTCTAATTAAATTCGCCCCTGCCCGTAATATTGATCTAAAATGCATGAGCATGACGCAGACTCTAACGATAATAGGTCGAAATTGCATCTGAAATTGACGATTACTCACTAAAAGTTCTACGAAGTACGGAGTATTTAAGTTCCAAACTAGTACGAAATACGAGTAAAGGCTGCAAAGTCGGAGTATTATCTATAGTCACAAACTTTTATACTCTTATTTTTTTCAATTTTTTGTTTTTTGAATTAATGCTCAACTTAATTTTTTTGTTTTGTTTTATAAAGAGACATTCTCATTATATTAATTGCATAAATTAATTGTCCTTTTAATGTTATAATGTACTAATATAATCTTAGTAAGAAGTAGAAAATGAAAGTTTATTACCATCAAAAAACATTTTAAGTTAAGTTATTTTTGTCTTAAATTATTTTTACTTTATTATAAAAATTAACTCTATAATGCTATATCATTGCTTGAAACTAATTTATGACATTAAATTACAATTAAGTGATGTAAAAATGTAAAATCTAATTAAAATGCGTATAAACCTTATAACAATAAGAGGTAGAACAGTATACCACGCACTTAAAAAGACGATTTACGAATAATTAGACTAATATTTTCTTATTTTTAATTAAAAAAAAACATAAAAATTGTTACGTCTTTTAAAATATACACCATATTTAGTGTGTAACCCATGAAGGATAATATAAGAAACAGATTTACGTAATTTTAGGGTGTAAGTGATGACAATAATTATGTTAAAGACTGCATAAGAAGCAGGTTTGCGTAATTTTAGAGTGTAACTGATGAAAAATAATATTTATGTAAATAGAAATGATTGCATAATAAATTACGGATTTCAGTGAAAAAATCATAAATATAAATTTTAATTAAAAAGATTAGAGTTTAATTATAAGAATATATTAATTGAAAAGATAATAATGTAATGAATTTTTTTTTACTTGTTACCTTATTTAGCTAGATGCCTTTTGAAGGGAAAACTAAGAGAATTTTTATTCTCTTAGTAGTAGGAGGGATGAAGACCAATTTGTTAAGTTGGATTGTTTTAATACAGAGTACAAATTAAACATTTGCCAATTTGATTTAGAGTTACCATTTTTGTGTGACGAATTTGTCTTAGAGTCGCGTTTGGAAAGGAGCATCACTTCTATTCAACTACTATTCTACAAAAATTTAGAAAAAAAGTTGTAAAGTCGCTATTCGACAAATACTTTTAACATCGACCTAAATAATGGATCTTTTATCAAAATAACCATTTGGTATAAACTATTTACTATAATGATCATATGACCATTATATTTACCAAAATGATTATATGGCATAGTAATATGACTATAACTAAGTAATTAACTAACCATAGTATTCAAATTTAATTTAAAAAATTATTTAAGTTTATCATGATAAATAAAGAAATCATTTACTTTCATGATATATAAAAATTATTTTCATAATCTTTTTTTTACAAATTGAAATTATCTATAAAATTTGCATCGATAGTAGCTAAAAGAAGCTAAAAGAGTAGAAAGACTCTTAACTACATAATTACATTGCTGATATTGCTTTGACAATTAGAAAGAAAATTGCATGTTTTTTTTTTAAATGTTGTTCTTATTTTTTGTAAACAATAGTTTATGAAAGTGTATCTATAAAATCATGTTCTTGTGAAACTTTAAAAAAAAATCACTTGTTTTCATTCAAAAGTCAAAAATAGATTCACTAGTCAATGGATACTTTTCTTAATTTTCTGAAAATGATATTGAAATATTACTGTTCTTCAGTTTTGTAGAATTTTTTCATAATTTTTATATATTTGTATTATTTTAAGGGAATATAAATAAATTTGAAGAGAACAAAATTATTTAGCTTTTTTATGACAACTTTATAACTTAGATGGTCATTTTGGTAATAAGATTTAAAAAATGGTCATTTTGGAGAATAGTTTGAGTTAAACGGCTATTTTGCCAAAAGACCTCCAAATAATTCTTTTACAATAAAACATGCATAATCCGTTTGTTTTTTTGATTTCATATACTTAGATTTCTTATTACAAAATTGTTTGTTCTACGTGTACCCTTGTAGACAAAAACTTTCAAAACGGACTTGAATAAATTTTCTTCATTTTTTTTTTAAAAAAATTGAGTGTTCCTCCAAAAAAAAAAGTATTTTTTTCAGCATAATCTACATATACTTTTTAAGGTTTTAAATTGATAATTTAACTTTCTTTTCATGCATTTCACATTAGCTATTGCAAAGAATTAGCGAGTATTCTAAAAAAAGACCCTCAGGCCTCAATACTTCTGTATCGCCTCGACGCCTCTTAACTTTTTTCAATTACATAAATTCACAATTCATATCACAGAACAACTCAAACAGAAAAATCACGGCGAAATAAATAGTGAAAAACAAATGGAATTTTTATTTTTTCATAAAAAAATATTTTCAGAAAAAAAATTTGAAAAAAAAAAGATGAAAAAAGGCAAAACTTTTAGATGGGTGGCGTTAGGCATAGTGGACATGGTTCCTCACTTTATGCGCACTACAAATACCCCTCTTCACCCTTCTCATTTTTCCTTCACATATCAACAATTAAAACAACAAAAAAACAGAGTTTCTATTTTATTTTATTTTATTTTACCAAAAAAAATTCAGAAAAAAATAAAATAAAAATTAATACCTAAAGTGGTATACAACCTGTATTTTGCTGTGATTTGTTATATCATCAACAAAATCATCAAAATTTTATAGTAAAAGGTGAAATTTCTGACTGCCCTATGATTGAAACCCATGTCTAATAATTTTGCATTATGCATGTTTTATTGTTATATTTTTGTTAAAATTAAACCACTTGCATGTTTTTCAGAATGCTTTGTAACTTGTTACTCTTTTGTAACTTACTTATTTGTACAGTTGTCTTTCTTTAATGCCCTTTTTGAAATTATTAATTTATAATAAAAACAAATTTTTCATTTTATTTACGTTATTTAACTTAGTCTCCTATATTGTCTAATAAGGTCGTTGTAACTTGTACGTAGACCCAAAGCAAAATGTTTAAGGATTAACAAAATCGCGTCCTATCTATTTATACGAGTAGTATTTGACCTGTTTTGCATTCAAAAAGAATATAACTGTCTTAAGGAAGACAAATTGAACTGTTTACGTTTTTTTAGTTAGTATAGTATACGGTCATTGCATGCATGTGTACATATAACGGTCTTATTTGAGTTTACGCGTCTTTTTTTTTTTTTTTTTTTTTTTTAAATGTTACTAATTGGAAGAATCTTTATTTGTTTGTTTTGCAGAATTTGAAAAATGTCAGTGTGCCTTAACCTAAGTCGTCCTTATAAAATGAGCAACAACAATGAAGAACATGAACATAACTCATCACTTGAGAAAAAGGGCATTGTTTCTATACTTTGCTCTGATTTTTCAAACCCAAAAATATCATCTTCTCTTAATAACAATATTAATATTAATATTAATAATACTATTAAAAGAAGTATGTCAGCTGCTGACATGTCATCACAAAAATGGCAACAAACCAATGAGTTTCCATTGAAGAGGCTTCAATCTTCTGATCATTTACAAAGCTTAGTTGAAGAAGAAGAGAATGATAAAGGAAAGAAGGTGGGCCAGGGTGGAGCTGCATTTGAGGATATATGGAGCTCCATTTTGATTAATAAGAAGACGGACGGGGCCGGGTCAGGTGCTGACCCGGCCCCGTACGTGCACCCGCTTGTGAAGCGGGCGAGTTCATTGAGTGAGAAGAGTTTGGAGATTTGTACTGAAAGTCTCGGGTCCGAGACCGGGTCGGACGGGTTTTCGAGCCCGTTATCGGATCATGGAGAGGAGCATGAGGTTGTTGATGAGGAGTATATTGTGGAAAATGTGATTGTAAGGAATAATGATTATGTTGACGTTGGTAATAAGTGTAGTTATAATTATCAAGTTAAGAATAACAAGAAGGTTAATAATAATAATGGTAATGGTAATGGTTATGGGGTGGTGAAGTCATTTCCTCCACCTTTGCTTTCATTGGCCCACCGTGACGACGGGTCGAATGTCGAAATGAGAACCCGTCGTCAGGACGGTAGGCTTGTCGTTGAAGCGGTCTCGGTTCCGTCTAGGAACTGCTTCCGCGCTCGTCGTGAGGACGGACGTCTTCTTCTGACTCTTACTAATGACAATGACAATGAAGATGATGAGGAAGAGGAGTTTGAAGATGAGGATGATGAAGTAGTTGAGGATGTTGGTGACGATGTTCAGGTGAGTGACGGTGTGGTAGCGAAGGTGGCGAATGCATTGACGTTTGTGATGGAGGAGAGCGAGGCCGCCTCAGGTTTGCCTAAAACACGGGTGATCAATGTGCACACTGCATCTCCAATGATGATAATGACCAAGCTGATGGAGCTGACGAGCACCAGGAACGTGTCGAGCTGGCCACGTACCTCTAACAGGACCGTCATCACCTCCCTCGACGAGGGAGATGAGGACGTGCTGGGAAAACAGGTCGAGGTAGAATCCAAGCCGGCACAGAAAAAAGTCAGTGCACTCCTTCCACCTCGACCCAGGGTGAGCACAGCGAAAACTGCAGCGGACGTGCTGAACGCCTACGAGTACTACTGGCGTAGGAGCGATAGCCCGACCGCTGCAGCTGTCGCTCTGCTCACACCACTTGCTGGGAAACAGAGCAGCGCGAAAGGCGTTGTTGTTTCCCCGCAAGTGGTAAAAGATACCAACAAGTTACTTTTAGGCCATAACGTTAAAGGGGTACCAAAAGGGGAAGTGGTACTAGTGAAAGCTGAAACAGTTGGAGGAGAGTATCTAGTTCCCATGTTGAGAGGCTGTAAAGAGCCTAGAAGGTCTCTCTTCTTCTGGGAGCCCTTTTGCATTGCCACTTCCTAATCCGTCATTAGTTTAATTAATTAATTACCGTCGACTAAGTATCACCTTAATCAAAAGTTTATCGTATGACCGTCTCTCTAAAATTATTGCTTAATTGGTTGTTAATTTTCCAATTGATCGATCAATGATCGTCATGACTACCCTATTTAGATCACAATTATTAGAAATTTCTATGTGTAGTAGAATAAATACCGATCTCTATGTGTAAAGGAGGAAACGTTTCACAAAGACTTGTAAAAGACGAACTGTCTTGAGTTTATCGCACGGGGATATTAGAATTAGAATTATTAATTAGTTAATTACCAACGTTTCTTGTATGCATGTATTAATTCTCTCATTTGGAGACTTTATCAAGGAACGTATGAACAAGTATGAAAAGTTTGAGATTTTTATTTTAAATTATTTCATCGATTATTTCGCCATTTTTTATTTTTTTTCTGCAGTTGGTCTCTTTTAATTAAGACGAATATATAGGATAATATTATAAGCATTTTTTAAACATTTTACTTTTTATTTCATCTACCTGTTTGACTCGTTTCATATTTCAGACGAATATTTTGAACAAAAATCGATGGTTTTTATTTTTTATTTTATTTTATGATGATGATGATGATCCAACAAAATCTTTGACCATAATATAGCTCAAATCTTGGGAAGGTTATATATGCGTGCCCTTAACATAACCGTAAGTAAGGGTACGTGATTCATGCAAATGTGGACCTCCACATGATGCTATTTTGGGAGCATCACGATCCAACACCTTTGATTTTCTGCCTTTTCTGGTTCTAATTAAGGTTAATTATGACTAGTATAGATCCCGCGCAAATGCGCAGTTTCTTAGATAGAGATATTTGAGAATTTAACGATTTTACCATTGTAATAACTCCATTTGAAATTTAAATATGAAATTTACTTTTAGATAGAAATATTAGAGAATTTGAAAATTTTACCACTATAATAACTCCATTTGAAATTTAATTAAGAAATATATTATTAAGAGGTAGAAAAAAAGGAGGTTCAACACTTATACTTCGCATAAGATTAACTTTATTTTAAAAAATATTGTTATTGTATCATTATGTTCACTAAAGGCGTAATATAAACGTGAAGGAATGACATTGAGAATACAATCAGATAAAAAATAAAAAAATATTTTACATCATAGATCGGGTGCTGATTTTTCTTTTCAAATGAAGGGCTTCTTAAAAAAACCAGAGTTAGGCGAGTAGCTCGAGCAAGAGTGTTTATGAAAAGCTGAAAAATGGAAGGATATGTATTGTAATAAATATGTTTATGTATATGTTAAATTAAAAATTTTTAAAAATTAACCAAAGTTTAAATGTTCACATAGTATGGAGTAGAGATAGATATTAAGTTAAATGATAAGAAAACAAATATTATTCATAAGGTTTTCCTTTTAGAAGTATAAAACAAAAACAATTTATGAATACTCTCAACTTGCAATACGTCTGTTTCAAAAGACAGAATAATAGAATTAATTAGAACGTATTTGCTAAAAAAATGTTCGTGGTCATCATGTTTAGTTTCAAAAAATAATAATAATGAAATATTTCTATCACATCGTACCTATAATTAGTGCAATTTCATTTATGTAATAAAATTAAAAAAATCGTTTCAATATGTTCATACAAATTGAAAAAACACTACCCTTTTTAAACGGAATAAAATTATCTATTGCATAGAATAGTTGCCTCAATTGTAGATATAATATAATTTATAATTTATAACGAATCAAGTCATTTAGACGGGAAATTTTTAAGAAACTCTTATTCTTTTAGTATAAGGGGGGTGATCTATTAATGTTCTATTTTCGGACACGGATTCTATTTAATCCGTTTTAAACTAATTGATTTTCTAATTAATAATTGCCGATCCGTTCTTTTTTCGCTTATTGGAGGTGTTTATTGAAGAAAAAGTAGACATTATTGACGACGACTATTGTTACGAACAACGACGATGTCCGAGGTCTGTACTGACCAGTGACCGTTGTAACTAGGGGTGTACATTGGGCTGGGCTGAGGGCGGCCTGCCAATTTGTGGCCTAGGCCCGGCACTAAAAAGGGGTCGGGCTGGGCTCCATAATGTCTGGTCCGGCCCCGACCCATATAGTGTTTTTTGAATTTTTAGCAGGCCAATCAAGCCGAGCTGGGTTGGAAATTTGGGACCCTGGCCTGGCCCGGGTAGAGGGGCGGGCTGGGATGGGCTGGCACGCGGGCTGATTGGGTTAGAAAAATAACGGCCCACTAATGCGGGTTGGGCCGGGCTGGCCCGCAACGTTGAACAGCTCAAATTGTAACGTGTATATATAATACTTGTGTTAGGAAAATGTAAGAATGTGGTATAAGCTACATTAATACACCGATATCTTCGAAATTTTTTCGATAGAGACATGTTATATATTCTGGTAAATGCGTGATTCATTCAACATTTGAACCATAAATTTACAAGTGAAAGGGAAATTCTTTATGAAATACCCCTATAGCGTACGTATAACATTATGAAGCATCTTATTTAGGATGGCTACGATATCACCTTCAACAATATGCTCTGATTCGAGATAATTTCGACAACGAAATGGATAGATTACGAAATTGTTTGCTCTATTTTAGAAAACGTTCAAGGTAACCTTCTTTTGGTATTTGTACAAAGTTAGTTGTACTTAGTTGGTAATCCAACATGTGTACATCCAATTTATGTCATTACCATCGAGATCATATTTGGATGCAGAGTAATTTTCTAATAAGGATTCGTTTGGATTCAGTCCGGATCAAACTTATCGACAATTTTTCACCCACACACTAGGACTCGAGGAGACATGGAGTCCGAAAATAAATAGGCAGTCTTAAATTACACAAATATTATCCTACAACCAGTTGTATAGTAGCATTGTACAACTACCTGAAAGTTGTTGAGCTCTTACACAAAGTTGTTGAGCTATTTTACAAGTTATTGAGTTATTTTACAAAGTTATTGAGCTTAATAATTATTATGTTAAGTTCAATAACTTTGTATCATAGCTCGATAATTTTGTTAGTAGAGCTCGATAACTTTATAATAAAGCTTACATTAAATAAGTTGTATATACAACCAGTTGTATAATACATTAACTGCTTAAATTAGGTTTCTGAAGACGAAAACAACAACTATCACCAATTTACAGCAACAATACCGGTTAACTGAGTTACAGAGTTACATGCATACATATAACCTTGCAGGTCGTAAGACTACAAGGTTTTCGACAATGTTTGTCACCGCTAAATTCTTCTAATCTTGGCTATTTGATGATGTCTTTTTTCAGTTTCGAATCAAAAATCCTAATCTTCTAATATTAGCCATTCAAATTTCAATGTCATGCATTGATCCTGATCCAAACCGGCAAGGACCTCCAAGCTAGTTCATTGATACTGATCCATGTTTCGGTGCAGAATTATAATTTACCTCGACTGGTATTCTAAGAAATGACACGCCTTAATCGTCCTATCTCTTCGCCGCTTGACTAATTTTCAGGGTCTTTTGGACCTGTATTTTGACGGCACATAATTACAATTTAACACGACTTTGGTGACGTAAGGAACGACACACCTTTATCATCCTCTTTTTTCGTCGCTTGGCTAATTTTTCCCGTCTTTTGGACCTGTATTTTTCTCTATTATGCAGCCAAGAAGTGTAGTCTTTTCCTGGCTCGCACACAATGAAATCAGCCAACTCGGCTATATCCTTCGAATTAGATGTAAAACACTTCAAATAAGCTTCTCCATTGCAAGGTTCCTCATCTGAGATATTAGCAGAGTCAAGTGATGTCTGCCGCCTGGCAAATGAGAGACAACTTATCAGAAATGTTACGAGTAGCGGGAAAGGTAAAATAAAAGGGAACTGCCAAAAAACTGAAGAACAGCACCATACATAGAGCTGTAGCCAAAAAAGCGAAATAAAAATACTAAAAAGTAGCATAAAAATTTTCACAGAATTTTTTTTTTAAAAATGCAAGGGTTTCAATCGATACAGTGAACAGAAATATCAACTTCTGAGCAAAGTTTACGTAGCAACGTTACACCCTAAACATAAGACGTCTTGCGCTTTGAAATTTTGATGCAATGGACTTATATACCTCAACATAAGACGTCTTGCGCTTTGAAATTTTGATGCCATTCTTACGCAAAGAATTTTCTGCATAAAACATCATCAATTAAGAGAAAAATTACAAACAAACTAACAAAAGGAGAAAGCAATTCGCAATCATATCGAAACATCAATGCAACATTAAGTTTACCTTTTTCGTTCTACCAGAAGTATTATTAGGAGTATTCTCTGTAGGCGTGCTAGGGGAATTGGCTTGTGAAATGTCATTTGCAAGTGGTCTCAGAAAATCCGAACCTCCTTCCTTCCAAATTACGGTGTTCAAAAGAGCAAGCATCAAAAATAAACAGCCCTTAACCAGGATACCCAAGCCACTAACCATGCATGAGGATAAGAGCCCAGCAAAATGCACAAACAGTAATTTGTATTCATCGTATGAAGAAGGGACTGGTTTCAGGCCATCAATTAGGAGTTGTTGGATTTTCACGGGTAAGAGGTTGTACTGTGCGAAGCAGCTCATAATGCCAGATAGAGGGCTGTTATCCAAAACCATGTTTTTGCTTATTCTATTATCAGAACACCTCGTTGCTTGCAACACTGAGCAACTCATCAATTTTATCGCTGAAGCTAACAGACATATATCCTGCAGTGTCATTGCCCTGACCATTTCCAGTAAACCTTCGTCAGTTTCAGCACAAATAATTTTTGATACCACGGAACTCATGAAGGTAACGACATTATCTTGATCAGTTTTACCAATGATGTGGATGTTCATCTTTATGTAAGATATTGCATCACTTGTCACAATGGATGTTGTCTCACTGATTTGTGCTCTCCATGCATGGTTCATATCCGCAAGCATCAAGTTAACTTTATCAAATATACCGCGTTGAAAGTGAGACTGAAAATCTCCGTTCACAGTTTTTCCTTGTGAGCTAGTCATCAGTTTAGAGAAAAGCGACCTGTACAAAATGGCTGCGTCATAAAATGCAGACAGATAAAGTTTTGATCTACTGACATTCACACCCGCCATATGTGGAAAGGAGCAGATGCCGATGGCTTCAGAAACCAAAGAGACTATATGTGATCTAAAGATCACAGGAACTGACAGCACCTCTGGGTGTTTGATTAAGGATAATCCCACAGTTATAGAAAGTTCAGGATGAGATTGCACATTTTTCTCTGTCCAAATCAGAGTTTCAAGGAAAGTTTGAAGGGCATAGTCTCTCGGAACCGACAACAAAAAATGAGCAGTCATGACTTCTAGGACGCTTTTAATCTGCAAAGTGGAGCAAATTGAAGGGGATTGCCGGGGATAGGAGACAGACTCCGAAATTGCTAGGCATTCTTGGAAAGGTCTGTCAGCAAACACTTCATCCACATATACCTATATATAGAATTCCAATTAATTCCACCTATTACAAAACAATTTATTAGAAACTTGGTAAACGCGTAGACGCACCGGAAATGATTAGTTGCACCATCAAGAGTAACTACCAGAAGGCAGATGTAAAATCAGACTTTAAAGAAAAAATCGGAAGAGCAATTTTGTGCCTCAAAAATAGTCGGAAGTTCAATTTACAAACCTCCAAATTATTACACGCACTAGATTGAGTGTGTCGGTAACAGAATATCCAAGTAGGCCTAACAATCAACTTATCGACTTACGAGCACAAATCTGACCTAGGACATTGGGTGCCCATCTATGTTACCCTGACTCTCTACATACCACAATCCACAATTATAGTGTGTCAAGACACAACATGCAAACAAATTGTTTTAAGCCCAAAGGCATGAAATTTTCTTAACACATTCGACAGTTGCTGCAGTCTCTGAGTAATATGAAAGCACATAAAAAGAACAGCTGACCAGAGAAGTAAAATAATGTGACGAATCCAATAGAGACAATACCTTTCTATTAAAAACCCATACTAAGTGAACACAGTGGCAGACATATGATTCTAGGTGAGGGGGGAATCATACATAAAATCCACGGCGGATAGATGAGTCATGAAGATTACCTCAAGCATCTGTTTTACAAAACGGATAGATGAGTCAGTTGATTTGTTGCTCAGAGAACAAATAAGATGGGACAATCTTCGGAGTAAGGCAACAACATCCTTAATTTTTTTTATGACTGTTTGATCGTGTGGATGCAACCATACTATAAGACAACAGCATCTCAATAGCAAAAGTATTTCTTCTGGTGAGTCCCTATGATTATCGTCTGATAAGGTCAATCCCACATCTTGACCCAAGGAGACCTCTTGTAAGAGAGAGAACAAAATTCGGTGAAGCTCCTCAAGCAAGAAGATGGAACGCGTACTTGTATCTTCCAACGTGAGTTCGAGACCACTTTTCGTAGTACTGCTCCAATAGTTGCAATTATTAATCCCATAACTCAGATATGAATGGATTAGAACATAGATATTTTTGAGCATAGGATTCCACACCTGCAGACCCTGGAGTATATTGTACAGCCATTTGGCATAATAAATATGAATTGACGATTTCTTTTTTTAAATAATAAGAACTTTTCTCAAATGAGAGGGACAATGCACTATTTAGTCAGACAAAATCCTTAAAAAAAGCGCTAGAAGGAAGGTGGATACTCTAAACAAGAAATCTACGACATAACGCCACTTTAAACACAGACAGTCAATCATGAAAACATACAGGTCTACTACAGAGGGAAAATGGATCATCATAGATAAAGATTTCTTAAATTTGCAAGAAAATGTCAATGGATGATCAGCACCCAACACATTATGTAAAACGAACAATTAATGTTATATTCTCTCTATTGCAGTGGTAAAACCTAATAAGACATGGCAGAATGGAAAGGATTCGCAATTGATGTTATATTTTCTCTCCGTTGCTAAGTAAGAACTAATATAACATGGCAAAACTGGAAAAGGTCTCGCAATATTGAGTTCTGGAAACAGTTTCAATTTTCAACATAACCAAGTTCGAGATACACTATGCCGATGTATCACAAAGTATCAACATATATATGCTTAACACCCAACACAATAGTGAAACACTGATGCCTGCATCAGTACTTAACACTCAACACAATAGTGAACAATCTATGATGTGCAAGTCCGCTACTCTTCATCACTTTCAATGGTGCATTATCATAAAATATCAAACACTCTTCATATTGCCACATTACCAAAACAAACATCTAATTAACATCAGTGTCCCTGATGCGTAAAGTAACAATTACGTATCTCATTAATAAACATAACACAAATTCTTGTTTCAGATGGCCACTTTTCGTTTGAAACTCAGACGGGGGAATATGTGACCATTTTATGGTTAAATGTAACCACAATGGTACAGTAAGTGTCATAGCTTATGGTAACTTGTTTTTCAATAGTGGTCACATTTGGCTGAAAAATGGTTAAAAAATCTCGTCTTATTATTTCAGACCAAAATGGTTTGTCTGAAACAAGACCAACTGTAAACATAAAAGTTAAACCGATCTGTTACTTTCAGTGAACAAATTTATGATAGAAGACACCTAACAGAAATTTTTGAGTAAGTAGCCAACACAACTTTCATCATTCACCTCAAAGTACAGTCTCGTAATCAATTAACATTTTGATATTACATGAACATTGTTGTATTTAGTCAATCGAAAAGTTTTTTATCAATCAATACCTTGTTGAATGCAAGTTCCAGTAAATTGCCAAGTCTAACCAGTGCCGTGTTTTGAGGACCGCCTTCTGCCTCCTCTAGCACTCCCAACATCTCTAAAAACAAAATTAAACACCGACTTCAAATTACAAAAACTAGTTAATGATAGCATTGTAAATTAGCAAAGCGATATTTCCACTCGGCATGCACCTCACTCAATGATAGCAATAACAACAACGATCTTACCCAAGACAAAGTGAATTCTCTGTAGCTAATTAAATTTCCGTCTTTAAGTTAATTTTCTCACGTCATGCACCTCAATTAATGATAACAATAATAACGGCGACACATTCGTACAACGGTCTTACACAAAACAAACTGAATTCTCAGTAGATAATAACAGCAAATTGAATGAGTTGATTAAGTTTTACACGATCTGATGCTACTCTAATTCATCGAGGTTCCGCCAATTACCAAAGAAACCCTAATTTAAGCCCCAAACCAGGCAAATTATGATATTAATGGCGAGTAAATGCACTACAAAATAACCATTCACAAATCGATTGATCAGCTCATCATCAGCATATGCGATTAAACCTTAATTCATTCAATCAAATCATACAAACAACAATAGTTACTTCAATTAACGACTTTTTTCACGAAGCGTGAAATTAATTAAACTAAAAAGAAAAAAGAAAAAGTAAGAGTCAAATCAAATGCATACCTGCGTTCAGTACGGAAGTTAAAAGCATTGAAAAATGGAGGTAGGATAGAGTTCAAAAGTGAAATGTCAAGTTCATCAATGGCAGATCGATTTTTCGGGTTTGGATTTTATTTGGCCAAAGTCCGATTGTATCAATAACAATATCAATATCAATCAATATCAATCAATCAATCAATCAATATCTATACTTAAAAAGAGAAACTTTTCGAGCATATATTGGCTATAACTTTCGTTCAATAAAATATCAATAAATAGAAGAATAAAAATATGACCGATAAGAAATTTGAATAGAAAAGGTGCAAATTCCTATTACTCTTTAACATCGCACCTCAATACAAATTTGAATAGAAAATAAAGTTAAGATATGAAATAATGAGTTTCACTTCAACTCATATACCATAATCAAACTATATATAGAGCTTTTGTCAGATATATATATATATATATAAATACACTATCATGCACATTAACCTCAATACAAATTTTTTTCCTGTTCATAAATTTTTTTCCCTTTCTTCATTGTTAATTCATGTTTTAGTTTCAATGTATTTTTTTGTCCAATTGTTTATTGTACGTACATTATTATACAAAGAGTTGTGTCTTTTTTATGCCATTTGCTCATTTTAATCCCAGCTGTAGATGGATGCATTTGATTTATATTTTTTAATTATCAGTTCTATGATTCCTGTTGTCTATTACTATGCATTAATTGATAACTGATTTTGTTATATTTGTTTCAGGTGTCGTCATGTTACAAATTAACAGTTGAAGTAATAAGGCAAATAGAAGGTACTTCTTATGAATTGAAGAGCACTTGAATTTTACTCTTTTGGTAAATCATATGGGATTAATTACCGCATTTGAAATTTAATAGATTAATTTCATCATAAGGATAATTATACCACCTTACGTTTTCGCAATGCAACAAACTGTGTACTACTCCACTCTCCACATGCATGTTAAAGTTCTTGGAATTTCATGATGAAGACGTAATTAGAAGCCTCGACAATGTTAATTGTTATATTGTTATTGCGTAAGATTGTTTGCAGTTTGAGACGGTTTTCGTGTGTAAAAAATAGCCCTTTTATTAGCAATGACTCAGGTTATATCACTTTATTCACAACAATGATTTCATAATATTTATCTTAAGGCTGATATTGGAAAAATGCTCAGACGATGCACAAGGCAATCAATAGTGTCTTTCATAATATCTTAAATTATATCCAATACTTAAGCTATTATATCAACTATGAGAATGATTTATTAAATAAAAAATTTATTAGAGAGAATATGTGTATACTCAAAGTGTTTTATCCTAGCACAAAGCTGAACTATATACATACTACTCATTAGAGTGTTTTATTATTTGTGTAACACAAACCCCCAACTGATCTTTCTCAAAAACTAATAGCAAGTGTAACATTTATTTTCCATTCTCAATGCATTATTATTTAGGGTTATTTCATGGGAATAATCCAACCTATGTCTCATCTTCTGAAATTAATCCATACTAACGATTAACTGAGAATAATCCAACTTATGACCTCATTTATCTCTCACTGAACTTTGCCTATTTTTGACCTATTACTACAGGTAAACAATCAGGTCACCTACTCATTTTTGTTTTCTTCCTCCTGTATATAATTTCCCCATTTCTTCATAACACCATCAACAGACAATCTTTCCTACTGTACATAACTTTCCTCCATTTTTTTCTTCATCTGACAATCTTCATCAACACCATCATCAACACTCTCTTCATCATTGGTAACCTTCATCATTTAGTAAAGATAAATGAATTGAATAGGAAATATTCTTTACTCATTCCATTTTCATTTCTCTCATATGGACCTACTCCATCATCCACACCTGCCATTAGCACACAACACTTCACTCAACAATAATTTATTTGTTAATTATTTGAATTGGATATTGATTAACGAAAGAGTGTGGGAAAATATTCTTCATATTTCGAGTTTGTGTGTTACCCAGATCTGTTAATTGAATTGAATTGGGTATTGATTAGTTTTTCATTTTATTCAGGAAGTAAAAAACCTCAATTTTTATGGAAGGAGTTTGTATGAGGTTAAATGGGTAAATTAGGGAAAATACGGAAAAAGATAATGAATTCAATTCAACTGATTTGGATTTTTTCCAAGAAAACCGTAATTGGGTATGTTTTGACAGTGAAGAAGAAGAAGAGAGCTAGGCATTACAGATTAATTATCTTAATTGATAGGTAGTTGGGTATGATTTGGTTATTAGTAGGTTAATTGAGTAGATTAATTAAGAGAGACGTGGTTGTTAGGCTTTTACTCATTTTATAATTTGATTAAAGTGAGTAGTGAGTGAGTTTTTTTTATTATAAAAAGAGAGGGGAGAGGGAGTGTTGTTAGAGAAATAAGTTAAGGTAACCGGCTCATCAGTTATCCCCTCCATGAGTTTAGTGAAAGAGAAATGAGGTTATAAGTTGGATTATTCTCAGTTAATCGGTAGTATGGATTAATATGAGAAGACGAGATATAGGTTGGATTATTCTCATGAAATAACCCTATTATTTATGATGTTTATTTAAAAAATATAACCTAAAATCTTTATTTGACTGTACTCAAGTTTGTAATATTATTAGCAAGAACTTTATATGGCGCAAAAAGAAAACTATTGAGTAAAAAAATGAACCTTTCTTATGAGTGCAATTTTAGCTTCGGAAATATAGATTGTAAGTTTGATATTCTGTCCTAAAAAACACACAAATAATAAGGAACAAAGCTAGCATCAAACTAAAGATCTCTAAACTTGATGCAGCTTATTGTCGTCATTGTACTAAGCTGTCAGAAGCATATTCATAATGCATATAAAAAGGTGTTAACAAAATGAGAGAAGTTTGTAAATTCAAAACATTTTATATACACTACACAAAAAGGTGCAAGAGTCAAAGACAACAACCACGAATACATACAAAGAAAAAAAGGGGTATATAATCATATTAAACCCACGCAAGTATTTGACATCAGGGAAACAATAACAGAAAATGCTTGACGAGCATAACTGACCCTACCTGAAGAAGTAGACATCTGTTGGAGACCAAGGTTTAAATTTCTCAATGGAGTAACAAATGAAGCGCTATGCTTTACAGGTGACTTCACCAATTTTACCTTCAATGCATACCTTCTCTTTTGGAACCAGTTCGAAACCTAACAACAAGAAAAGGCTCAAAGAGATTTATCACATTTTTTAAGATTATAGGAATTAAAGATGTTTAGACCTAAAGGCTCAAGCTACCTGCTTCATTTGCACAACTATTTTCCCAGCTCGCTCTGGCGATTGACTAGAGTCACAAATTAACTCAAGGTGAGTTTGATACTCATCAAAAGTGGGTACAACAGCTTATCTAAGTTAACATCGGAAACAAACCTGAATCTGTGAGCCAAAGCCACAAGAAAATCACGAGGTGGCACATAACCTTCATGTTTTTGTAAAATGGCATCCATTTGAGCAACCTAAAAAAGAGAGACAGAAAGGATAGCACTCAAATTAGTCATACCTCTGAACTCTCTCCCAACCCGAGAAGTGGAGAAAAAACCCATGAATACACCACTAACACGTACAAACAAATACTCAAGATTCATAACATATATTCTCAAAATGCTAAAAGCCAAGTGTCTCACCACCAAGCACAATACTTTTTTTTTACAATAACTACAACATCTATGGTAGGACGGACAATGTTTCGGGAATAAATTCAAACCTCACAGCTAAAGGATGCCAAAACAACAGTATAAATAGTCCTAGGTTGTGTGCGAGAATTCACAACCAAGTTGTTGGCTCCGATGCTACTACAGTATAAAGTATAAACATTAGATTAAAGATTCCGAGTCCCATAGTTGATCAAATAAGCATGAAAAAATATGTCAAAATCAGAAGAACTCCAATGAGATAAACCCTGACCCAGTAACACTAGAATTGACCATAAACAGTCAATTAATCATAACCAATTCCGCAAAAACATGAAAAATAGAAATGACATGATAAATCAGAGTACAATGACGGAAATTCAAATCGCCAATCATTGAACCAACCCAACCAAGAGCAAATATAATTCAACACTTCAAACATATCAAAACCTTTTCAGATTGGCAATTTCAGTGGCGGAACCAGGATTTACACTCAGAACGACGAACTACTAATGCAACAGTTTAAACCAGAATAAAATAAATAAAAAATTTAACCAAAAATTTCAAACTTTTTATCGCCTAGGGGGCCAGCACCCATGGTTTACCGAATTCGCTAGGTACCCTACGAATCCCGGATTGTTAAAAGCGATTTCTATCATGTTGTATTAGGATATTAGGCCTATTAGGGTTAGGTTACAAAATATGGCGGCAACCGTCTAGGGTTTATTAGGGTTCAGACTATAAATAGATGTATTGTTATCATAAGAATCACAATTCAATAATGCAATTCTCCCTTATTATCGTCTCCCTCCTATAATCTTAACATAATCTTAACATGTTGCTTACTGAAAATACATATAACGCACATTTGTAAGAGCGAATCGCGAATTGGTAAGGACGTATTCATAGCGAATCCAGTAACCATTCCAGCACCCCTGCTAGCCCCTTAGTTCCGCCACTGATCACCATTTTGCATGCACAAGGGAAAGATTAAACTTTAAATTCATCAAAAAATTCATCATTACAAAACAATCAAACCCAACAAAGTCAATTTCATCAAATAAATCAAATCAAAGTAATAAAAAGAGGGAAAACAAGAGACCTCAGCTGGATAGAACCGAAACGAAGGAGGACGATTGCTTGGAGGTTGACCCATTTTAGAAAATATGCTTAATTGAACTGGGTATCTCTCAAAATCTCATCTTTTTACAGAAAACAAAAGATAATTTGGGGGTTTTCTAGCAAATGTGATGAAAAATGGTGATGTAATTGAGTTATAGAACCGTAATTTGAGAATTTAACAATCAAAACAATAGCTTGGATTAGTAATAATGGTAGTTGAGAGAGATAGAGAAGTAAGTGATTAGCATTAAACACTTTGCTCCGGCGAACTCTACTTAAGTAATTTTATGAGCTCTCTACTTTCTACTCCCTTCATTCAACTCCACTTTGCAACTTTGTATTTTGTGCACTATTCACAAGTGGACATTCAACTTCAATTTTCTCTCGATACATAACTGAAAATATATTTATGTGGGATCTTATTTGATTCGTCTTTAAAAGTACATTAAAAATATCTAACTTTTATAATTTTTGTAAATACGCAGCTAATGATATCTATCGTGTAAAAGCTGCGTTGACAAACGTGATAAAAGAAACTTGTAAGGTGGAGTTGAATGGAGGGAGTATATAGTTTTGGGCAAAATCCACTTTAAAAACGAATATGGGTATGCAGAATCGGATCAAGGCTTACAATGTCGGAATCAATACAAGGTCTTTTATGTAGACCTGGCAAAACGGGTCAACGGGTTGGGTTTGGGTCGGGCCGGGTTTGTTCGGGTTTCTCATTGAGTTTGGGTTAATTCGGGCTGGGACGGGTCCTTTCGTGTTTCGGGTCTGTTTCGGGTCAAGCGTGTCGGGTCATTTTTGAGTCAGTGAATAATAGAGAAATAGTCATTTCAAGTCTTTTCGGTTCAATTAGAGTTATATTTTGTCCGGTCATTTTCGGGTTTGGTGGTTTCGGGTCGGGTCAGTTAGGATCAAGGAAACTCGGATCATGTTCGGGTCGGGTCGGGTCAATTCGGGTTTTTGGATCACATTCGGGTGATGTAGTTCAGGCCACTTCGAATCTCGGGTCAGTCTTTTCGGGTCGAGTTGTTTTTGCCGGGTCTACTTTTATGTACTCATTTAAGGCACGCAAGAGCATTTCTCCGACAATAGTTAAGATGGGTTCGTTCATAAATAAGAAAAAAAAATCAAAATACTTTATATACCTTCGTTTCCTACATCTAAGAATTTTATCTATATACTTCGCTTATTATAACACTCTAAGAGATGATTGAGAGTAATTTGTCACATATTGGGAAAATATATAGCTTGTGATATGTTTATAAAGGATTTCACCCACCACTTAGTAACAAGGCCTTGTGCTTTTGGGCTTAAATGAGGACAAAACGGGCCCAAAGTTGAACATCTCATCTTTAGATGGGGTGTGTTACGGCGGTGGTGGATCGGGTTGTTATACTTATATAGTTATATTGACTTGGGAGTAAAATTTATTTTTATTTACATATTATATGAAGCATACGACTTAACTATTCTCATAACTTTTTGTTTGTTTGTGAGCTTCATTGTATTTTTTATTTATTTTTATTGCCACATTTAGGAGGCCTAGGAAAAATAATTGTCCTTTATCTTAGAAAAATTAATATTAGAAATAAATTATACTCCGTTTTATAAATTTTTACGGGTGAGTTATAAATAATGCCAATTTGAGACGTGCAATTTCCAGATGAAATTCAGTTTATCATTTCCTATTATGAAAGTCATTATCCCAATAGGACCCGGGCAATGCCTGGACTTGAACTACTAGTTGAGTTTTAATTTAAGAGGCGGGAAAAGTTGAGAGGGGTCCGTGACAAGTATTATGTCCTGGTGTGAAACGGTGGCTTTAAGAGGCAAGAAAAGTTGTGTAGGAATAAAAAGACGGATATGTTTATTTTGAAGGATTCTGTTTTTCTGAATTGAAATCGCTTGAGCTGAGCCAATCTGAAATCATAATAACAATAATGTTAAATTGAATTGAACTTATAGGAACTAAAATTAACTCCAAAAGAACATGGCGTAACTTGTTACCTATGAATCCCTATGATTTTATTTCTAAGAGTGACAACATTATTTGTCAATGCCGGCTTCAATTGAAGTCGTGACATAAGAGATTCGTCTATGATAATCAATTTCAGCTAAAACCAAAAACGATAAATCATTTAGTTAAAGGCTTTAGAGAATGTTTGAAAGTGCCAATTGAATATGGTTAATAGTTTTTGGAATTTTCTACGGTATACCCTATGTTTTAAAAAAACATTTAATATACCCTAAACTCCTAGATTATTTTCTTAAATACTCAAAGTATCCAAATTTAGGTTTTTTAAGCGTTAAATATTATCACATAAAAATGTATATTGATGAGCAAATGATGATGAAGTTTGGACATTTAGGATATTTCTAGAGCATTTTAAAGAGTTTAAGGTAATCTTATGTGTTTCTGAAAATCTGAGGGCATATCGTAGAATTCGAATAAACACAGGGTACATCATACAAAAACCCAAAGTTTTTTTTGTATTAAGAGAGCCACCAGGGCAGGTTTGATACCGACGAGATTTAAACTCAGGGCATAAGTACAATCTCTAATTAATTTACCAACTAGCTAATTGACATCTGTAGAAGATGATTTAAGTGTAGGGCTAATATTAACGACATGACATTCAAAATAAAACTCCTTTAGAGTAAATACATCAACTTCGTACATCTCTTAGCTAAGAAACAAACAAGCTTAAGTTTAACTATCGTGAATGGTGAACTATATAAACACGACCATCAGAAGTACGCTCCTCAGTCTTCACTAGATTGAACCAAATTTATACGAAGCCTACAGAACAATAGTCAAATCCAACAGGCAACAACAATATGTTGCAAATCCAAAGAATCGGATGATCGAGTCGTTTATCGCTATGGCAGTCTTGGGTCTGTTTGCCATATTTTACTAGAGAGAAAATGTAGGGGGCAAAAACAAGCAGCAAACGATGATTTCACAATAGCTTACCTATATTATACAGGGACAGTCGCACTATAGACCAATAATAATACAACGATACATCATTAATGATAACCTACACCCAACTCGTGTAACAAATACACCCACCATAAATAAACAAGGGGCCAAAAAGGGAGAAAAATAAATTACAGAAGACTCATCAGAAGAATACCCAAAACTATCAGCAACCTCACTAAAGAATTAACCCGGCTCTCGACTTCTGCCAGCAAACTTGATCAATGTACAAAGGTCGACCGCGAGGACACCGTTCTCTTGTACAAGCATATCTATTGGTAGCTTGGACATACAATCTTATCTTTCTCCACCAAAGACCTTAGATTGTTCGGTAATCCTTGTGGTCTTTCTCCACCAAAGACCGTAAATGAATTTGGGACATCCTATATACAGCGTCTTGCTATACCGGGTGCCAAATTCTGGGTTCAAAGCTTAATTAAGGATGCACAATGCAAACCACTGTGTATCAGCTCAATTACATCCAAGCGAGAGATCGGTCATTTGCAACTTGAGGACGACCTCTAGTTGGCGTTGGTGGTCTATTAGCATTAAGCTCCTGCAGTCAAAACATAAAAGAACAAACAAGCATGAGAAGTAATAGTGAATTAACAAATGACGACACGGACAAGATACACTACTGCAACATTAATCTTATTTCTATAATGGGCCCTGCTTATGGTGTTACGCAGCCTTACTTCTGGATGTTAAACACATTAAGGTTGTTTCCCTATGCCCAATAACCCAATAAAAGCATAAAGTTTAGTGAATCGGTCATCAAGCTTTGTTACATTCCATTGTCAGAAAAAATAGGGATTCTTTGGCCCCATTGGAAATGCCAAGAACAGTCGAAAAGACAAAACAAGCAAGAAGATGGCCAAATGTCCAAACCTGCATCCAAGTATCTTCTATATGGCGCTCTGGGGAAGTTTCAGGAGATGAAATGGCGGGTGGCAGAGGATGTATGAGTTTTGGAACCACCACAAGGTCCCTACCCAACACCAGGATAGCTCCTGCATTATTTGCAGTGCCTAGATAACAAAGAGGGTAAATGTTGTAAACATGCTGCAGTGTATTTGGGAACGGGCACCATGTAAAAAAAATACAATAAAATTTAAAAAGAGAGAGAGAAGTCAACATACCGCAATAATTTGTAGCAGAAAATAAAGTAATTAAATGTCCCTGAGCAAAACGCTCAAAACCATCCATGACACATTCATGTGCACGTACTATCAATTGAAGGTCATTGTTGTTACAAAATTCCATGACACGATCTGGCTGCAGTATAAGAACACACCAACCAATCAATCATTGTAAGAATCTGAAAGAATAGACGGGCAACAACATTGCCACCACAAAAAAACATAGAGCAGTAAACATGCCAATGTTCATGACCATTATGTCGGGAAACAAGCAGATAAGGAACAAAATTCGACATATTGTAGAAACTAAACCCTAAAAAGTGTGGCCACAATAAAACAACATCAAGAACTCTATAAAAGGAATCTAAACAATTCATAAAAAGACAAATGGCACAAAAACCTTAAACTCATGCCCACAAATGAATCCCTCTATTTCCCTGCCCTCCTGTTCACTCTCCTTCCACAGCAGTGATCCAATTGCTGGCCAAAGTATCATAGAACCCTCCCTCTTCCTCCCCTTGTGGCCTTCTCTTCACGCCACCAATCTAAATAGAGCGTTAATTGTAGACAAGAAGGTAGGAGAGGGATATAACAAAGGGGTATTTTAAGAAAAATGATGCACAGTAGCAGACAACTCAACCATGATTTTTCCCTTAACTCAGGAATTACACAAGAGATCACTCACCCCAAATGTTACTAACCCGGGACCTCTGGCGTTTGGACGTAAGCCTTCCACACTGTCATTTTCTGTAGGATCAGACCTGTAAGAATCCAGTTTTTTTTATATCCTCTAAAATCCAGAAACTGACCTTAATCAAGGGACCAAAATACAAACACGATAAGGTGGGTCTAACCATAACAAATCCATGAGAACAATAGATCCAGCTTCCATTGTAATAGGGCGCTGAATGCTTTCAATCTGCTCCACATGATTAATTGATCGTCCGATCCCACCATGCATACATATAATTTTCTTCTCGATAAGGGCTGCCAATGGAAGCCAATTGAACAATCTGTTGAACCGATGCCATGCCCAGATTCCGTCTCTTTCACCCTATTAATATGCCAAATCAACAAACCTGGTCTGTCTAAATATATCCATTAAACGAACAGCCAGCATTTTAAAGAGTACTAAATGTACTATGCGGCATACCATGCGCTCAATGCATTCAATCCTGAAACCAAAAAGGGCATTGATATCTGCAGCTTCGTGATTCCCTCGAATTAGATGCACATTGTGGGGATGTTCAACCTGAAACAACATGACAGATAACACAGATAAAGGAAATATTTGTTCCCACAATGAAGATTGACAAAGATGTGTGAAAATGGTATAAAAGTTGGCCAAGAAATAAATATACCTTTAATGCAAGTAAAAGCGTAATGGTCTCCAAGCTATGTTGACCCCGGTCTACATAGTCTCCAAGGAAAAGATAATCTATGTATCTATCAATAAATTATGACATAGTATCAGTACGCAATATCGAGCTACAGAACATTATAAAGATAAATATTGATCATCCAACCTCATTAAACAGCTGTAGCATTTTAACAACCCATTCATGTTCTATAACAGATTTACTTTAATCACATAGGTTGAAATTTAAGCTATGATTGAGATAAACAAGCACACAAAGTATCAAAGACCCACGTAAGACTACTAGATAAACAACCATATTCACACTATCGAAGATAAATACATGCAACTTGCTATGAGCTCTCGAGAATTTAGGATAGTTTGACCAACGGCGGGCCCGGGACTTCAAGGGCAAACAGGCAAAGGAGTTAACTAGTAATGTAATACAGTAAAACCGTAACATGGAAAAACAATATCTGAAATTTTTAACTGAAAAATGCAGCAGACGATAAGCCCTATGCCATTGAGTCTATTCTTACAACGTCCAGCCATACTTTTTGTAAGAATAGCATATGTATTCAACCATGTGAGAGACTTGAGAAGTGTGAACACTTACGCTATGTCTCCAGCTGTAGATGGAGCACCATACTCATCAAAGACCCGCATGAGATCGCCAAACTGTCCATGCAAATCACCAAAGATTTTAATAGGAGCCCGAAGTTGAAGGACACTTGGCTCACTTGCAAAAATCCGTTCAGCACTATCACAGAGATCTGCTATGTCATTGCAATCCAAGAAAAATTGGCGTCGGACAGGAGGCTTCCAGCCACGAGGCTTTAGAAGATGTGCTATAACCTACAATGAAAGTCAACGGTGTGATATCTGCAAGCTTATAGGATAAAAATTACCAACACAATTAAATGGCATGATCAGCAACAAGACTTGGGTCGGCTAGCAACCAATTTTATAGAAGCTTGAATGAGGTGGAAGAAAAATAAAAATAAAAAATTAAGAGGAAAAGTACCACTTAGAAGTAAAGATAGGCGGAAAACAAAAGGTTTAGAGAATTAGAGAAGAAAAGGAGAAGGATTGAGAATTAGATTAAATCTTGAGAAGACACTTTGAAAGGACTGTGTAACAAAAAACAATATCAAGATGGAGAAGAAAGACAAAACATTTGGAAACAACAAAGAATATAATCAAATGAAAGAAAAAGGTCAGAAACTAACCAAAAGAAAGTGAAGAATAAACACGCAAAAAACCTATCATCTACATGAATTATTTCTCTCGAGCTTCGCCAATACCATGTTTCTTCCCAAGTAGGACCCATTGTAGTAGAAGTGAGAACAGTGAAACAAGAATAATGTACTAGCATATCATTGGAACTCTGGGAGATCATAAAATGTGAAGGGAGACATACGCCCAAGTACAGGTTGGAAAATTTTAAGATAGCACACTGCTTATAATAAATCAAAATCCAGCTTCTTTCTGTGTTAACAGGTCGTGCTTAAATCTATCTAAACCATCGGGGAGAACTATGTTTTGGCAATCAAAGGAATGCATTCCCATAAACATGTTGTTGCATCTCTACTACTCTATCACAAGCACGCACTACTAATTTTCTAGCTCTCACTATATCTATCTTTAACCGCCAAACGTTTAAAAGGGATTAAGTGATACATCTATCTGCTCACGAAAAGTATGCCAATTACAGGATTCACAATAGGTAGTCATAGCAAGCTTAATTCCTGACATTAGAGCCACAAAGCATATAATTCACAAACCTTCTTTGGAATACTATTAACTGACATTTGCCGATCTAAGAGTTTCCTTGCTGCAGTAGCATTTTCAGGCGTTCCATAACTGACACGCCGGCCTTCGTTCTCAAACTGGTCAATAGAAAGTTGTCTGACCATGCCACCCAAGGCGCCACCAGTTTCTGCAGCTACAACCACCTGCAAATACCAGAGGAATATTTAACAGCAAGTTAAACACGCTGCTCTGATGGAATAAGAAACTTCTTATAAACTAAGCACGGAGCATCCCTTCTAAGAAAAAAGATGACAGCAAAAGCTAGATGGTTGCTTAATTAATGATCAAACCACACAAAAGAATCTGATCATTAAGTAGTTGCGTTACATAAAACAAAACAAAAAGGAGAATAAGGTTTAAGATAAAAGGGGAAGGCCAAATTTGTGTTACTTTAAAAACTTTATCTTCAAACCTCAGGGATTAATAAAAGATTCTCTTTAAAATTTTGAGTAAAGATTTGACTAAGCAAGCAACCATCTGAGCTTGTTTTAATTGACCAGACCAATAACAACAACATATAACTAAGCAAGAAATTCTAATCTAACACTAACAGCTCGGTGATGAAGCCTGATGCCAGGAGGCGGAGTACTGAAGGGTACAGAAGCGTCAGGCTTTATCATCGTTGGCATTTGCTTCCCACTAGATTCTGCCTCAAAACCACGGTCCCTATCTGGCAGTTCAACTTCACCATTAACTTGCCGAGCTTTAGCAGCTGCTAGTGTAGCACTAATAGCCTCTGCTTCTGCTGCTGAGGCTTCAACTAAATACTCGACACCTTTACTAAGCCTCCTGCAAATAGTTTTTATTTCTATTTCAATTCCTCTTACAATTTGCAAGCATGTACAATTTCCAACAATCCTAAGTGCAGTCATTCTCTGTACATTCAACCAAAAAGCATACCTGGTTCCTGGCATCATAGCATTTTCATGATTTATATCAGTGTACATATCGCCATTGACTGGAGGGGCGACAGGGTTACCAAGCACAACTGCACCATCAGGAACAGATTCGAGGTCATTCTCGCTTGTTCTATCGTCGGTAAAACCATATCTTCCAGGTAATCGTCCTGGTGGTGTGTTGGACGCAGCTGCAGCTGCAGCATGTGAAGCTGCAGATGTGGTTTCAGCAGCAGCAAGATCTTCAGCAACGAGCAAGTCATCAAGTAGAACACCTACAGTATAATCAAGTCTTCAAATTTATAGTTCTATAATCAAGACATACACTTCTTCGCCATCCTGCCTCACACAAAGGGGTAAAACTTAAAAATAAAAGAGCAACAAATGCAAGTGTCCATAGACCATCACATAACTACAAGTCTAAAAGTACACAAAGAAAAAAAAATCGATTTCTACAATACGCTAAACACTAAAGGGGTGTTTGGTTGGCTTACTTGGCTATATAGGAATGGATTGCAATGGATTTGATCCATCTCATTGTATGGTCGAAGTAGTTTGGAATGGAGTTAGATACCTAATAATTCCAACCCCTTGGAGTCTCATACCCACCTTCCCCCCAGGATTCCTTCATCATACTCTCTTAAAATAAACCAAACAGGCACTAGGAGGTATGGGGTTCTCCATTCATACCTCTTATGGTATCACTTTCCAATTCATTCCTTTCCGACCTTTTGAACTAAACAACCCCTAGGCCATAGGAGTGTCAAGAGAGCGGAAAATGGAAATGCTAAATGCCAAATATGTTCACATTTAGATGGAGAGGCTAACAATGAAAACAAATAAATTATTTAAGTTGCAGACATAATATCAAGCAATCTATGGTTAGAAGCACAAAAGCACCAACAAAAATCCAAAGTCCAAACAATATGAAATTCTCAGATCTTCTCAAAAGATTTTTCACAGTTCCCCATAGTTTCTACTTTCTTCCACCCCAACTCTATTCACTTTAACTCAATTTTGTTTGATTTAACTCAGGTAGTTAAACTACGCTGATCTATGCAAATTATGTATAGCTAAAAAGTTCGACAAATGTTATGAGATGGCTCTAATATGAAATGAGTTTTAGTTGATGGAAAAAAATGTGACTCACACTGTAGACGTGCATTAGTTGCTCCCCCTTCCTGGTTGTAGACACCGAAATTTTATATTTTGGTAGATATTTATTAGATGGTATATTTATTATTTAGAGATAATTATCATTAAAGATTGTGATAATATCTTAGGATAATAGAGAATATTTCCGTCTTGCCCTATAAGCTAACTAGAACTATAAATATAGCTGTTGTGTTTTAGGGTTTGGGGAGAGCACATGGAATAAGTCTCAAACGATCCCGTCTTCCTACTACCAAATTGTAGGTAGATGGAATAAGTCACAAAACGACCCCATCATCTCCCTACGGGATTAAGTCGATAAGACCCCCGTAGTACTATCAAAACCCTAAATCCCTTAGAGATGGAATCAAGAGAGTTACGGAAATTGTAACCCTTAATCTTTCAATAATAAAACTCTTGTTTTCCGTATTATTTTTGTGCCTCTTTATGTTTATCCCAGGTTTCAATTTTTATGGTTTACACACACTATTTGCCAACAATGAATTAAAAGCAGAAGCCAGATTCAGTTACACTACACAATTCCAATGTCAGGGAAAATATCCGCCGCTACATAAAGAGCTTTTGGAACATTGCACCATTATATGGCCGACATGCTTATACTTGAATACACCACACAAGAAAAATAGCTGATACTAGATTAATACAACATCAGTCCAATACATAACCATGGTGCAATAATCCTCAACAGTGAATGTGCCACTGTGTCATAAAGCCCTACTAGGATTCGCAACCATAAGCATGATTGTAACAACCTTAAGACCATGTGGTCAACCTAAACTACAAATTCAATGGGGTGAGAAATCTAACTCAGCAAGTCCTATTTGGTTCACGTCTAAAATAAAACCTCATCCTAAACGCCCTCTAATTTGAGTCAAGTTAACACATAAACACTATCACATTCAATCACCACTTAGTTCGATTCTTATTTTTCTTTTCCCACTTGACAACCATTCTAGTTCCTTATCCTCATGGGCCCCACCCTACTCATCCCTTGGCCACTGCTATTCTGCACTCTCCCAAATCCACTTCACACCTATTGTCCCCCCCCCCCCCCCTTCTTTCTCCCTCTCAGAACTTTGAACACAACAAACTTCATCCTTAAATCCACCAAACGCACCATACCTGACTCATCACTTGGCCACCCGCCACTGCTATTCCGCACTATCCTAGAAAGCTGGACCTCGACTCACCCCTCACATCTAGCTAACTCCCTCGCCCGATCGAGAATGCCTTTGCTCCGGAAAGGGATTAATATGGTAGACCCTTTTTTGGGCTACTCTATGTCTCTATCAGCTTCACCGCCACATTTATTCACAATGTGCCAGATATCTTAAAGGTAGTTAGTAAGTTCTGTTGGGCAAGATCGTAAGGAGTTGAACAATGCATGGTCACAGTGATGGTGGCTGATATGGGCGCTATGGTGGCCGGTAGTGGCGGACTGGTGATGGTGGTTGTGGAGGAGGTGAGACAGTGTGGGAGTAGCGGGGGGAAGAGGAGAGAGGATCTAAGTATCATATATTTATGTTTTTTTTAGTATTTGTATTTGATATATGGTGCAATATAGTCTTATCCTAGAATTTGTCCAGCAAAAAAAGAAAAACAAGAGCAAACATAATCAGTAAGTTTCACTTAGGACACCAGCCTTCTTCAGTGGCACAACTAAACATATGTCCTGGAATTTTTCTTTCTTAAAGACCACAAATTGATCCTGATGCACACAGGGACTATGCCGTTATGTTAAAGACTATAGCACATATCATAATAGTGCAAGCTACTAAGTTACTGACATACCTCCACGCAGACCACCATAAATGAATATCAAGTCACCAACTGCAGCTGCTGCATGTCTGCAACGCCTCGTCAACTCAACTGAAGCGTCTCCACCGGCAGCATCAGCACTGTAACGACCAGTCCTCGGGGTAGTGACAACTGATTTCGTATCACACCAGACTCCTGCTGCGGTATCCAATACTGCAATGGAGGGAAAGAACCACTTTTACAAAGGGGAAATAAAATAACAGCAAATTCAGAAGAAAAGTGTACAAGTGTATGGCCATCAAAGAAACATCAGCACAAAATTTGTTGCTGAAACACAAGAGAAATATGGAGTACAGAGCAATTTATACAGTAATAAATTATCATCAAATGATGATCGTGAAAGGGGAAATATATTAACCGATATGTAGAAAGAGCTTATTCATAACTCCAAAGTGAGCAATGAAATTTCGAAGATTTGGAGTATATTAAAAGATTCACTTATCCAAACATGCATAATAATTCTGAACCAAAGTAAATAAGCACCTATAAGGCTATAAATACGTACCTGCTACACTAGATGAATCCTCCACCATTCGTCCTCCACCAAGAGCACCTCCAGAAACATGAAGTCGTGCATTAACAAAAACCTGTAGATGATAGTACGTAAATGATTGATCGCTGAAAGACTTCGATCAACTCCTAAATTGAGACAAGAAGTGAAACCTACAGCTGCATGTTGATATCTAGAAGACGGGGAAACCCCAGGAGCAATTGCCCATTCCCACCGACCATCCCTGTGTTTAGCAAGTCCATATGCACTTGCCAACGGCTGCACAAAGCATACAAACAAATAATCCAAATTCAGAGATACCAAACCCATAAATTTTCAATTTTTTAAGAGATAAGCAGGTTGCGTCAGCCGTCAAGCCATCAACTAAAAATCCTAAACTACTAATCTTTATGTTTTTCTAGAACTTGGTTAACCCATATCGGAAAACAATAAAGTACACCTGTGTTCACCACTTCACTAACATACACAATGATCAATGAGTAATAACCATAAATGATTGTGACTTGTGAACTATGAATTATGCAGGAAAATAAAGACCTAAACAATATTCATATCTACAAGGTGTACGTCAAATGCATGCAGCACATTCTCCGAAAAAAAATTTGTTAAATATCTACTCAGCAGCAAACACAATGTCACAAGTTTACTATCCACCGAAAAGGATGACAATAAAAAGAACGATTAGAAAACATCTCTTCAATTAACCAGATCAAAGATTTCGCTCACCACACTGTTTGCGTCCCTCCCTCCGCAAAGTAGAAGAAGACCATCAGAACGTGCACTAGCTGTAGCATACCTGGCCAATGTTGGAATACACCCATGTCAAAATGGGACTCTTCAAAGATTAAAGCAACAACAATGAATTATCCAAGCAAAACGTTGCAGATGCAGTGATGGTACGCATACAAGAAAAAGAACATGAATTAAACACTAAAGATATGCAAGCCGGAGAGAAAAAACTATAAATCAAAGTCTATACACTTCTCTTGTGAACCTGTACTCTTTGATAAATAAATTCTTTCTTGGAGAAGAAAGACTGAAACCGTAACTAAGAAAGGAACACACCAGAAGCTCGCAACCAAGAGAGATGAACTATTTCTTAGTACACTTTTCAGTGAAGAAGCAGTCAGCATAAACATGATGTTAGGAGTTTATAACTAATTCAACAACATTAACTTAATGCCTCAAAAGGTAGCCGTATATAGCAGAGTGGTTAAATGTAGGCAACATTACCCATACTTTAGAAACAAAAGAGATAATTTATGGATTACCCATATGAGAATTACGTCTCATGATAACTAATCCGTTCGAAACTTCGAACTGCTATCTTTCTGTCATCTTCCCAAGACTTGTTTTTCAAAGAACTTTAACAGTTTGGTTTTCATTGTTTCTCGAACAAGGTCATGTTTTCATGCCAAGAAGGATTGTCAGTAAAATGTTTTGATAACGAATTAATAAAGATAAAAAGAAAAAGGACAAGACATCTTCATAAGAAAGCAAACAACAAAGTATAAACTATTTCCATTGTTAGTACAATCCTGGCACAGAATCCCTCAGAAGCCCCCAATGAATTTGCCCAAAAAAGCTTCTAAGTAATTCTAAGTATTACCCTCCCCTAAAAGAAATATATATACAGTATCAAACATTCGAAGAAGCTACGACGGTTTCTCTCAATTAAAGGACTGGGAAGGTAAGCATAAAGAACAATGGCAAATAGTGTTTCTGCAATGTAGAATATAAACAATATTAGTGACAGGAGTAGGTTTCAACCAAAACACATTAATGTATCACCACAAAATATTCAAGCCGTAAGACACTACTATCTCTGCTCAAAAGGGTGATAGCAAGAACAGACGTCAAAACTTGTCCTTGCTCATAATATTAGAATAATAAAGTTCCCAAATAATATATTGACCAACATCTCGGGGAAAACTAACAAGTAACAGCTTCTGTTAACGCCCAGAAGCGATTGGTCCTGCCAGCTTCATTCACCAGCCAAAAGCACTCGTTCGTTCCTTTCCCGCGAATTAATTGTACTTACTATCCTATAAAGAAGATTATGTCTTTCCAGGGTTGATCATCCAAGGGACGAGCGGAAATCTGTGTGGCTTTTGAGTGAGGTACCAGTGGCTTTACCACCAACAGTGACTTCTACTACCGACTGCTGTGTCAACAGCGGGATTGACCAAAACAAGGTGGTTTGCGGGGTGAAGGAATTGGAGGAAGTAATCAGGTTTATGCCCTAGAGTTCACTCAACGAAAAAGAAAAAAGCTAGCACCGAATCCGACAGTGGTTGAGTCTAATTCAGTCTACTTCCAGCCCCGCGAAAGACCCAAGCATAAACACGAAGATGCTTAACACAGGTCCAGCCTTTCCTGCATTCAACGCACAACAACCACACCTCAACATCTACATAGGTCTAAGACCTATTTCAACTGAAAAGGGAATGCATAGAGCCACTTCCCTTCATCAAGAAGCCTAACCTACAAACAGGTGTTAAGACTAATAGTGTATTCTGATCAATAAATGACCCTACTTGCTTCAACTCAATCTAATTGCTCTGTGATTTTCACCCTCTAACACAGTTCAATCAACCCCAGTAAAGACATTAGAAGATAGGCGAGTTGTTTCAAATGCCCAACATATGATTCATAGGATTAATCTCGAGGCAAAAAGCATCTATAAACAGTAATTGAATCACTCTTTTCCATCAACGAGCCTAACCTACAAACAGGTGTTAAGACGAATAGTGTATTCTGGTCAGTAAATAACCCTACTTGCTTCAACTCAATCTAACTGCTATGTGATTTTCACCCTCTAACACAGGTCAATCAACCCCAGTAAATACAGTAGAACATAGGTTACTTGTTTCGAATGCCCAACAAATGATTCATAGGATTAATCTTTGAGGCAAAAAGTATATATAAACATTAATTGAATCACTCTTTTCCAGCAACGAGCAAACACTACCTATATAACAAATAGCCCCACCATCCAGGCCATAAACCTCATGGGAGTTCAAGTAACAGAATCTAGCTCCAAGACTATTACAGCTAAACAGGTTGTTGATATCCCAATGACTGCACTCTCGACGGTCAATTTCTAAGAGAAAGACCAAATTTTATACGAGTATATAACTAAAAACTACAAGACATGATTTCACAGAGAAGTTTCAGTTAAAGCAGTATATCAAAAAATTAGCAGCACAACTATTTTAATCCCTTCTTCCTAAAAGAAAGCAGGCTCACTTCTATTGGCATTTGTGAAATCATGACTTCATGGAAGTACTTCTCCCATTCCTAAAACAAGTGTACCAGTAAATAAAAGAAAGAGGAGCAATAAAATGATAATAATAGCATGCAATGGGCTCATCACTATGAGGAGGGATCTTACATGCATGGAGGTGGACCTTCACCTTCAGGCTCCAGTTTCCTCCATTCATATGGTTTTGCAGCAGTATCCAATGCCCAAACATCGGCCAATGGCCGCTTTCCTACACAAGCAAAAAATTTGTAGTTTGTTGGTGTTAAAAGAACAAATATCAGCAAACCAAGAACATCTTAACAATATAACTCGAGCAAAAAAGTGGACTAGGAATAAACTAACCATCATTGCCTCCAATGCACATGAGATATCTTTGTCCCACAAGGGCCATAACATGGCCATAACGTGGACCTGGTCCAGGGCCCTGAACAACCACCCTAATCAAACAAATACCAAATAGTATCAGAATTTCCGATCCCAAGAAAATTGAAAATATAAACTACCATACCAACCACCTAGCCCCACAAAAAATAAATCGTAACGCTCTCACCCTAAGAAAAACAAAAATTGATAGTAATATCTAGGTTACCAAACCTATGCCACCGTGGCCTTGGCTGCGTAAGGTCAAGAACATGTAGATCCTCAGCAGACAAACCAGCTGGACCAATCCCACCCTATCATCACATAGAAGCAGAACCAGTCGGTACTCATATACCAGTATGATCAATGAACGATAGAAGACATCACAGTAACTGAAAAAAGCTGCTACTATTACCTACCTGTATGACTACCATGGTGCCAACAGCAGTGGCAACATGAGCTGCTCTTGGGGTTGGAGGCTCCCCGATTGGTGCAATCCTGCAAATTGGTTCAAGTGTTCCAATTTATCTCTTATTTCTGAACATCAAGTAATCAAACAACCAACAATTTAAGACGGCCGTCTGTCAAGAAAAGTACAGAATCTCGGCATACCTAGACCATTTATTTGTAAGCACATCATAGCTATGAATATCGGCCGTGGCACCTGCTAGCCCTGTGATCAAAAGAAATGCAATTTCCAATCACAATAGGTCCTCCTAAATGTTTGTATCAAGCAATCTATTACTTTAATTTTAACGAATAACTGAACTAGGTAAGCCTTCATAGTCCAATTCCTGCTTTTGTAGATGTAGTAGGACTCATTATCATTATGACTCACCATTAATTATGAAATCGATCAACACTAGAATTTATCTATTTTACCAGCCCTCGTGAGCGGGTGTATCAAGCAATGTCCTAAACCTTAGTCCAATTCCTACTATTGTAGATGCCATATGACTCGTTATTATTACGACTCGCTATTAATAATGAAATCGATCAACCCTAAAATTTATCTATTTTACCAGTCCTCGTGAAAGGGTGTATCAAGCAATGTCCTAAACCGTAGTCCAATTCCTACTTTTGTAGATGCCGTATGACTCATTATTACGACTAACTATTATCAATGAAATCGATCAACCCTAAATGTTATCTATTTTACCAGTGAACAATGCTAAACCTTGCCAATTCCTACTTTGGTAGATGTAGTACGACATTATTATCGATAAAATGATCTTCCGGTTTTGAACATATGAAACTACAACTAATCAAAATCAAAATAAAGCTAAAATAAAAATAAATGAGCAAGAATTATACTAATGCCAGCACTTCCAGCTGACGATGGAGTTCCAGAAGCAGCCGAATTCCCTTCAAGAGCGGTAGCGCCACCGAAAAGAATCAACCTTGGGCCAATATAACCACCACTCCCTTCCTCTCCAACCGCCGGGACAGCTGTCAACGTATGTCCGCACCTCGGCCCCGGTCCATCCTCTTTCTTCTCTATCACCGCGTTCACCACCGTATACGGTGGCGCACACCGCGGTCCCACCACCTGCTGCGGCGGCTCCACTGCTTCCTTCTCCATCGAATTAGACGACGTCGTAGTTGAAGGTGGTGGCGGTGTTGTCGTTGGTGTTGAAGGTTCTTGATCGTTGTCCATTGATGAAGATGGAGATAAAGAAGAATCCATTGCAAATCCCCAAAAATGGTGATTTGAATTTACGAGCGCGAAAACCTAGGAGAAATCGATAATTATCGCCGGGGATCGTCGATTAGATGATCAAGCATTTCGAATCGGCGTTGATTGAGTGATTCGTGAACGAATTTGTAGCAGAATTTGAAATTATTGTGAAAAATAATTGAAGTAAGTTTGCCAAAACCCTAGATCGATTCTAATTTTTCCCCTTTTCGTAGCTATTATTAAATTTTAACCGGATAGTTAACGGAAGTTTAGAGATCAGGGCCTTCAGGTGGAGATGTAAGAGGGGACTTAATTTTTTTTTTCTCTTTTTTTAAACAAAAATAAATTTACTCCGTATTAATTAAGCAAAGTTCCACATCAAGTTGATACAATATCTAGAGCCAGTATAAAATAACCGACCTGAAAACACGATACGAAAGTTTGGGTTGAGGCTTAATGACTGATTTATTAAGTGGATTGACACGGTATTTAATTGGGTCGGGTTTGGGTTGAGCTCGTTAGACACAAACCTGACACAAATTACCTATTTACTAAATTAATCCTAATTTTTCTTGATCGTCCATCACATAAATAAACTAACACTTTCCAAATATAGACATGACACGAAAACAAGACGAACCCGACACGAAAATAACAGGTTAAGGTTGATACTCGATAACCCATTTATGTAAGTGGGTCGACACGAACACGACACGAGATTTAAATGGGTCGGGTTTGGGTTAAATAGTTCGTGACCCATTTACATGTGACACGAACACAAATTCGACACGATACGATTTATTGATCAGGTCTAACAATATCTACAATAACATCGGGTCACGTATTTACTGACATAGTGAAACACCCCTGATTTTCGGATAAATTAAAAACAATTTTTACATATAAAACGCGCCGAAATACAGAAATATTATAATTAATATACAAAGTCTCTTCCTACAAAAGTTTAAAATAAAATATATAAAGATAGAAAATGAAATTAAACTTTCTCAAAGTCTTTAATAAAAATCTTGAATCGAAATCAAATTTTTTTGAACAGCAGCGGAAGGTCGCTTGAAAATAAATTCAGAAGACAAAAAGAGGACTACTCCCATGACGAGTAGCCCATAAGGGAGAAAACATGTCAGTCGGAGAGCTAAGTAACAGATAATACCTCAATATAAGCAACATAGTTTCTGGTCATGGCGTGTAAATATACACACGTAAAAAATAAAAATAAACACAGAGAATAACAAAAACACCCCCCGTAACTAGTCTCAAACATACTCCATACTATTCCTTTAATAGAAAACACTCTTTTTTTTCAATAATTAAACCAAGTCTCATCTCATTACTGTCTCATAATATAATACTCCAAATTACCAGCTGATATCTATTCTCATCGTCGAACCTAAGCCAAATACAAGGGGTGAATGAACTGACGGGTAAAACCGCAAAACAATATTTCCATCTCAATATCGATTTCAAACTCAAATAACTCAATAACCATGGTCACGCTGAACCGTAAAGATAACTCGGCTCAAAGACCTCATAACTCATAACTCATAACTCAATACCAATAACCAATTTTTATCTCCATTTCAAATCGATATTGTCCAAGATCCAACAAGGGACCGTGCTCAACACTTAGAGATTACCTATAAGCTACTCACCCATTGATCAAGGTTAAAGGAAACAACAACAATTACACGATAACAAAGCTTAATCACCATTCACCAATAATCAAACTCTACGCCAAAAATTGTGTAACAGGTATGATGTATCCCTTTCATATATACTTTTATAGCTCCCTTTACGTCATATTTCATACCGTTTCGTGCCTATTATATCATTTATATGCTTTATTTCAATGAATTGTCGATACTGCCGCTATTTTGTGTTTCGATGCAGAAATGACTCAATATGAGTGTGATCAAGCTGAGATTAGCTTAGCGGAGACGGCACGGTAGAATACACGAAGCATGGCACGGGAAACGAGGAATCATGAAGACTAGAAGTCAAAGAAGAGAAGAAGAACCTGTGAAGAAGTTCCTCGATCGAGTCATCACGACTCGATCGAGTCACTGTCCTCGATCGAGTCACTTGCGACTCGATCGAGGATCCTCTCTGACGGGCTTTTTTCCGGAATTTCCTAAAACACTTATCTTTTATTATAAATTAGAAACTCGTGTTTTATTGTTGGATTACGTTATATTTTTGCTAAGTATTGCTGGAAAACACTCTTAAGAACCCTAATCTTCCTTTTGTATGGTACTAATCTTTCCCCATCAATTTAATCATTGTTTTATGTTCTTTAATTATTGTTTTATACTTGCAATCATGTCTTCATCTTTAATCATATTTGTTGTTGTTATTGTAGTCATGAGTAGCTAATCCCCTCATCTAGGATGAAGGGGATCTAGGTTAATTAAAAGGGAAAGTCAGTTAATTGCTATTGATATCATTAAAGTTGTTGTTTGATTGTTGTAATTCTTCTAGTTAATCGCTTGAGGCCTGAGTTATTAATTAGTGTAGCGAATCGATCCTATCGTAAATAGGGTTAGAATTGATATAGGTGCGACAATCAAATAGAGAGTATCTAATCATAGCGACCGCATATTAGAATCGATCTAAAGGGCATAATGGAGTCGACCGATCTTATGACCTTAAACAACTTGATAGATTTAGTAATTGATTGATATTCCCCGATTGATTGACCTAGTGAACCTAATTCCTAGACTTTTAATATTATTGTTATTCATCATTTAATTACATTGCAATTAGTTTGTTAGAATCAACTCAAAACAAAACCCCCGAAATTGGTTACTTCTAGGCAATTTAAATACTCTTAGACTTAGCTTTCACCGCCTCCCGTGGATTCGAGCACTGTCTTATCACTAGCTATTCTTGTTAGTCCCGAGATAGTTTTACTTTGATTTGGTAATACGACTTTAGCCACATCAAATTTGGCGCCGTTGTCGGGGAGGCAACAATTGTTTAGTCTTTTTGTGTTTATTTTGTCTTTTTTTGTCTCAGGGAACCCAGTTCCTTGAGACCGTTCTCACACTTTCTTGTTAGTTCTGTTTATGCCCAGGTCTAATAGGTCCGAGATTATTCCTTTTGATCCCGAACCCGAGAAGACTTTTTTCGCTACAGACGGAAATTTAATCAAGAAGTGAGTCAAGTAGAAGACTTGAGTATACTTGACGTCGAAACGGCGAGCTCTACAAAGACAGCCGATCGGTCCTACGAAGAGGAAGAGGAAGAAATTCCTATCTCTGATATTCCTATTCCTGAAACTCCTGTTCTCGAAAATATCATCATGTCTACCCTAGCTAGTCACTCGAGCCAACCTTAGATTCTATTCCACAAGGTTTCAAGTCGCCCACTTCTACCAATGGAACATTCGAAATTCGGCCATCTTACATTAATTTGGTGGAACGAAACATGTTTGGAGGGACATTGCTTTGAGGACCCCGCAACGCATATGGAAAAGTTTGTCACTTATCGTTGTTCAATCCCATTAACACTGGAGTGACACAAGATCAAGTTAAGCGGTGCTCTTTCCTTTCTCTCTCGAAAGATGGAGTCTTGAGTGGTTAAGAGATATGGATATGGATCCGAAGGAGTTACAGATGGAATTCCTTGGCCCTTGCTTTTCTACAAGAGGTACTTCCCGCCTCGAAGACTAATGCCTTGAGGAATCAAATTACTAGTTTCAAGCAAGCGGCCACTGAAGATTTGAACGAAGCTTGGACTCGCTTCAAGCGTTTAGTTCGATCGTTCCCATCATGGTTTCCCAAAGTGGTTCCTTTGCAACCAGTTTTATAACGGGTTGTTTGACGATCATCGTGCCCTTTTGGATTCATCTGCTAATGGGAGGTTTCAAGATAACACACTAGATGGTGACGCGTGGAAGTTGATTGATCAGATTGTTACCCATATCGCGAGGTATGGAAATCCTAGGGGAAGCACGCGAGGTAATCGGAGTTGATAGTGCTTTGGCGCACAATTGGTGGAGACTATTTTCGCCCAGATTCTTTGAGATAAAGACTACCCAATCATTGGGTAGTAAAGAGAGAGTTCATGCTATGAGTCAGCAAGTAGAGGAGACTTGTGCTAGATGCGGTTTGGATGGTCATGGTGCGGTGATTGTATGAGCACATTTGAGCGGGTTTTCGCCTTTCGGGCTTACGAGACAAGGTGCACAAGGTACACCTTTCTCCAACTTCTACAATGAAAGAACGAAGGAACACCCTTTCCTTCAATGGTCTAGCCAGAATGTGCAAAATCCGCAGCAGTCACAACCGCAAAAGAATACTTATATCCCTCCCAATAATCGCGGTAATCAACAACAAGGGGGATATCAAAGGCAAAATCAAGGAGGCCAGCAGTTCAACAATCAATATCAGCAGACCTCCTCAAAGAAACTCCTCAACAAATTCCTCAACAAGCTCCGAATAATGATATGGCAGAGTTGCGCAATCTTTTGCAACAAACTTTGTCAATGCAGCAGAAGCAGGCGGCGGCCGATTTTCGAGTTGATTGCCCATAACAAGATGCTAGATAATCAAGTGGCTCGGATGGCACTTCAAAACCCATCAAAACAGGCCGGGGTCTTCCTCCTCAAGGCAAGCAAGCTCATGAGCAAGCTAATGTTATTCAACTGAGGAGCGGTACTTCTTATACGAATCCCGACCTGCAAAGTCTTGAGAATGAAGCGCCCATTACTGTTGATGAAGTCCCTTACATGCATCCCAAAGGATTGGGTAATTTGGAGCTTAGTGATGATGAGAAAGAGCCTGACGAAGTTGAAACACGAGCTGACGATAAAAGTAAAAAAAAGACGAGAAAGTTGAACTGCAAGGTTCTCGACCGAGTCACAAAGCGACTCGATCGAGGATCCACCCAGCTCGATCGAGTCACCCCTGACTCGATCGAGGATCCCAAATTGTCAGTAGACGGTGTTTCAAAAGTTATTTCTAAAGAGAAGCAAGCCGAGCCCATAACTATTTCTCTACCTTTTTCTCACCGACAACAAAAATCCAAGTGGATAAGCGATTCGATAAGTTTATGGAGGTCGTGAAGAATCTACAGGTAAGTGTCCCTTTTCTTGAATTGATCACTCAAGTGCCGGCTTATGCAAAGTTCATGAAGGAGATTTTGACAAGGAAGAGATCCTTTGACGCGGTAGAAACTATTGCTTACACTCGAAGTGCGCAAAGTGCCATGTTGCCAATTAATTCACCACCGAAATTAAAGGATCCAGGAAGTTTTTCTATCCCTTGTCAAATTGGTCATCTTTCTATTAGTAAAGCTCTTTGTGATTTGGGAGCTAGTGTCAGTGTTATGCCGTATTCTATCTGTAAAAAGTTAAATATGGGTCCGTTGTGATTACTAATATGACACTGCAGATGGCCGATAGAACTGTTAAACACCCTCTGGGGGTGTTAGAGGATGTTCCCGTTCGAATAGGGAAGTTTTTCATCCCCGTTGATTTTGTTGTCATGGACATGGCTGAAGACAACCAAATCCCTATCATCTTGGGCAGACCGTTCTTACATACTGCGGGGGCGGTCATAGATGTTAGGCAAGGGAGATTGACCTTAGCTGTGGGGGATGACACGATTATTTTCAACTTAGAAAAAGCATTGAAAAACCCCATGATAGAAGAGACTTGTCATAGTATAGATATTGTTGATTTTACTATTGATGAGTGTCTTCCTATGTGTTTTGACAGGATCCTCCGGAGATTGCCCGATTTCGATCCGGTGATCGACGGATTCATGGAGTCCGAAGTTCATCGAATTGAGAAGCTTCTAACGGAGAGGAATGCCCACATCGAAGGTATACAGTTTGGGTGTCACACCTAAGGTAAGCGAGGTAAAGAAACCCGAATTGAAACCCCTTCCTCTCATCTCAAATATGAATTTCTTGATGACTGTGAGATGAACCCAGTGATTGTCAATGCTAACCTTATCAAGGTCAACTATCTCGCTTTGTTGACTGTTTTGAGAACTCATAAAAAGGCAATTGGGTATAGCATCGACGATCTCAAAGGTATTAGTCCTGACTTTTGTATGCATAGAATTCACTTGGAAGAAGGCCACAAGCCTAGTGCACAAGGTCAGAGACGATTAAATCCTCCTATGCAGGAGGTGGTAAGAAAAGAGGTACAGAAATTACTTGATCTTTGGTATTATTTTCTCTATTTCGATTCTAAATGGGTCGATCTGTCCAAGTTGTACCTAAGAAGGAGGTACTACGGTAGTAAAGAATGATAAAAATGAATTGATTGCTACTAGACTTGTCACAGGATGGAGGATGTGCATTGACTATAGGAAGTTGAACACGGCCACTAAAAAGGACCATTTCCCACTTCCTTACATTGACCAAATGTTAGAGAGATTAGCATGTCATAGTTATTTATGTTACCTAGATGGCTACTCCGGTTTCTTTCAGATACCCATTCATCCCGAGGATCGGGGAAAAGACCACTTTCACTTGTCCATATGGTGTATTTGCTTATAGGAGGATGCCCTTTGGTTTATGTAATGCTCCTGCTACCTTTCAGCGTTGTATGATGGCCATATTTTCTGATTACATAGAGTCTATCATGGAAGTCTTTATGGATGATTTCAGTGTATATGGTACTGATTTTGATGTTTGCTTGAGAAACTTGACTAAGGTTTTGCAGCACATTTGTGAGGAGAGCAACCTTGTTCTCAATCGGGAAAAGTGCCACTTCATGGTTCTTGAAGGAGTGGTACTCGGTCATTTGGTGTCGGTAAGGGCATTCAAGTGGATAAAGCTAAGGTTGAGGTAATTGAGCAACTCCGTGCATCCGGTTAATGTTAAAAGTGTGCGTAGTTTTCTTGGTCATGCAGGGTTCTATCGCCGCTTTATAAAGGATTTTTCTAAAATTGCTCAACCTCTAACTCAGCTTCTTCATAAAGATGCTCCTTTTGTGTTTACTGACAAGTGTGTTCAAGCCTTTGACAGGATCAAACAAGCACTTATCTCAGCTCCTATTATCCGATCACCGGATTGGAGCCTTCCTTTTGAGATTATGTGCGATGTTAGTGACTATGCAGTTGGAGCTGTTTTGGGGCAGCGAAAGGATAAGGTGTTACATGCCATTTACTATGCAAGCAAGACTCTCGACGATGCACAAATCAACTATGTTACTACAGAGAAGGAGCTTCTTGCAGTTGTCTATTCTTTAGACAAATTTAGAGCTTATCTTGTTGGTTCTAAAGTTATTGTACACACTGACCATGCAGCCTTAAAATATCTTTTAACCAAACAAGAGGCTAAACCTAGACTTATTAGATGGATTTTATTATTGCAAGAATTTGATTTTGAAATCCGTGATAAGTCCGAAAGTCTTTGAAAAATGTTGTTGCGAGATCATTTGTCCAGATTGAGATTCTCGGAAGAGAGATTTTGCCCATCGATGATTCTTTTCCAGACGACCATCTTCTAGCCGTAGCTGCAAATACTCCATGGTTTTGCAGATTATGCCAATTATTTGGTAGGAGGAACGCTTCCTCTTGACTTATCTTATCAGCAGAAGAAGAGGTTCATGCATGATGTGAAGAGGTACGGGGACGATCCCTATCTGTCCGAGAGTGTCTTTGATGGTATATACTGAGACGATGTATCCCGAGAGGGTGAGGTACGTGCCATCCTTTCTCATTGTCACTCTTCTTCATATGGTGGTCATCATGGTCCTTCTAGGACATTTGCTAAGGTAATGCAATCGGGTTTTTATTGGCCTACTATCCTTAAGGATGCTACTAACTTTGTCCGTTCTTGTGATGCTTGTCAAAGAACTGGCAATATCTCGCAAAGGCATGAGATGCCTCAAACTGGAATCTCCGAAGTTGAGATTTTTGATGTTTGGGGCATTGATTACCAAGGGCCGTTCCCTACATCTTTTGGGAACCAATACATATTAGTAGCTGTAGATTATGTTTCTAAATGGGTGGAGGCAATTGCCACCCCCACTTGTGATGCTAAATCTGTTGTTAAGTTGTTTCAGAAGACTATCTTTCCACGGTTTGGAGTGCCTCGCGCAGTGATTAGTGATGGAGGCACGCACTTCAATGAGCGTCATCTAAATTCCCTCATGAAGAAGTATGGCGTTACGCACCGAAGAGGACTGGCTTATCATCCTCAAACCAGTGGACAAGTAGAAGTTTCCAACAGAGAGCTGAAACAGATCTTGGAAAAGGTGGTAAGCAAGAATAGAAGGATTGGAGGAAGCTCGATGATACTTTGTGGGCTTACCGTATCGCCTTCAAAACGCCGATTGGCACCTCACCTTACCGACTTGTCTATGGCAAGTCCTGTCATTTACCGGTGGAGCTTGAGTATAGGGCTATGTGGGCCATCAAGGAGCTGAATATGGATCCCTCACTGGCGGGTGAGAAACGATCGATGCGATTGAATGAGCTAGACAATTTATTCGCATGCCTATGATAGTGCTCAAGTATACAAGGAGCGAACGAAGAAGTGGCATGACAAGCATATCTTGCAAAGAGAATTTCATGTTGGTGAGAAAGTTCTCTTGTTTAACTCTCGTTTGCGCTTGTTTCCAGGTAAATTGAAGAGTAGATGGTCTGGACCGTTCACATTATATCGATGTGAACAAATTTGGGTCAGTTACACTGCATTCTGACACAGGAAAGACCTTCAAAGTGAATGGGCAACGCTTGAAGACTTATTATGAAGGTGCTTTCGTGGGGGTAATAGAGGCTCTTGACCTCTTCCCCATTGATTCTTCTTACTGATGAAGAATTACGGTCGTGCGGGACCGCAAAAACCAGCCCTTCTACCGAGAGGCGGCTCGGATTTTGTAAATCATTAGTTTGTAATTAGGATTTAAATTCACGTATTGCTTTTGTTTTTATGTTTCTTTGAACTTGGAGAGACGAGGAGAGGGTACTTGATGCGCTTTCAAGTGTCTTTTGCAGGAAATTTGACGGGATTTGAAGTTATGAGTAACAAATGACGAAGAAAGGAGCCTGAACCTACTTCCTCGATCGAGTCAATGGCGACTCGATCGAGGAACCTATTGACTCGATCGAGTCACTTGCGACTCGATCGAGGAACCTGTGCTGAATTTAGAAAAGTTTAAAACGAGAGTTGGGTAGTCCAGAAATTGGATCCTCGACCGAGTCACATGCGACTCGATCGAGGAACCAAAATAAACCCGGTTCCGCGTTTTGTTTTTGCCGGTTTTGTGTTTAATTGCTCTTATTTCCTTCACTTTTCTTCTTCCTTTTTCGACATACTTCCTGCATTCCTTCCTCCTCTACTACTCATTCTCTCTTTATTCATCATAATCATCATCACAACTCACTAAAACTTTGTGCTTTCTTGCTTATTAATTGATTGAATTATTCTCTTGTGCTTATTTTCTCAATTCCATTGCTTGAATTACTCGGGTAAGTCACGAAATTGCTCTTATTTGTCTCGAAAATTCTGATTTTTGTTGCTTAAATCTTGAGTTTATTGTGTTAAATATTCCCTTGCTAGTATACAATTGCTATTTCCTTGCTTTCTAGCCCCCTATTTGTTGAAATTCATGCCTAATTTGCTAATTTGGGAATTAGGGTTCTTCAAAATCCGGGTAGAAATTTTGCATTAAATTGGTTAGAATTGTATTCTATTGCTTGGAATCTTCAATATTTGATATATACTCATGTTCCCCTAAGTTTTTGGATGCTTTCATTGTCATTTGGAGTCTTAAAAATTGATTTTTCGGACCCATGAATGCCAAAACCGGGACTGTTTTTTTGGACATTTGAAGTTTGATTTTCTACTTGTTCTTATGTAGATAATGTCAACTTCCGGGCAAGGTAATAAGCGGACTAGAGAAAGGAGAGCACCGGTTCAACAAACCTTAAGTAATTCCGAGGCGATTGTGTCTTCGGAGGATGATTTGTCCCCCTTAGACGATTATCCATTTATCGAGTTTCGCGACAAAGCCGAAGGACGAGGTTTGAATACCGTTATCTAAGTCTATGAGTGCCACCCGATGCGTGGACAGAGAAATTTTGCGCACATTGAAGATCGATGATATTATGTTTGGTATGTTTAACGAGATTGGGCTGCAGGGTCTTTTCACGCTCCACGAGTTATCTTACCCCGCCCCCGACTCTTGAATTTTCGAGTTCTTTTACTTATTTGCCCGGTGATCACCTAATCGATTTCGTTTGCTTAATGTTGAACGGTCTTTGACCTTTGGCCGTATTTACGAAATCCTGGGATTGGATAAACATCTTGAAGGGGACTTGTATGGTGTTGGTGGGTTGTCCGCTACTCGTTATTTCCCTTTATTTATCTGGTTTACGCGGACGCCGACGTTAGTGCCATGGCTTTGTTAGATGTCCAACACGTTTGCCTTCGTATGTTTTTGAGGTATCTGAGTTATTTGCTGTATGGTCGGACTGATAAGAGCAAGACCTCCACTATTGAGGTCTTAATACTTGCTAGTTACTTGAACCCTTTTAGGGAGGAGACATTCCAATTCTCTCCCCCTGCTCTTGTCTGTTCAGCATTTGATAGGGCCATTGGGCGATATGGGAACCTCGATTGTGGTGCTCTTGTCACCAAGATTGCTAGAGCTGTTTGTGATTTTGCGGGTGGTGATCCATATGAGCCCATTGCTGAGTATGAGCCGCTTGTTGATGATGACCACCTTCGCTATGACATTTCGTATATTGACATTAGGAATGGGAAGGACCATTACTGGAAGGTCCGGGGTGAGTCGTATATGCTTCTACCTTGCGCCCGTTTGCCTTCTGTTGACCCACTAGAGGAGAGTACGGCTGTGGAGCGACCCCCACCCGTTACTTACCTGATTCCTGAGGACCTTCTTGTCACTCTTCCTGGGTCTAGTACTACTACTACGACCGGCGGGCGCCGGAGACGTCGTGCACCTACTACCCATTTGCCAGGTTCCTACCAGCCCGCTCCTCCTCCACCTCCTTCAGCCTATTCCACTTCAGGCTACGCTCCAGGTTACCATTTTGATCCCGTCGTTGAACGGGAAGTGAGGATGCATGCGGCATCAACACCGCTGACAGAGAGGAGGATGTGGGAACGGATGGAGGCTATGACTTTAGCTTCGGGGGCGGATCGCGGTGTGTCACCTTCTTACTACACTACTCCTGGTGACGACAGCCGTGTGTTTCATCTTTACGGAGTGACTCCTACAGAGTTTGGACAGTTTAGCACCGAGTTTGGTGCATTAGGCCGTCCCTTCTACACTCCAGTCCGCCCCTCTCAGCCTACTTCTGTTTTCGGGGAGGACACCGGCATCCCTTGTTCCCAGAGAGGCCCATTCGGCCGTTTGTCGCTTCTACTTCCACCGCCGCTCTCGGAGGCACTCGTGGTCGCAGCCGTGTTCGGAGACCCACTCGTGGTAGAGGCCGTGGCGCAGCCGTTCCCGATCCCGAGCTTATGTCCTTATATCTTTGATATTGATGGTTTTGATGATGGTTCTGGAGCCCAGAGTGACGGTGGTCACTACATCCCTCTTTTTCCATTTGGTTTGGGGAGGCTTGCATTACGGTGGTATTATCTTTCTTTTTATTTTTATTGCATTTCCTTTTTACCCTCTTTCCTTTATTAGTAGTGTCCTATAGGTTGCTGGTTTTCTGTGTGATTGCTATGCTATAGGCGTCACAATGAGGACACTGTGACATTTAGGTTTGGGGGAGTGTGTTTATTTCTGTTGTGTGCTTTTATTTATTGTTGTGTGAAAAAATCAAAAAAATCAAAAAAAATTGAAAATTAAAAAATCCAAAAACATGTCTTTTATTTATTTTTGTTTATTTTGAGTCGAGTCATGGTGAATTGTATAGCAATGATGACAACTTGCTTTGTCTTTGCATTTGAGTCTCATTTAGTTGTCCATGTACGTTGTTTTGACCTGTTAGCTATGATGAACAAAGCTCTTTACTCAAGTCTTGACCGTCACAATATACCTTATGCCGAGTAGACTTGACTTTATTTTGTTGGTAAACCACTTAAATTTCTGAGGTCTTTAGAGCTTCCTAGGCCGGGAACATTAATAAACCGGTCTCATTGTTATTTAGGCTAATGAGTGTGGTCTCCTTGTGGTATATGTAATATCAAACTGCATAAGTGTGACATTAGTTTCTTAGCTTTTGCGCGTTCATTTGATTAAGTACATGTGGATAGGCGATTCTCATTGTTCAAATAAGCCTTACATTACCCAGTTTTGTTAGCCCGTTTGAACCATGTAGCCATTTTATATCCTATTTCTTAGCTACATTCCAGAATTTGCCTACCTTTTTTGGGACGATGTGATTGTTTGAGCCTTATTGTTATAGCTACTTTGGTTGGGTTGAGACTTTATTTGTCATGTGGGTAGTAGCTATCTTTTTATAGCAACTGTGTGACCTCTTATGTGGAAAAGGAGAATGTTATGTAGCAGAAAAAATGAAATGATGAAAGTCTCGAAAAGAAAAAAAAAACAAAAGAGAAAAAAAAAAAAAAAAAAAAAAAAAAAAAAAAAAAAAAAAAAAAAAGAGAAAAAAAAAAAAAGTTTCGAAAAAATGAAAATATTCAAAAAAGAAGAGAAAAAAATGTATGCTTCATTCAGTTTTGTTAGGAGGTCGTGTGTGGTAATTACTGGAGTCTAATGCACATTTGGAGAGCCTTTACATTTCTCTCATATGTTGTCAAAGTTGAGATTATTTCTCCAGTTGGATGTTTGATTTATTACTTATTAGTTTTGGCTATTGGTCTAGAGCTGCGACTACCGTCTGAGCCTCACATACCCATACGTGCTTTTGCACAAGCCACTTCTATACCCATGCCACTTTACCACCTCTCTGTCCTTGATACATGTACTTGGTCTGTTTCGTGAATGCGTATTAGCTGGAGGATCTCTTATCACATTAGATTGCATGCATATCTCATAAGTTGAGTGAGTGTCTTATTTCTTTCTATCTTACATAAATCACCCATTATGAGTGCATGAGTGAAACCGCGAGAATCCGACAAAATGGTCTTGCAAGGTTGAAAGGTGTTTGGTTGAGTCTCGGTATCATGTCACATCTTGAGTAAGAGCTGCGTGAGTCTATTACCCGTGCTTTTGAATTTGTTTTATTAGCACAACTTCGGTCATTACTTTGTTATAGATATGGACAGCCGAGTCTTGTATGTGCCTAGACATTTGCTCTGAGTTATTCATTCACCATATGTTTGTTGTCCTTTGTTTTGGTCTGATTGCTTTGCTTGAGGACAAGCAAAGGTTTGGTTTGGGGGAGTTTGATGTATCACTTTCATATATACTTTTATAGCTCCCTTTACGTCATATTTCATACCGTTTCGTGCCTATTATATCATTTATATGCTTTATTTCAATGAATTGTCGAAATCTGCCGCTATTTTGTGTTTCGATGCGAAATGACTCAATATGAGTGTGATCTTTGAGATTAGCTTAGCGGAGACGGCACGGTAGAATACACGAAGCATGGCACGGGAAACGAGGAATCATGAAGACTAGAAGTCAAAGAAGAGAAGAAGAACCTGTGAAGAAGTTCCTCGATCGAGTCACTGCTGACTCGATCGAGTCACTGTCCTCGATCGAGTCACTTGCGACTCGATCGAGGATCCTCTCTGACGGGCTTTTTTCCGGAATTTCCTAAAACACTTATCTTTTATTATAAATTAGAAACTCGTGTTTTATTGTTGGATTACGTTATATTTTTGCTAAGTATTGCTGAAAAACACTCTTAAGAACCCTAATCTTCCTTTTGTATGGTACTAATCTTTCCCCATCAATTTAATCATTGTTTTATGTTCTTTAATTATTGTTTTATACTTGCAATCATGTCTTCATCTTTAATCATATTTGTTGTTGTTATTGTAGTCATGAGTAGCTAATCCCCTCATCTAGGATGAAGGGGATCTAGGTTAATTAAAAGGGAAAGTCAGTTAATTGCTATTGATATCATTAAAGTTGTTGTTTGATTGTTGTAATTCTTCTAGTTAATCGCTTGAGGCCTGAGTTATTAATTAGTGTAGCGAATCGATCCTATCGCCGACCGGGTTAGAATTGATATAGGCTGCGACAATCAAATAGAGAGTATCTAATCATAGCGACCGCATATTAGAATCGATCTAAAGGGCATAATGGAGTCGACCGATCTTATGACCTTAAACAACTTGATAGATTTAGTAATTGATTGATATTCCCCGATTGATTGACCTAGTGAACCTAATTCCTAGACTTTTAATATTATTGTTATTCATCATTTAATTACATTGCAATTAGTTTGTTAGAATCAACTCAAAACAAAACCCCCGAAATTGGTTACTTCTAGGCAATTTAAATACTCTTAGACTTAGCTTTCACCGCCTCCCTGTGGATTCGATACCTGTCTTATCACTAGCTATTCTTGTTAGTCCTGAGATAGTTTTACTTTGATTTGGTAATACGACTTTAGCCACATCAAGGTAATATAATAGTTCGAACATAATTTGATGCTTTGTAGCTAAAATCAATACCAACTAGCCAAACTATCACCAACTTCACAATAACTCACCGTATAATCAATTACCATTAAATTACTTTTCCAACTCATGATTAGCATTAATCAATCCAACACCGCCTACTACAACCCAATTTCATCTAAGGTTTCTAAACCATCTCAATGTCGAAAACAAGAAAATATTAGTTGTAAATATATATAAAAACAATCGTCAATTATTCAACGCGGATAAATTCTAAGCACATAAAAACAGGAATCTGTAACAAGTTAATAGCAGTTAACAAGTAATGTCCTTTAGATTGCTGGAAAATTTTGTGTGATTGCTATGATGTAGGCGTTACAATGAGGACACTGTAACATTTAGGTTTGGGGGAGGAGTCTTTAATTATGTTATATGATTTATTTATGTTGTGTGCATTTAAAACAAAAATCCCATAAAAATTTCAAAATTTCAAAATTCATAAACATGTTTTTACTTTGTTTTAGGTCGAGTCTTGGTGAATTAAATAACAGTGATGTTAAATTGCATTGTTTTTGCATTTGAATCCCAATATAGTTGTTCGTGTACATTATTTTGACCCGTTATTTATGAAAACAAAGTTCATAATTCAAGTATTGACTGTATTGACATGTCTTATGCTAATTAGATTTAACAAATTTATGTTGGTAAACTACTTAAATTCCGAGGTCTATAAAGCTTCCTAGGCCAGAAACATTAATAAACTGGTCTCATTGTTAATTAGGCTTGAGTGTGATTTCTCCTTGCGGAATATGTAATATCAAACTGCATAAGTGTGACATTGATGATTTCTTGACACTTTTATTACTTTCATTTGACTAAGTACATGTGGATAGGCGGTTCTTACTGTTCAAATAAACCTTACATTACCTTTTGTTTAGCCCGTTTGAACCCTTGTAGCCAACTTTAAATTACATCCTATGAAGCTACAATAAAACGGAGGCGGAGGGAATGGTTGCCTTCAATGTACATTTCACATGACCCCATGGAGAATTAAGGATGAGTGATATAAAATGTGTTTGACTTGAGAGAGTTATAATATTGATTTTGTATTTGTTTAGTTCTCATATTTTTCTATGAGGAGGTATTTATACAAACTTAGTGAGCAACTGAAAAGTCACCACTAATACACTTAATTACGCAAATTCATTATATCATAATTTCACTAATAAACTTAATTATGATAATTCATTGTGTCATAATTTATACATACCAACTCATAGTCTCTTACTATCTATAAAATATAATTAAAAGGCTACCCTAAAATGACAAATAAACGTCACCTAGACAAAGCCACGTAGGATCCAAAAAGCCACCTAGATTAAAATTTAATGTGACGTGACATATTTAAATATGATGTTGCATATTTTTAATGTGTCATGGCGAATTAATGTGACATGGATTATCAATTTATTATTACATAACATTAATTTTAAATAATTTTTAATTATTTATCTATAAATTAATTTAATTCCCTTATATCTATAATATTAAAGGATATTATCATTATTCTTAAATTAATTTTGTATATTAAATATATTGTCTTCCAAAATTTATATAATCCTTACAAATTTACATCAAATTTCATAATTTATAATTAATATTGACATTTTAAATAAAATTTTTGTAATAAAACATGTTAATAAATTTCATAATTTATAATTAAAATTGAAATTTTAATTGAAATTTTTGTAATAAAACATGCTAAGGATTTAATTAAACCTCTTCATATTACTAAACACTCACAATTATTAACATTTTCCTATTTAATTCATTTTTTTAAAGTTTTTGTAATAAAACTTGTTAATAAATTAATTAAACCTCTTCATATTACTGAACACCCACCATTATTAACATTTTCATATTTAATTTTTTTAAAAATTAAACATGGTAATAAATTGATTAAAACCCTTTATAATACTTAATACACACAAAATTAATTAAAAGTTTTTCCTATTTAATTAATTTTTGTAATATAATATGTTAATAATTTTATTAAAACTCTTTATATTACTCAACACCCATAATTTTCATTAACATTTTATCCTATTTAATTCATCTCTTGAGGTCCTTGACAATCAATTATCTAATTTAATAATACCAATAAATAAATTAAAAATTAAATTAAAATATGGGAATTTATGGTTGTGTAATGACTATAAAACCTACAATACCTATAATTGTTTCTATTTACTTTGTTTATTTAAAATATGCTCATTTGTCATGAGTTTCTAAGTTGTGGACTGTATTTTATGGTTTAATTTATTTATTTGATCACTAAATAAAACTTGGGAGAGACGGTCTCTCACTAAGTTATTGAGAGACCAATCTTTCGTACCCTTTTATTTGTATTTCGTACCCCTTTTATTGTTGATCGTGACATAATAATTTCGTACTTATTTACATAATAAATGTGCCCATTTTATCATTAATCATGGTTTGTACCTATTTTATTACCTTTAGTACCATTTTTTCTTAAAATTGTACAATGGTCTCTCATTAAAACTTATTAAGAGACCGTCTCTCAGGAGACCTACTCTTATTTGATTATATTGAGTATTATTGTCGAGTATTATTGTTGAGTATTGTTGTTGAGTATTGTTGTTGTTGCTGCTGCTGCTGTGTCCCATAAAGTATATTTTAATTTGTTATGTTGTTGGTTTTATGAATCATTTTTGAATTCATGTTTTCCAGTTGGTTAATTTAAGTGACTTACATGTGATAATGTTTTGATTCGTTTGTCAAGTTTTTTACAGGTTGATGTTTTATTTTGGTCAATGTATTTTTTATATAACTTTAAAACACCATGAAACGTATGTGAATGCAGATAAGGCAAACCATCATGTGTGTAATCTGAAAAGGGAAGAAATACAAAGGCACGAAACTGAGGTAAAATTAATGGTAAAAAAATGTAAGGTAGAGACTGATAAGTAATGGATGATTGTTGATCTCAAAATAGAAGTCTTATAATATTTCTTTTAATTTGCTATTAAACGTATATTGTGGTGTAATTTTACTATTATACTTTTCCGATCAATCTATTTGAATTTGTATTTTTTTATTCCCGAGTATGATCATCTCTAGCATATATTTTCGTTTTCATTTTATATGAACTATTATCAAGGCATGTAATAAAAGGAAGTGAAAGTGAACCTTCGGGTAAATATTAAATAGTATGATTTATAAATTCTACTTCATATATTTTTAAGTTTATATGTATTTTTTTGTCAAAACAGGAATAATACATAAAACTTACTCTCATAATCTCCTTAAAAAAAAAACCTACTCTCATAATTTATGGTAAATAAATAAGTACAAATAATTGAATGAAAAATCTTTAAAATTTCACAATTTACTTTTTGAACCATCATGACAATAATTAATCATTTTAATTATGTCATTTCCTCTTCCAATTTAAGTTTTCTCCAACTCCCACCTTTTGATTGTTTTTCTATAAAATTTTCTTTACTTTTTTAAGTGGTTGATGCTTTTTTAACTATTATAATATGATCGTTGATCTCAAAATGGAGATCTTATAATATTTCTTTAAATTTGTTATCAAGAATATATTGTTGTGTAATTTTACTATTATGCTTTTCCGATCAACCTATTTGAATTTGTATTTTGTATTCTTGAGTATAATCATCTCTAACATATATTTTTCTTTTTCATTTCATATGAACTATTATCAAGGCATATACTAAAAGGAAGCGTACTAAAAGGAAACGAAAGTGAACCTTCAGATAAATATTAAATAGTATGGTTTCTAAATTCTAATCCGTATATATTTAAGTTTATGTGTTTTTTTTTTCAAAACCGGAATAGATTATTTTATAGTCTTAATACTATTTTTATTTTACATAGGATCGTGGACATAAGTATAACAAGAGATTGATCAAATTCTTGAAATAGTAATAAGGAACTTGCAAAATTTTATGAACCTTTTGGAATTCGGATTTAGGGAATATAGTGTTTTTTAGATTATTGAGCAATTGAAATGTAAATTTAATTCGTAATACATGGAGTAGATACCGACCATACCGTTGAATCGTATCTAATATTTTTCTAACGATATAATAAAAGTTTTTCGGATGTAAATAATACTCCTATTTGAAGCATGCACGTGGTGATAAGACTTCAAAGATAATTCTATGGGAGGGTTTGATGGGGAGATCTGGAAATAATTTGGAGATGACTATAGTGAGGTATTGAGTTTACAACCTTATAAGGCATCATTGAAGATTTTTCCATACGGAATTTATTATATACGGATGGTTTCAACTTTTAATATTTAAAACTCACTTTATTATATTGCGGAGTAAAACACACGTATATATAATGAGTCGTCTTTGTCATTGCTCCGTTGTCAAGTTTCTCAAAATTAGTAGCTACCACATTGTCACTTGCAGGATTCGATTTAAAAAAATAAATCAAAGTTGTCTAAGAAATAAGGTATCAACTAACTGATTTTTATGTATTTCAAGACTGTATATTTTTAAATGGATCAACAACTAATTGCTCGAACAAATATTAACAATACGAAAAAAATATCAAAACTAAAATAGATAAACCCGTGAACTTCACGGGTCACAAACCTAGTTCTTAATAAAATGCAAAGAAAAATAACATAAAATGTGGCACTTAAAATTGCTTAACATGACACACGCCAAATAATAAACTACACATCTTGTCTTTTTATTATATTGTATAGATACTAATAGACTAATAGTTAATCATTTATCATACTAAATTTCGAAAAAACAATTAATTTGGACAAAATTTTAAAGGATAATTAAACAATGAAAGTGGAATGGAGAATGTCTCATTTAAATATAATTATTTTAGTTTTACACTTTTACTTACTAAATATATTGTTAAACAATGCAATTTGTTTTCTTTTTTGTTTTTTTTACAAAAGCTTATCCTTTACGTGAAATAATTTCATGAAATAAATACATGGTATTACTAGTTTACTACCCTTTTAAAATTCTATTATTAGTGTTTAATTTACTTAAGCATTTACAGAATTTGTTTATATATTACTTAAACTAAATAAATATTTTCTCTTCCATATATTTTATATTTTCCAAAACCTTATCCTTTACATGAAATAATTTCATGAACTAAATACAAGGTATTTCTACCCTTTTAAAATTCTATTATTAGTGTTTAATTTTACTTAAGTATTTACAGAATTTGTTTGTAAATTACTTAAATTAAATAAATATTTGTTTTTCCATATATTTTATATTTCCTAAGAAAATATTTTATATGATCTTTAATACTCATTTGTCAATTAATTAGTTCTGTAAAACATCTTCTATATACAACAAAATTATAGTAACAACAATAGTGAATTAGCGCCTTGCAAAAAAAAGTAGTGAATTAGTGACAATTCAATTTTTTTTTCAACTTCATTTATTCTTTCTTCGTTCTTAATTTATTATGTATTCAGTTTTTTTTATTTCGAATACATATAATTATTAACTTATAGTTAATGCGTATTTTTTTATTGTAGTTTTTTTTAGTTAATTAAGTTTAAAGCTAATGGAATATTGATGGATATTTAAAGGAAATAAGTCAATTAAATTAATGCAATATAATAATAAATTTATAATCCATGTCATATTAATTTGCCAAGTCACATTGTTATTGTGTACGTGGCTTTTTTTCATAACATGTGGCATTGTCTACGTGGCATTTTTAGGCTAGCCTTTTAATAATATTTTATAGATTATTTACATTTTATAGCAATATTTACATTGTCAACTATTTATTATTCCCCATTCATTGTATTTACTATACTATATATCATGTTATAACACCAAATTCGTGCATTAATATCACGGATTTAAAACATGCGTAAGTTTCAAACCCTTCCAAGTTTTTCACGTGTATTAACCAATTATCATTATAAAAGAAATAGAGTATAAAATATACATGTATGTTGGTTAACATTTTCGAAATGTTAATCATAATATCAATAATATTAAAAACATACCCGTGCAATTTTGTACGGGTTGAAAACTAGTAAGTGAGTTTATAAGCCAACGAAAAAAAAAGAAAACAAAGAAAAACTTGTAACGAACTTGGGAGAGGGAAAAAGAAGTTTGTTATAAAAATGGAACCTAGCCTCATTCATAATCATCATTAACAAACCACCGTTACTCTAACTAACTGATACTCTTGAAATTCTAACTCGACGGAAGTTCAAGAAAAACATAAAAAAAGACAGAGATGGCACCACCACCTCCACCTCCACCTCCACCTTCACTCACCGGGCCGGAATTTCCTGAAATTCTACCCTACACTCGTTCTAACCTAAAGACAAAACGCTACCGACAACCAACCCCAGTAGCCGCACCAGGCGCCGCTGACGCCGCACCTGCCGCCGCTGACGCCGCACCTTCCGCCGCTGACGCCGCACCTGCCGCCGCTGACGCCGCACCTGCCGCCATCACCACCACAACAATAACACCACCAGCCACCACAACTGCCACCGTCACCACAACAACAACACCACAACAACAACTATGACCGTCACTACAACTACCGCCGTCACTCCAACAACCATCATATCAACTCCAACAACCACCCCAATACCGTCACCAACAACAACCATCACAACCACCGCCGTCACCACCATTCCATTTTCTTCGTCATGGGCTCGTTCTGATATCGGAATACCGGGTGACGACCCACGAGGCCTTATCCGCGAGTTTCCGTCTTCCAAATCTCGTTTATTTGACTGATTCTTTGACTGATTTTGACTATCAGTACAGCAGTGGCGGATCCAGAGATTTAAGAGTGGGGGTGCACAGTTAAAAAAAAATGAATAATATAGCACAATGATTAATGACTAAATTTATTATCGCCATTACATAGTAAACATCATGCAAAAAAAAAATCACAAATACGGAGTACAAAAGATTTAAAGTCATCCTACGATATATCATATCCTCAAGTCAAGACGCTTAAATGCTTCATCATTAATCTTAATATTTGTATTTATTGATTAATCTAAAAGGAATCATAATATACATATAGAAAATTAAGTTTTCCAAATTCTAATAAATCTGAAATTTGATCTCTAAATTATAACTAAAATTTTTCAAACTAGGGTTCGATAAATCTGAAATTTGATCTCTAAAATTCTATTTTGAATTTTTTTTAGGTTGAATTAATTAAATAACTAAACAAAATTAAAGACAATAACAATAATCGTGACAAAACACTAAAAACTGTAACAATATTCGTGGCAAAATATTAATAATCCATGACAAACGTTTAGTAAATTGTAGAAAATATATATTGACAATATATTATGGCAGTATAGTTATAGTTTGATAAAAAAAATTCTTACGAGTCCTTTTTGTCAACAGGGCTCAGTGCAACCGCAAATTCGGGATTGTATAACACCACCAACGTGACAATACAGCTAACCTTGTGAATTTCACGGGTAATAGAACTTGTTATACACTATTACTCATGGAGTCATGGACAAAGAATACAACACGTGGAAATGACGAAATGTAAAGAAATGAAAGATGATGACATCATCATTAAAAAATTAAAAAAACAACAGAAAACAAAGATTACATGCATCATATCATACTTATTGCTATTCAAAAAACAAGAAATCATGTCACGGCGGGGATGATGTAATTTCATGGAAGACCGGTAGATAGTGACATCTTTTTCGAGACCTGATCAGATGACGGGGATCATCTTGTGAGATCCCGTCATCCGAAGATAAACATGAAGAAGAAGATGCGGGCGGAGGCGGAGTCGTCGAACGCATAGGAGGGTTGACGGTGGAAGTTGACGATGGTGTTGCTAATGTTGATGCGGTGGTTTTTGTGGTCGTGATGACGGTGGTGGTAGGGGCTTCAGTGATGGCAGCAGCGGCGGCTGGTGGAGGGTAGCTTAAGGGGTGTAGGTTTCGCCGTGAGAAAGGGAAGCGAAAGGCTGTCGTGGCCGTCGTCGCTTAGTGAGAGTCGTCAACAGGAGGAGCCGGAGGTGGTGCAGACATCTTGTTTTATGTGACGGTGGGAGAAGAAGGAGGTGGTGGAGAGGAGGGTGACTGTGAGGAAGAAGGTTGCAATAAAGAGGATGGTGGTGGTGACGGCGACGATAACTGTGGTTTTGTGGGGGAAAAGGAGAGAGAGGGTGTTAGTTGACGGTAATAGTGAAGAGGATGGTAGTGGTGGTGACGGCGGTGTTGTGTGGTGAAAAGGATTGACGATGCTAATTGACGGTGGTGGTGAAGAAGAGGGTTGTTGTAACGGCGACAACGACGGTGAATGGACTTTGATGGTGACATGGGCGGATGGTGGTGGTGGTGGTGTTGTAGTAGCAGCGGAGGTGTCGGCGGCGGCGGCTGGTGGTCGACGATGTAATGGATGCAAGTTTCCACGAGTCAATGGCAGTCGTTCCTTCGCCGTTTCCCAACACAGGTAGTCAGACTCGTAATTCATCGTTTTTCCGATTCTTGTTTTTCCGATGAACCTTGTTTGAGTATTTTTTAGTTACAAAGGGGTCCTACATTCTTTTTATAACTAATAACTCCTTGCCCTGTGTTACTCCATTCTTTTTTTTTTCCCAAGTCAATTGTAATGGTAAATAATCTATTGGAATAATTAACGTGAATAATCCGAACTTCAATTATTCTCAAAATAAACCGTACTCATGAGTCATGATACCCTCTTGCGAATTGCGAAACTAAACTTGGGTGATTTTTAACCGAAGTCTTAGGTAAAAAACAGTGGGTCCCATCCTTTTTTATTTACAAAATTCTAGTACCATCTCCCTTAACATTAACCCATCTCCCTTATTGACATTAACCCAAATTATGAAATAGTTATCCTATCCTTTTACGTCATTTTATTAAAATCAATTACCTTTTTAGTTAGTTCAGTTTCCAGCTATCTTTTCAAGTTTCAACTACCTTTTCAGTTAGTTTTACCAAACAAAACCTAAAACAGTTTGTCTTGCTTACAACTGTTGTAAGTTACAACGAAAGTTATCCTCTTGTCAATTGTTTTCTGTTATAATTTTTGAGAGTATTTTGAAGTTGGTCATTTGAATGTTCATTGATATTTGTACTGAAGTAAGGTCAAGCGAGTAATAAGACCGCGGTGCTGACTCACTTTTGTTTATAATGACATTGGAATATAATTTGGCCGGTAGTGTAGATGATTGGAGGGTGGTGATGAAACGTATTAAAGATATAGGTGATCTTTTCAAAAAATGTTTTACACTACAAACATAGTGAAATATATACACCATTTTAATTAGTCTTTTATAAGGCGGATTTATACAAAAAAAATTATGGAAAACGGATCCAAATCACAGGCAAATATACAAAGTATAAATCAATTAATGAGTTTTATCTATGTGAACCTGCTGGTGCAACTTTACAATGTACAAGATTTCATAGTCATATTTCAACCCAAATCATAACATGAGTTACAAAGTTCAAAATCAATTAGTAGAATTAATTTTGAGAAGTGAAAATACACACAAAAAAGCAGTGGCGGTTTTGATGGGGGTGTAGGGGATGCACCTGCACCCCTTTGTTCAGAAATATGTAGAAGTTTGTTGTAATAAGGAACATCAAATGTTTAGTGGTTCAGTGGTTGGTACTTAATTTTCAATCTGATGGTCTTGAGTTTGATCCTAAGGGAGTCATTTTTTCACTTTTATCTCATTTAGTTATAAATTGTGTTTTTAATGCTTAGTTTTAGTTTTTTATTTTCAAAATTGTGTTAGTTATAAATTCGTTCTATTATTTTTTGGTAGTTTTATCAATTTTTATATAATTGCATAACTTATAAATTTAGCATTAAATTTATTTTCAATTAAATAAAATCCTCGTATTTATTTAGTTACGATAAAATAGTATGTACTCAACTATCTATTGCGTTTAACATAAAGAAAAATATCATATTATTAGACTACTCATTATTTGGATCCAATTTTATTTTAATTTACTGTTTTACTTTATCCTCGCGAATTTTTGTGTTTAAATTTTAGTTTCCGATTTACCGTCGCCGAAATCATTGTTAAACTTGTACCCCTGTGATCAAGTCCTAGAATCGCCCCTGCAAAAAAAAGTAGCATTTTCATCTTGGCATTTCATCAAACAAGAGAACATTGGCTTACTTTCTTTTACTAAACACAAACTTACCGTTTTTTTCCGCCTCATTGCTTGTGTAGCTAGCCAACAAGACGGTATGTAGCTTCTTGTGTTTAGCCCGTTTGTAGAATGAAACAACCAGTAGCTCGCTCAGAATAGGGTCGGGCTTTTTTTTTTACATAGTTGACATTTGTTTCCAACTAGACTCCATGGACACCAGTTGAAGCTCCGCCTTGGGTTACTCAACATTATTAATGGTATGTCTCTATGGATCAAAATAATGAACCACTATTGGTCTTAGTGGGTCTTTTTTCGCTGATGATGCAGAATTAATATAATTAGCTCGACTTAAGCCATCACTTGGTTTGGTTGGTCATGGTCCTTACCTAAACAGGTTAAAAAAGCGGGTTAGACCCGCTAAGACAAGAGATTGAACTTGCCAAAATCAAGAACGCACCTGTTTTTATCATGTTATGGATACTCCGGTAGATTTACTTGATAGAATAATAGGTGTTAATCGCTCACATTCAACTACGTTTGATTCAAATACTCCTAACATAAGAATAAAACCGTAAACAACAACTCCCTCCGTTCCGGTCATAAGTTTACACTTTCCTAATAAAACGCAAAACAAGTCACAATGCAAGAGGATAACCTTTAGTACAGAAGGGGAGTAAACCAAAAAGGAATACAATAATCAGAGTCGGTGTCATGGCCATTATAGAATGCTTCAATTTTGTCCGAGTCTAAATTATAGATGCCTATATCATGTCCACATTTGATGATATGCTCACCCGTAAAGTAAATGCAATTAGCCTTGCACGTACCGGACCTAGAAGCAGTAGCAATTTGGGAAGTATTTTTACCCAAAAACATTGTAATTCCACCAAAATCTGAAGTATCGACGACAGGTTTCCACATGTTAGAGCTCAAATCAAGTTTGTAGATTCTAAATCTTTGGGTAAATGACGACATTGATTTCCTATAAATACTATTAAGGTCATGATGAGCACAATAATTGTCGTCATAGTCAAATTCCAGTCCGTTGTTAGTATAGTTCGTCTCAAAGTAGTCACTCATCGTGTAGTGTATCGTTGCTTTGCTGAATCGCTTAACCAGGAGAAGCTCTTGGTTAGATGATTGTACCAGGTAGTGCATGGGATTTTTAACGTCTTCGGGTTCTTGTGGATTAACTAAACATTCCATAGATTTGAAAGACGGTCCTCCACCTTTATTGAGATCAACATACCAAAGAGAGCCTTCATTGTCCGTAAACCATAACAAATCCCTCCAAAATATTACATCTCTAATACATAAATCGGAAGGAGTCTCAATTAGAGTCCATCTTATATCTCCGGGTCTGGCGACAGACAAGTAAGTCGACTTAATCAAGTTGTGATCAAAGTAATCTACACGCTCACGGACATGAATGACCGCAACAAAAAGCCCATCATTATCATCATCGTCATCCAAGTCCTCATTTACGTCATTGTATAATTTTAATTGTTTACCGGTTTTAAGTATACACGCCCTTAAGATGTACACTTCCCTCATCCAGTATGGATAGTGTTCACAATCCTCCTTGCAGACTCCATAATCTAACAATACCACCTCAGGTTCTGCATTCGTAAATGTCGTCCGCATAAGGGTGTTGGTACAAGGAAGGTAAAGTCTAAGCTTTGTTAGAGGATTGAATAGACTCATTTCTAAGTCGAGACCCAAGGTAATTATCCAACCAAGATCCGAACCCCAACAATTTCTACCAAAAGTTTCCGGCAATTTGAATTGATAAAACTTGTTGTTACCTGGGTTGTACGCTTTTCTTAAACACTCTGGGTTATCGTGTGTATTCTCTGATAATAAAATCCAAGGGTTTGCCGGGGTCCACTTTGGTCTAATCCGCATAAAAGCGTCAAACCATGCGCGACAAACACGGGAGAAACGTAGAACATCCTCCGGCCAATCTATTTTCAAGATTATTTCTTCAACTAACTCGCGTGGAAGCATTGACCATCCTCGATCAATCGTCGTCATATTGCCCGTTTATGTTATCAGAATCGATGTACCTAAAAAAATACAAAAAATCTAAAATATAACGATTAAACATTGATAAAAGAAAACCGAAGGCAAAGTGTGATACCTTAAGCGTAGGCATGGAGTCGGATTGTCGAGAGCTGTAGCTTGAAGGGCTGAATGCAGTCGAGGGGTTCCTTTATTATATAGCCTTAAACCTATGAATAATAAATATCAAAGGCTTTATAATTTGATTTCAGGTAGGATTTTACGAGGTTGTTTAGAATATTAGGGTTTTTTTGTTTTTTTTGTTTTGGTACGGAGTATATGTGTCACTACAACTGATTAATTGCGAAAAGGTATTAGGCCCTTTTCTTTTGAAATTTAAATTATCGAATGAATCGAATTGAATGGAATGAATGAACTTAACTTAACTTAATAGATTTGAATAAAAAATAATAATAATAATAATAATAATAATAATAATAATAATAATAATAATAATAATAATAATAATAACAATAATACCAATAATAGTAATAAATGTTATATTAATATTATTCATTATTATTATTAATAATAAAATATCAATAAATATAATAATAATAATCTAATAAGTAATATAAAAAATAAAATAGTAATATAATAGTAATATAATAATAATATATTAGTAATATAAATAATATTATTAATAATATTATAATATATTAAATAATAAAATTTATTATTAATAATATCTAAAAAAAAATATGATAAGTATAATAATAATAATAATAATAATAATAATAATAATAATAATAATAGATGTAATATAATAATATTAATAAATATGTTATTAATAATATTACTAAAAATGAATATATTAATAAAATAATAATAATAATAATATAACAATATAATAATAATAAATATTAATACCCTAATATTGCTATTAATCATATACCCACCGCCCCTTCCAGTCTTTGCAAGAGGTCAGCTTAGAGACGGTCACATAACCCGGCTCGCTCAGATATCGTACCACCCTCGCCGCCTAGGGTAGTCAAGAAGATGGTGGAGCCGGCGGAAAAGGTTCACCGTTGGGACCTCCCCCTTAAAGAGACATAACCATACGAAGCCAATAATCGTCCTAATGGCCAACGGATGCAGTTGTGCCACGGCGACGTTCATGGCTTTAATTATGGCCGCGACGTGTTCATTAAGAGGAAATCGGAGCCCATACTCCAGATGTCTGATGTACACGCCGACACAACCTTCGGGAGGGCAACAGACAGCGTGATCACCCTCAGGGACAATAATTCTATACCCCTTGCCGAAGTTGTAATGGTCTTCAAACAGTTCCGGCCCGGCGACGGAAGCGAACTTGGTCGACCAAACGCGATCAGGGTTTATCGAACAGGCTTCGCCGTGCTACAAGAGATGCGGCCTCTCGGAATCAGATTGGGCCTTTTCATCATCGTCATCATCAAAATCCTCCAAAAATTTCTCATCAATTTCAGGAGAAGGCGACTTTCGACCCCCGAACCCTACCGGGGTGACAACCAGTGGCTCCTGCTCATCGAGATGCGACGGTTCGCCCCCCGGAGTTGAGGTACTAGGCAGAGCATCAGCAGAAGACATGGTGGCAACAATTACTTAACAAATAAAAGATTGGGGAAGAATTTGTTTGTTTACCTTGAAAGGAAATGTTACGCCGAGTAACGCTTCGAGAATTAGAGAGAGGAAACTCTTGGAAAACTAGAGAGAATAAATTTTTTGAAAAAAAGAAGTTTTGCGGAACAATTGAGGGGCATACTGCTCTATTTATAGAGCAAAGCCCATTCAGCGGACCAATCGGAGCAAAGCCCATGAAGCGTCCACCAATCAGCACCAGGCCACGTGTCAAGCATGCAGCCACGGAATGTCAATCGACATAATAGTAACCAATCTTCTTTGACACGCTCCTTGGTATCTACTTTCCAACGGTCAGCTGATCAACCAAGCTTGGCAGCACCGGCCGGGGGCAATCAAAAGCAAATGGCACTCCCAACCTTGGTCTCGGCCAGCGCCTTTTTCTTTTCCACATTGGATGTCCATTACACAACCATGTGGAGGGGGGATATGGTACGGCCTGAACAGAACCAAGCCGATAAAGAAGTTCAACATGCGCAGAATACGCTCAACACGCATCGAAGGTCCATACCACGGCATAAACTACGCTGGGGGCAAATTGATGGGGCATATTCTGCACCCGCTGACCGAGTCAACATATTGACCAAAGTCAAAGCCAAAAGACAACAAGTCAAAGAAGCCTGTCTGCCTGTCACTTGGGTCTCGGCTCGGCAACTAGCCGGCCGAGAGGCATATCCGTGTACTCACATCCAGTCCCCTCGGCATGGAGTCAACCAGGTCTGACGGCCTGCCATGGGTCCCTCGGCCGAGGGTAAGACAGTCTTTCCACCTGCTACGACAACTTGGCCACTTGGCCACTGCCCACTACGTGACAAAAGGTGAAAGTCTATAAATACTCCACATCTCTCATTGAGAAAATTAGCGAATAATAACTAGAAATCCAATAATCTGGTATAAACTCCCTTATCTCTCTACAATATACTTTGTCAAGTTAACATACGACTTATCTCTCTAAGTTTACTGACTTGAGCGTCGGAGTGAGTACGTTCGGCCCCAAGCCGAGCCCTCAGTTTGTTCATCTTTACAGGAGAGAGTGAAAGGAAGAGACAAGCAACGACATCATTCTACAAGCTTAAGTGGTCACAATAACTGCTCCGAAATTACACCCGGAACAAATATAATAATAAATAAATATAATAAATATTAATACCCTAATATTGCCATTAATCATAATAATATAATAATAAATAAATATAATAAATTTTAATAAAATAATAACAATAGTAAATAAATTAATATACTAAAAATAATAACAATAAGAATATTAAATAAGAATAATAATATTAATGTTGAAATAAACTACTCTAAACTGAACTGAACTGAATGGAGCTGATCTGAACTGAACTGAACTGAATGGAGCTGAACTGAACTGAACTGAACTTAATAGAGCTGAACTGAACTGAATTGAACTTATTATTAGAACTTAAGTTATGTCCAAAAGAACAGGGTCTTAATCCGAGTATATATCCGACTTGTAAACCTTAACCTGATTAATTAGGAACCCATTAAGGATATATGTCGTCACTACCCCGACAAACCGGTTGTTTTGCTTATTAGTTTCAAATCATGTTGAATCGATGGATTATAATTGGGTTAACCTTAGTTTCGGTTTTCAGTTGGGTACCATTTATAAAGACGACTAAGCCCAAATGCCGTCTGATAATGAGCAAGGAATACCCGTCTTTCTGCTAAACATGATCGGGTTCGCTTCTGTTAGCAATATTAAACGATTTTTGCTATTTTTTAACATAAATTCATCGTTTTTTATTTGTTTTACGGTTTCAGATGATCATTCATGAGTAGTAACATATTGAAATTGATTCGCCACCCTAAATGTTACTGACCTGGGATCTCTGGGGTTCGGACGTAACCTTCCACACTGTCATTGCGGTGTCATTCTTACTATCTTTGATATTGCATTGAGAGCTAGATGGCATATTGGCATGTAGTTTGTTCCTGTAAACTGTAATCTCAAATGTAAACATTATCCCAAGTGAATTTATTTTCTCTACAAGTTAACATCACTCTTGAAGCATATCATATTTACACCTGTGTTTTGTATCTTTAATCCGAGCATCAGCGGCAGAGCCAGAATTTGAGGTTAGCGAGGGCGAAAAATTCCAACGGGGACGAACTAGTAATGCTATAAGACACACTCGAAAAAAAAAACGGAAATTTTAACTAAAACTTGCAAGATTTTACAAAAATATATGTTCAAAAATTATAAGAGTATTAGTTACACCATTTAATTCTTTATTTAAAAAAAAAACTATTTCATTTAAATATACATACTCCCTCCCAGTCACTATAATGTTCCCACTTTCCCGAAACGGATTATTCAACTAATGTTCTCATTTCCTTTTTTGGTAACTTTTACTCTTATTTTATTCATTCATCTCCTATCACCAACCCCACACAACTCTTTTACTCCTGTTTTATTACTTTCCTTTATGTTTTGGCCCCACAATTCTTTATTTAACTACTAATAATTCGTCCATCTCTCCTATCACCAACCCCACACAACTCTTTTACTCTTATTTTAATACTTTTCCTTAAGTATTGTGCTCATATCAAATGGGAACAATATAGTGACTGAGAGGGAGTATATCATTAATATTTAATCTTATATTTTGGGAGATACTAAATAAAGAAATGAGTGTTTCGAGAAGCTAAAATGACATACTTCCCTCTGTCCCTGTCATTTGTTGTCCTTTTCCATATTGGGTGTCTCGGTGAGTTGTTGTCCTTTCTATTTTAAGAATAAACTTGATGAACAATTTGATCATTCACCCTCAATTTCTTCCACTTGTCATTTGCTAATTGGCCCCTTCCTATTTTCTTGGTCTTTGTGCCAAAATTAAAGGATAACAATTGACCGGGACGGAGGGAGTATAAAAGAACGAATGGAGTATTAATAATCATATACTGTATAAGCTTGTTATGAAAACGTAAATAAAAATGTCATACGGAAATGCAATCAATAATAAAACAACTACACAAAAGTATATAAAGAAGTAAAGAACTACCTAAAAAGTAGTCTCTCTTAACAATGACAATGATTATTGTGCGGTTTTATATGGTGATACGGTCTTACTGTATAAAAGGTAACTCATTTATTAGTAATAAATGAATAACATTTTTACAAAAATGGGTCGTGTCTTAATTATAATTTGCGAACACACCATTAAGCATTTAAGCTCCATCTAAACCATTTTTTTTTTTTTTTGTGACGAAGGAACCCGCAGCCAGCCATGTTATTTACTCCCAAGAATACTAATCAACTTAATGAAACTTTCATGTTGACGATTCACATTTTCCTGAATTTGTACTCCAACATTGTTTCGAGCCTCTTTGAACATCGCCGCCATATTCTTCATCTTCTTCTTCTTCTCCTCCTCCTCGTCGAATTCATCGTCTTTCAATCGAATTCTCTTCCCACATAACGAACCCGTACATTGTTCATCAACAAATACTAAGCTTCCTATAAACGGACCTACATAATCAAGCTGAACATTCTTCTTCTTCGTCACCACCTTCCCCTCCTCCACCACCTCCTCCTCGTCCACAACCGTGATATCCGTAATTGTATTCTTTTTATCATCACCGTCAATCTTACACAAAAGCAATCTCGATTTAGACGTCGTTAACACAATTTCACCGTTCTTTCTAGTATGTAACACCTTAATGTACTCGTCACAACTTTTAGATTCCATAACACAAACTCGAGTCCAAGAACTCGTTACACCGTACTCTTCCATCACCCACACGTAAAATTCGCTAGATTGATCGTATTGATATAATACGAGTTTCTCTTCACCGTGAATCGTGATTTTCGTAAGCGTCATAAACCTGTAATCCATATTTAATAAAATATCCGTCTCGGTAAATTCTTCCTTGTACAAATTATAAGTCAAAATCGAACATTGGTCGTAATTTGATCCCTTTGTTATCCAATGTATAGAGTTATTAAGAAAAACACCGTCTTCAATAATACTTGACACGGGTTTCGAGAGTAACCCATCGACCGTCTTCCAATCCCTAGAACTTAGTGCATATACATAGGCCCAACACTTGTTGTAGTCAGGTAGAATCTCGATTTTAACAACTTTATAGTCGATACCAAAACGATCAAATCCAAACCCTATAGCACACGATTTTCCACAAGTCGAGACCGGAGTAGGAGGTGGTAACAATAGACTCTTTCCCAAAAAAGGGTTCCACAAAATAATATTAGAATCGGTCGGGTGATAAATTTTAGCAAAACAGACCAGACCGTAAATCGAACCGAGTAAGGAATAAGCGGGTTCGATTGAAATACTAGTGATTTCTTTGAAGAATTTAAATTGTTTACCGGTGTCGCGATATGACAAAAATCTTTGGAGTCCACCCTTGTTGTAGGAGTAAATATGGTAGCCCGTGTCGTATATCGATGATGCTAACATAAGGGAAGGACTGCTTATAATCGCGTAAATCGATTTACATGTACTCATCAATCGTAGTAGACTTTTTAAGGGTAATCCCTTGAGGATTTCGACTTGAACATCCGTTGGAAATTTGTCTAACCATGAATTCATCTTGATTGAATTTTTTTTTTAATAAGAAGAATGATAATGATAATTAGGTTAAGTTCATGAGATAATGAGATATATAAACATAGATCATAGATGTATATTTATATATATATAGTATAAAAACTGAATATTGTATTTCCTAAATAAGAATCCTAATCGGATTAAGTCGGTCAAATATTTACATACATTGCTTCGGTTATAGTTGTCAAAAGATCCTATTTTGTGGAGAATTATTTTTGGGTGGTGCTCATTCATGGACGAGTTTTATTTTTTCATGGACGCAAATGACCATTTTACCCCTCTTATTTATTTCAATGAATTCACTTTCTTTTCATTCCAATTCAATTTGTTTCAATTTTCTCCCTCTAACCCCAATCACCCCCACCCGTCAGTCACCATCCCCCACCGTCAATGTCGCCCCTGCTACATCGGCCGGTCTTGACGACTTCCTCAAAAAAGGAAAAAAAAAATCAAACAAGCGTTTTACATCAAACCAAAATTTCCCTTGGTGAAATTACATGACAAGAATTACTGCCTAGTCAATTAAAAACATCACCTTATTACCTTATTATCTACTCCGTATAAGATTTCGCCTGTGTAGTGTATGAAGAATCAACATAGAGAAACAATTGCAAGACATTATACACTGAAGAAATGATAAACGAAATTTGTGCTCTTTATGTCCATTGTTGGTGTTCAATATAATGGCACACTAAAACTAACGAATGACTCTCCCCAACGTCGGCAATGGCCGCCGTTCCTTACCCTAACGCTGACAACGGTTTAAGCAAACCCTAATTTAATTAGTGTAAATTAATTCCTTAATTTGATATGATATAATTAATAAAATCAAGAATTAAAATTATTACTTGATCGATACGAGAATTAGCATCCATAATTGTGTAATTTGACGGATTTGAGTAATTTTGTGGATTTGATTAATTTTGTGAGAGGGAGAATTAGAGAGTTTTTTTTTTCTGTTTGTAAGCAAAGGACATACAATGGAAAAATAATGAAAAAAAGTCCATGATTGAGTAAAACCCGTACATGAATGAGCAACTACGTTATTTTTTGGTAAAAAAAATACTTGTGTATGGCAGTTTTATACAAATTTGTCGTAAAACGGGATTTTAATAATTACTTTTACTTACTAATAGGGTTGTATTTGAACCCATTTTGCAACTATATTAATATAAAACTGTCTTATACAAAATTAACTCTATTTTTATTTTATTATGCATGGTATCTTATGGAGTAATTAATTGGAGAATTCGAAAAGAGAGTTTTTATGGGAAGTGTGTATATATGAAGCTAAAGGTTTAAGGTAAATACATCCTCAATTCATGGATTTAGATGTGCTTCTATTTGAATAATTGAATTGATTACATTCTTAATTCTCAATTCATGAATTAGTGTGCGATATAAATGTTCCGGGTGTAAATCCAGAGCAGATATTTGATACCACTCGTAGCTAGTAGAATGATGTCCTTGCTAGAATCCTTCCTGCGGTCTCCTGAAACGATGAACAAACTGAGGGCTCGGCTTTGGCCGAGCGTACTCACTCCGACGCTCAAGTCAGTAAACTTAGAGAGGTAAGTTGTTACTTGGCTAAGAGTGTATTGTAGAGAGATAAGGAAGATATTACCAGATGAATAGTGGTTATTAGGTCAATTTGTGGATCCTTTCCTCAATGAAGGTTGAGGAGTATTTATAGGCATTCACCTTTTGTCACGTAGTGGCCAAGTTGCCAAGTGGCTCATTAGGTGGAAAGACCGTTGTACCCTCGGCCGATGGACCTGTGGTAGGCTCGCCGAGGGTCTTGGATATGAGTACGCGGATATGTGTCCCGGCTGGCTAGTTGTCTGGCCGAGACCAGTGACAGCCGATGGATTGTATCGGCTAGCCGTCTAAGTCGTTGACTTTGCTATGGATACCCTTGACCTTGCTCAATATGTTGACTTGGTCAGCGGTGCAGAATATGCCCCATCAATTTGCCCCCAGCGTAGTCTATGCCGTGGCATGGGCTCCGATGTATGTTGAGCGTATATTTCGCGCAAGTATTTTGCAAAAATTTTTCGCGTCGGCTTCTTCCGATGCATCGGCTTGATCATTCGTAGGCCTACCATATCCCCCTCCACATGGATGCGTAAAGGGTATCCGATGTGGGAAAGAATGATGATCGGCCGAGACCGGGCCGAGAGTCTTGGTTGTTTTTGATTGCCCCCGGCCGTGCTTCCGGCTTGGTCGATCATGTGGCCGGCGGAGAGCGGGTACTTAGGAATTTGCTGAGGGAGATGAACAGGCGAATAGATGTGAACGGGCGTGTTGAATACGCTTGGTCACTGTAGTATTGATTGACATTTAAGCGTTGCAACGATTGACATTCCGTGGTTGCATGTCCGACACGTGTCCGCCGCGCCGATTGGTTGACGCTTCATGGGTGTGCCCTCGATTGGTCCCTCTTTGTGGGCTTTTCCCTATAAATAGGGCAGTTTATTCCGTGATTTTGGCCATTACTTTCATTTCCTCAAATTTTCGAAAATTTTCTCCCAAAATCTTCATCTCTCTAAACTTTCAAGGGCTTTCTCTTCTTCAAATCTTCGGTCTTCGATCCGGCGAGTGTGTTTCTTCAAGGTAAATCAAACACATTTTCTTTTATTTCGTTAGTGATTTGTTGTGAACATGTCTTCTGTTGACGCCGGGACTAGTGCTTCTGCGCCGGGGGGTTCCCCGCCGCATCTCGACGAGGAGGGGGTGCTAGAGGTCGTCCCGTTAAGACACTGGGGCCCTAGGTCTCCTTCTCCCGTAGCTGATTTGCCCCTTGTGGAGGAGTTGGATGATGAGGATGATGCTGATGTTGTTAATGATGGCGATGAGAGGGCTCCCGTTGATGGTGGGAGGACGGCTATCTCGGATCATGGTGAGGCTTGCACGACTGGCCTCGACCGTGCGTTTACGAGTAAATTCGCAAGCAGCTCCGGAGAGACTCTTTTCGGAGATCATTTCTTCTTCGGTGAGGGGTATAAAATTGTTATCCCTAAGAAGGGTCAGGCGGTCTGCTGTCCTCCCCCGGGTCATATCGGCGTGCACATTAGGCATCTGGAGTATGGGCTCCGGTTTCCTTTGAATGAACACGTCATGGCCATCGTCAAGGCTATGAACGTTGCCGTGGCTCAACTGCATCCGTTGGCCATGAGGACGATAGTCAGCTTTGTATGGATCTGTCTCTTTAGGGGGGAGGTCCCGTCAGTTAACTTGTTTCGTCGCCTCCATAGTCTTCGGCCGTCAAAATCTAGCAAAGTGGGGTGGTACAGCGTACAGACGGAGCCAGGCTATGTCACCGTGAACAAGCTTACCTCTTGCAAGGGATGGCGGGGGGCGATGGGTGTACGTCCGAGTCTTGGGAGGACTACCCATTGCCTCGGTCTTTCCGAGCCCCGTTTACTTACGGTGTGAGACCGGGGAAGAGTATGAGAGACACGTCTCCCTGGGTAGCAAGGTTAAGATGGACGCTTCGTTTGTCTCTCTTACCTCGGATGAGGAGCGGGCAATGCGGCTATTTGATCCGAGGAGGGATGGCGCCCCGACTCGGATTATTCTTCAGGATGAGCTGTTATGCCGCGTCGGCCTCATACCGGCCCTCAGCTGGGGTGAGTGGGGTCGGTGTGAGGCCCACCTTTGCTTGTTATGTTCCTTTTTCAGAGCCTTGTTTTACTTCCTTTATGTAACCTTTGTTTGATTTCTTGCAGATCGGTTTGGGCGGGATCTGTCTGAGAAGGACTTGAAGAGGCTAGGGCTTGATAAGGACGGGAAGGTTGTCAACCGGCATCCTACGGCTGATTCGAAGGATCGTAGGCTAGCCCCCAACGAAGTTATGGAAAAGCAGGCGAGGGGGTTGGATCGGGAGACGGCCCAGGCGCGGGTTCTTGGAGGCGTGCCGAAGAGGTCGAAAAAGGCGGCGTCCAAGTCGGCGGCGGTTTCAACGCCAACTCCCTCTATCACCCCGGTGGTCCAAAAGGATCATGTGGAGGTGATCAAACATTCGAGGAGCGGTGACCGTTGCTAAGGTCCCTTCTCCGAAGAAGAGGAAAGACCCACCGCCCGCCCCCCCCCGCCGGGAGAAACCGCCTCCACGAGCCCTCCAAAAAGAGGGTCCAAACTGGTACGGATCTAACCTGCGGTTCGGATTTAGCCGGTTCATTGGACGTTCCTGATGACAGACTTTCTGATGTGTCCATGCACGGCGACATGGATGCTCTGTGTAAATTTTTTTGTAGATCCATCATCGGCAGCCGGCGTTCTCACTGATCGGCAAGCAGGGAAGCAGCCTGAGAAGGCGATTGAGACGACGGGTGACAGGAATGTCACCGTTGATTCCTTACCCCAGGAGGCTACTCCTACCGAGCTCGTGGCAGAAGGTGAGAGGATATACAAGAGGTTGGGGAAGTGGATCCGTCTAGCCGGCTCCCTCGTTAAGGAGCAGGAAAAGGCCGTGGCCCAATCTGGGCCACTGACTGCAAAGCTCAAGCTTGATCTCTCTGCTGCGAGAGGGGAAGCCGGGAAGGCTAGGCTGGATCTTCGTGCTGCCGAGAAGCGTGCGGAGGAGGCTGAGAAACTGCTGAAGGCCGAGAGGGCCAAAGTTGAGGATGCTGACGGCGCCATGGCCAAGATGATGGATGAGCGGGACAGGTATAAGGGCGCCTACGATGCTGCGGTTGCCAAAAGGGACGAGTGGGAGGATCGGTTCCAGAAGCAGGCGGAGGTGCTCAGGGACACGCAGGCTATCCTTGCTCAAAAGGAGAAGGATGTTGAGATGCTCCAAGATGATCTCCTCCCTAAGATGTGCGTTCAGTTCCGGGATCAGGCCGAGGAGGCGGCCAAGGAGGCAATCAGAAGGCTTGTTACCGACGGTTCCTTCCCGTGGGACAAGTTTGACGAGATCCTGGATGAGATGGCTGAAGCTGCGGAAGCAGCGGCTGCGGAGAAGGCGGCCTCTGATGCAAAGGTGAGGGAGGACGCAAGGCTAAAGGCGCTCGAAAATGTCGGGCCTTCTTCAGAGCCGGCCACCGAAAATGCTGCTGCTACCGATGGAGTGCAGCAACAGGCATAGGGAGACGGGCGGTCGTCACCGGACTCACCCTAAGCATCTCGGATAGCCTTAGCTGTTCGGGGGCCAACTATTGAGCCTTTCCTCCCTGCCATCTTTTGGCGCTTCAATTGATATGCTTGTAATCTTTTGCTTTTCTTTTCCTTGTTTGTAAAAACTTTCTTGGTAGGTTGCGTTTAGGCTTACCCCTATGGGGACGGCCGTCGTCTGTATTCTTCCTTAAGTTCTTTCAACAAAGTTTGTCCTATTGGCCTTTGGCTTGGCCGAGGCATTGATCAAGCACCTTGGTTTGTCTTTTTGCGTTATTTAATTGAGTGTCTTCGTTTTTACCTTTGGTATTGCCGAGGTAGTTTGAATGCATATCTCAACCGCGTAACGTCTTTGATGTATTGCCCGATGTATCCCCGTCGCTCTCGGCGAGTTGCCGAGGTAATCGGGGTTACGGCTTGATAACAATTCTTCTAGCGCACGGTCATTGTGTCCCCGTCGCTCTCGGCCAATTGCCAAGGTAACGGGGTTATGGCTCGGCAAAGAATTCTTCCGGCGTGCACGGTCATTGTGTCCCCGTCGCTCTCGGCCAATTGCCAAGGTAACGGGGTTATGGCTCGGCAGCAATTCTTCGGCGTACATCGGTCATTGTGTCCCCCGTCGCTCTCGGCCAATTGCCAAGGTAACGGGGTTATGGCTCGGCAGCAATTCTTCTAGCGCACCGGTCATTGTGTCCCCGTCGCTCTCGCCAATGCCAAGGTAACGGGGTTATGGCTCGGCAGCAATTCTTCTAGCGTACCGGTCATTGTGTCCCCGTCGCTCTCGGCCAATTGCCAAGGTAACGGGGTTATGGCTCGGCGGCAATTCTTCTAGCGCACGGTCATTGTGTCCCCGTCGCTCTCGGCCAATTGCCAAGGTAACGGGGTTATGGCTCGGCAACAATTCTTCTAGCGTCACGGTCATTGTGTCCCCGTCGCTCTCGGCCAATTGCCAAGGTAACGGGGTTATGGCTCGGCAGCAATTCTTCCAGCGTGCACGGTCATTGTGTCCCCGTCGCTCTCGCCAATTGCAAGGTAACGGGGTTATGGCTCGCGAAGACAATTCTTCTAGCGTACCGGTCATTGTGTCCCCGTCGCTCTCGCCCAATTGCCAAGGTAACGGGGTTATGGCTCAAGAAGAATTCTTCGGCGTGCGGTCATTGTGTCCCCGTCGCTCTCGGCCAATTGCCAAGGTAACGGGGTTATGGCTCGCAAACAATTCTTCCGCGCACGGTCATTGTGTCCCCGTCGCTCTCGGCCAATGCCAAGGTAACGGGGTTATGGCTCGGCGGCGATTCTTCCGCGCACGGTCATTGTGTCCCCGTCGCTCTCGGCCAATTGCCAAGGTAACGGGGTTATGGCTCGGCAGCAATTCTTCTCTTTGGGTGGCAACTATGGAGGGGACAAGCACTTGGAAGAAAAACTTGGTTGTTTCTTTATTTAAGATCACGCGTTGGGGTGTCCACATTGGGTTTTGACACCTCCGCCGCTACACAAAGTACTTTCTCAAGTTGTCGGTGTTCCAATGGCTCATCAAAGGCACACCCTCCATGTCTGTCAGCCGGTATGTACCCGGCCTCATTTCTTCAACCACCTTGTAGGGACCCTCCCAGTTGGCCGTCAGTTTACCGTGAATATTTCCTTTGTTGGTGGCGGCCGACTTTCTTAGGACTAGGTCTCCTACTTTTAAGTCCCTTTTGTGGACTCTTCGGTTGTAGGCTCTTCTCATACGATTTTGGTATACTGCCAAGTTGAGGCGTGCTGTATCCCGGCTTTCTTCGACCAGATCTAGGGAGGCTTTAAGGCCTTCCTCATTTTCGACCGGGTTAAAGGTAGCCGTTCTGAATGTTGGCACCGTCGCTTCAATTGGTAGGACTGCTTCGGATCCATAGACTAAGTGGAAAGGGGAGTACCCCGTTGCTTCTTTCTCCGTGGTTCGTAGGGACCATAGGACGTCGGGTAGTTCATCGGCCCACCTTCCTTTAAGGTCTTCCACTGTCTTCTTCAAACCGTTGAGGATCGTTTTATTGTCGCCTCACTTTGTCCGTTGCTCTGTGGGTGGCAGACGGAGGAGAATGCGTACTTGATGCCAAGCTCTTCTAACCAGTTCATTATCAGGTCACTCCAAAATTCTCGGCCGTGGTCGAACACCATGACTTGGGGCAATCCGAAACGGGTTATAACATTTTCCCAGATTACCTTTCTGACGGCCGCTGTGGTCTTCGCCGTCATCGCTACGCCTTCAACCCATTTGGTGAAGTAATCAACGGCGACGATCAAGAACTTCCTTCCTCCGGAGGCCGTTGGAAATGGCCCTAGCATGTCCATCCCCCACTGTGCGAAAGGGAGGGGGCTAAGCACCGGTTGCAGGTCTCGGGAAGGAGCGTGTATTACCGGGGCGTGCATCTGGCAGTTTGCGCATTTCTTGGTCTTCGTTCTGGAGTCCTGAAGCATGGTGGGCCAGAAGTAGCCGGCTCGGAGAGCTTTGTGGGCTAGCGTTCTCGCCCCCATGTGGTGTCCGCATATGCCCTCGTGGATCTCCGTCAGTATTAGCTCTGCGTCGGTTGGACCGACACATTTCAAGAGTGGTCTTATTACGGACCTTCTGTACAAGTTCCCCTTCGAATACCAAGTACCTGGCGGCGATCCTTTTGAGCTTAGCCGAGAGATTGCGGTTATCCGGCAACTCACTTGTGAGCTTGTATTTCATTATCGGAGTCATCCACGTTGTCTCGGTCTCTACGTTGCCCATCATGCCGACGTCCTCGATGATACTCTTCGTATTCCTGATATCTACCAGCACGGTTCGGCGGATGTTCTTGATGGTTGAGCTGGCAAGTTTGGAGAGAGCGTCGGCCCGGTTGTTCTCGGACCTGGGGATGCACTGAATTTTGAAAAACTTCAATTTTGCTGTGTCGGCTTTTACCCTTTCCAGGTATCTGACCATCCCATCGTCTCGCGCCTCGAACTCTCCTCTGATTTGGTTGGTAACCAATAGTGAGTCTGTCTTCAACACAATGTGTTCTGCTCCGGCGGCCCTGGCTAGTTCGACCCCTGTTATCACTGCTTCGTATTCGGATTCGTTGTTTGAGGCCGGGAAGGTGAACTTCAAAGCGTACTCAAACTCGTCCCCGTTTGGGCTGATGATAAGGATGCCGGCGCCTGCGCTGTTTGTTGTGGAGGACCCGTCGGTGAATACCTCCCATACACCGGGGTGTATCTCTTCTTGATATGTGCACTCGGCCGGAAATGCAAGTGCTTGCCCTTATCGAAGGCCTTGGTTTGTATTCAATGCCGAAGCCGGATAGCTCCACCGCCCACTTGACGAGTCTGCCGGATTGTTCAAATTTTTCCAGTGCTTTCTCCAATGGCTGGTCGGTTAGGACCGTCACGGGATGGGCGTCGAAGTAGGGTTTTAACTTCCTTGCGGCAATGACGACGGCGAAAGCCGCTTTTTCAATCAGCGGGTAATTCCTTTCGGCTGGCAACAGTGTGTGGCTGACAAAGTAGATTGGATGTTGCTGTTTGTCTTCTTCCCTGATGATCACGGCGCTGACCGTGGCCGAGGTAACTGCTATGTATAGGTATAGCGTCTCCCCTAGCATCGGCCTGGACAGAGTCGGGAGGGTCTGAAGATGAGCTTTTAGTTGTTTGAAAGCTGTGCTCTGTTCTTCCCCCCAGCTGAAGTCTTTATTCCCCTTTAACACTTTGAAGAATGGGGTGCTCTTGTCGGCTGATCGAGAGATGAAACGGGCGAGAGCCGCCATTCTCCCGGTCAGTACCATAACCTCTTTTCGGTTCCTTGGTTCCGGCAGTTTTAAGATTGCTTGGACTTTATCTGGATTGGCATCAATGCCTCTGGCACTGACGAGTACACCGAGGAATTTACTGCCGGACACACCGAAGTTGCACTTCATTGGGTTGAGCTTCATCATGTACTTCCTTAGTGAAAGAATGTTTCCGTAAGTCGGCCAAGTGCTCATTTGTCGGACTTGCTTTTCACAATAGCGTCGTCGACGTAAGCCTCGATGTTTCGCCCTTTTTGACTTTGGAATACTTTGTCCACCAGTCTGGTGTACGTTGCACCGGCGTTTTTCAAACCAAACGGCATCATTTTGTACATGTATGTGCCGTTCGCGGTGATGAATGCGCATTTAGGCATGTCCTCCTCATCCATGAATACCTGGTGATATCCCGAGAAGGCGTCTAGCAGGCTCGCATGGTGTAGCTGCCGTGGCGTCGATTAAGCTATCTATCCGAGGCAAAGGGTAACAATCCTTGGGGCATGCTTTATTAAGGTTGGTAAAATCTACGCACATTCTCCATGCCCCCGATGACTTCTTCACCATCACGACGTTGGCTAACCACTCAGGATAAGTACAAGGCATGATGAAGCCCGCTTCTAGTAATTTATCTACCTCGGCTTTGATGGCGTCATCTTTTCTCCGAGGAGTTTCTCATCCTTTGCTTGACAGGGCGAGCGGTGGGGAGTACGTTTAGCTTGTGAATGATTACCTCCCGGCTCACGCCTGGCATCTCGGCCGCTGAGTAGGCGAAGACGTCTTTGTTTTCCCTCAGCAGATCTAGGAGAGCGGCTCTGAACTTTGGTTCCAGGTCGACGCCGATAGTCACGGTGCGGCCTGGGTCAATCTCTACTTCCTCGGTCTCCGCTCCCTCTACCATGCCGACGGTGGTATCAATGGGTTTGCCATCCTGTCGTAAGGATGGGCTTTTCCCCTTTTCTGATTTCTTCGCCGTCTTGAAGGATTGCAGGTTGCACCCTCTGGCGGATGCTTGGATATTCACCACCTCGTCGTTCTCGTTCTTCGAGGTGAGTTTATGCGCTTCCCCCCGGTCCGAGACATACATCAATGTCAGAGCCCGGATGGATATCACCGCGTCAGCCTCACTCAGGGTGTTTCGGCCTATGAGGACGTTGTAGGCGGATGAACCGTCAATGACCACGAATTCCGATATAACGTTCCTGGCTGTGCCTCGCTCCCCGAACATTACTGGCAGCCTGATTGACCCCAGGGGTACCATGCCGGCCCCAGAGAAGCTGTACAACGGGCTGGTGCAGGGGGTCAAGTCTTCAACCTTCAGACCGAGGCTAAGAAAGCATTCTCCGTACATAATATTTGTGTAAGCGCCTGTGTCAATTAGGCACCTCTTCACCAAGTGGTTGGCTATGTCCAGGTGGACTGTAAGTGGGTCGCTGTGAGGAGCGACGATTCCTTCGTAATCCTTCTTCCCGATGGTCATATCGGGGATGTTGGAAGCGGGGGTTGCTAGGTTGGGCACAAAGTTGATGGCCTGATATAGCTCGTTCAGGTGCCGTTTGTACCTACGAGTGGACTCGCCGTTCTCGTTGCCCCCGATGACGATATTGATTACTCCTTTCCGTTCTGAGACGGGCTTCTTAGTCGATCCGCCGGCATCTGTTCTTCGGCCTTCGGCAATATATCTGCCTAGGCTTCCCGTTCGGATCAGTTCCTCAATGGCATTTTTCAGATGTCGGCAATCGTTTGTTAAGTGGCCGGTGCAGCCATGGTACTCGCAGTATTGGCTTGTGTCGCCGTCGCCCCTCGGCAGGGGCCTTTCCACGCCCGACCTTCGCTTTTGCTCATGGCGAAGACTTCTGCGGCGGATACGACCAGGGGGGTGTGATCATTGTCTTGCTTTCGATAGTATGGTGCCGAACTCCCCGGCGCCCGTGAGTTCTGTTTCCTTGTGGACCTATCGACCGTGACCTATTGTCGTCACGGCGTCTTCCGTCCATTTGTCCTCCCGGTGGTTCCTCTTTTCTGAGGGCTCAGTCTCGCTGGGGCCTACCCAGGTCTTGTGGTAGTCTTCTACTCTGATGGCCTGGTCGGTCATCTTCCTGGCGGCATCCAGGCCCAGGCCTCCGTGCTTGATGAGCTCGTCTTTTAAGTTCCCCTCCGGGAGGCCCTTCATTAGCGCGAAAGCCGCCAATTCGGGGTTGATCTCCGAATCTGCTTGTGACTGCCGTCGAACCTTTTCACATAGCTCGAGACTCGCCCTCTTCCGCTTGATAGTCAAGAGGTCCGATGTCTCCACGGCCCTCCTCTTGTTGCAAGAGTCTTTGGGCTAAGAAACGCGTCCTTTAGGTCGGCGAAACAAGATACCGAACCGTCGGGAAGCCCCTTGTACCAACTTTGAGCCGGCCCGTGCAGAGTCGTCGGGAAGACCGCACACGGACCTCGTCGGGTGCTCCCATACCGACATGTAAGACTCAAAGGCCTCGACGTGGTCGGTTGGGTTGGGTCCTTGTCTCCTTTATACGTGAACGCGGCAATTTCGGCTTGGTTGGCACGGCGGTGTTAAGGACATAATCACCGAGTGGTGCTTGACCACGTGTCGAATGACACGCGCGACCGACTCCTTGCATTCCTGGTCCGGCTCCTCTCCTCGTAGCGGGAAGGACTCCTTCTGCGACTTGGGCTTCTTCTCCGACTCTCCTGAGTTGGGCTTCTTTGGTTCCTCCGGGGTGTGCCTCGTAGGTGTTGCGGCGACGCTGTCCTCTCCCGAGTGCGAGAAGGACTTATGTTTACCACAACCACCTTGGGCTCCTCCGGCGTCTTGATGAGGTCAGCTTCTCCCGAGTGCTCCGTTCAAGTTTTCTGAGTCACGTTTTGGGCCCTGGTTTCTTGGACGGTCTCCGCCGCTCCTGTCGGCGTGACGGCTTGAGTTGGCGTACTCCCAATTAGGTCCAGGAGCGTTTTCAATTTTGCTACGTCAACGACATGTCCCATGATGGTGACGTGGTTGACGGGCGGCGGTGTGTCCGGTATTATCGGCATTCCGAATTCCGGTTGGATTACTCCGCCGGTGGAGGGTTGCAATACTCCAGAATGGTGAAATGTATCATCCTGGTGTAGTTCGGCTTCGTCGGTCACGACTATTTGTTGTTTTGACATCTTCTTAGCTCTTGGGGTGGGTTTTTCTTGTGTTTTTGTTTTTGTTGTTTGGGAATGAATGTGACTAGCTTTTAGTGTCTAACTTCCCACAGACGGCGCCAATTGTTCCGGGTGTAAATCCAGAGCAGATATTTGATACCACTCGTAGCTAGTAGAATGATGTCCTTGCTAGAATCCTTCCTGCGGTCTCCTGAAACGATGAACAAACTGAGGGCTCGGCTTTGGCCGAGCGTACTCACTCCGACGCTCAAGTCAGTAAACTTAGAGAGGTAAGTTGTTACTTGGCTAAGAGTGTATTGTAGAGAGATAAGGAAGATATTACGAGATGAATAGTGGTTATTAGGTCAATTTGTGGATCCTTTCCTCAATGAAGGTTGAGGAGTATTTATAGGCATTCACCTTTTGTCACGTAGTGGCCAAGTGGCTCATTAGGTGGAAAGACCGTTGTACCCTCGGCCGATGGACCTGTGGTAGGCTCGCCGAGGGTCTTGGATATGAGTACGCGGATATGTGTCCCGGCTGGCTAGTTGTCTGGCCGAGACCCAGGTGACAGGCCGATGGATTGTATCGGCTAGGCTGTCTAAGTCGTTGACTTTGCTATGGATACCCTTGACCTTGCTCAATATGTTGACTTGGTCAGCGGTGCAGAATATGCCCCATCAATAAATTTTGTAGTTTATGCGAAATTGCAATTCGATTCTTTTATAAAACTGTCTCGTATTAAAATTTATAAAAGGTACTCCCTATGTGATACGAGTCTGACCTATTCGTGGAATATAACTCTTTTATAATATATGCGATCGCGTGAAAATCATCTCGAGACCATTTTAATTTATAATTTAATATAAAATGTGTAAAGTAATAAAAAAAATAGTTGCAAATAATGTAGAACGGTTCACTAAGAAAATAAAAAACTTGTAGTAAAAAAAAAAGCATGTTTATATATATGTGAATTTGTTACAAGCTCAAATAGGAGATAAAAATGTTTTTTTTTCAACGAAACACACACTTAGTCACATTATAATTGAAGGTGAGGAGGGATTTGAACTTGGGATGAGAGATAAAAAGTCTTTGGGATGAGAGATAAAAATGATGAAATCAAACTAGTAAAGTTTTAACTTAGATGTACTTTGATACTTTTATAGTGTTTTTATCTCTCTACTAACTCTCCTCTCCCCTCTCTCTAGAAAAACCTAAAACAAAAGCCATTGTTTCCGCCGCCGCCACCAATCACATACACTCCTCCCTTCTCCACCTACCTGATCGCCGGTGATGGGCTCATCCAAGGGCTTGTCTCCGGCGATCCCCCACATCTCCCACCTAGTTTAACCCTTTATGAACCTCACCCTTTTTTATCTCGGGTCGGACACCTCGTTTTTGGGCGGATCGTGGTTGCCGCTTTAACCGTGGGACTCCTGTCCCTCTGATTCCTCGTCCTGTCGCTGAAATCCGTACATGCAATCAAGGGGTGATCCCCTTTCCCCAACCCCTGGTAAGGCTCTTGTCTTCCTGTCGTTTTTCGGCCTCCGTGGTGGTGGTGCCGATGTGGTTTCTGACGAGTTTCGTCTTTTGTTGTGTCTGTCTTTGAGTCTTGCTCTTTGGATCGGTTAGGACCGATTGGTGATCCCCCCATCTCCCCCACCAATCGGTCTTTTGCCCGGTTTTTATGCATTTCGTGTTTGGGTCGGTTTTTGGTCCGATTGGTGATCCCCCCACTTCCCCCACCTCTCGACCCATTTTCCTTGTCGTGTCGGGTTAGGAGCATAGCTTTTCGGGTCAGTTTGGGACCGTTTGGTGATCCCCCCATTTCCCCCACCAATGGGTCCCTTGTCCTGTGTGTCGGTGTTGGTATTGGTTGCATGTATGGCGGTGGTCCTGGGAGGTTTTGTGTGGTGAAATGGGTGTCCTTTGCTGGTTTGTGGCTGTTGACCGGTAGGACTGTCAGTTTTTTTGTTCTTTTATGTCGTCGTTTGTGTGATGCGTTGGTGTCCGTCTTAGTCGAGTGGTGTGAGGTCTTGGGTTTGGGGTTCTTTTCGTGTGAGATGCTTGGTAGGTGGAGTTCGGATTTGGCTGTGTTTTTGGTTGGGAGGGTTGTGGTGGTTTTCACTACTGTTAAATGGCTTTTTCCTGTTTTTTGTGTCGTCGAATAAATTTAGCCGTTTTTTCAAGGATATTTTGGGTGTCCTGTCTCATTATCCTCGGGAGGTTGGCTATTGATTGGTGTCTGGTTTGGGTTGGATCCGTCGGTAGACGGTGCTTTAATGCATTTATGGACAGAAAATTGGTCGAGGAGACTCATGTGATGTGGTTTTTGTACAAGCTGGGTTTGTTGGTCCGTCGTTCATGTGACTGTAGAGTCCGTTTGTCTTGGTGTAGGAGCTCATGCTCCATCGGATGCAGCCTATTGCCTGTCATCCACCATCCCTTTCTAGGCTCTTGTGGCGTAAGTGCACCACGCTATCGTCACTCCGCAACTCACAGGTATCGGAGGCTTCCACGAAATGTTAGCTGCTTGCACAACGACGATAAGGTGTCTTGCGCCAATTATTTAGTACTCCACCAACTTGTTTTTGCTACCAGACATGGTCTTTTGCTAGTTTTAAATTTTCGTATTGTAGTTTGTGTACTTACAAGTGTAATAAGGGCGTAGTTTGCCCGAACTTTATGTAGGTGTACCTTTCTTTACCGCTGCAAAAAAAAAAAAAAAAAAAAAAAAAACTTTTATAGTACAAGTAAGTTCTTGTAATAAATAATCGATGTAAAAGAAGCATGTATAATGTATTACTCCCTCCTATTCTGGATAATTGTCTTATTGTCTATTTTCGTCTATTTACATAACTGTCTCATTGTTCCTTTTTTGTAATGTTTTTTCTTACATAATTACTATACTACCCTTATTATTTTTCATTATTTACAACCCAACCCACCTTTAATCCATCCTATTAGTACTTTTCATTGGTCATTTCCATCTATTCACTCACTTTTTTAATTCTTGTGTCATTTCAACAATGGGATAGTTATCCAGAATAGGAGAGAGTAATACATTATACATGCTTCTTTTACATCGATTATTTGTTTACTTTTTTATATCAACATAATATATAAAGTTAAAGCAATTTTGTTGTCAATTAATGAAATAATATCGTCATTACATATTCGTGTGAAACAATCTTACACAAATTTGTTATAAAACAACTATTTTAATGCAATCACTTTATCCCCTTACGATAAATGTTTCAATCCGTGTTACACTTTACTTATGTTGTAAAACCATCGTACATATCACAAACTGGCACGTCGTTTAAATGTAGGGTTTTTTGTCAGAAACTACCTTTTATTTAGGGTTATTTGTGAACGATTACCTTTCATTTTATTTTTGGTTTTCAACTACCTTTCATTTTTTTTTTTTGCAAAAGACTACCAGAATTCCACTTCCGACTAAAAAAAGTCTACTCTCCGACGTTAAGTCGTCATTTTCATGTTAAATTTAATTGCTTACTTCTTAAACCTAATAATTGACGATAAATATTGATTAAACCCAACATTAATCACCTCAATTTGTACATCTCTTACCCGAATCAAAATCCTAATTCATCAAACAAACCACCATGGAAATTTATCAGGACATGGTAAATACTTCTTCAACAATAATGATCTATTATGGGCAAACAAAGCCGCCTAGTGTTAACTATTCGAAAATAATCATGGATTCACTCTCAGGATTACTTGTCTACTATCTCATTAGTTTTCTTATACCCACCATCTTCGCATGAAGAGAAAAAAAGGGTACTTTAATATGTTTGAGATGGATTCATGGACATTAGGTTGATGAATCGTGAGTAGTCTATAAGCTAATGTTGTCGAATGTAAAGACGTAGTTGAAGGTGACAGAAAGGTGATTTTACGACGAAGATGGAGAGGGAGATTGAGATTGAATAGACTTTTGATAAGGTGTTGGGCATGGAGAAGAGTTTTTTCACATTTTTTAGGAGGGTTTTTTTGTTAGAAACTACCTTTTATTTAGTGTCATTTGTGAACAACTACCTTTTATTTTATTTTTGGCTTTCAAATACCTTTTATTTCTTCATTTTGCGAAAGACTACCAGAAATCCACTTCCGGCGAAAAAAAGTCAACTTTCTGACGTTGACTGAAATGAAAACTAAGTGTAAAAAAAAATCGAATAAGGAAAGATTAACGTAAATTCCTTAAAAGTAGTCAGAAGATCTAGTCCCTGGTAGAACTCTCTAGAATCCCCTCAACCAATGCCACACCACATAAACCAAATTAAAACAGACAATTCTAGATCTTTTCCAATCACAAAATCAACGGTCACGATCTAATCTGAAAGCTCCTCCTTCAATCCTAACCGTCCACACTATTTAAACAACCTTATATATATACACACACAAATACTCCCAATTTCGCAAACAAACTTGGAAAAACTACGAGAAAACTCCCGAAAGAGAAAATGTTTGGAAGGGCGCCAAAGAAGAGTGATAATACGAGGTATTATGAGATATTGGGTGTGTCACAGAAAGCTACACCTGATGAATTGAAGAAAGCGTATAAGAAAGCTGCTATTAAGAATCATCCTGATAAAGGTGGTGATCCTGAGAAGGTATTTTTCTTTTTAATTTCACTTGTTTTAATTTGATTTAATCGGAGTAAGTCTCTTGTATGACGGTTTTACGTAATGATATTTGTATGGTGCAATTTGGTTGTTTTAGTTGGTGTTTGATTTTGATGAATACTCCCTACGATTCAATCATTTGTTTACATTTGATTAGAATAACCTCGCAACAATTATAAAAGATAAACAAATGGCCGAGATCAAAAGAGTGATTTTGATTGTTTTGTTTAACTTTTTTATTTGTTGGTAGAGTTATTTTAATCGAAGTTAAACAATTGATTATAAATTTGTGATGACACTATTAAATGATGGAAATGGGATTAATTAGAAGTGTAGGTAAACAAATTATCGAGACGAAATGGTACAGTATATTGGAATTTTAAAGTCATGTAAATAGTGGTAGAACCAGGATTTTAAATTGGAAAATGGGTTAGCGTTACCCGTGGCGCCCAATTTTGGCGCCACCATCTCACAAGCAATAAATGTGGACTTCTAAAATAATGGATAAATCCCATAAAATAAGTGGGGACCCCAATAATAAGAGGTGCATGTGAGAAGTGGCCCGAAATTGGGCGCCACCGGAATTTAGGCAATGATTTAGTCTCTGGCTGTCCCTTTAGTTTCGCCTATTAGAATAAAAAGCCGAACATGGGACTCCAACAATCAACTAGTAAGATGGTTTCTTATGGTATCACTTTTAGTGCGACTAAAAGGTCACAGGTTCGAATCTCATCCCCTCCATTCTAAAGTGGAAAATTAGCAGAGCCAATCTATCCGCCACTGGTTTCCTCAAAGTTGTATAGAAAACTTGTAAGAATTTATTCTTGATGGAAAACTTAATTTGGATGTTTATTTTGTGTGGAGCAGTTTAAGGAGTTGGCTCATGCTTATGAGGTACTGAGCGATCCAGAGAAACGTGAAATTTACGATCAGTATGGTGAAGATGCACTTAAGGAAGGAATGGGTGGAGGTGGCGGAATGCATGATCCTTTTGATATCTTCAGTTCATTCTTTGGAGGAAATCCATTTGGTAATTACTCTGTTCGCCTGTACTGAACTGGTCTGCTGTAATTTAGGTTATTGTGGGTAACAATGGTGTAATTATGATTATTTTTTGGTCCTGATCAGGTGGTGGTGGTGGTAGCAGCCGCGGCAGAAGGCAGAGGAGAGGTGAAGATGTGATTCACCCTCTTAAGGTGTCACTTGAGGATCTCTACAGCGGAACTACGAAGAAACTCTCTCTGTCTCGCAATGTTATCTGCTCTAAGTGCAGTGGGTAAGTACACCTACATGTTGAGGCTATTTTCCTATCTAACCGACATTAGCAGAAAACCGCCTTACTCTGTTTGAGGTGATATGATAGAGGATGTGCTTTGGAGCAATTCAAGTTTACAGATCTTTCTTTGAACGAGATTTTATTTTATTTGGTTCTAGTTAATTTGTATCTGGTCAAATTTGACACATGTTGCAGATGTCGTATGACTATTTATTAATGAATTGATCCTTTCTTAAAAAAAAAAAAAAAAGAAAGAAAGAAAACCGTCTTACTCAAGAATTTGTGTTTCATGTGATGATATTTACTGGTGATTGTGAGTTTTGAACCTGATGTGTTGATGGGTTATGCTTGTTACAGGAAAGGGTCGAAATCTGGCGCTTCAATGACGTGTGGTGGATGTCAAGGAACTGGGATGAAGGTGTCAGTTAGGCATCTTGGTCCGTCAATGATCCAACAAATGCAGCATCCTTGTAACGAATGTAAGGGAACTGGAGAGACAATCAGTGACAAGGATCGGTGCCCTCAGTGCAAGGGTGACAAAGTTGTGCCGGAGAAGAAGGTTCTAGAGGTTGTTGTGGAGAGGGGAATGCAAAATGGACAGAAAATTACCTTCACCGGGGAAGCTGATGAAGCGGTATGTAGTGTATTAACATCTCTTCTACTACCTCTATTTAGGCAATGCTTATGTCCAAGGGTTACCTGGCTTTTGTATTATGTTTCACTCACCTTCCGTTTTTCACTTCTTCTTTTCTATTTTTCGCATTTTGAGGTGTGCGTTCATCCATTAACGGTTTTAAAGGATGGTTCATATCAGCTGATCCCAAATCATTTTTTGATTAAGGCTCGGATGTTGTTGTTGTTGTTGTTATGTCCAGGGTTTGATTTTACTCGATGCTGATAATATGTTTTGTGTTTCTGCAGCCTGAGACTATCACAGGGGATATTGTGTTTGTCCTTCAGCAGAAAGAGCACCCTAAGTTTAAGAGAAAGGGTTCAGACCTGTTTTACGAGCATACTTTGAGCCTCACTGAGGCGCTCTGTGGGTTCAGATTTGTCTTAACACACCTAGACGGCAGGCAGCTGCTTATCAAGTCGAATCCTGGGGAAGTCATCAAACCTGGTTAGTGACTTGTTCCGGTTTTGACAGTATTTTCTTTAATGTTATAGGTTATTGTAGTTTCTGATTGTGTGGTGAAATCTGTCATCGTGTGTGCGCAGATCAATTTAAAGCAATAGATGACGAGGGGATGCCAATATACCAGAGGCCATTCATGAAGGGCAAGATGTACATCCACTTCACTGTTGAATTTCCGGACTCTCTTAGCCCTGACCAGGTCACAGCACTTGAGGCCGTCCTGCCACCTAAACCGTCAATGCTGCTGTCGGACATGGAGCTGGACGAATGTGAAGAAACTACAATGCATGATGTGAATATTGAGGAGGAGATGAGGAGGCGACAAGCTCAGGCTCAACAAGAGGCTTATGATGAAGACGATGAGCCACAGGGTGGTCAAAGAGTCCAATGTGCACAGCAGTAGTGTTATTATATGTAATCTGAATACTTGAAAGCTACTGCTAATTTTGAAACTCTCTTTTTAGAGCATTTGCAGTACACATTGCTGAACATTTTAGCGACTTCATGCAGATCTTTAAATGTTTGCATCTTTGTCTAGAACATGTAATTCCATTTGCTGAACTGCATTTCACAATATAGTGTTTTTGCCAGAAACGCGATGTGTTGAAGATTCGTGTTGAAGGCTTGTTCAACACTGTGACAGAAAACATGCTTTGTTACGAACACCCTTTTGTCTCTCAGTCTATCACCCACAATACAGCAGTGTGAGTGTCATCGAGTTCTTGTTAACCGATAATACCAAATGATTTTCTGGAAGAATAGTTTGGAGGGTAAGGGCGGGGGGAAAGGGTAACTATACGTTCAAAATGATTAGTGGTTACTTGGGTTGAGATTGGAGGAAAACGTAATCCATTTCCGGCGGACCAGTTGAGTACACCAGAGAGCATAGCAATCCTCCTGGCTTTCTTTCCTATACAGTGCCAGCGAAACTGCATTGTTTCCTGCTTCATTGTCTACTGGAAGCTGTTTATATTACAGGTAGACGAACTAGTTTTAAAGTTCCGTCTTGAATGCCAAATCTATGAATGTTATAGACAAGTTCATCTATTTGATTAGATGCTCGCTTCGTCTCAATCATTATTTACCATTTATATTCATTGTGTGAGATTTTCAAATTAAAGGTAAACAATTAGTTACAACTGGGTAGGGAGTACATTTTCAATTGGTCTTCCTTGTGACGGGTTACCATTTGTGGCGGATATTTTATGAGTTAAAATGGTAACAAAATGGGTTAGTGGAGAAAGGGGACCATATGAATAGTATTGCAGAGAGAGAAAAAGTGGGTACTTTGTGAGGTAAAATGGTATCCGTCACTCAAGAGTGACGGATATGTGCCGTCACAAACAAGAATTTGTGGTACATTTTGTAGTTGTACAAGGTGATGTAATTCGTGTAGGACAAGTTTATACTCCCTCTCAGTCACTATATTGTTCCCATTTCTTGTCCTACTCCCTCCCAGTCACTATATTGTTCCCATTTGATATGGGCACAATAATTAAGGAAAAGAATTAAAATATGAGTAAAAGAGTTGTGGGGTTGGTGATAGGAGAGATGAATGAATTATTAGTAGTTAAATAAAGAATTATGGGGCCAAAACATAAAGGAAAGTAATAAAATAGGAGAAAAAGAGTTGTGTGGGGTTTGGTGATAGGAGAGAGGAATGAATAAAATAAGAGTAAAAGTTTCTAAAAATAGAAAGAGGAACATTAGTTGAATAATCTGTTTTGGGAAAAAGAGAACATTATAGTGACTGGGAGGGAGTATTACATAACATGCAAATTATTCGGACAAATTAAAATTTTGCAAGAACACCGATCATGAAATGAGTGGGGTGATTTTTAATTTATATATATTCTTAATCCTCATTAAGAGTAAGGTGAGTGTGAGTTGACCACCATTCTCTTTAAATGCTATATCGATATAAATGAGAATTTGTGATACTTACTATCAAGTGTGAGTCCTCTCGGGCTTTGCCCTCTTTTGTACCCAAAAAAAAAAAAAAAAAATCAAACTCACTTGATTTTTTTTTTGTTAGAGTGAAAAGATTACGAACTATGCTATGGACTTAGCAATAGTATGAGCAATCTTATTCAGATACCTAGGACAGTGACTAAGAGAAAAACAGTGACATGATAAAATAATTGTCGTAAGACAACGGATGGTCGATTGTACATCCTGAGCTGTTTCCGCAAAACCATTAACCTGCAGGACCAGATTCAAACAATCAGAAGCCACATCCAAATGCCGAAAACCCTGAGAAGTAACGTCCACAATAGCGGCTTTAAGTGCCATAGCTTCAGCTTGGATTGGTGATTTCGCCCAAAAGGAGGAATGACCAAAGTGAAAGATAGAGCCCGAATAATCCTAAAAATACCATCCCCCTGTAGCTTTGAAGTTTGATTTCCAAGTAGCATCACATTTGATATGAATGGGAAGAGTCGGACAAAGCTGAGGACCCAACAACATATAAGGATAGTGGTTGATGATGATTGAAGCCCCCTCATGCTCAGCAGTGAGGATCTTCTGTCCCACTATTGTGTCTCATTCTGTGTCCCATTCCATATACATCTTGACACATCACTTGTTGCAAATAAAAAATACACAATAAATGTGGTAATTTGTTGATGTGTCAAAATGTGTATGAAGTGGGACACGAAATGGGACACCAAATAGGACAGAGGATCCTCACTGCATGCCCAGTAGGGTCCAAAACCTCCCTACTCGACATCCAACCATGCAACTGATTCTGAACCCAAATATTGTTATTGGTATCAACACTAATCAATCACATGGTTCCAAGAAAATCAGGAGAAGAGTTGAAAAATGGTTTTATTTCTCAAACACCATAACTGCCACAAGGTAGCAATAAAAGCGGAGACGGCTGAAATATAGTCATCTGATTTCTTGAGAAAGTGCAGCCAATTAATAATCCATTGTTGAATGAAAATTGACTCGCCAGAATGACTCCGGATACCCAGGGGTAACGCAAACCAGATACAATAATCTTCCCCGCTTAAGATTGTATACTAACAAAATAACAGTGTTTTTTGGTGTGTAAAGGGAGTCATAACTCATAAGGATGAATATAACCTTGACGGGTTAGAATTCAGGTCATGAGTATCAAATTATTACCCCTTATAATTGTACCGGCTAAGCTAGCTAACATCTCCATGATGAGAACTAAATAGGTTAACAACTACTTCTTCCGTCCTGATTATTTTGTTACCTTTGAATTGTTTACTTTGGATTTTGGCAAAAAGACCAAAGAAATAGGAAGGGTCAATCAGATGATAAGTGGATTAAATTGAGCGTGGAGGATCAAACTGTCCTCAAAGTCATTCCTAAAATAGAAAATAAACAAATACTCCCTCCGTCCCGGTCAATTGTTGTCCTTTGGTTTTGGCACAAAGACCAAGGAAAGAAGAGGGAGTCAATTATTAGATGACAAGTGGACCAAATTGAGTTTGAATGATCAAATTGCTCATCAAATGCATCCCTAAAATAAAAAAGATAACAACTGACTGAGATACCCAAAAGTAAAAAAGATAACAAATGATCGGAACGAAGGGAGTAATTGCAGTTAATAGACTATACCTCCTGTGGTATAGTATTAATATACAACCAAGGCTAGTTTAGTCTTTTCCATCCCTAATTTTTATTTTCCTAATTTATGTAAAACTAAATCAAAAATTTTGCAACTAAATGTTCAACGCAGTCCAAAATTTTCTCCCTCTCTCTCTCTCTCTCTCTCTACATATTTTTCTAACTGATTTCAATTATGTAGTTACTCAATTATCTATTCCATCAATATTATTTTTTCATCTATAGTAATTCACAATCTTTAATCAGAATCAAAGATCTATACAAGAGTTAGAATATATGGATGATGAAGTTTTTACGGTGGATGATTAAAATTTATCACCAGCAATAGAGAACGGAGTTTCTAAGGAATTTGGAATGTCAATGAAAATTGCTGCTTTTAATCAAGTATCAATGAATTTGAAAAGACAACTAGACGAGAAATCTCCTTGTCAAGGTAATAATCGTTAGTTTTATGTGTTACGTCAATATATTTGTACTGAAACTTAGAATTTTCGTCATTAAATCCATGAATTTTTGCAATGGTATCTCATAGAAGATATGATTTGCGTCAATTTTACAAGGCTAAACTAGCTCGATAAGTCTGTTGAAAAGCTCGTTATTTTTTCGACTTTGAATATATGTTCGGCTCGATAAGTCGCTTGAATAGCTCGTATAGGTTGTCAGTTTTGCTCTGTTTGTTTGATATATATTAAAATTTTAATAGCTTGATAAGTCTGTTGAATAGCTCATTAATTTTTCGACTTTGAATATATGTTCGGCTCGATAAGTCTGTTGAATAACTCGTCTAGGTTGTGTGTTTTGCTCTGTTTGTTTGATATATATATATTAAAATTTGAATAGCTCGATAAGTCTATTGAATAGCTCGTTAATTTTCCGACTTTGAATATATGTTCGGCTCGATAAGTCTGTTGAATAGCTCGTATAGGTTGTGAGTTTTGCTCTGTTTGTTTGGTATATATTAAAATTTTAATTTTGTTCGGGAAAATTACATGGCAGCTCAATAGGTTACTAGTATTGCTCATGACTGTTTGATATATATGATGATTTTACATTTGCTCGGTAAATTTACATGATAACTCAGTGGGTCGGTGGTTTTTGCAATTGGTTTCATAGTTTTGGCATCATACGTTGTATAAGATACTAGTAATTCTCTTTTTTTTTGCATCTTGTATCCTCAAGAATCAGTTGTGGACGAAGGTATTTTGGTAGATGAAACAATAGATTTATCATCACCAATGGCCAGTGAGACTTCTAAGAAAATTGATACTTCAATGGAAATAGTATTATTGAATCAATATCAATGGATTTGGAGAAACATTATGAAGCTATATCTCCTCGTAAAGGTAATAGTTAATAACTGTTTGTTTACTCAATAATTTTATTGAATAGCTCAGTAAGTTACTTGTCTTGCTCGATATGTTTTGCGTATAATACATAATTAACTTAGCTCGGAAAATTTATATGATACCTCATTAAATCATAATTTGTTAATATCGTAAATAGACGTTGAACGGTTATTTAATCTAAATGTAATACGTCATTAATATATTTTTTCAGGTGCCAACAATTCTTTTTCTTGTGTTGAAGCTGAGCAATCGGAATTGATTGGGCGTATATTTGATTCAGACGCTGATGCTTATGAAGCTTATTCAAAGCCGCTAAGACTCGTGCGAGAGAAAGGGGAGATAGAGCGGAGTTGTGCCTCTTACTAATAATCATGGTAATAGCCACGTTGATCTTCACGATATTCTGATGTCGTCGTAGGATTATCATCTATAGTTTTTTAAACTTGTAATTTAACTTTGTTGAAACTTATTTAGTAGTAGTTGTAGTCGTTTAATTCAGTGTGTTTGTTTCGTATGGACACAAATTCTATTAGTTTATGGTTGTATTTATGATGAGATTTAAAAGATGTGTCATAGTCATGGTTTATTGCAATTTAGCGTATTAAATTACCGAGCTCGAAATCTTTCTTACGCAGCTCAAATTCTTTCTTGCGGTCTTGCGGAGCTCGAAAAGTAGTCATGGTTTATGCAATCTAGCGTAAAAAATTACAGAGCTCGACATCTTTCTTAAGTAGCTCGAATAGTTACATACGTAGCTCGACATCTTTCTTAAGTAGCACGAATAGTTACATACGTAGCTCGAAACCTTTCTTACAAAAATTTGTACGTGGTCATGTTTATTTCAATTTAGCGTATAAAATTACAGAGTTCGAAACCTTTCTTTTTTAGCTCTAATAGTTACATACGAAACCTTTCTTGCAAAAATTTATACATAGTCATGGTTTATTGCAATTTTTAACGTATAAAATTACAGAGTTCGAAACCTTACTTACGAAGCTCGAAACCTTTCTTTCGGAAATTTGTATATAGTTATTGTTTATTGCAATTTTAGCGTATAAAATTACAGAGCTCGAAACATTTCTTACGAAGCTCGAAACCTTTGTTACGGAGCTCGAAAAGAAAGCCCAAATTGTATCATATAAAACTCGAAATCTTAGAATATGCCCAAAAATACGGTCATGTAATTCCAATCTTGTACCTCAAACATGAAATAGTTATTATCTTAAAAAACAACATACATAGTTACGATCTATAAGAAAATTTCGTATAATAAATCACTTGGAGACTTTTTGAACTAGCTCATCGACCAAAGAACATGCTTTTGATTTAACTTCATTTCCCACATAGTTGACAATCTCGAAGGCGTATTTGATTCTAAAAAGTTATGCGACTTGAACTTTCTTTTTGAGTGGGTGATAATTTGTTGATGAGTTTCACTACTTTTGCCGGAGACATCCTTGTCTCCAAGCGAGGAAACATTTTCAGATCATTGTCGTCATCAGTGTCTTCTTCTTCATCATTTTTTGATCTTTTCAAAGGTCTAATAAAAAGAATAGACAAAACCAATTAGGAAATAAACTAAAACAAACCTAGTTTGTAGTATTAAATTGTGAACTCAAAATCTTTGCATGAAAACTCGTAATCTTTACACCATAGCTCTACATGTTTATGTAATTTCAACATTTTTACATAATAAATAAAAGATACTATACATTAAAGCTAATAGCTCAATAAATTGCACAGAAGAATGCGTGTGACCTGCAAACTCAATATGAGGAGCAAAAGAAACTCGAAGACCGAAACTCACATTAAATTTTAAACTCAAAATCTTTGTATGAAAACTCGTAATCTTTACACAACAGCTCTACATCTTTTATGTAATTGAACATTTTTACATACTAACTAAAAGATACTATATATTAAAACTAATAGGTCAATAAATTGCACAGAAGAATGGTGCCCAACAAACTCAGTATGAGGAGCAAAAGAAACTCGAAGACCGAAACTGAGATTAATAGACAAAAAATTCCATCTGCTTAACAGACAAAAAATTCAATGTGCTTAACAGACGAAAAATTCAATCGTGCCCTGCAAACTCAAATTAACATGGTTGTGGAGTCATAAGTTCATATGTTTCAATGTCAATGTAGTTGCTTCATTTTTCATTATTGATTTGCTATGTAATTAACCCAATCAGACTAGAGTCGTAATCTTCATAACTAGCATATAGACATAAAGTATTGTGCAACCAATATTCCACTTATACTATTTTAGTATTTCATTAAAGCCCTACCAATTTCTTTGCTCGTAATTAAAAACGATTATACGCAACATACTACCATTACTGACAACAACCATTCATTGTTTATGATTTTTAATACAACCTTCAACCATTATCACAAAATTAAAATGGACCAGATTCGAACAAGATGTGTTACTTGTACAATTTCAATTCGTTACTGATCATAAACATGAAAACAATCATGAAACATCAAACAAATATGAAAATTGGGGAAAACGGTATCAAACACAAAAATTAGGGTTCTAATAATTTGGGTAAAAATGATAAAATACATATCAATAGTACAAATTGATGAAGAACTTACCTTTGAATATTGTTACATGCATTCTTCCTTCTTGATGGAATTGTCAATTGGTCTTTTTTCTCCATTTTTAGGTTGAAGTTGAGAGGGTTTTTGAGTTTGATTTTGGGAGAGGTGTGTATCGTCTGATTTGTTTGAGGTTTAGTTGTTTTTTTTTTAAAAAAAATAAGTATTAAATTAGGCTGTGAGATGTAAAGTGGGCCTGTTGTATACTATTATCATACAACAGGTTGTACAATGTTATTTGCGGAGTAATTGAGACACTCCCTTTAACTTTGGACATTTGATCAGAAGTTGGGCCCTCGCTGGCTATGTCCTTGTTTCATTTATGAGGCTTCTGAATTTGGGCCGTCTTTGACCCACTGACCCACCAATGTACGACTGCCTGCTTAGTTGTCTGTCTCCCTTTCATGGGCCATTGCCCATTGGTTAATTTGCACGTTTAGACGTTTACCACTTTACCCCGCACGCCCTATCTTTTTTGGTTGCTCGTCTAATTAGCACATATACAATTAGTTGTATAATAAGTATTGTACAATCTTATACATTAATCTGAGCTTATGTGTAATTTTTCTGAGTTTTATAAGAGCTTATTTTTTTATGTTTAAGTGTGTGAGTTCAAAAACTTTATAGCATAGCTCAGATTCTTTTAAACAAAACTCGAAACTTTAATACACAGTTCGGATTCTACATCATACAACTGCATAAAACATGTTATATAATCTACTCATTGTCTAATTAGGTACGGTCCGTCACGTTTAATATATTTTTACCTTTGTGTTTAACATCACAAATTATTCTATAAGACTATTTTTTTTATTAAAGACCTGTTTAATGGCACAAAGTTCAACTAAGTAAGTTAATAAATGTGTAAAAAATTGTTTATTTTGGTAACATAATATTTTATTTTGATAACTGTAAAAAAAAAAAATTATTTTGATAACTTGTATATTTAAATATGTCGATATTCATTATAAGATATGGGGTAACCAAAATAAAACTAAAATATGAATGTAATTATATGTTAACTTTGAACTTTTCTCCTTTTGAACCAGAATTATACTGTCAATACGAACATTTTATTGATCTTTTAATTAGTTACGTTTTTCATCATTGTCAATTCTTTAAGTTTCCATTTTAATGCAAAGACCTTAAAATCAAGAGATAGATACTTTTAAAAATTACAAAAGGTGGAAAAGTAACATGCAAATGAGAACAATAACATATATAGAATTAAGCATCCAAATATGATCAGATTGAGTTGGACCATTTCTAGTTCAGACTAGTTTCGCATGTGTTGTTTATCAAATAATTTAAGAACGATGGTTAATAGATGACAATTAAAGTTTAAAAATCATAGAAATAAAATATCTAGGTCCGATCAATTCGAGTCGGACATTTCGAGCTCAGGCTAGTTTCAACTTTAGAATGGTTGTTATCAAGTGATTTAAGGATAACGAATTTACAGGACAACGAACATCCCCCTATTTACTAAAAGAATAGGCGAAACTCCAAATTTTTCCGCCTAAACATATTTCCTTAAATAAAGTTTAGTTATTTTTAGCATATTCTATAAGGTCCCGTTCTTTTGGACTTAAAGTCACTTAATTTAAGTTCACTTCATATCCTATAAGTTCAGTTCAGATCCTATAAGTTCAGTTCAGTTCAGATCCTATAAGTTCAGTTCAGTTCAGTTTAGATCCTATACCTCACCTAATTTAAGTTCACTTCAGATCCTATAAGTTCGATTCGATTGATTGATTCGAGATCATATAAGTTGATTCAGATTCTATAAGTTGATTCGATTCGATTCGAGATCCTATAAGTTGATTCGATTCGATTCGATCCTATAAGTTCGATTCGATTCAGATCGATTAGTTTTGATCAAAAGAACAGAGCCTAAGTATGGTGGGTTATAATACACATAATCTTTCAGATTTATAGTTTATATATTTATGTCATTTAGTATTTTATATTCTACACAAAATTATCTCCAATTTTTTTATGATATAAAAATGAATTCTTTTTTTTTTGTTTAAAGAATCATACGAAAAAAATTCATTGATTTTCTATGATAAAAAATTGCGGCTAAAAATATATTATCATTAAAACTTTATAAAATAACACCATTAATCTCTCGGTAATAGGAAAAACTTTCATTGAAATACTTATTTCATGAACAATACGATTTTAACTTAAATATAACGATGAGAAACGTAAAAAAAAAAAAAAAATTAGTTAATTTAAATTTCATAAATATAATACACTAAAAAAAAAAAAAGTAAAACTCAATATATATTCACGGGAACTAAACTAGTTTATATGAAATCGAAAGCAATTCTAGACACATTATTCGGGTTGGATTATTCGAATGGATTTCATTAAATTCTAAGTGGAGAGTAACTCAACATACATTTTGTGTAGTAACATAGCAACATCCAATCGCATATTCTTTGCCATTTTGTCTGCCTCTCCGTTACCGTTTGTCTCCCTCATTTTTGAGTCATTATTTCCATTTTCCAGCTCACTTGAGAAATTCCACCACCACATACTTTCTCTCTCATCATCTTCTCTAATTATGGATTCTCTTTCGCCTGAATCTTCATCCGCCGTTCCGCCGCCAACGCCGCCGCTTCCTCCGTCGTCTTCCGCCGTCACCTCCGCCTCCGATGATGAACAGCGCGTTTACCTCGTTCCTCTCCGGTAATCGATCCTTCTAATAATCGAATCGATCATTTTTTTTTGTTATAATAGTAATTAGTTTACTAATCTCGTACTGCATTTTGATGATTTGATTTCGACTGAAATGTGATTGAATCTTAGACGAACGATGTTAGGTATGCGAATCGATAAGTTAATCGGTTTATTGATTGATTAGTGGATTTGATAATCTCGTACTGTGTTTTGATCTTGATTTATGTGTAATTGAATCTTAGACGAACGATATTATGTATGTGAATCAATGAATTAATGGATTGATTGATTGATTAGTTGATTTAATAATCCCGTAGTGCACTAAAACGATGTTAAATGTATAAATCAGTCAATTCGATAATCTCGTACTGCATTTTTGGTTTTTATTTTGATGAACGATATTATGTATGTGAAACGATGAGCTAATCCAATAATTGATTGATTAGTTGATACGATCATCTTGTTAGTGCATTTTGATTTAGGTTTTGATTGAAATGTTGTTGAATCTTTAGACGAAGGATGTTATGTATGTGAAACAGTGAATGAATCGGTTAATTGATCGATTAGGTGATACGATCTTACTGCATCTTGATTTTGACTGAAATGTAATTAAATCTTTGATATGTGTAACGATGAATTGATCGATGAATTAATTTGATAATCTTGTACTGCATTTTTATTTTGAATTCGATGGAAATGTAATTGAGTTGTATATGATGTTGTGGAAAAAGGTGGTGGAAGGAAGCACAAGATGCATCGGCAACAAATGAGAGTGAGAAAAGAGGTGTTTTATTCAGTGCATCGGCCGCATCATCTTATGCTGGTGCGATGAAGCTCATCAACAACATTTTTAGCTCCGATCTTTTGTTTAATCTCAAGAAAGAGGAGGAAAAAAGTAATGAGACTTGTGAAGCTGGTGTCTCTAGCCGTGATTATGCTCTTGTTTCCGGCGATATGTGGTTGCACGCACTTAAATGGTCAGCCATTGTTTGTACGATTTCTGTTTTTCAATAGTTTAGTCAAATCGTATTTGGAACATGCTAGTTTGTGGTGTGTTTGCGGGGTATTGAGTGATAAGTGGAGTTCAATGTGCATTTTACACGTGTGTTTTGTTCTTTTTTTGGTATTAACTTTGTCGATTATGATGTGGTGAATGTTTGTTAGCTTAGCTGGCAATAACCGTTGAAAGTCAAAGGCTTGCCTTGAAATATGAAAGGTTCAACGTTAAATTTCAGTATATAATCAGTTATCAATTCCATGGATGAGGATTGAGATGCATCTCTGTAATGTGGAAGATTCGATGGTTTAGGTGTACTTACTACGCTGTTAATTGGAGTACTTATCCCATCTAGCAAAAACTAGGGGATTGTAAAGTAAGACGACGTTCACTTCTGTGCAACCTACACAAGAGGGCAATAATTCAGTGTTGATCATTTCTCTTTACGAGGATTGTTAGTAGTATCACAGTACACCACGCGAAGTGAATGTCACCACGCCTACACAAGACTGTCAGCTTATCTATTGCATCTGTATATGATGGCTATTGAGCAAGTTTAGTCTTTGTTGCATGCTACCATCTTTCGTCATACTTATTAGTCACAAAGGGATACTTCAAAGAAGATTCTTGAGAGCTTTTCACTTTTTGGAATTTCTGATGTTTCGAAGTTCATACCTGCTCAAAGTATCTGAGCTCTGAGATTAATTCCAGAATTTCTGTGTAGGCATAGTGATTCTAAATCTGCAATAAAGCGGAACAAAAGTTTTACGGACGTTGATATGGCAGATGTCTATCCTTTACAACTCAGGCTCTCTGTTTTACGGGAAACAAATTCACTTGGGGTCAAGATAAGTAAAAAGGTATGTCTGTTTAACCTTTATTAATATCTTCTCTACGATGGAGGTCCTACGTTAATCGTTAGAATAGTTAGGTTTGTGATCCAGATGTTATTTCTTGTAATGGCCATTCATGGTGTTAGATCTTGATTTGAGACTTACTCTCAGCATCAGTTCGGCCTGATCTCGATCAATGGGCTGTAAATATAGCTGATAACTCGGTTGTGATAAAGTGTCTCAGTTCTCACTGTCGCATCTAATATTCAGCACCATGTTGCCATTACTTCGCCTAGCCCATTAAGTACGCTGCATCTTGTTCAATACCTAGACATGGATTTCTGGTTTGTGATATTGTGTAGATGATATTGAAGTTTAATCTTATGTATTGGAATAGTGTTCCTGTGCGATGGCCAAAGTGATATCCGTACATATTCAAGGTGGAAATTTAGTATCGATGTATTAGTGAATATCGTTATACTGCTGTCACTTGCTTTGTCCATCTACGTTCTCCCGTTGCTTATGACAGTTAAGGGCTAATATTTTTCTTAGTTACGAAGAGTAGAAAGGTTGAATTAGAGGGGTTCAAGATTTTTGTTTTTTCATGTTTAATTATTATGCCTTGCCTCCTCTATAGATTTCTCTGACACTTTAGATTATGATTTGGTCAGGATAAGCTGGGCTCTTTGATCATGCTTGCGAAAAATCTAATATTGAGGCGGAATCTTTTTTCTGACTTTGGATAATGCTTTTGTCAGGATAATGCTGCTGAACTCTTTAGACGAGCTTGCAAAATATTTAATATTGAGACTGAGTTGGTATGTATCTGTAGTCCTCATTCCGAAGTTCTCGTTCTATTTTTATTGAGATTTCTTCTCCTGGGAGGAGGTGAATGTTTTTGTGATTATGTCAATATGCACAGCTGCACATACGGGACTTCTCTGGCAGGACAAGCCACTTTTTCATGAATGAGAAAACCTCACCTCCGAAGGATCTCCTGCGCCAATCTGATGACGAGGTAAATCATTGAGTTGTCTTGCCTTTAACTGTTTAAGTTCATTGATTACTGGCCTTGAAATTGTACATGCACTTACTGACGATGACTGTAATTTCTGTACATGAGAAACTCTGTCTGCCATATTTTGTTAATACGGAGTATAAGTTTCTTCACTGCGTAATGGATATTGACAGTTGTTGGTTACTATATCTTGTTTCTTGGTAAACAAACTAAAACCATTTTATCCTTTCTGGATTTTTATTTCTTCATTTGGGGAACAACTGTCCTAGAAAATGAATGTTGATCGGAAAGAGATAGATTCCTATGTAGATTAGCAATGTTGTATATAACGTTAGAAACCCAAGGGGCAGTAAAAGCAGATAGAAATTGGCCTCTTCATGTTTCTCTTTGGTTAGGATTTTGCTTCAATTCTAACGGACCATTAGCTATTCATTGTTGTTCTGCAAGTCTGAGGAGATAGTGAGATACGACCATGGGAGTATCGATCACATATTTTGGGTGTTTTGAATGTGACTTGTGTGTCAGAATAGTTCCTTTTCTTTTTGGTAATATGTCAGTGTGAAGCACCTTGTTTTCTTGTCTTCTTTCGTTGCAAACAACATCCTAGCCACTAGTTTAATTCACACTCCGTTTATTGCATGTGTCCCAACTCCTAACTTTCAAATACATTCCGCATGCTTCATATCTTGATATGACAGTCCGTTGTCTGTTACTTAGATCCTCCTGGAATTGCAAATATATGGTTTGTCGGATTCACCTAGATCCAGAGATGGGAGGAGAGACGAGTTTTCTGAGCTGACCGATGCAGCAGCCTCTTCTTCAAGTGTGTCTACAACATCAAATGGCAGCACTGGAAATATTTACCATTTTCCTAGGACTAATTCCACTACTTTTAGTGGTAGCGCTGGCGAGTCAGGTCCTTTGGGATTGGTAGGATTGCAAAATCTTGGTAATACATGTTTCATGAACAGTGCTCTTCAATGCTTAGCACACACTCCGAAGCTTGTTGACTATTTTCTGGGAGACTACAACAAAGAAATCAATCGAGATAATCCGTTGGGAATGGATGTATGTGTTACATTCTGCTGTTAAACTGCATTTTGTTGTTTTACTGTGTATGAATATTATCTAATGTTTCATGTACCCTGTCACTAGGGTGAAATTGCTTGGGCTTTTGGAGATTTGATAAGGAAGTTGTGGGCTCCTGGAGCGACTTCCGTTGCACCGAGAACATTTAAAGCAAAGCTTTCCCGTTTTGCTCCTCAATTCAGTGGTTTCAATCAACATGATTCCCAAGTCAGTATACCTTTCAATATGTGGTTTAAGAATTCTTCGATTATTGTCTTTCCTGCCTGTCTCTTTCTTGTCCACTTATACATCTTAGTTACCTTCAATTTAGAGAAGTTTCAGTTTTGAAAGTGGAAATTGCCGACTTTGATCATGCAGGAGTTGCTTGCTTTCTTGTTGGATGGACTCCATGAAGATTTGAACCGCGTTAAGTTAAAGCCCTATGTAGAAGCTAAGGACGAGGATGATCGACCGGATGAAGAAGTGGCTGATGAGTATTGGCAGAACCATCTGGCTCGAAATGATTCTATCATTGTTGATGTGTGTCAAGTAAGTTTGCTTCTCTAGTCCATTTATCCTGTACGCTTGATTCCATTTCAAGAAGGAAATAATTATGGAATAAAGCAACTTGGCTCAGTAGCCTAATGTTTTTTTTCTTTCCTCGAGGTGAAATAACAATCACTTTATACAATTCTCGGTGCAATTTTGATTCCTCTATGTATTGCTAATAGAGGGTTAAAATTGTATGCATGTGACCGCCTCATAGCCCGCAATTCACAGAAACCCTTGTAGCACTTGGGCAATATTTTCGTTGTTGTTGTTATTGTTATTGTCGAGTCATAAACTTGCCTTTTGAAACAGCTCTTCTGATGGATAATAATGTAAACCCTTCTGCAGTTTTACACTTGATGTTGGCTCTGGACTGTTGCTTATATTTTCGTTCATCTGTTGTAGGGTCAATATAAGTCCACCTTAGTTTGTCCAGTTTGCAGAAAGGTTTCTGTTACTTTTGATCCCTTCATGTATGTATCACTACCCCTACCTTCAACCACAATGCGGACGATGGCATTGACAGTCATGGACACTGATGGTGACACCAGTCGTACGGTGGTGACAGTCACTGTGCCCAAGTATGGGAAAAGTGAAGACCTCATTCAGGCCTTGGCCACTGCTTGTTCGTTGTCTGTGGATGAAACACTATTGGTGGCTGAGGTAAGCCTCGCTTGTGACTTGTTTAATTCCCGTATGGAATTTAATACTGTGAGTTTTCACATTTAATTTGCCGATATCCTCGTTTTTAACATGGAACATATTATTTTCAGATATTCAACCACCGTATTATTCGTTTTCTGGAAGATCCAGCTGATTCATTGTCCCTGATAAGAGATGAGGATCGTTTAGTAGCTTATCGGCTACCAAAAGATACTGAAGGAGCAGTTACTGTTGTTTTCATGCATCAGGAGCTGGAAGAGTGAGTACAATGTTTTTTTTGCTATCCTGGATATTGATCTTTTGGATTGAGTTGGTTGTCTAGGAGTTTGTGTAAGACATCATGTGGAGATTTCTTAATCATAAATAGTGACAAGTAATCATTTGATAGCTTGGATGATGCAAGCTTAAAATTTGGAAAGATACTACTCATATTATTATAGTTGACATTTGATCATACTGCTTTCTTTGTAAGAAATTGTGTCGAGTTTTCGTAATGATGAAATACTGACAAATAATAAGTTAGTCGCCTGTGAGAGCTTGGATGATTTAAGCTTAAAATTTGCATAATAATATTATTATGATAGTTGATAGCTGATCCTTTCTCATTTTTTCACGCCGTTCTGTTTTGGTGTACTCTGATAAGAAGTTCTATTCCAGGCAGTATATCCATGGGAAGCCTACTTCAAGCTGGAAAGCATTTGGCATGCCTCTCGTGGCTAGAATCAGCAACAAGATTAATGGATCTGATCTCTGTAATTTATATATGAGGTTGCTTCATCCTTTCCTTATGCCTAAAGATGATATGGCTGTGGATGCCAATGAGTGCACCCAGGTGGCGACTATGGCAGAGAATACTGCAGATCTTGTCAATAGTGATTCAAGCATTGATTCAAAAGATGTTAGTAGCGACAGTGTTAACATAGCAGGTGATAGTGAGTTCCTCTTTTATCTTACAGATGATAAAGGATTGAAAAATACCAAGATAGAATTAGCCGATCCTGTGGCTCTTGAGGACTTGCCAAAAAGATTTAATGTTGTTGTTTCTTGGCCGGAGAGGAAGACTGAACTCTATGATACTGTTCTTCTAAGCACTCTACCTGAAATTTTTAAGTCGGGATTTCTGGCCAAAAGACCCCAGGAATCTGTCTCTCTTTATAGATGCCTTGAGGCTTTTTTGAAAGAAGAGCCTCTGGGACCTGAGGATATGTGGTAAGTTCATCTGCCTTAGATTTTGAGAATGTGATATTTGCTGCATAACTCTATATCCTTATCGTTGGTGCATTTGATGATAACGTTTCTTGTAAATTTTTTGGGGTTAACGTTCACTTTTCTCATCCTCGCTTTTTCAACGCGATCATCAACTTTAGTCTTCTGCTATTAGAATCTTCTCATGAATTCATTTACCATCTTTTATAGCGTTTCACATGCATCTGGAACAGTTAATTTCTTGGCTTAATAATGAAGTAGGGTTATTGAGTATTGACTATTCTTGTCTTTAGCTGCTCCTCTCGTCACTTTTAGGCTTGTAAGTTGAACTAACCTTATCCAAGTAGCGTGGGTATTTTGTGGTGCTGCACTAACCTATCCAAGTACAATTACAATAAAGCTTGATCTAATGATCCTAATTTTGCGTTTCGGAACTAAGGCTATGCTATTGTCATACTTAGAATATCCCCCAATGTCTCCGTGGTAATGGTAATCACCACCAGGCATCTGGCATTGGTTTTTATTGCTTCACATAACTACCCCTTTTGTAAATAATTATATATTGGCGCTGTTATATTACTGTAGAGTAGACATCCATTTATGACCGGGAGTCTGGGATTCTCTCAAAAGTAAAATTACACACAAAAATCTGAACTATTTATTTATTTTATGGCCTTGTACAAAACAAGCTGTCAAGGTCCCTCTTCTAAAATGCCCTGGCTTTCCGAATTCAAATTAAGTAATGAACTTATTTCCTTAGGCTGTCAACCTTTTTTCCGGTTCTCAACGCCCTTTTCTTGATTCTTTTTACTAGGTACTGTCCTGGATGTAAGGAGCATCGTCAAGCAACTAAAAAACTAGATCTTTGGAGACTCCCAGAAATCCTTGTTATTCACTTGAAAAGATTCTCATACAGCAGATACACAAAGAACAAGCTGGAGACGTTTGTTGACTTCCCAATCGACGATCTTGATTTGACTACGTATATCGCCCAGAAGAATGTGCAAGCACCCTGTCGTTACGTGCTTTATGCCATAAGTAATCACTATGGAAGCTTGGGAGGCGGCCATTACACTGCTTTTGTTCATGTAAGTCTCTGTTTCTGGAGCATCAATTATCTCTTTTCCTCCGAAAGGCATTCCAAACAGGAGTCCTCCCGAATTTTAGTTAAATCACAACTTTCAGTAGAGCTGATTCCGGTGCCCCCCCTATTAACACCTGACAGGCTGACATCCAGTAGCATTTTGACAATTTTATAAATAATGCTTATATTATACCAAAAAAAAAAAATGCTCATTAACTGCTTGAGTTTCATGTAAAGGCATGATTTTGACTGTTTCATTTAAAATTGAGCAAAAGACTCGCTCTTCTTTGGCTCTGGAAAATGTAATCGCTTCTTATATTATTTAATAGTAGTCGGTCGGTGCCATTCTAGACGCAGGTTTCATTATGGGTCATCATCACATCTCTCTGTTTCACTTCACAACGGTAAAACTGCGTACATCCGACTCCCCTTAATTTAACATAGGAGGGAGGTAAAGTTGTTGTATTGCATGGATTCAAACACATTAACTCAACATGTACAATTCAATTTTTTGGTGATGTAGCATGGAGGCGGAAAATGGTACGACTTTGACGATAGCAGAGTCTACCCCATCAGCGAAGATAAGATAAAGACGTCAGCAGCTTATGTTCTTTTCTATAGAAGAGTTGAAGATTCAGAGTAGCCATTGTGCATCTGTCGTCGTTGGGGGGACACACCTGAGATGAGTTGTACTCACCAGAAAGCCATCAATTTATTTATTCATTTATTTATTTAGTGCTCCGAGCATAGAGTCTAACTAAGAGGTAGGCATCTGTTCGTCTCTGGCTCCGTATTTTCTGGGGTGCTTGGGAGTTACTTGAGTAACTTGACGATGAAACAAAGAAGAGTTGAAGACTGTCAACTTCGTTAATAGAACCAAGGCTGACAATTAATAGTCGAGTAGCCGAGCTTGATACTAGGGTAAGCCATCTTCACCACATTTTCCGGTTATAGATTCCTCTACTAAGTACTAACCCATTTTTTCGAAGTTATAAGTGCCTGTAGCCCTAAACACATTGTATTCTTTGTTCTCCCTTGTTCTATTTTCTTTCGATGGCTGCTTGTGCGATTCGCCTCGAAGCTGCATTGTATTCTTTTTAGTCTATTGTAATTGTTTAGAGATGTACTCGACTTTTCGATTAATCAGATAAGCAACTCATTTTTAGCTCCGTGTCCGACAGTTTTATCTATTCCTACTCTGATCTACATTCCTTCATTCTTTCATTATTTGTTCTATTTTCATACAGATTATTGGTAAGATATAATAATAATAGTCCTTTCGGAATGCAAGTTTCGATCAAACTCAAGTTCCAAACCCAAAGTTGTTCTATTTTCATACGGATTATTGCTCTATTTAACGCTGAATTGCGAGAGCGCTTTAGCAAGTTTATACATACATTTATAGTAGTTAACAAATATTCCGTAAATTACAATAAAAACAAAATGATTTCATTCTCATAACCTTTCTGTTTGTTACCTGCGCTTCTTGCATTTTCCAAACTTGACGTCGTTCCAATTGCATATTCTTCTCTCAACTACCATATTTCTTCCATATATTCATCACCACTACTACATTTCTCACCAAAGCTTCTTTCTTTTTCACTCACACACATTAACAGCACCTCAATTTCCCTTAAAACCCGATCTGTACCCATGAACGGGCGCACCAGGGTACTGGCGGGCTTCCTTTTGGCTCTAGCTGTGTACTGTGCAGTTGACCCGTTTAAACACAGCGGAATTTCTGATTTTCCGGATTTTGTGTCTTACAAAGTGGACTTGCCTGTCTGGTCTGTAATCCCAACCAACAAAGACCCAAATAACCTGTTGCAGAAGTCTGAAATTAAGTTCCTGGGTCAAATCCATGGACCTGAAAGTATTGTGTTTGACCCACTTGGGCGAGGTCCGTACACTGGCGTTGCTGATGGTCGGGTCGTATTCTGGAATGGTGATCATTGGACTGATTTTGCTTACACTTCTCCTAACCGGTTTGTTCCTCTCCTGTCAATTTTAACAAGAAATATTTTTCCTGCAATGTATACTTACAGTGACTGGTTGCATTCTCATCATAGACTAAAATCCTGTGTTTTGAAATCCAGGTCTAGTTTATGCGACCCAAAGCCGTCTCCATTAGACTACTTACAGCACGAGCATATATGTGGGAGACCATTAGGCCTTAGATTCAACAAGAAGACCGGTGAACTGTACATTGCAGATGCTTATTTCGGTTTGATGAAAGTCGGCCCAGATGGCGGTCTGGCTACATCTCTTGCAACTGAAGCAGGAGGAGTGCCCTTGAGGTTTACAAATGACTTGGATATTGATGATCAGGGAAATGTTTATTTCACTGATAGCAGTACTGCCTATCAGAGAAGGTATGTTTCTCATGTGTACTTTTAAAACTCGCTTGAGGAAAATGAGTTTACGTCACCAGGTTATATCCAGTGGAGCCATACTGTCTTCTGCTGGTTAATGTGTTTTAATAAAACTGTGTTAAAAGTTGATTATTTTCGATTTGATGACTTGAGATCTGATAAGAGTAAAATGGTTTTAGGCATTTCATGCAGCTGGTATTCGCCTCGGAAAATAGTGGTAGGGTGTTGAAGTATGATCCAGTGACAAAAGAAACTACTGTTCTCATGAGTAACATTCAATTCCCTAACGGCGTTACACTGAGCAAAGATGGCTCTTTCTTTATTTTCTGTGAAGGTACTATTGGCAGGTACTGCATTGTATTTAGCCGATTACTGTGCTTCGATGTAACGATATGAAATATACTGAGTATAAATTTTCAGAATAATGTACTTAATGTGTGAAATTTCAAACAGGCTGATCAGATACTGGCTGAAAGGTGAAAAGGCGGGAACATCAGACATATTCGCAATCTTGCCTGGATTCCCAGACAACGTGAGGACCAATCAAGACGGGGACTTTTGGGTAGCGTTGCATTGTCGACGTAGCAGCTCCAATTACTGGTTAGCAACCCAAACAAAATTACGGGATTTGCTACTGAAGTTACCAATCAAAGCGAAGTATCAGTTTATGCTCTTTGTTGGGGGATTTCCTCATGGCATCATTGTCAAGTACAACCCTGCTGGTGAAATCTTGCAGATTTTGGAGGATCGTTCTGGGAAAGTTGTGAAAGCGATAAGTGAAGTAGAGGAGAAAGACGGGAAACTTTGGATTGCGAGTGTCTTAATGCCTTTCATCGCTATCTATGACCTGGGTTCATCATTCTCTAGCTGATATGCTGTTGAATTGCTGACATTCGTGTTTTGTTCTTATTAAGTTCAGTGTTCGAGGTTCAGTAGTTGAGTCGAAACAACAGGAGCCCGACTGTGGAAATCCCGGAAATCTTGTAGTATTACATGTTTAATGGTATACATTGTTGTACATCTCCGACTCTTCAGTGATTTCTGTCTCACTTGGATACAATGATGTCGAAACACATACATAACAATAATTTTCAGATAACCTTATAATATAAATTGTGACGACAATTGCATCGAGTAAGATAATCAAAATTGTGCTATGAATTGTATCGATTAGTAGTCATTCTCATAATAATCACATTAGTATCATTACATTTCCGTGTTTTTACAACCTATACAGAACGTGATTTTACAACGTCATTATATAACAAAATCTTTTTTTTTTTTAAAGATTGAATTGGATTGTAGATAGGATCGTAAGATCGTGGGATAAATACAACGATTTAGTGATGAAACTTACGTTATATTCTTTTCTCTGAAAAATTACTTCAACCAAACGACTGGGAGTCTGGGACAGCGAAAAAGCGGCCCAAAAATTACGTAAGTAGCTCAAGAAAAACAAGATACGGAACCAAATAAAAAATACAGCATACAAATTACAAAACCACAAGTCAATTTCATTCAGGATGTCATAATTAAAGATTAATGTTTTTCAATATGTTCTACCAAAAGGCCTACTAAATTACTACGGAGTACTTAATTAATACGTAGTTCCGAAATACTGATAACTTAGACTAATCTAATACGGAGTAGAATGCAGTCGCAACCATCTTCTACTTTCCACATTCAAATCCGCCGCCTCCCCTTACCATTCACCTCCCCCCTTCTTCCCCTACCTATCACCGGAGATGGGGTCCTTCCTTGACCCATCTCCGGTGATCGAACATGTCTCCTTGCTGTTGCGGTCCCCTTTGGCCTGATTTCGCTCCTTTCTTTTTTCCGACCGCGTTTCCGTTCTGATCGTCCGGTGGGTTGGCTGGTCTGTCGTGTGGTTGTTCTGAGGTCATTCCGTTCCGCGTTCTCCTGTCCTGTCATCGAAGTGGCGCATGCGTTCTAGGGGTGTTTCCCCCTCCCTCGCCACTTTCCCCACCCCTGGTTCGGTCCAGTTTCTTGAAGTTCGTCAGTCGTTGTTGTGTTTGTGTCCGGTCGATGAGCATAGCTCATCTTGGTGGCGCGTTTTTCTGTTAGTGGTGGCGGATTTGGGACGATCTGGTGTTTCTCCTCCCCCTCGCCCCCACCCCCACCAGATCGGTTCATTTTCCGGTTGTTTAGTGTCGGTCTGTTGTGATTTGGTTGGTTGTTTTTGCATGTCTGCCGATGGTCCGATGGTCGGGGGGGGGGGGGGATTTGGAGTCTCGGTGGTTTGGTGTTTGTTGGTTGTGCTGTGTCTTTCGTGGATGGTTTGTCGAGTCAAGCTGCTATTTGGGTGGAATGAGGTCATTTTGCTGGGGTCCTCTCTTTTCGGTTTGAGGTGTGTTGGGTTGGGTTGGGGGGGGGGGGGGGGGTGTTAGAGGGGGGTATTGGTTGGGGTCGGAGACGGTGGTCAATGGTGGTTCTGTTTACTTTTATGTCTTGTTTTTTTTCTCCTAATAACCTCCTTCTATAGGAGCTATAGTCGTCTCTTTAGTGATAAGTCAAGTTCTTTAAACGGTGTTGGTATTGAGGTGCTTGTGTCTCTGGGGGTTCGTGTTACTCTTTGCATGTTGGATGTCTCAGTCCGTTTGTCCTACGATCAATGGGTGCGATCTCTAAGGTGTAGGAGATTTATCTCCGCCGAGGGCGGACATCGTCTTGCCTTTCATCTTTTCTTTCTACGTTCTTTTCGCAAGAGCGTAAGTACACCTTGCTATTGTCACTCCAGCGTCTGTATGTATCGACAGTATTTAAAGGTCTTCCGTGTTATTGAAGATGATATCGGCGTTCGTGACCAAAATGCTGTCTTTTGCCATTCTACCATCGTTTATCTTGCCTATCTTAATGTCGCATATTTTCTTTTTTATAAATGTTATGTTATTTCGATGTATGGCTTTATAGTGCTAGATCTAGTCGTCAAGTGTCTGGTGCTACCTAGTCGAGTAGTTTACTTTGTATTGGTTACAATAATGTAAGTTATTCAACCTTCTGTCAAAAAAAAAAAAAATCCGTTGACAGGATGTAAAAACTGATCGCCACAGATTTTACATCCACGAACAGTGTGAGGACCTATAACAAGACAGAACTAGTATTACTAGTTTATAGCATTGACAGATGGAAGTATCGGAAAACTTGTGTAAAGGAAAACATACGAGGTTGGCTGACATGAATACTCATTTGATAAATTGGTAAGGCGTGTAAGGAAACTACAGAAAACACGAAGATTACAGCAACTTACGCTGACTAGGGGCGTCCAACATCTTACAAACCTTGGCACCAATCAAATCAGCACCGGGACAGAATAACTCAGAGAAGAATAACTTAGGCTGTGAGGAGCTGTGACACCCCCATATACCATGGAGCCTTAACAAGACCTTCCCTAACATTTAAGGGCATCACCATCTCGGTTGCCCGAGGTAAGTAATCATCAAAAGTTGATAAAAGAACATTTATAATAACTTTACAAGTGATACAACCAAACTATTAATACAAAAGATACAACTCGTCCAAAACTATATAAACTACTTATGTCATTACTCGTGAAGACTCATCCCTGCCAGGACTCTAGCTACCATCCCAGATAACACCTGTTAAGACTGACTGCTCACCATAAGGGATCACGGAAGACACAACATAAACAACCAAAAGACAAACCACACAAGGTCAGTAACTAAAGAGACACACTAACCACTAGCATAACAATACAGAACAACAACATACACACAAGCCACATCTCCACCAATCAATCACCGTCACCGACTGTCCACTGGACCAGCCCTGCCAGTGGAGGACCGCATCCGTACCCACCAAATCCTCGCTCATTATACCGAGCGATAACCTTGTCCCATTAATGTGCACATCCCCTCCCATGGCGGGTTCTATAATACCCGCCCTTTTAGAGACCCGTTGACCAGCATTGACCGACCTTGGGAGCGGTAATGGTGCTTAGGTTTGCGTGCCATAGTACTTTGTGTCTGGAGTTGTGGGTGGTACTCGATAGAGTAGAGGCTACTCGATAGAGTAGAGGCTACTCGATCGAGTAGGGGCCACTCGATCGAGTATGTTAGTTACTCGATCGAGTAGCGTCTTTTCAGCGAGGGTTTATAATCGTGTTTTCCTATATCCGCAAATCATTTCCGCCTCTTTCTTCTAAACCTAGATGTCGTCCCTTCCTCTTCCCTTCACCAAATACCTTTCATGGGAGCCTTTGAAGGTCCTTGTGCCTTAGGAGTGCATAGCTTGAGTCGGGTAGCGGTCCTTTGTCAGGTTTCCTCATGTAGGTATGTCGTCATCATCATCCGTATCCTTGTCTTTGAAGTTAGGGTTGGTTTGGTAGTGATAGATGTTTGTACTGTGTGTATTGGTGTTGCTTGTTTGCTGGGTGTTGCGTGTATGGGCATGAAATCGTCGCAGTCGCTTAAAGGTAGGTTCGCCTACTCAGTTTCTGTTGAGTGTCTAGTGTGTCGGTTGCTGTGTTGTTGTTGTAGTGCTGTTGTATTGTTGTGGTATTGTTGTTGTGGTTGTATAATTGAGGATACTGGTAGTTGGTGGGTGTATGTTGGAGGTCGGTTGTCATTGTGTTGCAGCTATCTGTGATTGTTTGTCTGTGGTTCTCGAGGTGCGTCCTCGGCTGAGTGGAGTCACTTGCGGAAGTGGCTTCACGCCCTAGTTTTGCCCTCCGTGGAACCCGCCACGGGAGGGGATGTGCACATTAGTGGGATAAGGTTATCGCTCGAGATGATGAGCGGGGCTTAGGTGGGAACGGTTGCGGCCCCCCACTGGCAGGGTTGGTCCAGTGGACAGTCGGTGACGGAGATTGATTGGAGTGGGTATGGTTGTGCTTGTGTTGCGTTAATGTTTGTTGTTGGTTTAAGTTGAGTCCTGTCTCAGTTACTGACCTTGTGTGGTTGTCTTGTTTGTTTATGTGTCTGTCGTGATCCCTTATGGTGAGCAGTCAGTCTTAGCATGTGCTGATGTGGTTGTTAGCTGGAGTCCTGGCAGGGGTGTGTCGTCACGAGTTCGGATAGAGATAGTGTGTAGCTGACGAGTTGTATCTTTATTTTAGTTGGTTGGTTGTAACACGTGTAATATCACTATAATTGTTCTTTCATCGACTTTTGATGATTACTTACCTTGGGCAACTGAGATGGTAATGCCTTAATATGCTAGGAAAGGCCTGGTTAAGGCTCCTCATTATATGAGGGTGTTACAGGTTCCACGGAGGGCGAAACTAGGGCGTGAAGTCACTCCCGCAAGTGACTCCACTCAGCCGAGGACGCACCTCGAGCACCATAGACAACCAATCACATACAACTGCACCATAACAACAACCAAGGGAACAACACACACCAACCGATTACCATATACATACAACCACACAGACACAACAACAATACGACAACCGTCACACTAGACAACCAACAGAAACTGAGTAGGCGAACCTATCTTTAGCCAAATGCAGCGATTCCTCGATCAACCATATGACATCGACCAAGCAAGCAACCCCTATACAAACAGTATTATAGTCTATTACTACTACTACAACCCTACAAGAAACAACAAAGACAATGATGATGATGGTACCATACCAATGTATCTCACAACGGCGTTGAAGACCGCTACCCGACTCAAGCAACTCATCCTCAAGGCACTAGCATCCTCAAAGGCTCCCATGGAAGGTATTTTGGTGAAGGGAAAGGAGGGAGGCGACATCTCGGTCTGAAGGGAAGAGGCGGAAATGATTTGCGATTCTAACAAAACACGATTATAAACCCTCGTTGTAAAGACGTTACTCGATCGAGTAACCAACCTACTCGATCGAGTGACCCCTACTCGATCGAGTACCCAAGCTACTCGATCGAGTAGCCTCTACTCTATCGAGTACCACTCATCCTCATATACTAACAAGACACTAGGCATCCCTGACACGCATTCCCAAGAACCATCGCCTGTCGGTCAACGTCGGTCAACGGGTCCCTAAAAGGCGGGTATTACAGGAGCGGCTATTAGCATCATATGCTTTGAAATTGCAGTGATACCAGTGTCCACAATCTAAGTGGTGATAGCTTCCAAGGGTTGCAAAAACCTCGTAAGAAGTACCATGCAACCAAGATGAATGAATACAAATACAAATACAAATACAAATACAAATGGTTATTATTATTATTATTATTATTATTATTATTATTATTATTATTATTATTATTATTATTATTATTATTGTTATTATTGTTATTATTATTATTATTATTATTATTATTATTGTTATTGTTATTATTATTATTATTATTATTGTTGTTGTTGTTGTTGTTGTTGTTGTTGTTGTTGTTGTTGTTGTTGTTGTTGTTGTTGTTGTTGTTGTTAGTGTCTTCTATGTGTGGGGTCATGAGATTTGGTAAGAAAGGGAAGTTGAGTTAGAAGTTCATAGGACCGTATGAGATCTTAGACCGTGTTGGAGAGGTTGCTTATCAGTTGGCTTTACCGTTTGCTTTGGATAGGGTTGTGACACCCTTGATATTTAGCGTTATCTAATTACTTAAATGCGTAATTTCTACAGAAAAACTGGTAGGATATGTTTGTAAATGGTTCAACTAGTCCAAAAACCTGCAATTTCAAAAATTTTCTAACTAAACCATTCACAACCAATTCCAACTCAGGAAGAGTGTCAAAAACCCTGCAACAACTGATAAATTAATTTACATACATAGCTTAAGACGCGGAAATATAAAGATACAAACCAAAAATAGAAAGGGAGACATATGTCCCTTCAAATTATATACAAACCAAGAGTGTAAAAGGTTTACTAATAGAATAGCTAAAACTAGGTCCAAGGTTCCTTGCTCACTAGCCGTCTGTGACCCCAACTAAGCATCAACAACCTGTCAATCGCATTTTATACAAACACGAAAGCCACAATTCAGTGGGGAGTAACTTCGAGTCCTCCCAGCCACGAATCGTCAAAATTAATGTAACATATTTTAGGGAAGGTGACCTTCCCACATCGGTAGAAGAGGGGAACGAAGCATGGTTTATAATCATGTGGCTACCTCTTCCTAGTGTGACGCGTTTTAAAGCCGTGAGGGAGTTGTGTCTCCCAGAGCGGACAATATCACGCTAGCAGGTTACCTTGGGCTGTTACAAATGGTATCAGAGCCGGGGCCTGTGCCGGTGGGCAGCGAGGACGCTGCCTTCTCCTCTGGGGAGGAGGGAAGGTGACCTTCCCACATCGGTAGAAGAGGGGAACGAAGCATGGTTTATAATCATGTGGCTACCTCTTCCTAGTGTGACGCGTTTTAAAGCCGTGAGGGAGTTGTGTCTCCCAGAGCGGACAATATCACGCTAGCGAGTTACCTTGGCTGTTACAAATGGTATCGAGCCGGGGCTGTGCCGGTGGGCGCGAGGACGCTGCCTTCTCCTCTGGGGAGGAGGGAAGGTGACCTTCCCACATCGGTAGAAGAGGGGAACGAAGCATGGTTTATAATCATGTGGCTACCTCTTCCTAGTGTGACGCGTTTTAAAGCCGTGAGGGAGTTGTGTCTCCCAGAGCGGACAATATCACGCTAGCAGGTTACCTTGGGCTGTTACAAATGACCTTCCCACATCGGTAGAAGAGGGGAACGAAGCATGGTTTATAATCATGTGGCTACCTCTTCCTAGTGTGACGCGTTTTAAAGCCGTGAGGGAGTTGTGTCTCCCAGAGCGGACAATATCACGCTAGCAGGTTACCTTGGGCTGTTACAAATGGTATCAGAGCCGGGGCCTGTGCCGGTGGGCAGCGAGGACGCTGCCTTCTCCTCTGGGGAGGAGGGAAGGTGACCTTCCCACATCGGTAGAAGAGGGGAACGAAGCATGGTTTATAATCATGTGGCTACCTCTTCCTAGTGTGACGCGTTTTAAAGCCGTGAGGGAGTTGTGTCTCCCAGAGCGGACAATATCACGCTAGCAGGTTACCTTGGGCTGTTACAGGGTACATAATGTGTTTCATGTGTCTTAGCTGCGGAAGTATGTTAGTGATCCGTCACATGTGTTAGAGGTAGAAAACATAGAGCTGGATGAGTTCTTGTCTTATCTTGAGGTGCCTAAACAGATTCTTGACCGGAAGGTTAGGAAAACTTGACATGGTGAGACAGTGTTGCTTAAGGTTCTTTGGTCTAATAATGAGGTTGAGGAGGCTACATGAGAGGCGGAAGAGGCCATGAGAGAGCGCTACCCGTCTCTTTTTTATCAGGTATGTATGGTTACAGAGACGTAACCTTGTTTCTTTTAAGAGGGTAGGAGATGGTCGCGAAGAGTTTTTACATGTTTTTATGTTGATCTTGGTATAGTTAGTAGTTGTTTGAATCGGGTTGAGTTTGGTTTGGTAAGTATGTCTTGGAGATTTATGTTAAGTTTTGTTTTTGTTGTTGTGTCGGGAGAGTGTTAGTGTGTTTTTGTTTTGTTGTGGTTTGAACTTCGGGGACGAAGTTCTTTTTAAGGAGGGAAGACTGTAATACTACGATTTTATGAGTCTCTGGGTACTCTATCGAGTGGGGCTTACTTTGTCGAGTAAGTATGTTTGGTATACGAAACAGTAGTCTGCCTGTAGGGTACTCGATCGAGTAGCCTTGACACTCGATTGAGTACGTGACTTACTCAATCGAGTAAGTCGGGTTATGGGTGTTATTTGACGGGTTTTGTTAATAAGGCGGATTAATATATAATAAGTTTCGTCATCTTCTTTAAACACTTTTACAAAACCTAATTCACTGTTAAGAGAGGTTTCAAGTTACGTTGCCTTGTTCTTCCGCATTATTAGCAAATCCCGGACTTAGATGTGTCGGTTTCCTTTGTTCTTAATACCGTTGTGATCCTTGCGTCAAGGGAGGAGGGTTCGTAGAAGAGAGGTTTTGAGACAGCTGCTAGATCGTCTGATTCTGTGATTTCATTCCAGGTAGGGTTTCTCTACTCGGTATTAATTACATGATGTGTTGTGATGGTTGTATTGTTATTGTTGATTTATCATACAGCTGGTGATTGTGACGGTTGTTGATTAATATCACTGATTGTTGTTGTTGTATCTGTCTGTGATCTTCGGGGTGCGTCCCTGGCTGAGTGGAGTCACTTGCGGGAGTGGCTTCACGCCCTTGATTCGCCTTCTGTGGAACCCGCCACAGAAGGGATGTGCACATGAATGAACATGGGTTTATCGCTCGGTGGAGATGAGCGGGGTTTAGGTGGGAACGTCTGCGGTCTCCCACTGGCGGTGTGGAGTATCTGTTGCGATGGGTACTCTGGCAAGACTACACACTTTAGTGTGTAGCCAGTTATGTGGAGATTGATTATGGAGTTTGGGGTGATGATTGTGCTGTTTGCCATTTGTCGTATTGTGATTTGTATTGTGTAATTAGTACTGACCCCGTTGTTTGTTTTGTAAAACTGTGGTGATCCATTCGGCGATGGTGAGCAGTTGTTGAGCAGGTTTGATACGTTGCATTTAGGCTAGCTGGGATGAGTCATCACTTGGCATTAGAAGAGTCTTCCGCTGTGTCAGACGATATTTGTAGTTGTTCAGTTTTGGCTAGTAGACAGTTTGGTTTTGGAATTGTATTTCATTTAACAGTTTTGGTTTGAGACATGTAATCACTTAAATTATATTTACTTTTAAAGTACGTTTCTTTATTGTCTTATGATATTCATTGCTCGGGTAACCGAGATGGTGACGTTCCTATACCTGAGTGGTCCTGGTAAGGCACTTGGAGTATGGGGGTGTCACAGTTAGTCACCCTAAAAATCTCATCTTTTCTAATCCAAACCTGTCTCACAATTTTCCTTTTGACGGGTGAACTAGATCGACGAGTATTGGTGTATCTAGATCTCGCTTGGTTAATACTAGTTCGGGTTTGATTTAGCATTGGAAGTAGTAGTATGAGTTTTCCTTTGATAATCAAGGTTTATTGGATTTTTAAATCCACCGTCACAATTCCATCTAAACTCATTATTATTAGTTTCTTCATGTTCCTTCTCTTCTAACAAGTCCTCTTCATTAAAGCCCGATTCTCTGACAAATTTAATCCCTTCATTTTGATCAATTTACGCTTGACACATGATTTTAGGATATGGCTGGTTTTACCGCAGTAAGTACATATTAAATACTCCGGTAAATCCACGTATTTCCGTTTCCTAAAATCACGATCAGAAGGGCTAAACTTGCATTTTTCATTGTCTCTACGGCTATAGCACTCATGTCCTAACCCCATTTTCATATTTTTATCTGATTGTTGAGACAAGAAATTAAGAACTTTAGCGCTTCCTTCCCATTTGTCATAGACCATTCTAGCATGTCTAAGTAAATCTTTTAAGGACTCTATCTCTTTTTGACACTCTTTATGGTCAGATTCCGGCTCTCTAGGAACATTATTTTTTAATAGATTATTGCGAAAGTCAAGAAATCTTTTGTTTAATATATGGACTTCAAGAGAATGTTGTTTCTTAATATTTCTCAATTCGGACTTCAAATCATTCAATTGCTGAGTAAGAAAATCGTTTTTCTCTTTTAGTTCTGAAGTTACAGTTTCGTGAGCTATAACCTCAGATTTTAAAAGGTTGTTTTTCTCTATTAGATCTGAAGTTATAGTTTCATTAGCTATAACTTTAGATTCTAGAAAATCATTTTTCTCTTTTAGTTCTTTAGTTATAACATCATGAGCTATAACTTTAGATTCTAAAATAGCTTTTTGAAATTTAACTGATTCTAAGGTTGTAGCTGAATCAGTTGTAACCTTAGAACTAAGCTTCTTAACCTTTGATTTTAAAACTTGATTTTCTTCAGCAATCTCAAGAATTTGTTCTTTCAAATCAATTAATTCAAGATTTTGTTCATGACATTGATCAAGAGTTTTCTCAAAATATTCAATGAGTGAATTTTTTGACAATTTTTTGACTTGTTTCTTAAGACGAATAAAACTTACCTCGTCGTCTTCTTCTTCTTCGGAGTCAGATTTTCCCATAAGACACACATCAGTCCTTCTTCGACCGTCATCATTATCATCAAGATCTTCATCATCTTCTGAATCCAGATCTCCCCAACAAGATGCCATCATAACTTATTTATATATACTCATTCTTTGTTTTCTCTCTTTTAGCCTTGGATTTTATTTTTTTTCCACGTAGGACAATTTTTAATCATATGATCAACCTCGCCACATTTGAAACAACCTTTGTTTGACATATATACATTTGAACCACTAGGTTTATCGTCAACAGTTGATTTCTTTTGCCTGTTCTTAAAAATAACATTTTTAAAACGGATAGCAAAAGTTATTGTTTCATCCTCAATGTCAGTATCTTCATCGCTTGAAACAGCTTTCAGAACTATCCCTTTACTTTTTCTTGAATTACTTGCACGCTTGTTAAGAGTAAGTTCGTGCGCCATAAGTGAACCAAACAACTCTTGATAAGAGAGTAAGGATAGATCTTTAGCTTCTCCGATCGCGGTAACCTTAGGTTGCCACTTTTCAGTTAGGCTCCTTAAGATTTTTCTGACAATATCCTCGAACTCGAATTTTCTACCAAGATTTTTAAGTTCATTGGTAATATTTGAAAACCGAGTAGACATGCTATTTATACTTTCATCATCCTCCATAGAGAACAATTCATATTGTTGAATAAGCAAGTCTACTCTATGTTTTCTGACAAGAGATGTTCCTTCATAGGCTAGTTCAAGACTATCCCATATTTCCTTAGCAGATGTACATGAAGAAAACCGATCAAATTCAGTTAGATTTATGCCTTTTTCCAAAAGAGTCATAACTTTTGAATTTTTCTCAGCTTTCTTGTAGTCTGCCTCGGTGTAGTCATCCTCATTCTTTTCATGGGCAATGTCTTCACCGGAAAGTACCATAATTTTGTTAGGACCTTTTTTAATAATTTTCCAGCATTCCAATCATAACCCTTAAATTAATGAGTCATCATATTTTTCCAAAGACCGTAATTTTTTCCATCAAAGAATGGACACTTAAGATATTTGGAATCCATAATAGAAAGATATTTTAAAAATAAATAAAATAAAATAATAAACTAACAAAAATAGAAAGATGCCGGATCAGCCTCTTTTGATGTTAGGCAATCAAGAGCACGAGGGTCTGATACCAATTGAAGAGTCTATGGATCTCTATGAAATACTAAAGGGGGGGGGGGTGAATTGAGTATCTACCACTTTTTCGACTTTAATCGGATCTGTATTTGTATGATATTTATACTTTGAATTTATCGATTAAATTCAAGTAATACAAATATCACACAATATTAAAAAAAAAATAAGCGATAAATAAACTTGTACAACGGATTTTGGAAGTGGTTCAGCTTCACACCCCGAAACCTACGTCCACTATTCTCGATTAATTATTTTAGTACATTTGCACGGATTACAAAATAATCAACTCCTTTTACAACTAACTATAGACTATAGTTGTAATAATGAGTATCGTTAAACACTAGACTTCCTCTCGTTATACAGAAAGTAATAAGAGTATCTCAAAAATTGTTCACACAATTGAACGAATAAGAGATAAATATATGACCACTATTCTTCAGAACGATACTAAACAATTGTTGACTTGAGTAACACGACTTTCCAAAAAGAAAATAAATCTTGCAATTAAAAGCTCTTTAAGACAAAGACAAAATTATGCTCACAAATTATATGTTTGGAAAAGTTGAGTTATATGTCTTTGATTACCTCTCTATTTATACTAAAGGTAAATAAAGAGTTTGTGGAGTATTACATTTGTTCAACAAGTAAAACACCTACAAGTACATAAATTGTACCATATAATCTTTTTGGAAAAATCTATCAACAAGGACACTTAGATAAAATTAAATAGGAGTAGTTTTAGTTGTACACAAAGTGTAGCAACCATTGTGTTTGTGTACACCTGAACCAAACACTTTTTTTGGCTAGAATCCGTTATTTATTCCAATTGACAAGTCCAAGTGAAACTCTATTTGAGCCAACTTTTTTCTGCGTGTGACACAATAAAGTAATACTCCCTCCATTCAACTCCACTTTACAAGTATTCTATTTCCGTCCATTCAACTCCACTTTACAAGTTTCCTTATTTGGACATGTAAAACCTTTCTATCCTTATTGAAAATCTATATTTACAAAAAATGACATTCATACCCCACACAAATACACCATAAAACTCACCTTTATATTTTTTTAATATCTTTAACCCCACCATTCCCTTTCCCTATGTACTTTTAATAGTTTTTTTAATCCGTTTCTTAATACCCGCGCAAAAAGCAATGTTGCAAAGTGGAGTTGAATGGAGGGAGTAGAAATTTAAGTCCACCTATAATTGTAACTAATCATAAGTTGTTACATAAAGATAAACTTATTTTAATATATGAAAAGACTATGTTGACTCCAAATAGAAAAACTTTTTTATTAATTAAAAACACATTAAATATTATTTATAAAATATAAAATAAATTTTCTTTCGAAAATGTCGTGTTACGTAGCCACCCTAAGTTATAGCACAATCGACTACACCTTAGAGTATGAGTGTATCAAGTTATAATCATTACAATTATAACTTGAGACGGACTCAAAACAATTATTAAATATCGTAAAGGAGAGACGAGCTAACTACTGACTAATCTTCCTTGAAAATTCTTCAAATGCAAGTTCTTTTCATCGTCTTGATCACGAACTCAAACCGCATTTATTAAATCGTCATTTTGCAATTTGTAACCTCGTTAATTTATAGGGTTATTTCATGGGAATAATCCAACCTATCACAGATCTTTTCTAAATAATCCCAATTACATTTAATCCCATAATAATCCCGACTTTGTGCATCTTATTCTCAAAATAGACTTGGTGACTTGCAACCTGATTAACAGGTCATCTCCAACTTTACTCTATGCTCCTCCCTCTCAATATCAGTCATATCACTCCAATCATCCTTGACATCACCATTACAAACACCATCGCATGATCCCACACTTTTCACTGCCGACAATCTTAACTACTGTATCATCCGTCATTGCAATTCACGCCTGAAAATTTAAACGAAGAAAGTGACAACCACTAATTGAAGTATCAACCGAAGGCGAAAAACGCAAACTTCAACCAAACAGAAACTCATAGAGCAGAAAATCTCGAAAATTAAGAGATGAATGCAGGACAAGCAAATTAAACACAAATTATAAACAGGGTCTTGTTGTTTATATACACTTCCTTCCTCTAGTTACCAATACCAGTAGGAGTAGGACTGTATTAACTCCTTTGTTTTTTATTTACTATTTTTTCTGTCGAGTTATTCTAGTTTAGACTTATCAATCACATCAAAATGTCTCTGATTCTCATCAAGCCAATGCAATTGATGAAAATCATTGCTAAATCTATCAACGCGATCAACAAATTGAGGAGGAGACAAGTAATCTGATTTGCCTGGGAAGAATCGGACGCCACCTCTGGCAACCAGGTCATGGCCGCCACCACAGGCGCGTCCAAATCCGATCACTACAAGGCCTCACGACGTCGGTCACTGTGGACTGAGCCACACTGTGGGCTGCTGCGCCGGCGACGTCGGGGAGAGAGCAATGTTGACAACTTTCACGGTGCTGCGAGCGGTGACTGTAGAATATCAAAAGGGTGATGGAGGATGAAGTGGTGGCACCTGGCGGTTTCGGCGAGATGTGGAGTGAGTGCAACGGCGGAGAGGTGAGACGAATCTGGCACGGAGGTAGAGAAGCGGTTCACGGCGACCGGAGAAGACATTGAATTGGAAGATTGTGTAAGGTGGTGTTAATGGAGGGAGGTGTTTTAATGGGGGTTATTGTAGAAGGGGAATGTGGTAAGGGGGGAGGAGAAAGAGGAGAGAGTAAGAACCAGTCACTTTTAACCTAAAATCACAGGTGAAAATTCAATGAGTGTATTTTAAGAAGATAGTATTAAAAGTTGGGATTATTATGGGATTAAATGTAGTTGGGATTATTTAGAGAAGACGGGTGATATGTTGGATTATTGCCATGAAATAACCCTAATTTATAAAGACTAAACAAACAATTACGTGCAAACTTATATAACAATTATTATATACTTGTCATCATCAAAATATAAAACGTATAAGACACGATCCTACAGAAATGCAGTAGTGTATACACTACCCTTAATTTGAGATAAGCTAGCGTCCTCTTCGAATTTTTACTCGAGAAAGGAGGTAGTGGAAAATTTTAACCATGAGATATTTTTTTTTTTTTTTTGCAATCACACCATTGTTTTTGTTGTTTCTATGAGCATCTCATAAAATAATTGTAAACACTGAATTTGTTTTTCTGAAAATTATGGAAATCAAAGTACCAGAGCTCGTAAAACGAGCTTAGTATCTTGTGAAGTTGTACAGTAATATTTTTCTTTCTTTTCGAAAACTTGTAGTTGAATTTGTACGTGAAGGTCAAAATGTTTATATTTTTGTAAGGTAAAAAAAGTCACGATGGTGGCTGGTGCAGAATTACCTGTGAGACCGTCTTGTACTCGTGATCAGAGACGAAGCTCAGTCAGGGCCAAATGGGCCATGGCCCGGGCTGAACTTTCAAGAATAAGTAATAAATGGTCATATTTAGAGCACTATTCAACAGTAGCAAATTGGTAAACGCAAGTGAGGAGAGGAGTACTCCCATGAAGTCACTGGTTCGACTCATGCAAGCGCCTAGTTTTAGAATTTTCCTTTTTTCCTTACAATTTTCTTTTTTAGAATTTTCCTTTTTTTCCTTACAATTTTCTTATTTAGCATCGATTATACTCCGTCCTGCAACGACTTGACCTATTACATTTTAACGTCGACAAGGATTTTTGTGACTAAAAAGTAGGAAACTATTTTTATCTCATCAGGAATGGTCCTAATTTAGTTAACAATATTACCATTATTATTCCACTAGCAATTGTTTTACGACTTTACTTCATTTATAATAGAACCGTCTTAATATAGGTTTCTTATCACTTATGTTCTGTTTTCGATTTGTTTCATCGTAAAATATAAAAAAAAATGCACTATATATAAAATAAGGAGTATGTCGGTTGAAAAAACTAATGTATAATTTATTAACTACATAAAAGTAAATATTAATTTGTATGTTTCGTAAATTATCTAATCTAAATATATATTGAAAATAATAAAATAATGATTCGAAATCTATGATAAATGAGTGTAGACGGTAACATTGGACGAAGTGAAAATCGGCCCAGGTTATAATTTTACCCTAGCTTCGTCTCTGCTCGTGATCATAAATACACGAAGAAAAGCCAGAATGTTGCACCAAAGACATGTTCGTATTGAACAGAGCAACCAACAGAGGAAATGCATTGACATTAAAATAAACACTAAATTAAAATTAAGTACAAATAAAGTTTTGCGGTAAACTCCCCCCTTAATGTCAACATTAGCAATAATGAAAACTAAAAAGTCTCTTACATTAATTAAATAATACTCTACCAATAACTAAATGGTGCAAATATAAACTCAAAATTCTACAATAAGGCTCATTATCCTAACATGAATTTTCGACCAACCAAAAGAAATTCTCTTTCTTAGCATAAAACAGATCTTCAATGTCAACTTCAATGATGTAATCAAACCCCTAACCGACAGTCATGTTAGCATGAAGTGTCAATTCTCCTTCTCCTCGAGGGTCCACTTCTCCTCGGTAAATGATGCCGGGGAAGGGATGAAACATGGATGTCGGGTAAAAGGTGGCCATAAACGGTCCTTGATCCTCAAGTTCTCTCACCAGATTAGGCACATAAAGATCCTTCTTATCGATGTAAGCATGGTCAATGGGGTAAAATCGATGACCTATCGAGTAGTAGGCAATCCGAGAGTGATAGCGGTCTCGAATACTAAAGTTGGGTATGGCTGACGATCGCGAAACGGTCGCCAGACAAATGGTCCGTCTCCTTGAGGTGGGGTAAGGACCGTGAAAGTAATGTGTAACCCATTTCTCGCCCTACCTATCTTGTGACAATAATCAAGCATGCGAGCTAGGTGATGATGGAAACAGATTCATGAACAATTTATAATAACACAACTAGTTTTATAACCCGTGAAATTCACGTGGTTAGCTATGTTGTTACGTTGGTTGGTGTTATGCAAGCCCGAATTTACAGGTCATACTCGGCCCTGATACCAAAAGAGACTCGTAGGAAAAATGTTTTTCTTAATCAATACCTATATTTTCATAATATATCGTCAAAGTAAAATATTTGCCACATATTATTAATTTTATGTCACGAATATTGTTATGTTTATTAGAGTTTTATCACGATTACGGTTATCATTATTATTGTACTCGATATTAACAACTACCAAATGAAAAATATATAACATTTCAACCAACATTTCATCATACGAAATCAGTTTAAGAAAAATAGTATGAAAAACCTTAATCAATTCATTAACACGTTCAATTACGAAAACTTCAATTAAAATCTCAATTTAATGTAAAAAATTAATTTAATATTATATAATGATGTGTTCATTTTATATATGCTTTTACCCCTCATTTTAGCTCGGTTTTGATTGCATATCATACTTTAATTAGTATATTTGTGAGTTAATCTTGTGTTCTAGGTGTATTGCTTGTATTTGTTACATTTTGTAGGAATCTAAGCATTCAGAAGCCTTTTCCTATCACATTAGCAAGCACCGAGTTCACTAAGCTAAGTGGAAACAAGATGGACCAAGCATGACCATGGAAGATTTGTTTCCAAGCCCAAGGAAGAAAGTATGGAGCAATGGATTGATAAATGAAAATGATCACACAAAGAGCTCAATGAGAAGTCCAAATTCATGTGAAAAAGATCAAGCTTTGGATGCTCTTTGGAAGGTCTTAAGTTGCTAAATATCACATTTAACTGGGTGATTAAGAAGGCTTAATTACATTGCACAGGATTCCTTAGAGCATTTAAGCAAGAAATGAAAAACAATAGCCGGAAACCCACGCCCCAGATCGGGGCTGGCAACCCCGATCGGGGTTGCCCCCCTCTTGCAATTTTCCGTTATGCCCCTATTTTACTATAAATATGGGCCTTAATCCGTCATTAGGGATATCTTTTTCATACGTCTTCATACACTATTTCACTCTATATTAGCCTTAAGCACAAAATTCTCTCTTAGTTTTCATTGTAGTTTTAATTTTTGTTTAAAGGCCTTATTCATTGATTAAGTTTGTTAATTCGTTCTATATGTCGAGAGGCACGGAATCGGATTAGAGTAAGCATGTGTAGTAGGATGGCCTAGTCATAAACGAGAGTTTCTCTAGGACCCGGTTTATGGTTGACACTAATATCGTGAGGTGGGTGTCTTTAAGCCTAAACAATTGACAATGTTATTATTTCCGAGTTTAACATGAATTTATATATTTACAATTGCATGTGTGACCCGACTCCCCTAGACTCCTTTAATCATATTTAGTTATATCACTTTATTTGCTAATCATCAAACCAACCAACAAACCAAACCAATTGTAATCGACCTTGATACAAATCTATTCATAGCATTTCATAGCGCAATTCCCGTCTCCTTGTGTTCGACCTCTATTACTACATTAATTTGTGTCTAGGGAAATTATCTTTGCATAGGTGTGCGACATAACCTATCAAATTTTGGTGCCGTTGCCGGGGAGCACGATTTTATTGCGTTTAGATTTGTCGATTTCTATCTTGTTTTCTTTTGTATGGAGGAACACTTGTTCCTCGAGACCACTATTTACGAATTTCTTGAGATTGTTGTCTTATGCCCAGGTCTTTTCGTGTAGGAGATTTTCTTTCACCGGATTCCGAGCCCGAGAAAACCTTTCGTAGAAGACGACGTTTTTGGAAAGAAATTAAAGAAGTCGCATCTCCCGTACAAGTTAAAAGTGCAAGAAAGTCTTACTTAGACAATCTTCAAGTTTCTGAAGAGGAGGAGGTTTCTAATTCATAATCTCCACCACCACCACCACCATCTCCAACAAAAATGATGGTGAAACTTTTCGATCATTTCAAGCCCACCGCGACTATTATTCCGACCGGTATCACTACTACTCAAATTACCGCGCCGGAATTCGAGATCAAATAGACTTTCATTAGCCTTGTGGAGAGGAAGCAGTTTGGGGGAAGTCCTTTGGAGGATCTCAATTTTCATGTGCAAAACTTTTGCGATTATTGCTCCATGATTCGACAAACGGCTGTCACTCAAGCCCAAATTAGGGAAATACTTTTCACTTTCTCTTTGAAAGACAAGGCAAAACTTTGGATCAATAGGCTTGATCGTACCGCCATAGAAATCACAAATTGGGAGACATTGACTCTTACTTTCTATCAAAAGTTTTTTCCACCGGAGAAAACTCAAACCTTGAGGAGCCAAATCACCGGATTCCGTCAACAAGCTCTTGAGAGCTTATATGAAGCTTGAGAGAGGTACAGAGAGTTGCAAAGGCAATGCCCACATCATTGGTTGGATGCTTGGTTCCTAGCTATAACATTCTACAGTGGATGTTGTGCCGAGTCCCGAAGGATTTTAGATTCCGCCAACAAATTCTTTATCAATATGAAAGGTCCGTTTATATTCATTCGTTCAATATCTTTGTTTTCTATCTTATCAATTGTAGATTGTGAATAATGTTGTTCATTGTTTTTTCGGTTGTTGGTCAGGTACGATCAAGTTGACAGGGTTTGAATTTTGTGATGGTGTAACTATTCAAGAATATTGTATGCCATTTTGAAACTTCTTAATTAGAGTAATTTCATCCTCTTACCCAACAATTTCCTAGCCAACCTTATCACTTTTTGCATGCTGAAATTAGTCCTTATCGGTTTGTTGTTTCAAGTCCAAATGGTATTTGGTACTTATATTCCATTATTACCAATTGATTACGTACCACAAATCCTATGTTTGGGATTAGGGTGTCTTCTTATCAACTTCGTCCGTCCAAATTGTTAACTCGTCAGGTAAATTTCCGACGTTGATGTCAATTTTATACTCTCTCCTATTCATTTTAACTCTCCCCTTTCAAAAGGGCACGCAAATTAAGGGGAGAGTTATTTTATTGTAAAGTATTGTGGTGGTGTAAGGTAATTGAAGAGAGTGAAGGTATTATTGTGGGGTAAGATGATTAAAATAAGTATTGTTGTGGGGTAAAGTGATTAAAATAAGATAAAATATGAGTATTGTGGAGTATTGTTGTGGGCTAAAGTGATTAAAATAAATATAAATAAAACTTTACTAAATAAGGAAAGGGAGAGAGTTATATAAATAGATGAAAAAGGAAAGAGGAAGAGTTAAAATGAATAGGAGGGAGTACTTCGTATCAAAGTCTAAGTATGCTATAAAGGTATCATTGGCCATTGTAAAGAGGCAGCCGTCTTTTTTTTCTTTTTCTTTCCTATATAAACAGGTGATTTCTCGCGAGCATCAAAATTGTGTTTAATTTATATTAGTCTTAAAGAATTACTCAAATGAAAAAGATATGTATGCAATTTCAAATGAAAGTCAAAGACTAATTATTAGGATTCACTAGTGTTGCACGGTTACATATATCGATACTCAACTTCGTAGAAATTAGTGGAGGTTATCTATAAATCACCTTAAATAAAACAACTCATGAAACAAAAGAAATAAACCCGTGAACTTCACGGGTCATTAAACTAGTTAAGTCATTAACCAATGATTTAATGATAACTCGTGCTAGACTGCTAGTAGTCGTCAGTTCGATTCAATCATTTGAACTTTAAGGTATGCTTCGTAGAATAGCTCTCAATCTTGATGCAATCATGACTAATAATAAATGAGTTCATTTATCATGACATCACCCTAATTATATACTTGTGATTTAATATGCCAAGTCAAATATAGTAAAAATTGTTTACCCCTTGTTTTATTACTACGGAGTATACGGTTATATAGACAAATTCAATGTCTATAAAACTCTCTCGAGTTCAATTGATGATGACATGATAATCAAGTGACTCGAGTCCACGTGCCATTTCCAAAATTCAATCTACTTTAGCCACTATAAGGTTGAACAATGTTTTATTTTCAGCACAAGGTCTCCTTTTAGAGTTTAGACGGTCATTTTTGTCTAAAGGTTTCAGATAAGCCATATATCAGTCATTTACATGTTAAATGTGACCCAGTTTACTTATGCGACTCATTTACATCTGAATGTGATCCATTTTAAATGATTACATTTTACAATAAAAATGGTCACATAATTAAAACCGTCTAAAATGAAAATTAGCGTATTTTCAGAAGAAAAGAGTGACAACAAATAATTCACTTACTACTATGAAACTAATTCACCATTGATGAATTAGGAAGAACACAGGAAAAGAGAGTAAGGAGAATTATAGAGAGAAATGTATTTTATTATAAACTTGATTTGTATTTTATGAACTTATGTTTGTTACATCATCTACCATCAGTATATATAGGCAGTTTACAATTAGGTCGGTTATAACAACCTTCTAACAGCTCTAACTAACTCCCTATATTCTGGGTAGTTATAGTTAGTTATATTTGCTAATTATCCTGGCTCATATCCCCCCTCAAGCTGGAACTGCTGTAGGAGGAAGATGCAGGCCTAGCTTGGAAGAGAGAAATCTGTGCTCATTTGCCTAAAGCCTTTGTCATGAGATCAGCCAGTTGCAAAGAGCTCTTTACATGCTTAGTCTGCAGAAATTCCTCTTGTAGTTTATCTCGCACGAAATGACAGTTCACATTGAGATGTTTAGTTCTCTCATGAAAGACTGGATTCCTTGCAATGTGTTCTGCTGCAGTATTGTCACAGTGTAAGGTAACAGGCAATGAGATACTCACATGTAAATCTGCTAGAATATTGACAACCCAAACTAGTTCACTGGATGTGTATGACATACTACGATACTCAGCTTCTGTGGAGCTCTTACTAACAGTCTTTTGTTTCTTAGTCTTCCAACTAATCAATGGCTTGCCTAAGAACACACAAAACCCACTAACTGATCTGCTACTGTATTGACAAGTAGCCCAATCTGCATCAGAATATGCTTGCAGAGATAGATCAGAATTTGCAGGATAGAAGAGCCCTGCATTCACAGTCCCTTTTAGATATCTAACCACATGCTGTGCTGCTAAGTAATGAGTCTCCCTAGGCTGGCTCGAAAACTGACTGAGATGCTGAACACTATATGAAATATCAGGTCTTGTCATATTCAAATACAAGAGCCTGCCAATCAATCTCCTATAGTTCTCAGGCTTCTGCATTATCTCACCTGAATCAGTGGACAATTTAAGACCTTTCTGCATAGGGAAATCAGCAGACTAACAGTCTTCAAAACCAGCATCCTTGATTATATCAAGGATGTCTTTCTTTGATTAACTTTTATTCCAGTAGCATTTCGTGCCACTTCTAATCCCAAGAAATATCTCATTAGCCCCAAATCCTTTATTGTGAACTTGTCATGCAAAGCCTTCTTTATTGCTGATATCCCTGGCTCATCATCACCACTCAGAATCAGATCATCCACATACACAAGAGCAACAAGTAACTTTCTTGTGACTGGATCAGTTCTTGTAAACAATGAGTAATCATGCTTGGATTGCAGAAAACCCAAACTCAACAAATATTTAGTCAACTCCAAGTTCCACTGTCTTGAAGCTTGTTTCAACCCATATAATGATCTCTTAAGTTTGCAGACCTGCCCTTTCTGAGCTTTAACATATCCAAGTGGTGGCCTCATATATACCTCCTCATCCAGAAATCCATGAAGGAAAGCATTGTTTATATCAAGTTGATATAAAGACCAATGCTTGACTGCTGCAACTGATAAGAGAGCCCTAACTGTGGTGAACTTTGCCACTGGAGAGAAAGTGAACTTATAGTCCTTATCTTTAATCTGAATATAACCCTTGGCTACAAGCCTAGCCTTGAATCTCTCAACTGTCCCATCTGCCTTGTGTTTAACCTTAAACACCCACTTGCTTCCTATAGCCTTTTTATCAGATGGCAATTGAGTAAGCTCCCATGTTTGATTACTCTCTAATGCCTTGAGCTCCTGGTTCATAGCAGCAACCCACCTTTCATCAGTACAGGCCTGAGCATAAGTACTAGGCTCATGCTCCTCGACCACAGGGAATGTACATATTCCTGATCAAAATTTGCAAGATCATTCAATGTCTGCACATGTAGTGCACTAGCTTTTCTCTTAGATACTGGTACAACATAATCAGATAGAAGGACAGATGGTTTCCTTGGCCTATCTGACCTCCTAGTCCCCTGCCCTGGTAGATCATTCTCCAGAATTAAACCAGGAGTAATATCTGAAATTGTGTCTGCAGGAGTAACAATTTCTTTAGATGTCACTTCAGGTGATACTTGTTGTTGAACAATTTCAGAAACTGAAGTATCCCTTGCAACAGTCTCAGGAACTTCAGCAAATTGGCCCTGCTCCTCCTCAGGAAACAAAATGTCCTCAAGAGGTAATGACTCAGCAGTGGTTGAAGGAACCTGTGTTTTGTAAGGATACAAATGCTCCTTAAACACAACATCCCTATTTGTAAAAACCACATGCTTTGTTAGGTCATATAACTTGTTGTAGATACCTCATTTCTGCACCTCCCACAAACCACCCGGTGATGATTGGGCCGCATGTTTGGTATACGGAACGATTTGTGACAGTTCGTAAGTTTATCGTCAAGTGATCGCTCAAACACTTGTGTCTACCTCTTAATTGTCATCTACGTGCCGATACGGTCGTTTTGGCAGTAATTAGAGTACATTTGGAGTCCGGGTCAAAAAACCGTCTTCATTTTCTAAATGCCGAGTCAGAATGTTCTGGAATGTTCCGGATATTTCTATTCCATATTTTCCAATCTTTTGATCTTTGGTAAAATATTTCCCGTAATATTCACACAAAATATTAAGGAAACGAGATTAATCCGCTATTCCATAATAGAAACGCGGAAATCTTTCTTCCGCAGGAGGAAACCACTGAGGAAAGGACGCAGCAAGTGTTGCGCCTCTTCCAAGGGACGCAGTGTTGGAGATTGTGTCCTCTACAAATTAGTGTGATAACATTTGTAAATCTCTTACAGGTTCACAAGGGTATACTTCGTATATTTAATCAGTTGATTAACGTTTACCTAATAACGGTTGGCTTGCTAGAAAGTTTGACGTTATTATCATACAGATGGCGGTGATCAACTGGTCCCTAAAGGTCACACCTATAGGATGTCTTTGAGAAATGTGGTTGTAGAAATATAATCACATTGATGCCTAATATGACTAAAAAGCTAGTCAATGTTTTGATGAGACAATTATTTAATGAAGATTAAATAATATTAGTTGAGACGAATTAACTGTCAATTCGTAAATTGAATATAATAAGTTATATTTAATTAAATGTATGTAATGTTAGCTTGGACGAATTAATCTGTTAATTCGTAATTAAATGTAATCAGTTATATTTAATATCAACAAGATGAATGTGTCATAGTGGTAATAGTGAGGGTACACAAACCAAGAGGTCATGGGTTCGATCCTCACTAGATGACAATTTAACACATTTTATACATTTTTTGGAAAGACCAAAAATAAGGAGATTACACTCCTTATTTCGGTTATAGTGGGCCGAATTAGGGAAGATTAAATCTCCCTAATTCACACCCATATCTCGGTTACAATAAGTAGAATAGGATGATCATTATTCAATTCGAATTCTCTTTTAACCTAGCCTCCTCCTCTCATCAGAAAAACACAAAAACAACTAAATTTTACAGAAAATTTTAGATCGATTCTAGCATTATCATATGGCATATCTCATATCGTCTTGGGTGCAACCAATAGGCGAATATCTATTTTTATAATGTTCTTAGGCCGTTTTTGCTAGGACCGAAGGTTAATTCTAAATCCTTTATTTTGTTTATGTATTTTTATTTTATGACTATTGATCATCACTGTTAAAATCGTTATAATCCTTACATAATAAGGGAAGTATACAGATTATTTCCCACAAGTGGTATCAGAGCCAAGGCCACGAATTTTATTTTGATGATTTTTCATAAAATTGTATGTAAACAAAAATTGGTCTCGAAATTAGGGTTGCGGCTATAATTTTTTTTTTTCCTGCCGTAGCTGTTTTGGTTCGCGGTACGGTCGATCGACCAACACCCCTGGTCGATCGACTGTCTCGACTGGTCAGCCGAGAGGTTTTCAATTTTTGATTGTTTTGATTTCCATTTGATTCATCTATATTATTGTTTTAATCAGTTAAGATAATAATAAAATGAATTTGTAGATACTTTGATTTAATTCGGATTAAATTGAATTGTGAATGGAATCGTCATGTTGATGATATAAAATTCGTTTTTGCTATATAGTTTTTAGCATATACGGTTAATCACGTTTCATTAATTCATATGCTAATCGTGTTCTAATAACAACTGTAAACGATCTTTCTTCATCTTATTTTTGTTTTAGGGCAATTTTTGCCGCAAGAATTTTTTTTTGACGGCTGTTTAGGGTTTGCCGAGAACAAAAGGAAATTTTTTCATTTTTTGTTGCGTTTTCAGAAATGCCGAGCAAAACATAAAAAAGGGGTTCTGTTGTTTTTTTTGTTTTTGCTATTTTAACGAAAAAAGGGGCTGTTTTTTTTATTTCGGCCGTGAGCTGAATTTAAAAAAAAAAAAAAAAAAAATCTGTTTTTCTTTTGCCGAGACCCAAAAGGAAAGAAAAAAGGTTTTTATTTTTGTTTTTGGCCAATTAGTTATTGTGAAACGGTTCACAATTAAAAGATACCGAATTATTTTAAAGCAGTTTAAATTTTTGACGGATAGAATTCATATTACAAGTTTAATATGGATTAAGGATGAAATTAATGTGATTAATTGAGGAATTATCACTTAATTTAATTTAAATAGGTGGTTTGGATAAATTAATCAACATAATTAAGGAATTGTGTCATGTATGTTTGATTTATTTTAGTTGATGCTTTTTAATTTTGTTGAATGAATCGAATGAATGAATTTTATTTACGTATTTAATTTTGCAATCGGTTGTAAATTGTAATACTTAGTGTGGCCTTAGTCAAATTATGTTTTCGTAATGAAGGAAACATGATTTTTTATGTAATTATGAGATCTCGAATCTCCTTTATTTTAGTTTTGGGTTTTGTAATTAGATTGTAATAAATAGGTTTATTATGTAATTTTAATTATTGTAATTTCAAAGAAGACTAAAGATGGAGATTGGAGCTCACTCCCGCTACATGGATCAAGATGGAACATCAAGACAAGCTTCTCGGGTCCAAGGATGGATTCCAAACTTGTATTTATTGTTCATTTTGATAGGATAGGCCACACTAGGACTTTTACTGTTTTTACGTTTTCATTCTTATTGCTTTTCATTCACATGTTAGTTTATGCATCATATTCCGCCTAAAACCAAACCACATACTTCTAAAATGCATGAAAATTGACTCATATAGGTTGTATGTTAGTTTTCATGGACATACAGATGTCACAGACTTATTAAGCCATCACCTTAGTTTATTCATTCTCGCATGCTAGATATTAGTTCACTTAAAATGAATTAAAACAAAGTTGATGTGATCTTCCTCTAAAACGGAAATTGAGATTAGTCTTTATAATGGCAAATAACTATGAATCCCTTCTTCGTCGGTAGGCCTAATATGACCCCTTCTACGTTGGGTAAGTAGTTGTGTTGACTTAGTTTACCTCAACATCATAGTCCGAAGAGTTTCTCGTGATTATGATGGACTAAAGATAGAATTTACAGAAATTTATCGACCAAGAATTCTAACGGTAGAATTAGCTAAAAGGTTAGCTTATCAATTTACAGAAATTGAGACTTGGGATCATTTATATAATTCTTGAGGAAGGTCAATTGTATAAATGCATGAGTCTTCGCGTTATAACAGTATTGCATTAGACTTAAAAATCAAATCGATGCATAGGCTTATTATTCAATTTTCTTTTTGTAGTGTAGAACACGTTAATTTTACTGTTACAACAAATGGCTGGAAATAACGAAATCCCAATGCCAAGTGCCACACTTGATCGCGCGTCCTGGCTGAAAGTTTTTATGGACAACATGAATCAGTTCACACGTCTGAAAAATGATGGGTCCAACTTTGCGGATCGGGAGGCAAAGCACTACGGAATGCTGCCATTGCCATTCGACGGTAAGCTCAGGTACTTAACTGAGCCAATACCGGTAAACCCAGGCCCCAATGCAGGAGTCAACGAGTCACTCGCTTATAGTGACTTCGTTATGGAAGCGGGTGCGATAAAGAACGTACTTATCTTTGCAATGGAAACCAATTTGCAGAGACGCTTCATTGCCCAAGGTGCAAACAAGATTTTCACCACGCTCACTAACGAGTTCTCAAAAGCATCGAGGATCGTTACTTATGAGCATACCTGTCGCTTCTTGGATGCGAAACTCCAGAAGGGCCAACCGGTTAGCCCACACATTCTTCACATGATTGAGAATGTCGAGAAGCTGGAGGCACTTGATTGCAAAATCAGTGAGAGCATTGTCATTGACCGAATGCTTCATTCTCTTCACGATGGTTTTGCCCTTTTTAGGGTGAACTACTACATGAATGACTTGAAAAAGAGTCCTCATGAGCTACACTCCCTTCTCGTACAGACCGAGAAGGATATGAAATTTAGTGGGAGCATGAAGCAGGATATTCTCACGATTTACAACAAAGGTAAAGGTAAGGGCAAGGCTCATGGCGACCTAGCTGTAGGTAAGCCAAAGTTTAAGAAGCCAGGAAACGGTAAGAGTGCGCCTGGTGAGACTAGTGGCTCACAGGGCAAGGCAAAGAGCAAAGGCGGTGACATAGAGTGCCACCATTGTCACAAGACTGGACATTGGAGGAGGAACTGTCCCGTCTACCGTGAGGACATCAAAGCAGGCCGCGTCGTTCCTGTTGGTATGTCATCTTATATTCATATGATTGAGATTAACCATGCAAGTTTCGGAACTTGGGTACTTGATACTGGTTGTGGTTCTCATCTGTGTAATCATTTGCAGGGCCTAAAGAACATCATACCTCTCGAAAAAGGTGACGTGGACCTGCGAGTCGGGAATGGAGCACGAGTTGCTGCTGTCTCGAAGGGAACATATGTAATCCAACTCCCTAGTGGTTTTGAGTTATTTTTAAATAACTGTTACTATGTACCCAGTTTGTCTAAGAACATTATTTCTGTTTCCGTACTTGCTAAAGACGGTTTTGCATTTTCAATAAAGGATAATAGCTGTATTTTCTCTTTTAATGAAATGATTTATGGCAAAGCAGTTTCCATGAATGGAATTTACATCTTAGATCAAACCACGGAAATATTACACATGAATAATAAGAAATTAAAGGTTGGTGACAAAGATTAAACCTATCTATGGCATTGCCGGATGGGACACATAAATGAGAAACGCGTGAAGAAACTCGTCGATAATGGGACTATTCCCGCATTCGATTTTTCTACATATGGCACGTGTGAATCATGTCTCATTGGCAAAATGACTCGAATTTCCTTCAAAGGTGTTGGAATGCGCGCTAGTGACCTATTAGGACTCATACATACTGATGTTTGTGGACCTATGTCAATTACCGCTAGAGATGGCTATAGATATTTTATCACTTTCACGGACGATTTGGGTAGATACGGATATGTCTACTTAATGAAGCATAAAAGTGAGTCCTTTGAGAAATTCAAGGAATACCAGAATAGGGTACAGAACCAACTGGGTAGAAAGGTTAAAGCACTCCGTTCAGATCGGGGTGGCGAATATCTTTCAAATGAGTTTGATCAACACCTTAAAGACTGTGGAATCGTTCTACAGTTAACTCCACCTGGAACACCTCAACTGAATGGTGTGTCCGAACGGAGAAATCGAACCTTACTTGATATGGTTCGATCCATGATGAGTCACACGGTAGTGCCTGATTCATTATGGGGTTATGCTCTTTGTCAATTTGCTCTTATACTTAACCGAAGTCCGTCTAAAGCTGTCGACAAGACTCCATATGAAATGTGGAAGGGAACGGTACCTAACTTGTCCTTTATTCGGGTTTGGGGCTGCGAGGCTTATGTCAAGTGGAGACAGGAGGATAAGCTCGGCCCGCGATCGGTCAAGACATACTTTATAGGTTATCCAAAAGGAACATTTGGTCATTACTTCTATTCGCCTACCGAACATCGAGTTTTTGTTGCGGCTAGTGCGACGTTCTTAGAGAAAGAATTTCTCGAGAACAAGACGAGTAATAGAACCTTCGAGCTGTCGGAGATTCCAGAACCAACAACCGAGGAACGGATGGAGGAAGTTGTTCCTCCAACTGATGATACGGTTAATATTCCTGAGGAACCTAAGAGGTCGGGTAGAGTCTCTCATCCTCCGGACAGATACATTGGTATGGTCGAGGAGAATGACGTTTTACTCCTAGAGAGTAATGAACCCGCTACCTATAAAGGTGCTATGGCCTGTTCCGACTCAAAGCTATGGCTCGAAGCCATGCAATCCGAGATGGACTCCATGTATGAGAGTAACATATGGGATCTAGTTTATTTACCTAATAAGGTAAAACCTCTACAGTGCAAATGGCTTTACAAAATAAAGCGTTCTGTAGACGCGCAACCAGATACCTATAAGGCACGACTTATGGCAAAAGGTTTCACTCAAGTGCACGGATTGCATTATGATGAGATTTTTGCACCTGTAGTCATGCTACGTTCCATTCGGATAATCTTAGCGATTGCCGCATTTCATGATTATGAGATTTGGCAAATGGATGTGAAAACCGCCTTCTTAAACGGTTATTTGGAGGAAGAGTTGTACATGGTGCAACCCGAAGGTTTCATAGATCCTGAGCATCCTAAGAAAGTATGCAAGCTTAAGCGTTCCATTTATGGACTTAAGCAAGCTTCTCGGAGTTGGAATCATCGTTTCGACCAAGTGATAAAAGAGTATGGTTTCACTCGATCGGTCGAGGAACCATGCTTATATATCAAGTCGAGTGGGAGCAAGATTGTATTCTTGATATTGTATGTCGATGACATACTCTTGATTGGGAATGACATTCCTCTCCTATCTTCGGTTAAAGAATGGTTGAAGAACCATTTCCAGATGAAAGATCTGGGTGAGGCACAACGCATTTTGGGAATCCGTATCTACCGAGATAGATCACGACGGACGTTATCACTTAGTCAGGAGTCTTATTTGGATAAGATTCTTGAGAAGTTCAGCATGACCAACTCCAAGAAGGGGAACCTTCCTATGACGACTGGGATGCAGTTGAGCAAGTCTCAGTCACCCACGACGCCTGAAGGGATTGAGCGCATGAGTCGTGTTCCTTATGCATCTGCAATAGGATCGATCATGTATCCCATGATATGCACACGTCCAGACGTGGCATATGCATTGAGTATGATGAGTCGGTACCAAAAGACTCTAGGTGAAACACACTGGATAGCTGTTAAAAACATCCTCAAGTACCTACGGAGGACTAAGGATTGGGTATTGACTTATGGAGGCGATACTAAGCTATGCGCAATCGGTTACGCATATGCTAGCTTCCAAACGGATCGAGATGACTCAAAATCTCAGTCCGGGTTCGTCTTCACTCTTAATGGTGCTGCGGTCAGCTGGAAGAGTTCCAAACAGAGTGTTGTAGCAGATTCTACTACTGAATCCGAGTACTATGCCGCTTCGGAGGCAGCAAAGGAAGCGATATGGATGCGTCAATTCTTACAAGGACTTACGGTAGTTCCTAGTTCGAATGATCCGATCACCATCTATTGTGACAATAGAGGTGCCATCTTCCAGGCTAAGGAGCCAAAGTCTAGCAACAAATCTAGACATGTACATTGGAAAGCTCACCTGATCCGTGCTTACGTGGAGCAAGAGGAGATAGTGATAGACAAGATTGCGACGGATGATAACATCGCGGATCCTCTCACTAAACCGTTGAATTATGATAAGCATGTAGGGCACGTTAATTCCATGGGAATTAAACGAGTTCCTGAGTTGTAGTACTTGATTATGGATTTGATACATTATCTTTTTCATATACTATTTATAACTTCATCGTTTTATATATAATATTTTGTTTTTCATGTGGATTGTACTGACAACATTGAACGCCACAAAGTGAACTGAATTACATTATATTTGTTTTGGTCCGTAATCGCCAATGTGAGCTGATAACTCCGGCTATTATATTGTGCAGTCGATTGATGGTGGGTTCAACGAGCCATAAGTCAAACGGTTGACTGATCGATCACAGATGCGAGATTATAACGATACCTCGTAGGACAACTTTTTGTGACAACGTAATGGAGTCCTAAATGTTTAATAACATTCGGTGCCAGGTCGTGGATAGGACATCCATTGTGTTCCTAGAGTCGATTGTTTTGACTATCGACTGTCTCTTGAGATTAAGGCAGTTTTTGGGTGACTTTGGTTTCTTTCTCACGGTCTGCCGTAACTGGAGGCTAAGTAGATTTTTTTCGGGTCATTTCATCGTGCTTAAATCTGCAGGATTCGAGTTGAGGAAAATATCCAACCCTTATCAGGTATAGTTATTTCTCAGGGCCACTCGAGGAGTTGTAACTGAAATGCATGACCATGCTCGAATGTTGATTCGTTTATCAGTTAAGTTACTCTCTAGTCGGGGAAACCACTCTTGATATTGATCGCTTGTAAAATATGACCTTTGTTATTACGGATTTGAAAATTGTTTTACATTGAGTGGGAGAAATTTTAGGATATGAGAATCGTTTATCGCACATACACTTGTGAGGACAAGTGGGAGTTTGTTGGAGCTTGTGTCCTCCACAAATTAGTGTGATAACATTTGTAAATCTCTTACAGGTTCACAAGGGTATACTTCGTATATTTAATCAGTTGATTAACGTTTACCTAATAACGGTTGGCTTGCTATAAAGTTTGACGTTATTACAATACAGATGGCGGTGATCAACTGGTCCCTAAAGGTCACACCTATAGGATGTCTTTGAGAAATGTGGTTGTAGAAATATAATCACATTGATGCCTAATATGACTAAAAAGTTAGTCAATGTGTTGATGAGACAATTATTTAATGAAGATTAAATAATATTAGTTGAGACGAATTAACTGTCAATTCGTAAATTGAATATAATAAGTTATATTTAATTAAATGTATGTAATGTTAGCTTGGACGAATTAATCTGTTAATTCGTAATTAAATGTAATCAGTTATATTTAATATCAACAAGATGAATGTGTCATAGTGGTAATAGTGAGGGTACACAAACCAAGAGGTCATGGGTTCGATCCTCACTAGATGACAATTTAACACATTTTATACATTTTTTGGAAAGACAAAAAATAAGGAGATTACACTCCTTATTTCGGTTATAGTGGGCCGAATTAGGGAAGATTAAATCTCCCTAATTCACACCCATATCTCGGTTACAATAAGTAGAATAGGATGATCATTATTCAATTCGAATTCTCTTTTAACCTCGCCTCCTCCTCTCATCAGAAAAACACAAAAACAACTAAATTTTACAGAAAATTTTAGATCGATTCTAGCATTATCATAGGGCATATCTCATATCGTCTTGGGTGCAACCAATAGGCGAATATCTATTTTGATATTGTTCTTAGGCCGTTTTTGCTAGGACCGAAGGTTAATTCTGAATCCTTTATTTTGTTTATGTATTTTTATTTTATGACTATTGATCATCACTGTTAAAATCGTTATAATCCTTACATAATAAGGGAAGTATACAGATTATTTCCCACACGCAGTGTCTGCTGCGCCTCTTCCTCGGTCCTTTTCTGCGTATTTTCCGTATCTTTTTGATATTCACTTCCAAAGTTTCTCCGAAAACCCTAATTCCGTGATTAGTATAAATAGAGACCTTCGGTCCTCATATTTCTCACGCGAGTGTCCGCCCTTCTCTTCTCCCTTTGCATTCTAGACCACGTTCTTACTTTTTGGCGTCTACGCGCTTGGACTTTCGACCATGTAAGCTCGGATCTTTCTGAGCACCAGCCTCATTTTGCATGACCGACCAATTTGACCAACTCCACATCAATCAACTTAATCGATCTGTTTAATTTCCTCTTAGAGGGCACTTTCGTCGTACATTCGAGTCGAGCATCACTAAACGTTAACTTAGTTCATCTCGTTTCGTCAAACATGTAAGTCTGAGGGTGTAAATCCTCCTTTTATTACTGTTCTTTATTTATTGTAATTATCATTGTAAGATTTATGTCGAAAATATTCTTAAAACCGATTTGTAAAACCTTGTTTCAAACCCTTTTTACGAATTATCAGGAGACAAACGTTGAGAAAGGACGCAGCAACTGCTGCGCCTCTTCGAAGGGACGCAACACCTGCTGCGCCTCTTCCTGAGGCTGCTGCAGTTCCTGCTTCCTTTCTTCTTCCTTCGTCTTTTGTTTCGTCTGTTTGTTTCGTTTTCTTTGCTTATTCATTGTTCATATACGCGATATTTCTAACATAATAATTTGACATGTAAATCATTAATGTTTAGTTCATCTTTCAGCATCCCGACTTAAATCCCTTATAATTCATGTTTGCGGGTTTGCGTCATTCAAATCAATTCGGGTTTTTAGAGGTTCGATTCATCCATATTGAGTCTCTGGAATTCATCTTTGATATATTTTCATTCGTTATTCATCGTCACCATCATTAGTTCGTCATTAATAACCTGTTTAACATAATTAATTTGTTTTGTATCATTAATCTCGTAATTAACCTTATTAATCTTGTAAATAATTCATCCTAATTAGTTTTTATCCATGTTTTATCGTTTTTATGACTCAATCACATGTAAATAATACGTTAAATCACTTCCATCCGAGTCAAATAATATAATCAACCATTGGAATCACCAATGAATATTAACGAGATGCAGTTCCGGCTTCACAGCCAGAACTCAACCCAGGAACAGACGCAGCAACTGCTGCGCCTCTTCCAAGGGACACAGCTCTGCTGCGCCTATTCCCGGTTGATTTCTGTCCCTGAACTCCCGTTTCTGCTTTGACCTAGTTTATTAGTTTACGTATTTAATTTACTATTACTCGTATTATCACCCATAATCTGTTTGTTTATTTATTTATTCTTTCTTTTCTAAAACCATCCGTTTTAAATGTATTTTCGACATAAATCAATAAATCCGATGTAATTATTGTAATTTTCTTTATGGTATTTTTATTGTATTTCTTCTATCGTATTGCTTGTATGCTCTCACATGTAATCGATCTTAAATTCCTACTTTGACTCAATTGCATGTTAATTTACGTGATAACCGACTTAGTATTAATTCTCACATGCTAGGATTAATCTAATGGATGTTGCATTGCATGCATATAAATCGACAACATATCGAGTATAGACAATTTCCCTAATCATTAGTAGAGGCCGCTATCGAGGCGGGCGGGATTAGGTGTTCGATCAAAAGAGCTTCCTAATACGTACCCTCACCCCTTACTCCAGATCTCTGTGAACATCCGTGTTCATTGGCATCCACGAGAGTCATTCTAGACATAGAATGCTAAGGGTAACGAGTTCTTGGTGTTCATGTCACTACTTTGTGTCTTGACATGGCATGAGGTATTTGAACGGTTTCCAATTTTCCACAATAAATTGGTGGCGACTCCACAAATGCAACAAAAGAAAAGCTTGCTTCGCTTTTCGCCCGCGTCCACAGTTTGGCGACTCCGCTGGGGAATAATACACTTATGTGTAGCCAAGGGTGAAACTTGAACAAGGTTAGGGAATAGTTTGTACAAGACAGTTGTTGGTTTTCATAACTCGGTCTTCCTAGATCGTTTTATTCGGCCTTCCTAGGCCCAACCCAACCCATTCGACCAATCGTCCCGTCTAGACGGTCTAAATTCTTATTTGGGCCTAAGGATGGATAGCGATTGACGTCATCCATACCATGGTACTTACTCTTGTTTGTATCAAGGGCTTTCACTACTCGAGGAAATGGACTAGGAATCGGCCTTACTCCTGTTTGTTACGAGCCTCTCCACAGACCCCGGGTTTGATCGTTCGGTATGGCAACCCACCCTTTTAAGTCAAAACCCTTTTAAATGCACTCAGCATCCCGTTATAATGCCTGTATAAATGCTTGTATTATATGTGATCACCATTTCTAAATAAAACCACGACGAATTTTGTGAAAATCAAAACCTCTTTCAAAATGAAAACTTTTCGAAATAGGCCAATATTAGCGCAAAATCAGTCAAAACTCTGTCCAAATGTCGAGTCAAACTTCGGGCCTAAAACCCATTTCAAAGCTAAATACAAAACAGCAACAAAAAAATAAAAAGAAAAAAAAACCAACATATTTTTCAAACCGTGTAAATGTAAGTATGTAAATTCAATTGGGCTAAGTTAGAGTCAAAATTCAAACCGACTATGTCTTAGTCGGAACTCTGTCGAGTCATAAACTCGTCTTCCTTTACATTTTGGGTCTTTTCAAAATTCAAGTCAAGTCCTAAGGCGTCACGCCGTCATTTTGGACCCCATACCCCAATTCAATTAAGAGCTAAACATTTCCACACCTAGTCTCACACACTCGAGGCTAACACATTGAGTCATTCCCATGTCCGTTTCTTGAATTCTCCTAGTACACGTTTGGGACACACATACCCGAACCTCGAGTCAAGTATGTCTTAAACACACGAATTAGAATTAACACGTGTCGCCAATCCCGTCAATAAAGTCAACCACATAAATGTCACTCTGTCAAAGTCAACACTCGAGTCTAAAGGTCAAGGTCAAACACAGTGAATCCAAACACGAGAAGTCACTCACGACATTTCCTGGATTCACAAGTCAAGAGTCTAGTCATCTCGTCTCGTCATGTATCCTTTGTTTGTTGCCTTAGTATGCGTGATCCCATGTCAAATCAAGTCGTAATGCGTATCATTTTCTTCTCGGTAGGAATTTTGCAATTTCCAATGAAAGTGTTCAAGAACGTTTATCTGTCAAAGTCGAAGAACTAAGTGCTGCAGTCATTAAGCTTTAGGCCACCATCGAAGACTTGAGAACTCGTGTCACCAATATGGAAGACAAGATAGACATGATGAAACCTTTACCATCCTCCCATACCCCAAGGCCAGGGCATAGCTTCAACACAACTCACCCATCTAAGAAGGTCAATGAAGACTGGGGAGTTAACTTCTTGCAAACTTCACACAGAAGGTCGGGACGAGCTCATAGGGAATTCCTTGACCTCGGAACCACATATGAAGTAGCTCTACAAATATTAGTTTCCCAAGGAAAACTTCATCCAATTGGCCCAACCCCGGATCCCGAAAAGATACTGCCTAGATGGAAGGGCAATTCATATTGTCATTACCATCGAGGTAGGGGACACAATACGGAGGAATGCTTTTGTCTAAAACATATTATTCAAGATATGATCGAGGATGGCAAGCTTCCAATGCCACCATTTGTGGAGCAATTTGATGGGACCGACCCTCTTAGGTCTAACAGCACTAAACACGATGAAGAATCATTCCTAGACTTTTCTCATCTCCTCGATCCTCATGATGACAAAGAAATCAAAGAGCCGAAGGAGGACGATGTCCAAAGTGGAATGCTCATGCTTTCCAAGATAGAGGGAGCCATTGATACTCTAAACTCTCGGCTTTCCAACATGGGGAATCAATTTGCTGAAATGGATAAGAAACTTGAGACCCAATCTTTCAAGATGAAGAATGTCCAGACAAACCTTCAACCTCATGGTCTCGAGGAGAAAGCAAAAAGTGAGCAATCTATTCCTAATTCTTCTCATCCAGGAGTCAAAATCAATAAAGGCAACCTCATGGAGCCTTCGTCAAAGAAATTAAACAACTCTCCCAGGTCATTCACAAATCGAGGAATACCTTATGCCCTAGCCTTGGACAAATTATCCTCTCTAGGCCTTCTTCAACCAATATGACCTACACCAGATCCAGAAAAGAAATCTAAATTGTGGGATGGCAATTCATATTGTCAATACCATAGGGGTAGGGGGCATGGTACCGAAGATTGTTATAAGCTCAAGCATGTCATACAAGATAGGATTGAGGATGGTAGGATTTCTGTCTCACTCCTAAAATGTTTGGGTACAGAAGTTAAGCGATCTTATAGGGAGTTCAATATCACAGATGATCAAAAAGATGAACGATCCACCAATCATTTGGTGAAAAGAAGAAAAATAGATTCACAAATACCCGACCAGTCGAAGGAGACAACATTAGTTGAGGACGTTATTGACTGTCTACACCCAGTTTACACCTCTCATTTGAAAGGTGGCATCAAAACCGTCGAAAACTTATCGGCAGAGATTGTTCGTATCAATGAAGTCATTCAAAAAGGTTCACCGTCCACATCTACACCCAACAATCAAGCAATCTACATTACCGACGTAAAGGTTATAGAACCTTCACCAGAAAGAGGAACTCGGCATTCGAAGTCATACTCCAATTTAGGCATGCCTTATACGGTAGCCTTTAAAAGACTCTTTGCCAAAGGACTGATCTAACCAATCGGTCCAACCCCAGACCCTAAGTACGAGAGGAGAGGTCGCTTCTGGGATGGTTCTCAATATTGCTTATTCCATAGGGATAATGGACACGACACTGAAGAATGCTCCAAACTCAAATATACCACCCACTATATGCTCGATCACGGCAAGATATCTTTATCGACCCTCGTTCCGTTAAGAGAACAAAATGACCCTCATGGGTGTCTTACTCTTCAAAGACAGGAAGGTCTCTTGGGCCTTTACCCTTCTAGTATTCCCAATGATGAGGACGAGGTGTTCAAATGGATGAATTCTCAAAGTCAGATGAAAAACCCAGTTGCTGGAAGAGAAAATGTTCAAGCATGGGCCGAGGATTACGAGTCTGGATCTAAGATCGCGTCAAAGTCCGAGTCCGAGTCCGAGTCTTAGGCTTTCTATCTCATATCTTTCTTCATTTCCATTTCTAGTGACAACCTGAGGGTTGTCCCACGAGTCACGTGTCTTCTCATGTCTACGTTAAAAACATTCATTATTCATTTCAATAAAAATACAATTTTCACTCCACATATTCTATCATATCTCTTCTTTTATCCTTTTCCTGTGACAACAAGAATTGATTTGAGGCATTTTTTAAAACGAACAACAACCACACGTTCCAAGTCGATGTGAGTGCACTTAAATGATGTCCCATTCCAAGCTGTAGAGGACCTGAAACTCCGTGTTCTTTTCTTACCTATTCCATGTCTGCAATAAAAACCTCACTATAATCCCAGTTTAGGACGAGCCTATCCCAAGAGATTCTAGGACGAATCCAGACCGTCTCCCTTGTTAACAATCCATGACGGAAGGCAAGCCCATTCCCCACAATAAACAACCCGTGTTACTAAAAGACCAACCCGTTTCACATCAAAAGGTGCTAGTCTGACCCAAGTCCATCCATGACGATACGAGCCATGATCAAAGACAAAAGGCTCAATCAAGAGAAACTGAGGTCAATATCCAAAGCCACAATTATGCCCATAATCCAACACAAAAGAGTCAAAAGAAGAAGGCTCAATCAAGTAAGCCATGTCAATATCCAAAGTCAAAGTTATCTTCAAAAACCTGAATCAAGAATCTGAGCAACAGCCGAGATATATTCTAGACCAAGAATCCGAGTCTGAATCAAGAACGAGTATGAAATCAAATGCTGAACAGAATAATGCTAAATTTTATCAAGACATCGATGAAGATGGTCAGCTAGCACCCACACTTAGCCTTTCACATCACAGACCCTAAGTCCTTCTCGAGACCGTTACAAGAGATAGTTAGGAATTTTGAGAATCCTATCAAGCTCGTCAATTATACCCATCCTTTAGAGCCAAGACATGGAAACTTGATCCCACATCATTTTAACCCACCTTTATGTGCTCAGGCTACATCAAGCCAAGAGACTCCATTTCCAAGCCATATTACAAGCCATAACCCCATCAAGCCTTCAGTCCACAAAATCAAGCTCCAGAGATTTGTTCATCAAAGCCTCTTATGTCCAAGCTCCACATTCCAAATATCCAATCCAGTTTCACCTTGACCCATACACGTAGTCTTCAAATACTTTGCTAGCTAGAATGGGACATACCCATATCATCCTTAGGGTCCACTAAATGTGCTCACACGACAAGGAAATTTTTTTACAAACTTAATTATACCTCTTTGGTCTATAATCAGAGGGAGTTATCTCAGATCAATTCTTCGAGTCACCAAAGGAATATTACCCTTGTGACCCCTGCACTTTAAGGTCTTAACAACATAGCTTAGGCACACACTTGAACTACGAGCATGGTTTGATTTCACCTTTTCAGGTGGATACGTAGGCAGTCCTTTCTTACACAAGAAGGATACAACCACAACACCCAAACAAAATTAACCAAATCTCAGAACTACGATCTGGTTTGATTTCACTTCACGTGAATACGTAGGCAGTCCTCAAGGACACAACCATCCCCACTTCCAACTTTCAATCTCAATTATCAACCACCTCAACCATCAACTTTCAACCTCTATTTCAACCTTTGAGCCTCAATTAACATCCCTTCCACAACCAACACCGCTATACTGGGGGCTCCTTATTGTCGTTCAGCCTCTTTTTTACCAAAGTCCAGAGTCATCTTCTCATCCTGGGGGCTTCTTTTCCAAGATGCCACCCTTCCTTTATTACTCTAAGTCTAGCTAGTACTCGGTCCGGACAATGACAAAGATCTTAGATCAATTCTCCAAGTCATCGTGCCACAAGAGGGGTCTCTTTTACAACAAACGATAAATATGTCCAAGTAGACAACTGATCCATGGCACATGCCTTGCCTTTATATGCCTTCATCATTCTTGCAATTCTTATACCTTTGGAACTGATATGCATTGTCACCCACACTTGGCTAGGGGTTGCGCATACTTAAACAAAGTCTGTCAAAGTCATCCCTGTGTCGCATCAAATCTAAGTTAGTGTCGCGTCAGTCAAACCTAAGTCTACATTTCGCATCGCGTCCTAGTAGATCTGTGTTATGTCAAGTCCTATGTCTAAAGCCCATTGAATATGCATAACGCATTACAAACGACAAATTTCTTTGAACAAGTTTTAAACAACTTTTATAAAGAAACAACTTTTTGCAAAGCCTATGTGTTTCCTAATTCGAGGTCCATGTGATAATTGCTTACGTGCATATATTAGATTGCATTCTTGTGTGGCTACTAACCATGCAGGTAGGTAACATAAGCAGTACTTTATCAAGACTTCGCTTGCAACAACGAGCGGATTTTATCTGACGGTGTTTCGACACACCACAATAATCCCCCAGCGAGAGCCGATTGTTCTCGAGACATGGAGATTCAACCACAATAATCCCCCAGCGAGAGCCGATTGTTCTTCTCAAGACATGGAGATTCAACCACAATAATCCCCCAGCGAGAGCCGATTGTTCCTCTCGAGACATGGAGATTCAACCACAATTAACCCCCAGCAAGAGTACACGGACAGCCAATCGTCCCTCTTGAGACATGGAGATCAGTTCCCGATTATGTTCCCCTAGCGAGAGTACACGGACAGCCAATCGTCCCTTCCGAGACATGGAGATCAGTTCCCGATTATGTTCCCCCAGCGAGAGTACACGGACAGACAATCATCCCTCGCAACACGTAGAGATCAACATCGACCCCAAGCTCTTCCGAAGTTTGTTTGAAAGACAACCCAAGCAAATTTCTCTCAGCAGTTCCCGCCTACGTCCTGCTACCCTTAACATTTTTGTTTCCTCACCGAGTTCCACAAAGGTGTCGTTCTCCAGAAGTTCCCACACCCTAGCACAATCCTTACATAACTTTTAGGCCTTACCCTTAGCTCCTACGCTTACCCTTAGCTCCTACGCTACGCTTAACCTTAGCTCCTACGCTTAACCTTAGCTCCCACGCACCTCCGGAAACATCTCGAGAAATAAATCTCACGTATGGTCTCTTCTTATAGCTGGCGAGCTTCCTTACGTAGTCTAATGGACTTTAACCGACCCTCCCCGATAGTCGACAGACTCTAAAATGTTCCCGACGACAGGTCCTTGGCTCAGACCCCTTGAGCCGCCTCGCGTCGCCATAGTCGTCAGGTTGTAATATTCGATTGACCTGATGGCTGTACTTTGACTTTCGCCTTGTCCAAGCCTCAGTCAAAGTGGGGGCTCTGTAGATACCTCATTTATGCACCTCCCGCAAACCACCAGGTGATGATTGGGCCGTATGTTTGGTATACGGAACGATTTGTGACAATTCGTAAGTTTTTCGTCAAGTGTTCACTCAAACACTTGTGTCTACCTCTTAATTGTCATCTACGTGCCGATACGGTCGTTTTGGCAGTAATTAGAGTACATTTGGAGTCCGGGTCAAAAACCCGTCTTCATTTTCTAAATGCCGAGTCAGAATGTTCTGGAATGTTCCGGATATTTCTATTCCATATTTTCCAATCTTTTGATCTTTGGTCAAATATTTCCCGTAATATTCACACAAAATATTAAGGAAACGAGATTAATCCGCTATTCCATAATAGAAATGCGGAAATCTTTCTTCCGCAGGAGGAAACCACAGAGGAAAGGACGCAGCAAGTGCTGCGCCTCTTCCAAGGGACGCAGTGTCTGCTGCGCCTCTTCCTCGGTCCTTTTCTGCGTATTTTCCGTATCTTTTCGAGATTCACTTCCAAAGTTTCTCCGAAAACCCTAATTCCGTGATTAGTATAAATAGAGACCTTCGGTCCTCATATTTCTCACGCGAGTGTCCGCCCTTCTCCTCCCTTTGCATTCTAGACCACGTTCTTACTTTTTGGCGTCTACGTGCTTGAACTTTCGACCACGTAAGCTCGGATCTTTCTGAGTACCAGCCTCGTTTTGCATGACCGACCAATTTGACCAACTCCACATCAATCAACTTAATCGATCTGTTTAATTTCCTCTTGGAGGGCACTTTCGTCGTACATTCGAGTCGAGCATCACTAAACGTTAACTTAGTTCATCTCGTTTTGTCAAACATGTAAGTCTGAGGGTGTAAATCCTCCTTTTATTATTGTTCTTTATTTATTGTAATTATCATTGTAAGATTTATGTCGAAAATATTCTTAAAACCGATTTGTAAAACCTTGTTTCAAACCCTTTTTACGGATTATCAGGAGACAAACGTTGAGAAAGGACGCAGCAACTGCTGCGCCTCTTCGAAGGGACGCAGCACCTGCTGCGCCTCTTCCTGAGGCTGCTGCAGTTCCTGCTTCCTTTCTTCTTCCTTCGTCTTTTGTTTCGTCTATTTATTTCGTTTTCTTTGCTTATTCATTGTTCATATACGCGATATTTCTAACATAATAATTTGACATGTAAATCATTAATGTTTAATTCATCTTTCAACATCCCGACTTAAATCCCTTATAATTCATGTTTGCGGGTTTTCGTCATTCAAATCAATTCGGGTTTTTAGAGGTTCGATTCATCCATATTGAGTCTCTGGAATTCATCTTTGATATATTTTCATTCGTTATTCATCGTCACCATCATTAGTTCGTCATTAATAACCTGTTTAACATAATTAATTTGTTTTGTATCATTAATCTCGTAATTAACCTTATTAATCTTGTAAATAATTCATCCTAATTAGTTTTTATCCATGTTTTATCGTTTTTATGACTCAATCACATGTAAATAATACGTTAAATCACTTCCATCCGAGTCAAATAATATAATCAACCATTGGAATCACCAATGAATATTAACGAGATGCAGTTCCGGCTTCACAGCCAGAACTCAACCCAGGAACAGACGCAGCAACTGCTGCGCCTCTTCCAAGGGACACAGCTCTGCTGCGCCTATTCCTGGTTGATTTCTGTCCCTGAACTCCCGTTTCTGCTTTGACCTAGTTTATTAGTTTACGTATTTAATTTACTATTACTCGTATTATCACCCATAATCTGTTTGTTTATTTATTTATTCTTTCTTTTCTAAAACCATCCGTTTTAAATGTATTTTCGACATAAATCAATAAATCCGATGTAATTATTGTAATTTTCTTTATGGTATTTTTATTGTATTTATTCTATCGTATTGCTTGTATGCTCTCACATGTAATCGATCTTAAATTCCTACTTCGACTCAATTGCATGTTAATTTATGTGATAACCGACTTAGTATTAATTCTCACATGCTAGGATTAATCTAATGGATGTTGCATTGCATGCATATAAATCGACAACATATCGAGTATAGACAATTTCCCTAATCATTAGTAGAGGCCGCTATCGAGGCGGGCGGGATTAGGTGTTTGATCAAAAGAGCTTCCTAATACGTACCCTCACCCCTTACTCCAGATCTCGGTGAACATCCGTGTTCATTGGCATCCACGAGAGTCATTCTAGACATAGAATGCTAAGGGTAACGAGTTCTTGGTGTTCATGTCACTACTTTGTGTCTTGACATGGCATGAGGTATTCGAACGGTTTCCAATTTTCCACAATAAATTGGTGGCGACTCCACAAATGCAACAAAAGAAAAGCTTGCTTCACTTTTTGCCGCCGTGGGCCCGCGTCCACACTTGTATCCTTTTTTATTACAAGGATATCCAATAAATATGCATTTTCTTGCCCTGTGTGCAAACTTATCAGTAGAGGTTGGTGGCATTGTTGCATAGCAGAGTGTTCCAAAAACCCTTAACTCATCATAAGAAGGTTTTTCCCCAAACAATAACTCATGGGGTGTACACCAACCTATGATTTTCGAAGGCATCTTGTTAATAAGATATGTTGCAGTAAGTGACATTCACCCCAAAACTTGATAAGAACATTAGATTGGAACTTAAGTGCTCGAGCAACCTCCAACAAATGCCTATGTTTCCTTTCAACACGACCATTCTGTTGAGGTCTTCCCACAATGGTTCTTTGATGCACTATACCTTTCTCTCTAAACAACATCTTGCACTGTTCTTGGAAAAATTCTGAACCATTATCTGACCTTATAGTCTTTATTCTAGCATTAAAATGATTCTCAACATGTGCAATAAAACCTTTAACAAAACCAGGTACTTGTGTCTTATTTTGGATCAAAAATGTCCATGTGTTTCTAGAGTGATCATCTAAAACAGTAAGGAAAGACTTAGCACCAGATAATGTTGGTGTCTTGTATGGTCCCCAAACATCAACATGTATTAAATCAAAACATTTCTTAGCATAAGCAACACTAACAGGAAAAGGCAAAGAATGATGTTTGGCAAAAATGCAAGATTCACAATGAAAATCCTTTATTCCTTTCAAACTTATTCCAGGTACATGCTGTAATTTTTCTAAAGAACTATGCCCAAAACGAGAATGTACAAGTTCTATGTCAGAAATCCTAGTAGTGTTATCATTACAAGATCTGGATTTTCCAACTTTATTTGTACTAAAAGAAAATGAAGAATTAACTGGTCTAAGTGATTGCACTCTAAACTTATAAAGATTGCCAACCCTCTTTGCCTCAGCAACCAGTGATTTACTTGAATGGTCCTGAAATAGACATTTAGACTTCAGAAAATGAACAGATAAACCAGTAGAACTAATCAATTTGGCAACAGACATCAGGTTCTGTTTGAAATCAGGGATATATAAAACATTATGCAACACTATTAATCTTGACACGGTTATGTCACCAATCTTATGCACAACTTTCACAGTACCATCAGGGAGAGCAACATAAACAGGTTTGATAAGAGATCTCACATTATGCATAAAAGACATATTAGATGTAATGTGATCTGATGCACCTGTGTCAACTACCCAATCTAGGTTACTGAAATCAAAAGCACTAGCAGAAAAAGCATGAGATGAAGCTTTCATACCAGCAAAATGAACTGAAGACTTCAAATCATTAGAATCAGAAACAGGCTTATTAGAAATTGCCTGAAAAACCTGATGAAGAACAGACTTGGTGACTGATTGTATGATCCCTTGCACGAAATCAGGATTGACATGTGGAGAGACAGTTTTCTGAAACTAAGTAAACTGATGAGTCTGAGGAACAGCAGAACAATCAAGAGAAGAAATGTCTTCATACTCAGAATCCTGATCATAAGAGATCAAGCCAACATTAGCAGCATTGGAAAAAGAAGCAGATTCAACTTTCTCTTTGCCTTTCTTAGCCAGAAATGCTTTGTATTTGTAGCATCTGTCCTGGATATGACCCTTGATCTTGCAGAAAGTGCATGTCATCAACCTGTGACACTCTTCAATTGTATGACCATTCTTCTTACAATGTGCACAGGTCTTCACCTCAGAATCAGAATCATCTTCTTTTGGACGCTTCCAAGTATTACCAGAATCAGAAAAGTTCTTGTTGTAACTCCTTTTCTTGGAAGCATAAGCTGCAGTCTCCACAATAGTTTCAGCAACATGATCATTGATGTGCTTCTGTCTTTCAATTTTCTGTAACATACCCAAAGCCTTGTTGATGGGAGGTAAAGGGTCCAAGGACAACAGATTGGTCTGTGCATGTTCATAACCCGAATTCAATCCCATTAACAACTGTAAGAGCTTAGCCTGTGTTTCCCTTTCAACCAGCCGTTTAAACAACTGACAGGAACACTGATTCATGGCTCCATAGGTGTAAGAAGGAATGGGGTCCATGTGATCCAAATTTTCCCAAACAGTCTTGAGCTTTCCATAATACTCAAGCAGAGACATATTTTCTTGAGAGATCTTTCCAAGATCTTTTTTCAACTCATAAACCTCAAGAATGTTAAGCTGACCATATCTCTCAACAATGTCAATCCACAAAGCTCGAGATGATGTAGCAAACTGCAAATTGACACGAAGAAGAGGAACCATGGAATTAAGAATCCATCTCTTAACGAGAACATCACAACGGATCCACTGATTGTACTTGCGATCAGATGAAGCAGGACAAGCACATTCTCCAGAAAGAAATCCACTCTTGTTCTTGGATAACAGAGCAGCAACAACCTCTCGTTGCCATGGAAGAAAGCTGGTGCCATCGAACAAGAATGAAGACAAGACCAAACCTGGTTGATCAGTTTGAGAGAGGAATAGTGGATCATCAAAAGGAGAGTAAAGAGATGTATTTTCAGAATTTTCAGGCATTTTTGTAAAGATTTATAACAGAGATTTAAAGCTTGATTGTAATGGAGGAAGTGTTAGATCGAAAAACCTAAGCGAAAGATACCATATGAAACTAATTCACCATTGATGAATTAGGAAGAACACAGGAAAAGAGAGTAAGAAGAATTATAGAGAGAAATGTATTTTATTATAAACTTGATTTGTATATTATGACCTTATGTTTGTTACATCATCTACCATCAGTACATATAGCCAGTTTACGATTAGGTCGGTTATAACAACCTTCTAACAGCTCTAACTAACTCCCTATATTATGGGTAGTTATAGTTAGTTATATTTGCTAATTATCCTGGCTCATAACTACCAAAGATCACTCGTTCACGTAATGACCAATTGGCCATGCATGCGGCTATTTCCGTATAATTACTCCTATAAACTACTCCGTATAAGTGTACAAGTAGTATACAACTGTACACCGTAGTCCGTAGAACAACTAAACAAAGGGGACTTTTTTGGTCAACACAAATAGATAACCCTTTGTATAATTAATTCTGATTGATTTCTCAACTTGATAAAGAAAATATATAGTAGTCTACAACAAAATTTTCTGCTTTTGGCTATATGGTAGGAAGAAATCACTTCAAATCTTGAAAATACGAATAATCAAAGCAAACTAAAAATAAAACTTAGGTGACTACGGTGAGGTATCCTCCTATAAACTACTCCGTATGAAGGTATCCTCACCATCGTGGTTACTCCTGATACGTTGAGGTGTTCTTCAGTTTACATAGTAACCTCTCTCTGACTTGCACCATTTTATTTGTGATCGATGGTAGTTCTTGGAAGTATAGTGTCAGTTCACCGCTGATTGTTCTTGCAAGTAGGGTGTCTATCTATTGTTACTATTGTATGGTGATAGGGTGTCTTTCTATTGTTACTACTATATGGCGATACGCTAAAATAAAAGCAAAGTAATCATCGAGCTTATGGACGGCAGACAACAATCGTAAAAACTAATTATAATAACGGTCCACGAGTAAACTACACTTCATGAATAAATCAATGCGAATCCAAAAAACTGAGTGTCGCGCGATACAACAATTAGTAAGTGTACAAAGTAGGTAGCGTACAACTTGATAGATGAACCAACTCAACCAAAATCTTAAGGTGATGGTTGAAGCCCAACTATTATAAATAATCCTATTACGCTCCCTCACTCAAATGCCCGTTGGGCTTGAAGAGTGGTTAGTTGTGCACCGGCTCCCCCGTACCGATAGATGAACCAACTTAACCAAAACCTTAAGGTGATGGTTGAAGCTCAACTATTATAAATAATCATATTACAACTGTGTACAACAAGTATACAAAATGCACTTTTTGGTCAACACAAATGGACAGCCATTTGTATAACCAGTGTGTCTCATTATAGACGGATACTATCCGTCTATAGCTATAAATGGATAGTGTCCCTCTCACAAATTAAAGTGAATAGTGCAAGTGAGGGTATCCATTTCCTACCCACTTGCACTATCCACTTTAATTTGTGAGAGGGACACTATCCGTCTATAGCTATAGACGGATAGTGTCCGTCTATAATGAGAATTTGTGTTGTATAACACAAAACATGCGCGCACAAAATCATTTATGCTGCGTTTTACTTCTAAGTTGGTCGTTTCATTTTTTGTGTTTTGGACAAAATATAAAAGGAGACTCAAAAACATTCATTCACTCATTGGATAGCCTTCATAGTTTAGAAAAAAAACATTAGGTAGCTGGAGAGTAGATAGTTTAGAACAAAAATACTTTCATTTCCTCAGCTCATTATTATTTTAGAGTAGTAAATTAGCTCAAGTTTTAATCTTTTATAATAATTCTTCAAGATCTATCATTTCATACTCAATTTAATCCAAAAGTTGGTATAATTTCTTCAATTAGTCTCCCTTGTAACGGGTTACCATTTGTGACGGATATTTTGTGAGATAAAATGGTAACAAAATGGGTTAGTGGAGAAAGGGGACCACATGAATAGTGTTGCAGAGAGAGAAAAAGTGGGTACTTTGTGTGGTAAAGTGGTATCCGTCACAAGCTTGTGACGGATATGTCATGTCTTCAATGAGAATTTGTGTAATTTCTTATCCTTTCTCTTTTATGTCATTTATTTCAATTTCTATGTTCTTGTCAATTTTTGTTGGTTTTTTCTTTAAAGTTTGAATTTTTTTGATCTAATTATGTTTGTTTCATGTTTGTTGTTAGTGACTATTTTAATTAGTGTTAATTTTATCATGTTAGAGTAGTTTAATAGTTAGGGTTTAGGGGGTTAGACTAGAAAAGTTAAGAGTCTTTAATATGGGTATTTTTGCACTCGCATAGTCGCATCCCACAACGAGTACGGTGAATGAACAAATAAATCTAGTTTACTATTTTGAGAAATACCTTTATACCTGAACACATTAGGAGTAAGATGAGAGCTCGGTTTGATTCTTTTAAAATGACCGATGAGATGATAGTGGAGGATTATCATAACAACTTCATGGAGTTAGCTGAGTATGTGGCAGATTTGAATTATAATGATGAAGTGTTGGCAATGAGATTCGAGAAGGGGTTGACTTTGGCTATTAAGAAGAGACTTACCGCGGGTGTACCTACCACTGTTGAGGTGGTATACCAGAGAGCAGGTCATGCTGAGAGGATTAAGGAGATGGTAATGGAGGAGAAGAAAGAAAAGGGAGAAAAGAAGAGAAAGTCTTTGGTTGTGAGTGAGGGAGCTGGGGGAAGTAAGAAGGCAAACACTAACCAGTTTAGAGCTTACACTGGTAGTGGTGCAACATTTGGGAGTAGTGCTAGTCATGGTGAGAGTCGAGGTGCTTTTAGTGAGCCTAGTGGTATTCAATGCTTTAGATGTGGGAAGATGGGCCATAAAGCTTTTACTTGTAGAGTGGTTATGGATGGTCAGAGTAGAGAGTATGAGAGTCAGGGAGGAGGTTGGAGTAACCCGAGGAGTTACAACAACTACTCTAACCAGAACCGTTACAACAACTATACTAATCAGAGTTCTAGGAATGGGTCTTACCAGAGGCAGGGAAATGGTGGGAATCAACAGAGTGCAGGCAAGAGCGTAGCTGGATCCAATGGGACAAGGCAGGGAGGAGCTAAGACTAATGACGTTGTTTGATTAAGTATGTTGGTTACGAGGACGTAACCCTTTCTTTTAGGGGGGTAGGTTGTAATACCTCGTTATTTCTTGTTATTTATGATACAATTTGATATTGTTATTTATAATTCAATTTGATACATTTTGAGTATATTGATAATACAGTTGGATACCGTTTTAAGTACATTGTGATCTTTGGCGAGTTTGTTGGTTTATGTTGGAAAATTTGTATTGCTGGAGGTTTGTTGAGTATGTTTGGGTGAACTTCGGGACGAAGTTCTTTTTAAGGAGGGAAGACTGTAATACCCCGTATTTTAGAGGAAGGTCAAAGGTTTGGTCAAGTTCATTTTATTAAAATGTGATTTATGAAAATGGATATTTTATATTAATTATTTATTAATTATTGAGACATGTAATTATGTGACGGGAAATAATAATTATATAATAAATAATAATATATGACGGAGGATGTATACATATGGCGCATACTAGTATAAGCATATATGGTGACGGTATTATACGATAAATAAGGTAACAAGTATTTTATACGGTATTAATACGGTATTAATATGAGATAATAATAATAATAATATTACCTAATAAGATAAGGAAAGTTCCTCCACCTACCTATTAGTATAAATAAGACCCTCTGGTTATTCTTTTGTCACTTATATTCACATAAATCACAATTAAAAGTAAGAGAGAGAAATAAGAAGGAAAAGGGAGCTTTATATCTATCTCATAACCGTTTTAAGGTAACCGTCTCATAAACTCTTTCTTATAATTAAATTATTAAAATAATGTATTGACCCGACCTTGACCATTGACCCGACCTAGTCTGACCCGTTGACTTAGTTTGACCGTTGACCCGTACAAATATACAATTAGTATACACTTAAATACTAATAGGACACAAGAGCATTGTATACACAGAATCATTGACCCGTTAAACAGCGAGGAGACCCATTACCCGATCCTTTGGACCGATTCGACCCATCATGCTTGTGGGTAGGGTTAGGGTGTTCTATGGGGGTCGTCTTGGTGGTGTTGATGGCGGGGATAGGGGTGGCAGTCGGTGGTGGCGTGTTGATTTGCAGGAGGGGTCGTGGACTGTTGTTGCTATTTAAACCGGGATGTTGCACCGATTCTAGCCGTGAATGTGCTCGGACCGACCAAGGGGAGTTGTGGGCGGTTGTCATGGTGGTCGAGGGTAGGTGTAGGGCGGCTGTTAGGGCGTAAACGTGGTGGTTGTTGGTGGTTTCAGGCCGTGTTTGTTATTGTTGTCGGGCTACTCGTTGTTGTTGTTGCGTTACGGTTGTTGTGTTGGTGTTGCGACGAGGAGAGGTGAGCGTGGTGGCTATGGGTGGTAGGTGCGGTGACCGTGGGAGGTTTTGGTGGTCTTGCTAGTGGTCCGTGTGGTGATTGGCGGGTAAAGAGAAAAGCGGGTTTTCGGTGTTGTTGTCAGGTGTTGTGGTTGTGTCTAGAGAGGAAAGGGAATTGAGGAGGGAGTGTCATTGTTGGTGGGGGACGCGGTGGTCTGACCAGGGAGTTGTGGTGGCAGGCGTGGCTGGGGTGGCTGCCACGGCCTGTTATGGTGATGGATGTCGGGTGCAAGGGGGGGGGGGGGGATTACGTGTGTGGGTAGTGGTTGATGGTTGTGACGGGTTTTACGAGTTATTTATTTTATTTGAGTGTCGTAATTATTTATTACAAATACACTTGCTAGATTGATGGTTTTGACTTGGGTAAAAGACGGAACGTTAATTAAATTAATTACGGAATATTATAATTAGTATCGTTTATTATATTACGTAATGCATTATAATTAAATATTAATTGGGTATTTAGTAGTTAATCATAATGGTTATTATTATTTATTTAGGTGTCGACCTTGTGAGACGGTAATATTATTATTATTATTTGGTTCGCGTGCTTGTTATTCGGATTTGTTGAAGGAAGGCTTGGATTATTATTTCGCTTGCTTGACTCGAAATTTGCTATTGAGGTAGGATAGCTACTCGATCACTTTAATGTTTACTTGAATGGTATTATCTGATTTTATTGGTTGAATTATTTGGATTTGTGATGGATGATATATGATTGTTGGTTGGTTGCGTTGAGATAAATTGTTTAATGACTACCTCAGCTCGTGACTGAGATGATTTGATTATTGACTACCTCAGCTCGTGACTGAGATGATTATATTGATTATTGGATTCCTCAGCTTCGTGTCTGAGATGGTAAGAACTTGTGTTGCTCAATTGTTTGCATTTTCATATCATGAGCACTTGCATTGGATACCTCAGAACAGGTTCTGCAGAACTTGTTTCTCGGATGATGAGACTACCTCAACTTCGGTTGGGATGATGAGACTACCCCGGCCAGGGATTGGCGGGATGAACGGGAGCGTCAGAGGATTGATCATGAGCATGCATTGCATTTGCATTTAATATTGTTCTTGTATCCATTTATTGTGGTTGTTTGGCTATTCCTACTCAACCTCGTGGTTGACAGTGTATTCGTGAACACCCTGTGGTGAACCTTAATGGGGAGCAGATTTGACAGGTACTAAAGATTAGCAGACTTGGCAGCATTGGGATGAGAGCCAAACCTGGAACCTTAGATGAAGTCTAGATCACATATATAGTTATATCACTTATTTATTTTCCGCTGCGAGTTGTAATTATTTTATATTAAGTTTTAGTTGATTAATTTGTAATACATATGTATTCATTAAAGTTTTAATTTAAAGTACTTTGGTGAGTTGGACTTTGTTATTCACTACCTTGGGAAACCGAGATGGTAACAGTCTTATTTATTTGGGAATGTCTAGCTAAAGGCTCCTGAATAAATGGGGGTGTTACATTTAGAGTAGTAAATTAGCTCAAGTTTTAATCTTTATAATCATTCTTCAAGATCTATCATTTCATACTCAATTTAATCCAAAAGTTGGTATAATTTCTTATCCTTTCTCTTTTATGTCATTTATTTCAATTTCTATGTTCTTGTCAATTTTTGTTGGTTTTTCTTTAAAGTTTGAATTTTTTTGATCTAATTATGTTTGTTTCATGTTTGTAGTTAGTGACTATTTTAATTAGTGTTAATTTTATCATGTTAGAGTAGTTTAATAGTTACGGTTTAGGGGGTTAGACTAGAAAAGTTAAGAGTCTTTAATATGGGTATTTTTGCACTCGCATAGTCACATCCCACAACGAGTACGGTGAATGAACAAATAAATCAACAACTCTCATTCATTTATCTATTCTTTATTCATTATTCATTCTTTATTATTTTCTCTCACCTATAAATTTCACAACTTACAATACTTTATTCTGCTTTATTCCTTCTTTCTTCCCCTTTCTTAATTTTTGTGCCCAAAAGAAAGGGGAAGATAAAAGAAAATTAGAGGGAGTAATAAACAATGATGAATGAGATTTCTTTCCCCTTGTAAATTTGTAATATCACTTCCCCTGATATATCGACAACCATAATTTTTCAAATTCGACTTCCGAACCTGCATAACCACTCCAACTTCATAGATGGCCCAACCACCAACACCTCCTCCAGCCTCATATTACTCCTACAAACTACTCCGTATAAGTGTACAAGTAGTATACAACTGTACACTGTAGAACAACTAAGCAAAGGGGACTTTTTTTGGTCAACACAAATAGATAACCCTTTGTATAATTAATTCTGATTGATTTCTCAACTTGAGAAAGAAAATATATAGTAGTCTACAACAAAATTTTCCGCTTTTGGCTATATGGTAGGAAGAAATCACTTCAAATCTTGAAAAAATGAATAATCAAAGCAAACTAAAAATAAAACTTAGGTGACTACGGTGAGGTATCCTCCTATAAACTACTCCGTATGAAGGTATCCTCACCATCGTGGTTACTCCTGATACGTTGAGGTGTTCTTCAGTTTACATAGTAACCTATCTCTGACTTACACCATTTTATTTGTGATCGATGGTAGTTCTTGGAAGTATAGTGTCAGTTCACCGCTGATTGTTCTTGCAAGTAGGGTGTCTATCTATTGTTATTATTTTATTGTGATAGAATGTCTTTCTATTATTACTACTATATGGCGATACGCTAAAATAAAAGCAAAGTAATCATCGAGCTTATGAACGGCAGACAACAATCGTAAAAACTAATTATAATAACGGTCCACGAGTAAACTACACTTCATGTATAAATCAATGCGAATCCAAAAAACCGAGTGTCGTGCGATACAACAATTAGTAAGTGTACAAAGTAGGTAGCGTACAACTTGATAGATGAACCAACTCAACCAAAATCTTAAGGTGATGGTTGAAGCCCAACTATTATAAATAATCCTATTACGCTCCCTCACTCAAATGCCCGTTGGGCTTGAAGAGTTGTTAGTTGTGCACCGGCTCCCCCGTACCGATAGATGAACCAACTTAACCAAAACCTTAAGGTGATGGTTGAAGCTCAACTATTATAAATAATCATATTACAACTGTGTACAACAAGTATACAAAATGCACTTTTTGGTCAACACAAATGGACAGCCATTTGTATAACCAGTGTGTCTCATTATAGACGGGCACTATCCGTCTATAGCTATAAACGGATAGTATCTCTCTCACAAATTAAAGTGGATAGTGCAAGTAAGGGTTTCCATTTCCTACCCACTTGCACTATCCACTTTAATTTGTGAGAGGGACACTATCCGTCTATAGCTATAGGCGGATAGTATGAGAATTTGTGTTGTATAACACAAAACATGCGCTCACAAAATCATTTACGGTGCGTTTTGCTTCTAAGTTGGTCGTTTCGTTTTTTGTGTTTTGGACAAAATATAAAAGGAGACTCAAACACATTCATTCACTCATTGGGCAGCTTTCATAGTTTAGAAAAAAAAAAACAGTAGGTAGCTGGAGAGTAGATAGTTTAGAACAAAAATACTTTCATTTCCTCAGCTCATTATTATTTTAGAGTAGTAAATTAGCTCAAGTTTTAATCTTTTATAATCATTCTTCAAGATCTATCATTTCATACTCAATTTAATCCAAAAGTTGGTATAATTTCTTATCCTTTCTCTTTTATGTCATTTATTTCAATTTCTATGTTCTTGTCAATTTTTGTTTGTTTTTTCTTTAAAGTTTGAATTTTTTTGATCTAATTATGTTTGTTTCATGTTTGTTGTTAGTGACTATATTAATTAGTGTTAATTTTATCATGTTAGAGTAGTTTAATAGTTAGGGTTTAGGGGGTTAGACTAGAAAAGTTAAGAGTCTTTAATATGGGTATTTTTGCACTCGCATAGTCGCATCCCACAACGAGTACGGTGAATGAACAAATAAATCTAGTTTACTATTTTTTTGCTATTTTTTTATGGTAATATTTGTTGAGTAGGTCTCATGAGATACCGTCTCCCATTAATTTAGTGGGAGACATAATAAAGAAAAAATAAATTGAGTGAGTCATTCACTCTATCATGTGAGAGGTCTCTCAATAATCTATTGAGATACCGTCTCTTCGGAGTTTTTTGTGATATTTGTTTTTGAAATACTTGTTGGAGAAGATTGAAAATAAATCTAATTTTTGTCTTAGAGTTTTAGTCTTTAGCAAATGATATAAACAGCCCTAGGCGTTGTTGATTAAGCTTAAAAAGGAAAAGGAAAATAGGTGCAGATGATATTAAAATAATACTTCCTCCAATTTCCTATTATCTTCCCCTTTCTTTTTTCACACAAGTTTAATTATCTTCCTTTTTTTCCTTTTATGGTAAGTTTTATTGATTTTTTATTAATTTCTCTCTCCTAAAAAATCAACAACTCTCATTACTTTATTTGTTCTTTATTCTTTATTCATTCTTTATTATTTTTTCTCACCTATAAATTTCACAACTTACAATACTTTATTCTACTTTATTCCTTCTTTCTTCCCCTTTCTTAAATTTTGTGCCCAAAAGAAAGGGGAAGATAAAAGAAAATTGGAGGGAGTAATAAACAATGATGAATGAGATTTCTTTCCCCTTGTAAATTTGTAATATCACTTCCCTTGATATAACGACAACCATAATTTTTCAAATTCGACTTCCAAACCTGCATAACCACTCTAACTTCATAGATGGCCCAACCACCAACACCTCCTCCAGCCTTATATTACTCCTACAAACTACTCCGTATAAGTGTACAAGTAGTATACAACTGTACACTATAGAACAACTAAACAAAGGGGACTTTTTTTGGTCAACAAAAATAGATAACCCTTTGTATAATTAATTCTGATTGATTTCTCAACTTGAGAAAGAAAATATATAGTAGTCTACAACAAAATTTTCCGCTTTTGGCTATATGGTAGGAAGAAATCACTTCAAATCTTGAAAATACGAATAATCAAAGCAAACTAAAAATAAAACTTAGGTGACTATGGTGAGGTATCCTCCTATAAACTACTTCGTATGAAGGTATCCTCACCATCGTGGTTACTCCTGATACGTTGAGGTGTTCTTCAGTTTACATAGTAACCTCTCTCTGACTTGCACCATTTTATTTGTGATCGATGGTAGTTCTTGGAAGTATAGTGTCAGTTCACCGCTGATTGTTCTTGCAAGTAGGGTGTCTATCTATTGTTACTATTGTATGGTGATAGGGTGTCTTTCTATTGTTACTACTATATGGCGATACGCTAAAATAAAAGCAAAGTAATCATCGAGCTTATGGACGGCAGACAACAATCGTAAAAACTAATTATAATAACGGTCCACGAGTAAACAACACTTCATGTATAAATCAATGCGAATCCAAAAAACCGAGTGTCGCGCGATACAACAATTAGTAAGTGTACAAAGTAGGTAGCGTACAACTTGATAGATGAACCAACTCAACCAAAACCTTAAGGTGATGGTTGAAGCCCAACTATTATAAATAATCCTATTACGCTCCCTCACTCAAATGGCCATTGGGCTTGAAGAGTTGTTAGTTGTACACCGACTCCCCCGTACCGATAGATGAACCAACTTAACCAAAACATTAAGTTGATGGTTGAAACTCAACTATTATAAATAATCATATTACAACTGTGTACAACAAGTATACAAAATGCACTTTTTGGTCAACACAAATGGACGGCCATTTGTATAACAAGTGTGTCTCATTATAGACGGACACTATCCGTCTATAGCTATAAACGGATAGTGTCCCTCTCACAAATTAAAGTGTATAGTGCAAATGGGGGTATCCATTTCCTACCCACTTGCACTATCCACTTTAATTTAAGAGAGGGAAACTATCCGTCTATAGCTATAGACGGATAGTGTCCGTCTATAATGAGAATTTGTGTTGTATAACACAAAACATGCGCTCACAAAATCATTTACGCTGCGTTTTGCTTCTAAGTTAGTCGTTTCATTTTTTGTGTTTTGGACAAAATATAAAAGGAGACTCAAACACATTCATTCACTCATTGGGCAGCCTTCATAGTTTAGAAAAAAAAAAAGTAGCTGGAGAGTAGATAGTTTAGAACAAAAATACTTTCATTTCCTCAGCTCATTATTATTTTAGAGTAGTAAATTAGCTCAAGTTTTAATCTTTTATAATCATTCTTCAAGATCTATCATTTCATACTCAATTTAATCCAAAAGTTGGTATAATTTCTTATCATTTCTCTTTATTTCATTTATTTCAATTTCTATGTTTTTGTCAATTTTTGTTGGTTTTTTCTTTAAAGTTTGAATTTTTTTGATCTAATTATGTTTGTTTCATGTGTGTTGTTAGTGACTATTTTAATTAGTGTTAATTTTATCATTTTAGAGTAGTTTAATAGTTAGGGTTTAGGGGGTTAGACTAGAAAAGTTAAGAATCTTTAATATGGGTATTTTTGCACTCGCATAGTCGCATCCCACAACGAGAGTACGGTGAATGAACAAATAAATCTAGTTTACTATTTTTTTGCTATTTTTTTATGTTAATATTTGTTGAGTAGGTCTCATGAGATACCGTCTCCCATTAATTTAGTGAGAGACATAATAAAGAAAAAATAAATTGAGTGAGTCCTTTACTCTATCATGTGAGAAGTCTCTCAATAATCTATTGAGATACCGTCTCTTCGGAGTTTTTGTGATATTTGTTTGTGAACTACTTGTTGGAGAAGATTGAAAATAAATCTAATTTTTGTCTTAAAGTTTTAGTCTTTAGCAAATGATATAAATAGCCCTGGGCGTTGTTGATTAAGCTTAAAAAGGAAAAGGAAAATATGGGTAGAAGATATTAAAATAATACTCCCTCCAATTTCCTATTATCTTCCCTCTTTCTTTTTTCACACAAGTTTAATTATCTTCCCTCTTTCCTTTTTTGGTAAGTTTCATTGATTTTTTTATTAATTTCTCTCTCCTTAAAAATCAACAAATCTCATTACTTTATCTATTCTTTATTCATTCTTTATTATTTTCTCTTACCTATAAATTTCACAACTTATAATACTTTATTCTACTTTATTCCTTCTTTCTTCCCCTTTCTTAATTTTTGTGCCCAAAAGAAAGGGGAAGATAAAAGAAAATTGGAGGGAGTAATAAACAATGATGAATGAGATTTCTTTCCCCTTGTAAATTTGTAATATCACTTCCCCTGATATATCGACAACCATAATTTTTCAAATTCGACTTCCAAACCTGCATAACCACTCCAACTTCATAGATGGCCCAACCACCAACACCTCCTCCAGCCTCATATTACTCCTACAAACTACTCCGTATAAGTGTACAAGTAGTATACAACTGTACACTGTAGAACAACTAAACAAAGGGGACTTTTTTTGGTCAACACAAATAGATAACCCTTTGTATAATTAATTCTGATTGATTTCTGAACTCGAGAAAGAAAATATATAGTAGTCTACAACAAAATTTTCCGCTTTTGGCTATATGGTAGGAAGAAATCACTTCAAATCTTGAAAATACGAATAATCAAAGCAAACTAAAAATAAAACTTAGGTGACTACGGTGAGGTATCCTCCTATAAACTACTCCGTATGAAGGTATCCTCACCATCGTGGTTACTCCTGATACGTTCAGGTGTTTTTCAGTTTACATAGTAACCTCTCTCTGACTTGCACCATTTTATTTGTGATCGATGTTATTTCTTGGAAGTATAGTGTCAGTTCACCGCTGATTGTTCTTGCACGTAGGGTGTCTATCTATTGTTACTATTGTATGGTGATAGGGTGTCTTTTTATTATTACTACTATATGGTGATACGCTAAAATAAAAGCAAAGTAATCATCGAGCTTATGGACGGCAGATAACAATCGTAAAAACAAATTATAATAACGGTCCACGAGTAAACTACACTTCATGTATAAATCAATGCGAATAAAAAAACCGAGTGTCGCGCGATACAACAATTAGTAAGTGTACAAAGTAGGTAGCGTACAACTTGATAGATGAACCAACTCAACCAAAATCTTAATATGATGGTTGAAGCCCAACTATTATAAATAATCCTATTACGCTCCCTCACTCAAATGCCCGTTGGGCTTGAAGCGGGTTACCTGTGCACCGGCTCCCCCGTACCGATAGATGAACCAACTTAACCAAAATCTTAAGGTGATGGTTGAAGCTCAACTATTATAAATAATCATATTACAACTGTGTACAACAAGTATACAAAATGCACTTTTTGGTTAACACAAATGGACAGCCATTTGTATAACCAGTGTGTCTCATTATAGACGGACACTATCCGTTTATAGTTATAAACGGATAGTGTCCCTCTCACAAATTAAAGTGAATAGGGCAAGTAGGGGTATCCATTTCCTACCCATTTGCACTATCCACTTTAGTTTGTGAGAGGGACACTATCCGTCTATAGCTATAGACGGATAGTGTCCGTCTATAATGAGAATTTGTGTTGTATAACACAAAACATGCGCTCACAAAATCATTTACGCTGCGTTTTGCTTCTAAGTTGGCCGTTTCATTTTTTGTGTTTTGGACAAAATATAAAAGGAGACTCAAACACATTCATTCACTCATTGGGTAGCCTTCATAGTTTAGTAAAAAAACATTAGGTAGCTGGAGAGTAGATAGTTTAGAACAAAAATACTTTCATTTCCTCAGCTCAATATTATTTTAGAGTAGTAAATTAGCTCAAGTTTTAATCTTTTATAATCATTCTTCAAGATCTATCATTTCATACTCAATTTAATCCAAAAGTTGGTATAATTTCTTATCCTTTCTCTTTTATGTCATTTATTTCAATTTCTATGTTCTTGTCAATTTTTGTTGCTTTTTTCTTTAAAGTTTAATTTTTTTGATCTAATTATGTTTGTTTCATGTTTGTTGTTAGTGACTATTTTAATTAGTGTTAATTTTATCATTTTAGAGTTGTTTAATAGTTAGGATTTAGGGGGTTAGACTAGAAAAGTTAAGAGTCTTTAATATGGGTATTTTTGCACTCGCATAGTCGCATCCCACAACGAGTACGGTGAATGAACAAATAAATCTAGTTTACTATTTTTTTGCTATTTTGTTATGGTAATATTTGTTGAGTAGGTCTTATTAGATACCGTCTCCCATTAATTTAGTGGGAGACATAATAAAGAAAAAATAAATTGAGTGAGTCCTTCACTCTATCGTGTGAGAGGTCTCTCAATAATCTATTGAGATACCGTCTCTTCGGAGTTTTTGTGATATTTGTTTGTCAACTACTTGTTAGAGAAGATTGAAAATAAATCTAATTTTTGTCTTAAAGTTTTAGTCTTTAGCAAATGATATAAACAGCCATATGCGTTGTTGATTAAGCTTAAAAAGGAAAAGGAAAATAGGGGCAGAAGATATTAAAATAATACTCCCTCCAATTTCCTATTATCTTCCCCTTTCTTTTTTCACACAAGTTTAATTATCTTGCCTCTTTCCTTTTTTGGTAAGTTTCATTGATTTTTTATTAATTTCTCTATTCTAAAAAATCAACAACTCTCATTACTTTATCTATTCTTTATTCATTATTCATTCTTTATTATTTTCTCTCACCTATAAATTTCACAACTTACAATACTTTATTCTACTTTATTCTTTCTTTTTTCCCCTTTCTTAATTTTTGTGCCCAAAATAAAGGGGAAGATAAAAGAAAATTGGAGAGAGTAATAAACAATGATGAATGAGATTTCTTTCCCCTTGTAAATTTGTAATATCACTTCCCCTGATATATCGACAACCATAATTTTTCAAATTCGACTTCCAAACCCGCATAACCACTCCAACTTCATAGATGGCCCAACCACCAACACCTCCTCCAGCCTCATATTACTCCTACAAACTACTCCGTATAAGTGTACAAGTAGTATACAACTGTACACTGTAGAACAACTAAACAAAGGGGACTTTTTTTGGTCAACACAAATAGATAACCATTTGTATAATTAATTCTGATTGATTTCTCAACTTGAGAAAGAAAATATATAGTAGTCTACAACAAAATTTTCCGTTTTTGGCTATATGTTAGGAAGAAATCATTTCAAATCTTGAAAATACGAATAATTAAAGCAAACTAAAAATAAAACTTAGGTGACTACGGTGAGGTATCCTCCTATAAACTACTCCGTATGAAGGTATCCTCACCATCGTGGTTACTCCTGATACGTTGAGGTGTTTTTCAGTTTACATAGTAACCTCTCTCTGACTTGCACCATTTTATTTGTGATCGATGGTAGATCTTGGAAGTATAGTGTCAGTTCACCGCTGATTGTTCTTGCAAGTAGGGTGTCTATCTATTGTTACTATTGTATGGTGATAGGGTGTCTTTCTATTGTTACTACTATATGGCGATACGCTAAAATAAAAGCAAAGTAATCATCGAGCTTATGGACGGCAGACAACAATCGTAAAAACTAATTATAATAACGGTCCACGAATAAACTACACTTCATGTATAAATCAATGCGAATACAAAAAACCGAGTGTCGCGCGATACAACAATTAGTAAGTGTACAAAGTAGGTAGCGTACAACTTGATAGATGAACCAACTCAACCAAAACCTTAAGGTGATGGTTGAAGCCCAACTATTATGAATAATCCTATTACGCTCCCTCACTCAAATGCCCGTTGAGCTTGAAGATTTGTTAGTTGTGCACCGGCTCCCCCGTACCGATAGATGAACCAACTTAACCAAAATCTTAAGGTGATGGTTGAAGCTCAACTATTATAAATAATCATATTACAACTGTGTACAACAAGTATACAAAATGCACTTTTTGGTCAACACAAATGGACGGCCATATGTATAACCAGTGTGTCTCATTATAGACGGACACTATCCGTCTATAGCTATAAACGGATAGTGTCCCCCTCACAAATTAAAGTGGATAGTGCAAGTGGGGGTATCCATTTCCTACCCACTTGCACTATCCACTTTAATTTGTGAGAGGGACACTATCCGTCTATAGCTATAGACGGATAGTGTCCGTCTATAATGAGAATTTGTGTTGTATAACACAAAACATGCGCTCACAAAATCATTTACGCTGCGTTTTGCTTCTAAGTTAGTCGTTTCATTTTTTGTGTTTTGGACAAAATATAAAAGGAGACTCAAACACATTCATTCACTCATTGGACAGCCTTCATAGTTTAGAAAAAAAAAACAGTAGGTAGCTGGAGAGTAGATAGTTTAGAACAAAAATACTTTCATTTCCTCAGCTCATTATTATTTTAGAGTAGTAAATTAGCTCAAGTTTTAATCTTTTATAATCATTCTTCAAGATCTATCATTTCATACTCAATTTAATCCAAAAGTTGGTATAATTTCTTATCCTTTCTCTTTTATGTCATTTATTTTAATTTCTATGTTCTTGTCAATTTTTGTTTGGTTTTTCTTTAAAGTTTGAATTTTTTTGATCTAATTATGTTTGTTTCATGTTTGTTGTTAGTGACTATATTAATTAGTGTTAATTTTATCATGTTAGAGTAGTTTAATAGTTAGGGTTTAGGGGGTTAGACTAGAAAAGTTAAGAGTCTTTAATTTGGGTATTTTTGCACTCGCATAGTCGCATCCCACAACGAGTACGGTGAATGAACAAATAAATCTAGTTTACTATTTTTTTGCTATTTTTTATGGTAATATTTGTTGAGTAGGTCTCATGAGATACCGTCTCCCATTAATTTAGTGGGAAACATAATAAAGAAAAAATAAATTGAGTGAGTCATTCACTCTATCATGTGAGAGGTCTCTCAATAATCTATTGAGATACCGTCTCTTCGGAGTTTTTGTGATATTTGTTTTTGAACTACTTGTTGGAGAAGATTGAAAATAAATCTAATTTTTGTCTTAGAGTTTTAGTCTTTAGCAAATGATATAAACAGCCCTGGGCGTTGTTGATTAAGCTTAAAAAGGAAAAGGAAAATAGGGGTAGAAGATATTAAAATAATACTTCCTCCAATTTCCTATTATCTTCCCTCTTTTCTTTTTCACACAAGTTTAATTATCTTCCCTCTTTCCTTTTTTGGTAAGTTTCTTTGATTTTTTATTAATTTCTCTCTCCTAAAAAATCAACAACTCTCATTACTTTATCTATTCTTTATTCATTCTTTATTATTTTCTCTCACCTATAAATTTCACAACTTACAAAACTTTATTCTACTTTATTCCTTCTTTCTTCCCCTTTCTTAATATTTGTGCCCAAAAGAAAGGGGAAGATAAAAGAAAATTGGAGGGAGTAATAAACAATGATGAATGAGATTTCTTTCCCCTTGTAAATTTGTAATATCACTTCCTCTGATATATCGACAACCATAATTTTTCAAATTCGACTTACAAACCTACATAACCACTCCAACTTCATAGATGGCCCAACCACCAACACCTCCTCCAGCCTCATATTACTCCTACAAACTACTCCGTATAAGTGTACAAGTAGTATACAACTGTACACTGTAGAACAACTAAACAAAGGAGACTTTTTTTTGTCAACACAAATAGATAACCATTTGTATAATTAATTCTGATTGATTTCTCAACTTGAGAAAGAAAATATATAGTAGTCTACAACAAAATTTTCCGCTTTTGACTATATGGTAGGAAGAAATCACTTCAAATCTTGAAAATACGAATAATCAAAGCAAACTAAAAATAAAACTTAGGTGACTACGGTGAGGTATCCTCCTATAAACTACTCCGTATGAAGGTATCCTCACCATCTTGGTTACTCCTGATACTTTGAGGTGTTTTTCAGTTTACATAGTAACCTCTCTCTGACTTGCACCATTTTATTTGTGATCGATGGTAGTTCTTGGAAGTATAGTGTCAGTTCACCGCTGATTGTTCTTGCAAGTAGGGTGTCTATCTATTGTTAGTATTGTATGGTGATAGGGTGTCTTTCTATTGTTACTACTATATGGCGATACGCTAAAATAAAAGCAAAGTAATCATCGAGCTTATGGACTTGGAGACAACAATCGTAAAAACTAATTATAATAACGGTCCACGAGTAAACTACACTTCATGTATAAATCAATGCGAATACAAAAAACCGAGTGTCGCGCGATACAACAATTAGTAAGTGTACAAAGTAGGTAGCGTACAACTTGATAGATGAACCAACTCAACCAAAACCTTAAGGTGATGGTTGAAGCCCAACTATTATGAATAATCCTATTACGCTCCCTCACTCAAATGCCCGTTGGGCTTGAAGATTTGTTAGTTGTGCACCGGCTCCCGTGCACCGATAGATGAATCAACTTAACCAAAACCTTAAGGTGATAGTTGAAGCTCAATTATTATAAATAATCATATTACAACTGTGTACAACAAGTATACAAAATGCACTTTTTGGTCAACACAAATGGACGGCCATTTGTATAACGAGTGTGTCTCATTATAGACGGACACTATCCGTCTATAGCTATAAACGGATAATGTCCCTCTCACAAATTAAAGTGGATAGTGCAAGTGGGGGTATCCATTTCCTACCCACTTGCACTATCCACTTTAATTTGTGAGAGGGACACTATCCGTCTATAGCTATAGACGGATAGTGTCCGTCTATAATGAGAATTTGTGTTGTATAACACAAAACATGCGCTCACAAAATCATTTACGCTGCGTTTTGCTTCTAAGTTGGTCGTTTCATTTTTTTGTGTTTTGGACAAAATATAAAAGGAGACTCAAACACATTCATTCACTCATTGGGCAGCCTTCATAGTTTAGAAAAAAAAAAAAAAAAGAGGTAGTGGAGATTAGATAGTTTAGAACAAAAATACTTTCATTTCCTCAGCTAATTATTATTTTAGAGTAGTAAATTAGCTCAAGTTTTAATCTTTTATAATCATTCTTCAAGATCTATCATTTCATACTCAATTTAATCCAAAAGTTGGTATAATTTCTTATCCTTTCTCTTTTATGTCATTTATTTCAATTTCTATGTTCTTGTCAATTTTTGTTTGTTTTTTCTTTAAAGTTTGAATTTTTTTGATCTAATTATGTTTGTTTCATGTTTGTTGTTAGTGACTATATTAATTAGTGTTAATTTTATCATGTTAGAATAGTTTAATAGTTAGGGTTTAGGGGGTTAGACTAGAAAAGTTAAGAGTCTTTAATTTGGGTATTTTTGCACTCGCATAGTCGCATCCCACAACGAGTACGGTGAATGAACAAATAAATCTAGTTTACTATTTTTTTGCTATTTTTTATGGTAATATTTGTTGAGTAGGTCTCATGAGATACCGTCTCCCATTAATTTAGTGGGAGACATAATAAAGAAAAAATAAATTGAGTGAGTCATTCACTCTATCATGTGAGAGGTCTCTCAATAATCTATTGAGATACCGTCTCTTCGGAGTTTTTGTGATATTTGTTTTTGAACTACTTGTTGGAGAAGATTGAAAATAAATCTAATTTTTGTCTTAGAGTTTTAGTCTTTAGCAAATGATATAAACAGCCTGGGCGTTGTTGATTAAGCTTAAAAAGGAAAAGGAAAATAGGGGTAGAAGATATTAAAATAATACTTCCTCCAATTTCCTATTATCTTCCCTCTTTTCTTTTTCACACAAGTTTAATTATCTTCCCTCTTTCCTTTTTTGGTAAGTTTCTTTGATTTTTTATTAATTTCTCTCTCCTAAAAAATCAACAACTCTCATTACTTTATCTATTCTTTATTCATTCTTTATTATTTTCTCTCACCTATAAATTTCACAACTTACAAAACTTTATTCTACTTTATTCCTTCTTTCTTCCCCTTTCTTAATATTTGTGCCCAAAAGAAAGGGGAAGATAAAAGAAAATTGGAGGGAGTAATAAACAATGATGAATGAGATTTCTTTCCCCTTGTAAATTTGTAATATCACTTCCTCTGATATATCGACAACCATAATTTTTCAAATTCGACTTACAAACCTACATAACCACTCCAACTTCATAGATGGCCCAACCACCAACACCTCCTCCAGCCTCATATTACTCCTACAAACTACTCCGTATAAGTGTACAAGTAGTATACAACTGTACACTGTAGAACAACTAAACAAAGGGGACTTTTTTTGTCAACACAAATAGATAACCATTTGTATAATTAATTCTGATTGATTTCTCAACTTGAGAAAGAAAATATATAGTAGTCTACAACAAACTTTTCCGCTTTTGACTATATGGTAGGAAGAAATCACTTCAAATCTTGAAAATACGAATAATCAAAGCAAACTAAAAATAAAACTTAGGTGACTACGGTGAGGTATCCTCCTATAAACTACTCCGTATGAAGGTATCCTCACCATCTTGGTTACTCCTGATACTTTGAGGTGTTTTTCAGTTTACATAGTAACCTCTCTCTGACTTGCACCATTTTATTTGTGATCGATGGTAGTTCTTGGAAGTATAGTGTCAGTTCACCGCTGATTGTTCTTGCAAGTAGGGTGTCTATCTATTGTTAGTATTGTATGGTGATAGGGTGTCTTTCTATTGTTACTACTATATGGTGATACGCTAAAATAAAAGCAAAGTAATCATCGAGCTTATGGACGGCAGACAACAATCGTAAAAACTAATTATAATAACGGTCCACGAGTAAACTACACTTCATGTATAAATCAATGCGAATACAAAAAACCGAGTGTCGCGCGATACAACAATTAGTAAGTGTACAAAGTAGGTAGCGTACAACTTGATAGATGAACCAACTCAACCAAAACCTTAAGGTGATGGTTGAAGCCCAACTATTATGAATAATCCTATTACGCTCCCTCACTCAAATGCCCGTTGGGCTTGAAGATTTGTTAGTTGTGCACCGGCTCCCCCGTACCGATAGATGAACCAACTTAACCAAAACCTTAAGGTGATAGTTGAAGCTCAATTATTATAAATAATCATATTACAACTGTGTACAACAAGTATACAAAATGCACTTTTTGGTCAACACAAATGGACGGCCATTTGTATAACGAGTGTGTCTCATTATAGACGGACACTATCCGTCTATAGCTATAAACGGATAATGTCCCTCTCACAAATTAAAGTGGATAGTGCAAGTGGGGGTATCCATTTCCTACCCACTTGCACTATCCACTTTAATTTGTGAGAGGGACACTATCCGTCTATAGCTATAGACGGATAGTGTCCGTCTATAATGAGAATTTGTGTTGTATAACACAAAACATGCGCTCACAAAATCATTTACGCTGCGTTTTGCTTCTAAGTTGGTCGTTTCATTTTTTTGTGTTTTGGACAAAATATAAAAGGAGACTCAAACACATTCATTCACTCATTGGGCAGCCTTCATAGTTTAGAAAAAAAAAAAACAGTAGGTAGCTGGAGATTAGATAGTTTAGAACAAAAATACTTTCATTTCCTCAGCTCATTATTATTTTAGAGTAGTAAATTAGCTCAAGTTTTAATCTTTTATAATCATTCTTCAAGATCTATCATTTCATACTCAATTTAATCCAAAAGTTGGTATAATTTCTTATCCTTTCTCTTTTATGTCATTTATTTCAATTTCTATGTTCTTGTCAATTTTTGTTTGTTTTTTCTTTAAAGTTTGAATTTTTTTGATCTAATTATGTTTGTTTCATGTTTGTTGTTAGTGACTATATTAACTAGTGTTAATTTTATCATGTTAGAGTAGTTTAATAGTTAGGGTTTAGGGGGTTAGACTAGAAAAGTTAAGAGTCTTTAATTTGGGTATTTTTGCACTCGCATAGTCGCATCCCACAACGAGTACGGTGAATGAACAAATAAATCTAGTTTACTATTTTTTTGCTATTTTTTATGGTAATATTTGTTGAGTAGGTCTCATGAGATACCGTCTCCCATTAATTTAGTGGGAGACATAATAAAGAAAAAATAAATTGAGTGAGTCATTCACTCTATCATGTGAGAGGTCTCTCAATAATCTATTGAGATACCGTCTCTTCGGAGTTTTTGTGATATTTGTTTGTGAACTACTTGTTGGAGAAGATTGAAAATATATCTAATTTTTGTCTTAAAGTTTTAGTCTTTAGCAAATGATATAAACAGCCCTGGCGTTGTTGATTAAGCTTAAAAAGGAAAAGGAAAATAGGGGTAGAAGATATTAAAATAATACTCCCTCCAATTTCCTATTATCTTCCCTATTTCCTTTTTCACACAAGTTTAATTATCTTCTCTCTTTCCTTTTTTTTGGTAAGTTTCATTGATTTTTTATTAATTCTTCTCTTCTAAAAAATCAATAACTCTCATTACTTTTTCTATTCTTTATTCATTATTCATTCTTTATTATTTTCTCTCACCTATAAATTTCACAACTTACAAAACTTTATTCTACTTTATTCCTTCTTTCTTCCCCTTTCTTAATTTTTGTGCCCAAAAGAAAGGGGAAGATAAAAGAAAATTGGAGGGAGTAATAAACAATGATGAATGAGATTTCTTTCCCCTTGTAAATTTGTAATATCACTTCCCTTATATATCGACAACCATAATTTTTCAAATTCGACTTCCAAACCTGCATAACCACTCCAACTTCATAGATGGCCCAACCACCAACACCTCCTCCAGCCTCATATTACTCCTACAAACTACTCCGTATAAGTGTACAAGTAGTATACAACTGTACACTGTAGAACAACTAAACAAAGGGGACTTTTTTTGGTCAACACAAATAGATAACCCTTTCTATAATTAATTCTGACTGATTTCTCAACTTAAGAAAGAAAATGGGTTTTTTGATAACTACTACCTTTGTATTACCGTGTTTTAAGAACTACTACCAAAATAATTTTCGCTTAAAAACTACTACCAATAAGTTTGATTTTTTTAAAAAACACTACCAAATCTCATCCAAACCGAATAAAACACAATCTCAACCATTTATTTTTGAATTTCCATCCTAAGTTGTTAATTTTATCCCTTAAACTAGTTAATTTGATGAAGTTTAAGCAACTTGTTTTACCTTAATTACGTTAGATAGGTGAATTAGATGAAGCTTATTTAAAGTGATTTTGCCCCAAAATGATTGGCAAACAGTAGTATTGGTAGTGTTAATGGGATAAAGTTTACAACTTAAGATGGAAATTCAAAAATAAATGGTTAAAATTGTGTTTTATTGGGTTTGGATGAGATTTGGTAGTGTTTTTAAAAAAAAATCAAACTTACAGGTAGTTGTTTTTAAACGCAAATTATTTTGGTAGTAGTTCTTAAAACCGTGTAGTACAAAGATAGTAGTTATCAAAAACCCAAAGAAAATATAGTAGTTTACAACAAAAGTTTCCACTTTTGCTATATGTTAGGAAGAAATCACTTCAAATCTTGAAAATACGAATAATCAAAGCAAACTAAAAATAAAAGTTAGGGGACTTTACTATATAATTGTTCAGTTGGTCTTTCTTCACATGGGTCATTTTAGTCTGAAATAAAGAGACGGGATTTTGTAAATATTTTACAGTCAAATGTGACTCCTACTGAAAAACAAGTTACCATAAGCTGCAACAATTTTTTAACATGGATGTACCATTGTGATTACATATAACCATAAAATAATCACATATACCCGTTTGAAGTTTCAGACGAAAAGTGACCGTCTGAAACAAGAATTTCCCTTACTAGTATACTGCAAAACCCAAGGTTTATTTTCCACCTTTCATTTTGTCTATTTAGGGTATATTTGTTTATTATAATTTTTGCATGGAACACGTAAATAAACCCTTCATAAAGCCACAAATTCTCCCTTGTGACGGAGATACCCGTCGCAAACTTGCGACGGGTCAATTACATACCATATTATTCGCGGGTCGGGAAACAGGAAAGGGACAACACACTGTTGCTCATTTATGGCGTGTTGTACGTGTGTGTACTTGGCACATTATTTATTGTCAATTATTTGCAATAAGTCCTTCTTGCTTTTAATGCCATATATCTCTCATAAATGCCATATCTCTCTCATAAATGCAAGTCTTCTGCGTCTTCTTCTTCACTTCAACATTGTTTCATTTGTAAGAAAGCAAAAAAAAAAAAAACAAATCCCATTCATTGCTCTTTATTGTTCAAAATTATATATGCGTCTTACAATCAATTGTCAAAATTTACATTCTTAATATGTCAAAAAACTTGCGATCAAAAAAATGGCTGACGAAAATGGAGCCTTAATTAACGTTACGCCAATGGCATATCCAACAAAATGCCATCTCTCACTTTGGATCTTTAAAGCATGCGTTTTCAGCTCTAGCAGGCCACCAAAGCCGATGTCCTCCACATCCTTCCTTTGAGACTCCGTTAACATACCAATCAAGTTGAACAACTGTCTCGGTGATCCATTGCCATCCACCTCCTTTTTTTTCCTATGACAAATATAGAAACCACGACATGTTAATATGACCACCAAAATGACAACAAACTCAACACACTTAAATATCACTACAAACAACTCGAAATTGGTTACCCAACAAATCAAGACACACCAACAATATGGTTACTAATAAGTCAACAAACAACTCGAAATTGGTTACCCAACAAATTCATCACACTTGTCACCACTTTTGTTAATAATGTAAGCTACACACTCTCTTAGATCAAAATGAGAACATTACAAGACACATAAAAATGACAACAACTTCAGCCCACTTTGTGACCATTTTATATCACTACAAACATCTCAGAAATGGTTACTCAATGAGTGAAGACACATAAAAAATAACACCAAAATTCCACAAACTTTTCACTATTTTGAAACAATGTTGTTAATAGTGTATGCTACATATTATGTCAATAAAAAAGATGACATAATCAACAAAAATTATAATCATTGTCATTTACCAAACATAAAAGAGAACATAAAATTTTATTAGCGTGTCTCAATTTTATTTGTACCCCAAAAAAATTACCCCAAAAAATAATAATCATAACCATTTTTATTTGTACCCCAAAAAATAATAACAATAGCCATTTTTATTTGTACCCAAAAAATTACCCCAAAAAATAATAACAAAAGCATCAGAAATACATACCTCCACCGACATCGTCACTCTTGCTTGCGGATCTTGTGTTCTTCTTCAATTTGATACGTTTTGTTACCATTTTTATTGATAATGTTTTATTAGTTTTTGGCTAATTATGAACGATCGGCAAGAAAATGAAAGGTTTCTTTCATAAAAATTTGAATGAGGAGAGAGAAGGGGGGGAAGATGAGACGTGTAATGTGTAAATGTATGAGAGAGATGAGGACTGAGGAGGTTACATTGGGAAGGGGGTTAGTATTTGATTAATAAAACACATTTAATGCTCCGTAAAAAAGTCAAGCTTTTCTATTCATATACAATGCACTTTGTCGACCCACTTAGCACGAATACAGCACTATCCGACCCGTCGCAAGCTTGCGACGGGTACCTCCGTCACAAGCAAGACGGACTGTCATAAAGCAAAGTGGTGCAGCATACTGCATATCCCATCCTGCAGGACAATCAGAAAAAAAAAATTCACTATAATAAAGTACAAAAGGTCCCGCATTTTACTTTTTTTTTTTTTTTCTATTTAGGGTTTCATTTTTTTTACCCAGATTTTTGCATGGAAATGTATGTAGTTATCACTTGTCAGTGTATTTAAAGTAAGTCTTATGTTAGACGGTTTTATACTACTGTAATTGTAAAACAATACAAACACAATCTTAGTAATGTGTAAAAGTGGTTACTAAAGATCCCATTTTACTATAAATTTGCACAAATTCTCATTATAGACTGACACTATCCATCTATAGTTATAAACGGATCGTGTCCCTCTCACAAATTAAAGTGGGTAGTGCAAGTGGGTGGAAAATTGATACCCAAACTTGCACTACCCACTTTAATTTGTGAGAGAAACACTATCCGACGGATTCCGTCTATAACTATAGACGGATAGTGTCCGTCTATGATGAGACGGACTGATAAATTTGTGTAAAACTGTCTTAAATAAATATTTTAATTCAATTTATGATTCATGCATCATCTGATTTATGTGTTTTTATTTGGGTATTTAATTTGGAAGTTTGAGCCTACTCAGGTTTATTTTGTTCTATTTCCTTACTTATTTAACACTGTTTTAATTTAAAATGGCTCTCAAACTCGATTAAAATATAGATAGAAATCGAGGGAAGTTGTGAGAAGCCTAAGTTTACAGTACTGTCTCAGGCATGTTCAATTGCAACATTTTTTTGGCGTTGACAATCATGAAATTAGGAGTATATACAATGGAAGCTTTTTCTAATAATTTGTTTTACGGATTATTATTTGATTCTTGTATGCCTGCATGATATCCTTTCAATCTTATCGCTCAAATCGTCAGTAAAGGGGGGAATGACACTGACAAGAGCATAGCCTTTGATTGAACTAAACAAGAACGGCATCAACTGTGAAGCTGCTTTTGTGATCAGCAGGTTTCCTTCTTGTTTATTTCAATAGAGTTTTTCCATCCTATTCGGTTTTGCTCTTTGGTCTTAAGTTCGTTCTTGTGTTTGATCTGAATTCCGTCTTGCGTTTCTCCTCTTTGGTTGTGCGTCAAGTTTGGCTTCTCCTGGGATTTAGGATCTTCATTCTGCTTTGTTTTGTTGTTTGTATAATCCTGCCTTTAATTTTTGCTTTCTAAGATGGACTATCATTTCCTTCTTCTTAATTTATGTGATTTGGTGGTTGTGGTGGATGATGGTGTCGACGATGATGACCTTGCTAAGTTGGTTATGGAATTGGGGTTTCTTTCTATCTCCAATGTTCATCTTGTCAAAGATAGGGGTAACTCCCTTTTCAGGGAAGGGAATTTCGTCTTGGCTGCTCGTCACTACACTCAAGCGCTTAAGCTCTTATGTTTCCTAGGCCTTCCACCCGCGCATGAACAGCCTGTAGCCACTTCCTTGTGCCTCTCCCTTGTCCTTAATTTAGCAGGTTGTGAGTTAAAGTTGTCTCAGTATAATCAGGCTGTTTGTTACAGCACTTTCGTCTTATCTTTTGATCTGAGTAACGTTAAGGCCTTATTTCGTAGAGGCTTGTCTTTTAAGCATTTGAATCTTCTCAACGAGGCTCTTGATGACTTTGAACTTGCCGTGAAATTTGATCCGCATAACAAAGAAGTTAATCGGGAACTTCCACTACAAAAAGAATTAAAACAGGCGACTGATTTTGGCGACTGAAATCAGTCGCCAAAATCAATTTGGCGACTGAAATCAGTCGCCAAAGGTCAGTCGCGGACCTTAGTCGCCTTTTCTAGCTTTGGCGACTAAAGTCGGTCGCCAAATTTGGCGACTGATTTTTCAGTCGCTAAATGATTGAAATGGCGACGGATGGGGTAGTCGCCAATTTGGCGACTGATTCAAGGTAGTCGCCAAATTGGCGACTGAATAGCAGTCGCCAAATGCCAAGACAGTCGCCTTTTTTGGGTGACGTAGCCAGTTTGGCTGAGGCAAATTGGCGACTGATTTGCAATTTGGCGACTACAAATCAGTCGCCAAATTGGCGACTACCTTAGTATCAGTCGCCAATTTGGCGACTGACTTGCAGTCGCCAAATTGCAAATCGATCGCCAAAGCTCTTTGTAAGTTTTGGTGGTTTTTTCGTTTTCATTGCTAGCCAAATATTTACAACCTGCATACAAACCGATGTTCCACAACACCATACATCCCAAATTTCAACACACACAACACCATACATTTCAACCCAACACCTCCCAATTTCTCAATCTTCGTTTCATATATTGAAAATGAAAGTTTTACAAGCTAAGCGATTCTAATGTTCAAGTCTAAAGTTCAAGTTTTACAAGCTTACATGCTAAAATCATCCTACTTGGAAGCCAACACCGGCTCCACTCCCCCCATGTGGACCATGCGGATCATTTGGATCGTAGTTGGGTCGAGTTCCGGGGTTACAACTTTGCCACCAAGTCTCAAACATTGCCATTCTTTCCTTCATTTGGCGCAATTCTTCATCACGTTTGGCATCACGTTCATCACGCTCCTTTATTTGACCTTGAAGTTGACTAATAATTCCCGGTTGATACGTGTTCTTTGTGAATTGTTGAAGTCGATCTCCTACGCGTTTTCTCATAGAAAGCCGGTGTTGAACTTCCGGTACCATACACGTGCCCTTTCTTGAAGCCATCCACCAACTTAAACCATATGTCATTATCAGGAGTTTCGGATTGGCGGCTTTTTCTTGTTCAAATGCTTCCTACAATATTAAACAAATGGTTGTAAGTTAATATGGTAACCACCTTATATACGACATTTTAAAAGAGAATAAATTAACAAAAATTAAGTGTTACGGAAACTTACATATAATTGCTTGTCTTTTGGCTTAGTCCAAGTTCTAACCCCTTTGTGGTCAACCCTGGAATGCGTGTCCGAAACAGTTCGTACCGTCGCAATCGGTGTGACTTCTTCTTTCCTCTCTACGAATGAAAAAAAAAAAACATACATGTTAGAAAATCAACAAAAAATCTAACATAAAATAAACATGTTGCATTGAAAACAAAAAAAAAAAGTGTAAAATAATAGACAAACTTACCCCCAACATACGATTCCAGAACGATCGTGAACCCGCGTAATGAGTAGGCTCGTTCACGGCGTCTTCCTTTCCTCCTCTTTTGTTGAGGGATGCTTGCTTAGACTTCTTCTGAAAAGCGGGAGTTTTGGTATCTTTGTATTAAGCCTTCATACTTGTCACCCGCAATTACACATATGAAATCATAACTAATAAGTTCTTGATATTATTTATAATATAAGAGAGTATATACTAATTAATACAAATAACAAAACAAGTTAATTAAATACCTTTCATGTGCTCTGGTTCCTTTGGGCGCCTAACTACCTTCCAAATCACGTCCCGATATCGTCGAGTACCGACTTCCTCGTACCTGATACGGACATTCCGTTCTTGAGACGGTGACCAAGCATATGCTTGCTACAAAAAAAAAGCGACAAAATTTCATATTAGTATTTATAAAAGTATAACCTTGGTTATTAAAACAAAGAAATACGGAAAATATATACCCGAAAGTTATTGAACCACGCATCTCTTTGTGCAGGAGAAGCTTGTGTCCACGACGTAGGAATTGGACCCACGAAATTAGTCTTCGTGCTTTTCGTGACACCTCGTACCACGCAATCGTCCATAAACCTGCATTTATTTTGAACATGTAAAATTACAAACAATTATTATTTAAAAAAAAAAAATAAAAAAAAAAAATAGTAGACTAATAAAGAATAAAACTTACCATAATCCCGCCGGCTCAAGGATCATCTTATGATCCGAAGTGTACCGTATCGGCACCCGTGGTGTCTCGTCGGTAGCGTCACTCTCCTCACCGTCACCGTCTGTCTGCATCGGATCCTCCTGCACAAACTCCTCCTCCTGCTCCGGACGCGTACTATGTCCTCCTCCTGAGCCGCAATTCCCTTCAGTTCTCCAAATACACAGTACATATACATGTATTCGGAGAACATTAAAGGGATCGCCACCAAACTCATTCCTCATTAATAAATCACAAGTACGTGTTTACTACCTAAATGACTTGAAACGTACAAAGACAGTCCCAAAATGGGGACTATTCAAGAATTACTCCTAATGAGTAATTCTTGAACGGGTACTAAGTCAACATCAAATCAAACAACAACACAATCAAGTACTAAATTAATTAAGTCAATCAATAGCCTAAATTAATTAAGTCAATCAATAGCGTACTATGCATCGGCAGCAATTCCCTTCAGTTCTCCAAATACACAGTACATATACATGTATTCGGAGAACATTAAAGGGATCGCCACCAAACTCATTCCTCATTAATAAATCACAAGTACGTGTTTACTACCTAAATGACTTGAAACGTACAAAGACAGTCCCAAAATGGGGACTATTCAAGAATTACTCCTAATGAGTAATTCTTGAACGGGTACTAAGTCAACATCAAATCAAACAACAACACAATCAAGTACTAAATTAATTAAGTCAATCAATAGCCCAATTCAACCACATAGTAAAGGCTTCTATCCTAAAGTCCGTAACATAATTTGAACTAAAATTAGTAAATTTAAAAAGTAACTGGTAAGAGGAGGTTACCTAATCAAGTAAAAGCAAAAATGAAAAGAAAACAAGAAGCAACAGCTACCGCGTACGGTGGTGCCTAGCAGCGCGGTGACAACCCTGAAAAGAGAAAAGAAAAACAAAAATAACATTAATAACAAGGTTATTCTACCTCAATTCATCAATAACATGAATTATCAAACTAAATTTATCAAAATCAAGTCCTAAAGAAGGTTCTACTTAGCTAATAGATAATTTCTCTTAATCCAAAAGACGGTTCCACTTAGCTAATTCCATTAATGCAAAGGACGGTTTCACTTAGCTTAACATTAATAATAATAAGGCGGTTTAATTAGTAATAATAATAATAATAATAATAATAATAATAATAATAATAACAATAATAATAATAATACAAATACTAATAATAATACTAATACTAATACTAATACTAATAATAATACCAATAATTCCCTTCCCCCACCGCCACCACCCACGGCCACCCTTCCCCCACCGCCACCACCCACGGCCACCCTTCCCCCACCCCCACCACCCACGGCCGACCTCCACCCCCACCCATAACCCTAAACCTAAACACAAACCCCCTTAATCATTCCCTTTTAATTCAAACACAAATTAAACTAAATCTAACTACAAATTAATCTAACATACTAACTACAAATAAATCTAACAAACTAACCACAAATTAATCAAACTAACTACAAATTAATCTAACAAATTAAACAAATTAAACTGAAATTAAACAAAAAAAAACTAACCTAATTAAAGAGAGTGATGGAGGCAATGAGAACGGTGGTCACGGTGGTGGAAGTGGTGGAAGTGGTGGTGTGGTTGTGTGGTTGTTGTCGTCGCCTGTTTCGCCCGCTGCTTTCCTCTCTTTTTTTTTTTTTTTTTTTGTTTCGAAAGAGTAAAGCAGGAGAGAGGTCTTCTGTTTTCTATAAAAAAATTTGGCGACTGAAAAGCAATTTGGCGACTGCCTTTCAGTCGCCAAATTTGGCGACTACTCCAACATCAGTCGCCAAATTTCAAAACACGGTCGCCAAATAGATTCCTTTTTTGAAAAATGACAGCCTGGTTTCTACTAAGAAAATTGGCGACTGAAATTCATTTTGGCGACTGAATTTCAGTCGCCAATTTGGCGACTACACATAAATCAGTCGCCATATTTTAATTCTCGGTCGCCAAGTTTTATTCCCTTTTAAAAAAAGACAGTCACCAAATTGGCGACTGATTTCAGTCGCCAATTTGAAAATCAGTCGCCAATTTGGCGACTAAATATATCAGTCGCCAAATTTCGGTCGCCTGTTTTAGTTTTTCTTGTAGTGTTCTTTGTTTGGCTGACCTTTTAGTATTAAATGTTAATGGGAAACGAGTCTCTTATCCTTTCAACCCTTTGGGCTCAGTCAAGAAAGGTAAGAAATCTTTGCTAGCCAATGATGTGGTTAATAAGTTTGTAATCCCTTCTGTTTTGGATGAAGCGTCTTGTAGTAGTGTTCCTTTGGTTGCAGATGATGTTTCTTCTTCTCTGGCTGAAATTACAACTTTTGCTCTTGATTCCGAAATCCCTTTTGTGAGTGATTCTGAAATTAATATGGACTCTGAAAATCTGGTTACTGCCACTGGTTCTGGTTCTAACTTTATCTTGAACTCGGAAAGCCTTAATGAGGCTTATCCTGCTTTGCCAGCTAAGGATGACACTAATCCCTCCAATACTTTTATCTCAAGACATGGAAAATACTCATTCTCCAACAAAAAGCATCCTAATAATAATTTGATTTTGTCGTCCCAAGATTATGAGAATTTGTTACTTGGGAGGAATCCCGTTTTTTTCCATCAACGATCTTTGTCATCCTTGAAGGTTCGTCCCCTTATCTCCACAAATTTTATTCCGACGGGAACTCCCCATGAAGAAATTTCAAGGGAAGCAGCAGTTCCCATTCCTTATCCTTTACATGAAGATCACCGTCAGCTATCTCATTCGCATTTGGGGTCTGAGAGTGATTAGTTGGGTCTAGAGGAGGCTGACTCGCATATTGCCAAGAAGAAACGACTTTCGTCTGATAATACGTCTGTGGTTAGCAAAGTATCCTTGGTTCAGTTTCAATTTGTTGCAGTCAAAGAGAAATCGAGCATGAAGTGTTGTCGCAAGGTGCAGCATTCTATTCGCAAGGATCGAATGGTTAGGTCGGGTGCTAATTCGAGGAAGAGATCGCGGGTTTCTGTTGATAGTTTACCTTTTTTTTGTAGGTACACAGGAAATGCTACTTCTAATGATGTTGCAGTTAAAAGGTCTAAAAGTAAGGAGGCTGACTTACTACAGTTCGAGGACTACTATCATCCACCTTTTAAGAAATTTCGTATTTCAATTTCTGTTAGTTTGGCTTGTAATTTTCGCTCCGTTAGTTCTATTTCTAGTAGTTTCGGGGTATCTAATTCCCCTATGTTTGTATTGTAAGTTTGTTTTTTCCTGGTTGTAATCATATACAGTGTAATCTCGTCTTTATAGTTTTATAAAATAGTACACGTTTGTCTAAAAAAAAAGCCTTTAATAAGGAAACAAATGAAAAAGAGCGAAGGAGAGATGTCTGAGGAAAATTTCTGTCCTAAAAGTAAGAAAGTGCCCTTACTACTGTTTTGCTCTTACATTGTTTTGGAAATATGGAAAGGGAGAACGGGTCAACAGGTCGGGTTCGGCCGTTCAGGTCAGGTTCATTCGGGTATGTTACATTATTGGGTTATTAGTTTGGGTCAGGTCGGGTCCTTTTGAGTTTTGGGGTCGTTTCGGGTATGTTTGTCGGGTCATTTTCAGGTCAAACGGGTCGGGTTGTTTCCGGTCAATGATTAATAGCAAAAAAATGCATTTCAAGTCTTTTGGGGTCAATTAAAGTTATGTTTTATCGGGTCATTTTGGGTGGTTTCGGATCGAGTTATTTCGGGTTAGGTCTATTAGGGTCCATGAAAGCTTGGGTCATTTTCGTGTCGGGTCAATTCGGGTTTCGGGTGTCATTTGAGTGTGGCATTTCGAGTCAGTTTCCGGTCTCGGGTCAGAGTTTTTGAGTCGGATTGATTTTGCCAAGTCTAAAGGATACCAGTCGAGTGAGTTTGAGACATATAAGTCGACTTGTCAAACATATTATATTAAGGACATTAGTGTATTTTCAGTGCTTCGTAACTCTTTCGTTGTGAACGGAGGCACAACGCGATAGCACCACCCTTTAAAATCATGTGGAAGGGCTGGAATGATTCGAAACCTCAACTATTGCCCCAAAGGGCCCAAGCTCTCATTAATAGATCGATCACTAAGCTAGGCTAAAACGTACCGATCGAGTATTTCATTTTAAGTAGAATCATGTAGTCTGTATAATTTTTAACATATTTTAACAATTTAATTAAGGATAGCGATAGGGCGCCACTCGGAGGCACTGAATCTCAGCACCACCCTATTTAAATAAAATAAAAAAATAAGAAAAACTTAGACTATTTTCCATTTTTACGCCAAATGCACAAGGTTAAATAGGTAATTTGAGAAGTTTAATGTAGATAAGATTCTAACAAGAATAAAAATCAATCAATAACTTCCTATACATCATCACTTCATCGTCTTTTTAACTTAGAGATCAAACTGAAATAAATAAATTCACCATTTACAAAGCAAAATCCATATGAGCAATTTTTTTTAAGATTCAGTATTTTTTAATAATACCTTCATGAGATTTACCTTATGTATTTAGAAGTTAGTAATCTCTGAGTTTTTGGTGAAATTGATATATAGATTGCTGGTCTATATATAACTATAAAGCCGGGTTGATCTCTCATTATATCAATAATTTTTTTTAAAAATCTTACAATAGGATGAAATAAATTGTTCCTAATTCATCATAAACATGTTTATCAGCTTAATTAACTAGTATCTATTGACATATATGTTAACTAACAAAGTTAGTTATAACTAACTAAACAATAAGCAACCTGGATTAGTTATCCTAACTATAGTTAGTTGTGATCAGTTAGGATAAGTCGGTGCTTTGATGTATATAAATAGCATGGTCATCATTGTAACAGAATCACTTTTACATGAATGAAATTTCTATTACATTACTTCATATAATTCTCTCATCATAAATTCATTAAGATCATCAATACAAGATTATTGATGTTTTACATGGTATCAGGTTCTTGAAATCAAGAATCATACGCTTCCGCATCATTCAATCAAATATTCATTCACATCTTCATCATATGTTCTTCACATCTTCATCATCTGTTCTTTACATCTTCATCTTCATCTTCCTTTGATATTTTCTTTCATAAAAAATGCCTGAACAAACCAACAATTCAGATCCATATGAATATTACGATGATCCACTTTACCTTTCATCATCTGATCAACCCTTTTCTTAGCTTACTGCATCATTGTTTGATGGTTCTGATTTCCTTAGCTGGAAACAGGACATCCTCATGGCCTTAGCCGCAAAGAATAAAGACGGTTTTATCAATAGGGTTCTGGTCACGCCTGCAACTACAGATAAGAAGTATCATCAGCATATCCGGTGTGATCTCATGGTGCTCAAATGGATTCTCAACTCCATTGACAAGCCTCTTCGTGACAATCTGAAGTATATCAGGACTGCTGCCAAGGGGTTATGGAATGAGATAATGGAAAGGTATGGTCAGTCAAACTCCATTGAAATTTATCAACTAACGCAAGAATTGAATTCCACCTCTCAATCAAATTCATCTCTTATTGAATATTATAGCAAGATGAAACATTTATGGGAGACCTTGGACAGTTTGAATCCTGTACCAAATTGTTCATGTGGCAAACTTGCAGCTTGTACATGTACTCTACTTAAAAGAATGCATGCTCGTGATCAACATGCTAAGTTGATCAAGTTCTTGATGGGTCTTAATGCTGGATATGATACTGTTCGAACTCAAATACTTTCTATGGATCCTATTCCTTCCATCGGTAAAGTTTTGGGTTTATTACAGAAAATAGAAAGGCAGAAACAACTCACTGATGTTGTTGCAAATATTTCTGACATGACTGCTTATGCAAGCTACAAAGCTTCAGATGTTCCTCTTTCATCCAAGAAATCAGACACTCAGAATGCCAGTTCATCTGCTACCCAATATTGTAGTCGCTGTGACATGAATAATCACAGTCTTGAGACTTGCTTCTGGATTAACAAGTGTCCTTCCTGTGGAAAAAATGGTCATTCTGCTGATAAGTGTTTCTTGGTTGTTGGGTTTCCTAAGAAGAACAACAAAGGCAAAGACAAGATTAATTTTACCAAGGGTGGCAACAACAATAAAAGATATGCCAATGATGTTGATGTCTCAGAAGATTACTCCCTTATTGATGATAACAATGGGGATGCTGCAGCAAATACTTCTCAGTCCGTTTTATTTGATTCTTCTATGATTGATGTCTTGGTGACTTCTGTGGTGGACCAGGTCTTGAAACGTATTTCTGATTCCAATCAAGGAATTTGTTCCTCTAATTTTGCAGGTATGCATCATGCTCATTCTGCTCATACTTATACTTGTTTGAATGACTGGATAATAGACACTGGTGCCTCAGACCATATGACATACAATGTTAAGCTTTTGACTGATATTACTAATTTAACACCTCCAGTTGCCATTGGTTTACCTGATGGCACAAGTAAAACTGTCACAATATCTGGTAATGTGCATTTGACGCCTGATATAACACTGAAAAATGTTCTGTTTATTCCTGATTTTAAACAAAACTTATTGTCAATTAGTAAATTGATTGACTGTAATTCTTTATCTGATGTGTTTTTGTCTCAACATTGTTTGTTTCAGGACCTTTCCAGTAAAAAATGTGTTGCTACAAGAAAGAGGATAGGAGACTTGTATAGATTTCAAGATACTGTCACTCAAAGTTTAATAGAGCATATAGCTGCTGTAGTTACTAATTTCATTCACGGTTCTTCTGTCAATTCAAACTTAAGGATATGTAATAAAGCAACTCAAAATGTATCTTTGTTACATTCAAGGCTAGGACATATCTCTATGGATAAATTGAAGTTTGCCAATAAAATTCCTAATGTTAGTACATCTGATTTTCATTGTGAAACTTGTATTTTGGCTAAGCATCATTTGTTACCTTTTCCCAATAGTAGTTCTAGAGCATTATATAAATTTGAATTGATTCACATGGATGTTTGGGGGCCATACAAGACCCCTGCTTTATCTGGTGCAAAGTTCTTTTTGACCATCTTAGATGACTATTCTAGAAGTACATGGACTATTCTCTTTCAAACCAAAGATCAGGTTCCTAGTCTTGTTAAAGATTTTTTTACTTACATTGAGAAACAGTTTAGTGCTAAGGTAAAAAGATTAGAAGTGATAATGGCAGTGAATTTTTGCATCATTGTTGTGGTTTTTTTGTTTAGAGAAAGAGGCATCTTGCATCAGACTAGCATAGTAGGGAGACCACAGCAAAATGGTCGTGTTGAAAAAAAGCATAGACACTTGTTAGATACAGCTAGATCTTTGAAAATACATGCATCTTTGCCAATTAGATTTTGGGGTGATTGTATTCTTACTGCTACACACCTCATTAATCTTATGCCATCACCTGTTATTAAGTGGAAAACACCATTTGAGTTGTTGTATGGTCATGTTCCTGATTATAGTTCTTTAAAAGTGTTTGGGTGCTGTTGTTACTCAACTATGCCACCAACTTATTCTGATAAGTTTGGAACTAGAGCCAGAAAGTGTGTTTTCTTAGGGTATCCTCACAATCGGAATGGTTACAGGCTTTATGACCTTAATACAAGGAAATTTTTTGTTAGTAGAGATGTAATCTTTAAAGAAGATGAGTTTCCCTTTCAAACACCTTCTTCTAGTGATCATTCACACTTGTTGAATCCAGCTTCATCTACCTTATTAGTCCCTTCAGTGCCTGCTAGTACACAAGATGGTCTTAGTCATAGTCCTGTTGCCTATTTTGATTCTTCAAACACTATTATCAATCAGGATACTGTAGTACCTGGTCAGATAGACCATAATATTATGAACATTGAGGTTGGTGTTCCCACTGATCAAGTGAGATGTTCTGTGAGACATAGACAACCATCTGTTGTCTTACAGGGGTATCACTGTCCTCTGAAGTTATCTGGACAATAGAATGATAGTACCAGACAGACAATGTCTAGTGCCCTGCATACAGCTGTGTTACAGGAATTGCAGGAGTTTGATACCAGTTATGTGGTATCTTTGGCTAATACCTTACAGGAGCATGAACCATACACCTACTATCAAGCTAGTAAGGATCCAAGGTGGATTGAAGCTATGAACAAAGAAATAAAAGCCTTAGAAGACAATCAGACATGGGAGTTTGTTACTTTACCAAATGGTAAAAAGTCCATTGGTTCTAAGTGGGTCTTTAAGATCAAGTATAAAGCTGATGGGAGTGTGGAGAGATTCAAGGCCAGACTGGTTGTTAAAGAGTATAACCAAGTTAAGGATAGGGATTATACACACACCTTCTCACCAGTGGCAAAGATTACAATTGTCAGATGTCTTCTAGCAATTGTGGCAGCTAAAGGATGGCCTTTATATCAGTTGGACATAAATAATGCCTTTCTCCATGGATATCTAGATGAGGAGGTATACATGAAACCTACTGAGGGATATAGAGTGAAGGAAGGTCAAGTCTGTAGATTGAGAAAGTCACTTTATGGCCTTAAGCAGGTCTCAAGACAATGGAACAAAGAGTTCACAAAGTACTTGCTTAGTCAGGGATATACTCAATCAAGACAAGACTACTCCTTGTTCACTAAATTCAATACATTGACACAAGCATTTGCAGTAGCACTGGTTTATGTAGATGATGTGTTACTTTCAGGCAATGATACAACAGAAATTCAGAGAATCAAGAATGGTTTGGATAAAGAGTTCTCAATTAAGGATATGGGAAATGCACGATATTTTCTTGGCTTAGAAATTTCAATGAATGCAACTGGACTATTGATTAACCAGAGAAAGTATATCCTTGATATCTTATCTGATATGAAAATGGAGAATGCTACTACTTCAGACTTTCCTATGCCAAGGGGACTTAAGTTGAGCACAGATGCTGGTGAATTATTAGAAGATCCAGAGAAATATAGGCGGCTAATAGGCAGGTTACTATATTTGAATATGACCAGGCCTGACATAAGTTATTCCGTTCAACATTTAGGCCAATTTGTGAGCCAACCAAGGTTGCCTCATCTTCAGGCAGCAATGCATATTTTGAAGTATCTAAAGAAGACAGTAAACACAGGCTTGTTCTACAGTGCTAGTTCAGGGTTACAATTGACTGCCTTCACTAATGCAAATTGGGGACAATGTGCGTTTTCATGTAAATCACTGAGTGGGTATTGTGTTTTCTTAGGACAATCACTTATTTTCTGGAAAACGAAGAAGCAAAAGACTGTTTCCAAGAGTAGTGCTGAGTCCGAGTATAGAAGTATGTCCTATACAAGCTCTGAATTAGTATGGCTTGACAATTTGCTCAAAGATTTCAGGATTACTGTACCTAAGCAAATTCCACTTCATTGCGACAATAAGGCAGCTTAGCATATCTCACAGAATCCGGTTTTCCATGAGAGGACTAAACATTTATCCATCGACTGTCACTATGTACGAGATAAGCAAAATGAAGGTTTTTTAGTCACTCAACATGTCAGATCAGGAATGCAAATTACAGACATTATGACCAAAGCATTGGGAGCAGAACAACATCAGTTCTTGTCAACCAAGCTTGAATTAATCTTCACCCCTAATCCAGCTTGAGGGGGGAATATTGACATATATGTTAACTAACAAAGTTAGTTATAACTAACTAAACAATAAGCAACCTGGATTAGTTATCCTAACTATAGTTAGTTGTGATCAGTTAGGATAAGTCGGTGCTTTGATGTATATAAAAAGCATGGTCATCATTGTAACAGAATCACTTTTACATGAATGAAATTTCTATTACATTACTTCATATAATTCTCTCATCATAAATTCATTAAGATCATCAATACAAGATTATTGATGTTTTACAGTATCTGTGTATGCACGTCTGCAAAATCTTAGCCCAAATATTAATTATAGAAATCAATGTTCAACTTTATATGATTACGTAACATTTTCTAGTTTTCTAATAAAATTTGGGCGTGTCATCCATGAGTCAAAATGCCATGTACATGATTCAATCTATTTGTTGGAAAAAATCGTACAAAGATGCCAAAGATGTAGCCGATGCAACAGATTTTACATTTGCTCATATCATTATTCTTACTACTAAATAATTAATTAAAAGTTTGATGTTACTAAACTACCCTTTTATTATTAGTAGTTTGAAATTTAAAATTTGAGGAAAGAAAAGGAAAGGAAAATACTATAACAATTTACTATTATGTCCTCGGTGGCGCTCACTTTGGGTACCACTCGGTGGCGCCATCTCATTTTTCTTTAATTAATGTATTCATAAAATTTAGGCCAAGTCAAATATAGTAAAAATTGTTTAGCTTAGCCAATCGGGAATCGATTAATTTGGAGTATGACCCGACCCAAATTAGAAATTTGAGTAGTACTTGTAATAAATCCAGTGCCCTACATTTCCTTTATCATTGTAATAAGTATTATTTTAGTGTTGTGTCACTCATGCTTTTACCTTTTATTTTACTCGAATTTGTGTTAATTAAATCGTGAAAAAACTTTGTATAAAAGTCTTCAAACCCTTATTTGAGAGGGCATCAGCTGTCTCATTTTTACAAACCACAAGTAGTAGTTGGAGGCAGGCTGCATTTGTTTTCCTTTGTAGATCTCTACTTTCAACTCATCTTACTTACTTAGGTATAAATTATACTCACTACTCTTTTGTTTTCCTTTGTAGATCTCTACTGAAATTATTCTCATGTTTTATTAGATCTACCATTTTGGTCTAGTTATGCATGAGTTGTTCTTTTTACTTATAGTTTGTAGTTGTAATATTACTGTTGTTATTGTTTTGTTCTTCCGACTTTTTGGGGCTCATCTTTCACCTTGTCGTTGAGTTTCTTCGCCCCCTCCTCTCTATCTTGTATAATTCTAAAAAATAATCATTGAACGAGATAAGTAATTGAATACAAAGAGCATAACTTGTAGGGTTTGTAAATTGGTCTTTTGTCAACCTAAGACATGCGAATGCCTTTTAATTTGTGAATTGAGGCTAGAATGTGCTTCTTAATTTTCTGTATTTTCATGTTAAAAATTATTAAATTTGGTCTCTTAGTAAGTAATTTAAAAGAGTATTACTATTTAAGTAGGCCTTAATTTGTATTTTCATGTTAAAATTAATAAATTTGGTCACTTAGAATAAGTAATTTGAAAGAGGAAAGAGTATTATTTTAAGTAGGCCTTAGTTAAAATTATAAAATTTTTGTCTCTTATTAAGTAATTTGAAAGAGTATTATTTAAGTAGGTCTTATCATGTATTATTTCATGTTAAAATAATTAAATTTGGTCTCTTAGTAATTATTTAAAGGGTTTTTCTAACCAATGCCCACTAGGCATAGGATAAGAAATCAAAATAGGAAAGAATTATATGTGTTTCTTGTAAAGAGAAGTAAAAGTGTTGAGATATTGCAATTTCCCATAAAAATAGCATTTAATTCTTTCCTATTTTGATTTCTTATCCTATGCCTAGTGGGCATAGGTTAGAAAAACCGTTATTTAAATTGTAAATCTTGTGTGTTCCTTAATCTTGTGTACTTGTTATTATGTATGATTTAAATAATTAGGTTTTATTGCCCGTGAAATTCACGGGACTAGCTATACTGTGATGTTGGCAGTGATATGCAAGCCTGTATGTGCGATTGCACTAGGTCCTGAGGACAAAAAGGCCTTGTAAAAAATTTTATTAATCAATATGTATATTTGCATTTTACCATGTATATTGCTACGCTTATTAGTGTTTTGCCACGATTATTGTTATTATTGTTGTTGTCTTTCATTTTTTTTACGCCTTTTTTTTATTATACTCCCTCCATTCCGGTCATTTGTTCTCTTTTATTTTTCTTTCATTAAAACAGTTGAGTTACGTAATTAGTTCAACCAAAAATAAATTTCCCAAAACAGAATTTCTAAATTTTTATTTGCGAACTATAATTCAAAGTAGATTGAACGGCCAACATTATTTTGAAAGAATATAATGCGAATTATAAACGCTGAAGTAGTAGCAGTTAACATAAAATAACACAATAAACTGGTCGCGCCCTTTTCCATGAAGTAGTAGCAGTTAAAAGTCCAAGATATGCAATCTTGCATTTACATATATTTGATGTTTAATTCATATATTAAGATTATTCTGAGATTATCGAATGCAAAGATTGTAATGTGCTATAAATAAAATGGAGATGTTTTCAAATTGAATTGGGGATATGTTGTGTTGTTTGTGGAGGGTAGTTTTGGTATTTTACGTAAATCGTCATTTAACAAGTCGGGAAATAAGAAAAACGATACTCGGGGTAAAAATATGGGGGTGATTGAGGAATATACGTTAAAGTTTGGGGTTATTTGTAAAAACGCAAATACGGGATGATAATTTGTAAAAAATCGCAAATACGGATGATTATTTGTAATTTATCCCTTTTTTTTATTTGAAACTCTCCTTAGTAAATATGAATTTACGTTGGGCCACTGGGCGTGGAAGGTTAGTGGGTCAGAAGCATGATCAAAATGCTCAATCGAAATGTAGAAAGGTTATTACACTTCTTGGGCTTTTAATTAATTTGGAAGGCCATATGACTAACTAATTCATATCCTAAGGCCCAACACAACGTAAATCATATTACCAGTATCTTATAGTGTATTTAATTGACAGGCCTTTGTTTTCACCATCATGTCGCTCGAGCAATGGACTACCGCCAGAAAATAGCTCGGGCGAGAGATAGATTTCCTGGCGATTTCACAGTTCTGACCCCTCCCCACGCATCTGGAGCATTTGAAGCAAAGTCGTTTCCCGATCGAGGGCATATCCAAAATTGGCTCTCGAGGCGGCAATTGCTTTGGGGTTGCCTACATCCAACTGTAACACCCCCTCATACCAAGGTACCTTACCAAGGACTACCCTAGTATGAAAGGCTGTTACCATCTCGGTTGCCCGAGGTTAGTATATCAAAATCAACAATTCAAAACACATTTATTAAATGTATGAAAGAGTAATGTTTACATCGTCTCAAAGAAATCCCAAACCAAAGTACTGTTATAAAATCAACAACTATAAAAGACAACTAAAACTCTTGACAACGAAAGCTAAGCTTGTGTGGTGACTCCCCATGACTGCCCCAAAGCTAAACGACTGCATCACCTGTCACAATCTGCTCACCATCCCCGAATGGATCACCACAGATTTTACAAATCAACAACGGGGTCAGTTACTGAATAATCGAAGTAAGACATGTACAATAAGCAACCAGCTGATCATCCTCCTCCTCCGGTCTCCCGATTTCACACAGTAACCGACTACACACCGAAGTGTGTAGCCCTGCCAGATTACCCATCGCAACAGGTAATCCTCGCCGCCAGTGGAGGACCGCAGCCAATCCCCCACCTAAGTCCCGCTCATCAACGGGCGATATCCCTGTCCTTTAATGTGCACATCCCCTCCCGTGGCGGGTTCCACGGAGGGCGAACTAGGATGTGAAGCCACTCCCGCAAGTGATTCCACCATAATCATCACAACACCACCACTACCACTACCACCACACCAACATCACACCAACTCCCCAACGATGATCAGCAGACAACAATCATACACAGTACAACAAAACAATCTCAAATCAATTAAACAGAAACTGAGTAAGGAAACCCTACCTTAGCACAACTGCAAGGAATACAAGCAAGCGATCTAGAACGGCTCCCCTACGAAGTCTCCACCTAATAAACAATCATATAACAACAATCACTATATGCAAAAACCCCATTTCCCCCAATTCATAATTAAAGCCAACAACCCTAGAAATGCGAACCAAAGAATATGAAGATAAGGACTTATCGATGATGAAACAAAGGGATGAATGCACTTGCTAAAGATCACACACACTTTAGGGAGGGATTTAGAGAGGAATAGAGCGTCGTAGAAGTTTTTAGGTTTTATAAAATGTAATTAGAAACTGTTTAACGTATTTTATATCGCCCTAATCATCTCTAAATCAAACCGCGGAAATAACACTCGACGGACCGGATACTCGGTCGAGTATAGAGTATACTCGGCCGAGTACCCTCTACTCGGTCGAGTATTCCACATACTCGGCCGAGTGTTCCTGGGCAGCAGCCAAACAGGATACACGACACACTTTACTCGACCGAATAGGCCATACTCGGTCGAGTACCAGCCTATGAAAACCGTAGTATTACAGTCTTCCCCCCTTAAAAAGAACTTCGTCCCCGAAGTTCCAACCCAACCTATAAAACATGGACACCTACCACTAACTCCACCAACCACGCTTCCTTCCACAACGTGGCTCACGATATCGTCTCAACTACAGCATAGTCTCCCAATACTAACTCCATAATACTATCGGGTACCCACAACATAAGTGTTGCCAACTCTGTCTTACTACAATAACGTTCACTAGCACACTCAATACCAAGACAATCCACCAGCCAAGATCAACCATCAAAACAATCCACCAGCCAAGATCAACCATCAAAACGGAATGTTACATTCTACCACCCTTAAAACGAACTTCGTCCTCGAAGTTTACTCACACACCTAAACATCATTCTACTACGAGCACTGCCATTACCTGTAATAAAATCGAGAACAATCCATCTTTATTCTACACCAACACTCAAACTTCCAATTGCAACCGTATGACCATAAACTCTCTTGTCCCATCCTACTCCCCTTAAGATAATTGTTACGTCCTCGTAACTCACTACTACTAGGTCCTTTGCTATACCTCCCTTAAACCTCATTACCACCGCATGTCAACGATAACCCACTATAACCTCAACACCTACACCCATTTCTATATCCAGGGCTCTCTTTCTCTAACAGTTATCGTGCCTCCAATTATTCTGTACTCCCATAACATATATCATAAAATCCTCAGTATAACCACTACTCCATCTCTTCTACATTACCGCAAAACGACATACTTCTATATACATATACACTCATCTCCACGATCTTGGCTCACAATCCACAGTTGTTACACATACTCACATTAGCTTCTCAAGTTCATCTCTTTTATTACCACAAAACTCCCCCTTAACTTGACATGATACTAAATCCCAAAACTCCGTACTCACTGTCCCAAGAAAAGTTGCTAAACCACATGTAGTTCCAGTTCAATACCACACATGCTCCACAATTCTCTTGCCACAACTATGTCCACCAATGTCTCATCTAAAACAAGATCAAAAGTACTCCAACAACCTCTCACAACTGTGTCCCATTAACAGATTATTACTATACCATGACAACAACAAAACCATACCCAACTCTCTTTTATATCATACTCTATAAAAACCAACAGAACCATACCCATACCGACACTGGTAAGAAACATCGGGAAACAAAACAACGGTCTATATGCCCCGACCGACACTGCCAGGAAATAACAGTAAACAAACAACAATCTATGACAACACGAAAATACTCGTATCACAACACGAATTACCGTGCCCAGATCGCCACTCGAGGCACAACAACCATATCGATAGCCATCACAACTTTTACAATCTCATAACACTGACTGAGTACAACTTCCTTGACCAGAAGACTTTCTTAAAACCGCTCTACTAGATCACGACGCAACATAATAAACGGAATCACAGATACCAACCTTCTGAATATTATCCAGACCATGACTCATGAGGTTAGAACCTCACACAAACATTTACACATATCATGGACCCATAATCGAATGTAACTAGCCAATCCTGATTACGTAAGTTACCACTTGATAATGAATATCTCTCATCCGGACTTAACTCAGGTGCCCTTTATAACATATCCTCTCATACACACAATTATCACCATCCGGCGAACGTAACATGTCATCAGTACCCAACTACGAGCGAACACCTCATATATCCACATCTTATACTCCCTCACACTCATACATACCAATCAGTCTCCACAAAATCGACCCCATTAGAACAACTAGCTTCCTTAATGCAATATCATCCTCAACCACTAGTGACAACAATACGACACCACCATCCTTCATGTTACCGCTCTCTCACTATCACTTCTTTATATAACGGTTCATTTCCTCTTTTGGTTGTCATCCCATATAACGAACATCAGATCCAGCAACAAAATTTACCTCCTCATTATTTCCAATTCTATCCTTTATTGTATCGTCACCCAACTCTCCACCAAAATCTCATATCGTGCAACACTCTGCCAGCTTCTTACTCCCTTACTACCTCAAACTCACGGCTAACATGTCTTCCGGAACTCCTATATAACTATTAACTCACAGCCTCCCATGATGCTATCGTGCCTTTCCACGATTCCTTATTTTCATGTCCAATAACTTTGATCAACGTTCTCCCAACTTACTTACATCCAATAACACCAATTAATAATTCATCTCCTTCCTTCTCCTATCTAACTCTTTAGTACTCCGTTTACCTTCTTGTTGCTCTACAACTCAATTTCCATCAATTCATATAAATATCTTCCTATTTTTCTTTATCACTGATCCCCTCTCATCATACTACTCACTCACGCTTGTCACCATCAAGTCCCCAAAACTAACGGTTACCCTTTAATTAGTTGTATCTCCCTGTCGTATTCCTAGAAATTCAACAATTCACCGCATACCGTTAATTGCCCAAAGAATTATACACTAGGCTCACCTCTTCATAACCCAAACTCCCAAACTCAGTCACTATCTACAAATCCACGTCGCGAGATAACTCCATCTAAGTTCACTATATACCCCTATTTTCCATCCCTCTACAACAACCTTTCATTACATATATCCTTAAGCAACACAATCCTAACCGTCTCCCTCCATAAATCCTTACACATTCCAATTTGCCACTATTCGCATTCCTCATCTCAATCTTTCATTCTCACGTTTCTTTACACTTACATCACTCTTGCCCATATACACTTACTTTTATATTACTCAACACACGACTATATCACTCATCATATCTCATAAAACATGCTCCTTGTCTCGATTAGCTCATCAATCTACCCTTTTCTTTTTCCACTATCCCTCACAACCACATATAACTCATGTCCTTCTTATCCAACACCTACCCCTCATAAGCCGGCACTCTCCATGTCATAGATCGGGTAATTTACGGATCAGACCGTCACTCATATAAAAGGATGCATTAAGACTCAAAACATACGTGTGAACATACCCCACGACTCAAAACAAATGTAAGAACATAGCCACTGACTCAATATGACCGCCCAAAAAGGTACTCGGTCGAGTACATGGCGTACTCGGTCGAGTACAGGATACTCGGTCGAGTAATAAGACTACTCGGCCGAGTTCACTGCTCCAGAAGCTGAATAGAATTATCACAGAAATATTACTCGGCCGAATATGGAATACTCAGTCGAGTATAAAAGATACTCGGCCGAGTAGGGACTACTCGGTCGAGTATCGGCACAGTTCTCAGCAACGTTCAGTTTTCGTAAAACAGTCATATCTCACTCGTTACTTGGTCATTTTGGGCGTATGACCTATCGTTAGAATCGTAAGAAGACAAGCTATAACCTTAACTTAGAATCACAGCAATATCATTTCTGGAACTCGACTTATGACAGTTTTAAGACAACCCTTCTGTAATCGATATTCATACAAATCAATTTTTCCAAACAAAACAACTTGAATATGAATAAAGCAAACATTAACAATTCAATACTTCTAATAACCAGTACATAGGTGAACTTTTATTATACCCACATGAAAATTAAACACGACATTCATGTATATAGACGCATGACCGTAACCATATGCTACTACCAACAACCAAGCATTAACATCATCCTGTTCATATGCACATGTACCACTACCATACTTCATGCTCAAGATCGTATTAAACAAGTAACATGATCACATTCTTCATGCTCAAGATCTATCAGATACGAATTCACAATCGACCTCTCATATACTACCATGTTCCATCACTTTCACCATTTCATCCAATCATTTCATCCAACCATTTCACAAAATTCAAGTTACAAGTACTACACATACATGACTCGACATGCAACAGTTTCCAAGACTCCCCCATGTGACCGGTTAGAGATCGTAAGGACCTTAGTGCGACTTCGGGACGTCTCCCAAGTCTTTGCGGTAGCTCCAAACAACTCTCCCCGAGTTCATTTTATTTAGACTCCCTAATTTCAGTGGGTTTATTAGTTTTAGGTGTCAGAATCGTCGGCTCTGATACCACTTTGTAACACCCCCTCATACCACGGTACCTTACCAAGGACTACCCTATCATGAAAGGTTGTTACCATCTCGGTTGCCCGAGGTTAGTATATCAAAAGCAACAATCCAGCAAAACACATTTATTAAAGCATGGAAGAGTAATGTTTACATCGTCTCAAAGAAATCCCAAACCAAAGTACTGTTATAAAATCAATAACTATTAAAGACAACTAAAACTCTTGACAGCGAAATCTAAGCTTGTGTGGTGACTCCCCATGACTGCCCCAAAGCTAAACGACCGCATCACCTGTCACAATCTGCTCACCATCCCCGAATGGATCACCACAGATTTTACAAAACAACAACGGGGTCAGTTACTGAATAATCAAAGTAAGACATGTACAATAAGCAACCAGCTGATCATCCTCCTCCTCCGGTCTCCCGATCTCACACAGTAACCGACTACACACCGAAGTGTGTAGTCCTGCCAGATTACCCATCGCAACAGGTAATCCTCGCCGCCAGTGGAGGACCGCAGCCAATCCCCACCTAAGTCCCGCTCATCAACGAGTGATATCCCTGTCCTTTAATGTGCACATCCCCTCCCGTGGCGGGTTCCACGGAGGGCGAACTAGGGTGTGAAGCCACTCCCGCAAGTGACTCCACCACAATCATCACAACACCACCACTACCACCACAACAACACCACACCAACTCTCCAACGATGATCAGCATGCAACAATCATACACAGTACAACAAAACAATCTCAAATCAATTAAACAGGAACTGAGTAGGGAAACCCTACCTTAGCACAACTACAAGGAATACAAGCAAGCGATCTAGAACGGCTCCTCTACTATGTCTCCGCCTAATCAACAGTCATATAACAACAATCACTATATGCAAAAACCTCATTTCCCCCAATTCATAATTAAAGCCAACAACCCTAGAAATATGAACCAAAGAATATGAAGATAAGGACTTACCGACGATGAAACAAAGGGATGAATGCACTTGCTAAAGATCACACACACTTTAGGGAGGGATTTAGAGAGGATTAGAGCGTCGTAGAAGTGTTTAGGTTTTATAAAATATAATTAGAAACTGTTTAACGTATTTTATATCGCCCTAATCATCTCTAAATCAAGCCGCGGAAATAACACTCGACGGACCGGATACTCGGTCGAGTATAGAGTATACTCGGCCGAGTGTTCCACATACTCGGCCGAGTGTTCCACATACTCGGCCGAGTGTTCCACATACTCGGCCGAGTGTTCCACATACTCGGCCGAGTGTTCCACATACTCGGCCGAGTGTTCCACATACTCGGCCGAGTGTTCCACATACTCGGCCGAGTGTTCCACATACTCGGCCGAGTGTTCCTGGCCAGTAGCCAAACAGGATACACGACACACTTTACTCGACCGAATAGGTCATACTCGGTCGAGTAGCAGCCTATGAAAACCGTAGCATTACACCAACTCCGACCATAGATTCCATCTTAGAGAGCATGCGTACATTGAAAAGAAGGATATTGTTGTTGCCGATCTCTTAAAGGAACTCAGAGAGCAAGGGCCATTTATTGTCACCTTCTACCCATATTCGACATTTCCTCCTTTACCCGGTAACATATATCGAAAGGAAGGGGTTAAGAGATCCGACCTTCATGCTAACACCGTAATTGGTGAGGGGTTTGATTTTGTTGTTGAGGTGGATAGTGTAGGTCAATACCATGACAAGAAAGAGGACTTTTTTTGGTTGGTCGAGAATTCGTGGCGCGATTATGAATCCTACCATATGATTTGTCATTCCGTGGTTGAAGGGCTTATATTTGTCACGTTTAGGTTAAGTTTATTTGATCTATTAGTATTAGTATTTAATGTAAGGAATGGTGTAATGAATGGTGTAATTATAAAAATTTGGTCTCTTAGTAAGTAATTTGAAAGAGTATTATTTAAGTAGGTCTTAATATGTATTATTTCATAATAACATAATTAAATTTGGTCTCTTAGTAATTATTTAAATTGTAAATCTTATGTGTTCCTTAATCTTGTGTACTTGTTATTATATAGGATTTAAATAACTAGGTTTTATTGCCCGTGAAATTCACGGGACTAGCTATACCGTGATGTTGGTAGTGATATGCAAGCCTGCATGTGCGATTGCACTAGGTCCTGAGGACAAAAAAGCCTTGTAAAAAATTCTATTAATTAATATGTATATTTGCATTTTACCATGTATATTGCTACGTTTATTAGTGTTTTGCCACGATTATTGTTATTATTGTTGTTGTCTTTCATTTTTTTACGCCTTTTTTTATTATACTCCCTCCATTCCGGTCATTTGTTCTCTTTTATTGTTCTTTCATTAAAGATAGTTGAGTTACGTAATTAATTCAACCAAAAATAAATTTCCCAAAACAGAATTTCTAAATTTTTATTTGCGAACTATAATTCAAAGTAGATTGAACGGCCAGCATTATTTTGAAAGAATATGATGCGAATTATAAACGCTGAAGAAATAAAGATTATTTAATCCGTAAAATTTATTCTATCAATAAAATCCCAAAATTTATTTAGGATTTGTTATGATTTTTAATGATTGTTTAATTTACTTTAAAATAAAAAGCCAAATTTTAATGAATATGTTTAATGCTACAAATTCAGTAAGTAGAATAGAACTCGAGCTTTATAATGTGTTTACTTAAGCTTAAACCTACAGATCACGAACTATATTTGAAAGAATTTGAGCTCCATTATAAAATATAGAACTTAAAAAATTATAATTATAACGAAACACAAAAATAATATATGAGCTCAATGATTAGATTTTAACGTTTGACATTATGGTTGTAAACTCAGTTAAATTGATTATGATTGTACAATGATCTTGTACAACCAGTTTTATAATAATATTTGTGATACAAATTCTTTCAACAATTTGTGAAGAAGAAAGACGATAGCATGAGGTTGTGTATCGACTACCGAGAGCTGAATAACGTCACCATCAAGAATAAGTATTTGTTTCCAAAAATTGATGACCTATTTGATCAACTTAGCGGGGCCAGCGTGTTTTCCAAGACCGACTTGAGATCGGGCTATCATCAATTGAAAATCAAAGATGTAGAATTTTTAGTAATTAATTTGGGACAAGATTTCATCTTTTGTAATCCATCCTTTAGATCTATGCAATTACTGGTCTTTCCTTTCATATGATATGAATTTCTCATCTTTCTCTTTCCTTAATGTTTTTATTTATTTCTTGTTGTTTAGATAATTTTAATCTTCAATTTTATTAAAGTTCCCGTCTTTGTTAATTTAGTTAAATTTATGTTCATGTTATTGTTATTTGTTAGTTTAATTAATGTACTTATCTTTATTAGTTTAGTATCTTATTAATTCAAGTTATCTTCTTTATAATTTTAATAATGTTTATTATTGTTGTTAGTGTCTTATTTTTGTTGTTTGTATTAACCATATGTGAGTAGATTGTGTCTAGGGTTTAAAGGGGGAGTTTGGGTATACATGAGGGATAATAATGAGTTGTTAACATTTTGATTTGGGAGACTAATTGGTCTTTAATTACTCTCATGCATATGAAGTGTTTGTGAAGAGTCTATTGATCCAAAATACTCAAGAGGGGGGGGGGGGGGGTGAATTGAGGATTTAAAACTTTTTGAAAGCTTTTTCGATTGTGCGTATGTAATTGATTATTTAAAGTTTATTGATTAAACTTTAACTAATCAACTAATGATTGTGAGCAAAGTAAACGAAAGAACAAAACAAGAAGAGACACACGGATTTTTGAAGTGGTTCAGTTTCACAAGTCGAAACCTACGTCCACTATTCTCGATTAATAAATTTAGTACCTTTCTACGGATTACAAATTTACTAACCCAACTCGTACAACTAACTCTAGCTGTAACTCAATGAGTACCGTTAAATACTCGAGTGACTAACTTACGTTAATAAGAAAGCACTAATGATTCTAACAAAGGTTCACGTTAATGAACAAGTTAAGAATTCAACTAAGCACTATTATCTTATAACGATAAATGAAGAACAAGTATGCGAGTTTTGTAAACACACGACCTTTCAAAATTTGCAAATCGGTTTTCGTTAAAAACACACGGTTTGCTCTTTAAAATATGAAAACAATTTTTATGCTTAAGGTCTCTGTTTTAGATGTTGTAAATAGCAAAGTATTTATAGGCAAAGAAGAGGTAGGCTACACGGTTTCTACAAGAACCCTAATAGCCGAAATAATAAGATATAATTACAAATTATATCTTCTTATTATCTCTTTTCTAAAAGCCATAAAAGATAATAAAGAATATTCTAAAAGATAGAATATAATCTTTCCAAATATTATCTTTACTATAAATTCTAAGATTATGATAAGATTTCCTAAAACAAGAAAATCTTTTACCATAAACAAATATATTAAGTAAGATATACAAGATATGTAAAGATTTTTTATGGAATAAAATCTTTACCTAATATCTCTTAGGCAACACGGCACAACACGGCTCATAGGCTCGTGAACCATGCAAACCCTAATCTTAGTATATAATTAGAATTTAGGTTTTAGGATAGGCTAGATGGAAACCCTAATTGATAGTAAAGTCCAACTCATAAGTTGATCCAATAACCATCAAATTAACGCTAACCATAAAACCGAGCTCCTCACTAAACCGGGCTTTATAAAATAAATACTTTCCTTAAAACATATAAAATAAACTTTAAGAAATTGTAAAACAATTTTCGAACCATTTAAAAGTCGTGTATAAAAACTCAGCATTTCAATGTTATAGTAGAAGAGCTATAACATTGAGCTCTTTTACTAGTAATGTTATAGCTGCAAGGCTATAACTTTACTAATTAAGAAACTCATTCTTTGATTACCATTACGAGATAATCACCTATACTATTCTAATCTTCAAGGAGATCTTCGAGTATAGGCTACATCATCATCCAAGCTTGATTAATCATCTAGACGAACTTCGTCTTCACATAATACTTGAATGAATCTTTGAATTGCTTGATCTTGAATGAAGGCTTGAACTTCTCACATAATCGTCACAATCCTCTTTGTTGCTCGCGAAAGGTTAATGCTAAAACACTTAACAAACGATTACGCGCAACAAGTATATAAAATATAAAACACCTTGACATCATCAAAACATAAACATATAAACCTATAAGGTCCAACAAATTCCCCCTTTTTGATGATGGCAAGTTTCCTGAAATTGTGACTAAGGAAAAAGTTCCCCCTCAATATAATACCGTTATCTTGATAATAAAGATCAATGCAAGATCAAAACAATATCTTCAAAACCGAAACTTTAAGGACTTTAAGAGACAATCGGTCTTGACAAGGAGCAAGCTTAGGTAGATGCTTACTATAGACGTTCTTTCCCCCTCTTGACATCATCGAAAAGTTAAGAACAAATCAAAAATGACTAGAATAATATAAGACGAGACACGAGATAAAAACGCCATAAGAAATAAAAGTAACATGCAAGACTAGAAGCATCCAAAAGATAATTAGCATACAAACTAAGAATTAAACATGTTTAAAACCCAAGTGGGCCAAATGATCACATGTCTAATAGAACACTTAGGCCATAACCACAAGTGTAATGCCAAAATGGGCCGAATAAGAGTTTGATTAACACACCATTAGATGAAATAAAAGAAAAGCTAATTAAGGTAAGGGCTAATGAGGGTAGGACGAGAGAAAATCAGATGTTGCGGGTCTTATACGGGTTCACGTAGTCGGGTCGAGTACGGTGCTCCAAAGCATCCAGACGGTCGAAAGAGCTCCTAACCAACTGTGAAAGAGTACCAATGCTCCTCTCAAAATTAAGCACCTTCAAGGAAAGAGCCTTTGTAGCTTCCAACGTGAGAGCTTGATCTCCCGCCATCGCTTTCCCGTGCATCACCAAAGCACCACCCTGACTCGTAAGGAAGGAAAGACGATCACCGTGTGGGAACACTTCCCCACGTATAGCCTTCAGCTCCCTCTCAAAACCTGCTAATCTCTTGTCCACACTCTCCATCCACGAGTACACCCGACTAGCATCCAATCCCGAATCTAAGGACTGAGATGGTCCAACCCGTGACAATGCCGTAGCCAAACTAGTCGAATGCTCCTCGAATTTCTCCATTAGCCCACTCATAAACCCCTCCAACTTCGACTCCATAGCTCCTAAACCCGAATCCACCGGGACTTTCTCAACATCCTTTGCAAGTTGCAATTCGGGTCCATCAACAACAAGACCCATTAATTTGATTAACTTGTCACACATACAATCTCTAGCACTAACACCATAACTGTCAGGCCCTATCACTTGCTTAATTTCCAACAAACGAGATATCCACATACCATACGGCAAATCGATTGTGGTGCTCAACTTGTCCTTAGTAACCGTAAGACTAGTCTGAATGATACGGTTCAAGACAACACTACCCAAATTCACCTTCTGACCTTCCAACCAAGAATAAACCATTATCGCCTCATAACTAGACACCTTATCACGGCCCCCTCTTCTCGGCACCACTGTGTTCCACAAAAAATTTAAGAGGAACTTGATTTTAGCAGAAAGAGGACGAACCACGATATTGACACCCTCCGTCATCTCCACAAAATACGTCTTGACTAACAACTCCTTTTCACTCCCAACATTAGACCACTCAAGACTCGGATTTAATTCAATTCCTTCATTAGGAACCGAAAAAGCAGAGCAAAAATCCGAAACAGAGACGGTAACATCGACACCATTAACAACCGCATGCAACACTCCTTTATTAATTGACGCACTAGCAAAGAACTGTACCACCTCAACAGGGTATATAGGACCCGAAAACTGACTTATGTGACTCCACCCTTGAAAATCAAGAAAATTAATAAAGAAAACAAGAGCGGGTACACTAACCAACCAAGATTTCGGATAATACCGACCACCATGAATGGAATATCTCAAAACTCGATTAACCAAGATGCTTTCCTCGTGTGTAAGCCGAACACGATTCAACCCCTCCTTTGTCGCGGCTTTCGAAGCATCCCTAAGCAGAGTACGAGTAACACCATTCCGAACGATCACCTCGGGTTCCTCCACAATAGCTTCACTATCATTAACAACCACTTTATTTTTACCCTTGAAAAGACGACGTCTTTTTCCTTCGGAGACCGATTCTTCCCGACTATGAAACAGGGGCGAGTTTGGATTTGGTTGTGATTAAGGACAATTCATGGAATGAGGAGTATGTGGTGGCAAAGGTGATGTTTGGTGAGGAAAGGGGCGGTTTTGGTGGTGACGGGTTGAGGATCAGGTGTTTTTTGCATGGGATGTGTTCATGATGATGGAGATTGTTTGAAAAAGGGGATGATGGTGATTGTTGGAGTAAAGGAGAAGATATGTAATGATGGTAAATATTTAGAAGAAGAAAAAGTAGGCAAGTGGGGATGGGTGGACGGTTTCAAGCACGGGTAGATATAGGTGTAGGTTTTTAGGGTTAACAAGTGTAGGTGTAATATGGTAAGTGTAATTAATTAGGAATAGGAAAGTGATAAGTATGGAAGTTAATGATGATAAGACATGAATTAGGAAGTTGGGTTGATATAGGAAAGATACCAATATGAGCCGTATACTTGTGAGCTTTTATGTGAGAGATTTTCTTTTGATTTGGAAAGATAAAATAATATGGTGTGTTTGTTTATTGTGATAAGAATAAGTTTGTACATCAATTAAATTCTAAATAGCAAATAGAATCTTATGAAAACAAAAAAATTTCTATAACGAAATTATTCATGCAACGCAATATACGGACACAGTCATACAATCTTAACTTAACTAGTCAGTCATAAGAAGATTAAACACATATAGAAGCTTAGGTACCACTGATTAAACCAATTTCCAACCGTAAAGTCTCAAATCGTTCTCTAGCTAATGATTTTGTCAAAATGTCTGCCCATTGTTTTTCAGTACTACAAAATTCAAGTTTTATATTCCCCTTCTCAACATGGTCTCGTATAAAATGGTGTCTAATTTCAATATGTTTGGTACGTGAATGTTGTGCGGGATTCTTAGAGATTATTATCGCACTAGTATTATCACATAGAATAGGAATACATCCTACATCAACACCATAATCACGTAATTGTTGCTTAAGCCATAAAAGTTGAGTACATACCGATCCTGCTGACAATATATTCGGCTTCAAAGCGATTGAGAGAGCAACCGAATTTTGTTTCTTCGAACCCCACGTGATGATACACGGTCCGACAAATGTGGCGACACCCGACGTGCTTTTCCTATCTAGAGAACATCCCGCGTAGTCGGCATCGGAATAACCGACTAGGTCAAAATTGCACTCCATTGGATACCATAGGTATAAGTTGGCCGTTCCAATCAAGTAACGTAAAATTCGTTTTACGGCCGTCATATGCGATTCTTTGGGAGATGATTGATATCTCGCACAAACGCTTACGCTAAACATAATATCGGGTCTACTTGCGGTCAAATATAACAGTGACCCAATCATCCCACGGTAAGTAGTTTCATCAACTGATTTACCGTTCTCATCCAATGTCAATTTCTTGTTCTCGACCATTGGAGTAGGCATAGCATGAGAATTTTCCATTCCAAATTTCCGAATCAACTCCTTAATGTATTTCTGTTGATGGATCTTAATGCCTTCATCTGTTTGTTGTATTTGCAGACCTAGGAAGAATTTCAATTCTCCCATCATACTCATCTCGAACTCGGAGGTCATCAACTCAGAAAAATACTTGCATAGACTTCGATTGGTCGATCCAAAGATGATATAATCAACGTATATTTGAACAACCAGAAGGTCAGAACCCTTAGTTTTTAGAAATAGGGTTTTGTCGACGGATCCTCTACTGAATCCACTATCAAGTAGAAACTTGGATAATCTGTCGTACCAAGCCCTAGGTGCTTGCTTCAAGCCGTATAAGGCTTTATCCAATTTGAAAACGTGATCCTCAAATTTGATATTTTTAAAACCAGGGGGTTGTTCAACGAAGACTTCCTCTTGTAAATATCCGTTTAGGAATGCCGTCTTGACGTCCATCTGGAAGAGCTTCATCCCCTTGTGTGCGGCGAATGCTATCAGAAGTCTAATAGCTTCAAGACGAGCAACAGGTGCGAAAGTCTCGTCATAATCTATTCCTTCTTGTTGATTATACCCTTGGACCACCAATCTTGCTTTGTTTCTGACAATGACTCCGGCATCATCCAGTTTGTTCCTGAAGACCCACCGAGTTCCAATGACTGTCCGATTTTTTGGTCTAGGAACTAAATGCCAAACCTTGTTTCTTTCGAACTGTTGTAGCTCTTCTTGCATAGCCACAATCCAGTCTGATTCAGCAAGAGCTTCATTGATGTTCTTTGGTTCGACCATGGTTTGGAAGGAGTAGAAAGAACAGAAATTGTTCAAGGAACGTCTTGTTTGAACACCCTTCTTAATATTCCCAAGAATATTGTCCATGGGGTGTGAATTCTTGTATTTCCACTTCGTTGAAGTGCTTGGTTCACCATCGTTATTTGAGCTTGTCCCGACTTCAATTGGTTCGGAATTAGGGGAAGTTCCTCCTGAATCCAATTCGGGTGTTGTGTTTGAGTCGATTATAACCTCGGACTCTACACCTTGATTTGGATTCAATGTTACAGTAACATCATCTATAACATTGGTTTGGGAGTTCTTATTTTGAGTGGATGTTATAGTATCATCAACTATAACTTTGTCCTTCTCCTTTTTGTCTTTAGAGGAACGATCAATCTCATCGTTTATTCCCTCAATCTCATTATCCTCTAATTCCAAATCCGGGGGATCGTCTCTAGAGAGACGAAAGTCGGGCTCATCCAAGTCTTCTTCCTCATCCTGTAATGGCTTATCGAACACGTTATCCTCATCAAAAATAACGTGTACACTTTCTTCAATACAAAGAGTCCTTTTATTGAAGACCTTATAAGCCTTGCTATGATCTGAGTATCCTATGAAAATCGCCTCATCACTCCTAGGGTCGAATTTACTTAAACGGTTTTTACCATTATTATGTACAAAACATTTACTCCCAAAACAACGAAGATGGGAGATATTAGGTTTTCGACCTCTAAGGAGTTCGTAGGGGGTTTTCTTAAGGATAGGTCGGATCATAGCACGATTATGGATGTAGCAAGAAGTGCTAATGGCTTCAGCCTAAATATTACGAGGTAAACCACTACACAGAAGCATTGTACGAGCCATATCTTCTAACGTTCTATTCATACGTTCAACAACACCGTTTTGTTGTGGAGTTCTTGGTGCAGAAAAGTTATGCCCTACACCATTAACTCTACAATATTCTATAAAAGTTTGGTTGTCAAATTCGGTGCCATGATCCGTACGAATAGATACAAGGTTTGTCTTATATTTGTTTTGAACAAGTTTCATAAGACAATCAAATTCCTCAAAAGTCTCATCTTTTGAGTGAAGAAAGATAGGCCATACATACCTTGAATAGTCATCTACAAGAATAAAGACGTACCTGGATCCTCCTCTACTCCTTACCTTCATAGGTCCACATAAATCCATGTGAACTAATTCCAAGGCTTGATTTGTGCTTACCACTCTTTTTGGCTTGAACGATGATCTTACTTGTTTACATCTTGCACACGTGTCACACATCTTTTCTTGGTCAAACTTGATCTTAGGTAACCCTTCCACCAAGTCCCACTTCTTGAGTTTATTCAAGGTTAGTGAGCTAATATGACCAAAGCGTTTATGCCATAAACAAGGATCATCTAATGTAACTTTCATGCACGAAAAAGAGTTAGTAGGCACAGCATTTAAATCCACTATGTAAACATTCCTTTTTCTGTGGCCTTCAAGAATAACATTGCTAGTTCCTTCAATAATAATGCGACAACTATCAGTATGAAAAACTACTTTGTTACCTTTGTCGCATAGTTGAGATATACTTAGCAAGTTATGCTTTAAACCATCCACGAGATAAACATCACTGATTGCGTGAGCCTTAGAAATTCCAATTTTGCCAATGCCAATAACCTTTCCCTTTTTGTTATCCCCGAATGTCACTTTTCCTCCATTGAAGGGCTCGAGTGAAAGAAATAGATTCTTGTCTCCGGTCATGTGTCTTGAACATCCACTGTCAAGATACCATTGGTTGTTTTCTTTCACTACTTCCTGCAAAAGGATTAGATACAGTTTTTAGGTACCCAAGCTAAGTTGGGTCCCTTATTATTAGTTACTCTAAATACTAAATCCTTTCGAACCCAAACACTTCTAATGACCGTTTTTCTAACTTTAGGTTTGTTTGGCTTGGGAGGAGTTCTAGGGTTAGGGTTTTCTCTAGGTCTCGGAACTTCTCTAGGTCTCGGAACTTCTCTAGGTCTCTCTTGACTATTTGCCTTGTGAATAGGTTTACTGGGTTGAGATTTACAAGGGCTTTGTGAGGTGCTAGGTTTCTTAGAGTGGTCAAACGCCATGTCATAGAACCAACGAAATTTATTGTTCCTTTCTTCGTTAGGTTCATTAGTGGGGACTTCCTTATCCTCGACAACTGTGTCAACAGTTTTAGCATGTTCGGCATTCTTTCGTAGGTCATGAGCCTTTTTGACACAATTGTTTTGGATGTGACCCGTATGACCACAGTAATTGCAAATTAAGTACTCAGGAAGATCAGCATACTTCCTTTTTCTAAAGTCAAAATCTGAAGGTGTTGACTTGCATTTAGAGTGATCTCTACGGCTGTAGCACTCATGTCCTAACCCCATCTTCATATTATTGTCAGATTGTTCGGTTAGGAAGTTTAGGACTTTCGTGCTACCTTCCCACTTGTCATGTACCTTTCTAGCGTGTAAGAGAAGGTCTTTTAGGGTTTTGACTTCCTCTTTACATTTCGTGTGATCTACATCATTGTTCTTTTTAAAATTATCACGAAAGTCTTGGAATCGTTTGTTAAGAATAAACACAACATCAGTGTGTTGTTTCTTAACATTGATCATGTCGGCTTTAGATTCCTTTAATTGCTTTGAAAGGGAATCTATCTCTTTCTTTTGGTTTAAGATCACAGCTTCATTAGATGTGACCTTAGCTTCCAAAAGTTCTCTGACTTTTCTAAGTTCTAAAGTTATAGCTTCATTAGCTATAACTTTGGCTTGAAGGTGCTTAATATTAAGCTTTAGGTCGGAAGTTATAGCTTCATTAGCTATAACTTTGGACTCTAATTCCTTCTTTTCAGCCATAGTAGAATCTAATGTTGTAGCATTCTCTGCTATAACTTTAGACTTCAACTTCTTAGCTTTAGTCTTGAGAGTATGATTCACTTCCTCAATTTCGAGAATCTGTTCCTTTAGATCCTCTAATTCCAAATCCTGTTCGTGACACTTATCAAGAGATTGTTCAAAGAATTGAATTAAAGCACTTTTAGACAATTTCCTAACACGTTTCTTAAGCTCAAGATAACTTACCTCTTCATCGTCATCCTCGTCTGATTCTCCAAGAAAGCAATAGTTTGAATGAGAATTTGTGCTTTCATCGTCACTGTCGGAGATTAGGTCAAGACTGACGCTGCTGAGACAAAGGTTTGCTATTTCGTCATCTTCAGATTCCTCGTCATCTTCTGAGTCAAGGTCTCCCCAACACGAAGCCATCATAACTTGCTTGAATTCTCTCTTTGTCTTCTCACGCTTCGTCTTGTCCTTTATCTTCTCCCATGTTGGACAATCTTTGATCATATGACCAGATTCTCCACACTTAAAGCAACCTCTATTAGCGAAGGATGACTTTGAGTCATTAACCTTTTTGTTGAATGACTTGTTGTTGTTGTTGTAAGAAGATTTTGTTTGTCTATTTCGAAATATTTTATTTTTGAAACGTCGTGCAAACAAGACAGTTTCATCCTCTAATTCAGAGTCAACTTCTTCGCTATTTAAGGCCATACTCTTATTGCGACTTGGTTCAGCGTCATCTTTGTTAAGATTAATTTCATGGGCCATGAGAGCACCGATGAGTTCTTGATAAGATAGTGTTTCAAGATCTCGTGATTCCTCCATTGCAGTGACCTTAGCACGCCACTTTTTAGTAAGGCTCCTAAGAACCTTTCTAGCAATGTCCTCGGTACAGAATTTTCTACCTAGGTTTTTTAATTCATTTATGATGCTCGAAAACCTTGCGGACATACTATCTAGAGACTCATTAGGCTCCATGATGAATAGCTCATATTTTTGCATAAGCAGATCAATTCGGTGCTTCCTAACAATGGAAGTACCTTCGTAAGCTAATTCGAGCCCATCCCATATCTCCTTGGCCGTGGAACAAGAAGAGAACCGATCAAACTCAGTAGAAGTCATTCCGTTTTGCAGAAGGCTTATTGCTTTGGAGTTTTTCTCGGCCTTCTTGTAGTCAGCCTCGATATAGTCCTCTTCTTTCTTCTCATAGGTAGTGATGAGGCTAAAGTCGTATTACCAAATCAAAGTAAAACTATCTCAGGACTAACAAGAATAGCTAGTGATAAGACAGGTATCGAATCCACAGGGAGGCGGTGAAAGCTAAGTCTAAGAGTATTTAAGCTGTCTAGAAGTAACCGATTTCGGGGGGGTTTTGTTTTGAGTTGATTCTAACAAACTAATTGCAATGTAAATAAAGGATGAATAACAATATTATTAAAAGTCTAGGAATTAGGTTCACTAGGTCAATCAGTCGGGGATTATCAATCAATTACTAAATCTATCAGGTTGTTTAAGGTCATAAGATCGGTCGACTCCATTATGCCCTTTAGATCGATTCTAACATGCGGTCGCTATGATTAGATACTCTCTATTTGATTATCGCAGCCTATATCAGTTCTAACCCGGTCGGCGATAGGATCGATTCGCTACACTAATTAATAACTCAGGCCTCAAGTTGATTAACTAGAAGAATTACAATAATCAAACAACAACCTTAACGATGTCAATAGCAACTAATTGATTTTCCCTTTTAATTAACCTAGATCCCCTTCATCCTAGATGGGGGGATTAGCTACTCATGACTATAATAACAACAACAAATATGATTAAAGATGAAAACATAGTTGCAAGTATAAAACAATAATTGAAGAACATAAAACAATGATTAAATTAGTGAGGAAAGATTAGTACCATACAAAAGGAAGATTAGGGTTCTCCCAGAGTTTTTCCAGCAATACCAAGCAAAATATAACGTAAGTTTACAATAAAACCCGAGTCTTTAATTTATAACAAAAGATTAACGTTTTAGGAAATTCCGGAAATAAACCCGCCAGAGAGGATCCTCGATCGAGTCGCAGGTGACTCGATCGAGGACAAACTGCTCGATCGAGTCGTGATGACTCGATCGAGGAACTTGCTTCACAGGTCCTTTCTTCTCTTCTTTCACTTCTAGTCTTCATGATTCCTCGTTTCCCGTGCCATGCGTCGTGTATTCTTCTATGCCGTCTCCGCCATGCTAATCTTAGCTTGATCATACTCATAACGAGTCATTTTTGCATCAAAACACAAAATAGCGGCAGTATCGACAATTCATTGAAATAAAACATATAAATGATATAATAGGCACGAAACGGTATGAAATATGTTGTAAAGGGAGCTATAAAAGTATATATGAAAGTGATACATCAAACTCCCCCAAACCAAACCTTTGCTTGTCCTCAAGCAAAGCAATCAGACCAAAACAAAGGACAACAAACATATGGTGAATGAATAACTCAGAGCAAATGTCTAGGCACATACAAGACTCAGCTGTCCATATCTATAACAAAGTAATGACCGAAGTTGTGCTAATAAAACAAATTCAAAAGCACGGGTAATAGACTATCGCAGCTCTTACTTAAGATGTGACATGATACCGAGACTCAACCAAATACCTTTCAACCTTGCAAGACCATTTTGTCGGATTCTCGCGGTTTCACTCATGCACTCATAATGGGTGAGATATATGTAAGATAGAAAGAAGTAAGACTCTCACTCAACTTATGAGATATGCATGCAATCTAATGTGATAAGAGATTCTCCAACTAATACGCATTCACAAAACAGACCAAGTACATGTATCAAGGACAGAATGATGGTAAAGTGGCATGGGTATAGAAGTGGCTTGTGCAAAAGCACGTATGGATATGTGAGGCTCAGACGGTAGTCGCAACGCTAGACCAATAGCCAAATCTAATAAATAAAACAAACATCCAGCTGGAGAAATAATCTAAACTTTGATAACATATGAGAGAAATGTAAGGGCTCTCCAAATGTGCATTAGACTCCAGTAATTACCACACACGACCTCCTAACAAAACTGAATGAAGCAAACGTTTTTCTTCTTTTCTCTTTTGAATTCTTTTTTTCGAAACTTTCTTTTTCTCATTTCTTTTTCTTTTCTTTCTTCTTTTTTTTTTTCTTTTTCGAGACTTTTTTTTTCTTTCTCTTTTTTTTTTCTCGCTGCTTCATAATACTTCTCTTTTTCAACATAAGAGGTCACACAATTGCTACAAAAAGATAGCTACTACCCACATGACAAATAAAGTCCCAACCCAACCAAAGTAGCTATAACAATAAGGCTCAAACAACTGCGACTGTCCCGAAAAAGGTAGGCAAATTCTAGAATGTAGCTAAGAAATAGGATATAAAATGGCTACATGGTTCAAACGGGCTAACAAAACTGGGTGATGTAAGGCTTATTTGAACGATAAGAATCGCCTATCCACATGTACTTAATCAAATGAACGCGCAAAAGCTAAGAAACTAATGTCACACTTATGCAGTTTGATATTACATATACCACAAGGAGACCACACTCATTAGCCTAAATAACAATGAGACCGGTTTATTAATGTTCCCGGTCTAGGAAGCTCTAAAGACCTCAGAAATTTAAGTGGTTTACCAACAAAATAAAGTCAAGTCTACTCGGCATAAGGCATATTGTGACGGTCAAGACTTGAGTAAGGAGCTTTGGTCATCATAGCTAACAGGTCAAAACAATGTACATGAACAACTAAATGAGACTCAAATGCAAAGACAAAGCAGATTATCATCATTGCTATACAATTCACCAAGACTCGACTCAAAATAAACAAAAATAAATAAAAGACATGTTTTTGGATTTTATAATTTTTCAATTTTTGTTGAATTTTTGATTTTTTTTTTCACACAACAATAAATAAAAGCACACAACAGAAATAAAAGCACTCCCCCAAACCTAAATGTCACAGTGTCCTCATTGTGACGCCTACAAAGATATAGCTTGATCACGTAAATCCAAAGAACCTATGGGACACAACTAACAAAGGGAAGAGGGGAAAAAAGGAAATGCAATCAAAACAAAAAGAAAGGTAATACCAGCTGTAATGTAGCAGCCTCCCCCAAACCAGCTGGAAAGAGAGGGATGTAGTGACCAGCTGTCACTACTGGGCTCCAGAAGTATCATCAAAATCATCAATATCAGCATATAAGGACATAAGCTCAGGATCGGGAACGGCGATCGCGGCCACGGCCTCTACCGCGAGTGGGTCTCCGAACACGGCCTCGACCACGAGTGCCTCCGGGAGCAAAGCAAAAGTGGAAGTAGAAGCGACAAACGGACAAACGGGCCTCTCTGGGAACAAGGGATGCGGTGTCCTCCGCAAAAAGCAGTAGTAGGCCGAGGGGGTGGTGGAGTGTAGAAAGGACGGCCTAATGCACCAAACTCGGTGCTAAAGCGCCCAAACTCCGTAGGAGTCACTCCGTAAAGATGGAACACGCGATTGTCGTCACGGGGGTAGTGTAGTAAGAAGGTGACACACCGCGATCATCGCCCCCGAAGCCAAAGTCATAGCCTCCATCTGTTCCCACATCCTCCTCTCTGTCAAAGCAGTGTTGATGCCAGTATGCATCCTCACTTCCCGTTCAATGACGGGATCAAAATGGTAACCTGGAGCATAGCTTGAAGTGGGATAGGCTGAAGGAGGTGGAGGAGGAGCAGGCTGGAAGGATCCTGGCAGATGGGTAGTAGGTGCACGACGTCTCCGGCGCCCGCCGGTGGTGGTAGTAGTACTAGACCCAGGAAAAGTAATCAAAAGATCCTCGGGAATCAGATAAGTAACGGGTGGTGGGCGCACCACAGCCGTACTCTCCTCGAGGGGGTCAACAGCAGGCAAACGGGCGCAAGGAAGAAGCATGTATGACTCACCTTAGACCCTCCAGTAATGGTCCGTCCCATTCTTAATATCAAGATAAGAAATGTCATAGCGAAGGTAATCATAATCAACAAGTGGCTCATAGTCACCCATGGGCTCGTAGGGGTCATCACCCTCAAAGTCACAAACGGCCCTAGCAATTTTGGTGACAAGAGCACCACAGTCAAGGTTCCCGTACCTCCCGATCATCCTATCAAACGCCGAACAGACAAGAGCAGGGGGAGAGAATTGGAACGTCTCCTCCCTATAAGGATTCAAGTAGCTCGCAAGTATTAAGACCTCAATAGTGGAGGTCTTGCTCTTATCGGACCGGCCATACAACAAGTAACTTAAATATATCAAAAACATACGAAGACAAACGTGTTGGACATCTAACAAAGCCATAGCACTGACGTCGGCATCCATATAACCAGTAAACAATGGAAAATACCGAACAGCAGACAAACCACCAACACCATACAAGTCCCCTTCAGTATGCTTATCCAATCCCAGGATTTCAGAAATACGGCCAAAGGTTAAAGACCGTTCAACATTAAGCAAACGAAATCTGATTAGGTGATCACTGGGGAAATAAGTAAAAGAACTCAGAAATTCAAGAGTCAGGGCAGGGTAAGATAACTCGTGGAGCGTGAAAAGACCCTGCAACCCGATTTCATTAAACATGCCAAACATAATGTCGTCTATCTTCAAAGTGCGCAAAATTTTCCTATCAACACATCGAGTGGCACTCATAGACTTGGATAACAGATACACAAACCTGTCCTTCTGTGCTATGTCACGAAATTCGATAAATGGATAATCGTCTAAGGGAGACAAATCATCCTCCGAAGACACAATCTCCTCAGAAATTACTTCGGGTTGTTGAACCGGTGCTCTCCTTTCTCTAGTCCGCTTATTTCCTTGCCCTAAGTCGACATTATCTACATAAGAGCAAGTAGAAAATTAAACTTCAACAATGTCAAAAACACGGTCCGGTTTTGGCACTCTTGGGTCCGAAAAATCAATTTTTAAGACTCCAAATGACAATGAAAGCATCGAAAAACTTAGGGGAACATGAGTATGTATCAAATATGGAAGATTCCAAGCAATAGAATACAATTCTAACCAATTTAATGCAAAATTTCTACCCGGATTTTGAAGAACCCTAATTCCCAAATTAGCAAATTAGGCATGAATTTCAACAAGTAAGGGGCTAGAAAGCAAGGAAATAGCAATTGTATACTAGCAAGGGAAGATTCAATACAATAAACTCAAGATTTAAGCAAGAAAAATCAGAATTTTCGAGACAAATAAAGACCAAATCGCGACTTACCTGAGCAGTTTAAGCAATAGAATGGAGAAAATAAGCACAAGAGAATGATCCAATCAAGTAATAAGCAAGAAAGCACAAATTGTAAGTGAGTTTTGATGATGATTGTTGATGAATAAGGAGAGAATGAGTGATAGAGGAGGAAGTATCGCAGGAATTGTCACAAATAGAAGAAGAGATTTGAAAGAAAGTAAAGCAATGAGAGCATAAAACCGGCGGAAAAACAAACGCGGAACCCGGTCCAAGTTGGATCCTCGATCGAGTCGCAGCTGGCTCGATCGAGGAACCAATTTCAGGAATACCCAACTCTCGTTTTAAACTTTTCTAAATTCATCACAGGTTCCTCGATCGAGTCGCAAGTGACTCGATCGAGCTGATAGGTTCCTCGATCGAGTCGCCATTGGCTCGATCGAGGAAGTAGGTAGGGGCTCCTTTCTTCTTCTTTTGTTACTCATAACTTCAAATCCCGTCAAAATTCCTGCAAAAGACACTTGAAAGCATATCAAGTACCCTCTCCTCGTCTCACCAAGTTCAAGGAAACATAAAAACAAAAGCAATACGTGAATTTAAATCCTAATTACAAACTAATGATTACAAAATCCGAGCTGCCTCTCGGTAGCGCTGGTTTTTGCGGTCCCGCACGACCGTAATTCTTCATCAGTGAGAAGAATCAATGGGGAAAAGGTCCAGAGCCTCTATTACCCCCACAAAAGCACCTTCATAATAAGTCTTCAAGCGTTGCCCATTCACTTTGAAGGTCTTTCCTGTGTCAGAATGCAGTGTAACTGACCCAAATTTGTTCACATCAGTAACAGTGAACGGTCCAGACCATCTACTCTTCAATTTACCTGGAAACAAGCGCAAACGAGAGTTAAACAAGAGAACTTTCTCACCAACATGAAATTCTCTTTGCAAGATATGCTTGTCATGCCACTTCTTCGTTCGCTCCTTGTAAACTTGAGCACTATCATAGGCATGCAGTCGAAATTCATCTAGCTCATTCAACTGCATCAGTCGTTTCTCACCCGCCAGTGAGGGATCCATATTCAGCTCTTTAATGGCCCACATAGCCCTATACTCAAGCTCCACAGGTAAATGACAGGACTTGCCATAGACAAGTCGGTAAGGTGAGGTTCCAATCGGCGTTTTGAAAGCAGTACGGTAGGCCCACAAAGTGTCATCGAGCTTCCGACTCCAATCCTTTCTGTTCTTGCTTACCACCTTCTCCAAGATCTGTTTCAGCTCTCTGTTGGAAACCTCTACCTGTCCACTGGTTTGAGGATGATAAGCCAGTCCTCTTCGGTGTGTAACGCCATACTTCTTCATGAGGTAATTGAGATGACGCTCATTGAAATGCTTGCCTCCATCACTGATCACTGCGCGAGGCACTCCAAACCGTGGAAAGATAGTCTTTGAAACGACTTAACAACAGATTTAGCATCACAAGTGGGGGTGGCAATTGCCTCCACCCATTTAGAAACATAATCTGCTACTAATATGTATTGGTTCCCAAAAGATGTAGGGAACGGCCCTTGGTAATCAATGCCCCAAACATCAAAAATCTCTACTTCGGAGATTCCAGTTTGAGGCATCTCATGCCTTTGCGAGATATTGCCAGTTCTTTGACAAGCATCACAAGAACGGACAAAGTTAGTAGCATCCTTAAGGATAGTAGGTTAATAAAAACCCGATTGCATTACCTTAGCAAATGTCCTAGAAGGACCATGATGACCACCATATGAAGAAGAGTGACAATGAGAAAGGATGGCACGTACCTCACCCCTCGGGATACATCGTCAGTATATACCATCGGCACACTCTCGGAACAGATAGGGATCGTCCCAGAAGTACCGCTTCACATCATGCATGAACCTCTTCTTCTGCTGATAAGATAAGTCAAGAGGAAGTGTACCTCCTACCAAATAATTGGCATAATCTACAAACCATGGGGTATTTGCAGCTACAGCTAGAAGATGGTCGTCTGGAAAAGAATCATCGATGGGCAAAATCTCTCTTCCTCAGAATCTCAACTGGACAAATGATCGCAACAACATTTTCAGACGGACTTATCACGGATTTCCAAATCAAATTCTTGCAATAATAAAATCCATCTAATAAGTCTAGGTTTAGCTTCTTGTTTGGTTAAAAGATACTTTAAAGCTGCATGGTCAGTGTGTACAATAACTTTAGAACCAACAAGATAAGCTCTAAATTTGTCTAAAGAATAGACAACTGCAAGAAGCTCCTTCTCTGTAGTAGCATAGTTGATTTGTGCATCGTCGAGAGTCTTGCTTGCATAGTAAATGGCATGTAACACCTTGTCCTTTCGCTGCCCCAAAACAGCTCCAACTGCATAGTCACTGGCATCGCACATAATCTCAAAAGGAAGGCTCCAGTCCGGAGATCGGATAATAGGAGCGGAGATAAGTGCTTGTTTGATCCTGTCAAAGGCTTGAACACACTTGTCAGTAAACACAAAAGGAGCATCTTTGTGAAGAAGCTGAGTTAGAGGTTGAGCAATTTTAGAAAAGTCCTTTATAAAGCGGCGATAGAAACCTGCATGACCAAGAAAACTACGCACACTTTTGACATTAACCGGGTACGGGAGTTGCTCAATTACCTCAACCTTAGCTCTATCCACTTGAATGCCCTTACCTGACACCAAATGACCGAGTACCACCCCTTCAGTAACCATGAAGTGGCACTTCTCCCAGTTGAGAACAAGGTTGCTCTCCTCACAGCGCTGCAAAACTTTAGTCAAGTTTCTCAAGCAAACATCAAAATCAGTACCATATACACTGAAATCATCCATAAAGACCTCCATGATAGACTCTATGTAATCAGAAAATATGGCCATCATACAACGCTGAAAGGTAGCAGGAGCGTTACATAAACCAAAGGGCATCCTCCTATAAGCAAATACACCATATGGACAAGTGAAAGTGGTCTTTTCCTGATCCTCAGGATGAATGGGTATCTGAAAGAAACCGGAGTAGCCATCTAGGTAACAGAAATAACTATGACAAGCTAATCTCTCTAACATTTGGTCAATGTAAGGAAGTGGGAAATGGTCCTTTTTAGTGGCCGTGTTCAACTTCCTATAGTCAATGCACATCCTCCATCCTGTGACAAGTCTAGTAGCAATCAATTCATTTTTATCATTCTTTACTACTGTAGTACCTCCCTTCTTAGGTACAACTTGGACAGGACTGGCCCATTTAGAATCAGAAATAGAGAAAATAATACCAGCATCAAGTAGTTTCTGTACCTCTTTTCTTACCACCTCCTGCATCGGAGGATTTAGTCGTCTCTGACCTTGCGCACTAGGCTTGTGGCCTTCTTCCAGATGAATTCGGTGCATGCAAAAATCAGGACTAATACCTTTGAGATCATCAATGCTATACCCAATTGCCTTTTTATGAGTTATCAAAACAGTCAACAAAGCAGATAGTTGACCTTCAATTAGGCTAGCATTGACGATCACTGGGTTCATTTCACAGTCATCAAGAAACTCATACTTAAGATGAGAGGGAAGAGGTTTTAATTCAGGTTTCTTTACCTCAGTTACCTTAGGTGTAGTACCCAAACTGTATACCCTTTGATGGGGGCATTCCTCTCCAGTTAGAAGCCTCTCAATATGATGAACTTCTGGACTCCATGAACCCGTCTGATCAGCTGGATCTGAAACCAGGGCAATCTCCAGAGGATCCCTGTCAAAACACATAGGAAGACACTCATCAATAGTAAAATCAACAACATCTATACTATGACAAGTCTCTTCTATCATGGGGTTTTTCAATGCTTTTTCTAAGTTGAAAATAATCGTATCATCCCCCACAGCTAAGGTCAATCTCCCTTGCCTAACGTCTATAACCGCCCCCGCAGTATGTAAGAACGGTCTGCCCAAGATGATAGGGATTTGGTTGTCTTCAGCCATGTCCATGACAACAAAATCAACGGGGATGTAAAACTTCCCAATACGAACGGGAACATCCTCTAACACCCCCAATGGGTGCTTAACAGTTCTATCGGCCATCTGCAGTGTCATATTAGTAACTGTCAACGGACCCATATTTAATTTCTTACAAACAGAATACGGCATAACGCTGACGCTAGCTCCTAAATCGCAAAGAGCTTTACTAATAAATAGATGACCAATGTGACAAGGGATAGAAAAACTTCCTGGATCCTTCAATTTAGGTGGTGAGTTAATTGGCAACATGGCACTGCACTTTTGAGTGTAAGCAATAGTTTCCACCGCGTCAAAGGATCTCTTCCTTGTCAAAATCTCCTTCATGAATTTCGCATAAGCCGGCACTTGCGTAATTAATTCAGTAAAAGGGACACTTACCTGTAGATTCTTCACGACCTCCATAAACTTACCGAACTGCTTATCCAGCTTGGATTTTTGTTGTCGATGAGGAAAAGGTAGTGAAATAGTTATGGGCTCGGCTTGCTTATCCTTAGAAACAACTTTTGAAACACCGTCGGCTGGCAATATTGGATCCTCGATCGAGTCAGGGGTGACTCGATCGAGCTGGGTGGATCCTCGATCGAGCCGCCTGTGACTCGGACGAGGAACCTTTGCAGGTTCAGCTTTTTCGTCTTTTTTACTTTTATCGTCAGCTCGTGTTTCAACTTCGGCAGGCTCTTTCTCATCATCACTAAGCTCCAAATTACCCAATCCTTTGGGATGCATGTAAGGGACTTCATCAACAGTAATGGGCACTTCATTCTCAAGACTTTGCAGGTCGGGATTCGTATAAGAAGTACCGCTCCTCAGCTGAATAACATTAGCTTGCTCATGAGCTTGCTTGCCTTGAGGAGGAAGACCTACGGCCTGTTTTGATGGGTTTTGAAGTGCCATCTGAGCCACTTGATTATCTAACATCTTGTTATGGGCAATCAGCTCAGAAATTTGAGCCGTCTGCTTCTGCTGCATCGTCAAAGTTTGTTGCAAAAGGTTTCGCAACTCAGCCATGTCATTGTTTGGAGCTTGTTGAGGAATTTGTTGAGGAGTTTGCTGAGGAGGCTGTTGATATTGGTTGTTAAACTGCTGGCCTCCTTGATTTTGCCTTTGATATCCCCCTTGTTGTTGATTACCGCGATTATTGGGAGGGATATAAGTATTCTTTTGCGGTTGTGACTGCTGCGGATTTTGCACATTCTGGCTAGACCATTGAAGGAACGGATGTTCCTTCGTTCTTTCATAGTAAAAATTGGAGAAAGGTGTACCTTGTGCACCTTGTCTGTAAGCCTGAAAGGCAGCAACCTGCTCAAATGTGCTCATACAATCAGCTGCACCGTGACCATCCAAACCGCATCTAGCACAAGTCTCCTCTACTTGCTGACTCATAGCATGAACTCTCTCTTTGCTACCCAATGATTGGGTAGTCTTTATCTCAGCAATCTGGGCAGAAATAGTCTCCAGCTGTGCCGCCAAAGCACTATCAACTCCAGTACCTCGCGTGCTTCCCCTAGGATTTCCATACCTGGCGGTATGGGTAGCAATCTGATCAATCAACTTCCACGCGTCACCGTCATTGGTGTTATCTTGAAACCTCCCATTAGCAGATGAATCCAAAAGAGCACGATGATCGTCAAACAACCCGTTGTAAAACTGGTTGCAAAGGAACCACTTTTGGAAACCGTGATGGGGAACTGATCGAACTAAACGCTTGAAGCGAGTCCAAGCTTCATTCAAATCTTCAGTAGGTCCTTGCTTGAAACTAGTAATTTGATTCCTCAAGGCATTAGTCTTCTGAGGCGGGAAGTACCTCTTGTAGAAAGCAAGGGCCAAGGAATTCCAGTCTGTAACTCCCTCAGTATCCATATCCATATCTCTCAACCACTCAGCAGCTCCATCTTTCAGAGAGAAAGGAAAAAGAACTTGCTTCACCTGATCTTGTGTCACTCCAGCTGTTAATGGAATAGAACAGCAGTAAGTGACAAACTTTTCCATATGAGTAGCAGGGTCCTCAGCAGCTGTCCCTCCAAACATGTTTCGTTCCACCAAATTGATGTAAGATGGTCGAATCTCGAATGTTCCATTGGTAGTAGTGGGCAGCTTGAATCCTTGTGGAATAGAAGCCAAGGTTGGCTCAGAATGACTGGCTAGAGTAGGCATGATGGGAGCTTTGGGAATATCAGAAATAGGAATATCAGGAATAGGAATTTCTTCCTCCTCCTCTTCGTAAGAACGACCGGCTGACTCAGTGGAGCTCGCCGTTTCGACGTCAAGTATACTCAAGTCTTCTACTTGACCCACTTCTTGATTAAATTTCCGTCTGTAGCGAAAAGTCCGCTCGGGCTCAGGATTAAAAGGAATAATCTCGGACCTGTTAGACCTGGGCATAAACGGAACTAACAAGAAAGTGTGAGAACGGTCTCAAGGAACTGGGTTCCCTGAGACAAAAAGACAAAATAAACACAAAAAGACTCAAACAATTGTTGCACTCCCCGGCAACGGCGCCAAATTTGATGAGGCTAAAGTCGTATTACCAAATCAAAGTAAAACTATCTCAGGACTAACAAGAATAGCTAGTGATAAGACAGGTATCGAATCCACAGGGAGGCGGTGAAAGCTAAGTCTAAGAGTATTTAAGTTGTCTAGAAGTAACTGATTTCGGGGGGGTTTTGTTTTGAGTTGATTCTAACAAACTAATTGCAATGTAAATAAAGAATGAATAACAATATTATTAAAAGTCTAGGAATTAGGTTCACTAGGTCAATCAGTCGGGGATTATCAATCAATTACTAAATCTATCAGGTTGTTTAAGGTCATAAGATCGGTCGACTCCATTATGCCCTTTAGATCGATTCTAACATGCGGTCGCTATGATTAGATACTCTCTATTTGATTATCGCAGCCTATATCAGTTCTAACCCGGTCGGCGATAGGATCGATTCGCTACACTAATTAATAACTCAGGCCTCAAGTTGATTAACTAGAAGAATTACAATAATCAAACAACAACCTTAACGATGTCAATAGCAACTAATTGATTTTCCCTTTTAATTAACCTAGATCCCCTTCATCCTAGATGGGGGGATTAGCTACTCATGACTATAATAACAACAACAAATATGATTAAAGATGAAAACATAGTTGCAAGTATAAAACAATAATTGAAGAACATAAAACAATGATTAAATTAGTGAGGAAAGATTAGTACCATACAAAAGGAAGATTAGGGTTCTCCCAGAGTTTTTCCAGCAATACCAAGCAAAATATAACGTAAGTTTACAATAAAACCCGAGTCTTTAATTTATAACAAAAGATTAACGTTTTAGGAAATTCCGGAAATAAACCCGCCAGAGAGGATCCTCGATCGAGTCAGAGGTGACTCGATCGAGGACAGCTGCTCGATCGAGTCAGCAGTGACTCGATCGAGGAACTTGCTTCACAGGTCCTTTCTTCTCTTCTTTCACTTCTAGTCTTCATGATTCCTCGTTTCCCGTGCCATGTGTGGACAGCGGGCCGCCCACGGGGGCGCTTGGTGAGAAGTGAAGACAAGCGTTTGCATTTTGTATGGAGTCGCCACCAATTTTTATGGGAAATTGGAACCGTTCGAATACCTTATGTCATGTCAAGACATAAAGTAAAGACATGAACACTAAGCAATCGTTACCCTTAGCATTCTATGTCTAGAATGACTCTCGTGGATGCCAATGAACACGGATGCTCACGGAGATCTGGAGTAAGGGGTGAGGGTACGTATTAGGAAGCTCTTTTGATCGAACACCTAATCCCGCCCGCCTCGATAGCGGCCTCTACTAATGATTAGGGAAGTTATTCGTACTTGATATATCGTCGGCTATATGCATGCAATGCAACATCCATAGATTAATCCTAACATGTGAAGATTAAACTAAGTCGGTGAACAATTAATTAGGCATACAATTGGGTCAAAGTTGGATTTAATATTGATTTACATGTGAAAACATACAAACGATAAAAGGAATACAATGAATATAAATTACAATAATTAAAATTACATTAATTACATTAGGATAAGCGATTTATGTCGAAAATACCTTTAAAACGGATAATTGAGAAAAAGAATAAAAGAATAAAACAAAATTAAATTAATCGAAATAAACGAACAGGGATTAGCGATATTACGGATAATAGTTAATTAATTACGTAAGCTAAATAACTAAGTCAAGGCAAAGACGGAGTTAGGGACGAGTAACTCGGCCAGAACAAAGCGCAGAGCTGCGTCTTTTGGAATAGGCGCAGCAGACGCTGCGTCTGTTCCTTGGCTCAGTTCTGGCTGTGAAGCCATATTTGCAAGCCGTTAATGTTAATTGATGATTTTAATGATTGATTTATAATATTTACTCGGATGGAAGTGATTAAAAGGTTATTTAACATGTGAATGGGTCATGAAAGCAATAAAACATGAATGAGACGGATGCAAACGAATTAATTTACATGAATGAATGATTAATTAGTGAATTATATTAATGAGTCCTCTACTGAAATCAATTAACTAGTCTAAACGTGATGATATATGACGAATATACAATGAACAACAGGTGAAAGCTATATCAAAGACGAATCCCAGAAACTCAATGTGAACAAATTGAATCTCTACAACCCGGAATTGAATTTTAATGACGGAAAACCCGCAAATATGAATTACTTGGGATTTAAGGTCGGATTTATGACGAATTAAAACATATTAATGAATGATAAATAATATACATATGATTATTGAACTATCATGTGAACGAATTAAAGAGAAACATTCGAAATCAAATAAGAAAGACGAATTACAGAGGACGAAGGAAGAAGAAAAGAAGCAGGAACTGCGGCAGCCTCACGAAGAGGCGCAGCAGGGACTGCGCTCCTTCGAAGAGGCGCAGCAGTTGCTGCGTCTTTTCTCGACTGTCAGTCTTCTGAAAATCCGTAAAAAGAGGTTTTTAAAGACGGTTTTAGAAATCGGTTTTAATGAGGTATTTTCGACATAAACCTTACAATTGTGATACAATAATTAAAATACAATAAATAAAAGAGAGATTTACACCCTCAGACTTACATGTTGACGAAACGAGAAGAACTAAGATATCGATTAGTGATGCTCGACGCGAATGCAAAGAGAGTGCCCTCGTAAGAGGAAAACGATTAAGTTGATTGATTAATTAGATTGATTATTGTGTAGTTGGTCAAATTGGTCGGTCATGCAACGGAGAGGCTGGTACCCGGAAAGATCCGAGCTTACGTGGTCGAAAGTTCAAGCACGTAGGCGCCAATAAGTAAGAACAAAGTCTAGAATGCAAAGGGAGAAGAGAAGGGCGGACACTCGCGTGAGAAATATGAGGAGCGAAGACTCCTATTTATACTAATCACGTGACGGAATAGGGTTTCGGAGACTCTTTGGAAGTGAATCTCGGAAAGATATGAAAAAGATACGTGGAACATGCGAGAGAAGGGCACGGGAAGAGGCGCAGCAGCCCACTGCGTCTCTTGGAAGAGGCGCAGACACTGCGTCTATTCCAGGAGGTTTTCCCGCTGAAGAAAGATTTCGCGTTTGAGTTATGGTAGGACGGAAATAATCCGATCTTCCTTAATATTTAACATGAATATTACGGGATATTATTTGCCAAAATATAAAACTTGTAAAATATGGAATAGAAATATCCGGAACATTCCAGAACATTCCGACTCGGGATTTAACAGTTATCAGAAAATGGAGACGGTTTTTGACCCGGACTCGAATGTACTCTAATTATCGCCAAAACGACCGTATCGGGACGTAGATGACAACTATGAGGTCGACATTAATATTTGAGCAATCACTTGACGATAATCTTACGAACTGTCACAAATCGTTCGCGTACCAAAAATGCGGCCCAATCATCACCGGGTGGTTTGCGGGAGGTGCGGAAACGAGGTGTCTCTGAGCCCCCACTTTGACCGAGGCTTGGACAAGGCGAAAGTCAAAGTATAGCCATCAGGTCAATCGAAGATTACAACCCGACGACTATGGCGACGCGAGGCGGCTCAAGGGGTCCGAACCAAGGACATGTCGTCGGGAACATTTTAGAGTCTTCGACTATCGGGGAGGGTCGTTTAAAGTCCATTAGACTACGTAAGGAAGCTCGCCACCATAAGAAGAGACCGTACCGAGATACCCAGGGTGAAACGGATCAAGACACTTCGGCAAAATTCTTTGGTCTGAAGATAACTTGGTGTCTGAAGGCATTAGGGGTCACAGGGAACCTGAAGGAATCTCTTAATTTTTTCTGAAGGCTATCTCTGAAGGCTTTGATTTGGGAACTTCTGGAGAACGACACCCTGGTCGAACTCCGCGGGGAAACAAGATATATTGAAAAGCAGCAGGACGTCGGTAGAAACTGCTGGGGAATCCGCTTGCGTCGGTCTCAAGCGAACTCTGGCAAAACTTGAGGTTGAATCTGCTTGCGTCGGTCTCAAGCAAACTCTTGCTGGGGAATATTTTGACGACTAGGAACATCTTGATCGTCATGAGAGAAATCTTGAGTGAGCAGTACTGCAAAATACTACTGCGCTGGATATAATGATCTTGAGCAATACTGCAAAATACTGCTGCGCCGGATAAAAGGATCTTGAGCAATACTGCAAAATACTGCTGCGCCTGATAAAAGGATCTTCAGCAATACTGCAAAATACTGCTGCGCTGGATAAAATGCGGGCCGGAACGAAAGAAAATCATCGAAACGGACCAAAAGAATATAACAGCGTCAAGGAAGAGGCGCACCAAAGATGGGCCCACAAATAACGAACTCATAACGAATTTTTGAAAATCCGTATGGAGGGAACACAAGGAAGAGGCGCAGCAAGAGCTGCGTCTCTTGGAAGAGGCGCAAGCGCCGCCTGCGTCTTTTCCCCAAATTGGCTTTTCTGCGTAAAAACGCGAAATCAGACGGATTGTATTTCATTATTTCGAAACACAATTCTTGCAATTTCTCTCTCAAATCTTCACCATTTCCGTCGAGGTTTGATCCAAAAGCTTGCATTAAACATGACTAATCGAGGTATGTGTTCCAATCTTGCATTAATCATCTACATTTGTTGAATTTTGAGCCGCGCGATTTAGGGTTTTCGACCCTTTTGATCGAAAATTTGGGGCTTTTCCCCCAAATGGATTTGTCATGCTAAATTGACGTTAGAAACGGATGGTAGGCAATGTTAGGAACATAACCATGTGTTTGCTTCGAATTTTTGTCGAGTTTTGAGCTCTTGAGTGAAATTTGAGACGGTTTTACAGCTAAACCGTAAATTGCTTCGAAAATAGCCTTAGGAATGCCCATTTGTGATGAAATTTGATATTTGAGATCCTCGGATGATGGGTAAATTTCCTACCATCTCGGAATTTTGGTTTGTAACAACTTTTTCGGGACACCTTTCTAGGGCATAATCGTCGTTATGGCGGAATGCTGCCGAATTTTTGACTTGAACCCGGAACTAGGCTTCGAATTGGACTTGACTTGACCCAATTTATCACATGAGTGATTGGGTTGATGGGAATATGGCCAAAGATGGCATGGAAGGGGCGCTTTCAGGGCTTTGAAGGCTCGAAAACTCCTTAACAAAGGCTTGTCGTCATGTGACGCGGCCTGAATTTACTTTCACGTTGCAGGTGATGATGCTTCTACTTCTGGGAGGACTCCCATGGAGATAGACGCCACTACTGTTGAGGAGGCTTTAGAGCAGGCCTTCACCGCTGCGGTGATGGCTGCTGAGTTTCACGAGGAGGAGGCTGTCGAGGAGGAGGAGATCCCGAGACGAGCCAACGTCGGGCGAGGAGGTCGTCAGCTGAGGGGAGCTCCTGCGTGGGCCGAGACCTGGGAGAGTAGGCACCTCGTGTGGGCTGCAGAGGGTCACTTGTCCTACAGGACGGTGAAGAGCCTGGTAAATAGGAATTCACTACTCACTTCCTGTCCTTTTTCATTCTTTCAGTTCAAATTTCTTTCACATTTCGGTCAAAACTAAAGATAGCTTTGTTTCAAATCATAATAGGAGGCCGGGAACATCAGGTCGTTCTCGGGTTACACGACAGCGATGGAGCATTACGAGCGGCTGTCGGCGGAGGAGAGGGCCATGATCGAGCGTGGAGCGTTCGGTCCTCTGGTTCAGGTCTGGAGGGATATCGTGAAGAGGAAGTTGCGGGCTAACCTTAGCCTGGTCCGTGCTTTCTTGGACCGATTCTGGGATACGACTTCCACGTTTCACCTGCCTTTCGGTGAGGTGGGAGTTACTCTGGAGGATTACGGCATGATCTCTCGGTCCGCCGTGTGGGGACCGAGGAGATGGTGTGGCGGAGGCGCCATGAGGGCGGACTCGGCCGAGGCGAGGAGATTGATCGGCTGGAACTTGTCGCCGAAGGCTGTTGCAGTGTCGGGTTTGGTACCCAGTACTTACGTTCGAGACTACTTTGCGGGGAAGACCCCGGCGCTGGTGACGATCGATGGGAGGGAGACGGCTCCTCCTCCCTGCACAGCTGAGCAAAGGGCTCGCCTGTGGCTTTGGTGGTTTCTGTCTTCGATTTATCTCGGAGACAAGGGCGAGAGGCTGTCGACGAAGCTTCTTCCCTTTCTTTTTCGACCCGAGTTCCCTAGGCGCGCGGGACCGGGTCATCGCTGGTTTTGTGGTCCTCATCCGCTTCATGAGGGCCATGGTTCGTCCAGAGCTGATGGAGAAGGGGACTTCTCCAGGTGCTGTCGGACCTGGACTACTGTTGGAGGTATGAACCTTCCTTTTAATAGCAAATTCCTTTCTTTATCGAATCATGAAAGATCGTTCTTGATTATTCTGTTTTACAGGCATGGGTGTACTCCTACTTCCCGAGTCTCGCGCCGAAGAGGACGGAGCCGCTGGAGAAGGCCTATCCCGTGGTGAGGGATTGGGTGATGTGTCGGGTGAAGAGCAAGCGTTCTTCTCACAACGTCTATCGGCGGGACATGAACGCCCTTCAGCTGAGCAGCGTGAGTATCCCACTCGTATTCATTTATACTTCTTATCCTTTGCCTTCACCTGATCATAGGAATGATCTTTGCTTTATCTTGTCGCAGTGGGTGCCCAGACCTTGGGCGGAGTACGCTGGAGCGCCTCCTTTTGTCGCTGAGGTCCTTCGACCTAGGAGCCCGAGCCTTTGTTGTGGACGTCGATGGGTCCTGTGTGGTATCTGGGCGAGCGTTTGGCTCGTCAGTGCTCTCGGGACACGTTGACGGTTCCCGTTGATCCTCCGAGGATGATGTTTAGGGAGCCTTCTGACGCTGAGAGGGAGGCGGACCTGGCTGGTGCCAGTGGCGACGAACTTCTTCTCCTTGGCGAGGATTACTCGGCATTCCTTTACGGGAGGTTGGCGTACTGGCCAGTAGTGGTGAGTATCTTTTACTTTTCCTTGATTTGATTTTGAGAGTTACGACGAAAGATCATCGATTAATGAGAGCTATTTGTCCTTGCAGGAGGTCGAGGCGGCGGGCATTGAGCCCCCAGTGTACCCCGAGACTCTTAAGTACACTGACGCGACCGGGAGGACGACGATCTCCGAGTTGCGTGACTTTGACGTAGCTGTGACGGATGCTGGCCTAGACGACTGGCAGCATCTGATTCGGAGGGTGAGCCTCCAGCTTATATACCTTTCGTGTAAGAACACATTTGATTGAACTTGCTGAGAATTTCTTTTGAAATGCAGGTCGCGCCATCTCGGTTCGTGGCACTATGGAGGGTGGCCAACCGGCTACGAGCTACTGCCATCGAGGCACTCGTCGGTGGTCGAGGTCGTCAGGTATGAACCTCATTTGATTTCTTTTGATTTTTGATTTCCAATTTTACTTGAATTGATTGACATGATCCAATTTACTTCTGTTTACAGGCTGGCCGCGAGTCGGGGCGAGAGTTGACCCAGTCTCGGGAGGAGACAGCTCGCTTGTTGAGGGAGCTCGAGTTTCGGGACGCCGAGATTGTCGCTCTTACGGCGAGAGTTGCTGAGTTGGAGGGTGCCCAGCAGTAGTTTTGTGTAGTTTTGTAGATTTGTACATTTGGACATCTGATTTTGAACATTTTTTGGACTTTGTTTGGGGCGTAAGCCCCCAGTTTGCTTGTACATTTGCTTCATTTGGTGTATATACGACGGCCTGAGTGCCTCTGCTGCTGGGTTGTGTTGCTTGTATCTGCAGATTAGTTCTTGAACAGGTTTGGTAGATAACGGTTTACGCCGTCATGCTGCCGAAATTTACATGGAAATCACGCAAAACATACATTTTATACATATGGCCTTAATTAGCGCAAAAAGAAAGACTCAAAAGAACATAAAAATGCAAAAATTTTGCCGGAAATGACCGGGCGGTAGGGAGGGTTACCCCCTAAAAAAGAAAAAAAGAGAAATCTATAAGTTAGAAAATGTAGAAATCTGTTAAAAATGAAAACAAAAGAAAATTATTTCCCAAAAAGAAAATGAAATTTAGTGTGATGAAATGGTGAAGGTTTTGACGTCGCCTCGAAATGCATGCCCGCGATTTTAGGAAACTTGAAACATGGTGATCTCCTCGTATTTACCAAAATACAACTCCGCAGGAATAGGAAATCATGCGTTATAGAATTAGGAAAGATCCAACGCGGAAATCACAGAAGTGAGACTGGGGAAGAGGCGCAGCATGAGCTGCGTCCCTTTGAAGAGGCGCAGCAGGTGCTGCGCCTGTTCCCAAGCTTTTCCGTTCTGGCGGATTTTTGGAAACAACAATTAGTATAAATAGAAGCGTCGATGGAGTTTTAATTCACATGAATCTTCCGTCTTTTCTTCGTCTATTCATATAAAATTCCCAAAATAAATTTTCAAAAGAAAATTATCATCATGAATACTTTGGAGATCCTCTTGAAGGAATGGACCAATGAATTTTCGAATATGGAGAAGCATGACATGGGTGCTTATAACCTTGGATCTCTATTGAGTTTGAAACTCATTAAAATTGTAAAACCATTCTTGGATGCTTGCCTTGACTATTGGGACCCGAATTATCATGTTTTCGCGTTCCCAGGAGGTGACATTTGCCCATTTTCTGAAGAAATAGCTGCTATTGGTGGATGGGATCCTGAACATTTACCCGCCATTCCTTCTACTTCCCAAGGGTATAAGAGCAAATTCAGAGATTTGCTTGGACTGACCAGACTTGAGGTGGATCGTCTAGTTACCCCGAAAGGCGTGAGAATGTTGGACTTTATTGATCGATTCATCAACAGGGTCGACCCTACTGTCTCTCATGTTGCTAGGAGGAGAGCATTTGGCTTTTGTTTGTTGCATGTGTATGTCTTCCAAGGGCATGTTGATGAAGACTTGAGAGGTGATCCTCGTCTTTTGTGCCTTATCGAGCAAATGGAGCTGCGCAGGAGCCCAGCTTGCTTATGCTTAGGGGAGATTATTTTGGGTTTGGATAATAGGAAATCCAACCGCAATCTGCCGTTTTTGGGGAGTCCCGTCATCCTACAGGTAAAAGACACCTTTTCTTTTTCTTCTTTTTTTTTTCGTTTTTTTTTTTTTTTTTTTTCGGTGTCTAATACCTGCTTTTGGTAGGTTTGGCTTATGGAACGGCTCCGATTGATCGAGCCCCCAGTTCATGCACTTTCCTATCATTCCCGTATGATTGCGATGAGGACGCGTTTGTACATGGTGGACTTCACCCGGGTCTGCGATTATTGGAAGAACAAGCTAAAAAGTGATGATGGCCCGTTGATTAGGTGGATCGTACCGTGGTGGCACCTCAAGTCTGTCACTGGAGTGTCTTCTTTGGATCCTACTAGGTCCGTGCGCATTCCGGAATTGGAGTTCATGGTATGCATATTTCCGGAAAGATTGATGAGGCAAGTTGGGCTGAAGCAGACGATCCCGAGGCTTGACACCGTCCCGCAGACTGCTATGGCGCTTACTACCGAGAGCCGAAGAGAGTGGGCTATTAAGTGGGCCCAAAGAAATATGTGGTTCTTGAACTTCTCCGCCAATGCTTTATGGGTGTCGGATTCCTATCTGAGGTGGAGAAAGGCTGCAACTCCGGAAGAGCGCGAGAGACTGAGGAAACGCGAACCTGTTGACTACAAGGTGCGCGAGGGAGAGAAAGAGAAAGAGAAGCATCTGACAGAGGGAGAAGAAGAAGCCGGGCTTCAGGTCATTCGTCCTTCAAAGAAATCAAAGGCTACTCCTGTTGCAGAGATGGTGGTTGGCAAGAATGGAAGAGTCAGGCTTCGAGAAAGACCGTTGGTGATTAGGTCTGAAGTGGTGCACGAGCGCCCAGCTCGAGGTCGTGACAAGAAGTATGACAAGAATGACAAGGGCAAAGGGAAGATGGAAGAATAGCCCGAGTCTTTATTTATTATTTGATTATTATTATTATTGTTGTAATAAAAAAAAGGGATTTTTAGAATCCTAGCCTATTCTATTTTTATTATGTAACGTACTATTATTATTAGAAAGCGAATGGAATAAAAAAGGTTAAATGGTTATGAAACCGTTGTGATTTTCTTTTATTATTCTTGTCGAATTTCAAATGCAATGCGAATGTCCTTCTATTTACATTTTAGATATAATGGGTTGAATCCTGTGAAGGATTGCCTACGTATTCACTTTTTAAAAAAAAAGCGAAATCAAACCCTTGCGCGTAGTTCGAGAAAATGTAAAAGAATAATTGTTCTAAGCAAGAGCTTGTAATGAACATAGAAAATAAGCATGAGCTTTTGCTTGTTCTCAAGGTGCGAATTTAGTTTATTTGATGATATGAGGATGACAAATTTGTCAAAATGCAAGAGCACAGTGACACTTAGCTTATTTCAGCTTGGCCAGGGGCCGGTTATTTAGTGCCACAAGAGCGACACATGGGTTTACGCGAGGCGCGTGTGTGGTCCTATTCTAGGCATAGTATCGTTTCAGTTGGTCAAGGTTTTTGGGGTTTGAAAACTCATTCCCATCTTGGTCTGTGATTCTAACCGCACCCCCTGGGAGTATGGATTTGACTAGATATGGTCCGGCCCAATTAGGTTTGAATTTTCCCCTTGGGTCAATAGGTAAAAGAGCTCTAACCGATTTGAGTACTAAGTCTCCTTCCTTGATGTTTCTTGGCCTAACCCTTTTGTTGAAAGCTCGTTTGATACGTGCTTGGTATGTTTGGACATTATGTAAGGCGTGTAGCCGACGTTCATCCAGGAGGATGAGTTCTTCATATCTATCCTTCTTCCAATCGGCTTCAGGGATTTGGCTTTCGAGTAGAATACGCAAGGATGGTATTTCTAGTTCGACTGGTTGTACGACTTCCATGCCGTAGGTCAAATAGAAAGGAGTAGCCCCAGTGGGCGTCCTAACTGATGTATGATACCCCCATAAAGCAAAGGGTATCTTGCTTGGCCAATCTCTGTAGTTGTCAGTCATTTTCTTGAGAATTGTGACAACATTTTTGTTTGCCGCCTCTACCGCGCCGTTAGTCTGTGGTCTATAGGGCGAAGAGTGGTGATGCTTAATCTTATATTTGGCTAGCAATTGCTCGGTTTCAGCTTGTAAGTGTGACCCATTATCGCTAATGATCTCATGTGGGCAACCATATCGACAGATAATGTTGTTTTGTATGAACTTTGCCACATTTTTAGCCGTAAGACCAGTGTAGGAAGCCGCTTCTACCCATTTGGTGAAGTAGTCAATTGCTACTAGAATGAAACAGTGACCTCCTGTTCCGGCTGGGGTTATCTTTCCGATTATGTCAATTCCCCATGCAGAAAATGGCCAAGGAGATGTCATCGTATAGAGCAATGAAGGAGGGACATGTTGTACATTCCCGAAGATTTGACAATTGTGGCAATGTCTCACGTATTTGATGCAATCAGATTCCATTGTGGTCCAATAATACCCCAAACGTGTGATTTTCTTTGCCATCATAGGCCCACTCATGTGGGGACCGCATTCTCCATCATGGACTTCTTCCATCACCTTTCGTGCCTGTGAATGATCAAGGCATCGTAGGACTACACCAAGAGGTGTTCTTTTGTATAATTCTCCTTGCATCAGAATGTATTGGGAAGCTAATAGGCGTATAGCACGTTGTCCCCTCTTGTCCATATCCGGTGGATAGGTACCATTGAGCTTAAAATTTAAGATTGCTTGGAACCAGGGTTCCTGCGTGATTTCCTCTTCATCGGTGATTTGGTGGACATAAGCCGGTTCTGACCGTCGTTCGATGCACAAAGGCATGTCTATCATGTGATCCGGCATATTTATCAAAGATGCAAGTTTCGCAAGAGCGTCTGCAAATTGATTTTCCTCTCGAGGTAGGTGTAAGTAGGTTACGTGATCAAAGAATTGAGCCACTTGGTCTATCCTAGCCTGATAAGGTGCAAGGCTTTCACTTCGGATTTTCCAAGATCCTGTAACTTGGTTGATGATCAGTGATGAATCCCTATGTACTCGGAGGTTTTTGATTCCTAAGCTTACTGCTGCTTGTAGTCCGATGAGACAAGCTTCATACTCTGCAGCGTTGTTCGTCACCTCGAAGTCGAGTTTGACAGCAATCGGTGTATGCTCACCTTCAGGAGAAATGAGCAACACTCCTATTCCGAATCCTCTTAAGTTTGATGCTCCATCAAAGTATAGATCCCAGGAGTCTACATCTGTTTGAAGTATATCCTCGTCGGGAAATGACCAAGTATCTATGGTTTGTGCGTCGTTGATAGGATTTTCTGCGAAGAATTCGGCGACGGCGCGACCTTTTATGACTTTCAGTGGCACATATTTAAGGTCGAATTCTGAGAGCATCAGAGTCCATCTTGCCAGACGTCCGTTGAGGACGGGTTTCTCGAAGAGGTATTTGACTGGATCCATTTTGGAGTATATCTTGATGGAGTAGCTAAGCATGTAGTGACGTAGCTTCTTCGTTGCCCACACAAGAGCGAGGCATGTCTTTTCGAGTTGTGAGTATTTGCACTCATATTCCAAGAACTTCTTACTTAGATAGTAAATAGCTCTTTCTTCACTTCCTACAGTTTGAGCCAAAGATAGCACCCATGGCGAGTTTGATTCTTGTGAGATATAAACCAAGAGGTTGATCTCGTTGTGGCGGCATGAGCACTGGTGGTTTAGCCAATATCTCCTTGATTCGGTCAAACGCCTTTTGGCAATCATCATCCCACATGGTGTGGTCTGTTTTCTTGAGTTTCTTGAAGATAGGCTCACAAATCATTGTAAGTTTCGATATGAATCGACTTATATATTGTACCTTTCCTAGGAATCCTCTGACTTCTTTTTCTGTTTGGGGTTGTGGCATTTCGATCAGAGCTTTGATTTTGGAAGGATCTATTTCTATTCCTCTTTGACTAACCACGTATCCCAGGAGTTTGCCAGATGTTACCCCAAACGTGCATTTCTGAGGATTGAGCCTCATGTTGTACTTTCGTAGCCTTGCGAAGAATTTGCGAAGGTTCGCAATATGTCCCTCTCTTTCTTTGGATTTGACGATCATGTCATCTACGTATACCTCAACTTCTTTGGGCATCATGTCATGTAAGAGTGTAGTTGCGGTGCGTTGGTATGTAGCTCCGGCGTTGATTAATCCAAACGGCATTACTGTATAGCAATAGGTTCCCCATTGGGTGACGAACGCGGTCTTATGCATATATTCCATGGCCATCTTGATTTGGTTATAACCCGCATATCCATCCATGAAGGATAGTAATGCGTGGTCTGCAGTATTGTCCACTAATATGTCGATGTGAGGTAGAGGAAAGTCATCTTTTGGACTCGCTTTGTTCAAATCCCTAAAGTCAACACAAACACGGATTCTCCCATCCTTTTTGGGTACGGGTACTATGTTAGCTACCCAGTCAGAATACTCGGAAACTTTGATGAACCGGGCTTTGAATTGCTTATCAACTTCTTCTTTAATCTTTAGAGCCCATTCTGTCCTCATTCGTCGAAGCTTCTGTTTCACAGGTTTGAAACCTGGCTTAATCGGAATCCTATGTTCGGCAATATCCCTGTCGATCCCTGGCAGGTCTTTGTAGGACCAAGCGAAAATGTCTTTGAATTCGTTTAGGAGGTCTATGAAATCGGCCCTTTCGGTAGAGCTCAAGGTAGTCCCTATCCTAAGTTCTTGGGGTTCTAGTTCGGTTCCTACGTTGATGGGTTCGGTATCCTCTATTACTGGTCCCCCTTCCCCTTCCTGTAATATTTCTTTGGCTACGTAGGGAGGTATTTCGGTTAAGTCTGGGTCTTGGTCATCCTCAGTATCATCATAAACAGAATTGCACTCAAAAGAACAAAGAGAGTAAGCAGAACCTGATTTATTCATATTAAGATTTGAGTAAAGTTCAAACAAAGAAGCCAACTGATCCATGGTCAGTGGCGGCAAAGGGACAGTGGTTGGGGCATTTCCCGAACTACTGTGACTACTCGAGGCTAAGCTAGGAGAAACGAAGGGAGTGGGGATGACAACAGGAGTAGACTCTCTAATGACTTCTCTAGACTCCGACTCTGACTCCGACTCCGACTCGAACTCATCGTCTTCTGGTTCTCCTTTGAACATCTCTCCTTCTCCAGTGGTGAGCTTGAAGAGTCTTCCTTGGTTGTTGGTCCATTTGATTGACTTTCTCCATCCTTTCTGCTGCTTTGTGTCGGTTTCTGTGATCAACGCGGTGGGGTTGAAGCGATCGTCCTGAAGTATCATGGTAATGATCTCATCCTGCGCGGCCCTAATGAATCTGTCTTCTCCAAACAATAGGCTAACAGCTTGTTCGTCTAAGCAAGGTGCTTGACGGGTTTTGACGGTAGGAACCGTTTCTGGAGGAATGAAGTAGCAATCGTGAAAGATCTCCATTCCGGCTAGCTTCCTCTCAAGGTAATGCCAAGGTTCGGGAAATCCATGAAAGAGCTCCGAACTTCCTTCTTGAACAAAGTATCCATTTAAGGTAGGGAGATAGGGTCTCATTTGGACTCCTACGTGCTTGCGGTTTTGGACTTGGGCCAGCATTTCGAGGACTTCCTCTTTTGTAGGTTTGTACCCTAGTCCAAGTGGTATCCTTGTTGAGTTGCCTTTCTTGTGTGGTGCGAAGGTATTCTTCCGAATAGGGTTCAAAGGCATTCCAGGGAAGTATCCCTGGGACTTGAGTATGTGGTTGACCACCAAGTTGGAGTAGGGATTATAGTATAGAGGTGCCAACTCGCTTTCTATGACATTCACACTTTGGAAGCCCCCAAGTTCGTATATGGGATCCGCAAGGACTTGATTGTTTGATTGTTTCTCGATTATTGCCTTGATGGGTGACGAAGTGATCGTCACTACTTTGCCATTTAGTGGGATCTTGATCTTTTGATGAAGGGTGGATGTTACCGCTTTGGAAGCATGAATCCAAGGCCTTCCCAGAAGTATATTGAATGAAGCTTCGATGTCCACTATTTGGAAGTTAACTTTTCGTTCGATTGGTCCCGTGGCTATGGTTAGGCTAGCAAGTCCAACCACTTTTCGTCGTGTACCGTCATATGCACGTACACCTTGATTGGTGGAAGTCCAATCCGACTCTTTCATGCCTAACTTGTATGCCGTTTTGAGGGGTATGACGTTGACCGCGGAGCCATCATCTACCAAGGTCATTGGCACATTCTTCTTTAGACAAATGACAGTGATGTATAGAGCAAGGTTGTGACTAGCGCCAAAAGGTGGCAAGTCTTCGTCTGAGAAAGTAATAGGATTACTTAGCTTTGGTGATTCTTGGAAGACCAAGTTGACTACATCTTCAGGAGTGGAGTTATGTGCTACACTTAGCTTGGCCAAACCTTGCAGTAAAGCTTGGCGATGTGGGAATGAGCTTGCTATTAAAAACTGAAAGATCAGCCTTGGTCTTTTGTAATTGCTTGAGCAAATGATCAGTGGGATCATCTTCGTTGTCATTTGGCGTGATGACGTTGGTCGGGCCGTTTTGAATAGTATTTTGATATGGGCAACCCGAACGAGTTAGGTGATCCACATCTTGGTCTTTGCCATTTTGGACTATTTCCTTGACTACGGAGTTTTCAATGAGATACTCGTCCTCGTCATTATCGGCCCAAACCCCATTGATTGCAGCTAGTTCCCTCATTCTCATGATGTCACTTTCTAATCGTATGATTTGATCGACTAGTTTATCAACCACGGTGACTATTTCTTGCATAGTGGCATTTTGAGAGAAGATTAGTGGCGCATGTTCTTCGGGTATTGCGTTAGGATTGCGTAAGGTTGTTACCATGCTCTCTAGCTCCCAAACTTGTCTATCTACACTCCTCGCCCATGTGATGAAGTCGGAAATGGTAGGGGAGATAGTAGAGTAGAACCCCTCTTTCTCAATTGCATGAATTTCATTTTCGGTGGGAGAAATGAGGTGTGAGCAATCTAGGGTAGATTCATCACTTGTAATCACTAGAACTCCAAGAGGATTCTGAGTGTTGTTGGGTTTACCTCCTGGTGGTATTGGGAGTCGACCATCTTCAATCATATCTTGAAGCACGTGTTTCAACTTGTAGCACTTTTCTGTGTCGTGCCCTTTGCCCCTATGGTATTCACAGTAGGAATTTTCATCCCAGAACTTGGATTTCCTTTCGGGTTCGGGAGTAGGTCCAATGGGTTGGAGTTTACCTTGCTTCATTAGCCTCTTTAGAGCGTTGGAGTAAGTATCCCCAAGGTTTGTGAACTTCCATGGTGGGGTAGTTTTCTTGGATGGCTCGAGAAGGTTAACCTCATCGGTCTTGCTAGTAGAGCCGTATGAACGACTTGTGGACCCTTGATATCCTCTACTTACCGTTTTGGACAAGAGTCCTTTACGGATGTCATCTTCAATTCGCGTCCCTAGTACAGTTAAGTCCTTGAAAGTCTTGATGTTTTGATATCTCAAATGGTTGGCATATATGGGTTTGAGATTATCCACAAACTTTTCCACAAGAGTAGCCTCATCCGGGCGTTCAACTAGTTGGGTGCTAGTCTTCCTCCACCTACTTAGAAAGTCGGTGAATCCTTCTTTGTCATTTTGGGTAAGAACCTCTAGAGTACGCATGTTGACTTGGATCTCGGCATTATCCGCATATTGTTTAGAGAACTCGATTGCGGCGTCTTCCCAAGTAGCGACCTTCTTGTGATCTAAAGTGTAGAACCATTGCTTCGGGATGGTGTCAAGAGATGAAGGAAAGATCCTTAAGAACATCTCGGGTTTGATGCCTTTGATAGACATGTAATCCTTGAAGGCACGGATGTGGTTTAAAGGGTTCTCATGTCCTTTGAACTTAGGGATATCCGTCATGCTAAAGTTAGTTGGCAATTTGGAATTGACGGCTTCATACTTGCGATTGTTTTCCCTATAAATGTCATCCCCCTTAAGGTACATCAATTGCTCCTCTAGGTATTGGAGTCTTTTCTCAACTGCAGTCGTCCCTATGATAGGATTCTCATCTTTAGACTCGTCATCGGAAAAACGTAGTACTTCACCTTTAGGGGGAGGCAACCTTCCCTCTACATCAAAGATACGGCCTTCGATAAGTTCAAGGCGGTCATAGGTTTGTTCTTGAGTGATTTGCATTTGGGCTAGCGCGACTAGGATTCGATCATTACTCTCTTGAATTTGCTGGAGATTTGTTTCATCACTTGATCCGGGCATCTTGGAAACTGGATAAGAGATCGGCGACGAATCAAAACACGATCGACCATTCTATCATACTTGCTAAAAGAAGAAAAGTCTTAACTCGTGAAGTGGGCGTGTGCCACTTGTGTTGAGTGAGTTTTGAAGAAAGACAAGGTCTTTGAAAATGTGTGTCCTAGTCAACTGTAGTGTAGTTGTAGGAGTGGACTCGAAGTGAGGTTTTGAAATGGGCTTGTGGCCCGGATTTTGACGCGACAAACGAACGGAGTTTTGACCGGATTTTGCGCTAATTAAAGGCCCTATTTCGAAATTCTTGTTTGAAAAAAGGATTTTGATTTTTTGAAAATTCGTCATGGTTTTGTTTAGAAGTGGTGATCACGTAGGGTTTACACATTTATACAGGCATTATAACGGGATGCTGAGTGCATTTAGAAGGGTTTTGGTTTAAAGGGTAGGTTGCCATACCGAACCATCAAACCCGAAGTCTGTGGAGAGGCTCGTGCCAAACAAGAGTAAGGCCGATTCCTAGTCCATTTCCTCAAGTAGTGAAGGCCCTTGACACAAACAAGAGTAAGCATCATGGTATGGATGACGTCAATCGCTATCCATCCTTAGGCCCAAATAAGAATTAGGACCGTTTAGACGGGACGATTAGTCGAATGGGTTGGGTATGGCCTAGGAAGGCCGAATTAAACGATCTAGGAAGACCGAGTTATGAAAACCGATAATTGTCTTGTACAAACTATTCCCTAACCTTGTTCGAGTTTCACCCTAGCTACACGTAAGTGTATATCCCCAGCGGAGTCGTCAAACTGTGGACAGCGGGCCGCCCACGGGGGCGCTTGGTGAGAAGCGAAGACAAGCGTTTGCATTTTGTATGGAGTCGCCACCAATTTTTATGGGAAATTGGAACCGTTCGAATACCTTATGTCATGTCAAGACATAAAGTAAAGACATGAACACTAAGCAATCGTTACCCTTAGCATTCTATGTCTAGAATGACTCTCGTGGATGCCAATGAACACGGGTGCTCACGGAGATCAGGAGTAAGGGGTGAGGGTACGTATTAGGAAGCTCTTTTGATCGAACACCTAATCCCGCCCGCCTCGATAGCGGCCTCTACTAATGATTAGGGAAGTTATTCGTACTTGATATATCGTCGGCTATATGCATGCAATGCAACATCCATAGATTAATCCTAACATGTGAAGATTAAACTAAGTCGATGAACAATTAATTAGGCATACAATTGGGTCAAAGTTGGATTTAATATTGATTTACATGTGAAAACATACAAACGATAAAAGGAATACAATGAATATAAATTACAATAATTAAAATTACATTAATTACATTAGGATAAGCGATTTATGTCGAAAATACCTTTAAAACGGATAATTGAGAAAAAGAATAAAAGAATAAAACAAAATTAAATTAATCGAAATAAACGAACAGGGATTAGCGATATTACGGATAATAGTTAATTAATTACGTAAGCTAAATAACTAAGTCAAGGCAAAGACGGAGTTCAGGGACAGAACTCAGCCAGGAACAGGCGCAGCAGAGCTGCGTCTTTTGGAATAGGCGCAGCAGACGCTGCGTCTGTTCCTTGGCTCAGTTCTGGCTGTGAAGCCATATTTGCAAGCCGTTAATGTTAATTGATGATTTTAATGATTGATTGATAATATTTACTTGGATGGAAGTGATTAAAAGGTTATTTAACATGTGAATGGGTCATGAAAGCAATAAAACATGAATGAGACGGATGCAAACGAATTAATTTACATGAATGAATGATTAATTAGTGAATTATATTAATGAGTCCTCTGCTGAAATCAATTAACTAGTCTAAACGTGATGATATATGACGAATATACAATGAACAACAGGTGAAAGCTATATCAAAGACGAATCCCAGAAACTCAATGTGAACAAATTGAATCTCTACAACCCGGAATTGAATTTTAATGACGGAAAACCCGCAAATATGAATTACTTGGGATTTAAGGTCGGATTTATGACGAATTAAAACATATTAATGAATGATAAATAATATACATATGATTATTGAACTATCATGTGAACGAATTAAAGAGAAACAATCGAAATCAAATAAGAAAGACGAATTACAGAGGACGAAGGAAGAAGAAAAGAAGCAGGAACTGCGACAGCCTCACGAAGAGGCGCAGCAGGGACTGCGCTCCTTCGAAGAGGCGCAGCGATTCTGCGTCTTTTCTCGATCGTCGATCTCAAAATCCGTAAAAAGAGGTTTTTAAAGACGGTTTTAGAAATCGGTTTTAATGAGGTATTTTCGACATAAACCTTACAATTGTGATACAATAATTAAAATACAATAAATAAAAGAGAGATTTACACCCTCGGACTTACACGTTGACGAAACGAGAAGAACTAAGATATCGATTAGTGATGCTCGACGCGAATGCAAAGAGAGTGCCCTCGTAAGAGGAAAACGATTAAGTTGATTGATTAATTAGATTGATTATTATGTAGTTGGTCAAATTGGTCGGTCATGCAACGGAGAGGCTGGTACCCGGAAAGATCCGAGCTTACGTGGTCGAAAGTTCAAGCACGTAGGCGCCAATAAGTAAGAACAAAGTCTAGAATGCAAAGGGAGAAGAGAAGGGCGGACACTCGCGTGAGAAATATGAGGAGCGAAGACTCCTATTTATACTAATCACGTGACGGAATAGGGTTTCGGAGACTCTTTGGAAGTGAATCTCGGAAAGATATGAAAAAGATACGTGGAACATGCAGAGAAGGGTCTGGGAAGAGGCGCAGCAGCCACTGCGTCTCTTGGAAGAGGCGCAGCACCTGCTGCGTCTATTCCCAGGAGTTTTCCTCCTGCTGAAGAAAGATTTCCGCGTTTGAGTTATGGTAGGACGGAAATAATCCGATCTTCCTTAATATTTAACATGAATATTACGGGATATTATTTGCCAAAATATAAAACTTGTAAAATATGGAATAGAAATATCCGGAACATTCCAGAACATTCCGACTCGGGATTTAACAGTTATCAGAAAATGGAGACGGTTTTTGACCCGGACTCCGAATGTACTCTAATTACTGCCAAAACGACCGTATCAGGACGTAGATGACAACTATGAGGTCGACATTAATATTTGAGCAATCACTTGACGATAATCTTACGAACTGTCACAAATCGTTCCGCGTACCAAACATGCGGCCCAATCATCACCGGGTGGTTTGCGGGAGGTGCAGAAACGAGGTGTCTACACCATGCGTCGTGTATTCTTCTATGCCGTCTCCGCCATGCTAATCTTAGCTTGATCATACTCATAACGAGTCATTTCTGCATCAAAACACAAAATAGCGGCAGTATCGACAATTCATTGAAATAAAACATATAAATGATATAATAGGCACGAAACGGTATGAAATATGATGTAAAGGGAGCTATAAAAGTATATATGAAAGTGATACATCAGGTAGAGCCTTCCTCGGATGCCACAAGAATTTTGTATGGTCCGTTTTGAATAATCCTCCAGCACTCCCAATCGTGTCCTTTCACATAGTGAGTCATCATGTTTTTCCACAATCCATAATTCTTCCCATCAAAGACGGGACACTTGAGATATTTGGAATCCATTTATCACGTGATAGGCAGCGGAATATAAAACGATAAGATAAATGAAAAACAAGATAGATCAGCCTCTTTGCGGTTAGGCAATCAAGAGCACGAGGCTCTGATACCAATTGAAGAGTCTATTGATCCAAAATACTCAAGAGGGGGGGTGAATTGAGGATTTACAACTTTTTGAAAGCTTTTTCGATTGTGCGTATGTAATTGATTATTTAAAGTTTATTGATTAAACTTTAACTAATCAACTAATGATTGTGAGCAAAGTAAACGAAAGAACAAAACAAGAAGAGACACACGGATTTTTGAAGTGGTTCAGTTTCACAAGTCGAAACCTACGTCCACTATTCTCGATTAATAAATTTAGTACCTTTCTACGGATTACAAATTTACTAACCCAACTCGTACAACTAACTCTAGCTGTAACTCAATGAGTACCGTTAAATACTCGAGTGACTAACTTACGTTAATAAGAAAGCACTAATGATTCTAACAAAGGTTCACGTTAATGAACAAGTTAAGAATTCAACTAAGCACTATTATCTTATAACGATAAATGAAGAACAAGTATGCGAGTTTTGTAAACACACGACCTTTCAAAATTTGCAAATCGGTTTTCGTTAAAAACACACGGTTTGCTCTTTAAAATATGAAAACAATTTTTATGCTTAAGGTCTCTGTTTTAGATGTTGTAAATAGCAAAATATTTATAGGCAAAGAAGAGGTAGGCTACACGGTTTCTACAAGAACCCTAATAGCCGAAATAATAAGATATAATTACAAATTATATCTTCTTATTATCTCTTTTCTAAAAGCCATAAAAGATAATAAAGAATATTCTAAAAGATAGAATATAATCTTTCCAAATATTATCTTTACTATAAATTCTAAGATTATGATAAGATTTCCTAAAACAAGAAAATCTTTTACCATAAACAAATATATTAAGTAAGATATACAAGATATGTAAAGATTTTTTATTGAATAAAATCTTTACCTGATATCTCTTAGGCAACACGGCACAACACGGCTCATAGGCTCGTGAACCATGCAAACCCTAATCTTAGTATATAATTAGAATTTAGGTTTTAGGATAGGCTAGATGGAAACCCTAATTGATAGTAAAGTCCAACTCATAAGTTGATCCAATAACCATCAAATTAACGCTAACCATAAAACCGAGCTCCTCACTAAACCGGGCTTTATAAAATAAATACTTTCCTTAAAACATATAAAATAAACTTTAAGAAATTGTAAAACAATTTTCGAACCATTTAAAAGTCGTGTATAAAAACTCAGCATTTCAATGTTATAGTAGAAGAGCTATAACATTGAGCTCTTTTACTAGTAATGTTATAGCTGCAAGGCTATAACTTTACTAATTAAGAAACTCATTCTTTGATTACCATTACGAGATAATCACCTATACTATTCTAATCTTCAAGGAGATCTTCGAGTATAGGCTACATCATCATCCAAGCTTGATTAATCATCTAGACGAACTTCGTCTTCCCATAATACTTGAATGAATCTTTGAATTGCTTGATCTTGAATGAAGGCTTGAACTTCTCACATAATCGTCACAATCCTCTTTGTTGCTCGCGGAAGGTTAATGCTAAAACACTTAACAAACGATTACGCGCAACAAGTATATAAAATATAAAACACCTTGACATCATCAAAACATAAACATATAAACCTATAAGGTCCAACAGTTTGTTAAATTGTTCAAGTGAAAGTTTGAATTTTTCTTTAACATGTTTGGCCCATCTTGGTGCTTATGCTATTGGATGGTCTTTATGCTATGTTTGTGATGAGTTTATCTTAAGTAAGTGATAACTTGTTAATGAACTTAAGGGGACTACGACATTTTGTGATGAAATAGGATTTATATGCTAGCCTATGACCTTATTTTAGTTTTAATGGCACACTTGACATCCTTGTCGAATAACATTATATACATTGTGTAGGCTATTAATACTCAAATTATACTATAAGACCGTCATATAGTACAACCATTTAAAAGTGACCCAAATGATCTATAATATTGTAGAAAGATGTTAACTCCTAATCACTCCACCTATAGATGTAAATAAAATGATAGAGCATCTCATAGAAGTATTAATATACAAATTTGGCTCAAGTTTGGTCAAATTCGAGTCGGACCAATTATAAGTCATTCTGTGTGAAATAAAATCCACGCGCAAGCTCACCAACAATTGACTTCTTTAAATCTGGGTTTGATTGATTACCTTATTTTAAATACACAAAGTCTCTCTTGTGATTCGTCACAAGATTGCGACGGGTCAAGTACTACCCATGTGGGTAGATAAGACAAAACAAATTGCTACTCTCGAGGCAATCGCAAATGAAGTTAGTAAGTGAAGATTTTTTTTTTTGGTTACAAGTTAGTAAGTGAAGATTAAAGAGCAAATTAAATGCATAATGTTAGATTATTTCTCTTTTTTTCTTTCTTTTTTTTAGAATAATAAATTCCCTAATGTAAGGAACTTAAAACATATATGATTGGATCTTCTCAATATTTTGATTCTCATAAATCATATTTTTGATAGTAGCATAGTTATGGAGTTTAGTAAATGTTAGTCTTAATATATCATCTATATTGATTTGCCCAAAATCCTAAATTTTAAATTTTTGCAAAAATGATAAATTGAGTTAAATAGTTGCCTACGACATACGGAGTATCTCATTACAATCTCATTATGTTTTATATGACATGTACATTAGATAATATGACATGTACGCATAAATATTAGATAATAATGTACATTTAGCCATTATTTATGTCAATAAAACCTTTTTTTGCCCAATTTGTTGATAAGATTGAGATCCTCGCAACTCCAATTTCATTATATGAGTGATTTTTCAAAAGAAAATGATAAATAAAAAAACAACACATACCAACATAAAACATACATTTGAAAGTTTTTCAAATACTAATTTTTTTTGTTTTGAACCTTAAAACAATTAGTTAGTTTATAATATATAATTGAGTGAAATGGAGGGAGAATTTGTTTAAGCAATTCTAGTATTTTCCTTCTCCGTATAGTCTTGTTTCTCCAATGAACTATCCCTACAAAAAAAATCATTGAGTAATTAATAACGAACAAAATGGTGGAATTTTATTTATGTAATATTAACCTTATCGTTATTAATTTAAGTTTTCCTTTAAATAATGAAAGAAAGAGGGCATTGAATCATAAAGATGTAAGTATAATTACCTTTTATCTTTAAATAACACAAACACCACAAATCTTGATAGCTCCTACATGAGAACAAAACAACACATATGTGAAATTTAAAAAATGTTATGGGCGCTTCATAACTAATGGAATTTAAAAATAAATAAATAAATTATTAATTTAAAACATTAATACACTTACCTTACCTTAATAAATTTACCTTCATGTTCATACAATGATACGAATAATTATTGACACATACAATTCTATTGGCGATGAGAGTAGAAAAAATATTGGCTTGAATTTTGGCTCACAAATGTTGCCTTCCATCAAAATTTATAGCCAATTGAGGATGTTTTTTATGACTTTTGGTCGTCTTTTTTTTATTATTATCAAATTTAATATATACATAAATATGTAGTAAGGTTTTATGACTTTTGAGCATTTTTTTTCATTATTAGCAAATTTAATATAGACATAAATATGGAGCAAGAAGAAATGAAATGTGAAAGGTTTGATTTAATTTATTTATTTATTGACAAAATCCACCATGCATGAGAGTTGTTTAGTGAGTTATTTTACGAAACTAAAATATACACGTGAAAGGTGGTAGATAATTTGTCTTACCTTTTATTTATAGATTATATTTATAGGTTTATATATGTATCCAATTTAATGAAAATGAGCAAGTTTATAGCAATAAGAGGGAGTTGCACACATATAAACAGTTTAAAATTAGAGATTAAAATTTTTTATTCGTCGTTTAACCTATTATAATTTTAAAAACTAAAAGGTCAATGTTTAGTGTTAAGTATGTTATTATTTGCCCTTAATATTTACAAATTTTTTATTTTTTTATAAACGGCGTAAAATTAGAATTATATGATATTTATTTGTTACTTAAAATATTCTAACAATAAACGTAAAAATTTTAAATTTAGTATGAATTTTGATTTTTAATTGTTATTTAATTTAATTTATCTAGAAATTAAAAAGGTCAAAGGTTGCTATTTACATTTAATGTTTTAGATTTTTTTTTCCTTTTTCCTTTCAACTAAAAAATAATGTTGTGGCTCCATGTCACATTAAAAGTTGACATGTCATATTAAAATTTGTCATGTCACATTTTTTTGGCAGCCTTTTAATTATATTTTGTCGTTTAACCTATTATAGTTTTAAAAAATAAAAGCCCAATGTTTAATGTTAAGTATGTTATTATTTGCCCTTATTATTTACAAATTATTTATTTTTTTATAAACGGCGTAAAATTAGAATTATATGATATTTATTTCGTGCTTAAAATATTCTAACAATAAGCGTCGAAATTTTAAATTTAGTATGAATTTAAATTTTTAATTGTTATTTAATTTATTTCTAAAAAGGCCAAATGTTAATGTTTGTTTTCCTATTTACATTTAATGTTTTAGATTTTTTTCTTTTTCCATTTTAAATAATAAATAATGATGTGGCTCCATGTCACATTAAAAGTTGACATGTCATATTAAAATTTGCAATGTCATATTTTTTTGGTAGCCTTTTAATTATATTTTATAGATTTGACAATCTGAAAATTAAGACTGTATTTGAAGGGTCGCTTTTGGTGTAGTCTTTTGTTTTATGCATCATTTAAGGAAACAAAAAAAGAAGAGATTGGACTTGCCATTGTGCATGAAACAATGTGTTGCCCTTGTCCAGAAAAAGTTCAGGACTATAATTACATGAATTTCCATTTTGATTTATTTAAATGTAAAGGGAGAAACAGATTATGTGTTAATTTGTAAATTAATAAATGTTATTTGTCTTGGTTAGGTTAGTGTTACTCCATATCTGTAATTACTCATAACTCACTCTTAGATTAATTGGTAGCAGCAGCTATGGAAGGTGGGGGTGAATTGCGAGCGGAAGTTTACCGCAAACGGGTTGAGAGATCATGGATCGAAGGCCTAAATGGGTATCAAATTCTCCGAACCCCGAGCAAACAAACAGGTTATATACACTATATCTTTTTTACGGTTAAAACCTATTGATTTGTATTACCTCATTTGATATTAAAGTGAATCAACAAATTTGATTTCCTTATTCATATTGTTCACTAGATACGTAAAATTGATAGCATCTTAGAAGCACATTTGCAAAATGTTGAAACCTTGAACACGGTTCTTACTGGAGCTATATATATATGTCATTCACTAATTTTTGTTAAGACCGTTATAGGTTAAGACGATTTTTTTCTTACGACGTACTACCCTCTATTCAACTCCACACTAACACTTGTGCATAAAGCAAACTTGTAGTGTGGACTGTGGAGTTGAATGGAGGGAATATCACACAACTGATTAAAATAGAGGTTGTAAATGGTCTCGAGAGGTCATAAAAAAACACTAACACAAATTAATACTTCTTTTGTTCCAGTCAATAATTATCATTTTCCATTTTTAAGTGTATTAGTCAATAGTTATCATTTCTATTTATAACATATTTTATCACATGTGCAAGTGGTAGGGTTGTGAAGCTATATTATTGGCACAAAATTGTTAAAGTATTCTATCTCGCATCTCCTTGATCTTCGTGTCGAATTTAATTGATAACAATTGAGTGGGAGGGGGGGAGTATATTATAAGACCGTCCCTTGCTACGACCACTTGGTAAAATGTGATAGTTTATGTCATCATTATAATTCGTTGCACCATTATTATAATGATGACAAATAACATAAAATAGATTGTAGTATAGATTGTGATTGTTTCTGCTGTCATTTGTTCTCACCATCTGCTTTAACTTGAATCGGATATCATAGTATAGATTGTGATTGTTTCTGCTGTCGTTTGTTCGTCTGGTAATGTATGATGGATTCCTTTGACATAAACTAGAGTTTAATATGAAGGGGATTGATTTATCTAGATACAAGTCATAGCAAAGGATTCATTAATATTTAGGAGATGATGCTACTAATTTAGACTTCAATTTGATGGAATAACATAAAATAACTCAATAAACTGGTCGCGCCCTTTTCCATGAAATAGTAGCAGTTAAGAGTCCAAGATATGCAATCTTGCATTTACATATATTTGATGTTTAATTCATATATTAAGATTATTCTGAGATTATCGAATGCAAAGATTGTAATGTGCTATAAATAAAATGGAGATGTTTTCTAATTGAATTGGGGATATGTTGTGTTGTTTGTGGAGGGTAGTTTTGGTATTTTACGTAAATCGCCATTTAACAAGTCGGGAAATAAGAAAAACGATACTCGGGGTAAAAATATGGGGGTGATTGGGGAATATACGTTAAAGTTTGGAGGTTATTTGTAAAAACGCAAATACGGGATGGTAATTTGTAAAAAATCGCAAATACGGGATGGTTATTTGTAATTTTTTTTTTTTTTTTTGAAATTCTCCTTAGTAAATATGAATTTAGGTTGGGCCACTGGGCGTGGAAGGTTAGTGGGTCAGAAGCATGATCAAAATGCCCAATCGAAATGTAGAGAGATTATTACACTTCTTGAGCTTTTAATTAATTTGGAAGGCTAGATGACTAACCAATTCATATCCTAAGGCCCAACCCAACGTAAATCATATTACCAGTATCTTATAGTGTATTTAATTGACAGGCCTTTGTTTTCACCATCATGTCGCTCGAGCAATGGACTACCGCCAGAAAATAGCTCGGGCGAGAGATAGGTTTCCTGGCGATTTCACAGTTCTGACCCCTCCCCACGCATCTGGAGCATTTGAAGCGAAGCCGTTTCCCGATCGAGGGGCATATCCAAAATTGGCTCTCGAGGCGGCAATTGATTTGGGGTTGCCTACATCCAACTGTAACACCCCCTCATACCAAGGTACCTTACCAAGGACTACCCTAGTATGAAAGGCTGTTACCATCTCGGTTGCCCGAGGTTAGTATATCAAAAGCAACAATCCAAAACACATTTATTAAAGTATGAAAGAGTAATGTTTACATCGTCTCAAAGAAATCCCAAACCAAAGTACTGTTATAAAATCAACAACTATAAAAGACAACTAAAACTCTTGACAACGAAAGCTAAGCTTGTGTGGTGACTCCCCATGACTGCCCCAAAGCTAAACGACTGCATCACCTGTCACAATCTGGTCACCATCCCCGAATGGATCACCACAGATTTTACAAAACAACAACGGAGTTAGTTACTGAATAATCAAAGTAAGACATGTACAATAAGCAACCAGCTGATCATCCTCCTCCTCCGGTCTCCCGATCTCACACAGTAACCGACTACACACCGAAGTGTGTAGCCCTGCCAGATTACCCATCACAACAAGTAATCCTCGCCGCCAGTGGGGGACCGCAGCCAATCCCCACCTAAGTCCCGCTCATCAACGAGCGATATCCTTGTCCTTTAATGTGCACATCCCCTCCCGTGGCGGGTTCCACGGAGGGCGAACTAGGGTGTGAAGCCACTCCCGTAAGTGACTCCACCACAATCATCACAACACCACCACTACCACCACACCAACACCACACCAACTCCCCAACGATGATCATCAGGCAACAATCATACACAGTACAACAAAACAATCTCAAATCAATTAAACAGGCAACAACCATAGCATTTATCATTTCTTTTAAGGTTATATTTTGCCGTTTAGCTACTCTATTAGATTGAGGTGAGTAAGGTGGACTAGTCTCATGTATTAGACCATTTTTCTCACAAAACTCGGCTAAATAATTTGACTTATACTCACCTCCTCTGTCAGACGTTACCCTTTTGATTTTCCTGTCGAGTTGATTTTCGACTTCAGTTTTGAAATTTATAAACGATTGTTCTGCTTCATCTTTTGTTTTAAGCAAATATACTTTGGTGTATCGCGAGCAATCGTCTACAAAAGTCACATAATAATGTTAAGATACTGAGTTAGTTAGAGGGATTAAGTTAGTTAGAGCCTAACTAACTAGAGTTGTAACTAACCAAGCTCTAACAACCTTTAGTTGGTTAACCGACCTTAACTAACTATAAATATAGATATTCCCTCTATGTAATAACATAAGTTGTACAACACAATATCAATTCAATAATACACATCAAAGATTGTTCTCTCTATTTCTTATGTTTGATTATGATTTCATCATTCTGATTTAATATGGTATCAATCGCAAGTTCGTTTCTGGGATATTAATTTCTTTCTTCCACTGTAAACTCATCTCCTTTGATCAGTCTGGTATTGTTTTCTTCATTTACCACCATTATTATCGAGCTTGTTTCTTGATTCGTTTGTATCATTCTGTGTTCAACTTCTCTGGATTATCTTGCTGTACGATATCATCATGCCTGAAACAGTCAATAATTCTGATGTTTCTCCATATGCTTTCTTTGATGATCCATTGTTTTTATCCACTAATGATCAACCAAACCTGAAACTCATTGATTACAAGTTTAATGGTAGAAATTTTCTAAATTGGAAAAGGGACACTTATGTTGCTTTGATTTCAAAAAACAAAGAAGGATTTTCTTCAAAAAAAAAAACAAAGAAGGATTCATTGATGGGTCTGTCAAGAAACCTGACATTTCTGATAAAAAGTACCACCAATGGATGAGATGTGACATATTAGTTAGGCATTGGATGCGTAACTCCATGGATGATGAGATTAAAGAAAATATGTCCTATGCTAATTCGTCCAAAGATTTGTGGGATGAAATGATTGAAAGGTATGGGGATGTTAATGCCATAGAAATTTATCAGTTGCGTAAGGATTTGAATGCTATAAGTTAGGGTAATACACCATTGGTTGAGTATTACAGTAACCTCAAGAGAACATGGGAGAATCTTGACACCCTTGATCCCATTCCCACCTGTACTTGTGGAGCTTTGTCTACCTGTACTTGTCAATTACTTAAGAGAATTCTTGACAGGGACACTCACACCAAGTTAATACAATTTTTAATGGGATTGAACAGTGGGTATGAGGGTGTTAAGACCAATATTTTGTCCATGGAGCCATTACCACCACTGAACAAAGCCTTGTCCTTGCTTCAAAAGATTGAAAGGCAGAAGCAAATCTCTGATGCTGTTGATGTACTTGCTGAGGCAAATGCTTATATTGCTAATGTTGAGGTCAAGCAACCAGATTCAAAAAGGGCCAAGATTGACAGTTCAGCAGTTGCTGATGCTGAAATTCTTATCAAGAAATGTACCCAATGCAACAGGAAAGGGCACTCCATAGATGAGTGTTATCAGTTGAAGACTTGTTCTTTCTGTGGTAAAAAGGGTCATATTCAGTCTATTTGCACTTGGTATAAGCAAAGCAGGGGCAATAGAGGTAGAGGCGGAGGTGGTTATTCTAGAGGAGGCTCTACTAGAGGAGGTTATTCAGGAGGCTACAATGGCAGAAATGCAAACAATGCTGATGTTTTGCAGTATAATGAATATATACAGGATGAGCCCTTAATGGATTTCACTTCAAATTCTCAAGCTAATTCTGCTTTTAATTCTGACATAGTGGATGGTATTGTTGATTCAGTTATGCAGAAGGTTATGCAAAGTCTGAGTGATAAGGCCAGCTCTAGTTCTGCTGCTACTGCAAATTTTGCAGGTAAATTTGGTTGGTATAATGCTGTTGTCAATTGTTTTGACTCTTATAATTGGATAGTTGATACTGGGGCGTCTGATCACATGACATCTCAGTTGTCCATGTTGAGTAATGTATAGCAATTGGACAAGCCTCTTATTGTTGCTTTGCCAGATGGTAGTATCAAGTTTGTTTATCAAATGGGTAGAGTAACTTTAACTCCTACAATTACTTTGGAAAATGTTCTAGTCATTCCTGGGTTCAGGCAGAACCTTCTTTCTGTCAGTAAGCTTGTTGAACAGTCTAAGATGACTGCCATTTTTACTCCTACTGAATGTGTTTTACAGGACCATTCAAGTAAGACCATTCTTGGGAGAGCTAGAAGAATAGGAGATTTATACAAGCTTAAACCAGCTGCAGGGAGCAAGCCTGGCAGGCCCAAACCAGTTGCAGGGAGCTTGACTGGCAGGAGTACTAGAATAAGTAGTTGTAGTTTTAGAGATAATAATGAGCTTGTTACTAGCAAAGTGTGTAATGTAAAGTCTGTTGATGCTCAGTTGATTCATGATAGACTGGGTCATACTTCTTTTGAAAAAATGAAGCATGTAATAGGTTTGGATAGACAAGCAATTAAGCAATTTCATTGTGAGACTTGTGCAATTGCAAAACATCATGCTCTACCTTATACAAGAAGTTTATCTCATGCTCATTGTCCATTTGATTTATTGCATGCTGATTTATGGGGACCTTATAGGACACTTGCCTTAAATGGTGCAAGTTATTTCCTCACAATGGTAGATGATTGTTCTAGATCTACATGGACATTTCTTCTACAAAATAAAATGCAAGTTCCTGCCATTATTAATCAGTTCCTAAATCAGATAAATACTCAGTTTGAGAAGAGACTGAAAGTCTTTAGAAGTGATAATGGCTCTGAGTTCATTCAAGCACAATGTCAAGAATTATTTAGCAGTAAAGGTGGCATACATCAGACAAGTATGGCAGGGAGACCACAACAAAATGGTCGTGTAGAGAGAAAACACAGGCATTTAGTTGAAACTGCAAGATCACTAAAATTGCATGCTAATCTACCTGCAAAGTTCTGGGGAGATTGTATTCTGGCTGCTACATATCTTATAAACAAAATGCCAACCATAGTTCCTGGTTGGAAAACTCCATATGAGCTTTTATTCAAAGATAAACCCAAGTATGAGGAGCTAAGGGTGTTTGGGTGTTTATGTTATGCTAGCATTCCATTGGGGCAATCTGATAAGTTTGCAGGAAAAGCTAGGAAATGCATCATGATTGGTTATCCTTTTGGAAAGAAAGGTTACAAGGTTTATGATTTAGAAACACATAAGTCCTTTTTTAGCAGAGATGTGAAGTTTCATGAGAATATCTTTCCATTCAGACCAGATAAAGTGAAGTATTTATCAAAGGAATCAGTAGATACAACCACTGATGATCCACTTGCACTAGTCAATCCTGGTGCATCTCAGCACCTTATTTTACAAATAAAAGAAAATACATTGCAATCTATTCCTACTGTTGATACAACAAACACTACTGAGACTGTTATTGTGACACCTGAAGATATCACAGCTACTGCTATTCCAACAGCTACTTCTGTTACTCCTGATCCTGTTGTTCAGTCAGCACCAGAAAGAGTTATAAGGAGATCTACCAAACCTGTTATTCCAACAAGAAGATATAAAGATTACAAGTGTAGCTTGAAACCTCCCACCAGGTCTAGTGGAGGCCATGCTAGGCAGGCTCTGAATGCTGATGTTTTAGCTGATCTCAGTCAGTTTGATGATGAGTATGTTGCTTCTTTCACCAATGTTATTGCTGAGCCTGAGCCAACACATTATGCACAAGCTGCTAGAAATCCAAAGTGGGTTGAAGCAATGCATTTGGAGTTAGCAGCATTAGAGAAGACAAAAACATGGGAACTGACTGACCTACCTGTTGGACACAAAGCAATAGGGCACAAATGGATTTTTAAAATTAAATACAAAGCAGATGGCACTGTAGAAAGGTACAAGGCCAGATTAGTAGCAAAGGGGTATAATCAAGTGAAAGATAAAGATTACAGACACACGTTTTCACCAGTGGCAAAGTTCACTACAGTGAGGACCCTTATTGCTCTTGCATCTGCTAAACAATGGCCTTTATATCAATTAGATATCAATAATGCCTTTTTGCATGGGTATCTAGATGAGGAGGTTTATATGACAGTCCCTCAGGGGTATACAAAGGCAAAACCTGGACAAGTGTGCATGCTAAAGAGATCATTGTATGGGTTAAAGCAAGCCTCAAGACAATGGAACAAGGAATTGACCAAACACTTGCTCAGCATAGGGTTTACACAGTCTAAGCATGATTACTCCTTGTTTACAAGAAAAGATACAAAGACTGGAGCATTTCTCATTGCACTAGTGTATGTTGATGATGTATTGATTACAGGCAGTGACAGTGAACAGATTAAGTTGGTGAAAGATGGATTACACACAAAGTTCACCATTAAGGATCTGGGACAAGCTAGATATTTCCTTGGCCTTGAAATAGCAAGAAATGCCACAGGCATTATTATCAATCAAAGGAAGTACATCCTTGACATTGTCAAGGACATTGGGATGGAGAATTGCACTACCACTGAATTTCCATTACCAAAAGGATTACAGTTAAGCATTGATAAAGGTGAGTTGCTATCTGATCCTGAACAATATAGAAGACTGATAGAGAGGATGCTGTATTTGAGTCTTAGCAGACCTGATATTTCTCACTCAGTTCAGCATCTGAGTCAATTCTTGACACAACCAAGGGTACCACATCTTACTGCAGCATTACATGTGGTAAAATACTTGAAGAGTACTGTGAACCTTGGACTATTTTATCCTGCAAAATCAGATATGACCCTAAGGGCATACACTGATGCAGATTGGGCACAATGTCCATTCAGTTCTCGATCTCTCAGTGGATACTGTGTCTTCTTTGGCAAAGCACTGATATCATGGAAAACTAAAAAGCAAAAAACTGTGAGTAAGAGTTCAACTGAGGCAGAATACCGCAGTATGTCTTACACAACCAGTGAATTAGTGTGGCTAGCTGCTTTGCTTCAAGATATGCAGGTCACTGTCCCACTTCCTATACCTTTGTATTGTGATAACAAGTCTGCCCAGTCCATTGCTATGAACCCTGTCTTCCATGAAAGGACAAAACACCTAAATGTGGATTGCCACTTTGTTCGAGACAAGCAAGAAGAGGGCTTTCTATACACTCAACATGTGAGTACTGATCAACAGTTAGCAGACATAATGACAAAACCCTTAGGGGGTCTTCAACACAAGCAGTTGTCTACCAAGCTTGGACTTCTATATCTTTCCAAGGATTGTCCAGCTTGAGGGGGGGATGTTAAGATACTGAGTTAGTTAGAGGGATTAAGTTAGTTAGAGCTTAACTAACTAGAGTTGTAACTAACCAAGCTCTAACAACCTTTAGTTGGTTAACCGACCTTAACTAACTATAAATATAGATATTCCCTCTATGTAATAACATAAGTTGTACAACACAATATCAATTCAATAATACACAGCAAAGATTGTTCTCTCTATTTCTTATGTTTGATTATGATTTCATCATTCTGATTTAATAAATAATTTTTCCCACCCCTACTTGCAATATTCTTGAAGTGAGCTAGGTCGGTGTGAATTAGTTCAAGAAGTCTCGTGTTCCTAGTGTTAACTGGTCTACTAGGTTTCTTTGTGAATTTAGCTTCAACACAGCTAGCACATTTAGAGAATTCTTGACTTGTCAAACTTGGAATTAAACTCATAGTTCTAAGTTTTTTAATGTAATCAACATTCACATGACCTAATCTACCATGCCAAACATCAATAGACTCAGCGATATAAGCAGAAGTAGATTCAATATTATTAGAAACTGAATCAGAGTTCAATACAAAAAGACCCCCAGACAGATAACCCTTGCCCACAAATTCCCCATTACGCGACATTACCACCTTGTCAGCCTCAAAAACAAGTTTCAAACCAGCTTTGTTTAATAAGGCACCAGACACTAGGTTTCGACGTAACGAGGGTACATACAAAACATTGTTTAGAGCAAGTGTATTCTCCGAGGTGAGTTTGAGAAAGATCTTGCCTTTGCCTTTGATCATTGCGGATTAAGAATTACCCATGAAAACTCATTCCCCATCAGCCAGCAAATAACCCCTTATCAGCACAGAGGTGTCTAGAAGCGCCAGTGTCCAGGACCCATTCAGCAACATTACCCACCAGATTAGCTTCCACAACCACAGCAGCAATGACATCATCAGTCACAGTATTGGCTTCAGCAGATTTCTTTTTGGAGCATTGGTAGGCTTTGTGACCAACTTTTCCACAGACATAGCAAACAATTGGCCCTTTAGCTTTCTGGATCTTAACATCTGCCATAAGCTCTCAGTCACGAGTTGGCGCGTCTGAGTGCTGTAGTGTAAATCCTTGGGGAACTACCGGTAAATTGTTGATCGCCACCATGGTCGTACCGAAATAGTTTTCAAATTGTAAGACGGAAATTGCAGTAACAATGTAAAATATTATTAGAGATAACCCGATTCGTAGTAACGTGGTATGAGAGTCGCTGCCTTGAAAACTATTTCAGTAATTTAATGTATACATAGTCACATACTCACATGAAAGTCAAATGACTCGAGTCCACCATTTCCAAAATTCAATCTAGTTTAGCATGGAGTTAATATGGAGTTACACATCTAGTCAATCGGGAATGGATTAATATGGAGTTACACATCTAGTCAAAGATTTAGCTTCAATATTCAAATGTTCAAAAATCGACCTGAGACATCTATGTGTTCTCGCCTATTAATTTGCTTTAATGTAATTATTTGAAATACTGAGGATAAAATGACAGGATAATGGGCTTAAATATGTGAAATTTTGAACAGGTTGATCATATACTGGCTGAAAGGCCAAAAAGCCAAAACATCAGACAGCGTGAGGACCAATCAAGAAGGGGATTTTTGGGTAGCATTGCACTGTCGACGAAGCAGCTCAAACTACTTGTTAGCTACCCAAACAAAATTACGGATTTGCTGCTGAAGTTATCAATCAAAACGAAGTATCAGTTTATGATTCCCTCATGGAATAATTGTCCAGTACAATTCTGCTCGTGAAATCTTGCAGATCTTGAAGGAACGTCCTGGGGAAGTTGTGAAATCTATAACTTTGGATTGTGAGTGTCTTAATGCCCTTCATCGCCATCTATTACTTGGGTTCACCAATCACCACCCTCTAGCTGAGATGATGTTTCATTACTGACATTCATGTTCTGTTCGTATTTAAGTTCAGTGTCCGAGGTGGCGAGGTTCAGAAGATGAGTCGAAACTTGACGTTATATTCTTTTCTCTGAAAAATTACTTCAACCAAACGACTGGGGCAGCGAAAAAGCTGCCCAAAAATTACGCAAGTAGCTCAGGAAAAAAAAGATACAGAACCAAATGAAAAATACAGCATACAAATTACAAAACCACATGTCAATTTCATTCAGGATGTCATAACTAAAGATTAATGTTTTTCAATATGTTCTACAAAAAGGCCTACTAAATTACTATGGAGTACTTTAACTAATAGTTCCGAAATACTAACAACTTAGACTAATCTTAGACGGAGTAGAATGCAGTCGCAACCATCTTCTACTTTCCACATTCAAATCCATTGACAGGATGCAGTAACTGATCGCCACAGAATTTACAGCCACGGACAGTGTGAGGACCTGTAACAAGACAGAACTAGTATTACTAGTTTATAGCATTGACAGTTGGAAGTATCGGAAAACTTGTGTAAAGAAAAACATATGAGGTCGGCTGACATGAATACTCATTTGATAAATTGGTAAGGCGTGTAAGGAAACAACAGAAAACACGAAGATTAGAGAAACTTACGCTGACCAGGGCCGTCCAACATCGTACAAACCTTGGCACTAATCATCTCAGCACCAGGACAGAATAACTCAGAGAAGAATAACTTGGGCTGTGAGGAGCGGCATTTAGTATCACGTGCTTTGAAATTGCAGTGAAGCCAGTGTCCAAAATGCAAGTGGTGATAGCTTCCAAGGGTTGCGACAACCTCGTAAGAAGTACCCTGTTTCCAGCAACCACGATGAATAAATACAAATACAAATACAAATACGAATACAAACGGTTGGAGAATAAGCAATAAAGGAGAAGAACGAAAAGGAGTCGAGTAGCACACATGTTGAGTGTTGTAGAATTTTATAGCCTCTTGTGCTAGTCTTAAATCCCCCTTCCTCACTTGCTCGGGCTCATCTCTCAGCCTGTCGTCCAGTTTTTTCGCCGCCTCCTCTCTATCTTGTATAATTCTAAAAAAGATAAAAAAGGAAAAAAAATCAGTGAGCAAGATAAGTAATGAGCTAGTCGCAATGATCGAAAGGCGGAATGTCTAATATAGGAAATGGAGAGTCGTACTGTCTGAATAAATCAGCCTCTGATAAGCTCGAAGGGGGGGCGGGCGCCATGCCGGTGCTGCTGCCATAGCCACCAAAGCCGAAATCGCCATAAGTTAATGGCTGAAACGGGGTGTTCTGATGCCTGCAGAGAAGCATGGACATAAAATAGACATGTAAAATATAAGCAAAGCAAAGCATAGCATAGGCAGAGACAGAGACATAGGCATAAAATAAAAAAGTCATCCGTGAAATTCATTTGCATACTTTTGTATTGTCTCTCTGGCTCTATCAAGAGCTGTAACGGGAATGACGAGGCGGCTAGTGTTGTTAAGGCGAAACCCGACCACAGGGTTGTCGGGATCCCTGCGAAGAATAACAAAGCATATACTCAACCAACCCAACAACATATATAAACACAACGAAACGAAACGAAACAATGACAAAGCATAGACTTACTCGATATAATCTGGACGATACCTATATAAGAAATAAGTTGATAAAAAATTAATCAGTCACAAGCAAACACAATGGATTTATAATAAACAAATAAATAAATAAATAAATAAATAAATAAATAAGAGTATTCTCATTGTGTTTTCCCAATTGAAACAAATGCGATATCAGTCGAAGTCAATTAAATGATTCTAGGGTTTTGACAAGAGGGTTTTACAGTAATAAAATTAAAAAAATTATGAGTTAAACACAAACAAAATGAATGTAATAAATAAATAGTTATGGAGAGTAACATACTCAGGAGGGACAGCTAGTAAAGGGTTTAATAAACAGTCCTTAAGAAAATGAATATGACCGAGTCTGGGATCACGGAATTCCACTTGTGTATCATCCTCTTGCTTCGCCGAATCCGAATCCGAACCCGAACCCGAAGCCTCAGGATAAATCGGATTATCTATCTTTGAATTCATCATCATATTCATACCCGCAGAATCATCCGATTTCAAACAACCCGCGCTTGAATTCATAGCTACTACCTACCAACAAACCCAAATCCCTCTTCTTCCTTTCCTTTCTCTCTCTCTCTCTCTTTCCTAATTCCTTTCTTTCTTTCTCTGGCAAAACAATTGATATCCCTCTTCTATTGATTTCACCTTAAATACACTTACTTACTTAAGTCGGTTACTAGTGTTCAAGCCCGGGCGTTGCCCGGGTCATATCGTAACAATGGCTTTTGAGTACTATGAAGAGGTTTATCCGTGTTTCGTATACTTTGATTAATACTAAAAAAGAGCATGCCTGTGTTGTTGGCTCTTTTAGAGTAAAACATTTTGAAAAATGTTTGTCATACGAATATGTCTAAAACAGTCAGACTAAATAAATTTATGTTAATATGTAATTTTTTTTAACCTAAATGGGTGATAATTGACTTTATTTTAAATAATATGTAACTACTTATAGTTAAACTTCTGATGTTATAGTATTAATTATTGAAATTACGCAACGACGAATAAATTGATGACATATATATCGGAAAAAAGTTGCCATTAATATTTCATTTTCGAGGTCTCCTTTCATTTCCCTAAATAAATTACCAATCTCTTAACTCCAAAACAAATCATCTTCTGCAATAAACTTCTCATCCTCAGCTCCCGCTAGTAAGGAAGCTAGAAAATAATTATATTGCAGGTAAATAATGATAGTGGTAATTACAGTATATTGCAAGTAAATCACGCAGTGGTTAATGTGCATAATGGTGTATTTATATATCCGACCAATGCTTTAGACTTTAAAGCTTTTAGCTATAGCTATAACTAGTTTAAACCCGTGCAAAATTGCACGGATATGTATTTGGGCCGATATTAATGTTTTTGGATGTATTTTTTTTTTTGCATTTCTATTGTACTTATTCGGATTGTATAAAATTATTTTTTAGTATTATTTCATAGAATTTGTTCTAAGACGGAATTTGTCGCATGTTTGTATAGCCGAAATTCTGAAGAAATAAATACATTGCACACTAACGGGTCCCACCATAACATGAATTTCAAAAAAAAAAAAAAAACTGAATTAATGACGTGGCACGTCCTAGATTGAGTATTGTCTTCTAAATTAATAAAGATAAGATTTGATCTGTAATTTGGTGGTGGTATATAATTTGTAGTTAAACTCATTATTTTCCGAAACCTAATGTCATATGGAAAAACTAACAACTAAAATACAAACTTTATCTTAGTCAAATTATCTCGTATCTCAAAATTAATCTACACTTTTTACCACTTGTTAAAATAATAATTTATTCTTATTTTTGTTTTATTTATTTTTAAATATCTTAGAATTAATCTACACTTTTACTATTTGTAAAAATAGTAATTTATTTTTCTTATTTTCTGTTTTATTAAGCAATTTAGCTCAATGGTATTCAATAAGATTTTATGTCATGATCTACATGACATGCAATGTGTATTTAAATTTGAAGTTACGATTGTAGTTGTTATGAACGCGTGCCATCGGTATGAATGCACACTGTTATATTAAAATTTCCTCATATGCAATTAGCAATTTGACGTCTAAAAGATCTCTTAGTTGATTAGTATATAAACATACTACATCAACAGCACTACATTAACTCCTTAATTAACTCCTTGAGAAGTTCTTAAATAGATGGTGGTGTTATAATTCTAATTTGATAAGAGAAGATAATATAAAGAGAGAGAACAATATAAGAGAAAGCGAGCATTGTTATTGTTTATTATTCCATTTACATGTGCATATATATAAAGAATACAAAGAGACCTTTTGGTGAAAGGTAACAATGGTTGCTAAAGGATAAGGAGATGAAATGTTACAATGGTTGGGAATAGATACAATGGTTGGGGATGTAAGGGTATAATGGTCATCCACTATACATATTTTATAACACTCCCCCTTGGATGACCATTACCTGAAAAATACAATGTCTCACGATGACAATATTCTCCTAACACGCATAACAAGCTGCCTCATTAAAACCTTTCCATGGAAAACCCAGTGGGACAAAACCACGGATAAGGAAAAAGAGTACAAGCGTGTTAACTCCCCCTGATGATTATATAACTTGATATATCTTGATATAATCCATGATTTGACGTAATTTCTCGATTGTTGAAATAGAACCCATCGTGGTTGATAATAAACTTGATATCTTCAATCAATAGAAATCCTTGATAGTTTCAGTATCATATTTCTTCGGAACTCATAATTTGGATATGGTCATCATTTCATGATATATAACTCTTTGATTTTCATTTCAAAAAAAAAAAAATACCACCGCAATTTTGAGAGAAAATAATTTTAATTCTTCTCAATGGATGACATAACATTATATGCATGTCTAAACGTACCAATTGTCATCTTAACAATCATCATGATCATCATGACTATAGCGTATTAATGCGCTTATAGTGCTACCTCGTTAAAAACCTTGCTAGGAAAAAACCTATTGGGATAAAAAACCTAGTCGAAGGGAAAAAGAGTGCAGCTATCATTTCTGAATTCATTCTCTTCAGGAGAATCAATCTGATTAACAATTCATCTTTGAAAAATCATCGATCTTTCTTGCCAAATCTTATTACTGTATGGATTGACATCTTTATTATAGATTTTCGCTACTGAAATTCATTTATATATGAATTTCCATATGCTCAACTACAGGTTGAGACAACACAATTTATTCAAATAAACTCTTTAGTATTTTGAATATTCCCTTTTGGAACTAATCACGATAATCTTTCAATCGTATGGTAGAGGTTTATATTTATAACCAAGAGTTTTCAAAACTCAATTGATCAAGCATCATCATCATTTGATGATCGTTTATAAGAGGTTCCTACAGGGAGTTATCCCCGTTGGAGTGTCTTATAAGATAACATTTCTCCTTTTAATAATATAACAAGTTAAAACAATATTATGAAATATGTACATGCATTCATATGACATGAAACCTATTTTTTAAATAATATTTATAAAATAATGCAATGATGGATATATATAAAATCTAATATACAAATAATGTACTTATCTCTAAATGCACATGGTGATGACTCAATAATGCAACTGTACAGTTTATTTTCCAAGATTCATAACATATATTGACTTCAGGTCAATGTATGGACTTCATGTCCATGAGCTCATTTAATAAATGATTATATGTCAACAATTAAAATGGACTTAAGTAGAAGATCCCCATTACGAGTCCATAAGATATCGCGCGCAAATATATATAGGTTCCATAAATATATCGATATAATTTATCATCTTTTGATAATATCAAGATCTTTGTTCAATGATATCTGAATCTGAATATATATTTGGTACCATTATATTTATCTAGGCCATCTATTATCATTCAGATATCTGTGTCACTTCGGGAACACTCCAAATATAGCATTCTTATTTCATACCAACTGCTTCATCTTACTATTTATCATCTATTTCATTTTCATAGTGGAACCGTCAATTCATCTTGACTTTTATTGAATTACACTTCATATTCTGCACCGCTGACCAAGTCAACATATTGAGCATGGTCAAAGGTATCCACAGCAAAGTCAACGACTTAGACAGCCTAGCCGACGCATCTCATCGGCCTGTCACCTGGGTCTCGGCATGACAACCAGCCAGCCGGGGCACATATCCGCGTACTCATATCCAAGACCCCTCGGCCAGCCTGCCATAGGTCCATCGGCCGAGGGTAGAACGGTCTTTCCACCTGCTACCACTTGGCCACTTGGCCACTACGTGACAAAAGGTGAAAGCCTATAAATACTCCTCAACCTTCATTGAGGAAAGGATCCGAAAATTAACCTAATAACCACTATTCATCTGGTAATATTTTCCTCATCTCTCTACACTATACTCTTAGCCAAGTAACAACAACTTACCTCTCTAAGTTAACTGACTTGAGCGTCGGAGTGAGTACGCTCGGCCAAAGTCGAGCCCTCAGTTTGTTCATCGTTTCAGGAGACCGCAAGGAGGATTCAAGCAAGGACATCATTCTACGAGCTACGAGTGGTAACAAATATCTGCTCTGGAATTACACCCGGAACAATTGGCGTCGTCTGTGGGGAAAGACACTAGAAGCTAGTCACATTCATTCCCAAACAACAAAAAACAAAAACACAAAAAAAACCCACCCAAAAAGCTAAGAGGATGTCAAAACAACAAGAGGTGTTCGTTAATGACGAAACCGAGCCACACCAAGATGATACATTTCACCATTCTGGAGTCATACAGCCTTCCACCGGCGGAGTAATCCTACCGGAATTCGGAATGCCGACAATACCGGACACGCCGTCGCCCGCCAACCAGGTCACCATCATGGGACAGGTGGTTGACGTAGCAAAACTGAAGACGCTCCTGGACCTGATTGGGAGTGCGCCGTCTCACACTGTCACGCCGACAAGAGCGGCGGAAGCGATCCCAGAGACTAGGGCCCAAAACGTGACTCGAGGAACTTGAACGGAGCGCGGGAGAAGCCGACCCTATCAAGACGCCGGAGGAGCCCAAGGTGGTCGTGGTAAACATAAGCCCTTCTCGCACTCGGGAGAGGACGGCGTCGCCCAAAGACCAACGCGGCACACCCCGGAGGAACCGAGAAGCTCGTCTCGGGAGAGTCGGAGAAGAAGCCCAAGTCGGAGAAGGAGTCCTTCCCGCTATGAGGAGCGAGCCGGGACTAGGAATGCGAGGAGTCGGTCGCCGCGTGTCATTCGACACGTAGTCAAGCAGCCACTCAGTGATTATGTCCTTGACACCGCCGTACCAACTAAGCTGAAGTTGCCGGCGTTCACGTACAAAGGAGATAGCGACCCAACCAACCACGCCGAGGCCTTCGAGTCTTACATGTCGGTATGGGAGCAGCCCGACGAGGTCTGGTGCCGAGTCTTCCCGACAACTCTGCATGGGATGGCTCGGGACTGGTACAAGGGGCTCCCGACGGTTCGGTATCTTGTTTCGCCGACCTAAAGGACGCTTTCTTAGCCCAAGACTCTCGCAACAAAAGGAAGGCCGTGGAGACATCGGACCTCCTAACTATCAAACAGGAGGAGGGCGAGTCTCTACGAAGCTATGTGAAGAGGTTCAACGGCAGGATACAGCAGATTCGGGAGATCAACCCCGAACTAGCGGCTTTTTCATCGATGAAAGGCCTCCCAAAGGGAACCTTAAAAGACGAGCTCATCAAGCACGGGGGCCTTGGCCTAGACGCCGCTAGGAAGATGGCCGACCAGGCCATCAAGGTGGAAGACTATCACAAGACCTGGTTAGCCCCCGAGGCCGAGCCCTCGAAACAAAAAACCGCCGGGATGATAACCGGATGAGAGACGCCGTGACAATAATGGGTCACGGTCCGATGATAGGCGCCGTGACAATAAGGGGTCACGGTCCGATGATAAACGCCGTGACAATAACAGTCACGGTCGATAGATCCGCCAGAAACAGGACTCGACGGGCGCCGGGAGAGTTCGGGAATGTTTTACCAAAGGCATTACAATGACAAAACCCCTCTGATCGCATCGGCCGCCGAAGTCTTCGCCCGAGCGGGGACGAGGGCCGGAAGTGGGAACGGCCACCCAAGCCAAAAGGAGACGGTGACACGAGCCGATCGCGAGTATCACGGTTGCGCCGGTCACCTCATCGACAACTGCCGCATCGAAGAATGCCATCGAAGAGCTAATCCGGAAGGGAAGCCTCGACAAGTATGTGGCCAAAGGCCAAGACGACGCCGGCGGCTCGATAAGAAATCCGTTTTTCAACGGATAGGAGTGATCCATGTGGTCATCGGGGGAAATGAAAACGGTGGGTCAGCTCATGGGCACAAACGGCACCTGAACGAGTTGTATCAGGCCATCAACTTTGTGCCCAAAGACGGCGATCGCCCCGACATTCCCGATATGACTATTGGGAAGAAGGACTACGAGGGAGTCATCGCCCCTCACAACGACCCGCTTGTCGTCAACTTGGACATTTCCAACCACCTGGTGAAGAGGTGCCCGCTTGACACGGGCGCCTACACGAACATCATGTTCGGGAGTGCTTCCACGGCCTCGGCCTAAGAATCAAGGACTTGAGCCCCCGCACCCATCCGTTATACGACTTCTCGGGCCGGCCTCGGTACCCCCGGGTTCAATCAAACTACCGGTGATGTTCGGCGAAGGGAATGCGGCCAAGAATGTCCTAGCCGAGTTCGTGGTCATCGACGGCTCGTCCGCCTACAACGTTCTCGTAGGCCGAGTCACTCTGAGCGAGGCCGACGCGGTAATATCCATCCGGGCTCTTACACTTTTGTATGTCTCGGACCGGGGGGAAGCGCAAAAGCTCGTCTCCAAGGACGAGAAGGACAAGGTGGTCAACGTCCAGATATCTGCCAGAGGATGCAACATGCAATCCCTCAAAGTGGCAAAACAGTCAGAGAGGGGAAAAGCCCCATCCTTACAACAGGAAGACGACCTCATGGATGCAACTGACGTCTGACGAGGGGGGCGAGCCTTTAGGACGCTGGCGATTTTGCGAAAGCCTTGTATAGCGGCGGAGGTGTCCAAAACAGTTGTGGGCACCCCGACGCATGTTTGTATCTAATGTAGAATAATCTAAGTTTTCCCATCAAAGTGCTGATTTTTCCCGCAGTCATTATGAAGAAGCAGACGCCGTCTCATCATCAATTGGACAAGAGCGGTGGTCTCTACCAAGAAGCCGACGCGCCTCTCACACTGTCCTTCCGGCAAGAGCGGCGGTCGTGTCGAAGAAGCAGACGCCGTCTCATACTGTCAATTGGACAAGAGCGGTGGTCTCTACCAAGAAGCCGACGCCGTCTCACACTGTCCTTCCGGCAAGAGCGGCGGTCGTGTCGAAGAAGCAGACGCCGTCTCATACTGTCAATTGGACAAGAGCGGTGGTCTCTACCAAGAAGCCGACGCCGTCTCACACTGTCCTTCCGGCAAGAGCGGCGGTCGTGTCGAAGAAGCAGACGCCGTCTCATACTGTCAATTGGACAAGAGCGGTGTTCTGCATGAAGAAACGTAGCGCTGTGGCAGTCACCCCAAATAGTAGACGCTTCGGCAGTCACTTAAAGTGGTAGACGCCGCGTAACACGCTATCCATTAACGTACGCCGCTCACTTTGTCATAGACAAGAGCGGTGGCCTCCATGAAGAAACGTAGCGCTGTGGCGTGGCATCACCCCAAATAGTAGACGCTTCGGCAGTCACTTAAAGTGGTAGACGCCGCGTAACACGCTATCCGGTAACAGACGTCGACTCATACTGTCGTACCGACAAGAGCGGCAGTCTCCATCAGAAAGAAGACGTCGCAACAGTCGCGGCCAGCACGGTTGATAAACAAACAAAATGGATTGAAAGCGTTAAACACAGTTGAGATACACACTCTAAACTACCTCGGTCAAGCCAGGGCGAAAATCAAAGGAAACAAACTCTTGTTAATAATAACAGGTTAACAGGTGAAAAAGAATGGAGATGACAGCCGTCCCCATTGGGATAAGCCAAAACTCAGCCTACCAAAGTTGTACAAAATACAAGGAGAGAAAAGCAAAAGCTACAATCATGTCATTTAAAGCACCGAAGATGGCGGGGAAAAGGCTTGCTAATTGGCTCCCGAACAGTGACGATCTCTTTGTAAACTTGTTCTCATCAAGCAGCACATGGTAGTATGTGAGGAGCTGAAGCGGATCTGCTGTAAACTTGTTCTCCTATGCCTGTTGCTGCTCGCCATCAGCAGCAGTAGCCGCATCTTCTTCAATAGGCAACCCAGCAGCTTTCCTAGCAGCCTCAGCCTTGGCTTCAGCAGCATCAGCCGCCTTCATTCTCTCGGCTTCCTCCTTGGCCGCCCTAGCCTTCTCAGCAAGAGCTGCTTTCTCCGCGGCCGCCTCCCTCTCTACTTTCGCCCTCACCGCCTCCTGGGCCTTCTCCGCCGCGGCTCTCTCTTTGGCTTCATGCTTATCTTCAAGCAGCTCGTCATATTTGCCCCATGGAAAGGAACCATCAAGAGGGAAAAGCTCCCCGATCACCTCCCTAGCAGCTCCTTCGGCCAAATCCCGGAATTCGACACACATGTTAGGGAGCATGACGGTTTGGAGCATCTCAATGTCTTTCTCCTTTTGCCTGATGATGGCCTCTTTGCCTCGAACCACCTCCGCCTGGGCTGTAAACAGCTCCCTGGATTCGTTCCTCTGCCGGAGATAAAGGTCGGCGCGCCTCTGAACAAGGTTACACTTCTCCAGCAGCTTCGCAGCTTCGGCTGCCGCAGCCTCAGCCTTGGCCCTCTCAGCAAGGACCTCCTTTTCAGCGTCCTCCCTGAGCTTTCTCTCGGCCAAGAGCGCCTTCTCAGCATCTCCCCTGAGCTTCTGCTCTTTGAGGAGATCCAGCTTCGCCGACGCAGCCACCTGCCTAGTGGCATTGCGCTCATAAACAGCCCGAGCCACGGCCTTCTCCTGCTCCATGAGACGAGCACCGGTAACCACGCTCCACCTCGCCAGCTCCTTAATTAGCTTCGTGCCTTCCTCCATAAGCTGGGAGACGGAAACCTTCTGGGATGAAGGGACGGTGGTGACGCTTTGATCGACAGCCTGCGGCTGGGAGAGGGAAGCCTTCTGGGATGAAGGGTTGACGTTGGCGCCTTGATCACCAACCCGCGCAGAGGTCCCCTCCACCTGCTGCCCAATGAGAGAGAAAGCCGACAGAGGCTGGTCTGCAAAATTTTAATAAAAGCATCAGTATCAACATGTATCGACATATCAGAAAGCTTGGCTAAAGTTGAGCCACAGGATAGATGGTTACCATGTTTGGCCTTCTTGGCCGGGGAAGGCACTTCCACGCCAGCGGCAGAAGCTATCTTTTTCCTCTTGCGGATAAGAGGAGATCCCTCCGCATCAGAGTTCCCCTCATCGGGAATATCAACAACCTCCACCTTCTTAGGGGGAGCCGGTGTCGACGCCGTCGCCGCTGAAGACTGGGTTTTCCGCGTCCGACGCACTACGCCGCTGATCACCCTCGCCTGGGCCTCCTCCATGCTCAGACCTTTCAGCCGTTGCTCCATAAGGTCATTCAGCGACACCCTGCGGTCGTGGGCAGGAGCCTTGGGATGCAAATTAGCAACGGTTTTATCTTTGTGCAGCCCCATTCTACGGAGAATATCCTCGATGGTCCTTTCCAAAGTGGTCTCGTGAAAGAGACAAAACAAGATTTAAGTAGAGAAAGTAAACCGAAGTTCGAAAAACAAGGAACATTGAGAACGATGATGGGCCTCACACCGACCCCACCCACTCACCGTGCCGGGGGCGGTATGAGGCCGACATAGCAGAGCGGCTCATCCCGAAGAATAATCTGCGTCGGGGGAATCCATCTTTTCAAGACACCACTCTTGTCCACCTCAAAGAGCCTCATTGCCACCTCTCATCCTCCTTGAGATAGACACTGCCGGCATCCATTTTGAGCTTCGTCCGGGTGACCCACCTGTCGTGCTCGCCCGAGTCTCACACCGCAAGTTAACTCGCCGCTGGAAGGAGCGGGGCGCGGATAGTCATCCGGCACCTTTACGTACACCCACCGATCTTGCCAACCCTTGCAAGAAGAGAGTTTGTCGACAGAGACGTAACCCTGCTCCGTTTGCACGCTGTACCATCCGACGCGGCCAGAGATTGATGGCTTGAGGTGGTGAAGCCGGCGGAATAAATTCACCGTCGGGGCCTCTCCCTTGAAGAGACAAAGCCAGACAAAACCAATTATGGTCCTCATAGCCAACGGGTGCAGTTGGGCAACGGCAACATTCATGGCTCTAATTATGGCCATAACGTGTCTATTCAGCGGAAACCGGAGCTCGTACTCCAAATGCCGCATGTATACGCCGATATGGCCTGGTGGAGGGCAACAGACGGCCTGGCCCTCCTCAGGGATAACGATTTTGTATCCCCTTCCAAAGAAGAAATGGCCTCCGAAAAGTTTCTCGCCGGAACATCTGGCGAGCTTATCAGTCCAAGTACGGTCAAGACGGATCTTACAGACGTAGCCGTGGTCCATAACGTACTGCCTCCCCTCACTAGGACGAGGCCTTTCCACCTCATCACCAAAGTCATCACCAAAATCACCACAGGAATCATCATCCTCCCATTCCTCCAGAATTCGAGGATCGACTTCAGGAGAAGGGGACCTAGGGCCCCCCGACGCAGGTACACTAGGTCCAGCACCAGCAGAAGACATATTCACAACAAATACTAACAAAATAGAAGAGAACTTGTTTGTTTACCTCGAAGAAAAACACTCGCCGGATCGAAGACTAAAGATTGGAAGAAAAAGCAGCCCTTGAAAGTTTAGAGAAATGAAGATTTTGGGAGAAAATTTAAGAAAATTTGAGGAAATGAAAATAATGGCCAAAATCACGAAAAAAATGCCCTATTTATAGGGAAAAGCCCATGGAAAAGGACCAATCAGGGCACAGCCCATGAAGCGTCAGCCAATCAGCGAACAGACACGTGTCGGACATGCAACCGCGGAATGTCAATCGTTGCAACAGTTGAACGTCAATCAATGCAATAAAGAACAAGCGTCTCCAACACGCCAATTCACATCTCTTCGCCCATTCACCTTCCTCAACAAATTCCTAAATACATGCTCTCCGCCGGCCACCGATCGCCAAGTTAGGAAGCACACGGGGCAACCAAAAACAACCGGCACTCCCAGCCCTGGTCTCGGCCAGCGTCACATTCTTTTCCACATCGGATCCCCTTTACGCATCCATGTGGAGGGGGGATATGGTACGACCTAACAAAAACCACGCCGACGGATCAGAAGAAGCCGATGCAGAAATTTTTGCAAAAATACTTACGCAGAATATACGCTCAACGTACATCGGAGCCCATACCACGGCATAGACTACGCTGGGGGCAAATTGATGGGGCATATTCTGCACCGCTGACCAAGTCAACATATTGAGCATGGTCAAAGGTATCCACAGCAAAGTCAACGACTTAGACAGCCTAGCCGACGCATCTCATCGGCCTGTCACCTGGGTCTCGGCATGACAACCGGCCGGTAGGGGCACATATCCGCGTACTCATATCCAAGACCCCTCGGCCAGCCTGCCATAGGTCCATCGGCCGAGGGTAGAACGGTCTTTCCACCTGCTACCACTTGGCCACTTGGCCACTACGTGACAAAAGGTGAAAGCCTATAAATACTCCTCAACCTTCATTGAGGAAAGGATCCGAAAATTAACCTAATAACCACTATTCATCTGGTAATATCTTCCTCATCTCTCTACACTATACTCTTAGCCAAGTAACAACAACTTACCTCTCTAAGTTAACTGACTTGAGCGTCGGAGTGAGTACGCTCGGCCAAAGCCGAGCCCTCAGTTTGTTCATCGTTTCAGGAGACCGCAAGGAGGATTCAAGCAAGGACATCATTCTACGAGCTACGAGTGGTAACAAATATCTGCTCTGGAATTACACCCGGAACAATTATCATTCAGATATCTGTGTCACTTCGGGAACACTCCAAATATAGCATTCTTATTTCATACCAACTGCTTCATCTTACTATTTATCATCTATTTCATTTTCATAGTGGAACCGTCAATTCATCTTGACTTTTATTGAATTACACTTCAGGTGTATATGTATCAATCTGGTACAAAAATATTTTTGTTATATCAAATTCAAAACCTCTACTCAATGAATTTGATGTATAACATTATCTGAACTTCTGGTTCAGTAAGGGATCATTTCATATTTGTTTTTACCAGCTTTTAACTTACTTTTCTCCCCCTAAGGTGGTAAAAACTATAACCAATATATAGTTCAAAATTTATCATAACCACCTTAGACATCAATTTCTCATATCATCGATGAGATTTTACATGGGCATTTTTGTACAATAACAAAATATTTTGGGGAGTAACATATAATGCAGTTGGATTTTATATGTGCTGAATCACAATGCCCTACTCAGGAGATCACCGATTATATATAATAATCAAAATGTGATTTTTAATCACGAGAACTGCTTAGAACATTCAATATGTAGCTATAAGCCACTTCAATATAGCGTCAATCCATACATGAACATTTAAGTTCTTTATTCAACTCCGAGTAGTGTTTAGATCTCCAACATCACATATACTCAATCTCAGTGTAGTGGCTTGCCTTTAATAAAATTTATACACTAGAGAATTTCAGCACTTATCTTTTCTTTATGATAAACTCCAGGTTTATGAAAACGGGTATAATATGAACCCGGATGGCCTTAATTGTCACATCTAACCATTTCATGTCGACTTTATCAGTTTGCCCAGAATCCGTGTCAATCTTTCATAAGCATTGGTCGTGTTTCGAAAACTTCACTTATCACACGCCGCATTTTAAGTTGCTATAATTTCTCGTGCTAATCATCTAGTTAGCAATATTCGTATCATATAAACTCAAATTAAAAATTTCATATCTGGCCAGATAAATGATGTGACATAGGACACAACAAGTGTCTCATGTATGTAGGCAAGACTCATCAATATTCCTTCAGGGAACATGACTATATAACTCTTTGGGTATTTTTTTTATATATAATTTTATCATAAGATCAACAATTATAATTATCAACATATAATGATGACATACACATTCATGTAAATTGATTATAATCCAACTTATTAATCAATTATTCCCTTTAAGGGTGATGCAATATTCAACAGCTTTCAAATTATTGTATTATTCAGCCAATTACTTCATAATATATCATAAGTTGATCAAATTATCACTTTTATTCCAAGAGTGAAGTAATATCCACTTCTGGTGTGAAAAAGCAGCGTTTTCAAATGAACGCATAACACATGAAAATATCTTCATGCTCATACTTAACCAATGTCGTTGGTATATTTTGTCCAATCAAATCTATTATGCGTGCAATTCCATATTCACTTCAAGGCCAGGAATAATGGTCATTAATCAAATTTATAGTGTAATGACATATTCACTACAAGAGATAGTGATGGTAACCAATAGGACAAGGCTCACGACTATCAGGGCCGTCTCAAGAAAAGTGGAGGCCCGGTGCAAAAAAAATATGAGGCAAATTTACAAAATCAAAAATCAACTTCTCCATAAAATATTAATGCAAACTAAAATTATTTGAGGGTAGTTTTTATAACCAAATTCCAGAAATGACGTCGCGGCGGTCCGTAAATTAAAAATTAATAAAACAAAGTCCTAATCTCCACTCTTCGTCATTCCTCCAATACAAATGCATTACATTTTAGAACAATGTTGAAAATTCTTAAAGCAAATAAACCATAAGTTAATAATGAAAGAAAAATAAGACATTATCACACATAACAGAACAATTAATTAAAACTAGGAACGAAGAACTATTACCTCTTTCGATTATAAATCTCGGATTTTTATACACAATTGAACTCGACTAATATTACAAAGTTCGATTCAAATCTCTCTAAATTTTGGATGATTTGTGAGGAATTGATTTGGAATAATATATTTAAAGATTACAAAAGTAATGATATTATCAGTTTATGGGAAGATTAAAAGGCAAATTCAAGTTTTTTGGCAAGAGAATTAATTACTCCTTATTTGGGGAAGGAATTAAAGAAGGACAAGGAGGATTGGAAAATCGGAATAGCAGTCACAAGATACGCTGAGTCGCTGACTAATTGCTTTTAGTTTGTTTTTCCTTTTTTTTTTTTTTTTTTTTGCAATTATATGGATTGCCTAAGATTTGGGCCCCAAATTTTTTGAGGCCCAGTGCCAGTGCACATAGTGCGCTATGGGCTAGACGGGCCTGACGACTATATTATCTCGTTAGTTTGCCGAGCCACATGTGAAACAAGATTTCACAAATACTGTTTTAATCCACTTACACCATATATAATGCGTCTATAGGACTACGTTATTTTTATGAAAGATAAAATAATTCCATCCACATAACATGATATCTCATTCGTTACAAGGAAAGATTTTGAATCGGTTTGATATGATTTTCAAGTTTTAAGAGTATCTCATATTTTGCAAATATCCATGTATAATCCCGAGTTAATATTGCTCAAAATATAGTCATTACATGAAAAGTGAAAAATTTGTACACACTATGAACTTCAGGTCGCGGTTTTATTATATATCTATAAACACAATGAACTTCTGGTCAGAATTTGAATATTTGTAAATACCATGAATTTCAGGTCAGCGTATGAATTTCAAATTTTAACTCGTACATAGTATTTCTCATACCGAACTTCTAGCATATATGAGTCTCACATGACTTTTCATGAGATATTTTCTTTCAATGGTGGACGAAATTAGCTCAATAAATGTCGCATCATTAATTAGGCTCATTCTTAAGCCACATCTTCTATCTATACTTCAGGTAGAGTCTTTATGAGATATCACATTTACTATTGGGAATGGATTAAGATTTAGTTGAACAGGATTTATGACTTTTCAATCAGATTTCATTAATTTGTTCAACTAAAGGCGAACATAGGCGAACACGAAATCAATTCCGGAAAAAAAAAATTCTTTAATAAAGACCGCTTTAGCCATTTTAAACTCAAATATAGTTCATACAATCACAGTCGTGAACTTTTGGCCACGACCATTTACATGTGAAGTTCTGGCCACTTACAATTAAACAAAATTCATATAACGTTATCAAAATGTGTAGTCATAATTTCCACGGATACCAAGGAGGCGCCTCACATAAAATTTTACGAATGAAATCATGTTGTTACTAATATAACATACTGCAAGTCACATAATTAATTCTCATGATTAATGATTAAAACCCTTTACCAAACAAATGCAATATGTTCCATGAACACAATTAGCAAAGAAGAGGATAAATATGTCGCAGCGATGGAATCATGTGAAAGCAGATGCTAATTTACTTACACAAACCGCATTATAATTTAACATATAAACCAAATGGACAAAATGATTTGGTCAATATAACAAGTCATTAATAAAGATATATAAGAATAATGTACCAATAAAAATTGGAGGAATTTATAAAATAATTAAAGATTGGGAAATAGTGACCAATATTTATTATCAAAACCCAAATTGTCGTTGAACAAATAAAAACCCCTCAATGAATTAACAATGTTAATGCAAAAAACCAACATGATCCCTTATATGAATCAACTTGCAAATTTATAAATATCATTAATAATTATACCGAAATCCGAAAAAAAATAATCAAAGATTGCCAAATTACTAACATTTTTGAATATAGATTCAAAGATGCAAATGAATAATATCACTGAGACATGATCTTAAAATATCGTATATGTTATAATTCACACATGCCAAGTATATAGAGGTTCTAATATTCTCCAAACAAATAAACAATCACATAGTGCTCCTAAGCATTCGATCATCAACAATCTTGGGGCAATAAAATATTGACTCATGCATAAGAAAAATATATATACCTCGCACATCTACTATGGAATATAAAATGTTTAACTACGTTTAAACATTATGATTATGTGCATGAAATGATTATGTGAACAAATGAATTCAAATATACAAGTGAATGCATACAAAAAAATGAATCATAATCATAATAATATAAATTTAGTATAGATAGAAATACTTACAAATTAATTTGGTAGAATTGTTAAGTATGAATCGAAATCAAAGTTGAATAAATATAAGTTTGCAACAAACCTAAATTTGATGGTTCTCCCAAATTTGTTATCAATCTTGAATAGAGAATCGTGCTGATAACGTGTTATAATTCTAATTTGATAAGAGAAGATAATATAAAGAGAGAAGACAATATAAGAGAAAGTGAGCATTATTATTGTTTATTATTCCATTTACATGTGCATATATATAAAGAATACAAAGAGACCTTTTGGTGAAAGGTAACAATGGTTACTAAAGGATAAGGAGATGAAATGTTACAATGGTTGGGAATAGATACAATGGTTGGGGATGTAAAGGTATAATGGTCATCCACTATACATATTTTACAACATAACAGGTGGACTTTAGTTGTGCATAATTGACTCCGTATGTTATACAATGACCCTAATTTTCAAGGAAAATACTTGAGACAAAAAGCGTTCAGAAATTAACACAAAGATTGAAGTACTGCACGTGACTTGAGAGTAGATCTGGTCATCGTAAACATATAAGTTTGTGTCGTGTTTGTTTCTACTTTAAACGGGGCACTATAACTACCTCAACCCAACGCAATTACATAATAGGTTATTTTTCTCAACTTTAGCTTAGCTCATTTAATTTTTCTACAACCCAACCCAACCTATATAACCCATTGTCCCAAAAATACTTATAAGTTTGGTTGAATTTTTGACTCAACCAAAATATTTTATTACACTTTTATATAGATGGATTATTCGTGTTTCGTGTCGTGTCCGTATCAACTCAATTACTTAAATGGGTCACAACGTCTTAACCCTAACCCGCTAAAACCATCAATAACCAAAAAAGCGTAAATTTAATCATAAACACAATTATATTTAAATGGTAAAAGTTGTTAACAATTATGCTCATTCATGGACATGATTTACTCAATCATGGACATGAATTACCATTATACCCTTGTCATTTCTACACTCTCATTTTCCATCTTATTTCAATTCAATAAATTTCTCAATCTCTCACACCAACCACCCAACCAAACTAGCCACCGCACCACCGAATCACCACATCTCCTCTTCCATACCGCCGGTTATCCCCTTAAACCACCTACGCCAGTAGACCCATTCATATTCAAGTGTAATACTTAGAAAGTTAGAAGTAATCAAATTATTTCAAGGGCACTTAACAAATAAAGGAGCTAATGAAGAAGGTGCATATCAAACTCTACAATTTAATCTCATTGTTTCAAAATCTAAAAGAGCCGTCAACGAATTACTCCAAAAGAAAGAAAGAAAGTGTACTACATAAAAAACAAGAGTATGATGATGTAATGACTGATGATGGAATCAACAAGATCAGTATCAAATTACATGTCGTCTGCAATAATTTTTGAAAACCCTAATTTTTATAAAATCCTAATTTTATCTAACCCTAATTTAATTACTACAGAATTTATTTATCTAATTTGATACACATAATGAATTATTAAAGTGATAGTAAAATAAGAATCGTTATTTGATTATGAAAAATGAGATTAATAATGGAGTAATTTGATGATAATTTGGTTAGTTTTAAGAGGTAGAAAAAAGGAGAATTTTTTTGTTCATTAGAGTAAAAGGGTAAGATATGGAAAAATTATGGCAAAAAGTCCATGAAAGAGCAAAACTCGTACATGAATGAGCAACTACGTTTAGTTTTTGATTATAAGAACCATATCCCTTTCCTAATCAAATGGTTGTATGATCATAAAATATAAGGCTAAACACAATTAATATAAAAAAATAGTTCATCCAACATCAAGATGATGAAGGAATAATTGGAATAAAAAAAATCTAAGAGATACGTCAATAATTAAGATGTAGGTAGTAGGATTAATAAGATGTACTCCGTATATGTACCGGTGCAAATTTTTGTTTGAAGTCATGTACAACTCTGTTCCGTATATAGTTAAAATCCAACTCACTCCGTATATATATTGATTGATTGATTACAACTTCGACAATATACTTAACAATTTGGGAAAATTCTATGGTGTACCCTTGAGTTTTTGCGTTTTCCATGTTGTACCCCTACTTTTTTTTATATTTCACGGTGTACCCCTGAACTCTTTACTCCATACCGTATAATGACCTCTTTCAACACTCTCTTCACTCCTCTCTTAAACAATCGTTTTTTAACCTCAAATCTCATTGATTAACATCATATCATCTTCTTTTATGATAATAATCACAAACTAACTTTAATCAATTACAAATTACCTTTAATTCCTATTTAAAGAAGCAAAAAAAACGACATGAAAGTTTTGTGCATTTTTGGAAATGTTAGTTGATTATTAAGCGAGTTAGTGGATAATTGGATGGGTTAATAACTAAGCGGGCGTGTTAAGGAGTGATTGGTGCATGAATGAGTGAAATAGTCGATCAACTAACGAATTACGTTAACAAAGACAATTAATAAGGTCATGTTATGGACTATAATATAGAGTTTAAGGGTATGACATAGAATTTCAAAAAAGCAGGGGTACAACTTAGAAAACTCAAAAACTCAGGGATACACAGTAGAATATCCCTAACAATTTTACCTATTTTACGGACTACAATCACTTTCTATTTTACTTACTCGTTTTCAATTTAAAACGAAATAAAAAGGGATATGTATAAACGGGAATTCGTTTTTAAAATAATGTTTAAAAATAAAGTATTTGTCGTTTTATGTCGGTTTTGAAAATAAGCGGGAATTCGTTTTTAAAATAATACTCAAACCGACTACAAAAAGATAGAATATCTGCATAAACTATAAAAATATCACTACGGCCAATCCTTCGCTTCCGCAAATCTTCAATAACGATAGCACAATCACCTTCGATCTCAATTTTCCTCTCGCCCGCCTCTCATGCTTCACGAACACCATAGTATACCGCCCAAGCTTCAGCTAGTATCGGGTCCATTAATCCCTCCTTCTATCCCGTCACACTCCACTCCACCCGACCATCACCGTCACGACACACTGCCCCCCACCCAACACCAATTCCATCAAAGATACCAGCATCAACATTAATCTTTTTCAACCCTACTTCCGGTTTCTTCCAACCCACATCCCGAGGTTCCCCTAAGCTCCCCTCCGCATTACCTTCTAGTTCCATCATTTCCAACAAAAGCTCCCTCGTCCTCCTAACTACCATCTCCGCATTCCATTCTCCATCCTCAAAAATGGCTTTATTACGTCGTTCCCAAATCGCCCAGCATCCTGTCATTAATACCGTAAGTTCTCGTACACCCATACTCCTTAGTCCTTCCACCCATTCCATTCCTTCACTCGCGCAAACCCATTTATCTCCGGCACATCCATCAACAATCCATTCCACACCCTTCTCGCCCACCCACATCCCCGAATAACATGAAGACAAGACTCGGAAGAAAAGGAATACCTAGGACATACCTCATCAATCGAGCCAACCCGGGATGCCAAGTTACTCTTTGTGTATATTGCACCATTACACAATTGCCAAAAAAATACTTTTATTCTTGGTAGAACAGGTGCATTCCAAATTCTATTCCAGAGCGCCTTATTCCGCCCATCATCCGATTGCCCCACCATATCAATGCCATCCACCGTGAGGAGCTTATATGCTGACCTGACCGAGTAAGTACCGTCTCTTTCCGCATCCCAACACCAATCATCATTCAGCCGAGGCCATCTCAGTCTAATACCTAGTATCCGTGCTTGCTCAAACGGCAAAAATAAGGCTCTGACCTTCGTTACATCCCACCCCTCATCATCCTCTACCATCAACTCTGATACACGCATGTTCTGCTCTGCTCCCCTTCGAGGCGAAATCACACGACATGACTGCGTCCCCACAATCCACAGATCATCCCACACCCGTATAGACTTCCCATCTCCTACCTGTTTCCGAATTCCTAGCTCTAACACAGAACGAGCCTCCCATATACTTCGCCATGTATAACTAGGATTAGAACCTAATTTGGCCTCTATGAATGACGAATTTGGAAAATATTTACCTTTTAGAACACGAACCATAAGACTTTCATATCCGTCAATAATCTCCAAGCTTGTTTCCTCAACAAAGCCATATTAAATTTCTCTGTCACGAAAATCCATTCGTCCTTTGCATTTTGGTTTACACATCCTAGCCCAATCAACCCATGAAATTTTCCGTCTACCATTCTCCGAACCCCACCAAAATCGTGATACTATAGAACGTAAATCATCACAAAAATTAGCCGGCAATTTAAAAACGCTCATCGCGTATGATGAGTCATAATTATATACATATTTATACCAAGCTCTAGTAGTATTCAAGCTCTAGTAGTATTCGGTTTTACCAACTCCGGTAATTTCCAAGGAAAAAAGTTCAGACTGTAATTATCTTATGAGAAGCTCGTAGCAACAACAAAAACAACGGTGATTGCAAAAAAGTCTCAGATCATATGCCACACAGCAGGCAATGGTCGTCGAGTCGCTAAAAGACGACAGAAAGATACTACAGTATTACAGAAAAGAGATGCTTTCAAGCCATGACTTTGGATGCCTAACTTCACCCGAACAAAAGTCTCAACGAAATCAATTTCTCTTTATATGAAGCACGAAACATCTTTGTTTGAAGCGCAGCAAAGCCAAATAAATAAATTTATCAAAGAGCTAAATAGTTGCAAGGAAAGCAGAAACAAACGAGAGTTACTACTAAAACTAATACTCCCTCCGTTCCCAATAATATGTTTTATCTTTGATTGAGACGTAGGGGGTTATCAAGTCTCACTTGGCCTCGCCAACTTCACTGGGTGTTTTAGTAATCATCTGATCAACTGCATGCACAGTGTTTTGTAGCTCTTCCCATATGGCCTTGTATACCATTCTCTGCCTATTCACTGCTGATTTCCCTTCAAACGCTGATGATACGACGACAATGCTACCATCAAAATGACAAACAATTGGTTAAGATGGATAAAGATTAGTAAACAATATAACAAGTATACACAACCAATAGAATACACTCCGTATAAAAGAGCTGTATATACTAACGACAGATACTAAAACTAATTGTGCTAAATTTGTCCCAAGTATACCCGTCTTTTAAAGTTTAACTCCTTGAGACAAACGATGACCCTTGGCTATTCCTAAAGCTTTTCCACTTCACCTCCAAACATTGTTCCATCAAATGAAATAACGATACTGTGGTTTCGGCTTTTCGCTGATACCTAGACTCTTTGAACCTCTCCAAAACACAGAAAGGGCAAAGGCTTCACAAGCCTGAAAGCCAACAGCGGCCAATATGGCAAGATATATTACCACTTGAACACAGCTGAGATCTTTGAATCACCCAACACTTCTTTCACTCCACAAGTGATCTACTGAATAGCGGCATTAAGAGCAGACTATCAGTAAGGTACAAAAGGGTTTAAAGGTGGGTCAGACATTCTCGCTTGTTTACTTGCAAAGTTGCAATAGGACGTTATGCACTCAATTTTATGGCCAACAGAACTTTAACTGGTCTGTGGAAACTGCTAAACCATTGTTTTACGATATGCCTAAATTTCTCCCTCTTGAAGAATTGATTTTCGTTTTCTTGAATACAAGCATACAGCCCATATTCCGTAGCGCAGAATATCAATTGTCCAATAAATCTCTACTCTACTTTTCTCTAACCGTTTTTTATCATTACACGGTTAGCCTTCATGGCATATAATGTACATGGCTAGATACTGCATTTGCTCATTAGTCAATAAAATACACTAAAACTTCTGCTACATCTCTCAGTTCAGCTTCTACATGGATATACGGAGTAACTAATAACACAACTACATACAGAACTATGAGATAACGTCCGTCATACATTCCTGGTTTTCGTACCAAGTAGCTTAATGGCCACGGTCATCAATTCAGAATGACATCTAGAAATAGAAGTTTCATCCAAAATTTAACAAAGTATATGGAACCATTCAATTAACATTGATTAAGAAAGTAGGGATGCATTTAAGCGAATATATGTACATGCATACACATCAATTCAGGATTTCAAATATGAAAAAAGCACATAGTGCCTCATTGGCTCCCACAAATAGCAGGCAAGAGGGATGATGGGGGTTTCGAATGTACGCAGCCTTATGCATGGTTATCCACACCAAGGCCGTTTCCAACATTTCGCCTTAATTATTTCCCTTGGAACTGAGGTAAGAATATGCAGTTTGATCACAACCTTAACATTAATTTCCAGCTTTTCACTAAACACGGTAAATACCATAGAAAAACTAGAATACAGACAATACGCCGGCCTTACCTGACATGTCGTCCATCGCCATAAGCATCTTTGACAGTAACAGATTCCGCATTCAGCTCATCTCTAATCTGTTGACACAAATTTTTGCTCATATATGAGGAAACTAAAAATTTGCAACATTAACATACAGTTGAGAGTTGAGACTGACCATACAGCTACAATAACAGAACCTTAGTCCCAAAATGATTTGGGTCGGCTGACATGAATCGTCATTTAGAACAGTGAACAGTCACTGAGTGATCACAAACCTTACAATGCAAAGAGGTAGAAAGAAAAGAGTGGAAAGCAAATGAAAACAGAAACATAATACAGAAGTTTAAGCTAAACTCAGCTAGCAAAACTTCAGCATTCAGGCACAATACACACAAATTCTTGTGCTCCTTAACATCAATCAAACTTGGCTTCTACCCTAATTCCTAAACTCATATACTAACTATTTGTTGTAACAAACATCTCATAATTATAGCCCCTCTGGCCAGTGGCGGAACTAGGATTTGTCGTTAGTGAGGGCAAAAATTTGACAGGGAGCCAATTACTAATTCGAATAAGGTAAACTCGAAACAAAAATCGAATACTTTAACTAAAAATCTAATCTTTTTTCACAACTAGATGCTCAACCGCCCTCCGCGCCTGTTTATATTGTCCCTAATTAATCCGTATTCAAAACAATGTCGACTTTGACCAATATTTTCTCACAATATACGATAATTACAGCTATTACCCGTCCAAATTACCAAAAGGGCACGCAAAAAGTTGACTAATTTATCAGAAAACTTGAACAAATCAATAAAAACACAATTAATCAAAATTACAACAATAAAAAACAAATTAAACAAGAACCCACCTTGGTTTCCATGGATTGCATAAGAGGAGAATCAATTGATCCAGAATCATTAACATTGTGAGGTGTTGTAGCACGAAATCTACGAATACCGCCATTGTTGAGCTTAGTTAATGATGTTAATGGTGAAGAAGAGGGTGAAACTGAGGTTACGAGGGTTCGAACCCGGGTGGCGGAGACTTGAAGAATGGGAAGAAGGTGAGGACGATGGAGAATGGTGGAAGCCATGGTTAGGTAAGTTGGTCGTAGGAGGAGGTGCTTGGTAATGGCAGCCATGGTTATGGACATCGTCTAGGAAGAGCTGAGGCTGCAATTGATTTTAGTGTCTCTCTAATATGCGGGGGTGACAAACTAACAACCAGAGGTAGCAACTAGCAAGCAAGGGAGCCAATCGGGTCGGGTTTGGGTCGTTATAGCGTGGGTTATTTTGGAAATGATGCATTGGGCTGGGTTTGACTTTGAGTCAAGTTATTATCGAATTTAGTTACTTTATCCTAATTGAACCCGAGTGACCTCACCCGTTTTCGGGTAAATATTATTATCAGGACAATGCGAAGTAAAACTTCAACACGGTCTCATACTAAGATAATATGTGTTATGAGTCACGATTATATATACTTGCACCAATTTATATGAAAATTATTCCTATGTGAAAATGGATTATATTTAGGAAAAAATCGACCTTTGTTGAAATGAGGTTCTTTAGCTAAATAGGGTTTATTTACAATCGAAGATCGAGGGATTGTTGAAAGGATCATGATGCTTGGTATGTTGTATTTTATGGAGATAATCGGGTTTGGGTATCTACTGTAGATTAGCATTTCTAATTTAAGTTTCATTAGATTCAATGGATGACCGTAGCGAAGCGATGGTAACACTTATAAGTTATCATGAACCTTTTGAAAGGTTATTATTGAAAATTGTTCACCTAGTGATGAAGTCTGGGACTCTGGGTAAATTTGATGATTATCGTGGTTATTTATTGACAAAAAAATTTCACCGTAAAATAAAGAACTTTATTTATGATTGTACATCTGATGTAGTACATCAGATGTTATAGTTTTTGAGCATTAATATAAAGTTTTTGAGTTTTAATCTAAGATTTTTGAGTTTTATTTTAAAGTTTTTGAGTTTATTTACTTAAACTTTAATCTCAAAAAATTACATTATAAATCAAAAAAATTACATATAAGCTCAAAAAAATTTGATTTCTGACATCATAAAACTAAAATGTAATTTATAAACTCTATAATACTAAAAAAAATACACAAAAACTCAAAAAGTCATTAAATATGATGTAGTACATCTGATGTACAATCTTTTTTCTCCACTATAATGAATCTCAAAAATATTTAAATTTTTTAATCCATTACTTTTTTTTCTTTTTTCTTTTTTCTTTTTTATTATTACTCACGTACTGAGTACGTATTATCTTCATATAAGACGGTATCGATCCCGATATGGTAAATACCAACTACCAATTCAAGTCAAGTAGTCATCAACCCTACTAGTCTCTTTACAAAAGATTTGGTAGTCAGAAAAACACCTGTGCTTCAGTCCTCCATTGCTGCTGCACCTTGTTTCTCAATTAAAAGTAAGAACACTCTCATTCTCACTCCATTTTCTTTCAATTTCTTTAATTTTCTATCATATAATTAATAATTTACATGATTTTATGAATTTAATTCCTTTTCAATCAGTATTCTCTATCAATTTGTTTAACTGTAATTTATCTACAAACCCATGTTTGTTAAAGTTAGGAACTTTGGAGAATCCTAACCCCTCTTTTTTTTTCTTTTTTTTTTCTTTTTTTTGCATTTTTTGGGTTTTCAATGCAATTAATTCAAAATGTTATCATTTGATTATGTCTCTTACTTTGTTCTAATTTTTTATTTAATTGTCTTTAGTTGTAGTTTTCAATTGTTCTCTAGTTTACTCTATTACATTCGATCACCCCTGCTGAAATTTTCCGTCTCTTATCGTCAAATCCTGGTTCCGCCACTGGGTATAATGAGAAATTAACTGGAACTCTATGTTTGTTGTTCATGATTCACTGACAATAATGTTTAGTTGTTGACAAGTTATTTATGTTTTGCAAGATGTTTTCTTGCTCATTTTGCTTGCACAAAGCGTCTTGCTTGTGACGGATTAGTGTCCGTCACAAGCTGAAGACGGATAGTGTTCCTCTCACAATAAGACGAGTGGGAGGGCAAGGTGTGGGGAAATGGAGCAGCCCATGGATAGTGCCACTTGCATATTGTGAGAGGGACACTATCCGTCTTCAGACCGTCTTCAATGAGAATTTGTGTTGTAACTAAAGGCAGTCAGGATGCTCAAAATGTGTCTCAGTTATCGAGATTATCCGACAATACTGTTAAAAGTCTTGAAAGTAAGCCAGCTAAGTTCGTAACACAATATTCTAGAGAGTGTTGTATGAGACGGTCTCAAATGTTAGACACTGAGAGTCTGAGACCATTTCCATATGTTTCCGTCGTTTAATTTCATGGTAAATGGGTTGGCCGCTCAAAGAAGACCTTCTGATATAGTTTCTGTATGTTCTAGGTGTGATCAGATGTTAGGCCATTTCTAAAATCTTGAGAGGTTAATTTCAGTCTCGGATAATTCTGTGGCCCGAACTCCCCAGTTTGAGAATATTTGATTGACAGTCAAACAATTTCACACTTGTTAATTGACAGTAGACCCAATTTCAGAAAGGGAAATGATGGTTGTTTTGAATGTTGATGGTTGGTGTTGAACTGTAGGCTGACAGGATGGACGATGATCAGCGTATGAAAGGCGATAAACTAATACTAAAAGGGTTGATGTTTCATGGTAATCATGGAGTTTTACCTGAAGAGAGAACCTTGGGTCAGAAATTCTTGGTGGATATGGATGCTTGGTTGGATCTCCGACAGGCTGGCTTATCTGATCGCTTGTCAGACACCATCAGTTATGCTGAAATTTACAGGTTATCGTGTTTCTACTGTCAGTGCATTTTTCCTGTTGGCTAATACTTAATATGTCCACTGATTTGTAAGTCCTGTATGAATCGGCAGCATTGCGAAAGTAGTAGTAGAGGGAACACCTCAGAACCTGTTGGAATCAGTAGCAAACAAAATTGCCTCAAGCACCTTTGCCAGGTTCCCTCGAATTTCTGCTATCCGTGTTAAGGTTGGAAAACCACAGGTTGCAGTTGAAGGACCAGTTGATTACTTGGGGGTTGAGATTTTCCGGACAAAAGAAGATTTCTCAAGCAGTGATTAAATTGATGACAGTATTCATTGTAATGTTCAATATGAATTCGGAATAACACTTCCCGAGAGTGTTGGTTGTTAAGTTCAAAACGAACATGTTTTTGGTGCAAGATGCCGACTTTTCTTACTGTTCCCTGCTGTCTTATTGCTTAATCATGTAAGCTGCCAGCACCAATATGACTGAGACTCGTTTATGATTCACGGGTATAAGACGGTCTCACAAATAACAAACATGAATCACTAGATTCTGCACCAGTCACTAGACCCTAGGTTTAAAATCTTGGCCGAGTTGTATCGTATCGGCCGAGTTGTATCGGATTTTCACTCTACCGATACGAGATATCTCCCGAGATATCACCGAGATTCATCGCGATCCGTCCGCGACAGCTAGTTAAGGACCGGTTATACCGCTACCGTGACTACAACCGATACCGAGATTTAAAACCATTATTATTTTATTGTCACTTGGTACATCTTTGACCTTGACGTGGGTTCAAAAGCAGATAACATTTAAAATTAAATTTAAAAATACCGTTGAGACTTTTTTTACCTTACAAAAATATGAACATTATGACATTGATGTCTGAATTGACTTACAAGGTTTCAAAATGGAAAAATAAATAAAAATATAACCACATTATAGCTCCAGTAGAATTCGGTTTTACCAACTCTGGTAATTTCCAGGGAAAAAAGTTCAGACTGTTTACAATTATCTTATGAGAAGCTCGTAGCAACAACAAAAACAACGGTGATTGCAAAAAAGTCTCATGTCATATGCCACACAGCAGGCAATGGTCGAGTCGCTAAAAGACGACAGAAAGATACTACAGTATTACAGAAGAGAGATGCTTTCAAGCCATGGCTTTGGATGTGTGACTACTTGCTTTGTTCTTCCTACCCCAGATTGGTGTAGTTTCAATAAGCTTATGTGGGACTAGTTGTCTCTCCCGTTTCGTGAGCTTCTTGAAATTGTGCACCTTAAGTTTCGCAATTGTAGCTTCCTCTTCTGCAGTCGATTCTCTTACCACCACCGTCAACCTACACTCTGGTTTTACCATTATTCCATGTCTCATTTTGGCATGGTAACTTAATCTCTTTTTGCAGAATCCTTTACCTACATAAGCTTCCGCTGCAACAGACACCAGCAAAATTGACATAGTTATATGAATGTATGCTAGTACTCTAATAGTTATAAGCACATGAACTTCCGGAAACACAAAATATGAACATTTAAGTTCATTGATTCACGTCCTCAACTAAGTCACTTGGACGCATGTGGCACTTAGAGTCTGACGCACGCTTCAATTTGAACCAAAAACTTGAGAATTTGCATAAAATAACCAAGTCTGAGGCTAGCACACACAGACGAGCACCCATTCACAAGTTCTTAGCATTATTCACACTTTTCAGCATTTTCCAACAATGTTGTGGTTAATTACATTGCACGGTGAATTCCTAGAGAGACTTACCAACCATAAGCCGATCTGAGTCTAATCCATGATTGTGAACGGCATTTGCACGAGCAGAATGAATCACCTGCATGGACAAAAAAAAAGAGTGCATTAGAGTGAAAATAGGAACAAAGAGTAGCATCTAAATTTCTTAAGAGATCAGTTGAACGTGCACAAATAAATATTCACATTCTAATCTACAAAGCAAAACAAGATGCGTATGTGAGATATTCATTAGTCTAGCTACATATAAAGGGTGCATCATAAACGATGGAACGAGTTGCTGTACGTTTTTGAATCATTCTAGCCACAACATTCTTATTGCAGTTATTTATGTCTCAAGGGCTACTGCAAATGGTGAGGTAACACAGAAGCTTTCACATGACCAATAATGACAATTATGTTAAGAAGCGCATTGAATGAGTGCCACTAACAAATAACAATATCATTACGGGCTTGTTTGGACGAAAGGTTTTGGAGGGAAAGGAAGGGGAGGTGAAATGAGGGATACAAAATCCCTCATTTGGATAACAAATGGAGTAAGAGGGAAATGGAGCAGGAGAGATTTGGAGGGATCCATTTTCCCTCCTCCAAGCGTAACCAAAATCTGTCTGACAAAGGAGAGATTCCGAGGGGAAAATCCAAAACCAAAGGACAGTGAGTCTTTAGCTCCATTGGAAATGAAAACGCTATCAACTGTCCTAGATTTTGCAGATAAAACAGAAATACGATCATTTAATATTAAACTTAAACTCAATGCTATATGAGAAAACCTTTTGTCTTTAGTCTTTCCAGATTCCTGGCCACATTTATCAATCTAAATTTGAGCTTTCATACAATGTTTAATATTGCCATATTGCACTTCCACCAAAAGTATTCCCAACACCAAATATCATTTTAACTGGATAAAAGGGAGACAAACCTGATAGACGGTTTTAGAAGCTCGCTTCACGGTCACTTGCAGCTGCAATAATGCGTCTTCAACCCGCATTCCACGGACTAAAGTAGCAACTAGATTTACCTTTTTCGCGCTCTAGAAACACATTGAGAAAAATCATTAGATAGGCTCTGACATTGACTGTTATGCGCCAGTGAATTATTCAATATGCTCGTGTCATTGACTTATGTCCAAATATCATTACAGGCTTGTTTGGATGGAAGGTTTTGGAGGGAAAGGAAGGGGAGGTGAAATGAGGGATATAAAATCCCTCATTTGGATAACAAATGGGGTAAGAGGGAAATGGAGCGGGGGAGATTTGGCGGGATCCATTTACCCTCCTCCAAACGTAACCAAAATCCGTCCGACAAAGGAGCTAGTGGGGTGATAGGAATCGAAACACAACCTGAAACAAAAAAGTCCAATATAATACTCAAAATATACGGCAGAAGGAGCTAGTGGGGTGATAGGAATCTTGACACCGAATAGATGACAGAAGTAAAATTTAATTGCTTGCACTAAACTCTTTTTAGAAAGACAATTCATCACAAGAACAAGATCTATGATAGTCTTTGAGCACAGCCAAACTCTACAATGAGAAAAAAGAACTGTATTTCCTTACCTGCTTTATTCCCTTCAGAACTGCTTGAACCTTTTCCTGCTTTGGTTTCACAGGCTGGTTTTCAGCTTGACTCTCACTCTCCGCACCCTTGCCTGACGAAATTAGTAGAGGAGAAGAGATCGGCTTTGCATCATCCGAAAGCAGTGTCCTTGATGTGGAAATTCCCTACATTAAGAATTAAGAGAATTATCGGCTCAGTATCATCGAACAAACTAACCATTAGACAACCGAAGACTCCTTAATATCTATGTTAATCAAGTATAAACTGCCACAGCATTAGGACTGTATTCTGAACCTCAATATCAATTTCCCAATTCTTGCCGACACCCCGTTCAACAATCCCACCGCTGTCATTATGGTATACTATTTCCTTGAACAGTAATCCAGGTCAAAGTCCTAACCTTTCAGTACCCCAAATACATTATATATTAACCCATTTCCAGCAACATCTATGTAACATCTAAGTATCTACCATATAAAGGGCAGCAAAATAAAACCGACAAACTCGAGATGCCAAGGAACCAATCTTACCAGCTGTTGAAAATATTGATGAAGGGGCCTTGGTACACTTTCTGAAGGCAACTTCAATGCTCTTGATTCGCCTAAACGACGATAAATCATCATAATCAGAAGAACAACAATCAATTCAAAACTCCATGATCACAAATAGATAAATTTACTAAGCAAGAAATGATCTTTCCAGACTAATCAAATCCTGCCTAAAATGTAAACAACAATATTACCCCAATGCCTCACAAATTGAAGGGTAAGAGGGTCGGAAGTACGCAGCCTTACCCCTGCATAACACAACGAGGCTGTTTCCGAATGACCCAAAATTAAAATGGTAACTTAAATTAAATACAATAATGTAAGAAATCCCACCAAAATTAAGGATAGATGAACAAGAGCTAGAATGAAGATTGCGCAAACTTCCATTTCCAATCAAATTAGGTTCAACCCTTTTCCCAAATACATTGATTAAGCACTTCAATTGATTCTGCCACCTCATTTTTCCCAATTAATTAAATAAATTCAGCAACTTTTTATTCAAGCATCAACAAACTGCAAAAGGGTAACATAAATCAGGGAAAATAACACAAACCCACCAAAAATTAGAGGGATTTAAATCAGGGAAAAGGGGCAAAATCCAGAAGAAAATACAATTTAAATACCTGATTGAAGGGGACGAAATTGCAATGGAGTAAAGGAGAGTACGTGAGGGGAGAGTAGAAAGGTAAAGTGGGAGGGTTTTAGGCTTTCTGGGTTTTACGTGTTGAGTACAAATGATTAAAATTGGCCCAAATCAATTGAGATTGAGACAGTTAGAACGGGCCCTAATCTAAATACCATACGAGCGTAATTTTTGTAGAAGACGGTCTTTTATTTTGGTGTTTTTTCGATTGTGTTAAATGAGATAAATGGATAATATTAAAAGGAACGAGGATATAATATACGAAGTAACCTCAACCTACGAAGTAAGAAGCGATGTTTATACTACTGACAGTTCGTGTAATCCACATGAATTAGTTAGGGCCAGCTCATGTGAATTATAGGAACTCGCCATTTTCCATTTTTTATTTTTGCGGTTGTGTTTATTGTGTCGAAATAAATGATCTGGAAAAAAAATTGCCTAAATCAGTCACCCAAGTGCAAGGTTCATTATATTCAAAAAAAATTGCGTTCTTAATCATCAGTTTTATTGAATCATTGTTGTATTTAGTTATCATTGCTGTTAATTTTTCATTTAATAATATACACAAAAATTAACGTAATTCAACGCATAAAAATAACGTAGGACAAACTGGCGAAATCGAAAATTTTTATAATGAATAAAATAAGGGTGTGATGAGTAAAATAGAGAACATGATATATAACAATTTCATTTTCACGTAGCTGCCTCATGTCATCTAGATCACTTCTAGTCATTTCTAGTTTGAGTCGGCTTCGAATTAGGTAATCTCCGATTTAGGTGGTTTGAGTGTCGGACATCAACCAATCAATTATCTTATTCCTTAAACTCTGCCTAAAAAGCACGCACCCTTTCACTACCTAACATATTTGTGTCGACACTATTTTAAAGATACAAACACAAATACTTCCTTCATTCAACTCCACTCTACCTATTTCACTTTTGTACACTATTCACAATTGTTTATTTAATTTCGATTTTCTCTCGATACGTAAGTGGAAATATATTCATGTGGGATCTCGTTTGATTCGTCTTTACGAGTACATTAAAAATATCTAACTTTTATAATTTTTGCAAATACGTAACTAATGATATTTAGCGCGTAAAACACGCGTTGGCAAACGTGAAAAAAGAAAGTGGTAGAGTGGAGTTGAATGGAGGAAGTACACAATAGTCAAAAATATATCTGACACTTGACAAACCGTGTCTAATGACGATCTCAGCCAGGCCTAGGACACCCGTATTCAAAACTAAAAAAAAGTGTGTATTCTTCAATTCTTTCATTTAGAGCGTGACACGAGACAAAAGGCTCAAACATGGTAGAAACTGAAAATGGCGAATCACTCACCACAAGACACTGGGATGAATGAAAAGGGTTTTTGGTACACTCGATTTTCATATCTTGAAAATTACTCAAATTTGTGAAACATGATGCACCTTTGCCTTCTTGGTGTAATGCTGATGTTGAAGCTTTTATTGCCATGGACCTACTCACCTACTGTATTCTCTCATTCTCTCAACCCTTCTGTTTTATTTGATGGCATTTTCTGTTTACTTGATTTGGGTTTAATTGTGATGGCTGGCGGAGCCAGGATTTATAGTTAGGGGGCGAAAGAGTAATGCTATAACGTGAACTAGGTGCGAGCGCCTCTGCTAGCCCCCTTAGCTCCGCCACTGCTTGTGATTGTTGTTTTTCAATGTGGGAAAGTTGTATTTTGTGTTTTGATTCCATTTCTTTTTGCATTTGGGTATGAAAGTTGCGTGCTTTATTGATGTCGAGGGAATTTTGGTTGAAATTTGTGTGTTTTGGCCTTTTGGGTGACTTGTGAATTGTGTGATTGCTGTTTTTCTTGTGGGAGAGTTGTAGTTTGTGTTTTGATTTCATTTTTGTAATGCTTGGGTGCGAAAGTTGCGTGCTTTATTGATGTTGGGGGAATTTAGGCTTGCAATTTGTGCCTTTTTGGCCTTTTGGGTGACTTGTTTTATGATCAATTGTAAAATTTGATGAAGGGAAGCTTGTATTTTGTGCTATATGTTATAGCTCATTGAAAAGGAAGCTAATTGATTGATAAAGGTGGTGATTTTGGAGGAATATTTTTTTTTTTTTGTGAGGTGGTTTTGATGGGTAGTAAGAAAAGGGGATTACTGTTAAGCAAAATCATAGGTGAATAAACGGGATTCGAACACTCTATTAAGTGATCACTGCTGATATTATGGTTTGAGTTTTTTAGGTGAAATGTTGGATGGACTATTTTGATGGATTCCACTAGTTATTGTTGGATAGGGTTTGAATCTTTGATTTGATCCTCTATAGTTCGATTGTTCGAATAAAGGTTTAGTATTGCTGTAAACATGTATCATAAGCATACTCCGTAAATTGTGTGAATTTTGTACATAGAGGTGGGAAACCTACTAGGTAAAATGTTGTCAAATTCAGATGTTATGTAGGACAACCTATAGAATACTCTCATGCTTAGTAGTAACCTGTAATTGTTGAACGACAGGATCGGAAAAATCTGACTATAAGCTATCAAGCAATATTCTTTTGTCTATGAGAAGTCTAATTTTCGGACTACATTTACCCCGTAATGTTGTGAGAATGATAGTTGGTCTATGATTTTATTATTTATGTAGATCGTGTCGTGTTTTTCTCTGAAGTTAGTTAAGTCCTAGAGATACTTTTTATTTCTTAGTTCACTTTCACATTATGTTGTTTGCAGCGAATGTGTTTACCAACCGAGTGTATGAACTACCATTTTGTCTTTTTAACTGCTTTGCTCTTTTTACACATTGCTTGTTTATGGTCATGTGATTGGTATATAAAAAATTTCACCCTAGATGGATCGAAGGAACTAAAACGTACTGTCACCTTGGGTGTCATCTTACACAACTTCCCGATTGATATGGGATTGATACTGTACAGCTATTGGTTTTATTATTTTACAGTACTTATTGAAAGGTAATGAACTTACGACGGTGTCTATTACTTTTCTGCCAGCTGAGAGCTGCTAGGGATGTAGTAAAGTGTACAGCCTTGTTGAAGCCTTGGAGGTGCTGTTGGAGCAGTCTCAACTGCAGGTTGCATGGAAATACCCGAAGAGTCCTCACGGTATGCTTTACATTTCTTCAACTTGGTAGACTCTTGTGTTTGTTGCTTTTTTTACGGATCGATGAGCTGCACGATTCTCTGCCCTCATACTTGTGTAGTTGTGTCTCGTTTAATTATGTTGGCAATCGGTCTTTGTGTAATTGTCTGCGATCGAATCACCCTATCCCCACCAATGTCAGGGTGACAGTGGAATATTTGTCAACTTCTTTTGAAGAAAATTCATACCCTAGCAGGATTACTAATAAGCCTGAGCTAAGCAAAAGCTGGTAGTCTATGTAAATGTCGGTCGAAAATAGAAATGCTGACTAAGAGGCCAATTGTGGTTATAATCTGAATGCTGAATTATGTGACTAAAATCTACATCATAGAAGAAATTTTTTTTAAGGCAAGATGCTGCTAGAGCTAGAGAGGCATTGTGAGGATATTTCGTTTAGGTTTGATAGCCACTCTAAAGGGATCCCTCGGGGATATGTTCTATTTATGTGCAGAATGATTCGTGCAATTTGTCTATTACAGAGTACTGCCTGAGGAGTCGTTTTTCGCTGATTGATCAAATTCGAGTCATTTGTTTGGGTAGAGGATGAGATATTTTGCGATGTAACATTCTTCCTAATTTATCCAACTGCTCTTTATCTTGGTGAGACAATAGAGGTTTTGAACTGGAAATGTGTTCAGTATACGAGATGCTGGAGGATATGCACGGGTTAGCATGATCTAAGGGGTTTAAGAGCTGTACAATCTTATCATCTCTCAATTGAGGTGATTGGGCAAGCAAGAGAGAAAAGTAGAAATAAAACATGCAACGACACTTGTCATATCTTGGATGATAATGTTCTCCTATAGTTATACGATTAGAAGAACAGGTTGCTGCAAGTGTTCAGTGTACGAGGTGCTTAAGCATGAACAGAAGCTAAAATAGGAAGTTTGTCATTATTTTGTATCTAATGTCCGAGGAAAGTATTGACGCATCTGGTTTTGGGATCTGTGATGATGGGTCAACCGTCAGGGTGCTATTCATTATTTCATCGCATCTGTTGTTGGTGCGCCTATGTTACTCTGACTCTCCATTTCTGTGACATACCCGTGTTCAAGATGGCAGTCAAGTATATGTGTATTGAATCCTCTAATCCGACACTTGGCCTAAAAAAGGAGGACTTCCATAGTTGCATGATAAAAATGAGGATGATACTAGTGTTTGATTGTTAGAATCATATCTTAATTTTTTTTTTACTATACTAAGCCTTAATTCTAACTCCGCCTGTGAGTGTTTTCGGGCATTCACTGCCGGTCCCAAGCCCGGATAAAGGAGGAGGGTTGCGGTAGGTTTGTGGCAGCCAGCATAAAAACTTAAGTCACATTTTATGGACATGAATCGGAATTTGAACATCGTTGGGGCGTCCACCCATGGACGGTTCCAAAGGATGATTCATGTCAGCCGACCCCAAATCATTTTGGGATTAAGGCTCTGATGTTGTTGTTGTTGTTGTTGTACTAAGCCTTAATTCTCAAACAACTCTCTCTTTCACCTAACAAAATTTTAAAACTTTACAGAATTAATTATTTTCTTTCAAGAACATATCTTTGTACCTGTATCCTCATTTTACAACGTTCTTTCCATGTCTCAAAGTTTATGTCTTGGTGAGTTGATACTTGAATATGCACCCTGTGTCCACGCCCGTTTTGCAAGTTTGAGTAACTTGGGTTTTTGTCCTGTGTAAAGTTAGTTGCCCTCTTAGCTGTGTCTTCTGGTTTCTTCTCTTCCAGGATAGTTGGCCTTTGGATGTAACCTCATTTTATTGTTCGTTTTGGAAGAATACTATGGAGTGGTTCTGAATCTTCTGATTCTTTTAAAAAGTTCCCAATATGAGTAAAAGGAGACTATGAGAGTGTCATTGAATTTCTTCGTGATTGAAAGTCATGGTCCTGGTACAATCTCTGCAGGTACGGTGCAGCCTTGCAGGAGCAGTGTTCGGATGGACATTTGAAAATGAAGTTGCAAATCACACCTTACAGCTATACTATTACTCACTGGACACCATGGCAGCGCAAACCAAGTTCACGGAATAGTTAGAGACCAAAACCGCGGGTACATCTTAGATAAGCTGCCGTATGACCAGCTCAGCTTAAACTTGTTTCTCGTTCAAAATAAAAGGTACTAGTCCATTTCTGCTCTGACTTTCCAGGTCGCTTTTTGCTTCTTGATTTCATTGAAATGGCAAAGCCAAAAAATGTCTCCCAACATTATTTGTTTTTGTAAATGAGCATGATTTTGTTCTATCCATTACTGGCTTTTTCTTACAAGAATAAAGAGGTAAAATCATTAATATCAATACTTAGGTTTCTTTTTAATCTTTCGAGGATAAATATAATAAATTCTTCCGAGGTGAAACTACAAGTATCAAATTTCGAAAATGTTATTTACCCTGTGATACATGCATACAATCAGAATGCTTTCAAGTGATCCACGATGAAAATTGTGTTACAAGTTGCATCAACCGATTACTATTTGATAATGCAAGTGAGTCATATTGTTTTACAATAACGAGTCTTAACCTCGTCAAATAAAGAACTCATACAATCCTAAAATGTCCAAAAAAATTTACCCTGTTCATTTTAAATTCTTTCTGCACTGATAATTAATTCTCAGCTTCCTATTCTCTGAATGTTGGTTAGCATAGTTGCTGTAAGACTCTTTTTGAAAGAATAGTTGCTGTAATACTTGCAACTTGATGTAATCCTTAATTTATTGGACCTGTAACTTCTTTAAATGCAACCACATTGTGCAATGTGCAATACTGCAATCAACCTTGATGTCACATGGAGCTATATTTGTGATTCAGAATATCGCAAATTATAGAATAAGACCGACCGTCTTATAGTGTAAGAGTGGTCGTTTAACTGGTTAAATATTCATTTATTATATCAATAATAGATAGACGAGTGTTTTTAAGCAAAAGGACTGTGTCGCACTAGAAGACGGTTTTACGCTACTAGCCAACTAAAGGTGGTGATTTTGGAGGAATAATCTCTTTTTTTTGTGAGGTGGTTTTGATGGGTAGTAAGAAAAGGGGATTACTGTTAAGCAAAATCATAGGTGAATAAACGGGATTCGAACACTCTATTAAGTGATCACTGCTGATATTATGGTTTGAGTTTTTTAGGTGAAATGTTGGATGGACTATTTTGATGGATTCCACTAGTTATTGTTGGATAGGGTTTGAATCTTTGATTTGATCCTCTATAGTTCGATTGTTCAAACAAAGGTTTAGTATTTGAGGCTGTAAACATGGATCATAAGCATACTCCGTAAATTGTGTGAATTTTGTACATAGAGGTGGGAAACCTACTAGGTAAAATGTTGTCAAATTCAGATGTTATGTAGGACAACCTATAGAATACTCTCATGCTTAGTAGTCACCTGTAATTGTTGAATGACAGGGTAGGAAAAATCTGACTATAAGCTATCAAGCGATATTCTTTTGTCTATGAGAAGTCTAATTTTCGGACTACATTTACCCCGTAATGCTGTGAGAACGATAGTTGGTCTATGATCTTAGTTATTTATGTATATCGTGTCGTGTTTTTCTCTGCAGTTAGTTAAGTCCTAGAGATACTTTTTATTTCTTAGTTCACTTTCTTTGCAGAATTGCAGTGAATGTGTTTACCAGTCGAGTGTATGAACTACCATTTCGTCTTTTTAACTGCTTTGCTCTTTTTACACATTGTCTATGGTCATGTGATTAGTATATGAAAATTTTCACCCTAGATGGATCGAAGGAACTAAAAGTTACTGTTACCTTGAGTTCAATCTCACACAACTTCCCGATTGATATGGGATAGATACTGTATATCTATTTGTTTTATTATTTTACAGCACACATCGAAAGGTAATGAACTTACGATGGTGTCTATTACTTTTCTGCCAGCTGAGAGCTGCTAGGGATGCAGTGAAGTACAGCCTTGTTGGAGGTGCTGTTGGAGCAGTCTGAACTGCAGGTTTTGCGTGGAAATACTCTCAGTCTCCTCATGGTACGCTTTATTTTTTCTTCAACTTAGTAGGCTCTTGTATTTGTTGCTTTTTTATGGATGGATTATCTGCCCGATTCTCTGCCTTCAGACTGGTGTATTTGTGTTGCGGTTAAGCACTTTGGCAAACGGTCATTGCGTACTTTTCTGTGATAGAAATATTAGAATCATAGAAACCCCCACCCCCGGAATGTCAGGGTGACAGTGCATATTTGTTCAACTTCTTTTGACGAAATATTACATATTCTGACAGGATTACTAATAAGACTTAGCTAAGCAAAACCCAGTAGTCTATTTCAAGCTCGTTTATGATCTGAATGCTGAATAATGTGACCAAAAACTGGATCAAAGTCCTGGAGAAGAATTATAACTTATTTTTATTAAGACACATATGCTGCTAGAGAGGCATTCCTAGAATATTTAGTTTAACTTTGATTGCTACTTTAATGGGATTCCCGGCCTTTACATAGAATTTGATGAAGGAAAGTTTGTATTTTGTGCTATATGTTATAGCTCATTGAAAAGGGAGCTAATTGATTGATACAGGTGGTGATTTTAGAGGAATAATCTATTTTTTTATTTGTTATGAGCAAGGTTACATGGGTCAGGATTCGGTTCGATTCGAATTCGGAGTTCGAGTACGAAGTTCGCTGCCTACAGCGAACTGGGTTCGTTAGAGTGCATAAACCGGGTTTTACAATATAAATTTATATGAAATGTTTTACAAGAACACCAATTTATAGTAAAATTGTCTTCTTCATAGTCCATGTTTTTCAATTATAAGTATAACAAATAAATGATATAGAAGTTAGTGTTGACTAAAATTATTTTGGAAAAAAAATGCAAACGTAAAATTTCGTTTAATAAACAGTTCTATTATAAGATCGTCTTATCGTGTGAAACAGTTCTATTATACAAAATAATAATCTATTTATTATCGTTTAATAAACAACTCTTCAAAGTACATCGTCTTATAGTGTGAAACCGTTCTATATTGTAGTTTGCGTTAAGAAATATAAATGACTTTATTAATGATAAAGGTAGTAACTTGAAAGAATCTTATGGGTAACATAAATCCATATTTACAACAACAAAAAATGAAAAAAAAAAGGAAAATACACTGCAAATCAGAAAAGGCAATTAATTGTTGAATGACAGGGTAGGAAAAATCTGACTAAAACGTACTGTCAACTTGGGTGTCATCTTACACAACTTCCGGATTGATATGGGATTGTTACTGTATAGCTATTGGTTTTATTATTTTACAGCACTTATCGAAAGGCAATGAACTTACGATGGTGTCTAATACTTTTATGCCAGCTGAGAGCTGCTAGGGATGCAGCGAAGTACAGCCTTGTTGGAGGTGCTGTTGGAGGTGATTTTGCTTAACAGTAATCCCCTTTTCTTACTAGGGAAAATGTTGTCAAATTGAGGTGTTATGTAGGACAACCTATAGAATACTCTTATGCTTAGTAGTCACCTGTAATTGTTGAATGACAGGGTAGGAAAAATCTGACTATAAGCTATCAAGCAAGATTCTTTTGTCTACGAGAAGTCTCATTTTCTTACTACATTTACCCCGTAATGTTGTGAGAATGATAGTTGGTCTATGATCTTATTATTTATGTATATCGTGTCGTGTTTTTCTCTGAAGTTAGTTAAGTCCTAGAGATACTTTTTATTTCTTAGTTCACTTTCACTTTATGTTGTTTGCGGCGAATGTGTTTACCAACCGAGTGTATGAACTACCAGTTCGTCTTTTTAACTGCTTTGCTCTTTTTACACATTGCTTGTCTATGGTCATGTGATTGGTATATAAAAAATTTCACCCTAGATGGATCGAAGGAACTAAAACTTACTGTCACCTTGGGTGTCATCTTACACAACTTCCCGATTGATATGGGATTGATACTGTACAGCTATTGGTTTTATTATTTTACAGTACTTATTGAAAGGTAATGAACTTACGACGGTGTCTAATACTTTTCTGCCAGCTGAGAGCTGCTATAGGGATGCAGTGAAGTAAAGCCTTGTTGGAGGTGCTGTTGGAGCAGTCTGAACTGCAGGTTTTGCGTGGAAATACTCTCAGTCTCCTCATGGTACGCTTTATTTTTTCTTCAACTTAGTAGGCTCTTGTATTTGTTGCTTTTTTATGGATAGATGATCTGCCCGATTCTCTGCCTTCAGACTTGTGTATTTGTGTTGTGGTTAAGTACTTTGGCAAACGGTCATTGCGTAATTTTCTGTGAGAGAAATATAGAATCATAGAACCCCCCACCCCCAGAATGTCAGGGTGACAGTGCATATTTGTTCAACTTCTTTTGACGAAATATCACATATTCTGACAGGATTACTAATAAGACTTAGCTAAGCAAAACCCAGAAGTCTATTTCAAGCTCGTTTATGATCTGAATGCTGAATAATGTGAACAAAAACTGGATCAAAGTCCTGGAGAAGAATTATAACTTATTTTTATTAAGACACATATGCTGCTAGAGAGGCATTCCTAGAATATTTAGTTTAACTTTGATTGCTACTCTAATGGGATTCCCTCAGGGATATGTTCTAGTTATCTGAAGAATGACTAGTGCGCTTTGTCTATTATGGAGTAACTTCTTAAGAGTCATTCTTAGTTAATTGATTGAACTCCTGAGTCATTTGTTCCGGTTGAAGGAAGAGGTAATTTTGCAATGTGACATTCTTCCTAGATTATACTATAGAGGTTTTGAATTCGAAATGTGTACGGGTACTGGAGGAAATGCACAGGTTGACATAATTTAAGGGGGTCAAGATCTGTGTAATCTTATGATCTATGAGTCGAGGTGACCGGGCAAGCAAGAGAGAAAAGTAGAAATAAAACATGCAACGACACTTTCTCCTGTACTTATATTATTAGAGGAAGAGGTTGCTTATAAGAGGTGCTTAAGCATGTACAGAAGCCAAAATAGGATGTTCGTCATTGTTTTGTATATCTGAGAAAAGTATTGAAGTACAAGGCTTTGGGATCTCTGATGAAGGATCAGGGTGCTTTTCTTTGCATCTGCTGTAACTCCGACTCCAAATTTCTGTGGACATTTGTCGACATGGCAGTCAGGATATGCGTATGGAATCTTTATCTGACCATTTCCAATTCGACAGTTAGGCCTAGCAAAATGTGGACTTGCATAGTTGCATGATAAAAGTGAGGAGGAAACTAGTACGAGTATATGATTGTTAGACTCATATTTTCGGGGTTTGAAAACCATTTTAAGCTTTAATTCTCAAATAGCTCTCTGTTTCGGCTAACTAAATCTAATATATTACGGTTAAATATTTCTTTCAAAAACGTATCGTTGTACACTAGTCCTGTGTCCTCATTTTACGACATTGTTTCCATGTCTCAAAGTTTGTCTTGGTGAGTCGATACTTGAATATGTACCCTGTGTCCCACACCCGTTTCCCAAGTTTGAGTAACATTGTTTTTTTCCAGCGTAAAGTTCACAATGTGCTTAGACTCTATAAGGTTGTAGAGAGAAAAAGTTTGCTCCTTTCTTAGCTGTATGGTCATCTGATTTCTTCCCCTCTTGAATAGTTGGCATTTGGATGTAACCTCATTTTATTGTTTATTTTGGAAGAATACTATCGCTGATTATTTCAAAAAAATTCACAATATGCGTAAAAGAGTATCATTTCTTCGAGAATGAAAGTCCTGGCGTCCTGATGTACAATCTCTGGCAGGTGCGGTGCTAGCTCTTGGTGCAGGAGCCGTATTCGGATGGACATTTGGACATGAAGTTGCAAATCACGCCTTACAGCTTTACACACTAGACACCATGTCAGCTCAAACCAAGGTCATGGAATGGTGGAAGACCAAAACCGCGGGTACTTCTTAGATTAGCTGCCGTATGACCAGCTCAGCTTAAACTTGTTTCTCGTTCAAAATAAAAGGTACTAGTCCATTTCTGCTTTAACTTTCTAGGTCGCTTTTTGCTTCTTGATTTCATTGATATGGCAAAGCCAAAGAATGTCTTGACATAACTTGTTTTTGTAAATGAGCATGATTTTGTGCTATACATTACTGGGTATTCATTCACACAAGAATAAAGCGGTTAAATTGTTGATATCAATACTTGTGTTTTTTTAATCTTTCAAGGATAAATATAAATAAATTTTTCCCTGAGGTGAAAAATACAGATATCAAATATTGAAGGTGTTCTATACTTATTTACCCTTTATTTTAAGTGTTCCACGATGAAAATTGTGTTACAAATTCCGTCAACCGATCACTATTTGATAACACCAGAAGCGCATGCAATTTAGTGAGCCATCTTGTTTCACAGTAACGAGCCTTAACCTCGTCAAATAAAAAAATCATACAATCCTAAAATGTACAAAAAAAATTACCCTTTTGTTCATTTTAAATTCTTTCTGCACTGATAATTAATTCTCAGCTTCCTATTCTCTGAATGTTGGTTAGCATAGTTGCTGTAAGACTGTTTTTGAAAGAATAGTTGCTGTAAGACTTGCAACTTGTTGTAATCCTGAATTTATTAGACCTGTAACTTCTTTAATGCAACCACATTGTTCAATGTGCAATACTGCAATCAACCTTGATGTCACATGGAGCTATATTTGTGAGATTCAGCATATCACAAATTATAGAATAAGACCGACCGTCTTATAAGGTAAGATTGTAAGACAGCCGTTTAACTGGTTAAATACTCATTTATTATATCAATAATAGATAGACGAGTGTTTTTAAGCAAAAGGACTGTCTCACACTAGAAGACGGTTTTACGCTACTAGCCAACTGAAAAATATGTTTTAATACCTTAATTAGTATGTCCAAGGAGACACTATTAGTAAACAAACAAAACATTTCCTGGAGTTCCTCTGATTCAAAGTACAGTTTTCTTTTGCTGGAGTACTTGGTCGGTGGAGAGAAAAAAAAAAAGCGATTTACGTGCACAGAGGGCGTTGAATTCTATAGAGGCACAATCACCTCACTGGTGAATAACTTGCTCCTAAACAGTAAGTCATGCTTTTTTAAGAGTCGGTCTTATGGTTCGAGTCATTAATAGTAATAGACATTCGGGTCTTCTATAAGATTACGAGAAGTATTTTGAGTCTTTTATGAAACGATCTCACATGTGGAAGTAACTCAAATCTTTATGTATTACGGTTGGGTCTCACATGTGAGATCGAGTTTTGTGTTTACTCGAATTACTCATGTGTGGGATTTTGGAAAGGAAAAAACAGGAATTATGAATTATTATAGGAATCTAAATCTTAGGAAAGACATGAAATTAATGTGAAATATGAATGATAGGTTGTATAGACCAATAGACCATATGATTGAGGAATGACAAGCAGGCAATAACAAGGACAGGCCGTTTAAGGCGCTTATCGCCATTTAATTTGGTCTTGTAATTGCACATGCACTAGGCAACACCTAGTTGTCATTTTGTTCTTGCCTTTTTTTCTCTCCATCTATCTTCTTCATAGGTCTTATGTTAGATTGGTACTCTACATGGTAACATTATCGTAAAACCGTCTCATATCGTAAAACCGTCTCATATGTGGGTTAATTGTTTATGCTTATTCAATTCAGTTATTTAACGCAAAATCTTATTTCAGACGGGCACTTTTCCCGTCTGAAATAAGACCGACAAAATGTTGCCATTTTTTAATAAAATGTAAGCAGTGAATCTATAAAATGTTATCACTAGAGGTGTCACTTTTTACCCTGAAAATAGTGGGGAAAATAATGGTAACATGTTATAGAAAAATACAAACATTTTACTGTCAAATGATAACATGTTGTCCGTCTTATTTCAGACCAAAAGCAATGGTTTGAAGCAAGACGCACTGGTTATTTAATTGGTTAGTGATTGGTACATGTTTTGTTTGAGTTAATAAGTAAAGTTTCTACAATATTATGAGATCGTTTTTCAAAAGACTTGATAAACGACGATAAATACAATGTGTTAGTGAAATAATTCCGATGGTAAAATAGAAAATCAAATAATACGAAGTTTTATCCAAATATATGAACTAATGAATCAAATATGCACTGTTTAATGTTCTGAGAAGGGTTCGAGAAGGGATCCTTTGGGTGCACCGTCGATTGACCACAAATAACATTATACCTCTAGTGGTACAATAGCATCATACAACCAAGTTATATCTTATCGAGCTTATGTGTAATTTTTTATGTTTAAGTGAGTGAATTCAGAAATTTTATGGTATAGCTCGACTTCTTTAAAACAAAACTCGAAAACTTTATTATATAGCTCGGGTTCTAGAGCATACAACTGGGTACAACTGGTTGTATAATCAATTTTTATTGAAATGCAGAACAAGAGGGTTTCCTACTTTGCAAAGTGTTTATTATCATGGAAGGATTGAAGGAGTAGGACAAAGTTCGGTGAATGTAAATGACACATTTGCCCTCCACCAACTCTCTAATTCATCACACAAAATTAATTTCCCACCACCAAAAATATAGCTTAATATTATTCATATACAGCAGTATCCCTCTACTCACCAAAAAATAATTATTAAAAACAAAAAAAAGATAAAAAGGAAAAAAAAAAGTGTATTAACATTTCTCTATTATTGTAGTGATCATTTGAAGCTGTCCATTTCCCCCAAGAATAGTACATCTGCATGGAGATACCAATATTTTTAGAATTTAATTTTATCGGCGAAATAAAAAAAGTAAAGAGAAAAAAGTACACAAAAATACGAGTTTTTATTAGTGGAGAAAAGAATTATCGGCTTTTACATGCATGTAATTTAAACTACCCTTCTATTTAGAGGTCAATGTAGCTCATGTTTCTATGTGAGCGGGTGGAACTGAAACTCGATACTAACCGAGTGTAATCGTGACATGTTTCGATATCCTGCTCTATGCTTAGTATGCAAGGTTTGTTTTAGAAGGTTAGATCTCTTAGCTTGGATCCTTTCCTATGAAGAAATATGTCACCATCTCCACCAACAACTCCCTTAAAAGTGTGAGCACTTCAGAGTTGGGGAAAAGGCAACTTATATATCCTTCAGACCAAAGTAAATGACCCATTATACAATTAATAAAAAATAAATAAATGATTGAAACAGAGGATAATTAAATTAATTTCTTGGAATATCAATATGTGAAAAGGTTGTGAAAAGCCAATGAGGATATAATGTATTAACCTTCTGGTTTCCAGAGATGCCTACTGTCAGCCCGAGAACTCGAATCTGTTCATTGACAAGCGTTGAAGTGCCTTCCCATGGAGCCTAGCATCCAGCACGTCGTTTCGAGTAGTTTTGCTGTTTATCATCACAAAAGTCTATTTAGAAGTTATGAAAACATGTACCAAATACGAAGTAATAGACAATGTTTACCCTGGCACCTAAAAGACTATTGATTTCACCGGCAACGCAACAAATACAAGGGTGATTTTCGACATGACAATCGTGAATCGACACCATTCGATCAATGCAAGATTAGCCTGATCTCAATAACCTTGACTTCGTCATAACCTCAATGTCTCAAAAGCTCCCGACTCTAACTAATACTCGGAACGTGACCAAAATTGCAATTTTCTCAAAAGCTCCCGACTCTAACTAATACTCGGAACGTGACCAAAATTGCAATCTAGTAGAACTACCACGTTATCTGGTCATTTTACTTTATTCAATCATATTCCAATTCCGAAAAAGTAGTTACTCTTCTTCTCCAATCCGACATTGTTTCGAGTTTCGACTAATTCATACCATGACAATATAAATCTAAGGACTACCTAACACTTTTTTTTTGACAACCGTAAAAAATAGTTTTTATACAGATGACATTTGACTCATTTGGTCAAACACACTTATTTTAGTAATATCATAAACTAAGACAACAAAGTTACTACATCGACAAACAACATTGTGTTGATGGCGTACTATTTTAGTAATATCATAAACTAAGACAACAAAGTTACTACATGGACAAACAGCATTGTGTTGATGGCGTACGTCTACCTACTTGTCAGTATCTTACTGCCAATTTTCAGCAATGCAATTACATGTGCAGAAGGTTAAGTAGAACAAACTCTATTCTCCACTATTCGTATACGTGTGACTCAGGTTACATCCCCAAGTAACAGATCATTATACCTCACACACATAACACTGACAAATGATCATTCCATACTACTGTAATTTCACCTAATTTTCAATGCAGTCGTCGTTTCTTAAGACGGATATATCCGTCTTAAGAATAAAACGGGTGATAACTCTCCATTTGCATAGTTCGGAGTTTGGACAAGCTTTTTGCTAGTTCCGAGACATTTGTTTATATCTCATCTATCCCATTTTACCTGTTATAAGTTTAAAACGAATATATCCGTCTTAAACAAAAAATTATGTTCCGAAACTCTGGAAGTGCTTAAAATTAAAAGACAGCAATCAATCCATAATTGAGTTGAACAAACAATTATAGAACCACCACACTATACCCTTCTCATTACACACATTTTCTCATGTCCCTTGTCCATAAAGCAACTCACTTTCTCAAATCACAATTCAACCCATTTTCCATAAACATCCCACAACCTTTTGATCCAAATGCCCATCACTTTTCTCTCTACCAATGTCGAACCAACCCGAAATAATGAATCGAAACTCAACAATAGTACCGTTCGGGTCAAATCATAATCAACCAGTTTTGTCATTCACATGGTGTTTTATTTCAAAGTACAACTGTCAACCCAAACCCGAAATGACTATTCCAAACTCGACTTCAGTTTAGTTCCGATCACTTTAAAATCAACTACTACCATGACAGGGTTAGATTCCAGGTCATGAGTAACATTCCCGTGACTTTACCAGCTAAGCTAGCTGACATCTACGTCTAAGTTGTCTAATTCTAACAACCCGACTAATTAACAAAAAATAACATGACACTAGATTAATCAATCGTAAACACAGAAACTAGACACTATTAAAAATAAAAATAATTAGTAAAAACTGATTAAAAAACAATCAAAAACATAAAATTAAAAGACATACCTCTTCTTTCTTTAGGAACAACTTTAACATGATGAACATTTTTCTTAACCCTATCAACATCATCATTTTTTTCCTCAATAGGGAACAAAACTCCATCAATCCCTTGAACGGATATTCTCCCATCCGTATAAATATCCGGGTCAAACAAATACGCCGACCCGTCACCCGACCCAAACCGAACCGACCCGTCTGCTTCCTCGGCCGCAACCTTATGAGGCAACCTCAACGTATCGTACTTAACCTTTCCGAACCTACGAACAGCATTATACATACTCTCCTCGGTTTGGTACTCAGGAATGACATGGTAATACACTATTTGCTCCGGAGCTCCAGGTTCGGATAACTGGTCCGTAGTCAGCTTCGACATAGCCTCGTCATTCGGGGCTAAAACCGTAATTACGTACCCTTCCGAGACTAGTTTCCCCATCTCGGTTGCGAGCGAGGTGAGGTTAACTAAAATGTCAGCCAGTTCGTTGTAACCGCCGTAATGAAGGAGCGTGTGGATGAAGTCTTTCACCTGAGATTCACCGTCGAAGTGGTGGTGGGGACCGCCTGGCCCCGGAGCTGGAGCCGGGGCCATTGACGGACCATGCGACATTGCCTGATAGATAGACAATGTCGGCTCGGACCCTGGTGGAGGTGGTGGACCCGAGGACAATTTGTTATTATTTTTTCTTTTTACGAGTTTGTTTGTCCTCGGGTCCACCACAGGTGCTCCCTCTGGGAGCACCGCGGAGATAGAGCGGAGGTTGCGTCTGCGGTTAAAGTCCTCTTGGACAGACCGCGGAATCAACACCCGCTCTATCCCGTGAATTACACCGTCCGGCCTAACGACATCGTTAGGCCGGACGACCATCGGTCCGAGTCGACTCATCTCCACCCTGTCCTTCGACAGGGTGGCATGGTGACGGCCACTCGGTAATGTCACCGAGTCGACTTGGCCCGGCAGCACGTGGTAAAGCAGCAACGTCTGCAACGACCTCAAATTCCCGGGCTCAAGTAAAAACCGCTTGAACTCCGCGTCCAAACCCTTCTCCAATGCGTCATTATTCGGAGCGAAAATCGTGATATTCGACTTACCAACAACAAGCTCAAGCTGGTGTAACAGAAGCGCTTTCTCAACTAACTCTGCTAACTCGGTATAATGCGAGTCCAACAGCGCGACCAAAACCGAGTTAGAATTGATTTGACTCGAAGTAGCCGTAGCCGTCAATGCAGAAGAAAAGAAGATATTCGAAAAGAAGATGAAGACGAAGAAGAAGAAGCCATAGATGTGAGGAACACCCATGACTTTTCTACAACTGAGAATAAACTTGTTAGTTTGTAGTAGTTTTTATATTTTTGTTAGTTGGGTGGAGTGTCGGTTGAGGGTGACGTGGCGAGATGTGATTGGTCTGTGACGGTGGAGAAGAAGAGAGGAATGTGAGAATAATGGAGGAAGGAATTGAAGGTATAGACAGTCTGGAAGTGGGGACAATAACAGGGATGAATGAAATGAAATGACTTCGAGCTCGAGCTACTAATAGTTTATCAGGACATATGTTAGAAAAACCGTTTATATATAGATAGTTGACTAATTACTTGGGGATAGAATGTGGTGAGATATGGGTTTGGTAATAATTTGCAAGTGGGTTTTGGGGAGTTTATAGTTGACTAAAATGACTTATGAGTCACGAGGTGAATGAATGTCTTATTTGGGTTGGGTTTAGGTAAGGATTAAAAGAGCGATGTTATGAACAATCTCTTTTATGTTTTATATACTTATCTTTTTTTATTTTAGCTTCTATAGAGTGATGAATTAACGGAATAAGATCACTTTGGGTTCATTTACTCTCGGCTTTATACTACATTATTCCTTTATTTTTAAGGATAAATTTAGAACTCTTAGGTTGCTTTGTGTAATTTTGAGTACGCTTTAATTAAACCTTTGAGTTTAGTTGGGTGATCTTTAGTCGAAGTTGTTTTGAGTTAATTCGGTTTCTAACTATACATTTTTGTTTAAAGATAGCAAGTTAGAATCGTCTTGTGATGTATGGGGTTTTTCTGATTTAGTTTGGTTGAATTTGAAGGCTTTCGGGTAAATTTTAGGTTGTAATTTTTAGGATCGAGTATGATCACGAGTAAGGCCAATTTAGGACGGTGCCCTTCTCGTAGGCCAATGACTCTTGTCGATCGATATAAGGAAACGTATATAATTAAATGGAGCGGTTACCTTTATTAATACGGAGAAAATAATATTGATGGGGCATATTCTGCACCGCTGACCAAGTCAACATATTGAGCAAGGTCAAAGATATCCACAGCAAGTCAACGGCTTAGACAAACCCTAGCCGTCGGACCCATCGGCTGTCACACGGGTCTCGGACGGCAACTTGCCGGGTAGGGGCACATACCCGCGTACTCATATCCAAGAACCCTCGGCGGTGAGTCAACAGGGCCCGCCGGCCTGCCATAGGTCCCTCGACCGAGGGGTAGATCAGTCTTTCCACCTGCTAGCCACTTGGCCACTTGGCCACTACGTGACAAAAGGTGAAAGTCTATAAATACTCCTCAACCTTCATTGAGGAAAGGATCCACAACTTAACCTAAGAAACACTATTCATCTGGTATTATCTTCCTTATCTCTCTACAATATACATTCTGCCAAGTAACAACTTATCCCTTAAGTTTACTGACTTGAGCGTCGGAGTGAGTACGCTTGGCACAAAGCCAAGCCCTCAGTTCGTCCATTGTTGCAGGAGAGGCCGAGAGGAACAATTAAGGAAAGAAGGATTCAACCAAAGACGACATCCTACAAGCTACGAGTGGTAACGAATATCTGCTCTGGAATTACACCCGGAACAATTGGCGCCGTCTGTGGGGAATCGCTACTAGAAGCTAGTCACATTCATTCCCAAACAAAAAAAAACAACAAAAAAAAAACCCACCAAAAAGCTAAGATGTCAAAACAACAAGACGCAGTCGTGACCGACGAAACCGCATTCTACCAAGATGATACCTTCAACAATTCTGGAGTCGTGCAGCCCTCCACCGGCGGAGTAATCCAACCGGAGTTCGGGATGCCGATAATACCAGTGACACGCCATTGCCCGACCAACCAGTCACCATCATGGGACATGTGGTTGACGTAGCAAACCGAAAATGCTCCTGGACCTAATTAGTAATACGCCTGCTCACACTGTCACGCCGACAAGAGCGGCGGAAACCGTCCAGGAGACCAGGGCCCGAAATGTGACTCCGAGAAATTTGAATGGAGCACTAGGAGAAGCTGACCAAGTCAAGTCGCCGGGGGAGCCCAAAGTGGGCGTGGTAGACCTAAGTCCTTCCCGTACTCATGGGAGGACAGCGTCCCCGCAGCGCGAACGAGGCTTACCCCAAAGGAGCCAGAGGAGTCCGACTCAGCAGAGTTGGAGAAGAAGTCCAAGTCGAAGAAGGAGTCCTTCCCGCTACGAGGAGAGGAGCCGGATTAGGAATGCGAGGAGCCGATCGCCACGTGTCGTTCGACACGTGGTCAGACAGCCCCTCAACGCCTACGTCCTAGAAGTCCAGGTGCCAACTAAGCTCAAGTTGCCACCCTTGTCATACAAGGGAGAGAGTGATCCAGCCGACCACGCCGAGGCTTTCGAGTCTTACATGTCGGTATGGGAGCAGCCCAATGAGGTCTGGTGCCGAGTTTTCCCAACAACTTTGCATGGGATGGCTCAAAGTTGGTACAAGGGGCTTCCCGACGGCTCGGTATACTATTACGCCGACCTAAGGGACGCCTTTCTAGCCCAGTACTCTTGCAACAAGAGAAGGGCCGTGGAGACATCGGACCTCCTAACTATCAAACAGGAGGGGGGCGAGTCTCTACGAAGCTATGTGAAGAGGTTCGATGGAAAGGTCCAGCAGATTCGAGAAATTAATCCCGAACTGGCGGCCTTCGCGCTGATGAAGGGCCTCCCAAGGGGAGACTTAAAAAATGAGCTCATCAAGTGCGGAGGCCTGAGCTTGGATGCCGCCAGGAAGATGGCCGACCAGGCCATCAAGGTGGAGGACTATCACAAGACCTGGGTAGGCCCTAGCGAGGCCGAGCACTCAGAAAAGAAGAGCCGCCGGGAGGACAACCCGGATGAAAGACGCCGTGACAACAACGGGTCACGGTCCGATGAAAGACGCCGTGAGAATAATAGGTCACGGTCGGACAAGTCTGCCAGGAAACAGAACTCGGCAGATGCCGGGGGGAGTTCGGGAACGTACTACAGAAAACGGTACGATGATCACACCCCCCAAGTCGTATCGGCCGCCGAGGTCTTCGCTTTGAGCAAGAACGAGGGCCAGAAGTGGGAAAGACCCCCTAGGCCGAGGAGTGACGGTGACACGAGCCAGTACTGTGAGTACCACGGCCACACCGGACACTTAACCAACGACTGCCGACATCTGAAGAATGCCATTGAAGAACTGATCCGGAAGGGGAGCCTCGGCAAATATGTTGCCGGAGGCCAAAAACCAGATGCCGGCGGGTCAAATAGCAAGTCCGTCTTTGAACGGATAGGAGTAATATATGTTGTCATCAGGGGCAACGGGAACGATGGGTCCGCTCATGGGCACAAACGGCACCTGAATGAACCATATCAGGCCATCAACTTTGTGCCCAACACAGCCACCCCCGCTCCCAACATCCCCGATATGACCATCGGGCAGGAGGACTACGAGGGAGTCATCGCTCTTCACAGCGACCCACTTACAGTCCCACCCGGACATAGCCAACCACTTGGTGAAGAGGTGCACGATTGACACGGCGCCTACACGAACATTATATACAGAGAATGCTTTCTCGGCCTCGGTCCCGAGGGTTGAAGATTTGAGCCCCCGCACCAACCCGTTGTACGACTTTTCGGGCCGGTCCGGTACCCCCAGGGTCGGTCAGTTGCGGTGAGGTTCGGCGGGGGAGGTGCGCCAAGAATGTTATGTCCGAATTCGTAGTCATCGACGGCACGTCTCCCTACAACGTTCTCATAGGTCGGGTCACTTTGAGCGAAATCGACGCTGTGATATCCATACGGGCCCTGACATTGATATACGTCTCGGACCGGGGGGAAGCACATAAACTCGTCTCGAAGAACGAGAAGGATCCCGGCGTATGGGAGATACACACTAACGGCCCCTCCACGACGAACAGCTCAGGAGCCGGCATCCTTATCATCAGCCCAAACGGAGACGAGTTTGAGTACGCCTTGAAATTCACCTTCTCGGCCTCGAACAACGAATCCGAATACGAGGCGGTGATAACCGGAGTCGAGCTAGCTAGGGCTGCCGGAGCAGAACACATTGTGTTGATGACAGACTCACTGTTGATTACTAACCAAATCAGAGGGGAGTTTGAGGCTCGGGACGACGGAATGGTAAGGTACCTAGAGAGGGTAAAGGCCGACATAGCGAAATTGAAATCTTTCCAAATCCAATGCATTCCCAGATCCGAGAACAACCGGGCCGACGCTCTCTCCAAACTTGCCAGCTCAACCATCAAGAACGTCAGCCGAACCGTGCTGGTAGATATCAAGAATGCGAAGAGCATCACTGAGACCGTCGGCATGGTGGGCAACATAGAGACCGAGACAACGTGGATGACTCCGATAATGAAGTACAAACTTACAGGTGAATTGCCGGAGGACCGCAATCCCTCGGCCAAAATAAAAAGGATCGCCGCTAGGTACTTGGTGTTCGAAGGGGAAGCGTACGGAAGATCCGTAATAAGACCACTCTTGAAGTGTGTCGGTCCAGCCGACGCAGAACTGATACTGACAGAGATTCACGAAGGCATCTGTGGACACCACATGGGGGCGAGAACACTAGCCCACAAAGCTCTCCGAGCTGGCTACTTCTGGCCCACCATGCTTCAAGATTCAAGAACAAAGACCAAGAAGTGCGAACGGCCATCGGATGCATGCCCCGGTGATACACGCTCCCTCCAGGGACCTACAACCGGTGCTTAGTCCCCTTCCTTTCGCACAGTGGGGGATGAACATGCTAGGGCCGTTCCCAACGGCCTCCGGAGGAAGAAAGTTCTTAATCGTCGCCGTTGATTACTTCACCAAATGGGTTGAAGCGTAGCAGACCCGGCGAAAACCACGGCGGCCGTCGAAAGGTAATCTGGGAAAATGTTATAACTCGCTTCGGGTTACCCCAAGTTATGGTATTTGACCACGGCCGAGAGTTTTGGAGCGACCGATAATGAAGCTGGTTAGAAGAGCTTGGCATCAAGTTTGCGTACTCCTCCGTCCGCCACCCACGAGCAACGGGCGGCGGAGGCGGCCAACAAAATAATCCTCAACGGTTTGAAGAAGACAGTTGAAGACCTTAAGGGAAGGTGTGCCGATGAACTACCCGGCGTCCTGTGGTCCCTTCGGACCACGGAGAAAGAAGCAACGGGGTACACCCCCTTTCACCTAGTCTACGGTTCCGGCGTCCTACCAATTGAAGCGACGGTGCCAACATTGAAACGGCTACCTTTAGCCGGTTGAAAACGAGGAAGGCATGAAAGCCTCCCTAGACACTGGTCGAAGAAAGCCGAGATACAAGACACGCCTCAACTTGGCCGTATATCAAAACCGGATGAAAAGAGCCTACAACCGAATAGTCCACAAAAGGGACTTAAAAGTGGGAGACCTAGTCCTAAGGAAGTCGGCTGCCACCAACAAAGGAAATATTCATGGTAAAGCGACGGCCAACCGGGAGGGTCCCTACAAAGTGGTCGAAGAGATGAGGCCGGTACATACCGGGCCGACGGGACATGGGAGGTGTGCCTTTGATGAGCCATTGGAACACCGATAACTTGAGAAAATACTTTGTATAGCGGCGGAGGTGTCCAAACCCATTGTGGACACCCCAACGCACGATCATAACAAACGAATGAATCACCCAAGTTTTCCATCGAAGTGTTTGTCCCCTCCACAAATTGCCCCCAGGCGGGCACTCAAAGAGAAGAATTGCTATCGAGCCATAACCCCGATTACCTCGGCCTTAGCCGAGAGCGACGGGGATACAATGACCGATACGCTAGAAGAATTGCTATCGAGCCATAACCCCGATTACCTCGGCCTTAGCCGAGAGCGACGGGATACAATGACCGATACGCTAGAAGAATTGCTATCGAGCCATAACCCCGATTACCTCGGCCTTAGCCGAGAGCGACGGGGATACAATGACCGATACGCTAGAAGAATTGCTATCGAGCCATAACTCCGATTACCTCGGCCTTAGCCGAGAGCGACGGGGATACAATGACCGATACGCTAGAAGAATTGCTATCGAGCCATAACCCCGATTACCTCGGCCTTAGCCGAGAGCGACGGGGATACAATGACCGATACGCTAGAAGAATTGATATCGAGCCATAACCCCGATTACCTCGGCCTTAGCCGAGAGCGACGGGGATACAATGACCGATACGCTAGAAGAAATGCTAAAGACGTTACGCAGTTGAGATACGCATTCTAACTGACTCGGCCATGCCGACGGTAAAAACGAAGGCACTCAATTAATAACGCAAGAAGATAAGTAAAGGTTCGTGATCAAAGTCCCGGCCAAGCCGAGGACCAAAAAGATAAAACTTTATTGAAAATAATTGCAAGGAGAGTACAGACGACGGCCGTCCCCTTAAGGATAGCCTAAACTCTACCTACCAAAGCTTTACAAAAAGCTAGGAAACAAAAAAAACAAAAGGTTACAGACTTAGGATTTGAAGCGCCAAAAGATGGCAGGGAGAGAAGGCTCAATAATTGGCCCCCGAACAGCTAAAGCTATCCGAGACGTCGGGTGAGTCTGGTGACGACCGCCCGTCTCCCTATGCCTGTTGCTGCCCTCCATCAGCAGCAGCAGCATCTTCGGTGGCCGGCTCAGAAGAGGGCCCGACATTTTCAAGTGTCTTTAGCCTGTCACCCTCCTTCACCTTTGCATCATAGGCCGCCTTGGCCTCAGCTATCTGAGCCGCCTTCGCCGCCTCCGCCTTCTCTGCAGCCGCTGCCTCCGCAGCATCAGCCATCTCGTCCAGAAGCTGGTCAAATTTATCCCACGGGAAAGAGCCCTCGGGGACGAGTCTTTTGATTGCCTCCCTGGTCGCCTCCTCAGCCTGGTCCCGGAATTAGGCGCACATTTTGGGGAGAAGATCATCTTGAAGCATTTCAATATCCTTCTCCTTTTGAGCAAGGGCAGCTTGCGCGTCCCTGAGCGCCTCCGCCTGGTTATGGAACAGATCCTTCCACTTTTCCCCCTTGGCAACCACGGCGTCATAAGCACCCTTGTACCTGTCCCGCTCCTCCATCATCTTGGCAGTGGCGGCATCAGCTTCCTCAACTTTGGCCCTCTCGGCCCCTAGCAGCTTCTCAGTTTCCTCCACGCGCTTCTTGGCAGCAATGAGATCCAGCTTAGCCTTCCCGGCTTCCCCCTTTGCGGCAGAGAGGTCAAGTTTAAGCTTTGCGATCAGTGGCGCAGCTTGGCCCATGGTCTTCTCCTGCTCCAAGATGTAGGAGCCGGCTTGTTGGGTCCACTTGGCCAGCCTCTTATATAACTTCACACCCTCTGCCACAAGCTCGGAGGGAGGAATCTTCTGAGCTGAGGAGTCAACGATGACATTTCTGTCACCCGCCTTCTCAATAGCCTTCTCAGGCTGCTTCCCTAATTGCCGTTCAGTGAGAACGGCGGCTGCCGAAGGAGGATCTACAAAAATTTACACAGAGCATCCATGTCACCATGCATTGACACATCAGAAAGCCGGTCATCTGGGATGTCCAACGAACCAGCTAAATCCGAACCACAAGTTAGATCCGTACCAGTCTGGACCCTCTTCGTTCGAGGGCCGGCTGAGTCAGTCTTCTCCCCGGCAACGATGGAAGCAGACGGAGGCTCTTTTCTCTTCTTCGGAGAAGAAAGGGCCTTAGCAACGGTCACCGCCCCATCAGTGATTTCGATGACCTCCACAGGCTCGAACCACCTGGGGTCGAAGAGGAGAGCGGCACGTACGCCGCCGCCAACCTCGGACGCCGCCTTCTTTGTTCTCTTTGGCACGCCCGAGAACCCTTGCTCGGGCCGCCGCCGGATCCGGTGACTTCATTTGCTTATCCATGAGATCGTTGGGAGACGGTCTACGATCACGCAAGTCAGCCGTAGGATGCTGTTTAACGACCTTCCTGTCCTTGTCAAGCCCTAACCTCTGCAAGGTCCTCTCAGACAGATCCTGGCCAAACCGGTCTGCAAGAAATCAAACAAAGGTTACATAAAAGAAGTAAAACAATGCTCTGAAACAAGAGCATAACAGGCAAAGATGGGCCTCACACCGACCCCACTCACCCCGGGCCGAGGGCGGTATGAGGCCGACGTGGCTGAGCGACTCATCCTGAAGAATAATCTGAGTCGGGGGCAGCCATCCCTTCTCAGCATCAAATAGCTGCATCGCCCGCTTCTCATCCTCAGTAAGAGGGACCATCGAAGCGTCCATTTTAACTTTACCCCGGGAGGTACACTCCTCATACTCTTCCCGGTTCTCACACCGCAAGTAAACAGGGCTCTGGAAAGACCGAGGCAGTGGGTAGTCCTCCGGCACTTGAACGTACACCTATCGCCGTTGCCAGTCCTTGCAAGAAGTAAGTTTGGACACGGAGACGAAGCCTTGCTCCGCCTGCACGCTATACCAACCCACTTTACCAGCGATTGATGACCGTAGATGATGAAGGCGGCGGAATAAGTTGACTGTCGGGATCTCCCCCCTAAAAAGACAAAGCCACACAAAGCCAACTATCGTCCTCATGGCCAGCGGATGCAGTTGGGCCACAGCGACGTTCATAGCTTTGATGATGGCCATGACGTATTTATTCAGAGGAAACCGCAGCCCATACTCCAGTGCACGATGTACACGCCGGTGTGACCCGGTGGAGGGCAACAGACCGCCTGACCCTCCTTAGGGATAACGATCTTGTACCCCTCACCGAAGGAGAAATGGCCTCCGAAAAATGTCTCGCCGGAACAACTGGCGAACTTATGGGACCAAGCACGGTCAAGACCAGTCGTGCAGGCCTCGCCATGATCCGGGATAGACAGCCTCTCATCACTAGAAGGAGTCTTCTCATCCTCATCAGTATCGTCATCCTCATCCTCCCACACCTCCAAAATTGGTGGATCGACTACGGGAGAAGGAGACCTAGGGCCCCCAAACCTTATCGGGATGGCGTCTAGTATCCCCTCCCCATCAAGACGCGACGGGGAACCCTCCGGCGCAGAAGTGCTAGTCCCGGCGTCAGCAGAAGATATAATAGCAATAATTATTTAACAAAATGAAAAGTGAAGAAATTTATTTATTTACCTTGAACAAAAACACTCGCCGGAGTAGCAACTCTGAAAATTAGAAGACAAAGAAGCCCTTGAAAGTTTAGAGAGAAGAAAAATTTTGGAGAATGAAATTGGTGGCCAATTTCACGGGATAACTGCCCTATTTATAGGGAAAAGCCCATAAAGAAGGACCAATCAGAGAAAAGCCCATGAAGCGTCAACCAATCAGCGTGCAGACACGTGTCGGACATGCAACCACGGGATGTCAATCGTTGCAACAGTTGAACGTCAATCGATGCAACAGTGACCAAGCGTCTTCAACACGCCCGTTCGTATCTCTCCGCCTATTCACCTTCCTCAACAAATTCCCAAGCATCTGTTCTCCGCCGGCCACATGATCAACCAAGCTAATTAGCGCCGGCCGGGGGCAATCAAAAACAACCGGCACTCTCAACCCTGGTCTCGGCCAGCGTCACTTTCTTTTCCACATCGGATGCCCTTTGCGCATCCATGTGGAGGGGGGATATGGTACGGCCTAAGAAAGACCAGGCCGAGGTAAGAGAGGCCGCCTCAGAAGAAGCCGATGCAGAAAATTTTTTACAAATTACTTGCGCAGAATATACGCTCAAACGTACATCGGAGCCCATACCACGGCATAGACTACGCTGGGGGCAAATTGATGGGGCATATTCTGCACCGCTGACCAAGTCAACATATTGAGCAAGGTCAAAGATATCCACAAACAAGTCAACGGCTTAGACGGCCCTAGCCGTCTGCGACCCATCGGCTGTCACACTGGTCTCGGCACGGCAACTTGCCAGCCGGGGCACATACCCGCGTACTCATATCCAAGAACCCTCGGCGGTGAGTCAACAGGGCCCGCCGGCCTGCCATAGGTCCCTCGGCCGAGGGGTAGATCAGTCTTTCCACCTGCTAGCCACTTGGCCGCTACGTGACAAAAGGTGAAAGTCTATAAATACTCCTCAACCTTCATTGAGGAAAGGATCCACAACTTAACCTAAGAAACACTATTCATCTGGTATTATCTTCCTTATCTCTCTACAATATACATTTCGCAAGTAACAACTTATCCCTTAAGTTTACTGACTTGAGCGTCGGAGTGAGTACGCTTGGCACAAAGCCAAGCCCTCAGTTCGTCCATTGTTGCAGGAGAGGCCGAGAGGAACAATTAAGGAAAGAAGGATTCAACCAAAGACGACATCCTACAAGCTACGAGTGGTAACGAATATCTGCTCTGGAATTACACCCGGAACAAATATTTAAACAAAAATTGTAGGCGGGTATAGGAAAATCACAAATTCACATTTATAACGGATATTTTTCGTCACAAGATTTGTGATCTCTCAAAAACGAGTAATAAATAGCGTCTTCTCGTTTAGGTTGATGAGCTAGGTAATGTAGAGCTAGTACCTTAACGTACAATGCATAATTGTACTCATTAATCATAGGTACGCTCCATTAACAACTTCTACCAAGATCCACTATTCACGATCTTGCATGTTTCATGCCAAATCAAATACGGACTTTCATTTTACTTAAATAATTCTATAATTCTATTGAAAATGATTTTCATCTACTATTATGTTTTGCATTAAAAGCATCATTGTATTTTTATAGGCGGTTTTATGATGTTTTATTGGAAAATCATTTTACGGAACAATTTATCTTTTGACATTTCATTTTGCTTTCAGTTCAGTTCTAGGCATGTGTACCGGCTAGAGCTTTGGACTAAGTTTGAACCGAGCCGAGCATGAGTTGAACAGTGGCAGAGTCATGAATTATTAATCCTAACATGAGCGAAAAATCTCAGGAGAAGATGAACGAGTAATGGTTTAAGGGGGGCTTAAAAAAGTTGAAATTTTTTAATTAAAGCCTTTTAAATTTTGGATCGCCAGCAAAAACGAGCGCCTCCACTAACCCCGTAGATCCACCACTAAAAATGACCATATTATCAAAGTAGGCCCAGGAAAAAGATGTCGTTGTTGTCATGTCTTCACTACTCGGGCTTGAAGTTGAGTTGTCTTTGTCTGCACTATATTAAGCCCACTGCCCACCCAAACCAAAATCACTAAAAAGTATTATCTCCGTCCCGGTTAATTGTTGTCCTTTTATTTTGACATAAAGATCAAGAAAGGACGAGGGGGTCAATTACTAAATGACAGATTGACCAAATTGAGTTTAAATAATCAAATTGTTCATCAAATTCTTTTTAAAAATAAAAGGACATAATTGACTGAAACACCCCAAAATGAAATAGGATAAATAATCAAGACGAAAGGAGTACAAGGAACAAAGGGTATATAACTCGCCTATAAAAATATATTACCCCGCTATTAAAATCACTTATTTCGTACTCTTTTATGTGTAGTTCTTGGTGCTTATTTATTTATCTATCTTTTTTAATTAAACTAGGTCCCATTTTCCAATTACAAAAAGCAAGTCGATTGGTTTTGGGAATTAAAAGAAGGGAAAAGGGAGCAAAAGTGAGAAGATTGTTAAATGATTGGGTTTGTAGAATCTTTTACGTAACTAAGCTCATAATTAACCACATAGTTATAAATAAATAAATAAAAACTCCGTTTACAAATAAAATGGAAAATATAATGACGACTTTTTGGGGTATTATTATATTTAACACGTTCATCAGTCAATCTATATGCAGTTTGCACACATTGAATAATTTAGTGTATAATGTATGCTTTCAGAATGCTGCCGACAAATTTTTCCCAAGGAAAATAGCACCACTGCTTTACACTTCAAGCTGAATATTCTAATTATCAACTTATATGGCCTTTGGAAGAGGTCGAGTGGTTAAGACGATGAGATTATGTCACGGATGTAAATCTCTCAATATTGTAATGGCCTCATTTTTCAGCAACAAAAAAAGTGAGTTTTAGCTCTAAATGAACAAAAATTTTAGCTGACATCATTATTTTTTTTATTGGTTTTGCGTTCCATCTTCATTATTTTCATATATTTTTTTTGGTAGTTTTTAGATTGACTTTTCATGCACATACAAGTGGGTTAAAAATTGTAAATTTATTGTTCACCTCACAGAACATGTCCACCAAAAAATGTAAACTATCGACTAAGACAATATTTGAATTACGAAAGGGACTATGGCCCTGTTCTTTTGGACTTAAAGTCACTTAATATAAGTTCACTTCAGATCCTATAAGTTCAGTTCAGTTCAGATCCTATAAGTTCAGTTTAGATTCTATAAGTTGATTCGATTCGAGATCCTATAAGTTGATTGATTCGAGATCTTATAAGTTCGATTCGAGATCCTATAAGTTGATTGATTCGATTCAAATCTTATAAGTTGATTCGAGATCCTATAAGTTGATTCGATTCGAGATCCTATAAATTGATTCGATTGATTCGAGATCCTATAAGTTGATTCGATTCAGATCCAATAAATTCAGTTCAGATCCTATAAGTTCAATTCAGTTCAGATCAGATAAGTTTCAGTCCAAAAGAACAGGGCCTACGGACTCCGGATTCTCCGAGTACACATAATATAAAAGAGAGGTTGTATATAGTAGTACTATACTACTATGTAATAGTCTTATTGGTACATAACTAGAAGTACATATTAAGCCCATATCACGAGTATTGCCCGACAATATAATGCATCAAGATCGAGAGCTATTCTATAAAGCATACTTTAAGTTCAAATGATTGAATAGAAGTATAGAACCGACAACTAGTAGCGCGAATTATTATTAAATCATTGATTAATGTCTCATTTAGGGACAATTTCTACAAGAAACTTGTTTCCAACGCCTTTGGGTCGTATTTCGATTTGGCCAACTTCGAAAACACGGGAAGAGCCAGCCCAACAGCTACGACTGCAATGACGATGACTCGAAAAGATTATCACCAACCTCGAATCTGGATGGCACATGACCTCCATAACCTCGCCATATACAAGAACCATGGACACACCAGGGTAATATAGTTTTATACTCGTATACTCGTATATTGTTATACTCTTTTAAGTCTACGGATCCACATCTACAGATATCGAGCATCGAGAAAGTACACCAAGCACACTAAAACTAGATGTGCAAAACAGAACAAACCAACATGGTTTCGAGAATGAGGTACAGTAACATAATTTACAATCGTGTCTTCAAAAGAACCGTGTTCTTTGACAAGCTCAGATGAATATATAATCGAGTCTTCAAAAGAACCGTGTTCTTTGACAAGCTCAGATGAATCTATAAGTAACTTTATTATTTCTCCGGCAAGCAGCTACCATTTTACCAGTCTGCTATTTAGGCAACTGCATCAGAAACATAGCATTGCTTTGATTTCACGTAATTGTACCTGAAACGAGATATAAGGAAATCAGTGTCGATAGTGCAAGCCTGCTCCTAATTCCATATCGCAAAAAAATTAATAAAAGTCGGTCCAAAGGATAACTTTCTTGGGCAAAGAAAAAACATGTCACCCAGTGGCGGATGCAGGATTTGACTAAAGGGGGGGCACACCCCAAAAAAAAAATTTTGCGGACAACTTTTATACATTAAAATTTTTTCATCGTCAATACATAATAATATAATCGTAAAGAAAAAATATATCAACAAACCCTAAACGGCTAAACCAAATACCAACAAGCCCAAGTGCATTATTTTAGAGGGAATATCCATTTTCGGCGGTAGAATTGGGGGGGTCTGTGTAAAAAAATTCGAGAGACCCCTTCAATTTCATATATTATCGTCATGAAAATAGTAAAAAAATTAACCAAAGAGTACCATAATCTTTATTTATAAGACAGTGGGAAATTTTACATGGAACTACTTCTAAAAGTGTATAATTCTATAGATATAAAAATATATATGTTTAACAAACAATATTAGTATGCAATTGGTGTGTTGGACAATCATTGAATATACTAGCCTAACGTCCCAGGTTCGAACCCTTGTAGCATCATTTTGAAATACAATTAATTAACTCTAACTTTGAACATACAAAAAAAAATAAGCCAAACCTAACCATAGTGAGATTCGAACACGAGACCATCGGGGAAGTTTATAAGCCTCTTACCACCAGACCAAGAGCATGATCATGCTAAAAATAGGCGCTCTAAATATGTAAACATAAATTTTCAGTTTTTTTTTTCTTTTTTTTTTCCGTCACGTGAGGGCACGTGCCCTCACTTTCCCCTCCCCAAATCCGCCGCTGATGTCACCCATAGGAGTAGTCAGTCAAGCAACACCACAGAAAAACGGCCATATTGAGAGACCGGCTTGAAGAACATTTCAATCATTTCACACTTTAAAATGCATAGATAATACGGAGTATTTTGTATGGTAACCTCAGTTTGCTGCTTTCAACATAAATTAAATTGCTAGCTTCAGAGGTCACTAAACTAGGAACGCGTAAATGTTGTCACAATTTGTCAAAACTACGTCAATTGTTCATGCCAGGGGAGTAGAGGGGCCTAAGGAAACTGAAGTCTTCCAGCCACCCACCAGATATCTTTCCGAAACTCAGTACGCGCTTCTTCCTCTATCTCTATACTGGGTCTCCTATAGGACGATTTTGTGGTGGGAATCTTTGAAAAAGTCAAAAACAAGAGAATCAACCAGGCCGAGCTAATAATAAAGTTACCGAAGTACTATACAGTATACATATAGTACTAGCATTCTCAAGTTAAGGAGAACGACGGAACATCTACTTGTTTCTAACCCTCAAACGCTCCCGCTCTGCTATTTATTTTCACACTCAGAGGTCCACACCTTTCACCACAAGTCCAGTGTACAAAGTGCTTATCTCAAGGCTAGTGACCAAATTCCAAATTCCAAATCCATGCTACCACTGCTAGCAACATATGCAAATTTCCTGAGAAACTACCAACACTAAAGACTAAGTGACTAGTATAAAAGATATAAAAAAGAGGATCGACTGTTGTACTAAATACAATGAGTAGTACAATAGACATCTAAAGGAAAGACTCACCTTCAAAGATGCAATGTTATAAATTGAAGCAATGGCTAACGCTATGCTCTGTCTGAAGCAGATTCAGTAGCGCACGGGGTTTGTGTCCTGCTGTCGCTCAAATGGTTCTCTTCCGGGCTTGTGACGGAATCAATATTGTGTCGAGTGCCTGGGTGGGATAGGTCATGAGCCGGGCTGCTTTCTGAACTAGTAGGTACAGATCCACTGTTGGATGTTCCATCCCTTGTGTCCAGACGCTCTATCATCCGGGACACAGTCGCTATTCCAGCGTTCACTTCTCTCCTCACGTCAGAGCCAATATCAGAAATAGGAGAGTTACGAGAAAACCATCTTTCCTTCCATCCTCGTGTGCTCTTGGATATAGATTCCTTGTATCTTTATAAAATAGAAACAATAAGCAAGGAGCACATTTCCCGCACTTGCAATATTCATTGCTATGATACATTGATGTTAGGTGAACACCCAATAAAAAGTTTAAAATGTCCAATACCTCGTAGACATTGTATTTAACCGAGACTTTAAGGTTTCTGAAAATGATTGGAGGTCTGATGAACTGGCTCTGTCTTGACTTCTTGGAGAAGACTGATTGGGAGACCTAAAACAAGAAGAAAGATTAAAACTTTAATCATTGCCGATAAACTTGAGGGAAGAGAATTTTATAGAAATACGAAATGGACATTAAAAATAATTTCTTTTGGGGTGGGTTGAGACTTGGATCCTGAGATGAGATGCATAATGCAGCACTAACCCACTACTCGAAGGTGATGCATGTGGGCCAGAAGAAAGGGCACTAAATCCAGAGGATGAAACTCTCTCTCTTTGGTTTGAATGATTTGGTGAGGATATATGCTGAGATGCTTCCCCTCCAATTATTAGAGGCGAGGAAGGCATGGCATCTGAGCTAGCGTGAGTAGTTTCCGCTTGTCCTCCATCAGGATAAGAAACTGTGCCAGCCTGAGAACCAGGATGAGAAGAGACAACCAAAAACTGGGGACGGCCTTGAGCTGATGATCTGCCTCTATGGCCTTCCCTTCTAGCAAAATGTCTCGCTCGTCCCATTGCAGCGGCAGCCGCTAGTTGCTGAATTATACGCTCCTCCAGCTCGGATTCATGAACACCAACTGGTAACTGTGTGGCACAGAAAGAAGATAAAGTGATTAAAACACAGGATAAAAGGCACCCTACCCGCCCTACAGAAAAATACCAAAACGGACTGCTTAAAAATAGTAAAGTAGTTTACATGCTGTATCTCGAAATCCCCTAGAGCTGGATGATGAAATATCGTTGTATTCCTCGGTGGGTTAAGCCTGATATTTCTTTCATCCACTACAGCATCCAATAGTTCTTGACTGCAAACAAACAGGCATAACAAACGCTTAATGTCAGAGTCTGCAACAACTGGCCATGAGAACATTATAAAACGGAGAAGACCATGCACACCTTGTAGGGTCTTTCAAACTGATGGGCTGCCAGCACATTGGGCACTGGGAACTTCTCTGGCACCTGAAAAGTTACATAGCGAACTTATATCCTGGCATCATGTTCACGAAATTGAACTGTAGATCTCATACTTTTCATGTACTACTTGATACTTATGATGTTATGAGTATGGCGATCTTCATTTACACGAGGCTTAGTGAGCAAATACCCAAAATGCCTAGGTACATAAGGTGTAGCTAGAGAGGGACACTACTAAAGAAACACCATAGATTTTTTTCTTCAGGATTTTAGTATTATCCCCTTCCCTGGCTTTTACTTCTTTAGGTGATAAGGGGGTAATATAGCACAATTTTATGTTGGAATACAAGTTTTGAAAACAATGTGAGTGTGCATGAGGCTCGTGTCTCGCCTTGCTTTTCAAAGTCTCACTTCGCTTGTGATCATAAAGCCATGTGCATTTAACATTACTCCTAGCTACATAGCGGAGTTTGTGTATTCACATCTCAATGACTATTAATCCTATACATGTAACCCCTCTCCATACCCTTCCTTTCTCCTACATATTAACTTAATCAGGTGTATTACAATTAATTGAAACTACATCTACACTCATATACCAAACAATCGTCATGTTAGGCTCCATGGTACATTGGCAAATTTGCATAATAGCCAATTCAAATTTTGTTGGACCTTTAAGCTATTATTCAATCAACATTTTGGTATTCTTTATGTACAAAGAGCTGAAGAAGTGGTATAGAAGTTTTTGATGCAAAAATTCAAAACCAAATGCTAACAATAGCACAATAGCGTGTTTAAGGACTAGGAAAGATTTGACACTTTGACACCACCTAATTCCCTTGAACATCTATACTACATCAGTACATCACCAATTCACCACAAACATAAAGGGTAACCAGAGAGTGCGCCCCACGGTAAAGACGCAGGAGTCAGGACCTTTAGTAATAGGTGGCACTGTGGCAGGTTCAAATCCCACTCCGCTAAGTATCGTAATAGACTTAGTGACTTATGCCTCCGCTTACATGAATTACATAAAAGAGGGTAAAAGGAGCATCCTTACCATTCCAGAATACACTGAAGATGAAACCCATGCTTACACCCAGTAACCTGAAACAGCCAAAGAACAAACTTACACATCACGAGTTCATATTTCTAACATTTAGAGCTAAAAAAACAAGCCGAAAAACACAATGTGTTACCGTTGAAGGATCGCTTTCACAGAACTCCTCGAGACAAATACTACAGGCATCATCACATGCATCTTGAATTCCACCTTCTACGAACGCAGCCGCAGATGTCAATTTTGCCTCCTCTAGTTTCTTAATCTCCTCCATCTGTGAGTTTATAACCTATACTTAACATTCAAACCTCTCATTAATCATCACTATCACATCAAACTATCTCAACTAAGCTCAGAAATCATATAATTCCTAAATTTATACGAAAATCATATCCCGAAATAGTTAAACCTCTAATTAATCACTACTATCACATCTAATTAAGCTCAAAAACCATACATTTCCTAAATTTATCCGAAAATCATACATCAAACAGTTAAACCTCTCGTTAATCACTATCACATCAATTTAACTCAACTAAGTTCATAATCATATATATAATAGACAGTTAAACCTCTCATTAATCACCACTACCACATCAAAATAAGCTTAGAAATCATAAAATTCCTAAATTTATATGAACATCATATCATAAAAAGCTTAAACCTCTCTTTAATCACCACAATCACATCAAACTAAGCTCAAAAATCATACATTTCCAAAATTTATCGAAAAAACATATCATCAAACAGTTAAACCTCTCCTTAATCACTATTATCACATCAAACTAAGCTCAAAAAACGCATATTTCCTATAATTATCCAAAAATCATATCATCAAACAGTTAAACCTCTCATTAATCACCATTATCACATCAAACTAAGCTCAAAAAACGCATATTTCCGATAATAATCCAAAAATCATATCATCAAACAGTTAAACCTCACATTAATCACCATTATCACATCAAACTAGGCTCAAAAAACGCATATTTCCGATAATTATCCAAAAATCATATCATCAAACAGTTAAACCTCTCATTAATCACAACTATCACATCAAAATAGCTTAAAAAATCGAATATTTCCTTCAATTATCTAAAAAATAAATCATCAACGCATTAACTAATTATAGATACTAAGAGTCAACTCCAATCATCCAAGTAAAACTAAGTCAATCCAAATTCCAAACAATAAACTCAATAAAACAAAATCAATAATTAATATATCTAATTCGAGCTAAAATCACAAGGAAAACGCCTAAATTAACGGAAATCAAATCAAATTATAATTTCATACCTTCGTAAAAAGCTGACCGACAAAATTAAACGCGGAAATGATCAGCGAATAGAAAAATAAGATGAAGAATTCGATAGATTAACGATTAGGAGAAGAGGATGATGGAATTAATTAGGGGGAAATTGAAACCCTAGAAATTGAGAGAGAAGAAAAAAGGGTGGAAAAAGTTGTGGAAAATGAAGAATATAGAGGTGTTGAAGAACGCGCAACAAAGAACGAGGAAAAGAGATGACTGACTATTCTTTTGTTTTATTCTTTATTTATTTTATTTTATTTTATTTTATTTTTAAGCGGTTAGGTGAGTGACTGAGGTGATCCGGCAGTGGAATTGTGTATCTTTCGAGACTGACCGTACAATTATTAGCCGGAGATTCCGGTTTTTGAAGATAATATTCGAGTTAATATCAAGGGTTTTTCTAATGTGTGTTCTTATGGTACATATTAATAAACTAAATAGGTAAAGATTTATAGGATATTCAAACTAATTATGGTAAAATTAAGTTTATAATTGCATTTATTATGAGAATATATTGTAAATCTTTCCATAATTAATTTATTAATGCGTGCCTTAGGACATACATTAGAAAAACTTTACTATTAAAACGGATTTAAATAAGTGTTATCTAATAGGTTAGTTCTTTGGAATTTCCGTGCACAGCTTTCTTTGAGAATCCACTTTTTGTGTCTTTTTTTCTTTGTTTTTGTTTTCTTATGTTACTTTGGGTAATTCGTAGATTTCTGATTTTCGATTATCGCTTTTATCCAGGGGATGTTATGTGTTAATTTTGATTGATCCAGTTTCCTTTCTTTATCAAAAAAAGGGTAAATTGATTATTACTCCCTTATATAATTCACTTTTTGAAACTTTCTCCCTTATATATTTTTTTTCGAAAATTACTCCCATAAAATGTCACAGTTATCAAATATTGCTCCCATTTAACAACTCCAGTCAATAAAATAAAAATATTCCATTCAAAATTTAAAATTTGGTACTAACTTTTGCTGTTTATGACTATATTATCTTTAGCCTTATTATATTGAAAACTTCAACTGCACCGAGAGGGAGAAAGGGATTTAACAAATTTGGGAGGAAGGAGGTGAATTTAACAAATTTGGGAGGAAGAGTTGATTTAAATTAAGCATATAATAAGGATAAGGGTAATATGGTCATACGCAAGAAAAAATAGTACCAAATTTCAAATTTTGGAGGTAATATTTCTCTTTTGTTTGGTCGAAATTACTGAATGGGAACAATATTTGAAAAGAGTTATATTTTATGGGAGTAAGTTTCGAAAAAAATTATATAAGGGAGTTAGTTTCAAAAAGTGAATTATATAAGGGAGTAATAATCAATTTACCCTCAAAAAAAAGTATAATAACAATAAAATTATCTTTGTATCATCGAGTAGTAGTATTTAGATTTAGATTCATTTTGTCATTAAAACTGATAGGAGTATTCCTTAAGCAACACTAGGCATTAGCTTGTTATTACTTACATGGACTAGAGATACTCATTTTATTCTTAAGACGGTCTTAAAAGATATCTATTGTGGAATTGTTCACTCTACGTATGTACTGTGTAAGCATGTTGTTCTTTATGAGCGTAATAACCTAAATTTAAACTATTTCGAGTGATCAATATCCAAGCAGAATTTATAAAGGGTTCACTAAGGTGTGAGCCGGGTTAAGGTCATGTTATTAGAAGTTTGGGTTTTCTTGAGTTGCGGTTTGAATGGTGTATTACTAGCCTTGATTATAAGTGTGATATTTGATTCAAGGTGTTGTAGAATTGAGACGAAATTGAGACGAGAATTCATACAAATCAAGACAAACAAATGTTACTAACCTGATTAAAATCAATTTATACAAACTAAAATCATAAATTAATTGCAAAGAAAAACCAACCAATCGTGTTCTTGCTTGAGAATGAAGATGAACGAATTTAAGAGGATAAATGATAAAGGATGTTGATGCGTTTGTCGGTGGTGGAGCTGCGGTGCTGGAGCGTGGTGGGGGCGCTACTGCGGTGCTCGACCTGGTGGGGGTGGTCATGCTGTGTGGTGGTGAATGGTGATGCGGGTGGGAGTTAGAGAGAAGACAAGGGTAAGAGAGATTAAAGTTAGAGATAGGTAAGGGCAAGATTGTCTTTTTTTTATAAAACGTCGACGACGTTTCGCAAGTGGGCTTAAAAACTACCCAAAAACAATGTGGAATATCATAGTGAATAGAAGGGAGTAACATATTTAAATATGTAAGTTATCAATTTAAAATATTGGGTTATTAAAACAAAAATATTATTTTATAATTTTATTAAGTAATTTTGTTGGGCCTAATATTGTATTAATCTTACGTAAAAATAGATCTTACCAATTCCTCTTTTAAACCCGTTTAATACACAAATTGTTGTGTAAGACCATTTTACTCATAAGACTAATCCATTAATCAAAAGCCCAAATAGATTGCTAAATTTGTAAAAAAATATTTTATTTTGATAACCTAAAATTTTAGATTGATAACTTGTACAGCAATTCTCCCTTGTGACGGTCACAATTTGCGACGGCCAAATGTGACCACTTTTTGATAAAATGTAACCACTCATAAACTGTTCATAAAATGTTACCTATGAAAAAATGGTCACATTTTCTCATAAAATGGTCACATTTGGCCCGTCTCTTATTTGAGACGGAATAGTACCCGTCGCAAATAAGAATTTGCGTAACTTGTATATTTAAATGGGTTAGTTTTCATCGTAAAATGCCGAGTTGTTAAAATAAAATTAAAATATAAATGAAATTAAATTTATAATTGAGCTACTCTCATTTTGGGTCAGTCTTATGCTATAAGACGATCCTATAGTAAAGTTGATGCGTTTAATAATATTTTCCCTTTTAAACGCTACTATCCATACATTTCAATTTTCAATACATAAATCTAGAACCATATGATATTTCCATAATATCATCTTGACCGTTGAAAAAAATGGAATTTCCATTTACTTTTAGAAATGGAGAGCACCAAAACTAGATAAAAAGATCACCAACAATTTGCCACAAGGAGGCCGGAGGTCCAAATTTGGCCCAACATCCACTGGGTCATATTCATATGTGTCTCATTGGCCCAACCGCCCAAGTACAATCATACTTCTTGTTGTTACCAAATTAGCATCATTACTCATTTACTTGTTGTTACCAAATTAGCATCATCACTGCATATAATCATTTATTTCTTGATGATTGTTCGGTGGTTTGTATTGCTGTAACAAAACTGAACTTTGTCAAGGAGCTTTTGGACCGTCCCTGGACTTTTGCCATATCCTTTATTCCGAATATCAGTAGCTGTTGTTGGCCTGTATGGTTTAGCAACTACTTGTATGGGATTAGCTTTCCAAATCTTAGTGATATTTTTCTCTTTAATAATCTTGTCTATTATTATTGTTGGCCATCTTTTGGGATTCTGATCAGTTTTCTTCAGTTTTTAGACCATCAAACATGTTTTGCTTGTTGGTTTCGACACTGCCTTCATTTTTTGAGCAAGGTGGACTTTCAATTCTGTCTTTTACATAAGCTTGATGAGGGCCTTGTTGTCTCAGTTAGAACCAAATTTTGTTTCAGATCATGTATGATGGTTATTACAACCCATCGTAAATATAACATAGCACATGAACTCTCTTGGTTAAGGGTGCGTTTAACTATAATGAGTTTGGCATTCTGCGACATTATTGAGTCAATTATGCATCAATTCGTCTCAAAGTATTTTCCATGAATATTGCTGATGGGGCATATTCTGCACCGCTGACCAAGTCAACATACTGAGCAAGGTCAAAGATATCTACAGCAAGTCAACGGCTTAGACAGCCTAGCCGATGCATCCCATCGGCCTGTTATCCTGGGTCCCGGCGTGACAACCTGCCAGCCGGGACACACACCCGCGTACTCATATCCAAGACCCCTCGGCGGTGAGCCAACATGGCCGCCGGCCTGCCATAGGTCCCTCGGCCGAGGGGTAGATCAGTCTTTCCACCTGCTAGCCACTTGGCCACTTGGCCACTACGTGACAAAAGGTGAAAGCCTATAAATACTCCTCAACCTTCATTGAGGAAAGGATCCCACAACAAAATCTAAATACACTCTTCATCTGGTATTATCTTCCTTATCTCTCTCCAATATACATTTAGCCAAGGAACAACTTATCCCCTAAGTTACTGACTTGAGCGTCGGAGTGAGTACGCTTGGCACAAAGCCAAGCCCTCAGTTCGTTCATTGTTGCAGGAGAGGCCGAGAGGAACGATAAAGACAAGAAGGATTCAACCAAGGACATCATTCTACAAGCAACGGGTGGTAACGAATATCTGCTCTGGAATTACACCCGGAACAATTGGCGCCGTCTGTGGGGAAAGACACTAGAAGCTAGTCACATTCATTCCCAATAAAAAAAAAAAACAACAAAAACCCACCCAAAAAGCTAAGATGTCGAAACAACAAGACGCAGTCGTAACCGACGAAACCGCATTTTACCAAGATGATACTTTCAACAATTCTGGAGTCATACAACCCTCCACCGGCGGTGTAATCCAACCGGAGTTCGGGATGCCATCAATACCCGACACGCCGCTGCCAGCCAACCAGGTCACCATCATGGGACATGTGGTTGACGTAGCAAAACTGAAAATGCTCCTGGACCTAATTAGTAATACGCCTGCTCACACTGTCACGCCGACAAGAGCGGCGGAAACTGTCCAGGAGACCAGGGCCCAAAACGTGACTCCGAGAAATTTGAACGGGGCACTAGGAGAAGCTGACCCGGTCAAGTCGCCGGGGGAGCCCAAAGTGGGCGGGGTAGACCTAAGTCCTTCCCGTACTCATGGGAGGACAGCGTCCCCGCAGCACGAACGAGGCTTATCCCAAAGGAGCCAGAGGAGTCCGACTCAGCAGAGTTGGAGAAGAAGCCCGAGCCGAAGAAGGAGTCCTTCCCGTTACGAGGAGAGGAGCCGGATTAGGAATGCGAGGAGCCGATCGCCGCGTGTCGTTCGACACGTGGTCAGACAGCCCCTCAGCGCCTACGTCCTAGAAGTCCAGGTGCCAACTAAGCTCAAATTGCCACCTCTATCATACAAGGGAGATAGTGATCCAGCCGACCACGCTGAGACTTTCGAGTCTTACATGTCGGTATGGGAGCAGCCCGATGAGGTGCAGTGCGAGTTTTCCCAACAACTCGCATGGAATGGCTCAAAGCCGGTACAAGGGGCTCCCCGACGGCTCGGTATACTATTACGCCGACCTAAGGGACGCCTTCCTAGCCCAGTACTCTTGCAATAAGAGGAGGGCCGTGGAGACGTCAGACCTCCTAACTATCAAACAGGAGGGGGGCGAGACTCTACGAAGCTATGTGAAGAGGTTCGACGGAAAGGTTCAGCAGATTCGAGAAATTAATCCCGAATTGGCGGCTTTCGCGCTGATGAAAGGCCTCCCAAGGGGAGAATTAAAAAATGAGCTCATCAAGTGCGGAGGCCTGGGTCTGGACGCCGCCAGGAAGTTGGCTGACCAAGCCATCAAGGTAGAAGACTATCACAAGACCTGGGTAGGCCCCAGCGAGGCCGAGCACTCAGAAAAGAAGAGTCACCGGGAGGACAACCCGGATGAGAGACGCCGTGACAACAACGGGTCACGGTCCGATGAAAGACGCCGTGAGAATAATAGGTCACGGTCGGACAAGTCTGCCAGGAAACAAGACTCGACAGGCGCCGGGTGGAGTTCGGGAACGTACTATAAAAAACGGTACGATGATCACACCCCCCTAGTCGTGTCGGCCGCCGAGGTCTTCACTTTGAGCAAGAACGAGGGCCAGAAGTGGGAGAGACCCCCCAAGCCAAAAAGTGACGGTGACACGAGCCAGTACTGTGAGTATCACGGCCACACCGGCCATTTAACCAACGACTGCCGGCATCTAAAGAATGCCATTGAAGAGCTGATCCGGAAGGGGAGCCTCGGCAAGTACGTTGCCAAAGGCCAAAAGATCGACGCCGACGATTCGGGTAAGAAATCCGTCTTCGAACGGATAGGAGTGATCCATGTTGTCATCGGGGGCAATGAGAACGGAGGGTCCGCTCACGGGCACAAACGGCACCTGAACGAGCTATATCAGGCCATCAACTTTGTGCCCAACACAGCGATCCCCGCTTCCAACATCCCCGATATAACCATCGGAAGGAAGGACTACGAAGGAGTCATCGCTCCTCACAGCGACCCACTTGTAGTCAATTTAGACATATCCAACCACCTGGTCAAGAGGTGCACGATTGACACGGGCGCATACACGAACATCATGTTCGGGAGTGCTTCCTCGGCCTCGGCTACCGAAAGTCAAGGACTTGAGCCCCGCACCAACCCACTATACGACTTCTCCGGTGGCCTGGTACCACTGGGTCGATCGGACTCCGGTGACGTTCGGCGAAAAGAATGCGGCTAAGAATGTCCTGGCTGAGTTCGTGGTCATCGACGGCTCGTCCGCCTACAACGTTCTCATAGGCCGAGTCACCCCGAGTAAGGCCGACGCTTGATGATGTCCATCGGGCCCTAACAACGATGTATGTCTCGGACCGGGGAAGCGCATAAGCTCGTCTATAAAGACGAGAATGACGAGGTGGTCAATGTCCGGATAGCGCGAGAGGATGCAACATGCAATCCCTCAAAGTGGCAAAGAAATCGGAGAAAGGGAAAAGTCTATCCTTACAACGAGAGGGCGACCTCATGGATTTAACTAGCTACCGACTAGGACGTTGTGCCTTTGATAGGCCATTAGGACGCTGGTAATCTCGGGAATAATCTATGTAGAGGCGGAGGTGTCCAAAACAGCTGTGGGCACCCCGACGCATGTTTATACCTAAATGAAAAACCATCAAGTCTTCCATCAAAATGTTCATTCTTCCCATAGTCACTAGGAAGCAGCAGACGCCGACTCACACTGTCATACCGACACGAGCGGCAGTCTTTATCAATAAGCAGATGTCGGCTCACACTGTCATACCGACAAGAGCGGCAGTCTCCATGAAGAAATAGGCGCCGTCGCAGTCACCCCAAGTAGTAGACGCCACTAGCGATCACCCCAAGAGGTTGGACGCCGTCGCATCACTCCAAGTGGTAGACGCCACCAGCGGTCTCCATGAAGAAATAGGCGCCGTCGCAGTCACCCCAAGTAGTAGACGCCACGGCAGTCACCCCAAGAGGTTGGTCGCCGTCGCAGTCACTCCAAGTGGTAGACGCCACGGCAGTCCCATGAAGAAGTAGGCGCCGTCGAAGTCACCCCAAGTAGTAGACGCCACGTCAGTCACCCCAAGAGGTTGGACGCCGTCGCAGTCACTCCAAGTGGTAGACGCCACGGCAGTCTCATGAAGAAATAGGCGTCGTTGCAGACACCACAAGTGGTAGACGCCACGGCAGTCAGTAACAAGAAGCAGGTGCTGGCTCACACTGTCACACCGACAAGAGCGGCAATCACGACCAGCGCAGTTGATACTCTCAAAGCAATCAAAATGCCTTAGAAGCGTTAACACAATTGAGATACGCGCTCTAGACTGCCTCGGCCAAGCCGTGGCGGAAACAAAAGAGACCCTCAATTAATAACGTAAGGAGACAACCCAGACGAAGACAAAGACGCTAAAAGTACAGTTGAGGCTCGAATACTAGCGCAAGAAAAGGAAGTAAGGTAAAAACCTCGGCCAGGCCGGAGGCAGAAGAAACTTGCTCTTATTAAAAATGTTCAACGAATTACAAGAAATTACAAGGACAAACCAAAAGACAAGGTTACAGATATCATCTCCCTATGTCTGCTGTTGCTCGCCATCAGCAGCGGTAGCAGCACCTTCTTCGAGGGTCAACCCAGCAGCTCCCTTAGCGGCCTCGGCTTCAAGCGACCCCGAGCCTTAGCCTCGGCGGCCTCAACTGCCCTTGCCCAATCGGCTTCCTCCTTGGCCGCTTTAGCCTTCTCAGCGATAGCTGCTGCCTCCTCGGCCGCCTCCTGCTCTGTCTTCACCCTCACCGCCTCCTTGACCTTCTCCTCCACAGCCTTCTCCTTAGCTTCGAGCTTGTCGTCAAACAGCTCGTCAAATCTGCCCCACGGAAAGGAACCTTCAAGAGGAAAGAGCTCCTCAATTACTTCCCTGGCAGCGGCTTCGGCCAGATCCCGGAATTCGGAACACAGGTCAGGGAGCATTTTGGTTAGGAGCATCTCAATGTCGTCCTCCTTTTGCTCGATGATGGCCTCCTTGCTCGGATCACCTTCCCCTGGATCTGAAATTTGCCCCTAAATTCATTCCTCTGCTGGAGATAAAGGTCGGCGTGCCTCTGAACAAGGTCACACTTCTCCAGCAACTTTGCAACTTCGGCCGCAGCAGCCTCGGCCTTGGCTCTCTCAGCAAGGACCTCCTTTTCAGCGTCCTCCCTAAGCTTTCTCTCAGCCAAGAGCGCTTTCTCGACATCTCCCCTAAGCCTTTGCTCATTGAGGAGATCCAGCCTCGCCTTCGCGGCCACCTTCTTAGTGACGTCAAGCTCAAGAGCGGACTGAGCCACGACCTTCTCTTGCTCTATAATGCAAGCACCGGCCAGCTCGTTCCACCTCGCCAGCTCCTCGACCAACCTCGCACCTCCCGCCACGAGCCGGGAGGGGGAAACCTTCTGGGATGAGGAGTCAGCAGTGACATTTCGATCACTAGTCTGCGGTTGGGAAAGGGAAACCTTCTGGGATGAAGACCCAATGGCGACGTCACGAACACCAGCCTGCGCGGGTTTCTCCTCCACTTGCTGCTCAATAAGAGCGCGATCGAGCCGATCGATCTACAAAATTTAAAGAAAACATCGTATCAACATACATCGACATGCCTAAGAGCTCTGTCATCGGCGGCGCGATGAACCAGAAGCTAAACGAGCCACCGGATAGATCGATCGTGCTTGGCCTTCTTGGCGAAGGGCGCATCTCCTCGTCGGCCAGGAAGCAACGGCAGCGGTAAAAGCTGTCTGCTTTCTCTTACGGACAAGGGGAGACCCCTCCTCCTCGTCAGAGTCATCCCCATTAGAGATGTAAACAACTTCCACCGTCTCTTTCTGTACAGGGGGGGTGGAAGGCGGAGCCGATGTCGACGCCATCACCGCCGAAGACTTTGTTTTTCGCGTATGGCGCGGCATATTACTAACAACCTTCGCCTGGGCCTCCACCACATTCAAGCGTTTCAACCGCTGGTCCATAAGATCATTCGGCGACGGCCTACGGTCGTGAGTCAGAGCCTTGGGATGCAAGTTAGCAACGGTTTTGTCTTTGTGCAGCCCCATTCTCCGGAGGATATCCTCAAACAAATCCGGTCCAAAGTGATCTGCGAAGGAAACAAAGCAAGAATTAAATAGAGAAATTAAATCGAAGTTCGAAGAACAGGAGCATTGACAGCGTTGATGGGCCTCATACCGACCCCACTCACCCTGTGCTAAGGCCGGTATGAGGCCGACGGTGAGCGGCTCATCCGAAGAATGATCTGCGTTGGGGGAATCCATCTTTTCGACACCCCACTCTTGTCCGCCTCAAAGAGCCTCATCGTGACCCTCTCATCCTCCCTAAGAGAGACCCCCGGCATCCATCTTGAGTTTTTTTCGGGAGACCCATCCGTCATGTTCCGCCTTAGTCTCACACCGCAAGTTAACTTGGTCTTTGGAAAATGGGCGGCGGATAGTCATCCCAAGCACCTTAACGTACACCCACCGATCTCTCCGGTCTTTGCAAGAAGTAAGTTTGTCAACAGAGACATAACCCTTCTCCATGTGCACACTGTACCAACCAACGCGCCGAGAGATTGACGGTGGAGATAATGCGGCGGCGCGGAATAAATTCACCGTCGGGGCCTCCCCCTTGAAGAGGCAAAGCCACACAAAGCCGACTATCGTCCTCACGGCCAACGGATGTAGTTGGGCCACAGCGACGTTCATAGCTTTGATGATAGCCATGACGTACTCGTTCAGCGGAAACCGGAGCCCGTACTCCAAGTGTCGCATATATACACCGATATGGCCCGGCGGAGGGCAACAGACGGCCTGACCCTCCTCAGGGATGACAATTTTGTATCCATTGCCAAAGAAAAAGTGGCCCTCGAAAAACTTCTCACCAGAACAACTGGCCAACTTATGGGTCCAAGATCGGTCAACGCTAGCCTTACAGACGTCACCGTGATCCATAACGTACTGCCTCCTCTCTTTGGGACGAGCCAATTCAGCATCATCACTAAAATCGTCTGCGTCATCATCGTCATCCTCCCATTCCTCTAAAACTCGAGGATCGACTTCAGGAGAAGGAGACCTAGGGCCCCCAGGCCTTATCAGGAGGCCGTCCAACTTCTCCTCCTCATCAAGACGCGACGGGGAACCCCCCAGCGCCGGTTTACTAGGCTCGGCATCAGCAGAAGACATGTTTACAATAAAAACTTACAAAGTTAAAAAATTGGGAAGTTTGTTTGTTTACCTTGAAGAAAAACACTCGCCGGAGTAACAACTCTGGAAATTAGAAGACAAAGAAGCCCTTGAAAGTTTAGAGAGAAGAAAATTTTGGAGAATGAAATTGGTGGCCAATTTCACGGAATAACTGCCCTATTTATAGGGAAAAGCCCATAAAGAAGGACCAATCGCCGAATGACCCATGAAGCGTCAACCAATCAGCGTGCGGACACGTGTCGGACATGCAACCACGGGATGTCAATCGTCGCAACGATTGAACGTCAATCAATGCAAACGGTGACCAAGCGTCTTCAACACGCCCATTCATATCTCTCCGCCTATTCACCTTCCTCAACAAATTCTCAAGCATCTGTTCTCCGCCGCCACATGATCAACCAAGCTAAGTAGCGCCGGCCGGGGGCAATCAAAAACAACCGGCACTCTCAACCCTGGTCTCGGCAAGCGTCACTTTCTTTTCCACATCGGATGCCCTTTACACATCCATGTGGAAGGGGGATATGGTACGGCCTAAGTAGAACCAAGCCAAGGTAATCGAGGCCGCCACAGTAGAAGTCGATGCATAAGAAGCCGATGCAGAACATTTTTTACAAATTACTTGCGCAGAATATACGCTCAGACGAACATCGGAGCCCATACCACGGCATAGACTACGCTGGGGGCAAATTGATGGGGCATATTCTGCACCGCTGACCAAGTCAACATACTGAGCAAGGTCAAAGATATCTACAGCAAGTCAACGGCTTAGACAGCCTAGCCGATGCATCCCATCGGCCTGTTATCCTGGGTCCCGGCGTGACAACCTGCCAGCCGGGACACACACCCGCGTACTCATATCCAAGACCCCTCGCGTACTCGGCCGAGGGGTAGATCAGTCTTTCCACCTGCTAGCCACTTGGCCACTACGTGACAAAAGGTGAAAGCCTATAAATACTCCTCAACCTTCATTGAGGAAAGGATCCCACAACAAAATCTAAATACACTCTTCATCTGGTATTATCTTCCTTATCTCTCTACAATATACATTTAGCCAAGGAACAACTTATCCCCTAAGTTACTGACTTGAGCGTCGGAGTGAGTACGCTTGGCACAAAGCCAAGCCCTCAGTTTGTTCATTGTTGCAGGAGAGGCCGAGAGGAACGATAAAGACAAGAAGGATTCAACCAAGGACATCATTCTACAAGCAACGGGTGGTAACTAATATCTGCTCTGGAATTACACCCGGAACAATTGCCTTTTGGAATGTTAGGGGTACTAAAAGAAAGAATTTTGCCGAAGAACTTAATTTCTTTTGCTCGTCAAATGGAATTAAAATCTTAGCTATTTGTGACACGAAATCGACTTCTAAGCCCGAACCTTTTCTGACCGCTAATTTTGGGTTTAATAATTGCGATTTTATTCCTAGTGCTGGATTATCAGGTGGTATTTGGTTATTTTGGAAAGAGTCTATCTTCATGACTTTTTCAATAAATGTCACTTTTAAGTCGAAAAGATTTATTACTTGTAAAGTGTGTGACTTAACGAATAATCTGGTTTTTTGCCTTATTTTTGTTTATGCACCGGCCCAACCGACTGATAAGTTGGAATTTTGGAATGAATTACAGGATTTTGTTCTTAATATTGATTTGCCTTTCTTATTACTAGGGGATCTTAACGAGATTAAGAGTCCTAGTGAAAAAGAAGGGGGTGCAAAGGTAACGAATGCGCGTTGTGTAAGATTAACTAAGTTCCTAAGTAATACTAATTGTATAGATCTCCCTTTTTCTGGTAATTTTTTTACTTGGAGAAAAAAGAAAAGTGGTTCCGAAAATGTTTTTGAAATACTTGATAGAGCCTTAGCGTCTCCTAATTGGATTAGTCGATATCCAAACATGCAATTTGTGCATCATGCTTTCACTAGCTCCGACCATTGTCCTATCTCTGTGAAGTTTCATGACCGAGTTCATATGAAAGCCCCTCCTTTTCGTTTTGAACTCATGTGGACCCTCCGGAATGATTTTAGTAAAATGGTTAAAAGTTGTTGGCAATACCAGTTTCAGGGATCTTATATGTTCTGTCTCTCCCAAAAATGCAAATTGCTAAAACAAAAGGCTAAGAAATGGAATCAGTCTACTTTTGGAAATATTTTTAGACAACTTTCAATTGCTGAAAAAAAGTTAGAAAATATACAAAACCAACTAGGTACATCTCATATTACCAATTTAGAAGTCGCGCAATTGAGATGGTTGAGAAAGCGCGATGCACTCCTTGATTATAAACGTGTTTACTGGCAACAAAAAGCTCGTATAAACAAAGCTAATTTTGGAGATAATAATACCAAGTTTTTTCAAACTCATGCCACGATTAGACGTAGTAGAAATGGTATTAAACAGTTTATAAATAAGAATGGTGCTTGTATTTATCGATCAAAACCTTATTAAGCAAGAAATATCCGAGGAGTTTAAACTTAGGTTTGCGAAAAATCATCTTTGTAATTTCGACAAGAATGAGGATTTTAAGTCTATTTGTGGATTAATTACGAGATTTAAGATAATGATTTCTTACGGGTAATATTAGTACGGAAGAGGTTAAACAAATTGTGTTTAGTTTAGCCATGAGATAAATGCCTGTGTCCCGATGGATTTCTGCCGAGTTTTTTCAAAAATCTTTGGGATATTGTAGGAAATTCATCACTAAAGCGATTTTAGCATTTTTTCATTTCGAGAAATTACTAAAAGAAATAAATCCACTTTCATAGCATTGATTCCTAAAATTGAAAATCCTCAAACAAAGAAACCATTTTCGCCCGATTAGTCTTTGTTCAACAATTTATAAAATTATTGCAAAAATCTTGGCTAATCGTTTTCGAAGTGTTTTGCATAAGATTATACACCCGTTTCAAGGTGCCTTTACACCTAATCGCTTCATTCAAGATAATATTCTTTTAGCACACGAGATTTTTAACTCGTTTAAACGTAAAAAGGGCAAAGGAGGTTGGATTGCAATCAAACTTGATATGGAGAAAGCATACGACAGACTAGAATGAAATTTTATCGAGAAAACTTTTAAGCAAATGGGTTTTAATGCTAAGTGGATTTCATGGATTATGGCGTGTATAAACACTGTTTCTTACTCAGTGTTAGTAAATGGAACACCGGGAGACGTTTTTAAACCCACTCGAGGTATTCGACAAGGAGACCCACTTTCGCCATTGATATTTATTATGTGCGCCGAAATTTTAGCAAGATCTCTACAAAAAAATAGCGATGTTAGCTCTAGTGATATTGGTATTAGAATTGGATCCGGGGTGGAGAAAATTCCTTTTCTCACTTTTGCGGATGACACTATCATTTTCGCTAAAGCCTCTAACCAGAGTTGTAGAACTATTAAGTCTATTTTAGATAAATTTTGCACGATTTCCGGACAATTTGTTAATTTTGACAAATCCACTTTTCAATGCACTAGAAATATTGAGCGTTCTCTTCGTGAATCCTTTAGAGGCATTCTTCATATGAACGAGGAAGCTCATTTGGGTAAGTATTTAGGATGTCCTATAATTGATAGCAGAGTGACTAAAAATACTTTCGAGAACATTATTCAATCTTCTTGCACTCAATTATCGAAATGGAAAGCGAATTCTTTATCTCAAGCAGGTAGACTCGTTCTTGTAAATGCTAATTTAGCCGCGAAGGGAACTTTTCAGATGCAAAGTTTCCTCCTTCCTTCATCGATCCATAATAGATTAGATAAAATTAATAGAGATTTTCTTTGGAATAAGAATCCTTCCCAACGTTCTCCTAATTTGGTTGGTTGGCATAAAGTTTGTTTACCAAAGTCGGTTGGTGGTTTAGGAATTAAATCTTCTGAAGCAGCTAATAAAGCTCTTCAAATCAAACTTTTATGGAAAATTCTTATGGATAAGGAAAGTATATGGGTCAAAGTGGTATCTAAAAAATACTTGAGAAATTGTTCACTCTTTGATCATAAGCCTAATTCACCCTCTTCTTGGCAATGGCGTAAACTAATGAGTTTTCGGACTCTATTTAGAAAAGGATTTGAGATGGCGGGTAGGTAATGGTAGCAACATTAAGTTTTGGTCTGATAATTGGGTTTTTTCACACCCACTAACAAGCAAGATATGGTTGATGATGATAGTAACCGTGATCTTAATCTTTTGGTTAAAGATTTCATAACCTCAGACAAGCAATGAGATGTTTGTAAATTATCCAGTTTAGTGAATAACGATATTGTTAATCAGATTACTAACATTCCAGTGCCACATAATGATATTCCAGATACCCTCATTTGGGGATTGTCCGTAGATGGAAATTTCTCTACCAAAACAAAGAACTTGGTTAGCGCAAGGTTTGTTCGATCAAACTCTTGACAAATGTGAATTTTGGTGGATTTGGAAATTGAATATTCCTCCTAAATTGAAATTTTTTCTTTGGAAAGCATGTGTTGACGGCCTTCCAACGAAAAGTAGACTTCTCAAAAGTCATATTGATGTTCCACCTCATTGTGTTCTGTGCAACAATCCTATTGAAAACAAAGATCATTTCTTTTACGAATGTCCCTTGATTGGGTCTGTTATCCAAGACCTGAACATTATTAGTTTCAACGAGTTTTTGTCAAATTATGATACTATTACAAGTCAAAGTTTTCTAACGAAACTTAATTATCTCAGGGATTTAATTCCAAAAGATGAATTTATAAAGATTATTTTTATTTGGTGGAATGCATGGTTCCATAGAAATGATATTATCTTTAATAATGTTAATTTAAGTATCAGCAAACTTATTACTTTATGTAATAATAGCACTAAGACATGGAATGTGACTAGATTTAAGGATCTCAACAATCCCGAGGTAGAAGAGTCAGCTAGAAACAATTCTAGTAAGGAAGAGATTTGGTGGGAAAAACCTACGAACGGTTTCCTAAAGCTAAATTTTGACGGATCGAGAATAGAAGGTAATAAAGCTGCTTTAGGATATTCTATAAGAGATCACAATGGTAAAGTTGTTTTGTTAGGAGCAAAAAAGTGCGGATCCAATAGTATCCTTGTTGCGGAAGCACTTGCTTTAAAAGAAGGTATTTTAGCAGCCAAATACTTAGGAATCTCAAACTTAATTGTGGAGGGTGATAACTTATATGTTATTAACTCGATTCGAGGTACTTGGCAAATTCCGTGGGAAATTTCTAGTATTATCAAGGATGTGAAATTAGACCTTCATTTTTTCGATGAAGTGATAATTAAACATTACTTTCGTGAAGCCAACAAGGTTGCTGACTTCATGGCTTCAGTTGGACATTCATGTCCAACTCTTTCGAGGTGGTTTGATAGCCGGTGGCTTCAACTTACCTCCCTCATTCGAAAGGATGAGATAGGTTGGTCCTACCCTAGAGGATCAACCTAGTTTTCTTACCTAATCAAAAAAAAAAAAAAAAAAAAAAAAAAAAAAATTGAGACCATCCCCAAGCAAGGTCAATTGCTAGGTCATGACCTTGCTTGGTCACACTAATCAACAATTAACCCAAAAATTATGGTGACCTTTGGTGAGAAGAGGTCAATTTGTGACCTTTGGTGGAGCAAATTGACCAAACTCATGACCTATATGTGGCGGTATGTGATTGGTTGACAATATTAATAATTAATAAAAAAATATATATATGAAAAGGTGATATAATGTGGAGAGATGTAATTGGTTGGAAAGTGAAAAATGATTGGGTTGATGACCTAGGTCGTGACCTTCTGCTTGGGAGGGTGAAAATAGGTCAAGATAAATATAGTGGGATTAAGAGTAAAACAGGTTCGCGACCTAATTAGCACGACCTTTGCATGGGGATGGTCTGAGCATGAGAACTGAGAAGTGGCTTTGATAATACTTTCTCTGTTTTGGCGAATTGTTTACATTTGTTTTATTTTGTTTTTCTGAGACGGATCATTCTTCTATAATTATCATTTGTACTTGCATTTTTAATTCCCCTATAAACGTGTAGAAAGAAAAAGTTGAGGGTATAAAGAGTAAATATTTCTAGCAAACTAGTTTTACTCCCGTGCAAAAAAAAATGCACGGGTCGGTTTTAAATTATAATATACTGACATTATATGAATATTAATTAGATATAATATTTATTTTATCAACAATCAAATAAAAAAATATGAATTGAAATTAAATTAGAGAATTGACATTGAATTAAATTAAAATGTAGTAAAAGTTAAATTATTCAAAACACTTGTAGAGAATTTGTTGGAAATTTTAATTAATTGTGTTAAAGATCACGGGTAGGCCCCATATTAGAAAATTACTTTTTTACCCCTAAAATCAACAGCCAATCACAATTCTCTAAAAAACCTGGCTTTTATACTATGTAGATTACCGTCAATAAATCAAAATGGCTATAAAAACAAGGACTCGACAAACTATACACTGAATAAACGGACAAACAATGAAAGTAGTGAAACATAAAATGATAGATGAGTCAAACTATACACGAATAAACTGACAAACTATACACGAATAAACTATACACGAATAAACTCGACAAACTATACACGAATAAACCTTAAGGTGATGGTTGAGGTTCTTACTACGCCTCTTCACTCGAGTGCCCATTGGGCTCGAAGAGTGGTTAGTGCACATGCACCCTCATACCATGTGCTGAATTTCCACGGGAGGTTATTTAGGAACAGAAGACTTAAGTAACCGTACAGTTATACCACATATCGTATAGACGTATACTAATATATCTTCTCATGATCACAACACAATCATCATAAATAAAACATGTGCTCGTACTTGTGTCACATATCGTATTAAGTGAATGATGTATCAAAACCGAAAATGATTATCATCATCTTTATTAGTAGCAGAAATGGTAACATGAATCTAACAACACAAATTCTCACTGAAGACGGACATCTAACAAATATGGATACGGTGTATATATGTACTAGACAAATGAAGGTCAATTACACAACTACTAACCCAATCAAACCGAAAATCATGTATGACCAAATGACACATCTAAACAAGTGCGCAAATATTTACCTAAGGCGATCTTAGGTATACGGTATACCACCGTAAAATGAATTCCTATTGACGAATTCATTTCACACAAGAGCAATAACATAAAACCATCTCAAACAAGATTTACGAATTACGAAGACTCTACCTAATCAAGTATGTCGTTGAGAACAAGTCCTCCAAAATCCCGTATCACAAAACTGGTCCCACATTCTTCTATCAAATTCCTCCGCCAACATCGCGCCATCATTCGAGACTTTCTTCTTCATTTCATCCTCATCGTTAAACCCTAACAATCCATGGGCCCCACCACCTTCCACCATTTTCTCTCTACTATCACCGTTACCGTGATCAAGAAGCTTCTTCTTTGAATTCAGCTTTCGTCGACGATGTCGATGATTACGCCACATCCGACGAACGAAATTCACCGGAAGTTTATACACCGATAGAATCAAACACTCCGCTAATCCACACGGACAACAACAACACACGACGAAAATATTCGCCGCCGTACCACCGGCGACTTCTCCGACGTTTGGCGACGGTTTCTTTGATTTTCCCGGCGGTGTTAGGGTTTCCGACGGCGGAGTTGCGGTTGTTACTCTTCGATTTGTCATTTTACTTGTAAAACCGTCTTACACGAGAATTGAATTTGCACTGCGATATTTGAGGAAATTGTTGATCGTATAAGAGTATAAGATCGACTATTTCAAGAATTTCAGTTTTAGTGTGATATTTGAGGAAACAATTGAAGGAATAAGAATATAAGACTATTTAACCGGTCTTACACGGGAATTTAAATTTTAGTGCAACATTTGAGGAAATTATTGATCGAATAAGACCGTCTTATACGAGAATTTTATTTGTGAAGAGGAAAATGAAGAAGAAGGAAGGAGAAGACGAAAGAAATAAAGAAAATGGAGGTTACGTGAATTAAGAGGGGATTAAGAAATTTGTATATTGTTTTTCAGTTATGATTAGTGACGCGTGGGCCGTACTTATCTGTCAATACCGTATTTTGTCAGTTGTTTTGTTTATATAATACTCCCTCCAATTCGTTATATTGTTCCCATTTGCTTTTGGCACGATACTTAAGAAATACTATTAAAAATGAATAAAGGACATTGGTGGGGTTGATGTTAGGAGAGAGAGATGAATTAATAGGAGTTAAATAATGAGTTGTGGGGCCAAAACATTAAGAAAAGTAATAAAATAGGAATAAAAAAGTTGTGTGGGGTTTTATTATAGGAGAGAGAAATGAATAAAATAAGAGAAAAAAGTTACCAAAAAAGGAAATGGGAACATTACTTGAATAATCCGTTTTGGGAAATAGGGAACATTATAGCGAATTGGAGGGAGTATACCTTTTGAAACTGATTCACACGGTTATCTTCCCTTGTTTGTGTTATACAGGAACTCTTTTTAAAGCGGTTTTATGCTAATATTGTATAAAATAAAATTATTTATATTATATATTAGTTCAAAAGAAAACAGTTTTAGAAATCAAATACGAAAAACCCTTTTTATACAAATATTTGTCGTAGTACATTCTAATTAGTGAAAAACTAGTTTAAACGGTTTTGATGAAGTCAAAGTATTAAAGTTGGCCGGTGTGAGTGGGAAGGGCACTCATCTCTTAAACAAGTGGTCAGGGTTCGATTTCTGGCTCTTTCGAATGAAAAAAACAAACTTGGGAGAGGTCAACCCATTAAATTGCCTTCAGTACCCCGAAAGAGATTGTCCCCGCTATCGGTAGGGGATACTCTTGGTCAACACCAAAACAAAAAAATTAAGTGAGAGTGTTTTATTGGAAGTTCAACACACACAATTTTTCTACAAATATTTAAGACTCCATCCAATTGCATATGTTGAGGTGAGAGTTGGTGTCTCAAAAAAAATTGACTCAGTTATGATTCTTTCTAGTCCTTTGAACATTATGAACAAGGTTCATTTTCGCGAGGGCTTGCCCAAATGTTATTTCGTAAGTCTCATTTAATAAACGTCATACTGACCTACCCTCTAACCAAATGTGTTTGGTGTGCTGATTGCTCACCTCATCCCTTAACCATGAGATCAGGGATTCGATCCCTGCCAATGGGAATGGAACAAACTCTTTGGCCAGCCGGTTACCTCTTCATGAGAGCACGCGCGGCGAGAGAATTATACACTGTTGCCGAAGGTGGACACCCTGGTTTACACAAAAAAAAAAATACTGACCTACCCTCTCAAGTCTTAATCCACTCACTTCATTATCGAAATTGCTTGTAAAAGCAATCTTGTTTTAGGGTGAAAGCAATCATTAATACTCAAAAATACATATTTTAATACTCGACTGAGTTCATGTATGGATACAAATCGTATTATGATAATGATATAAATAATTTAAAAATCCCCATAATTCATAAAAAATATTATGGAGTATACGCGAATATTCCTTTGAATACAGTCCATACAACATGATGTGGCGCTTACTAAGGATAGATACATTTACTTAATTCTCGGAAATTATCCCCACTTCACACTAATAATTGACCAAAATTTGGCGTCGCTAATTTTTTATAAGTCGCTTTCGCAACTATGTAGTATAATCAAAGTGTCACAAGTACCCTTTTACAAATTGCGAAGACTTGATTAATTGCAACTTGGCAAATAATGTTTCAAGTGTCCCTTGCAATTAAGGCCAAACACATCAAGAACTCGATCACAAGAAACATCCCACGCTCATCAATGCTAGCGCCAATCGGTCTAAACATATGGCCGAAAAAAGCTGATAATTGTATACATACATATAAAGGCAAACCCAAAGAGAGCGGCCACGATTCTTATTTGAAACCTATGTTACAGTGACACTACACTAAAAAAAAAAAAGAAAAAAAAACAGATTCTCGACGCAACAAAATTTTTTGAGACACTAAATTGTTATTGGAAGAAAGTGTCGAGGGTCTCAACGAATCAAAAAATTTCTCACATTAGCTAAGATACATAAGTTGATGAACATCTGTTAGGAGATGTACATCAGTACAATGCCGCCCTGTATTTTACAAAGTTCTTAAGGTAGATTTGTAACTGACATTGGCGGCCTGAACTGAAGGAATAACTAGATTCAAACGTACCGAAGTGAAACTTTTTATCTACCGATGAAGCCAAATCGGTGAAGGATGGCGGCTAAGATGAGCATGAAAATGGCTAGAATCATACCAGGTCTACCGAGTAACCAGTTCTTTGTTTTCTTAGCACCCTCCACTCCTTTTTGAATTCTATCTGCCCAACGCATCTGCATTGAGAGTTTAAAAATATGTTAGCAACAACAACAACAACAACACCAGAGCCTTAATCCCAAAATGATTTGGGGTCGACTGACGTGAATTATCCTTTAGAACCGTGCATGGGTGAACGCACAGCTCAAAATAGCAAAAGAAGATAATTTTATAATGCAAAAATAGCAAAGCTATCGGAGTTTGAGCTGAAGATCTTGAGTAGGTAGATTTATTTAAGTAGAAAAAGGTTATAAAATTAGAAGTGTACCATTTTGTCCAAATCTTCGGGTGACAAAGAAGCCATTGCTTCTTGAGCTTTTGCAGCGTCTTCTTTAGAAAGCTTAAGGCCAAATTGCTCACTCATGTTAGCCATCATATCTGGGCTCATGTTTTTCATCATAGAAGAGAACATCTGATAGATGCAACATATAACATCCATCAGCAAGGAAGATCCTAGTAGTTTTTTTTTTATATTCCGACAAATTATGTAATAAGTCGACAATTGTGGAAGGTTCTCACATTCCATACAGTAAGAGTTGGTATAATCTCCGAGGACTATTGACCATTCGACCCTCCCCCTCCAGAAATATTAACATTAACATTTGTGCCAAAAGCCATAATACAGTTGTTAAGGAGATCTTTCATTTACGACATATTGGAGTAAAATGGGCATATACTCTAGCAGAATTTAGAACATTTGACCACATGCTAATTGAGTGAATTCATGTTCCAAATGGTCATCTTACACAGTCTGCTGCTTACAAGACCCCCTTACAATATAAGTCAGTGGTTAAACCTTTCAATACAGCCTGCTAAGTGCTAACTGTTATTTTGGGTTGTTTATTCAAAATGCTAGCTGCTAATTGACAGACAGACAGACAGCTTAAATTTGTTAAATAAAATGTGCATAAATGGGGCGTAAACCAACAAACCTGTCGCATTGCAGGATCCTTCATTTGATTTCTCATCTGTTCTTGCATATCATCCATTGAAGCGGGAAAGCTTGGCTGAGAAGTGCTTCCAACATCGGCGAATGAACTAGAAGTGCTACTACGTTCACTCATAATATTATTCCTATCGACAGGTGCACCCTGACTTTCAGGAAGCTTTGATTTTGACGAGGTATTCACTCTTGCACTTGACGAGGACGGAACTGAGCCACTCTGTTTCAAAGACGAGGCCATTTCAAACATCCTTTGCAGCTCATCAGGCGGCATTTTACTCATCATGTCACTAGCTGTTTTAAGCATTTCCGGTGACAGATTTGGAGGAACAGAGCCAGATCCAAAGTTGGATTCAAAAGGAGAATTGCTGAAGGGTGGTTTATCACCCTGTAGAGAAGAAGCCATTTTGATCATATTCTGCAGTTCGTCAGGTGACATTCGGCCAATCATATTGGTTGCTGACTTCAGCATATCAACTGGAACCTCTCCGGTTTTTCCAGCACCCATTTTGGCTAACATTTCGGGATCAGCGTTGGACATGAAATTCTGGAACGACCTGGCAAATAGCAAGTGTCGAAAAATTAGGCACTATTAAACTCCATATCTACTGACTGAAAATAACAGCAGCAGAGGCCCGACAATTGTAAATTAAAGGTCTTGCAAACTTGTCAAGTTTTCGGGAAAAAAAAAAAAAAAAACTACAAAATATAATAAACGCAGGCAATTCTTCTTGACAAGAATGCTACACAGATCGTTCAATTTTGAGCAAGATCTTAGAATTCTTTTCACAGGCCAAAACAATTGTAAACCGGAAAAGTTCAGAATCATAACTAATCCCTCCTATTTAAAATTTGGAAAAAAAGCATAAAACTACCTAGATCATTTATACTAGATTATAAATAAAGGGACAGCAGCCACGACACTCGTGAGATACTGGCAGATGATACATTGATAATTTGATACCTTGAACATAAAAGAGAAACTGAGAAAGAGGGATATCACAATTCAGAAATGGGATAATTTAATGGAAATTTCCGGAGTAATAAACGTACTATATAAGAAATTTTTTACCTGATTGTATCCGGGTCATCTTTCAATGCCTCTAAACATTCTGATTCTGTAGTTGGTCTCTTCGAAACAGTCTCTCTTCGAAACTCTGAATTGCTACGACTTTCATCTGGGTGTGTTACCAAAAAATCCCGAGATGTTTTTGTACCAGATGATGCAGTCTCAGTTTCTTCAGTTATTTCTTCAATCACTAGTCCTGCGATACCATCAAAACAGATGTTTCTCCTCAAGAACACTAAATCACAACCCAAAACAATAGTTTCATCAACAGGTACAAAGTGTTATATACCTGTTGGACTTCGGGTGATGCCACTTTCGCCCAAGTTTTCTTTCACAGCACTGTGATGAAGAAAATTTACATAAGCTTATGTCAATACAGCAGGTATATGAAACAAGAGAGGGGGAAGATTAAGAGGGTAACATTTGGACATATAATTCAATGAATATGAATTAAAAGCCTGAGTAAAGCACTCACGTACCTTAAAACTTCAGTAATTGTGTTATCATCAGGGGAGTTTTCATGTGCCTTCATCAGATCAGAGACAGCCTCCTGAAATACAGAAAGACAGAGAAATGTGAGCAAGCAATTATTTTATCAGAGGAAGCCCTAACTCGCACGAGCTCAAGGTCAAGAGGTGTCACCTGTAGTTGACCTAATTCTCTGTAAGCTTGACCTCTACGATATAATGCTTTGACATTCTTTCCGTCATATGCCAAAACCTGGAAAAATAATAAAATATAGGTACAGCATAATAAATAAAAAAATAGTAATGTTGGAACTAAAGTCACACATTTTCACTAGACAAGAATAACAGCAGTAAAATTGTCCGTCATTTCCCAATGGCCAGTCCATGTGTTATTAAGGCTTGCTTGTATTGGTGGTAATGGCGAAACAAAAGAGGAGGAAAATGACGGTGATGGAAGGCATATAAGAGATGGTGAAGGGAATAAAGGGATGGTGGAATAATGAATTATTACTCACATAAGAGGAAAATACATTACACTAGCTGGCGGTGGGTAACTATTATCCCCTTAACGGAATATTTAATAGACTATCTTAATCAACTTCCTCAATTTATGTCCACCACCACCACCTCCTACTTTATCCATTGCTCTTGTAACAATCACTTATTCACCATTAATACAAGCAAGTCCATAGGACTGTAACATCAGCTCTTTATCAATAGTTTTCAAATAAAAGTCAAACAAATACCTCGGAACCTTCTGCTATGCAATCATGAAATTGTCCAGTCTTCAAATAACATGACATCAGATTAAGTGAGCAGGCCAATTGGAGTGTCCTGCCTTTGGCTACTGGAACTCCCTTTACATTCTTCTTTGCCTATTTTGCAAGGGAAACAACTAATTATAAAACCAACGCCACGTAAAAACCACTTCGAAAATTACAGAAACCAAATAACACACTCACAAGAGAGTACTTCTGTGCCGCATCCTGATACTTCCCCTGACTATGTAGCTGATTTCCCTGGATGAACAATCAAAGTAAGAAGCACACACATAAAAATAGCTTCTAACATAGAAAAAAAAAATCTCCTTGTACTCATCGTACGAGGAATCTCTTAATACACGGAAGAATGACCTTAAAAAATTCAATTGTTCTTGCGTAAGACCATTACATGATGCATGGTACAACATAGTTACCATAACCGCCACTAAATGAGGTGCATAAGAAGTGATGGGGACCGTTCTAGGGGTCCTGTTTGAGTTTTCGGATAAAATACTACACACCCTTCAGCTAATGTAAATGCAAACCATTTAGTGAGAGCGTGAGACACTGTTCTTCTAACAGAATGTCCTATAATCTTGATGAAAATTAGATTAAAAAAGGGCAGCCCAGTGCACGATGGCGTCCCCGCTAGGGTCCGGGGAAAGGTCCCACCACAAGGGTGTAATTGGGGCAAGCCTTCCCTTGCCATTTTGGCAAGAGGCCGCTCCAAGGACTTGAACCTGTGACCTCACGGTCACAAAGCAACACCTTAACCGGTGCGCCAAGGCTCCCCTTCTTGATGAAAACTAGATTAACAACGTAAAAATATATTCCCAACTCAGGCATCATAGGTATCTACTAACCTGTTTCTTCAGCATTTCAGCAGCATTGAGCTCGTACGCCATCTGAGCATCAGCACGAGCACGCATAGCTGCAATTTCATCTGGAGAAGCATTAGCCATTTTCTCACCAATGTCCGCCATATCTTCAGGCCTAACATTCTTCATTTGCTCTGCTGCATACTTCAGGTCTTCAGGCCTCATATTTTTCATGCTTTCCGTGGCCATATTTAACAAATCAGGATTCGACATCATCTGCATCACCCACAACACAATGTCACTAACACCACACAACATCACTCATCAACATGCTCGTTGCTGACATCCCTAAGCAGATCAAACCGCATGCTAAACACGTGTATATGACAACAGTTGGTAATGTCAGCATTGTAGCTTAATAATACATTAACTTTATATATTAGGATCAAAATACAATAATCAAGCTATCTGATCAATCTGAACTTTTAACAATCGCGTTAAATCAAATACTCCCTCCGTCCCAATCATTTGTTTAGCTTTAATCAATCTAAAACTCTCAACGATCGTCCAGCCCATCAATAAACAACTAAATTCAAAGAATTTTGACCTCCGTATACTCAATCACAATTCACAAATAACAACTCAATCACAAATAACAATAATTACATTTCAAAATCACCGCATTTCGAATCACGATTCTAAACTCGCAACTAAAACGATCATCAAACAATCAAAAATCAACACAAAAACCCAAAAAATAGCGAAATAATCAACAAAATCAACAGAAACTTCTAGAATATTCGAATCAAACCTGTTGTTGAATCTTAGCTAATTCATCAGGAGACATACGACTCATCTGTTCTTGTGCAAGCTTAAATAATTCAGGATCCATCATACCGTTAAACATCTTCGCAAAAAATCCCTAAATTTCAAAAATTTCGAGATTAAGAAGCTATAATTATTAAATAAGATCGGATTGAATCGAATTGAGGAATTAATCAGGATCAAGGTTGTTAAATAAGAAGGTAATTGCAGATGTTGAAATTCTAGGGTTTTGTTTTGAAGGTTAATTTGTGATTTGCGAAAAATTGGGGAATTTTGGGTTCTATTTGTGTTATTAATTAATTAACTCTACTATATATATGAAGATGATGATGGTGTTTGTTTTGTTTATTTATGGAACGGTTGGTCGCCTACCGTAGTTGAAGTTGAACTTGGATTTGATTAGGATTCGGAGTAAACGAGTTAAAACGACCGAAGTTTTGTGTTTTTTGGGATCTTGTGATTTGTCCTTTAAAAAAGAACAATGCATTCGAGCTACTTTTAATACGACCGAAGTCTTGATTTGTCCTGGGAGAGTCGATTTTCTTTTAACAAGGTAGATTCATTCGAGCTACTTTTAATAATTTTTTTTTTTTTAATAGCTGTAAATAAGTTTACCTATCTAGTCATAGCCTTACAAGCAAGACTATGGGCCACATTATTAAAATATTTAGGAATATAACTAACAGCTAAACAATGGAAAGAAAAGAAATAAGAATAAATGTCATCAAGGATAGCCTTAAAAAAATGATGTGGTCGCTATCCCAGTCAGTTGACAAACAAGAGAGAGGCAGTTCGATGAGATCTCCAAGTGTCGTATTCCCTGTTCCATAGCCCATAAAAGAACCATACGCACACCCAGTAGGGCTGAGCAAAATTATACGATACGGTTTTATTATACGTATCTGATACGCTATACGAATTTAATTATACGAATTTCCGATACGAATTTTCGGATATCCGATACGATTCTTTAAAAACCGTATCGGATAAGAATCAGCAAAATATGAAACCGGATATACGGTATCCGATACGGTTGCTCTTTTTCTAGAATAAAATATTAAAATACATACATAAGTCACAAAATATCCAATATGTTGGTGATTAAACCTTATTAGTATTAAACTTTATAAGTTATTTACTCTTATAACTTTTTAAAACACTTTTAAGTTACTAAAAAAACCAACAATCACACATAGAAAAGAAAACAAATATATTAAATTACATAAGTAAGGCTGAAAACTGGATACCGGATATACGGTTTTCGGATATGCGGAAAAATCGGCTATACGGTTTCCGTATATACGGAAAAACCGTATCGGATAAGGATACTAAAAAGGAGATTTAAAAAACCGGATATCCGATACGGTTTCCCAAACAGTATCGGATATCCGGTTTTACTCACCCCTAACACCCAATCCTCCCGCTTGTAAAGCCGATTCAGCCCTAATGCTTTTACCTGTGTAGTAACACCTTTCCCCACTTCCTCATAAAGCGACCCAGACAATACATGCATTATCCATACCTTTCCAACCTGCGTCTACCATAACTCTGACATAGTCACAATAACTGATTGTTCCCACGATACATACCGGTTTACTTTCGCGAATCCAAAGAATCCTATCTTTATTCAAAATAGTAGCACTTCCTGTGGTGGCAATTGATCCTTTTTTAACCGCTTCTATTGCCTGATCAACCGTCCCTACCACTTGCGTCCAAAGATTATAAAACATAAGAGGGTGAAAGTCCATCCCCTGAAAAAGAATACGGTTACGTATACTCCATAAGCACCAAATCATGGCCAAAAAACGGACTAGACGTTCCTCCGCTCCCTCTAAATTTCCCAAATAAGAAACTCAATCAATGACCCATTTCCCAATACTCAAGTGTGAGCCGATGTCAGTGCGAATACCAACTGTGAAGCAAGCCCACAACCTTCGGGATACAGGACAGTCCCGGAATAAATGTTTCATTGTTTCCATGACCATATATTCATTTCTACAAAACTTACATCTCGGATCAACTCCAATATTTCGTTGTGCAAAGCTACTTCCCACATAAAGAGAACTAATAATGATCCGCCACACCAGTATTTTCCATGTTTGTGGACATGGAAGCCGCCACAGTTTCCGTTTACAAAAGTTACGACCATTCTCAGTAAGCCTTACCTTATCCTTATTTGAGCCTCTTCGTTCCATAATTCTAAATTTATGCATAAAAATAAAATAAAAATGGATGTTGGATATGTCACTTTTTTAGAGTGTGTTTGAATTGAGTGATTTGGAGGGAAAAAAGAGGAAGGGAGAATAGTGGATTTAAAATCCCTTATTTGGATAGTAAATGAGGGTAGAGGGAAATGGAAGGGGAAAGATTTGGAGGGATTCAATTTCCCTTTGCCAAGTCTAATCAAAATCTTTCCACAATACCAAAGTGGCTTGAGTGTAGTGGAGCGCGGAAGTGCCTCAAAGCGTTGAAATTTCGACGAATTGTGAGGTGCCGGGTTCGACTCCCTACACGAGAGTGCTGCGGTATCCACCTGCCATCAAGAGCAACCTTGATGAATAACTGGTCCCTGGGTTTGCAAGGTATCTAGTTGTCCCTTGGCTTGCCAAAAAATTTCTTTCCACAATAGGCAAGATTTGAAGGGAAGTGTATCTAAACACTCACACCATATTCCCACTCCCACTCCCTTTCCCTCCACTTTTACTATCCAAGTAATGAAGAGGATCCTAAATTCCTAATGCATAGAGAAGCTAAGTGCTCCATACACATTATTATTCTTCGCATTTTATTAAAATTCTACTCATATAATAAAAAAATGGGAAGAATAATAATATGTGGAGGGAGTAATTAAGTTCTCCTTGTATGCGTACAAATAGAGGCACTAAATAGGCTATTTGAGTAGTCGGGTTTGGTTTGAGTTGCTTCGGGCTAATTATTTTCGAGGACATGTTTATTGGGTCATTTTTGAGTAGGGTTGTTTCCGAATCCGGTTATCTTGAGTCAAGTCTTTTTAGGTATGATCGAATCCTAATTTTAAATGATTTATCTAAATTTATCTTTTCGAGTGCTATCAAGTTATTTTGGGTCTAGTCACTTCGGAGTGGGTTCAGGTCTCTTGGGTTATACTAACCAGGTCCGGGTCGGCTCAGGTTTGCCCAGTTTACATACTAATATACGAAGTAGTATAGATAATATACATTCTTTTTTTTTTTCGGTACATAGATAATATACATTCTTTTTTATTTTTTTGCGGTACATAGATAATATACATTCTTTTGGATAATGGGAAATGAATAATACGGTAGCAATCTTAGATGAAACACGGCAGTTTTGTGAGAGATTTAGATCCGTTCTTGGATTAAGAGAGCATTGGAGATGACGGACATGGATTGCTCTTTAAGATTGCTCTTGAAGGAGCTTGAACTTGAGACTCGTGGAAATTTCACAAGTTTTAGATCCTTGCAGACAATCTCATATATTGAAACATGTAATCGGGAAAAAATGGTGTCATAATGATAGGAGCTATTGAACCTATAAGCAACATCAATAATTATGACCATTGATTGTCAAAAAAATAATAATTATGACCATTCCATTTACCAATCTAGTAGTGATATCTGAAGCAGGAAACTTCACCATGCACAAAACATCGAACTTTAAAACCAGATTCCTGAAGCTGGTCACTGTCATTTATCAATTGCAGCCAAGGATACATTACAGTACGAATGTCATTAGCTGGCGTCTGGCGTCTGGCGTAGTTTTTGGTTTCCTGTTGAACTCAGATGCATACACACCGGCCTCCTCGGGTACAAATACCTACAAAAATCTAAGATGATTTTTAGTAACATGACAGATAGAAACCGCCTGCAGCAACAGTGGATCATGCAGTACGAATGTCATCAGCTGGCGTAGTTTTTGGTTTCCTGCTGAACATAGATGCATACACACCAGCCTCCTCGGGTACAAATACCAACAAAAATCTAAGATGATTTTTATTGACATGACAGATAGAACCGCCCGCAGCAACAGTGGATCATGCTCTGACAGTTGTAAACTTATATCCTGCAGGCAAAGTGAGCTGGCTTCTTGAATCATGTTCTGAACATCTTGTAATTCTCATATCTTTTTGGATGGAGTTCCTGTAACACATTCGTAACATTCGTTTCTTACAGAGCTGGGCTGTGGTTAGACATGTCAAAACTGATCCGACCAAAACCAAACCTGGGACTAAAAAGTACAACCAAAACTCGAATTGAGCCTATTCGAAATGACAAAAAAGTGAAAAACACCCGAAATGATTAATTCGAAAAAAAAAAAAAAACTAGTAATCAAGACCCTAAATAACCTGACCTGTGACCTTGTCATGATCTTACCGGTTTCTGATCTCTCTGACTCTAATATCTTCAACTTATCGATGTTGTTGCAACAGGAGTTGTAAACCAGGCTAGCAGGCCTGAATCAAAAACCTGAATAACCCCGCCTTTTACGCTGCAGTTGTACAGATATATTCAGCCATCATTGAGATCTGGGGCATTAAACCTGGGCTAATTATAGCTGGCATCGAGCCATCTCTATAACTTGAAGTCTTGAAGGTTTCCCCAGCATTCTTCTATTACATGTGGGCATGACTGGGTGGTGATTTGGTGAACACAATGGCCGAGGCGGTAATGGCACAAATGACGATTATGGAAAGAAGAAATAACACATACAAGAAGAGTTGAGAATTTATAAAACAAAACAAAACGTACAAATTGGTAAAAGGAAGCAAAGACAGAATGAGAGAAACCACACCACACCACGCCACCATACCCATCGTACAGAGACAAGTAGAAACCATCAATCAGTGGCATGATGCCATGATCATAACATCAGACTGCTATCGACATGACCAAGACCTAAAATTGGTAAAAGTAAGCAAAGACAGAACCACAGAATCATGACTCCAGAGTCCTTCCTAATAGACCACAGAACTACGGAGTATACTATATCGGTTCAGACTTCAACACAAGAAGGGGAATCACAACTAAAGCATCGAGCACCTGCTTTTAAGATCTGAACTGATCATACCATTAGGCTGAAGCCTTTCGGGCAATGCGTGCTGGGGAATCACTATCAAATGTTTAGGAAGCTCTAGTGCCCTACTCTGAAACATAACAACCCAGCAATATGATTTTAGTTGAATGCGCTGCGACAGAAATTACAATGGTAGAATATATTATGCACTTCCAAAGTTTCGAGCGTGTTCAGCTCGTAAGAAAACAGAGATTGAGAATGAACAGATAGCAAAATTAGATTCTAAATTTCATGATTGACATTAGTTGTTGCAAATTTGTGATCCAATCTCATAACCGCTTTGAATATCCAGAACCTGCACACTTCTTGCAAAGCACCATACCTATTTAAGAAAAAAGAAAACGAAACAAAGATGAATCCACATGGCTGCAGGGCTATTACTTACGGAGTACATCTGACCAAAAGCTAAGACCAAGAATTCTGTAACAAAACTTCCCTCTTCTGTATAAATAGTACTCATAACAGTACAAGCAACGCATAAACCAAGTTATAATACGTTAGATCAGTACCTGCACCCTTGCAGACCTTGCACTCAACCTGGCCTGTTTCTGCCTTCATCTTGCCATTGTTGCAAAATACGCATTTTGTACCTCCTAAGCGTCAAGAGGCAAACTTAACCTCAGAACATGGATGTTTGGCAGGGGAAAAGTGTCTATAAAGTGAAAGGCAGAATGAAAATTTGAGAGAATGACATGCTGTTTTGCTATTTTGAAACATATAGATGATTAAGCCAGACATATAATTCTCAAAATATGGCAGGTTGTTATTTTTCGGGTTAACTAAAGAAAACTTTATGGAACAATGAACTGAGGTCCTCGACGATAAGCTTTCAAAGCTTGTTTAAGTAAAGATATATCCTAAAACTGAACTGAACTACAACTTATGTAAGCAATCATGCATTCTAAATTCCAAAAGTGTCGGTTCAGTTTAGTTTAGTTCAATCAAATCCAGTTCCTACTTAAAATTTAAAGAAATTTCATAAATGATGTCGGTTTATAACAGGTCGGGTGTCATCAAAATAGGGTATCAACTCTAGTTCTCTTACAGCAAAACCCGCACATTACAATACTGTTATGAAGTAATGAACCTATTCATGGCTGTCGGCCTAACACTAATTACTTAATCTAAACACAACGAAGTAGAGTCTAACCACCATAAAAAGCACTAGCATGGTCCATCCTAAAGCCAATTGCACTGCTATAAGCCTCTACTAAGAGTATAGCTCCTTCGGCTTAAAGCACTCATCATTCGTCATCTCCGTCCTATCATCTCAAAATAAGGATACAGTTCATAGTTCTCTACAAAGAGTAGCTCATGACTTCACTCCACTCATTTCTCTTCTAATCCTTTTAAATCACACACACTCATATGAGATCATTGTATGTATCCAACAGACTCATTTTATAAACGCGTTTATGTTTTTGTTAAGAGTATAATACAGATATTGAGACTCTAACCATTAGCTTAAGCTTTTGGTTGAGATGGTTTCTTGACTTGGTATCAGAGCCATTGTAACCAAAAGGTCACGCGTTCGAATTCTAACCCCCTCAATTCTAAAGTAGAATATTAGCCCCAGGTATGAGGAGGGCAGTTGCATCCAAACTTCAAGCCAAAAGGGTATTCGTGTGTGTGAGAGGGCGTGTTGGGAGTATAATACAGATATTGAGAGTTGAGACTCCAACCATTAGCTTAAGCTTTTGGTTGAGATGGTTTCTTGACTGTTCTATATGAATATAACCGTCTCACACATGACTAATCTATAATCGCTAATGCTTCAAAATAACCGACAGGACACACATGTAAGTTTTAGAGTAGCATCAAACATTTCTACAGTAATAAGGACACTAGTCACCTACTCATTTCCCATACTATTCTTCAAAATAAGAACACAATCAATAATACTCTACAAAGAGTAGCTCATTTGACTTCACCCTACTCACTTCTCTTCTTAATCTTTCAAAATCAACAACAACTCGCATAAAGCCGTGGTACAACTGACTCATTTCATGTTATATACTCCCTCCGTCTCACTCATTTATTTAACTTTAATTAAAATAGGCCTCATAACAAAATAAGAAAAAGTAAACAAATGATTTTAGAACCCGGGGAGTACCTCTTAATTAATAAACGCGTTTATCTTTGTACGTAAATTAACCGTCTCACACAAGACTAACACTTCAAAAAAATAAAAAAAACACACGACACACACGTAAGATTTAGGATATACCATTGCCAGCACAACGATCACAAGGCACAGGATCACCCTGCAAAAACCTACCAAAATCAAATCAAATACATTCAAAAACACACAAAATTAGGGTTTCATTATCTCCAAAATGCATGCAGCAACCATTACTAACCTTAAGACCAAGGAATAGAGAAATAGAAATGGCGGTCAATACACTAACTGTAGCCAACAAAGTTTGCGTATCTACAGGTCTATCGATTCCATTGAACAGTAGAATTGGATGAATTACAATTAAACTCGAATTTTTCAGGTAGAAATTTAAGTTCAATTTGAATTTGCTTCGAGAATTAGGGATTTTCGATTTGAATTTTGAAGAAGAAAGAGGTGAAGTGAAGAATGATGAAGTCGAGGAGAGAGAATTTTGATGATGATAATGGTGATGGTGATGAAATGTGTAGTGGTTGCAGTTGTTCAGTGAAACCGCCATGGATAAGAGTTTCTTTCTGTTTGAAGCTCTGCGCCTCAGAGTTTTCTTTTTATTTTATTTTTTTTTCCTTTTTTTTTATACTCACTCCGTCTCAATAAAATGTTTACCTATATGTTATGCGCAAAACAGAAAGGTAACTACTGACTAAACATCTTAAAAAAAAAGGAAAGTAAAACTAATCGGTACTAGCATAGATCCCACGCCATGCGCGATATATATAGAGTATTTTTTTTAGGGTGTTATTTATAATGAAAAACTAATTAGAGAGAATCGAGTAACGTTATAAAATGTGTATTTTTATGAAATAAATATATTTTTTTGACCATGAGATTAATGATTTCTTTATTTAAATAATTCTCCAATTGTTTTAATGAATTTTCTATTATCACAAAGTTAATGGTAGGTATGTGTCGAATTATTCTCTAAAATTAAAATTATAACATTTAATGAAGAATTTACAACGTGTAATTTATAGTTTAACATCAAATTTAATTTATTTTGATGAAAAAATTATAACCGTTAGTAAAGTTAATAGTTTAATAAAAAAAAAGATAGTTTATAATTTTAATCTATACTAATTAGTTTAATAAAAAAGTTAATAGTTTAAAGATGGAATATTTTACTTGTTTCTTGAATTAGATAGACAGATGCATTTGGTGGGAAATAAGAGAAATATTATTCTCTTAGTAGTAAAAGAGATTTTATTAGTAAATATAGATAGTGAATACAAATTAAATAGGAAATAAATATTATCTAGTATAATTCACTTGGGCGGGAAATGTAAGCGGGAAAATTAAAGATGTGTTAATATTTTAGTATATAGGGGATGGATAAGAGACGGCCTCACAATTAGCGGAACCATGATTTTAATTTATGGGGGCGGAAATTTTAAGCGGGGGTAATAAGGTAATAGACTGAAGACTACAAAGTACACTTGAAAAAAAAAAAAATTTAACTAAACACTTTGAATTTTCTATAGTCCAGCGGGGACGAACGCCCTTACTAGCCCTCCGCTAACTCCGCCAAAAATCATAATAATATTGCCGTCAGGGCTCTCACATTGCGTTAGTTGTTTTTTCACCTTGTTTGTTTGGTGGATGTATCGTGTCATCATAACGTTTTTTTGGTGAAAAGAGATGCGACATATCCTTACATGGAGAAAAGTAAAAACTAAAAGCATAAAAATGAACAATTTCGAGAGTCAAGACAATGTGAAACGGATTCTTAGAAGACTTATTGAAACCTAAAAGAAGTTGACACATATTCGTTAAACCAAGCTTCACAACATCAGTTATAATCGAGCTTAGTTGATCAAAATCAATCATCGATATATCATAGTGTAACAATGTAACACGATCTAACGTGTAACCTTATTAAAAAAAATCAGCAATAAAACAAAGTACAACTTCAACAACAACAATTCTTGTAAAAAACCGAGGTACACAAGTGTTATGGTAAAACCAATTGTTATTTTACCTAAATAAGTAAATAACCATACTGATATAACTTCAACTAACCGCGAGTTTTCCATAATGGAGGCATCAAGGTCTTTTTCACGTGGTTTTACAATATTAATATCGTAAAATCGTTTTACGGGAAACTTACTCACCGCTTTCGTTACACTAGATTTAAAGTTATTTCCTCCTCTTCACCTATGACCTCTTCCTGTATCGAGACTCACAATAAGCATCCCCGTACCTTCAATTCTTAAAAAGAAAAACCTAAATAAGCCCTTACCAAATGGTTTAACAACCCGTCATAAAATTATGTACATGTCGACTCACTTCACCCCCTCTACAAATTAAAATCCTCCTTATTCCATCTCCCACTCAAAAGAACCTGCTTATCCATAACATCTTATATCGAAGCACACTTAACTTGACCACATTTCTCTTTTCCCACCATCTGCCAAACCACAATCTCAAAACAAATGAGGCACACCTCTATTCTGCCATGACACACTGGGCAAACATGCCCCATGCTACATTACTGCCTAATTGTGGCACAATGTTTATGGTTGGTAACCGAGACATATTTTCATAATAAATGAAAATATTAATATGGGTCAAATTGGGTTTTCATATTTGATCCCAAAGTCACTTTATAATATCCCATGTTAATCGAAGAGGTTCGAGTGATTTGTCTTATTACTAAAGAGGTTTATTGTTAAGCTCAAACAGCTAGTGTTTTAAAGTAATTGAAAGTATTAATCATATCAACAAAGTGCATTTTCTTTTTTAGGCGCGTGATAAGAACTCCACAGTCAAAGGTGCGCTAAAAAGAACCCATATTAATATGTGGGGCAAGTTCATAGCCTGATAAACTCGTGTGAGTAATCACTCCCTGCCCAAAGGGTTGGGGAGGGACGTTACACTTTTGCCTCAAAATATCCGACTGGCACACCGCTTCAAAATCATCACACAAGGAGATTATAAAGCCGACATCATCTTGTAAACATCACATTTTTGAAGGTCTGAATTCCAAACATCTTTCGACCTAAAAATACTAATTTGAATATTAAAAATAAGTTATGGTTTGAAGAGAGATGAAGAATATACCTTCAAATAGTTTTGATGGGTGCCATTGTTCAATATTAACTCAACCAAAAGCGTAATTCTCGCTCATTACAATTCTTATTTAAATGACTGGCGTGATTGAGTACACGTCTATTTATCCCCTTCATAAAAACAAGTCTAACCTCCCATATACCCATCCATCCAATTGTAGCTCGGATTACATTCCAATCTCCACAGAAACCACCCCTAGAAAGCTAGAAGTGACGGATTCTCAAAGTCGCCACTCGGTCAAATCCCTAATAACGGCCCGCTCTACTTCCCATCCGAGAAAAAACCGATTCTTTATAAATACCCTAATGTTAAATATTTTCATTTCCGATCCAATTTACTTTAATCTTTTTCTTGTAACAACTTGTATTATGCAAGTGATACTCTTTCCCCAAAAAAATCCCCCGTTTCCCCTAATTTCCCCAATCAATTTAATCTCCGTTCCTCAATCGCATCCCTAAACCCCTATTTTACTCCATCATCAAACCCTAATTTCATTTTCCTCTCCCAATCTTTCGAAAACAAATCGATAACTTGCTTAGTTAATGCTACATTGCTGCTTCAAATTGTCTGATTTCCAGCTTGTTTCTTTTACTATACTCTTTCAGTACCTCATACCTCTCAAATAATTCGCCCCCAATTCAAAAATTAGGGTTTAGATCTTAAATTGAGTCGCATTTCACTTTCATATGTTAACTATTAACTTCAATAACAGCTTCAATTCCTGCAATTCCAACTTCAATTTCAATTTTAACTAGTTGTTAATCATGTGTAGGAAAAATCTTACATTTTAGGGTTTGTTGTTCGTTCAATTTGGGATTATTTTGTGTTGTTTGCTGTTTAAGTGTTGAAAATGTCTGATGATGTGTTGATCCATTTAGCGTCTAATTCAAGTAACCAATCTGATAATTCATTGAATCCCACCAAAAGGGCTAAGCTTGAAGCTCGTTTAGTGGGCAAGGGTTTGAGTTCGGGTTCGGGTTTAGTTTTGGGTTCGAGCTCCTTGCCTGTGCCTACCCAGCCTGTTTGGCCGTCCTCGTCGTCGAGGTTTGAGGCTGTTGAAAATGTGCCTGATGCTTCCACTTCTAGTGATTCTGATGATGATGTAAGTGAGCCAAAGTTTAGTGTTTTCGATCGATTTTTTAACTGTTATTTGTGTTATTAGTAGTTAATTCGGTTTGAAAGTGGTGTTAATTAGTTCCTAAATTATGTAGAACTGCTTGGTTGTATACTTGTCGCCTTCTGTAAATCAGCCGTTTATATTCATTGTAAATGGTTTCGTGAAACAAGACGTCGGTCTTTTAGGGATGCGATTGAAAGTGGTGTCAATTAGTCATTTAATTTCCGATGCAGTTTTCATCTTGGGTCATTAGAAACAGTTTCTCTGTGTTAACCAATACAAGGGCATGACGGTGTACATTCGTCCCCCTACCTTGCCATTTACAGGAGCCCTTAAGACATTGGAGTAATGTTGTTGTTCAATATCCATTGAAAATGGCAAGTGATTGCCATTTATTAAGGCTTACACGTGACATTTACCGTCAGGTTGGTCATTGTTGTGGATCATTGAACGTGCACCTTCGTAGTCCGTTATGGTAATCTGAATGACCATGATATACAATTTTAATTACAGCTAATAACTATACAGTTCTCTAAGAAGTGTCATTCAACTGTTGTAATCGTAAATGGGTGTGATTTGGCTTTGCATTTTATATCTCTGAAAGTGCAAATTAGCTGAATTGTAAGTTTTACTATCAAAGGTCTCAGATATATTGCGAAACACTAGTAATCCTGTCATATACAGTTGTCGTCATAAATTTCCATGATAAATTTGTCGCTACATTTGGCCAGCTGTTCTCTAACTCTTTTTTTTTTTTTTTTTTTTTGAGAGCTTACTTTTCTTACCACTGTTAGTGATCTTACATTTGTTATTAAATGACTTTATATTGATTTTTTGCATTCAGTTTTGAGCAACATGTTTTTCTAACGTTCGGCTGTCATCACTCTCTGGAAATGCTTATCCTCAAGCCGTTTAGGATACTATGACATTCCTTTCCTGGATATCTCCCCCCCCCACACACACACACACACACACACACTTACTTTTCTATCTTTGACCGTATGTTTTATTGCTTTGAATCTTCACATATTTATAAGTCATAGCCTTACGAGACTGTTCTCTGTTTATTTCAAGTTCAATCATTGTATTTAATTTCCTTAATTTTTTTTTTCTTTTTTTTTTGTGCTTTCATTCTCAGAATGGTGGGGAATATCTTATACAAGCCAACACTCAGAAGCGTCAAAGAGTTCAGGATGACAATAGCACTGTTTTGGATCCCGTTCAGGTGATTATCCATTTATCCCTGTATTTTAGCTGATACACCATCATACTTAATTTTTGTAACGTGTGTATATTGTAGTTACTTATTGCCTCTGAACTTAAAATTCGCGTTAAAACTCTGATAGATAACTAGACAGGGTAACTTGGAGCTTAGACCTTGATTAAAGGGAAGATAAGAACAAGAACATTACCCCAATAAGTAACTAAAAGATAGGTGGTTCTGAATGGGAAGATAAAATGGATAATCACCTGAACGGGTTTGAGCTTTTAGTTCTGAACTTTGCTTATTCATGTCCTTTGATAAATGTGTCAGGGCGTGGGTGATGGAAAGGTAGATGTTAAAACAAACAAGAAAAAACAGCGTCGTGGGAGGCCGCATGGATCATCTGGACGGGGACGTGGTTCTAAATCAAATGATAATTCTAAAACTCAAATATCTTCTTCAGCAGTTCCTTCTTTGAATGGTCATGCGGATAGCTCAAACAAGGTAATTTCTACTTGGAATTGAACAAACTTCTTCGTTTTCTTCTTCTGTGTTATTTGTTGTAATTATTTTTTGCAATGGAATCAAAGAGTCACTTTAAAAGAGGAAAATTATGGATATTAGTGTTGACAAGTGTATATCCGTACAGGCCAAGGAGTCTAATTATTGGAAAAAAGATATAGTCATACATACCTCTTCCTTCGTTAAATAATTAAAGTTGTTGTCTGATGATACATGAGCTGTAATTACTAACTGAATTAATGACTTTATGATTATAAGGAAGTTTGATATCTTTGTCAGTATCCGACAATTGACTGTCCTCACTTAATATGGATTATCTATCATTTTGCAGGATGTGAAAAGTAAAGAATTGTTTGGAAATGGTGAACGGCCTTCCTTTGAGGTATTATAGATTCTGATCAGTTGTGTTAGCAAAAAACTGTTGTCTGACACCCACTCCCCCAAAATGAAGCAAAAAAAAAAAACACCTATAAAAACACAGGTTACATAGTAACTTTAGAATAGAAAGGTGGAGCAGGGTTCACTAGATGTGTTTTATTAGTGATGGAAAAGGAAGATGCTATCTTTTATATCTTCTCATGTCTTTATTGTTCCTCTACCAGGAAGAGGTTTCATCATTGCGCAGTAAAGTTGCCATCTTAGAAGAGGAGCTAAAAAAATCACGTGAGGAGGTTGCTAATTATCAGAAGCTGTGCAATCAATTAGAGAAGGTAAATATAGTTTTATATGATGCTTTGTCGCTATTATGTTATTGTAATATGTGCATGCTAGTAGTATGCTACTAAATTCTAATATCATTCTATCTGATCCACTTAGGAGCTCAAGGAACATAAGGAATGTGAAGAACTAATGAAACCAAAGGTTTGTTCATTCCATATTCTTATGAGCCTATAATGCAATATATATTTAGTTCTGTATGTTGTATTTAGCTGCTCTCATCAATTTTATGACTTGTCCTCTTTAGAAAGTCTTAATGGTGGTGATAGCATATAGTGAAAAGTCTGATTGTTTTGCACACCATTCAATTTCATCTAGATTCTTTTGATATGGACGACATGGTATGTTCATCTTTACAGCGAGCAAAAGTCATATCTGATCTGCTGATATCTGTTTCAAAAGCTGAGAGACAAGAAACAAGGATGAAAATTCGCCAGGATTCTCTTAGGCTTGGAAGTGTTGGAGTGATCAGGTATGACAACTATATGCAGATAAAATTATGTGTACTGAGCATAGTTGTTAATTTCTCTTGATATCTGAATGCTTACCCGTCTTCTATTTTTGATTCAATGCGACATCAATGTTTCAGGGCTGGTCATGTCATATCTGAGACGTGGGAGGATGGACAAGCATTGAAAGACATCAACGCTCATATTGTAAGTGTGCTTTAGTTTCTGTAGTTGACACCCTTCTTTTTGGTGTGTAGATTATTAAGCAAACTGGTAGTACTTGTTGTAGTACACCAGTAATTAACATTTTACTTAAATGCCTTTATGTTTTGTTATCCACAATAATCATTTACTGAATCGCTAAATGATAACTTTATACCCAAGAAAACTATTTCCATGGGAGCCAAATGCTTGTCCGTATTGGAATATGGATATATGATTATATGAATGTCACCTTTTTTGGCGTTTAGAGATATTTTGACATCACATATATTAACTGCTGACGAGATGTTCTTTTAGAAACAATTATTGGAGGCAAAGGAAATGGTTGAGAGGCAACGGAAATTGTTGAGAAAGCGACCATCTGGTACATCTCTACATTTAACACCCTATTTTATTTTATTTTATTTTATCAGAAGATAAATTTACTCCATTTATGTTATGGCATAGCCTTAATGATTGTTTTTACCCGAACTCTTCACCTTTGACTAACGAAATTCTATGAACAAAAGTACTATGCGCTGGCCGTCGTTGCCTCTAAACTGGCCCATGTCACCCAGTCATCCTACTATGACGTTGACAAGTTGTTTTTATTGTTTTAACTTTTATGTGCTGTCATTATGCAATTTAAATAATTAGATTAGAGTTTTATTTGTAAGCCTCCTCCGTATTTATTTCCCGTCATTGAGTTATTAGATTTTAACTAGGCACGTCGATATAACTTCCCGATGGAAGTTGTGGATCATTAGTGTGTTTTGTGGATTCGGAAAATGTGAAGAAAAATACTCTGTTTCGCTTGAAGACTTTCAAAGTTTTCTTTTGGGTTTATTGGCCGATCTGCTCCTCTACCTCCATCCTCACCATCATCCAGTTAATCTATAAATTGAATCGATGTTTTGTTTTCTCTCTTTCTCCATCTTCTCCTACCATTTTTTGTGCAAGATCAATTGTTCATCATTCATTGAGCGCTTGTCAAGTTATTCCGTTGGTGTTTTGTGTGATATTCGCAAATTCAAATATCCACTGTTCTTCAACACATTTGTTCACATCTGAATGGGTGATCAGGATCATTGTTGTGGAGAAATTCGTATTTAAGATTGTGTTCTCTCTATAATTAGTCACTTGTGGATTTCATGTATTCTTGTAGATAAAAGTGATGTTGGTGACATGGAGTCCGGTAATCAAGAGGAAGATTTTCTTATACAGGATGAAATTTATAAATCTCGACTAGCCAGTATTAAGCGGGTAAGGTTTTGAAGATTTTTACAGCTCTTTCCTTGCTCTCTGTCTTCTTCTCTTGAAAGCTTTCTGGTTTCAGCTTACTGTTCGGTTATCTTTAGGAGGAAGAAGGGGTCTATCGCGAGAGAGACCGGTATGAGTTGGAGAAGGGAAGGCTAATACGTGAGATGAAGCGTATACGAGACGAAGATGGTTCTCGCTTCAACAACTTTCCAATTCTGAACCGTCGCTATGCTCTTTTGAATCTTTTAGGGAAAGGAGGATTCAGCGAGGTTTACAAGGTCTGAACCTGGACAGCAATAAGTGCTCACCTGCACCATCTTCTATCTCAGTCTTCTTTAAAAGAATCCTCAAGGTTTTCTTTGCCTTTTGACAATATGAGCCTAAACCTTTTTAATTGAGTTGACATGAAAAATTTCCGGCAGGCTTATGACTTGGTAGAGCATAGATACGTTGCATGCAAGCTTCATGGTCTGAATCCCCAGTGGAGTGAAGAAAAGAAGCAAAGCTACATCAGACATGCTATTCGAGAGTACAACATTCACAAGACCTTGGTCCATAATAACATTGTTCGTCTTTGGGATACTTTTGAGATTGATCACAATGCATTTTGCACGGTCCTGGAGTTTTGTAGCGGTAAGAATATGCTGGATGATGTTTTCCTTTATATATATATTATAGATTTACCTTTTTTTCATGGCTCTCAATCCATCATGTCAGGCAAAGATCTTGACGCTGTTCTTAAGGCTACACCTGTGTTGTCAGAGAAGGAAGCACGGATAATAATTGTGCAGATATTTCAAGGACTTGTTTATTTGAACAAGAGAACACAAAAGATTATTCATTATGATTTGAAGCCTGGGAATGTACTTTTTGATGAGCTTGGAATTGCTAAATTGACAGACTTTGGATTGAGTAAAATAGTAGAGGAGGATGTTGGACCTCAGGGTATGGAGCTTACTTCTCAAGGAGCGGGAACTTATTGGTGAGTCTAGGTGGATACGCGTTACTCTTTTATGTCTCTTCATGAACTTAGGTCTGAACTATGAACATTTTTCTCATCAAATATATTGGATTAACATGTCAAATTTATTGATTCCCCTCTTTTCTTAATCAATTAAAGTGAAAGTCTTAAATTGTCATATGCGCTGCTGCAGTGCTGCTTCTGCCCATGAGTAAACATTCTAGTCTGTTTTTCACAAAAAATTAGGGAACATGTATGTGGATGAAAATGTAAGTTGAAAGATCTCAAAAAATGACCATATATAACCAAAAAAAATATAAATAAGAAGTTTATTCATTGAGATCCCTGTCTGCGGACTACTTTGGAAGTATTGTTATGTGATCTTTTATTCTTTTGTCCTAATCCATCGATGATTTCTAACAATTGATGAAATTGGCTCTTGGTAAGATTTACCTGACCTGGTGCTTTGCTCATGCCTTAATCTTTTCCGACTTGGGATATATACTAAAACATGATGGTGCGGACATACTTCCACGTTTCAGAAGACACTAGAAGTTTAATTACTTTTATCGTAATTAAGATGGCCAAAGTGCTTGTTTGTTTGTTTGTTTGTTCGTGAACTGTTGCTCCCCCTTTTTCCCGCTAACTTCGTGAATTAATTTGGATAATATATATCTCTAGGTATCTGCCTCCTGAATGCTTTGAGCTCCATAAAATACCGTTAATATCGTCAAAGGTATGTATCTTTATTTGTTAGAGTTGATATATATGAAGTTGGATTCGTGACATCATGTGCAAGCTCTCAATTATCCTTGGATGATAAGCCATGGACCACCGGTTTAATATCTATGGTTAAAACCTTGAACCCAGGTGGATGTCTGGTCGGTGGGTGTCCTGTTCTACCAAATGCTGTTTGGGAGACGTCCTTTTGGACACGATCAAACTCAGGAGCGAATTTTACGTGAAGATACCATTATCAAAGCTAGGAAGGTGGACTTCCCTTCAAGACCTAGTGTTTCAGCTGAGGCAAAAGTAAGACGAACTCATTCTTCATCATTCCATGTATATCAATCAATAACCCTAAATCAAATATTTATGATTTGAGGAACAAATATTATTCATAAATTCTACCGTAGTATCTTTCTTCATGAGCATGACTTTCTTCGTGAGCATAACTAGCTTGTTTCCAATCCCAATGAAGGCAAAGCCCACTTTTTTTCGGTGTTAAATGAAGAAATAGCGTAAAACAATTCACTAAACAAGTTGTGCTTCTATTGCGAAATAGTAATTCTTTGTTGAAATATTCCACGAAAATTTCATTTAGTAGTCATGTTGCCACAATGGATTGAAACTTGTAACATACAGTTCTTATTTATCTTCGACTTTCTTGTGTGATACCTTTTTATTTCGTACTTTTGGAATTCATTCTTTTTTTGCCTGCTACAAACTCTTGATATTCATATTCCATTTGCTATCTCAGGAGTTAATACGGCGCTGTCTAACCTACAATCAAGCAGAGCGACCCGATGTTTTAAGTATTGCCCAGGATGCATATCTAACCTATGCCAAGAAATGAGTGCATAGTGTAACAATGTCGTGAAACGGTCAGGCTATCAAGTTTTGCTACCGCCCTTTCAATTGAATCGAATCTGGTTGCCCCTGCCTGTAGCTTTTTTTTTTTGTTTCTGTAAATTAATCGTAACCAGTATATGTAAATGTAAATATATTTCGCTGCAATATACTCCGTATCCTGCAGTGGACATCTTCTTAGCAGGGGGAAGGGGAGTTGAGTTATATTTGACAATGGTGTATGTTCCGCAACTTTCTGATTAATTGAAATTGTATACTCATAGGATCAACTAGTGTTTTACTACCAACTGCACAATATTTTTTTATGTTGAAACAATAGAAGTTACCTTTCGAGTGCCAATATTCGTTCTGATTTATTATATTTTCCGTTTGGAACTTTGAAATCAGTTGCTATATTTGAACCTAGTCTCATGTGAGTGAGTCCTGTTATCTTCTGATGTGTTTTTTTGGGCAGTCGTAAAAGAAAGTTCTTATACAGATGACATTGGACTCATATGGTCAAATGCACTTATTTTAGTAATACCGTAAACTAATACTCCCTCCTATTCATTTTAACTCTCCCCTTTCAAAATGGCACGCAAATTAAGGGGATGATTATTTTATCGTAAAGTATTGTGGTGGTGTAAGGTAATTGGAGAGAGAGAAGGTATTATTGTGAGGTAAGATGATTAAAATAAGTATTGTTGTGGGGTAAGGTGATTAAAATAAGATAAAGTATGAGTATTGTGGGGTAAGGTGATTAAAATAAGTATAAAACTTTACTAAATAAGGAAAGGGGGAGAGTTATATGAATAGATGAAAAAGGAAAGGGGGAGAGTTAAAATGAATAGGAGGGAGTACAACAAAGTAACTACATCGGGTTACAAAAGTGTGTTGATGGCGGCGTATGGATGACTGAACACAGAGATCAACTTCAACATCCTCAGCATTCTTTGAAAGGATGAACAGAGTTAGCCAAATGATCGAACAAATCTTTACTTATCTTAACGGACTGAGCTTTGGAGAAATACCTGCAACAAGACACAAAGATGTGTCTCGAAGATTCATCTCCTAGGCTTAACTTACGTAAATAAGTGGCGTTAAGAAAAATGGTTTGGGACAATTTACTGGAGAAATAGTATGTCTTGCTTAAGACGGTCTTAAGTTAAGACCTCTCATAAGTCACAACCTTATTTTATTTTAAATATTATTTAAATCAGTCGTGAATCGTGATTGCTGTTTTAACTTAAGACGGTTTGAAGTAAGAATTTGCGCTAGAGACCAAGAACGGTGGACCCAAATTGAACAAATTGTAATAGCTTAATAGTTGATCACAATTTCACAAGAGCCACACATGCTCCCTACACCATTTCTCCAACTATCTTTCTCTAATAGTCACCAATGTCGCACACTTTATCTTCTTCCATAGCACACAAGCCATTTCCAGTAAGTGAACTCCCAACTACGAGATTCCGAAGCGTGGCGACTCGGTGTACGTTGAATAATGAGCAATCATCTGGTACCGAGTTAACCAACAAGGGTGCATCGAAACTGAACATAGGATCCCCCATCATCATTACCGAAGCTCCTAAAATGATTAAGACCGCGGCTTCAGTCCCTTGTCTTAGGGTCAATTCCGGTTTGCTCAATCCCGGTGATGTCGGGAGGTAATCTTCGTTATCAATCTACGGATTAGTTGAATACGAATACAAAGTTTTCACTAATTACATCAATAAATGAATGAAATAATGATTTAATGTTTTTGGTCTGTTGTCAGGATCGTATCTAGAAAACCAATGAACGTGTGGGCTGTTCGTTTGAGCATCGGAACATACCTTATAGACGAGAAATATTTCAAGCCTCTCCAATTGGATGAATGATCAACAACAACAACAACATTACATCAGAATTCAGACTCTGATAACCGCGAGGTACAAGAAGTCAGGCAAATGATGTAGTAAACTAGCAATCACATTGTTTAAGAAAAAAACATTCTCACTTTAGTCCGTTTTCATGTTATCGTGCATATCTCCTTTTTCCGAGCATGTCCAGCACAACTCAGACGGTCGGACAAAGGTATGACACGTAAACACATCATTTTAAATAAACGAAACTTCATTAATAATTTGAATTCAATGCATTTTGTATCACTATTAATCAACAATAATAATAATAATTGATAAATTAATAATAATAATAATATAAAATAACAATTATACAACTGATATTTAACTCAATTTGAAATTTAAATAACAATTATACAACTGATATTTAACTCAATTTGAAATTTAATTGTAAAATTATTATCATTATTAATGTTTTGTATTTAATAATCCGTGGAAAAGAGAAAGTTTAGTATAATCCAGTTGTAGATATAATTTAATGGAAGCTCAATTACAAATATGATATAATAAAAGCCCAATTAACAGATATGATATAATGAGAGTCTATTTATAGGCAAATTTATTTAGGCGGAAAAATTTGGGAGATCTTCTTTTATTATAAGAATTAATAAATTAATAATAATAATAATAATATAAAATTTGTGTAAAAACATTTTTTCATCTATCTATCTACTACTCATCTTTCTTTGCAACCTTGGTAGTAATCCCAAACCCAAAAGGAAACAAAGGATCATAATGCTTATCCCCAACATTCATAGGAAGTTGATCAACCCTTTTAAACCAAGTCCTAGCAAGTTTCCCGGTTGCCGCGTAATCACCAAATAAAACATCAGCCACACCTTGGCCTTCAGAGCCAGGAAGCCAAGCTGCAACAAGAGCATCCATCTTCTTTAGATACGGTTCAATCACGACTGGTCGACCGGAGATTAACACCACCACACATTTGATATGATGACATACATTCTTGATTATCTCTGGACCGGGTTTTGGGATTGTCAAGTTTAAACTGTCTCCATTGGTCTCTGCATATGGAAGTTCACCGACTACTACTATTGCGTAGGAGTAATCGTGTTTTTTTAGTGAGGATTTTTCCGGGTTTTCCTTGTACACTACTTTGGTGTCTTTGTCGACGGTTGCTTCAATGGCTTTCAGGATGGTTATTCCTATATGAACATAGTAGACAAACATTGGTTAGCCTTCAAAATCATCGCAAATTCTCATTTCAGATAGTCTTAACTTAAGACGAGAAAAATATTACCATTTTATAGTAAAATGTGACCATTTTCTAATAATAAACTGATGGTACCTTATTATCAGGAAATGTTGCACATTTTACCGTAAAATGGTCACATTTTATCCGTCTAAAATGAGACTTACTGCAATAATGTCATAGGCAGTAGCTTTGATTCAGCTGTAAATTGTCGACACAGTAATTCTTCTGATGACACTTTTACTTCATTCTGAATGTCGACACATTTATGTTACTTTGATTCAGCTGTAAATTGTCATCAGAAGAATTACTGTGTCGACATTCAGAATGTTGTAAATTGTCATCAGAAGAATTACTGTGTCGACATTCAGAACGAAGTAAAAGTGAAATATCGAAATGACATGGGTCCTAAAGTAAGAGAAGTAGTTTGATTAACTCGGGTGTGAAATATCGAAATAACATTGATGTAGTTTGAATGTGTACCAGTAGTGTAGTTGTTGCCATTCTCTCCTTGCCATGAAATTGTCCAACCACCACATTGGTAAGCCAAGTTATCAGCATGAGTTCCGGCTACAAGTATCTTCTTCGCTTTCTTTGGCAATGGAAGTACCGGCTTCTTCTCGTGTTTTCCATTCTTTAACACTACCAATGACTTCCTTACTCCCTCCCTTGCCAATTCTCTATGAGCCTGTTTTCGACGATACATATATATTAGTAGTCGATATAGCATAAAACATACTCCCTCCTAGTCGCTTATTTCTTCCCTCTTTCCTTTTTCATGGTAGAGAGATTATCTTCCCTCTTTCCTTTTTTTGGAAAGGTTTGTGTGGTCTAAATTCATTTGCACGTGGGGTAGAGTGTTTGTGTGGTCCAAATTCTCGATGCAATTTTCACTAGTTATTATTAGCAATATTGAAATCTTTTAGACCTTTGATCCGAGTTGTTTAACCAGGCTAGTATCGGCCAGAGGATGTTCAAAGAGGCCCATGGCGAACTTGACTCGCAAGATCCTGGTAACTGCATCATCAATGCGGCTCATTGGGATCGCCTTCTTGTGTACAAGTTCGGTTAATGTGTTAATGACCTCCTCGTAGTTGTAAGGCCCCATAATCTGTGATCAGAACAGAATTAACGCGAAAAGACAGTTCATTAGCCATGATCTAAGTATATTTTGAGGCAAAATGTCAAGGAATTGTACCAAATTTTCTCACCATATCAACACCGGAATTAACAGAAGTTTCAACTGAGTTTGTGTAGTTAGCATGGGGTGGAGATGTGATCCTATCAATACCTTGCCAATCCGAGATAACAAATCCCTGCTCGACACAATTCATTAATATTTCGATCAGTTAATATATTATACAACTGGTTGTATATAGAGCTTTGTTATAAAGTTATCGAGCTCTACTAACAAAATTATGGAGCTATGATACAAAGTTATTGAGCTTAATAGAATAATTATTAAACTCAATAACTTCGTAAAATAGCTCAATAACTTGTAAAATAGCTCAACAACTTTGTGTAAGAGCTCAACAACTTTGAGGCGGTTGTACAATGCTACTATATAACTGGTTGTAAGATAGTATTTGTGTATTTCGATTAGAAAATTTAAGCTATAACTTAAGTAGGGATGACAACAGGTCGAATCTGAATCCACCTAACATGGATCTAATGTCGAGATCCAATGGGTCCCGATATCTCAGTCTTAACCACTAGGCCAAGACCTCTTCGGTATAATCAAGAGGATATTAAGAAGTAGCGTCAATTGTGGATGTAATTACCTTAAACCCGAGTCTGCCTTTAAGGAAGCTGGTAAGCAAATGATGATTAGCATGCATCTTGATGCCATTCCAACTAGAGTAGGAAGCCATGACAGTAGCTACACCCTTCTTGATCGCGGGCAAATAACCCGGCATGTGAATTTTCAGCAATCCTTCCCAATCAATTACTGTGTTGTTCTCATTAATTCCCTTTACGGTTCCACCATCACCGACAAAGTGCTTTGCACAAGCTGCAACTTTCAGCCTACACCAAATTTTTCGACAAATTTAGGACCTTGTTTCAATGCATATTCTCGTATCTGGTTGAGATAAATAGACCTGATAAAACTGACCCGATCTGAATTGACTCGACCATGTATTTACCATTTAGAGTAATATTGCCATGAGACCGTCTCAAATGAGAATTTTAAAAATATGTTAACTTACTTTCCATCAACATATGGATAACCTCTGGAATTAGCAGGAGCAACACCTTGCAAACCGTCGATGATAGAAGTCATCTTTTGAACAATTTTAGGATCCTCACTGTAACTTTCATAGCACCTACCCCATCTCGGGTCTCGACATACCTATAGAGGTTTCAATAAAGCATGTTGTAGAAGGCAGAAACTCAAAATTCCAAAGTACTAATTCTTCGTTCCAAAAATTTCAAGAAATTTGAAAGATATCAGCCATACCGCGATACATGGTGCAAAAGCGTAGGGAATGCCAGTTGCCCTGACTTCAAGCGCAGTTGCCGCTCCAATTCTCTTTACAAGCTCTGGATCCCTGTATAAATAACAAGCACTCCAATGTTAAAAAGCAATAATGATCAAACTCGGGAATGACTTGATCCAAAATGACCTTCAGCAACAACCGATTTAAGAAAAACCCGTTCAGTTATTCTTTTCTGGGTTTCTCTTAAATCAGTTGCTCACGGGCTCATGACTTTATCAGCTAAGCTAGTTATTTTTTTTGGGTACAAAGGGAGCCCCACAAGGGCATATATATTGCTGACTGGGTTTGAACCAAGGTCATGAGTAACACATCTCATGACTTTACCAGCTAAGCTAGCTGACATCAACAGAAAATTAAAACCCGTTAAGTTATGATATAAACTAACCAAATACTCGAAATAACACAAATTCGTATTTATAGATAGTATAGAAACTTGCCTAGTAACTCCAAGGCCAACATTATGAGGGAAGATAGTAGCCTTGTACACATTGTTGTTACCATGAACAGCATCAATCCCATAAATCATCGGTATACCAAGCCGACTACTAAGGGACCCCTTCTGTATCCTATTAACCAATTCAATCCATTCTTCGGCACTAGCATTTACCTGAGGTACGCTTCCACCACCACTGAGTACGCTACCAATCGCGTATTTTTTCATCACCTCTGCTGTGGCATTCACCCTCTCTATTTGAGTCATTTGTCCTAATTTCTCGGCTAATGTCATTCGCTTTAGAAGGTCTTTTACCCTTGTTTCGACGTGCTTCTTTGGGTCTTTATACACCATGCGCTCCTCCTGATGTGCCTCTGCTACTACTAAAGTCACTATACTTATGCATAGTATTAATCCCAATATAAAATTTATGTGTGTTGATGATTTTCCCATGATGTTCCTGAAAAACAATTGTTTTGAAAAAATCGGGATTAAATACTGAACAATAATTCTTGTATAAAACTGTTTTACATAACTATTATTGTATACCAGGATTAAATCCTGAATATATACCGTAACAATTTTACCCGGAGGATAAAATTTATATCAATCCTATGTATAATATCTAGTTGGATACAGAGAGACCATTTCTAAATAACCCATGACGATTACTAAATTGGACGATTGGATAAAAAAAACTTATTATACGCATTTGAAATAAAAGTCAGCCGACCCCAAATCATTTTGGGATTAAGGCTCTGATGTTGTTGTTGTACGCATTTGAAATAAGCAAGACGTTGATAGAGAAATCTCTATACGTATTTCAGTTATTCGGATTAAAAACGACTACACACAGACAACAATAGTAACAACAACATTACCATATCGAACATTGCATAAAAAAAAACAAATACTCCGTATAATCTTAAGAAAAAAAGTCATGCATAATGCACTAAAGCACATGATACGATACGATACGATATGATATGATATGGTACGTAATAAACTCGATAAACGTCTCTAACCTTTGCTAAAAACGATTTTAGCCAAATTAACTTTCTCAGATTAAAGAAGACAACTATATAATTTTGTATTTTGTATAGTTTATGAAAATTGCATGATGAAGAACAAAATTACTTAGGCACATTGTGCATATTATATAGATTAATGTAGGAGCATAATCTTCGAATTAGATAAGATTAATGTTGTTAATTTATCCATAATAAAATGATAAGTTTCCTATTATGAATTATCCAAATATAATTCTGGATTTGTTTGAATAATCCATTAATTTGGATAAGATTTGAGTCTATGTTAGGAAAGATTTATCCATTGATGCATCATCATAAGGTATATTACGGTGATTAGGGATGGCAATTATGACCCAAACCGAACCCAACCCGAATCGAACCGAAGGAAAAAATTCGATCCAAACCCACTCTTTAAAAACCCATTCCCGATCCACTATTTAAAAACCCATGTCCATATCCACTATTGGAAAACCCGAACCAAATCCAAAGCCGATTCATTCATACTCGAACCCGATCCAAGTGGATATTATTTAAAATTTAGGCTTTATTAACCTTGAAATTTAAATTTTCTTATATAAGATTAAATTTTTATGTAGTCAAATCAAGTTTCATATTGGGTTTTGGATTATGTAGTGGATCGGGTATGGGTTTGAGAAAAGTATAACGGATCGGGTATGGATTTTAAAATTTTGGATATGGATCGGGTATGGATATGGATCTGTGATCCAATAAGTAAGTGGATCGGGTTTGGATCTTGCAAAACCCGATCCAACCCGACCCATTGCCATCCCTAACGGTGATACACATACACAAGTACAGTAGTACTTTCTAATTCTCGAATCCTAAGAAAGTCGTAATTTTAATCCGAGTTGTAAAGTTACCCACCCTATATTACTAGGCTATTATAGCCAAAAGATGATAGTAATCCAAATGGTACATTTTACACCAATAATACTACTCCCCCCCTTTCAATTTGAAGTACAAAGTAATAATTAATTACGGAGTATAATAATTATTAATGCAAACAAATAAAATCAATTTTATATGGTAAATCAACACAACTCTTGTATGAGACGGTTTGATTTTTTATTTTTTACTGATAGTCGTATGAGAATATACAATAATGAATTAATGTTTTCGTATCGAGCCATCGATTAAAGTGTTACACAAACGGCTCGTGATAAACAAACGTAAGGGTATTTTAATTAAAGTTAAATAAATATCCGAGACGGAAAGTTAATGGGCAACATGAAAATTCAAGTCCAGTGATTTCAATAAATAATTTCATGATCACAAAACCAAATATGCCTTACAAATTGCGCCATTTACACCACCAATAATGTGGGCTTTTTCGTTCGCTTACTAATACATATCCTTACACATTGATGGATTACATTGTCAGCCCAACCCGACTCGAAAAAACGGGTCATAGTGCATATTCATTAGGAGCGAAACAACTACCTCGTACCCTGCTGGAAACGGGTCATGGTTTTTCAATACCCTTTCGCAGATTTAGTTGTCAAACCAAACCCAAACGGAAAAAGCGGGTCATAATGTGGGTCGCCCACGTTCATCGGGAGCTGATTTACGGACTTGAACCATGTACGGGCGAGTTTGCCAGTAAATCCATAATCACCGAATAACAGGTCTGTAACACCCTGACCTTCGGATCCAGGAAGCCATGCAGCAACTAGAGCATCAATGGTTGGCAAATACGGTTGGATTACCACGGGACGACCAGAAACAACGACCACCACACACTTGACGGACCCACAAACGTTCTTGATGGTGCTTGGGCCAGGCTCAGGGATTGTCAAATTGTTGCTGTCACCAAATGTCTCCGCGTATGGTGGCTCTCCTACTACAACGATAGCATAAGAGAATCCACCTGACTTGACGAAATTTGGGTCGGGGTTCTGATTGAAGACCACTTGGGTTGTTGGATCCACTGTGTTCTTCACAGCAGTTAAAATTGTTGTGCCTGTCGGAAATTACGCAACATTCATCAGATATTATACAAAATCTCATTATAGACGGCACATATCCGTCTATAACTAAAGACGGGCCAAATACAATACCACATTCCTAATAGGACAAGCAACAAGTGGATATATCCGTCTATAGCAAGACTAGCTGCAGATATTATCATATTAATGTCCCTACGCGTGATTGTATAAGAGTTGGGAATAAATTCGTACCACTAGTGACATCATTGCCGTTAACTCCTTGCCACTCAATTGTCCATCCACCACATTGGTAGCCCAAGTTATCAGCGTGAGACCCGGCTACAAGTATCTTGGGTGCCTTCTTTGGAAGCGGAAGTAATGGTTGGTATGCTGATTTACCGTTCTTCAGAAGAACAAGCGATTTTCTCACTGCCTCTCTTGCAAGTTCTCTATGCTCCTGCTCAAGAAAGATAATTTCAAAAGCATTAGGAAATAACTCGTTTGTTGGCAGACAGAGAAAATGAAAGAGGGTTTCTGAGGCGCGCTTACTTTGCTGCCAATTTGATTGGCAAGGCTGAGATCGGCCATTGGGTTCTCGAACAAGCCCATGATAAATTTCACCCTCAGGATCCTCTTGACAGCATCATCAATCCTCTCCATTCCGATAATTTTGTTATTTACCAATAATTTAAGATCGTCGATGAATTCTTGGAAGTTATTGGGAACCATAATCTGCAATGAGTAAGATGTTGAATCAGAATCAGAATCAGAATCAGAATCAGAATCAGAATCAGAATAAGCTTGCTAACGTAGAATCAGAATCAGAATCAGAATGCACACGACTGACCATATCGAGACCAGCTTGAACAGAGGCTTGAACGGAGTAAGTATAGTTAGCATGAGGCGGAGAGGTAATTCTGTCAATACCTTCCCAGTCTGATATAACAAAGCCCTACGAAACAGAAAGAACACATTATCAGCTTTCAGATCCAAAATCAAATTTATAATGCTCGGTTGAGAAACGCCATCAAAAATATTTTCTTACCCGAAACTTCAGCGTATTCTTAAGGTAACCAGTGACAAGATTGCGATTGGCATGCATCTTGATTCCATTCCAACTAGAGTAAGAAATCATAACTGTCGCCACACCTTTACTAATGGCGTTGCGGTAAGCTGGCATATGGATGTCAAACAGTCCTTTAGGTGAGATCACGGTGTTATTCTCGTTAATGCCGTTCTGAGTCCCACCATCACCCACAAAATGCTTAGCGCAACCGGCTACTTTTGTCCTAGCCAAATTAAAAAAAATATATAAAAATATTAATCATGAGTTACAGGCATAATTTATCGAGTTCTTAATCTAATTCAGTGAACCAGTGCCAAGCAAGAAGATCCGATTTTTAGGATGGGACGAAAAATGATCGGACTAAATCTAGATTTACGTTCGTAATTTCAATTTAATAAGCAATGCAACATGAGTAGTTCCCTAAGGATCATACATGTGACATGTTCTGTATTGCTATACCATGAACCATAACATGCACCTAACCAAACTTTTCATTCAGAATGTTTTTCATGATCAAATAATTCATGTGTATACCTTTTCACATGGGTCATGTGTTAAACTCGATTGGCGGTTACAGGATTACCCACGTTCATCGCCCGTCTATGATTTCATAGTACTAAAAGCGTTGTGATTTTGTGAGCCATTTTGCTATACAACAACAACATATCCTTAATTCCAAAATGATTTGGGATTGGCTGACATGAATCATCCTTTAAAACCGTCTCTAGGTGATTGTACATCTCAAAAGGAAGAAGCAATCAAGGGAAAGAGGGCTTACTTTCCGCCAACATACGGAACACCTTTTCTGTATCCAGCCGGGACATCTCCTTGCAAGCCTGGAATGATCTCAGTCATCATCTGGACAATCTTGTGGTCTTCACTATAACTCTCATAGCACCGTCCCCACCTCGGATCCCTACATACCGCGATACATGGGGCAAAAGCGTAGGGTATTCCGGTGGCTTTAACTTCAACTGCAGTTGCAGCTCCTATCCTCTTCACTAGGTCAGGATCCCTGATAAAGACATCAAACATCACATTAGCTAAACAATTTCATCGGTATATTAATCGTGGAGAGAACGATTTCATCCAAGTAGGTCATGTTACTTGCCTTGTGACACCAAGACCAACATTATGAGGGAAGATGGTAGCACCATATACATTGTTGTGGCCATGAACGGCATCAATACCATAAATCATCGGTATCCCAAGACGGGTCGAGAGAGCACCCTTCTGGAATTCATTCACCATATTAACCCATGCCTCTGCAGATGCCTTTGGAGCTGGAACACTCCCACCTCCACTCAGAACACTCCCTGCTCACAAAACAAGCATAAACTAAACCAGTGAGCAAAATATACACCGGAATTTCGAAACCAACTATATATAAATCACCAATCACTCAGTAATTCCAAAGATCAAAAATTTCTAATAGTCTAAGTTCAAGAATCCAACTTTCACCCCGAAAAATACTCCCCCTGTCCGGTCCTTTCATTTGTTTACCTTTGATTAAAATACCCGTCACAAAGAATAAAAAAATAAAGTGATTGGGACGGAGGTAGTTGAAATATCATAAACCAAAACCAAAATTACCTAATAGTCCACAAGATCAAACTTTCTAAAAAATTATATCATCAACTTTGTCACTGTCACATACTAATAAAAGTATTAAACCATTCAATAGTTCAAAAGATCAAAACTTTCTATCAATACCATATCAAGTAACCAACTTTACAGCTGAGCCAACTCAAGATATACAAGCAAGAACAACATCATTACCCTAGAACATCAATGGTTCCCACAAATTACGAGTTATTCCCTCCGCCTCATTCATCTGTTTACCTTTTTATTCTTCGTGAGGGTATTTTAATCAAAGGTAAACAAATGATTGAGACGGAGGGAGTAATAAAGTATCGGATTTAATTAAACCGAGATATATAATTCAATAAAACCATTCAATAGTTCAAAAGATCAAACTTTCAATCAATATACTTCAAATAACCAACTTTTGGGCTGAAATAACACAATATATCAGCAATAACATTCAACAGTTCCTGATAAATTATCGGATTTACGCAGTCTTACCCTAGTGTTAGCAACACGAGAAATGTCATTCAATAAAACCATTAAATAGTTCAAAAGATCAAAACTTTCTATCACTACCATATCAAATAACCAACTTTGATATATCAACAACAACATTACTACCGCAGTGCAAATTACAAATTACTTCCTCCTTCCCAATCATTTGTTTACGCTTTCTATTTTTGGTAATCGGTATTTTAATCAAAACTAAACAAATGATTGGCACGGAGCGATTAAATGGGGTATTATATTTCCGCAACCTTACCCTTGGGTTACCAACACGACTCGAAACAAATAATTTATTTACAATACAAAAAGGAACATACCAATGAAGTTATTCTTCATAACATCAGCTGAAGCAACTTTACGTTCAATTTGAACCATTTGTCCAATTTTTTCATCTAATGTCATTCTTGATAAAAGATCTCTTACCCTTTTACCTACTGGTAATTTTGAATCTTTATATTTCATATACTGTGCTTCAGTTAAACAAACCAACACCAACAACAGTAAAATCCCTAACTTTGGTACTGAAAACATCACCATTTTCTACGATTAAAACAGTAAAAACAGTGAATTTTTTTTTAATGAAAGATGAAAAATTAGTAAAATGTTTTAGGTGAATGTTTTAAATGCACGTGGGTGAGAAGAGGAAAAAGACCCACGAATGAAAGAGAGGGAGAATATGGAGGCGGGTGGAGATTGGAGAGGTGTGTGTGTGTGGGTGTGGCAGAATAGATTGAGTGAAATCTTGTTCTTATATAGAAAAAGTTGAATTAGTAACTGTCCTTTTTTGCAATTTTTTTTCCTTGGGGGAAGTGCCATTTAAGATCGAACGTAGATTCCTTCAAGACGGAATGTTTCCGTTTGAAGAATACAACGCGTCTTGCTTGTGACGGGTATCTTTCGTTATAAGTTGAAGACGGGATAAAATGTGATTCTTTTGAGACAAAAATGTAACAATTTTACGCAAAAAGTTACCAGAACAATTTCCTAGGCTATAATAATTTGTCATTAAAATGGTCACATTTGTCGTTATAATGACGACATTTGGCCCGTCTTCAGCTTGTGACGAAAAGTGTCCGTCTTCAATGAGTATTGGTGGAAGAATAAAACGGGTCAAATAGATATCACTTGATAACATAAGTTGTTTAGGGTAGAGTTGTAGAAATGAAAATGGGTAGGAGAGTTATTGGGCTGCCATGCCCAAGCACCGCGCATGGCTCATATTAACTAACACGACACCGAGATTGGCACGGTATGACATGCACTTCACATGCCATGGGTCATGGACTCATGGGTCACGCTTGGCTCAGGCACGGGCACACGACACATTTGGACACGCCCAAAATTACAAAGAAGTAAGGTTTAAGTGGAGGGATTGCCAAGCACGCATGGCACTACATGCCTGGGCTGCCATTTCCATTTCACCGGCACGATACAAAACCCACTCTTCCAATGTCTAGGCCGTGCCATTTCCTTTTCCAGCCATGACCCACTTCTGACTTCCATCTCTAGGACTATCAAAAGTTTATCTCTACTATCATTATGATGGTATTGGGTCTGTTTTAAGGATAAAATGGCACGATACTCTCACTCATATCTGACTCTCAATCCTTGATTATATATTGTGTTTGGTAAACAAAGATATTGGCCAATTTTAAAGATATTGAGGGTTTTAGCATGTTTGACCAATCAATATCTTAATTTTAGTGTTTAGTAATAAAGATATTGAAACAAAGATATTTGGGGTCAATATGATATCTTTGTTTTACAATATCCGCTTACCCCAACATATTGGTTAGATATTGTAAAATAGGAAATTTTTCTCCATTTTACAAAGAAAAGAATAATCTACTAATCGTAATCTGCCAATTACCAAACACTCAAATTAATTATGCTAATTATAATATGCTAGTCAAACCTTCTGATAAAATCTGTCATTTATAATCTGCTTTTGCAATCTGCTTATGCTGAAATTAATCCGCTGTTTACCAAACAGGGCCTATGTTAATGGTAAAATTATTAATATTGATATTATCATTAGATTGCCACCGATTTCTAACCACCATGAATTATTAATTTGGGAATTGGGGTCATCATATTCTTATACTCTATATCAATATTATTAGTACAAGTTTGTAATGTAGATTTAAAGTAAGGTAAACATTATCACAAAAGGGGACACAACGTACCATGGTAGGACCAATAATTATAATTATGAAATTAAATCAAATAAACCAACGATTTAAGGACGTTGCAGCATGTGTATTATGTACTCCGTATGAGTTATGAACCAACTACCACAAAATACTCCAAAGAGACAAAAGGTCTTAGATCTAGGTCAAATGTTACCGTTGGATATGAACGGTCGCATTCCCTACCTTGGTACTTTTTCTGTACGTAATGGAGCTTTGAAAAAAAAAGCATCTCTCTGTCTATGTACACCAACAGTTCAAGCCAACAATTCAAAATCCGACCCGTAAATTTGATTCAAACGTTAATCTATTCATGTCTTGTAAGGAGGAATTAAACGTTGTTTTTAAAATAGAGAATAAGTTGAATACGTCAGACTCCTTTTATATTCTCTCCATTCAACTCTAAATGGTAATTTTCTTTTTTTTTTTGTCAAGTTTGTCAACGTATATTTTGCATCGTAAATATCTTTAGCTACGCATTTTTAAAAATTATAAAAATTTGATATTTTTAGGGTATTGCTCTTTCACATACGCATTTTACTCTTTCACATACACAAATTACCTTTTTACCCCTTTCATTTTCAATAATAAAAAAAAAAAACAATTAGCCGTTTTCTACAACTGCCACCATCGCCAACCACCCCACCCACCAACCAAAGACCGACAACAGACACCAGCTACTTTCGCCAACGAACGACTAAAGCCGCTGATCCCCAATCAATCCATGTTAATCTGTTATCCTATGTATAGAATAAGTCTTTAATTAATTGAAAGAAACATACAAGACAATCAATTCTTGAATCACAATTTGATTAAATATAAAACTGACGAAGAATATGTAAAATGCAATTTCGTTTAATGCTACACTACAACTTCGACGAATTCGATTTTCATTTTGTAAATCAACACCCAAAACAATGTCATTGAGCAATCCAATTTCGTGTAATACGTACGTAGCAAATTGATGTTTTATTTTTTTTGAAACATCAAAGTAATTAATCGTTCTATACAAGAATTAAGATCTGTAATTGAAGAATTTGAGTGAAATTTAATTAGGTTCTAGGAGAAAGAGCATGAAATCAAGGGTTTTTTCTTGAGTGGAGGGTATTGTGCGGAAACATTATGAAAAAAATGTATGTGAAAGAGTAAAAATCGTATGTGAAAGAGCAATACCGTATTTTTAATGTACTTATAAAGACGAATAAAACAAGATCTCAATGGAGGGAGTATGATTTAAAAATATACATGACCGTGAAATCATGAATATTTACCTAATAACAGTTTTGAAATCAGCTAGTTTATATTTTTTACATACTTAAGTATCAAGATATATATAAAGAGTCGAGATCTAGTGAGAACGATCACTCGATGAGAACAACTCTCCTCCCTTGGATAAGAGCGAACGAATGGCTGATATTAGATCTCCAAATTAACACATTAAATAAGACATTCAAGCATTCACAGAGGTTACCCCACATTTTTTATCACTCACACAAATCACTTTGATCCCTCACCTCCCAAGACCTCCACCACTGCCAACAGCTGCCACTGCCCGCCACCAACCACTAGTAGATGTCAACACCTACATCGGACATGAAGACACTTCAATAGAACGGTCGTTTAATCTATCGATGCCGACACTGAAATAACGTGTTTCGTTTCTCACTAGGTAGTGATACAACTCACTCACAGTCTCCGCCGACGTCATCTCTTGCGCCGTTACCATTATCAAATTTATTAATGTGATATGTTGGATCTAAACAGAGTATGTGGTCTATATATTGATGTATCTCATGACACTTTTGATGTACCTAATAAATAATTTTGTGTATCTATGTTATACACATTAAAATAGTGGTTAAATACATTAAAAATTGGTGTAGATTCATTAAAATAGTTGGGAAACTAAAGAAGGGGAGGTGTTGAGGTCGTTAGATGTTGACTGGTTTCCAGCAAAAGAGAGAGCGGTGAGAGTGAAAATGAATACAAATGGAAATCGATTAGGTCCGCCACCATTGGAAACATCACACCAGCGAGCCAAACTATAATTCCGGCGAAGGTCACTTGTGGTGGTTGAGGACAAGGGCAATAGATCGGGGTTAGCGGAAAGTGGAGGAGAAATAAATACATTGTTGAAGTTGTGCGGCCAGTGGTGGGTTAGCGTAGCTCCGATGGTGGAGTACGAATGTACGGACAGTAGTGGCTTGCCAGAACTCTGGCTCCGGTGACACAGTGTGAGTAAGAGATGTACCCAGGGAAGTTGATAGTAGATCGCAGGGTCTTAAATTTGATTGGTGACATGTTTAATCTAAGGTTACATATGCGTTCTCACCAAGTGATTGTTCTCACCGGATTCTAAATCTATATCGACAATATAATACTTCTGGATACGCAAGTTCATACACCCGTATGCACAAGGTAGTAACTCCGAATACACATGGTATAACTATTGGAGACACATGTATCTACTAGTAATACCACATGTATCTAGTAGTTATACTGTATGTATCTGGGGTGGTAATCTGTGTATTCACAACCACCACCGTCGTCACAACCACCACCCTTTCCTCGCCACCACCACCAATAAAACACCAAAGATTCATCACTTACATACAACGACCACCTCAGGCGGCATCGAAAATATAAGTGAACAACTCCGACAGCGCCGAAGATATCACCAGACTCTGACGGTACCAAGTACAAGTACCAATGTAATAATACGGATTTATGAGTTGTTGGGTACTCTATCGAGTAAGTTAGTTTTACGTTCTGGAGAGTGTTAGGGGCTACTCGATCGAGTACCTTAGTTACTCGATCGAGTAAGTCGGGTTATTCGTATTTTTGGCCGGGTTTGATAGCAACACGTGAAAGTTATATAAAATGGAATCGTCAGTTTCTTTTATCTTTTTACTTTATTCTAAACTTTTTACAAAGAAAACAAAGCAACACTGATTCTTCTTCTTCTCTCCTTGCTATCAAATCAAAGGGCTGGAGTCGTCAGATTGCAGAGTTCTTTATACCATTGAGACCGTCGTATTGTGGGTAAGATCCTAGTACAGTTTTTATGTTAATTCGTTAGTTTCGGTTAAACCCTAATTGGGTGATTTGGAGGTGTTTGGGAGTATTGTTGATGATGGTTTGTAATTGTATGATTCTATGTTGATAAGAGGGGATTTGGTAGAGGAACGTTTTTTATCTGCTCCTTGTGTTGATTTTGATGATTGCATTCCAGGTAGGGTTTCCCTACTCAGTTATTGTATACATGATTATGAGATGGTTGATGCATGGTTGATTGACATGTGAATATATGGTAGTTTGTTTTGGTATTGTTGATATTATAATTGGTTGTTGTTGATTGTCTATGGTTCGCGAGGTGCGCCCTCGGCTGACTGGAGTCATTTGCGGGAGTGACTTCACGAATCACGCCCTTGATTTGCTCCTTGTGGTTCCCGTCACAAGGGGGATGTGCACATTAAGGAACATGGGTTGTTCGCTCGATGAAGATGAGCGGGGCTTAGGTGAGAAAGTCTGCGGTCCCCCACTGGCGGTGTGGATTACTGGTTGCGACTGGCAATCTGGCAGTGCTAAACCTTCAGGCTAGTCAGATGATTGGTGATGTGACAGTGTTGGAGGATGGTGACCGTGTACTTGTTGTTGTATTATCTTATATTGTGTATGCAGTAACTGACCCCGTTTAATTATTTTGAAAACTGTGGTGATCCATTCGGGAATAATGAGCAATTGTTGAGCAGGTATGACTTGGATGCGCGAGGGTTAGCTCGGGATGAGTCACTACGAGTCAGCTAGTAGTCTTCCGCTGTTGTGTCGAGACATTTTTATTTATTCAGTTGGATTTTGGTTTGGAACAGTTGCTTTGTATCTTTCAGTTTGGTTTTGAATGTAATCACTCTAACTATTTAAGTAAACCCGAAAATACAATGGAAAAAGGTGCCCGGCTAACAACTAGATAATCGAATAGAGTCCGATAGCCATTGTAAGATCCGATAATTGAATTTATTGGGTCGAGTACCAAATTGTAAACTTGGGAAGCAATTAGGGTTTGTAATTGTTTGGAGACACATTTGAATCGAAAGAGAGATTTGGCGGGTAATTCAGTATAACGGGTTCTGGTTACGGTAATGGTGGTGGGGTGGCGGACGACGGTGGTAATTATGGCGTGAGAAAATGGAGGTGAATGGTTTCCGTTCTATTTAGTTCTTTACGTTTTCCATTTTGAACTTGTAACACCCCCACATACCAATGTGCCTTACCAAGGACCGCACTAACATGAGAGACTGTTACCATCTCGGTTGCCTGAGGATAGTATATCAAAAGAAATCATTCCACAACATTTATTAAATTATATAAGTTAATGTTTACATAGTTCCAAAAACCAAACAAAAGAAATGTTTACTACTACTCAAAACAACTAAAATCTAAAACAACAAATCTCGTGACAGCGGAAGCTAGACTCGAAATGATGAGTCCCTATCTCGCCTCCATAGCAAAATACTATCATCACCTGTCATAATCTGCTCACCATCCCCGAATGGATCACCACAGATTTTACAAAACAACAACGGGCCAGTTCACTGCATAATCAAAATAAACAAAGTACGATAAAGATAAACAACTGTTCACAATCCACCTCCAACTCCCAATCACATCTCGTAACTGACTACACACTACAGTGTGTGGCCCTGCCAGTGGGGGACCGCAACCGTACCCATCTAAGCTCCGCTCATCAACGAGAGATAACCCTATTCATTAATGTGCACATTCTCTTATGTGGCGGGTTCCACAGAAGGCGAATAAAAGGCATGAAGCCACTCCCGCAAGTGACTCCACTCAATCGAGGGCGCACATCGCGAACCACAGACAATTACACAATCAATTATGCAACAACAACTCCAACACAAAACCAACATGTTATAGATCAACGATAAACACAATCACCACCGACAATTATGTAACCAATAACCGAGTAGGGAAACCCTACCTTTTCGCAATCCAAGCACACACAAGCAATCAATTATGATCCTTCACATATCCATCACCTACATAGCATAATTATGTATCAAATCCGAGAACGCTTTTCCTTTTTTCGTCGAAGTCGGGAGAGGGGCGGAAGAGGAACTGAGGGACCTCGGGCGCGCCACTGCCGCCGTTTCTAGGACCGACCGACGCCTTACCTGCACAGGTACCTACGTAGTGTAGTGTCGGTCGCACATTCAACAAGGAATATGGACTAGTCCTTCAACCTCAATTCTCCAACTCGAAACTTTATTTTAAAAGAAATCCTAAGAATAAGCACAAAGTGAGTGCAGAAGGACCTGAAAAGAGCCTATAGTTTCTAGTTATATAGGGTAGAAGAATCCCCTCAGATTCCTGCTGTTTGTGTGTAGAATGGGAAAGCCCCCTTTACGGGAACAACCGTCTGATGGAAAACTACTTTCACGTTCGGCTCATAGGCTAGCTAAGAAGTGAACCGGTCTCCCCTTTTACCACCTACTCAATCAATTAATCATGCACATAACCTAGACTCATCACAACTTAATAGGAATATCAACTTAAAGAACAAACACGACTTTTCCTGATTTTTCAGCACATGACAGACTCTGTATAAAATGAATAATTAATTCCATAAATCGAATCGATACAAGGCCAATTGGATTGGAACACCATGAGTTTTAGCTACAACTCATATCCAATGAATGTTTTTCAAATTCCAAACTTATCAAGGGTTTTGAGACTGATTTTCCAAAAGCTGACAGAATCCGTCGCATAAAATGTATCGATTCATAAAACGAGTTTAAAACATCATTTTTCGGTAATTCCAAACTTTACAAATATGATATATGAAAAAGCCCCAAAACTGAATCGACATATATATAAATTAGGGTTTCAAATCATTTTCCACAACCAAATCAGATTCGCGGACTTTTCAGCGATAGGTTCATAAATAAATCACCTAAAACAAACCATAAGGAATTAGGCTACGAAATTTGATATGCATAAACTAGACTTCAAATAAATAGGACTCTCTTTTCAAAAATTTTTTGAAGAAGAATTTAAAACAACATAAAAAATTGAATGAAATCGACTTACAAACAGGGGAATCAAATTAGGCTGAAAAGGGTGAGAAATCTCCAATCAAATGAAAGGCTCGTTCATCTCTTCTTTCTATCCCTCTCTCAATGTTTAGAAATTAATTTTAGAAAAGTTAAAGTGAAGTTAGAAATGACTTAAGCATTATAAACAAAACCTTTGGTCAAAACATAAAAGAAACCGTCAAACTTGCTGAACCAGTTTACTCGGTCAAGTGCACTCGGCCGAGTAACACACACTCGACCGAGTACTCCAACTAAAATACGGAGTATTACAGTCTTTCCTCCTTAAAAAAACTTCGTCTCCGAAGTTCGCACCAACTACAACCAACGACACCTAACATCACATATAATTAGCACAACATAACTCATACCCATAATATAACTCGTATGCATAACTAGTACAATATATGCTAATTCATATAAACTTGAGTAAACTCGGGTTGTCACATTTTATCCCCCTTAAAAAGAAGGTTACGTTCCCGTAACCTAACTCATATAAAACCACACAAGCCACGCGATATCACTGTCCTTCCTCACAAATACAATTCATAATAAAACATATAAACAACATATGCAACTATACAATTCTAAATAAAACATATAAACAACATATGCAACTATAGTTCGACCACACACGGAAGCTATCATTCAATACAATAAACATGTTACCGCATTGTTTGAAGTAGTAATTACTAATGGAAATCCAAATAACCACATAGCAAAACATAATATCACATTATATCTCCCTAAAAATAAACTTCGTCCCGAAGTTTCTTATTCATCCCATATACCAACAGACCCCGAGGTTTCGTCATGCACCACCAACATCTTCAACGACAAAAGGTCAATATTCGTGTTCATCTGTCATATTTAGCTCATTCCTAATAAGAGATTGTAAATCATCAAATCATGTTACTTTTCGGTAACAACTCGTAAAACCCTAGTGCAGACCAAAGCTCACTTAGCCAACTAAAACCAAAAGGACGAGACCAACCACTATAAACAACTTTCACTCAAAACTGGATACTAGACAACCAGCACCATGTAACGTATTATAAACTAAGAACTTCATCTCAAAATATCATACCTTCACGAGGCACTTTCTCAAAGTACGTCCAAACCCAAGAAATATCGCCTTGTCTTCCTCCTTTTTTCTTGGTAGTAGACGAATCCGAACCAACACAAGTTTGCGATTCTTGGGTATTTGGAAGGTCACCAACTAATAAACATAATAAACAAAACTAATTAGTAATATAATCAAGTCAATTAATAAATGAAAATTAATTACAATATAAATATAAAGAAATTGAGATTAGAGAATTAGAGAGAAAGTATAATTACTTTGATTATATTTTTAATTAATAATATAATCAAAGTAATTAATAACAACATGAAATGATAAAAATAATTAATAATTAATAGTAAAAATGTTTTACCATCACCAAATATTCTTTCCATCTCCTCTTCACCGATTTCTTCGGATATATCAATGTTGATATTATTAGACATTATGATAGAATTAATGAGAATTTGAAAGATTAAGAGCGAATTAGAATTTTATATTATAATTTATAACTTCACAACTTGAAATAACTTGATTATTTGAAATTAATTAGAAGATTAAGAAGATGATTAATTGATTACTAGAGAACTAGAGAATAGATTGGAGAAAATTGTGTGAATATTTAGCTTGAATGAATTGAGTATTTATAGAACTAATTAGGGGGGAAAATACAAAATAATTTGAATTCAAATGTAATAAAAAAAAAAAGTACAAAAGGAACCCTAAACCCAACGGTCGACCCACAGAGTCAGGCGGGCCAGACGGGTCAAGCGCGTTGGGTAACGGGCTGGGTTACAACACATAGAACCCGGGACCGGCCCATGGTTACCAGCGGGTTGTGCGGGCTAGAGTACGGGTCTGGCGGGCTGGAAATTACATGACCCGGTGGAGCGGGTCGGGCCAGTGCGGGCCGGGCTGGCTCGTGCTGGAGTCCAGCTCTACCATACACAGTGTCAAGCCCCTGGAGGCCGTCATAATTCACCAATCGTTGTTGACCACATGTACGAGTGCTATATATATAATAACAACTTACCAAGTGTAGATACCCAGTATCTGCTGAGACTCCAACAAACACCCGATGATTATCGGACTACAACATATTTTGGAATCGCGGCGTTTGATCGACAGTTTGTGTACAACTTTACGTCGGAAAACTTAAAACGATTTCGAAAATAAAACATTTCAAAAATACCTGGAGTGTTTAATGCACGGTGACGGGGTCGCAATGACACTAACTAGAGTCAAAACCGACACCGGACCAAAAACCGACTCGAAAATTCAAATCCCGACTCCAACAACGAGTCAAACCGAGTCAACCACAAAAAACAAAAAATTATAAACCTTCTATACTAAGTTTTCCCGGATTCATGAATGGTCAAGTACCAAACATGTGACTACAAAACCTAGGATAGAACAAATCATGATTGCGTTTGTTGTGAAAGCGACAACACAGCTCGAAGACCCGCGACGTGGCTCGCGCCTCTTTGAGCAGCCCAGGTGGCCACGTCGCTCAAAACTCACACAACCACTCATTCTCCTATAAATACCCCTCAAATGCCACCCATTTGAGACTTACGCGAGTGTCCGCCCCCCTCTTTTCTCCCTTTAAATTCTCGACTCGACTTCTTAAGTCACAATCCGACGCGTATTTACGACCTACCTATCGTAAACACGAGCCTTACACATTGTTTGGTACCGTCATCGTGCATTAAATCACTTGACCGACCACTTTGACCACTACACCATCACTAAACTTTTAAAACACTCTTTTACTTACCAAAACGGTTTTAAACCGAGTTTTTTCCGATCAAACGAGTTGTTACACTTACGTCGGTCACTCGCCATAACCAAACATGTAAGTATGAGGGTGTAAAAATCCTCTTTTATTATGTTTTCATTTGTTTCATGACTCTAACATGCTAAAACTTGCATAACATGAACCAAAACATGGAATAAACGAGCCAAAACTGATTTTTGGTCTGAGGCAGAAGCCCCTTAGGTCGCCAACTGGCTCGCGCCTAAATGGGGTACTCAGACCAGAGATCAACCGTGTTTGTTCTCGTCATTTCCCTTAATCCATTTTTCATATTTGTAATCAGTTTTTACCATTTCAAGTATTTTCGAAACCTTTTTGTTTCATTTGACATGTTTTAACCATAAAACATTTTTCACCCTTGGTTCCTCATACCATGGCGGTTAAATCCGTGTTTCGGTGATAATATTTGGTTAATGACATTTAGAAGGTATTTTAAAGCCTTTTATTTCATTTCTTCACATTTTCAAACAAACATATTAGTCACCAACACAAAGTCATCCTTGGTTCTACATACCATGCCGGATTTTAACCCGGGTACGATGATGAGTATCGACTAATTACATTCAAAATGGACTTAAAACAATTAGTCCATAATCATTTTCAAAACTATTCATGTCAAGTTTGTCAAATCGAACCCGACACCGAATATTATCAAAACAATGATGATTATTCGAGTCTAGTTCTTCAAATAAAAAAATGCGGTCTAAACGACCCTTTCAAATCAAACCGGGTTCAAATACCCATTTCCAACACGTTTTACAACGTTTTCTAAATAGTAAGAACACGGCATACAACCGTTGGCTAACCCGCGCCTCAAGCAGGCTCCCCTTTTCTCATTTTCAAAACCAGAGGGAGGCCCCTTACACCGCCGGCTGGCTCGCGCCTCTTATAGCCGTCTGGTACAGGGCCTGTTCCCTTCCAGCATCAGTCTAGGATGATCCCGACTCCGGCTAACCCGGATATAGGACGGATCAGATGACTATTCAAACCATATTTGCAAAATGCCTTACTAAGACGAAAGGATTATGTTATGCACCCTAAACCTAATACGGTAAATGGATGTTTAATTTCCGTCTTGCATGCAAATCAATCATTAATCCAACTCGATATCTTATACTTGATACTTGGATTAAATCAACCGACTTAGAAAGCTCTCACATGTTAGGTTTAAATCATTGGATGCGCATTCATGCATTTAAACCGTTTTATCAACTTTTGCATTCAACCAACCAAGATCGATCAGTAGAGGCCGCTGAACGCGGGCGGGATTGGGTGTCTGATTAAAGGGCTTCCCATACCTTCACCTCTTACTCAGAAACTTTGGATAGTGGACGACCTTATCCAGGGTGTACGAGAGTCATTCTAGAGATAGGATGCTAAAGAGGGACGATTTCCTTATCTTTAGTACCTATGTCAAACGCTGCTTTGTGCTTCGATTTGACCGAGGTATAAAGTGGAATTCGAACGGGTTCCAGGCATCCCACAAATGCTTGGTGGCGACTCCGAACATCTCTACTCGTTTCGAGACCCTTACCGAGACGAAACCGACCGATCTAAAACGATCCGGTCGAAAGCACCTTTACGCCGCCGAGCGTGGCTTTCAAAAAAGACCGCTGCCATTGTCCACAGATCGGCTGGGCATACGCAGGTGGGCCATGTCCACACCAAGCATGTTATCGACAATATAAAATAAAATCACTGTCTATGCACATATACTCGAACAGTAAAAGTATGCAATAACACCATCTTTAATCACATATCAAGGTAATACTAGTTCAAGTAACTGAACATGCTTGACTTGTTATGCCACTAATCAAGCTTCCCAACAGAGTTACCAATTTCATCGCAATTATCGAACATGCACAAGGGATGTAAACAACAAAAGCCATCTTATCGTTAATCATGCTCATTACTATCATTAAGCTGTACATACATAGTATAAGTTGTTAGTTCTCACTATTAAGCACAAGTTTGTATCCACATTAGTACTACTTGGCAAATAATTTAAAATATGCACATAAATCAATTATACATGTATGATCGTAATTCCACATCATGCTCAAACTCGTACTCAAACATGTTCGAATCATTCCTACACAATTGTTTACAAGCACAGTACATACTAGGACAATCATCATTTGAATCGTGATTAATAACATGTTCAATGTCAAACTCACGTGGATCATAATTTTTTTTTTAAATGTACACACTTCAAGACCAATATATTACCATCAATTAACTATCATTCAACTGCTCACGTCATCAGATAAGCTATTTATTTGCACCGTCAACCATATATTATCATATCACTAGACATGCTAGACTAATCTTATGCAAATAATCACTTAATACTTCCGTTTCAATATATTAGCTTCTTATTTGTATATATACTCCAATCTACATGATAATTACTAACATCATTAACTCATCGAACATTATTCATGGAGTATTATACGAATTACCTCATCCTACAACGATTTATTCAACCCATGTTATGTTCTATTCCATATTCATGTCGATAATATAATCAATCACCATGTAACATATCTGACTCGATCAGACTCGATAGCTCAGATAACCGCAATTTTCTTGCATGTAATCACACTTGTTACTATTTGTAATATGTGCAACAAATCAATCTACTTAATCAACCTAGCTATAATTCATGTTCATGCTATTTGCAGACATCGTCATGTAATAAGTGGCATATAAGACACGACATCCGCAATCTTTCAATGACATCACTTATTCCACATAGACTTACAGGTTAAGCTACTTCTCATGTCACCTAAACATGTTTCCAAAATATAGAAACTAAGACTTCGCAATTCATAAGGTAACCTTTATTTGAGACTTGTCATCAAACACACATTCACATGCACTATAAAGCATGCTGTAATTTCCAGAATCACCAATAAATAAAAATTTAACGAACACATGAGTTTTTATACTTTTTAGAAAATACAGAGAGTCACGGAAAGGAGAGAGTTGGAATTAGGTCCAAAGCGTACATAATCAATTTATAAGGAGTTTCCCAAACCGATGGATCCAAGCAGAATGTTATCAGCAATTTGTCGCGTTTCAAGGTCAATTTTCAAAAATCATAATTCATTAATAACACATCCATATCAAGTGAGGTTTATCAATTTGGAAAATTATACGAGTCTACTAATTAGGAGAGTTTGAATTACTCAAAAAGCATGTACACATCTCAAATGGTAAATTTTCCAAATTGGTTGGTCGAAATTAGCACTGTACAGTAACATTCTGACCGCTGCTCACTAAAATAATTATTTCTGTTAATTCGTAACTCTTATAGGCATGAAACTAGTGGCAAATGAAATCTAACACATGAGACTAACACATATAAAAATTTAGTTAACATATCTTAACCACATATAAAATAGCATCCAAAACAAATAAGAGTCAGAATCTGAGAAATAAATCATCTTTCAGTCTTTATTCTTTGCAATCCTTTATGCTACTGTACTTGTCTTCCCTAGGTACTTGCTCAAGAGTTTATCACAGCCAAAGTAATAAACTTAACATCACATATTACAATTCGTAATATTCGATCCCATAAAACGAACTCGATCGAGTATACACGTTACTCGGTCGAGTATGCCTATTACTCGGCTGAGTGATCACAACTAGTAGCTACTGCTACGTATACACCAATCAACACTCGGTCGAGTGCTTGGTTACTCGGCCGATATCCCTTAGTCGGCCGAGTAGCCGCCCTGCTCGATGGAGTCATGCCAAAACGAGCTATATATCTACGAGAAACTTATCTAAACATGCAAACCGTACTTTTAACATATTACTACCCTTCCAAAGCCACGTAATAAAGCACACATCATGTTCCAACACTAACATATTCAAGATACGCAATTCACCTTCTCTTTTCATCCAACAACTTCACAAAATTCACAGCTACAAGTACATCACATACGCACACAGCGGTCCCCAAGACACCCCATGTTGACCGACTCGAGATTGTAAGGGCCTCATTGCACCCAAGTCTTTGCGGAAGCTCCAAACAACTCTCTCCGTGTTCATTTTTTTAAACTCACTATGTTCATTAGGTTCATTGGTTTTAGGTTTCAGAATCGTCGCTCTGATACCACTTTGTAACACCCCCACATACCAAGGTGCCTTACCAAGAACCACCCTAGCAAGAGAGACTGTTACCATTTCGGTTGCCCGAGGATAGTATATCAAAAGAAACCATTCCACAACATTTATTAAAGTATATAAGTTAATGTTTACATAGTTCCAAAAACCAAACAAAAGAAAAGGCTTCGGTCGATTAGTTAGCCACTGAAACAGCTCCCTTTCTTCGTTGGTTAACTTTCGAGACCACTTCACGCTTCTCGAGGCATAATAATTCCGCTCCAAATCCTCCATCTCCATAAACGCATTCTAAAGGGACTGAAGAAGGCACGATTCTACTACTTTTGGGCCCGTTCCTGCAATTAAGGCCAAACAAACCAAAGTAGCCTATTCGGGGCATTTTGCAATACAAAACTACGAGAATTACATGGAAATGTCTGCATAAGAGGCCAAAAAGGACTATGTAAAATGCACGTATCAACATCTCCAACTACTCTAACAATCTTCATAGTACCATCAGGGAGAGTAATTTTAACAGGATTATCCAAAAATATTTGAGAAATCAATAAAGTCTATCATAGGTCATATGATCAGAGGCACCAGAATCAAAAATACAAGAATAATAATTAACATGTTCATTATCTACTATTGCATTCACAATAGTAGTGGCCACACTGGCCAGGGATGTACCTGCAAAGTTCACAGAATGAGAACTTTGAGACTGAGATCCCTGGACCCTGAACTCTGGAACATCTCCTATCTTGACAGCTTTGACAATCTGTTTGAAGAATGCCGTTACCATAGCAGGATTGACCTCAATATCTTCATCATCAAAGTGATCCTCTTCTTCGAGTGGATTGTCAGTCTTAACATTCGCAACATACTTCCTTCCTGTAGGTCCTCTGTTATTTTTCTGACCAGGAAATCCATGTAACTGATAACACCTGGTGACAGTGTGTCCATCTCTCTTGCAGTAGGTGAAAGTCATCTTAGGTCTCTTGACATACTCTTCATCTGAATCTTCCTTCTGAGTATATCCAGTAGTTGATCCAGCAGCATTGTAAGTAGGCTTCTTATAACCATTATTGTAATTTGTAGCAGTCTAATCTTTCTTATAACCATTGTTATAAGCATTCTTCTGAAAGTTATTTCCATTGTTGTTCTTAGCAGAATATTTCTGATAGTTTTGCTTTGGAAAATAGGATTTGTTAGCTCCCAGAGCAACCTCTTCATGCATTTCAATCTGTTGTATCCTGAAGAAAGCTTGATTAACTGTCGACAATTGATCTGAGGCAAGAATTTGACTCCTGACATTATCATACTTTCTGTCAAGTCCCATGAGAAAATCAATCAACCTATGCCTATTATCTCTCTCCAGAATCTTCTTGAGCAGGCTACAGGAACATTTGCTTAGAGCTCCACATTCACAATCAGGCAAACTATCTAAAGACTGTAAATCCTCCCAAACTGACTTCAATTTACCAAAATAGTCAGCAACGGACTGATTATTTTCTTGAATTGTGTGCATGACATCTTTTCTCAGCTGATATAGAAACGGAGCATTAGCTTGGCTGTATCGTTCCTTAATTTCATCCCAAAGCTTCTTTGAAGATTGCACATACAGCAAACTCTCTAAAATCTCAGGAATTAAGGACTGCAGAATCCAGCACATCACATTATAGTGTACGCTAACCCAATCTTGATGTGTTGCTGTTGTTTCTGTAGGTTTAGGATACTTCCCTGTGATGAATCCAAGTTTATTTTTGGAGATTAAGGCCATTTTAACAGCTCTCGGCCATTTGAGATAGTGTTTCCCATTGAAAGGTGAGGCAACAAGATTTAATCCTGAAGTATCATCCGATACAAGATATAAAAGATCTTGCATTCCTACAACTCCAGTAGTAACACCTGAATCGATGTCTGATCCGACGGAATTATAGTTTGTCATTGATGAATTTGAAGTAATTTGATCTTAAAATGGAGAGAAAGACTAAATTTTTGTGTTTTTGTGATTTTGCAGCGGAATTTTCGAAGAAAATGAAGAAAAACAACAATTTGTTGTGTGAAATTGCGTGGAAAAGAGTATATAGAAACTGCTAGGATCAAGCCTTGCAGCTCTGATACCATGAAGAAAAGCGTTTTTTCATGGAAGCCATTGATGAATGTGAGAAAGTTTCGAATTGATAGAGTAAAATGTAAACAATTGTAGAGAAGAAAGAGCTAAATAAAATGTAAATTTGATTATGAAAACTTAACTTACAAACTGTTAGTTAAAAGTATTTATATACAAATCTGTCTAACTAACTTGGAGGAACAAAATATCCGGATATTATTTGTTAGTCAAAGGTCCTACTCAGTTCACCATAACAGAATTCTGTTATGCTGACTCATGTGTGACTCATTATAACAGAATTTGTTATGTTGACTCATCGTAACAGACTATAATAGCATGTCAACTATACTCTAGACTCTTAGGTCTTTCTACTAGGTTAGTATCTATGTTAGGAGCACGGCAACGTAGAGTAGAGGTAAGTAGGCTAGTGTCAGCATTATGTCAGCAGTGTACATCATCATGTACACCATCAATATCTCCAATACAAACTAATCTCAAAAATCACATATTTCCTTAAATTATCCGAAAATCAAATCATCAATGCATTGATTAATTATAGATACTAGGAGTTAACTCCAATAGTTGGATAGATTAAGGATTAAACTAAGGTAGTTGTGGTATGAATTAGAGGGAAGGGAAACCCTAGAAAAAAAGGGAGGAAAAGTTGTAGAAAATGGTGAAGAATATAGAGGTGTGTTGACGAACGCGCAACAAAGAAAGAACGAGGAAAACATATGACTAACTTTTCTTTTATTTTACTAGTGGGAACTGCGCGTGCGCCACATGCGCGATATCAAACTTTTCTCAATTGTTGTGTTAATTGTACTCCGTAGTTGATTTTAAAATTCAAACATTTAACATTTTTCAATTTTAATTTCTATCTAAGCATGTTTAACCGGAACAAAAACTCAGGAGCATAGCATCTGAAAACACAAAAAAACAATCCACATATAAAACCATCGACAACAATGACTCTTATGCGTCCTTCCAAAACTTAGTTTGGGATAGCGTCAAATTAATATCCATTTGTGAAATAGTTGTAACAGAAGTCCGTGCAAGATGGTTCGTCAAACACTGAAGCAAAAAATTAAAGTAGAGTCCGAGATGTACAACAATGTACACCATTAAACATGTATTAATACTACAAGATTTGCAGGATTTCAAAGATGGGACAAGGATGGGAGAAATCAGGAGTTTATGTGCTCCACATAGTTGGGGTCCTGTTATTTCGACCCAACTACTGAACCTCGAACACCGAACTTAATACGAACAAAACACGAATGTCAGCAATTCAACAACATATCAGCTAGAGAATGATGAACCCAAGTTATAGATAGCGATGAAGGGCATTAAGACACTAGTAGTCCAAAGTTTCCCGTCTTTCTCCTCTACTTCACTTATCACTTTCACAACTTTCCCAGAACGATCCTCCAAGATCTGCAAGATTTCATCAGCAGGGTTGTACTTGACGATGATGCCATGAGGAAATCCCCTAACGAAGAGTATAAACAATAATGAGAGAGGGATAAAAAATTATACCTAGTTAAGGAAAGAGTTGAGAAAATTTGCTTTAGAAAAAAGATGGAAACCCTAAATAAGTTGCAATAAATGAGACCTCTCTGAAGACCTCTTATACAATGTTTGAATGCTAAAAGGCAAAATCTTTTATTAATTATTAACTAGTTTTATTACCCGTGAAACTCACGGGAATAGCTATATTGTCATGTTGGTTGTGTTATGCAAGCCCGGATTTACGATCGCACTGGGCCTTAAGCGAAAAAAAGAGATCGTAAGAAAAAAAAATATATTAATCAATACGTATATTGTCATAATATATCGTCAAAGTAAATATTTATTGTTATATATATGACCACAATTTAGTAAAATTTTGCCACGGTTTATTAGTGTTTTGCAACGATTATTGTTATATTGTTTCTATTTGTTTCTTTTTTTATGATGCTACCCCGTCTCGATCATTTTTCTACCTTTTTTTTGTTATTTCATTAAAAAACAATTGATCTATGTTATTAATTCAACCTAAAATAATATTTTCAAAATAGAATTTTCTACATTTTTGTTTGCGAACTATAACTCAAGGTAAATTGAATGATAATATTTTTCCACTACAATGCATTTTTTTGTTTAATACTCCCTCCTATTCACCATTTTGTTCCCCTTTGTTGTGGACACAAGGTTTTAGGAGGGGATTAAAGTATGAATTGTGAGTTGGGTGGGTTTTGGTGATAGAAGAGAGTAATGAATAATTAGGAATTAAATAAGAAATTGTGAGTTGGATGGGGTTTGGTGATAAAAGAGAGTGGAATGAATAAAATAAGAGTGAAAATTTCTCAAAAAGGAAAGGGAAAAAAAACCTAAATAATCCGTATTGAATGGTCCTCACGTTGTTCGTATTGAATGGAACAACTAACACTCTCAAAAAGTGTAATTTCATATTGAACAATGATCACTGAATACTTTCATCAATTAATTAATTAATCTCAGAAAGTGTAATTCAGTAATCAACACCGTGAAATTATAAGCATTACAATAAAGTACTAATAATAGATATTCATAGAGTTAGACAAGTTCAAGATTCGACAACGTAAATAAAATAAAGTACTAATAATAGATGTTCATAGATCTAAACAAGTTCAAGATTCGACAACGAAATACGGATACAAATCTCACAATACTTGGTACGAATAATAATCTACCATCCATACTTATCTTCTAAATCTCACAGATACAAGTATGGGTGACTAAGGATTGTAAAATGCGATGATGGGGTTCATTGTCTTCCCACGAATTTTCGATAATTCAGAACGGGTCAACGACTCGCATGTAACGATTGTCTTGATCATCGACCTCAAAAACCAGATCATAACCGCTATCTACAACAGTGACTGCATGGGGGACTGTGCCCGGACGCCAAGAACATCCACGATAAATGGTACCGGAAAGAGGGGGAACGGAAGGGACGGGGTAAAGCAAGCGATAAAAGGTTCGTTTTCGTCGAGTTCCCTCAAGAGTATCGGGACCTTTACGACTTGACCATACTTGTGTACCTTCAGGTGAAAACGGATACCTGGTTGGGTGGTGGGAAACCCCAACGCTATGGCGGCCTCGAGAACAAGAATGACATATACGGGCGACCGGAGAAGAGTTTCCCCTAAACCGGTCCCTCTTTGTGGGGTCAAAAACATTAAAGTCACCCGGCTGCTGATACCTCTTTGCTTGTACGATCCTACGGCGATAATCCATACACCTAGCAACGTGGTGGTGGAAACAAATATCTGGAAATTTGGTTAAAAAAGCATTTACATATGAATGGGTAATTGATTGATCAAATGATTCTGTTGTTGATGTACATGGTCAATAACAAGTTGTTGGCAAATTTACATTTTGTTGGGCCTACGCCAATCATCTGGCCAACCCAAGTGATAATGCCCCTAAATAAAAGCCTAAGAAGTAAAAAGTAAGCACTAGCATTTGACCGTGCTTAGAACTTAGTCACCCATAAGATAAATAATTGGTGCAACGAATAGAAACGAGACCAACTAAACAATTTAAAAAGTGGTGATTTTAGAAAAACCTTGTAAATAAATATACTTCAGGTTATCATTTTTTAACATAGATAAAATTATCAATTTTACTCCAAAAGTGATCTCGCTATACGGACCGGACCATCTTATGATATAAAAATTAGTGAATACTCGGAAAATAAAGTAATATAACCCCTCATAATTTCTCCTTATTTGAAAGCTTTTATGTGGTTTAGATTCAACTTCATTTGAGGTAGTTTATTTTATGTGGTTTAAATTCACTCTCAAAAAGAAAAAAAAAGTGAGAAACATAATACTTTATAATTTATTTATTTAGCCACAAAAAAGAACAATGTTTGAGATTTACACATTTTGCAAATGAGAATGCTATCAATATAATTTTACAGATCTAGTGGGTGTGCATATGAATAAGGAAGTCTACATTTATTAAGCTAATAAAATAGTATTACGAGTAGTCTGGTGAGAGCAAACACTACTTAAGTCAAGGGTGGGTTTTAACTTTTAACAAGCAAACGGATAGTGTTATCACCTGATTGTGGTGTCGGCTTTCTGAGAACCTGATATCCATTTAGCCCATTGATCCACGATTTCTCACATCGTGTGCGGAATAACTCGTATCGCTTTGCCCCTCCCATATATCTGTTAATTTTACATGCAAAATCAAATCTTAGATAGTGCTTTATATTTATTTAGAGATTTCAACATTTTAAACATAAATAATAACCTGATAATAGATCTAATATATACTTTAAGTAGTAATTAAAAAAAACAATAATGAGAAAGGGATAAAAAATTATACCTACTTAAGGAAAGAATTGAGAAAATTTGCTTTAGAAAAAAGATGGAAACCCTAAATAAGTTGCAATAAATGAGACCTCTCTGAAGACCTCTTATACAATGTTGGAATGCTAAAAGACAAAATCTTTTATTAATTATTAACTAGTTTTATTACCCGTGAAACTCACGGGAATAGCTATATTGTCATGTTGGTTGTGTTATGCAAGCCCGGATTTACGATCGCACTGGGCCTTAAGCGAAAAAAAGAGATCGTAAGAAAAAAAATATATTAATCAATACGTATATTGTCATAATATATCGCCAAAGTAAATATTTATTGTTATATATATGACCACAATTTAGTAAAATTTTGCCACGGTTTATTAGTGTTTTGCAACGATTATTGTTATATTGTTTCTATTTGTTTCTTTTTTTATGATGCTACCCTGTCTCGATCATTTTTCTACCTTTTTTTTGTTATTTCATTAAAAAACAATTGATCTATGTTATTAATTCAACCTAAAATAATATTTTCAAAATAGAATTTTCTACATTTTTGTTTGCGAACTATAACTCAAGGTAAATTGAATGATAATATTTTTCCACTACAATGCATTTTTTGTTTAATACTCCCTCCTATTCACCATTTTGTTCCCCTTTGTTGTGAGCACAAGGTTTTAGGAGGGGATTAAAGTATGAATTGCGAGTTGGGTGGGTTTTGGTGATAGAAGAGAGTAATGAATAATTAGGAATTAAATAAGAAATTGTGAGTTGGATGGGGTTTGGTGATAAAAGAGAGTGGAATGAATAAAATAAGAGTGAAAATTTCTCAAAAAGGAAAGGGGAAAAAAACCTAAATAATCCGTTTAAGGAAATAGAGAAGAAAATGGTGAATAGGAGGAAATATATTTTTTCTCTCTTTGTAATACAATTTTTTTTTAAAATATTCTTGCAATACAATTTTTTGTATTGTATGATAATTTGAATTTTTAAAAAAAAAAATTCATTACATTATATTATTCTTATAATTGCATGCGGTGAAAGATGGGTATATATTTCAAAAAAATCTTTGACGTACTATATGAAATGTATCTAATTTAATTAAATTGGGGATTTTATAACAAAGAATATATAAACAATTTAAAATTAGGGTGATGTAATTTTTATTTTTGTTTGACTTATTCCAACAATTAGCGTCGTAATTTAATGTTGAGTTTGAATATTGATTTTGATTTTTTTTTTATTTATAACAACAATTAAAACGCCAAAGGTAATTGTTTAATTTGCTATTATTAATTTGCTTTTAACATTTAAAAAAAAAATCATTAGTTTCTCATAGCGTAAAATTAGAATGATGTGAATTTTTTTTCTTTATCTTATTCTAACGATAAACATAGACATTTAAATTTTAGTATGTATCTTAATTTTTGTTTGTTGTTTAATTTATTTTAAAATTAACACAAAAACTTACGAGAGACGGTCTCTCAATAGCGTTATTGAGACACCTCTCTCATAATGGGATGAGGGACCTACATCATTTATTTATATTCCAATTATATCTCTCACTAAATTAGTGAGAGACGGTCTCTCATGAGACCTACTGATATAATATTTATATTGAAGTTCCGTCCTTGGTCAGGTTTATCACACGGCGCTATCAATTAAAAACTATATAGTATAGTTAATTTGTATTGATTATATAGGTGTTGTTTGGCCTGACTTTTAGGAGTGCTTTTCCAATAAATAAGAGAAAAAGAAACATACATCGGATGTACTGCCTCCAACTTTTTTGTTTTTTGAGCATAAATGTATTTTTTTTGAGCTTATTCCCTCAAACTTTATTTGTTTTTGAGCATATATGTGTATTTTTTGAGCATATTAAAGTTTATAAGTTAGATTTTAATATTTTTTCCGTCAAAACTCAAATTTAACTAAACTTATACTAATATTTTTGAGTTTTATTGTAATTTTTTAGAGCATAATGTTTAAATGAATAAACTCATAAACTTCATAGTAAAACTCATAAACTTTAAAATAAAACTCAAAAACTTTATTAGAATGCTCATAAACTATAGAATTGGAAGTAATACATCAGATGTATAATCCTCTTACTGAATAAATAAGCACAAGCTAGCCCAAACAATCAATTTTGAAGAAATTAAAACAACTTCTTTTAAACCCAAAAGTCAATTTTGAGAGCCAGAAGTATGTGATGCTTCTAACTTTTACTTTTATTTTAGATGGTGTTTAGCCCGGCTTTTAGAAGTGCTTTTTCACTGAATAAGCACAAGTTAGACCAAACAATCAATTTTAAAGAAGTTAAAACAACTTATTTTAAGCGTAAAAGCCAATTTTGAGAGCTAGAAGTAGAAGCACCAATTGATGCTTCTAACTTTTACTTTTATCTTAAAGATTTTTAATGCAGAAGTGACAAATTGTATACTGTAAACATGTCAAAATAAAATAAAATTAATACTTATTCATTCATATTTTTTTTTCATTCTCTACAAATCGAGACCCATCTTGATATACTTTCAACAAAAATTTTCCGCTTATGTAAACAATCTTGTTGAGAAGTCATTTTTTTTTTTGATAAAATGTTAGGACAAACACCAACAGAAGTACTTATTAAAAAGCTAATTTCTAAAAGTAAAAACAGTTTTCCTAAAGCAAGGCCAAACATGCCCTTAAAGATTTTTAATGCATAAATGACATTGTATATTGTAAACATGTCAAAAAAAAAATTTAATACTTATTAATTCATATTTTTCATTCTCTACAAATCGAGACCCATCTTGATATACTTTTCAACAAAAAATTTCATTTTTCATCCGCATACATAAAAAGTCTGTTGAGAATTCGTTTTTTTTTTTTGTAAATTGTTAGGCCAACACTAACAGTTTTATCAATTTTCCTAAAGCGGTGCCAAACATGCTCTAATTACATTGAACTCTCTTAGTTTCCGGATTTTATAGTTCCTCAATTCAACTCTACTCTACCAATTTCAATTTTCTACACTATTTATAAGTAAACATTTATTTTCAATTTTCTCTCAATACATACGTGAATATATTAATGTGCGAACTTGTTTGATTCGTCTTTACGAATACATTAAAAATATACTAGTTTTAAACCCGTGCAAAATTGCACGGGTTTGTATTTAGGACGGTATGAATGTTATTTGACAAATATTTTATTTTTACATTTCTATTGTAATTATCTAATAGTTCTATATCAGTGATCTACATGTTTAATGTAGATCACTGATCTAACTGGAAATGAACATTCTCCACATAAATAGGATGCGTTAAAACAACAACTACCGGGTGAATGTTCATTTCCAGTTACAGACGGATTAACATCAGTAAGAGTTTCACCATATTCGGCACATAAATCTCTCACTAAGCGCTCAACAACATCGTACTATCTAGTTTTAATAATTAATTTAAGTTATTTAATTTATTCGCATTGTTTGTAGTAATTAATTTTATTAATTTCTGTAATATATTTCCATCATATGTAATTCATTCCCGTAATTAAATGTAATTTATTCTCGTAATTATGCAATTTTATTATTAATTATGTAATTTCATTGTTAATTATGTAATTCATTCCGATTATATGTAATTTATTTCATTTATTCCGATTTGTAATTCATTCCGATTATATGCAATTAATTTCATTTATTCCGATTGTATGTAAGTATTTCATAATTTTTTTAAAGACGGAATTTGTCGCATGGTTGTAATGGCAGACGATTTGAAGAAATAAATTCTTTGCACACCAACGGGACCCACCATAACCTGAATTTCAAAAAAAAAAAAAAAAAAGTTGTATAAATGACGTGGCGCATTCTCCATTCAGCATTGTCTTCTGAATTAATAAAGATGAGATCTTTTATAATTTTTGCAAATACGTAGTTAATGATATTTACCGTGTAAAACACACGTTGATAAACGTGAAAAAGTAAACTGGTAGAGTGGAGTTAAATGGAGGAAGTATATAGTATTGATTGATTGATTGGTATGGATGGCTGGGGTAGATTTTGTCTTTGGTTTTTGTATTGCGATCTTAGGTGGGCAACACTCCCGAGAAATATAAATTTTTATTGCAAATTAAAATGGTAGTAGTAATTTTTAAGCATTATTTTAAAAAGCGATTCACATAAGGGGGTGTGTCTTTTTTTTTTTGTACTGTGATAAGATGCAGAATAATGCATCAACTGCACAATTTATATCAAGTGCCCTAGTAACTCACGGCGAATTAACTGACAAGTGAGCTTCTCAAGTATGCTTCAACAATATTTAAGCCACAAAGCTCCTTCACAACCGGCATGGTTGCCGGAACACTCAGCTGAAACAATGACTCCTGACCGTCTAAGGCTAAGCCACCCCAAGAAGCAAGCTGCTTTCTAGCGTCTTTGACTGCTGCCCTTACTGCACAATGTACTGATGCTGCTAACAGCAGTGGTGGCTCTCCGGATGCTACAAAACAACGAAACAGGTAGTGAGTCAGTTCATGAATGTCTTAATAAACTAATAATCTGATCACTGACCATATCATATACTGTAATAATTTGTGGTAAGCAAATGAGAACTATCAGATACTCAAGGTCGCGCAGCACGACAGTCTTATACAAGACTTACAGTTACTGTATAAAGAAATACCCCAAAAACGAAAAGCCAAGACGTTGGATTGTTGGAATGAACATCATAGATATACCTTTGGATGAGAGAATTCGCTTCTGGTGGTGGCCGCTGTTCATCACCTCGACATTAAATTGTTTGGGTATAGTATCGACTGTTGGGATTTTGTAAGTCCATGTGCTATCAGAAGTTACTAGTCCTTCAGGATTACTTAGATACTCTTCCATCAGGAAAAACCCGATTCCTTGCACAAATGAACCTTCTATCTGTACGAATTAAATGCTAATTGCATGTTAAATCTTCTTACAGGTATGTATAGCCGTGAAGGCTTTTTGTAAATTTGCAGCCAAAATCAACCTGTCCAAGGTCAACAGCAGGATTCAGACTCTGTCCACAGTCGTAAATGATGTCAGTCCGTAAGATACTGGTTTCTCCTGTAAGAAGATTTACCTCCACCTGCGAAAACAGCATTGTAAAAACAGGAGGTGAAAGGAAAGGGCCAAGCACAACTGCAGACGCAAAAGTAAAAAAAAAGTTTACCTCACTGACAGCAGCTCCATAATTTAAGTATTTCATGGAAGTAAATTCAGGAACATAGTAAGTACTTGCGGACAGGCTCACTGATTGCATAGCCGCCTGCAATGAGAAATGAACATCATAAGATTTGATTCAGCCATCTCCTTACCAATTTACTTAGGTTCAGTCCAAAAGTATCCATGTGTGCGTTCAAGTGTCGGACACGACTAGTAATGAAAATGGTCATAGTTTGTCATGATGTTATGTGAAAGAACTGTCTCAACGAAAAGCCTACGCTCAAAATTGAGGCTCAATAAATGACTGTATACCATAATGCAGTAGCCAGACAACCTAAAGGGAACCCTAAGGATAGCTTTTATGGTAGCGGGTTTAAATTCCATATCATTATGTACTACCATTGAAAGATGTATCAGCTGAACTAGCTAACATCCGCACACAAAGCCCACATAAGAGCACAATATCTTACAAGATAGCAACATAAGTTCAAGCTCAATAACATCTAAGAAAGGCATAAAACAAGAAGTTACCTGAGCGATCAATGTTTCCCAGTTGACAGTCTGCATTTGTCCCTGCAGTCGGTCTCTGACAGCCGATAATCTGTCAACTAATAAACCACAGCAAATCCTAACAGCTTCACAGCTAGACTCTGAAGTAGTACTTCCGGCTGTTAAACCTCCTTGAATCATGCTTAATGTATCTGCTTGTATAACGCGTACCTTATTCAACAACATTTCAGACCCTGGGCACTGAATCAAACCAAGACCAAATGCCGTCACTTGCTGAACCTTTGTCCATAGACCTTGTCCAAGCTCAATTCCTCCAACTTCAACCACAATCGAACCATCAGGAAGAATGCTAACTTTGCCTGGTGTTGCTCTCAGCCGAACTTCCTGAAAAATGGGTATTCTAGAAATTCCCCTTTTACTCCATTTGTGAGCGCGGTTAAAACTTTCTACCATCTCCCTTCTTAAGTAAAAATTCGAAGAGGAAGCTAGCTTATCCCAAATTAAGGGTAATGTATATTCTCCTGGCTCTCCATAACTATTCTCATAAAACAAGCCTAAGCTGTCGAAAGTGTGAAGGTTCCTGATTCTGACATCATCAACATCAATGGAAAGGATAGAAGCGACATTTTCAATTATGGCTTCAGCGATAAATGACCCTTGAATATCACCAGGAGCTCTCATGGAAGTTTTGCTTGGATGATTGGTTTTGCATAGTTTGATATCAAATGATAAAGCACCCCAGTCATACTTCTTGAGTGCACCTATGAAATTATTCGGCATAATTGCGCTAACATCTGGAGCTATTCCTGCATTAATAAGTAAATCAAGATGCAAAGCTGTGATCTTCCCATCCACTTTGAATCCCACACTGTAAGTGATTTTCATTGGATGTCTTCCTCCTGCCCTTATCATATCAGTTTTGCGGTTGAGATACGTCCTAACTGGACGACCAAGCTTGTGTGCAGCCAGTGCACAAGCTGTCGTAACCTGCAAGTTACGAAATTGTTTTGAGAATTATATTTCACGAATTAATTATCGAGGTAGAGGCAAAAAGCTTACAGGAAAAGCTTTATAAGCCTTCCCACCAAATCCACCTCCAACTCTTCTGGTAATGACGCGAACATTGTGTTCAGGGATTCCAAGACATCCGGCAATGGTAGTATGTAAAAATTGCGGAGTCTGAACAGAACTATAAACCACCAGACAATTATCTTCATCCGGAACAGCAAGAGCAGTTTGTGTCTCCATATAGAAGAAGTATTGTGATGGAAGTCGGATCTAAAAAATAATACAAACAGGAACTCATTAAGAAGTCGATATAGCACCTTCATTCAGCCAGTCACATACCGAAAATGAAAGTCATGTAAACTAAAAAAAACAGTTAGATTAAATGTACTGATGATTAATTACAGATAAAATAAAGCGATCTCATCATAGACCGGTTGAGAATTTTAAAAAAAAGCATAATTCATTAATTTCATTTGTACCTCAGTAGTGAGAATTTTCTGCTCAGCTTTTGCCATACCCTCATCAAAGTTGCCAACTGGTTTCGAGCAGATGAAAGGTGGGATGTCGAAAAAGCTAGATCTCTCAACAGCATCTTCGACAGATAAAATGGGAGGATCCAAATTTTCTGTGTCATACTCGACTACTGCAGTTTCTGCTGCAATATCTGCATGTTTCTGTGAATCTGCAACCTGATATCAAGATTAAAAAAAAAAGTTAAGACTTTAAATAGACCATTAGTCTTGTATGAGATGGTTTCACATAAGTATATGGGTAGGTGAGTTCACATGTGAGAGTGTGAGACTGTCTCGTATACGTTTTGTGTTAAAAGGAAACACAGCAGACCTAGAGAGATCATCAGAATATAAGTATAACAGGAAGAATGACTTACAACTAATGCGATAAGTTCACTGTCATGAGCATAAATAACTACCATAACAAACTGCTGAGCTGGCATAACAGAATTGCTGAAAGTTAGGGCGAGTTAGTTAGAATAAGTTAGTTAGTCAATTGCTATAAATAGGCTCAAGTCATTCATTATAGAATCATCTGTTGTATTACATTCTCTACACTTCTTCTTCTAAATTCTCCATTAATCTTGTAATCATCAAGCTTCCATTAATAAAATTTTCTGCTCGATTGTGTTCTTCAAATTGGCAATCCTGCAATTAGTTTCTCGAATTTCTTCGAATTGATTCCTAGAAGTTCATTCCAAGTGGTATCAGAGATTCGCTCCTGGCAATCTCCTGAATCATTCTGAAAATATCCTTCAAATTCTGTAATAAACTCCATTAAAATACCTCAAACACTCCATTAAAACCTCTCTAGCAATGGCGACAAAAGCACAAGCAGCCCTTGAAGAGTTTCAGAAAAGTATGAAGGATTCTTGGACAGAATTTCTAGCTGAGCAACAAAGACAACAGAATGAATTCAGGGATGAGATGCGTGCTCAAAGAGACACAATGCTTCGAATTACAAATCAATTTCAAGAAATTGGAACTAAAGTCACAACATTAGAGAGGAATGCACTCAACAATGGCGACCACCTGAATAACAACAATGGAGGACAGCAATTTAACTCAAGTTTTGCCAGATTTTCTAAAATTGAATTTCCACGCTTTAATGGTGAAGATGTGCAGGGATGGGTTTATAGGTGTGAACAATTTTTTGAGGTGGACTCGACAAATGAAGATTTGAAGGTGAAACTTGTGTCCATACATTTGGAGGGAAAAGCTCCATTGTGGCATCAATCTTTGATGAAGACTAATCTACAAGGATTATGGCCTGTATGGGGAGTGTATAAAGCGGCAATCTTGGCTCGATTTGGGAGTCAACCATATGATGATCCTATTTCAGAACTAATGAATCGAAACATTCGGGAACTATTGAAGCATATCGGGAGAAATTTGATGCATTGTTGATCGAATCGATTTGTCGAAAGCAAGCAATCGATTGTTTTCTCGGTGGATTACAAACGACATCCGAGCAACTTCGTAAGAATGTTCAAGCCACAAACTTTAATTGATGCTTATACTTTGGCTCGATTACAAGAAAACACCTTAACTTGCATTAATAAGAGAAATAAACCTCTCTTGGAGAAACTCGTGACTAAATCTTTTACATCATATCGCCCACAAAACAGTCCAAAAACCTTTGTCAAACCCCAATGTTCAATTCAAAACCACCGGACAAAGATTGACCCCGAGTTTATTTGAAAGAAGGGCCAAAAATTTGTGTTTCTTTTGTCTGAAAAGTTTGTTCTTTGGTCATAAGTGCCCGGCTCGGTTTACCGCATTGAGGTGGTTCTGATCCACGAGAAGATGAGACAGTGGGGGAGTCCGAAGTTTCGAATTATGGCGGCAGGAGAGTAGTGGTGATGAACTACCTCCCTTAATCTCCCTAAATGCCATCATTGGGAATCTTTGCATTTCGGACAATGAAGGTCACGAGGGGAAAGTTCGTGGTACTTCTTTGAATATACTCATAGATTCAGGGAGTACCCATAATTTTCTAGATGAGAACACGACCATGAAATTGGGGTGTAAAGTTGTTCCAAGTTACCATGTGGTGTGTCGGTGGCTAATGGTGAAAGTATTTCTGACAAAAATGTGGTGAAACAATTTAGGGCGATTTGCAAGGTGAAACTTTTTTCGGATGATATCATGTTGGTGCCCTTGGGAACTGTGATATGGTGCTAGGGGTACAATGGCTCTCTTCATTGGGACCGGTGTTGTGGGACTTTAAGCGGCTCGAGAATGCAATTTCAAAGTACAAAGGGAAGAAGCATGTGCTAAGAGGGGGAAAGCGGCGAGGAGTAGATTGGGTTAATGGCAAACAGACTACAATCTCTCATTGTAAAGGGCATATCAACAGTCGCTCACCCCAATTGTTTGCATTATCTATTCGATCCATCGAAGAGCTTACAACATCCGAAGGTAATCCTATACCTCTTCTGCTGTACAAACAATTTTGGATGACTTCAAAGATGTTTTTAAGACTCCCATTTGAATTGCCTCCCATAGAACCTATGACCACACCATTCACCTTAAAGAGGGAACCACACCAATCAATGTGAGGCCTTATAGGTATCCTGTTGTTCAAAAAGATGCTATTGAAAGCATTGTGAAGGAAATGTTGGAATCAGGAGTTGTTAGGCCAAGTCAGAGCCCTTTCTCATCTCCTATAGTGTTGGTTAAAAAGAAAGATGGGACATGGAGACTTTGTGTTGATTATAGGGAGCTAAACAAGTACACTGTAAAAGATAAATTCCCAATTCCTGTCATTGAAGAGTTGCTAGATGAATTACATGGTCTTTGTGATTTTTCTAAGATTGACCTTAGATCCGGATATTGATGATTAGAATGCATCCGGATGATGTCCCTAAAACTGCATTTAGGACACATGAGGGCCATTATGAATTCTTAGTCATGCCCTTTGGCCTAACTAATGCCCCTTCAACATTTCAACACCTTATGAATACTGTTTTCAAGCCTTACTTGAGGAAGTTTGTGTTAGTGTTCTTTGATGACATATTAATCTACAGTAAAAGCTTGGAAGAACACACACTGATACGAAAGTAGCGGAAGCAATATTAATAACGTGAACAAGAACGAATGAAAAGGGGGATATTTGCTCAAAACAGACCTATGTTTTGAACAATGGTGACCGATGTAGCAAAGCGCGTGCTAATCGATCTAGTTTAAGCCTGAAAGCGCGTCAGACAGAAACCGTTTTGGAACGAAAACGCGTCGATCCGAGATAACAATTGCAAGGCAAAAGCTTAGGTTTTTTTATTATAACTTGAATGAATTAAAAACCATACATAAGGTCCTTATTTATAGTATTAGAATCCTACCTATTGCTAGCTATTGCTAGCTATCACACGCCTAAAACAATAAGGAAATAGTACTCTTATTTTCCTAAAACCGACCTTCCTAAATATAATCTAATTACCTTGCCTTATTTGTAATTAAGCTAATTTCCATAAACTAAATAAACTAAATAACGATATACCAAAGACATTAAGCTATTCCGAGATTCATTAGAACTCCTCGAGCTCTACTGTAACCCACGCCCAAATATGTGACGTGAGCAGCTCCTCGTTCCTCGACCAACGTTGCATCTTCAAGCCCTTTTACATCCAACACGACCTCATCACTTAAGTTTGCTATTTTCGGATCATCCCCTCCCCCTTTGAAAGGAATTGTCCTCAATTCAGCAATACCATCATCGTCAAGATAAGGAGACAAATCCCCTACATTAAATGTAGCATGAACACCATAATCCCCAGGTAACTCGACTTTGTAGGCATTGTCGTTTATTCGAGCTACAATCTTGTAAGGTCCTTCCGCTCTAGGCATCAGCTTATTCTTACGCTTACTCGGGAATCGTTCCTTCCTCAAATGTAACCAAACTAAGTCGCCTGGTTCAAATATTTTAGGCCTTCTATGCTTGTTTGATTTCTTCTTGTAAGATTCATTAACGGACTTAATTCGTTCCCGAACTTGTTCATGTAACTTAATCATCGATTTAAGCTTAGCCTCGGCATCTTTATGTACTAACTCGTCCTTTGGCAATGGAATCAAGTCCAACGGCAGATATGGATTCAAACCGTATACAACTTCAAATGGGGAGTGCGTAGTAGCGAAGGTAGGAGAACGATTATAAGCAAACTCGGCATGCGCAAGCTTTAAGTCCCAATCTTTCTGAGTTTTGCTTACCAATCCACGCAATATAGTACCCAAGATACGATTGGTTACTTCTGTTTGTCCATCGGTTTGAGGGTGATGCGATGTACTAAACAAAAGCTTGGTTCCCACCTTTCTCCATAATGTATTCCAGAAATAGCTTAGGAACTTCGAGTCACGATCAGAAACAATCGTTTTGGGCACTCCATGTAATCGAACTATTTCACGGTAATATAAATCAGCCACATTACTCGCATCATCGGTCTTATGACAAGCCACAAAATGCGCCATTTTTGAAAATCGATCAACGACCACCATAATAGCATCCTTACCTCGTTGAGTGCGAGGCAAAGCAACGATAAAATCCATCGACACATCCTCCCATGGTCGGCTTGGTATTGGTAACGGAATATACTCGCCTGGTTTAAAAGTACTTTTTGCAAGGTGACAAGTGACACACTTACTCACGACATTATGCACATCGCCTTGCATCTTCGGCCAATAGAAATGCTCTCGGAGAACATCCAATGTCTTCTGAACACCGAAATGGCCAGCCAAACCTCCTCCATGTGCTTCTCTAACTAGCAATTCTCGAATTGAATGTTTAGGAACACAAAGACAATTACCTTTAAACAGAAAACCATCTTGTAACACGAAATCCTTGAATGCACCCGTCTCGCACTCGGCATATATCTTATGGAAATCCCCGTCCTCCACATAATAATCCTTCAAAGTTTCGAAACCAAGCAACCGAATATCGAGTGTAGAAATCAACGAATAACGGCGAGATAGAGCATCAGCAACAACGTTACTCTTACCATCCTTATACCTTGAAGAAAAATGAAACGATTGCAAAAAATCAACCAATTTAGCATGCCTCGGGTTTAGTTTCTGCTGCCCGTTTATATGCTTCAAAGATTCATGGTCCGAATGCAAAATAAAATGACTCGGACGAAGATAATGACTCCAATGATCAAGAGCTCTCACAATAGCATAGAATTCCTTATCGTAAGTTGAATAATTAAGTCTCGCTCCTCCCAACTTTTCAGAAAAGTAAGCAATGGGGCGTTTACCTTGTATAAGCACGGCTCCAATTCCAACACCGCTAGCATCACATTCAACTTCAAAAGGTTGTGTAAAATCAGGTAATGCCAATACAGGAGCCTCACAAAGCCGCTTCTTGATCTCCTCAAACGCTCCTTGGGCTGCTTCACTCCAAACGAATGCTCCTTTCTTCAAACACTCCGTGATAGGACTGGTTATGGTGCTAAAATCCCGAATAAACCTTCGATAAAACGAAGCAAGACCATGAAATGACCTCACCTCAGTCACGGACTTAGGACAGGGCCAAGACTTGATTGCCTCGATCTTAGATTGATCGACTGAAACTCCTTCTTTTGAAACGACATAGCCAAGAAATACCACGCTATCCACCAGAAACGTACACTTCTCCATTTTCCCGTAGAGTTGTTGTGCTCTAAGGGTCTCGAATACTTGTCTAAGATGGACGAGATGATCCTCCAAGCTTCTACTATAAATAAGAATGTCATCTAGATAAACAACAACGAATCTGCCCAAGAATGGTTTAAGCACCTCGTTCATTAACCTCATAAAAGTACTCGGAGCATTTGTAAGACCGAAAGGCATGACGGTCCACTCATATAATCCATGTTTAGTCTTAAAAGCCGTCTTCCATTCATCACCTTCCCTCATTCGAATCTGATGGTACCCGCTTCTTAAATCAATCTTGGAGAAAATAACGGACCCATGGAGCTCATCTAACATGTCGTCCAGTCTCGGAATTGGGAATCGATACTTGATTGTAATGTTATTCACGGCCCTACTATCGATGCACATTCTCCAAGTTCCGTCTTTCTTTGGTACAAGTAACGCCGGAACAGCACATGGGCTTAAACTTTCACGGACATAGCCTCGACTCATGAGCTCATCAATTTGCCTTTGCAACTCCTTTGTCTCCTCGGGATTACTCCTATAGGCTGCTCTATTAGGAAGCGACGCACCTGGAATTAAATCGATTTGGTGTTCGATTCCTCGAATTGGCGGCAGCCCTGGTGGCAAATCATCTGGAAATACGTCTTTGAACTCGTGTAATAACTCTTTGACGGGTCCTTCATTTACAATTGTTGCAGCGACATCCCTTTTCTCATCAGCAATTAACGCATATACGGGCTCACCATCGTCTAGAGCTTGCTCAATTTCTCGTTCATTAGCAAAAACAGATAAGCTAGGTTTCTTAGCTCGCTTGGCACTCATAACTCGAACCTCTTTAGGTGACATTGGTCGTAGCACAATCTTCTTACCTTTGTCATGTAGCTCATACTCGTTACTCCGACCATGGTGCACTACATCTCGATCAAACTGCCATGGACGCCCCAAAAGGATATGGCACGCGTCCATTGGAATAACATCGCAAAGAACATCATCACTGTATGAACCCATTGCCAACCCAACTCGGACCTGTCTGGTTACCTTTACTTTATTACCGTCATCGAGCCAATGCAAAGAATAAGGCTTAGGGTGAGCCGTTGTCTCTAACCCAAGCTTAGTAACCATCTCTGTTGATGCGACATTCGTACAGCTACCACCGTCTATAATCAAGCTACACCACTTGTCTTTCACCTGGCACTTAGTATGGAATATTTGATCTCGTTGTTCCGTCACGATGGGCTCGGATTTAGTTTGCAAGGAACGAAGTACCAACGTGTCATAAATAGGAGCATCATAGGACTCAACGTCCCCTTCTTCTTCATCCTGTATACTGAGATTAAAAACGCCTCCCAATGTCTCATCTTCTTGCTCAAATAACTCGTCCCTAACAGACATGGCTTCTCTTAAGGTTATGTTTCGTTTATTCGGACAAGAATTCTGAAGGTGGCCAAATCCTTGGCATTTAAAACAACGAACCCTAGAAAGGCTTGTTTCCCTCGGAGGTGGAGTAGCCTTAGGAGTCACGGTCATTGCAGGGGTATTTACGGCCGTCACCACCGTATTAGAATTTGAGCCCGAAGTCATAGCTTTGGATGGGTCAGACTTGCTCCAATTGTTCGATCTACTTACTTCACTTGTCCCATACTTGTTCTTTCCTTGCGCCTCAAGTTTCAAGCACAAACCACATAATGTATCGAAATCTGCATACGGATACATCTCAACGGAACTAGCAATATTTCGATTCAAACCACGAACAAATCGTGCCATCTTTTGCTCCTGATTTTCCTCTATCTCTCCCATTAAAGAAAGCTTCTCAAATTCGTCAATATATTCATTAATACTCATCCTACCCTGTAACAAATCAGCAATTTTCTTGTATAGGGTAAGTCTATGCGTTGCCGGTACATACCTCTTCCTTAGTTTTCGTTTCAACGTATCCCACGAAGCAAGTTTCTCCTTTCCAGCCCGTGCTCTTTGAGCCTTCAAATTCTCATACCACAATGAAGCCCCTCGAGCAAGTTTGAGAATTGCATACTTACAACGTTTATTGTCATCAAGATCCTTGAAATCGAACAACCTATCGATCTTTCGTTCCCATTCCAAGTAATCTTCAGGATCGGTTCCACCAACGAATTCCGGCAACTCCGTGATTTTGAACTCATCCACGGGTTTCTGTCTCGGTCCACTCCTGGGTCCCGTTGGCCTATTACGTAGGTAATCTCGCACTTCAGCCAGTATGGTGTCATCATCGAGCTCAGCCATCGAATAGAATCAGTAACCTTTGCTCTGATTACCACTAATGATACGAAAGTAGCGGAAGCAATATTAATAACGTGAACAAGAACGAATGAAAAGGGGGATATTTGCTCAAAACAGACCTATGTTTTGAACAATGGTGACCGATGTAGCAAAGCGCGTGCTAATCGATCTAGTTTAAGCCTGAAAGCGCGTCAGACAGAAACCGTTTTGGAACGAAAACGCGTCGATCCGAGATAACAATTGCAAGGCAAAAGCTTAGGTTTTTTTATTATAACTTGAATGAATTAAAAACCATACATAAGGTCCTTATTTATAGTATTAGAATCCTACCTATTGCTAGCTATTGCTAGCTATCACACGCCTAAAACAATAAGGAAATAGTACTCTTATTTTCCTAAAACCGACCTTCCTAAATATAATCTAATTACCTTGCCTTATTTGTAATTAAGCTAATTTCCATAAACTAAATAAACTAAATAACGATATACCAAAGACATTAAGCTATTCCGAGATTCATTAGAACTCCTCGAGCTCTACTGTAACCCACGCCCAAATATGTGACGTGAGCAGCTCCTCGTTCCTCGACCAACGTTGCATCTTCAAGCCCTTTTACATCCAACACGACCTCATCACTTAAGTTTGCTATTTTCGGATCACACACATCATGTTGGGATGGTTTTATCTATCCTTAGGCAACATACACTTTTTGCTAAGATGTCTAAGTGTGTGTTTGGAGCCCCAGAAGTAGAGTATTTGGGACATGTGATCTCTGCCAAGGGGGTAGAAACAGATCCCACCAAGGTTAAGGCTATGGTGGATTGGCCAGAACCAAGGAATGTTAAGGAATTGAGGGGATTTTTGGGTCTTACAGGGTATTACAGGAAGTTTATTCAAGGGTATGGGATTATAAGTAAACCCTTGACCAACTTATTGAAGAAAAATGGATATAAATGGGATGATACTGCTGCTGCAGCATTTCTGAAATTGAAAGATGCAATGACTAAAGCACCTGTTTTGGCTCTCCCTAATTTCTCAATGGAGTTTGTGGTGGAAACAGATGCTTCAGATAAAGGCATGGGGGCTGTACTTACTCAAAATGGTCATCCCATTGCTTACATAAGTAAGGCATTTTCTCAAAAAACACAAGCTAGCTCCACCTATGAGAAAGAACTGCTAGCTGTCATCTTGGCCATTGAGAAATGGAGGCCTTACCTCAGCGGAAGACATTTTAAAATTAAGACCGATCACTTGGTCTTAAGTATTTCTTTGGAGCGAGAAGATAACAACAAAGACATTCCAAAGCAAATGTTTGCCCAAGCTCTTGGGGTTGGATTATGAGATTATATACAGGAAGGGGAAGGAAAACGGAGCTGCAGACGCCCTATCTAGAGTTAATGGCACTGAATTAATGTCCTTAATTTTGTCACAACTCAATACTGATCTTAAGATTCAGGTTTTGAACAGTTGGCAGAATGATGACCAATTACCAGCCATAATTCAGGAACTACAAAATGGTGGGAATAAAAAGCATTACTCATGGGCTCAAGGGGAATTAAGGAGGAAGGGTAAACTGGTAGTGGGGAATAATGGAGAATTGAAACAGAAGATTATTTCCTTATTACATGATACACCAGTTGGGGGACACTCAGGAATACAGGCTACCCAAAGGAGAATTACAAATTTATTTTACTGGAAAAAGCTTAAGAAAGATGTTAGGAATTACATCAGAAAATGTAGCATTTGTCAACAATGCAAGCCTATTTTGGAAAAACCTGCAGGGTTATTACAACCACTTCCTATTCCACAAACTATATGGACTGACATCTCCATGGACTTTGTAGAAGGTCTACCTAAATCCCAGGGTAAGGATGTTATACTTGTGGTGGTGGATAGGCTTAGCAAGTATGCACATTTTGTGCTGTTAAGTCACCCCTTCTCTGCAGTCTCAGTAGCTCAAGTATTCCTAGATAGGACAAAGGAGAACCCACCCCAAAAGCTAGCTCAAAGGGTGGTAGAGCCTTGTCCTATATAAATCTCACATCAACCCCTCATTTGATCGATGTGGGACTCATGTCCCATACCATGCAATTGCGCAGTCTTGTAACATTCGTCCCTTCTTCAGGACCAACGTCCTCGTTGGGTCACGGCTACGTTGGGTCACGGCTGGCTTTTCCAGGCCACCCACTCCGTAGGCCACCCACTCCATCATCAAAAATTTCATAAGCAGCAGGAGTACTAGAATTAACAGAATGTTCATCTTCAGGCATGATGATAAAGATTTGAAGATAGAAACAAGAAACACAGAAAACGAACAATAGACGGAGATTACGCAGATTGATCACAAAGATTTGATCAAAAAAAGAGATAAAACGAAGAAACCAGACCAGAAATTAATGGAGAATTACACCGGAAGAAGAATAGCGGAAGCAAAGAAGTACAGGATCATGAACTTGAACAACTGATACCATGTGAAGAAGTATAATCCTCCATTGATGTAGGTGTATAGAGTAGCTTGTATAAAAGTTGTTATAGAGAGAGAAAGTAGTTGTAGGAAATATAATCTGTTATTATGAAAAGTTAGTTAACTCTATAGTTGTTACATGTTATTTATAGTATGACTAACCACTTGCTACATATACTGACTCTATAATACTTTAGTCAATATTGACCCATATATGTTTCACAATATGTCATACGAGTCAGGGTCGGGTTTGCGGGATTAACCCAAACCCAAATCAATTAAATCGTGTGTCTACCCACTTACAGTCATTAAATCTCAACCCAAACCCGTATTTTTGAGCCGGTTTGTGTCGTAAAATTACGAAGAACAAACTATTAAATCGTGAAATGGAAGCTAACAAACAAGATCAATTACTACGAATTTGTGGAACTTCAACACAACTAATTACAAATCGATGTTGACGACATATTGACATGGAATGATTTGGTAGTAGTAGTAGTAGTAACATTCAAAATTGTCTTTGATGTCTAGGTTTTTTGATTTAGAATATGAAATTATTTGATTTGTTCATATCGTTAGCTTAATGTTTCCATCGATCATCATATAACATTTAACAATTAAAACCTTTTTCAACCATTTAATTTGATATAGGTATTACTCTTACTAAACGTAGTTGTTGTAGGTTAAAATAATTTACAAGACTCATAAAGGTCTGTCTCCGTTCTTAAGGATTTATTTTGGTGAGTTGCACCATGTTTACAGATAGAGCAGTTTTTTATTGAATTAAAAACCAGTTGTGTCTGCGAAAATGAAAAAACAAAGTACATATTATAACTAAATCACTTAATGTTATAAGTACTATTGAATGTAAATTTTTACGGTAAACGCACTAATAATTCATAAATCAACTATACCAACCATGAAGTTTTTTTCATCAATGATTTAACATAGTTGGATTTTTTTGTTAACTTAAAAATATATTTTTACAGATAATCCTAATAAGAGCCTCGTGCATCGCACGGGCTTTCCAACTAGTATAGATAGATAGATAGATAGATAGATTATTTCTAAAAACTGAAATAGCGTTTACCAAAAGTAATAGAATTAAACAAGTGATAATAGGAAGGTGTCTTAAACTTCCAAATTCTGATCATATTCCCTGTAAGGATATATAACATACGAGTCGCTATATATAGTGTTTCGATCTTGAAAAAAATTGTAAGTGCAAGATATATACGTAACAATATGGCAGGTGACTGGTCGTGTATTGTGTTTGATATTCTTGAAATCATCGCACGGAAGTGCTCTCGAAACATTGGAGACTTGGCCGTGTTTTCGAGTGTATGTAGGTCGTGGCGACAAGCTGGTAACATGGCCAAGACAAGTATGAAGTGGCGTGAGAATATGCCTTGGTTATTGCTTTGCGAGAATAAAGAGAGTCGGAATGTGTTTGATTTGAGTAACAACAAATGCTACAAATTCCACATTCCCGACTCGTTTGGCAAAAGATGTTACGGTACTGGGAGTGGTTGGATTTTAAGTGTCGGCCTGGACCACCATATTCATCTATTTAATCCAATCACCGCAGCTCGACTGGATCTCCCATCTATACATGCTTTACCTCACCAACCTCGCGGGGAAGACGGCGAATTACCATATGAAGATCCCACTATTGAAAACCAACTAGTGCGCGATGAGTTCATTCATGACGCTTTGGTGGCACCCCAGCAAGACTGTAATGATGATGAATCGTCGTTACTAGTTGTCGTGATTTATGGTTTACCACCGTATAACTATATTGCAGTAGCCAAACCAGGGGATTCCAAGTGGGCTCATATTGAGCCAATTGAGGGCTACATCCACGAGTTCGCTGAGGCCGCCTACTGTCCTGGTTTAGGTTTAATCTTGTTCATGACATATCAAGGTACCCTTTGTTTTTGGGATTTGCGTCTTAATAAACCGTTGGCTTTACAACCCTATCTTCCAAGTCCGGTCTGCTTTCCAATAGACTACCTGACGACTAAGTACTACAGAAAGTTTTACCTGGTTGAGTCTTTTGGAAACATTCTAGCTGTACTAAGGTGGGTGGACGTGTACGTGGTACAACTCTCGGAAGACAGGTTTGTTGACGGAATGGGTAATAGTGTGAGTTACTTCGACAAACTCGGTTATAATACGAGTTACTTTGAAGTCTACAAGCTTGATATTCATGCTAACAAGTGGATCGAGATGGACGATTTGGAAGACTTGGCTTTGTTTGTGGGCAATAGTCCCGCTTCCTCTGTCACTGCTTCAAGCTTCAAGGGATGCCAAGGTAATTCCATCTACTACACCGACGATAGCGGCTTTGAGGAGACTTGGAAATGCACAGTCGATGAGCTTGGAGGTCGAGACATGGGTGTTTATAACTTCCCTGAGCAAACCACTCTACCTTTTTACTCAGGAGATGATTCCCTTTCTTCTTACTCTGTTCCTCTTTGGTTTCATCCCCAAATTAATTAATTAGTTTTCTACATTTATTTACTTCATATTATGTAAAACCATCCTACATATATTGAAAAATATAAATATTTCCATATTTTCAATTATTAGCTCATATCCTCGAGTTTTTTGGCAATTAGGTGTTGATTGGCAAAATAATTAAAGAGTTGGGGTTTCTTTGAAACTATTTTGCCCAATGTTACCCACGTCATCAGTTTTTATTTTTTTTCCAACTTTTATAGTAAGCCGCTAAGAAAGTTTAATTTTTTTTAAATTCTTTTTTTTTTTAGAAAAAAAAGTGAATAGTATAACCGCTAAGAAACCTAGCGGATCAGTACTGTTTTCAAAAACTTTCACCTTCAAACACAGATAACAGCCTATTCTAGAAATGAACAACCACTGAAGCCGTTAAGAAAGTTAGCGGCTTCCCTATTTCTTTATTTTTCATAAACTTATGGCATCTATCATCTGAAAAATGATAAGGAGACAAACCAGTTAAAAAACTTGGCGACTTTGCCTAAAAAAAGGAAAAAAATGAAAGTAATGACATGGACACCATTGGGGTAAAATAGTTTCAAAGAAACCCAACTCCCTAATTATTTTGCTATTTAACTCCAATTTGCCAACAAATTTCATATCCATCGTCCTTATAAAATTTCAGTATTTCATAAACCATGGAACACTAACCTTACATCGAAATTATATTGACCACATGTTTAATAGAAATATTTATAATAGTTGGGCCTCAACCATCACCTTAAGGTTTTTGTTGAGTTGGTTCATCAATCATGGTATCAGAGCCAGTGTGACCGTAGGTCAACCTCAAAACCCCTCAAAAACTCTCGAAGTGGAAACCCAGCATACGGTACGGGGGAGCCGGTGCACAACTAACCACTCTTCAAACCCTCACCTTAAGGTTTCCTTTGATCGCTAAGCTTAAGATGGGTCATCCATATGCTGTTTCCTTGCATTTACTACAGTCCATCTCAGGCAAGTTTACGCGATACAAACTCATTTGCTACCAGTTACTGGGAATACAGGCCAACTACAAATTTCGAATATCATCCGAATGACCCATTTGTTTTACTAGGTTTCAGCCAATTCTTTAGAGCCATATAAATAGTCCATAATATGCAACAAGTAGATATCAATCAATTTGTTACCCATATTAATGTTTTCACTTTTCAAGCTTATGTTAATTGTATGCAAGATGAATTATATTCGTTGCCTTTGTATTTCCTAACTTAAGTTCCGTTATACTAATGCTTGCTTTAATTTGTTGTTTTACCGGCATTGTTATGGAGGGTATACGTAGCAATAATATTATTGCAAAGGCTCATAAATAAAAGTCTTAAAAGGTCATTTTTTTTCCCATTGTAATAGTTTTAACGCTTCGTTGTTTAGCAGGTTCATTGGTAAGACTTTTTCTTACTCTTTGCTTTATCTTCTTTACGTATATTTTAATTTTTTTTTCTTAATAAATAGTTAAGCTCGGATAGGATAATGCAAGACACCACCTTTACATAAAAACAATAACATGTGTTGAAATTCTTATTGATTAACATATTAAAGAATTTACTCATAATAATTGTATTGTAGTGTTGGGGACTAATCTACAATCACTTCTTCATAACTTTATCTTATGCTTAACATGAGATAATACAAGTATACAACCACTTTTTCGTAACTTATTATTTTATTATGCTTTTATTTGGAAGTAATCTATGTAGGTGTTTGGAATTTTGACTAAACACCAAGCTGTTAGTCTTTAATAGAGCAATTTCATGTTTTGTTAGCCAGTTGTATAGTAGTTACACATAAATAAACATCATCGTTGTTATGTATGGAGTTAGTTAGTAACTCTCACATTATGTATACCTTTGTTCAAAATTCCAACTACTATAATTTTTGGAAAAAAAATTGTGTCTTTCGGAGGGACCGTACTCCTTACACCCAAGTTTTTACAATATTACATTTGGTGGATTGATTTTAGATGTAAGCAGGACGGCCCTCTCAGAGGACACAAGTATTTTTCAAATTTTTGTACGACTTATATATAGATAAATTTACAAAACTATCCCTTTAGTCATAAAGATTGGGGGACAATGTCATTTTGACAAAGGGTGTGGTAGTTAAAACATTAGGAGCAATATTGATAGATCATTCATTTACAATACTAATTAAATTAGAAATTATATTATTGAGATGGAACCAATCATATACTAAAAAGAAAAAGAAAAAAACTAAATAAAAATACTAACTAACTCTTATGAGAGAGGTGTCTCACTAACATTAATGAGAGACCGTCTTTCTTAAGAATAATTTTTTTTACAATTGATAATACTTCATAATATAACTTATAGTAGTTTGGGTAGGATACAATAATCCTATTAATATTATTATATGTGAATTTAATAGTGGAATTTGATATGAGATAGAAATTGGTAGAACTAGAATATTTATACTTCGTAGCATCTCTGAATTCTGATGGAAGACTACATCTCTGGTGGAGGAGCATTAGGAGTCCATCTAAGAGATAATTATCATTACCAAAGAGATAATTATTTCCTATGTGGAGTACGGAGTATTACATATTACATAAGTTTTATATTTCTCTTATCATCTTTAATAATCACCTTATTTTTATGTGTATATTTATTTATTAAGCTATAAACACTGCTTCTTGCCCCAAGCTTCAATTACACGTAGATCGTTTTTCCTAATTCCTACATGTTTGGTGAGAAGTTAATGATTTTTTTGAGATTTTATCAATCTCAAGAGCTTCTCTATTACATGTATAATTGATACGACATATTATTGTTTGTTGATGCATTTTTTTTTATTGATGGGTAAGTAATGACAGATTCTTCAACAAAAATTCGTTAATAGGGTTAAAGGGCGAGGATGCATAATAACAAAGCTTATATTGTCAAGTCCTTCATTTTCCTAATCAAACGAATTGGCAATTACTTTGCAGTGCAATGAGTGTAGACAAATAGTGCAGCAGCGTTTCTACTTCAATTTTGCAAACACGTGAACTTTTCAAACGATATTAAAGAGTAAGTTTTGAGAAATTGTAAATATTTTTTTTATTTTAGTTATTACTCCGTATTATTTAATAATGAAATTATTGTTAATACTACATAATTGTAAAAGTAGATCAGGAGAGTTCGTAGTTTTCATATACTACTCCTAATTCGTAGAGTAGGAGAGACCTATTCATATATAGAGTATGATACTCTTGACCATAATGATAAGTTACAAGCATATCTTACATGTATTACTCCTACTCATAATCCTATTAATGATAAGGGATAGGGAAAAAAATGCAATGTAATTGTAAAAAAAGAAAATTAATAAGTAATAAAATAAACACAAATTCTAGAAAACCAAAACGTCAACTTTGCAGCACTAATTTATTACTTTTCCTGATTGGTTCTTTGATCAAGGCCCGTGTGTGTGTTTCTATGTTAACAGGGGTAACAACAAAGATTATCTTTCTTTTAAATTTTAGAGTTGGGGGGTAACATGGGCAACCCCATGTTACTAGCTCCCTCCGCCCCTGACTCCTACTCTTATTAGGCCCTGTTCTTTTGGACTGAAATTTATAGGATCTGAATTGAATTGAAGTTATAAGATCTCGAATCGAATCGAACTTATAGGATCGAACTTAATCGAACTTATAGGATCGAATCGAACTTATAGGATCGAATCGAATCGAATCGAACTTATAGGATCTCGAACTAAACTTAAATTAAGTGATGTATAGGATCTCGAATCGAACTTATAGGATTCGAATCGAATCGAATCGAATCGAACTTATAGGATCGAATCGAACTTATAGGATCGAATCGAATCGAACTTATAGGATCTCGAATCGAATCGAACTTATAGGATCTAAATTGAACTTATAGGATCTGAACTGAACTGAACTGAACTTATAGGATCTGAAGTTAACTTAAATTAAGTGACTTTAAGTCCAAAAGAACATGGCCTTAATCCTATTATGCAAACGAGTTATACTTCGTAGTATTTATTGTACTTCCATTAAGCAAACACAAATTCTTATTTGGGTTATTCTCATTGGTACCCCTAACTAATTAACTTTTCTCATCAATACCCCTGCCTTTTCATAATCCTCAATTGTGCCCCTAAACTTTGTTATTTATTCCTAACTGTGAACCTATCCTTTTTTCCGTCACTTCCTCTGTTAAAAGCTCACGTGTATCGATGATGAGAATGTTGACTTTTTTGTTTATCATTTTAACTCCAAATGAAATCTTTCCCCTGATCGCCCTCTAATATCCACTAACACATGATTTTTCACCCATTACTCATTCTCTTTCAAGAGTTACTGTGATTATCTTTCAAGAATCTACTACAATAATAGCTAACTTTTGAGAGAAAGTTAATCTTATAAACCATGACATTCCATTGCACAAAGTTACAATATGCTAATAACATTGCATACTGGTCTTCTTAGCTTGCTAACAAGCATTACATATTAGTCGATATAAAATCAATTGTTATTATAGCAGCAATTCTTCATATTGACAAAATCAATAGTTATGAATTTATGACACTCTTACTTGATACCAGTAAATCTCAATTGAACATGATTATGATAATACAACAATATGCTCATAAATAACACAATCTAAAAGGCTATTATTTGATAGAAATTGATCTTGCATATATCGGTAGAATAAGATTGGAATTAGGGGTAGAAAAACATTGATAATACAAACATTGATAATACAAACTTACTTTAGACGAAGGATTAATTAACAACTAGATGGCACGTTTGGTTCATGTCAGGTTGAAATTGGAAGAAATTGGAAGTTTAATAGAGCAAGGAGGAAGATTGGTTTGTGAGTTTTGCTCTTGGCATTTGGGAGAGAAGAGTATTAACGACACTAAACAATTAATATGGTACAATCACCAGGTCAGTCATCTTTTAACAGAAATAATTGACAGAAAATAGAAGGTGGTCACGGATAGGAGTAATTAACAAAATTTAGGGGTATAATTGGGGATTATGAAAAAGCTGGGGCACCACTGAGAAAACTCAATAACTCAGGGGTACCAATGAGAATAACCCTTCTTATTTTAAACGGGCTATTTCTTATCTGAAATAATACGGACCAAATGTAGTCATTTTACGGTAAATGTTACTATTTGATGATAAAATGTTAACACTATTTTCAGGGTAAAAAGTGACAATTTTAGTTACAACATTTTGTCATTAAATGGTTACATTCTACTAAAAAAAATGGTGATATTTGGTCTGTCTTTTGGTCTGTCTTATTTCAGACCGTTTGAAGCTAGCAAGACTTATTGGTAAGCAAATATGTGTGAATTATTCACTTTATGTGCATTATTGTATCTTTATACGTATATCATTGTAGTTACTAATAACTCAAATTTACTAAATATTACTCCCCCGTTCCATTCATTAGCTATCAATTAAAACCGGGATAAACATCAACTGTGAGAGAAAGCATTTTAATAATAAGATTGGACCACATGATACACCTAAAATTGGAAAATCATAACTACTGACTGAGACAGAGGAAGTATAACGTAAATAGTACTAAGTACTAACCATGAAGAATCAGTTCCATGATGCTAAGAAGAAAGAAATAATTGAATAAGAGAGAGTAGCTATTATGGCCCTAATACTTAGATATATAAGTATATATGTTCTCTAAGGGCCAAGGAGATGAGCAAAAACAACAATGATACATGTTGTTTAATGAATGGATATTAGCAAATAGCAATAGGTAAGGCGATTCTTGAATCAAAGGTAGAAAATGATGAGACATAAGAGACGTGGATTGAGATACCTCGAGATTTGATTGGAAGCCTAATTAAGGGACCTATGCTCGAGTCAATGGTGAGTGAAATGTATCTAACTTTGACCTCAAATATCACGACGCAAACTATCTCAGGGAAATGCCATATTTACAGAGTTACAACTTTGAACGTGAAGGCGGATTTGATAAATAATTACATGGTTGGACTACTTTTCAGGGGAGAGCAGGTGACATATAGAAGGTGTGATGAAATTTGTTATTCTTCGATAGTATGCAAGGAACACTTCACATCGTCCCCCACCGAGTATTTGAACAACTTGATCTTGCAGAGACCACCTCATCGTGAATTAAAGCTCAAAGTAGGTATGTCGATTACGTTTTTGAGGAACATTAAGAGCATTACGTAAAGAGGCCTGTCTTATTACAAATCGCGTTGGAAAATTTATGGCTGAAGGGAAGATAGTTACGGGTTACAAAGTTGGAAAAAGCGACTGCATCCGAGGATCTTGATAACTTCCTCGGATACAAAGATCCCTTTCGTTCTTAAGCGAAGACAATATACATTTAGGCGATGCTACAACATGACAATAAACAGGGACAATCACTTGATCATGTTGGAGTTTATCTGCCGAAACCAATTTAAATGACCAGTTTTACGTAGCAACATTAGTTAAGAACGTCACCCGAGGAAATTAACATTACTAAGTTGAATATTTTATTTTTTAATAACAAATAAAGCCTACTTAGTTCCCAACCTATGAAATATACTCCCTCCTTTTCAATCACTCCCTAAATAAAGATTAATGCAAACAATTGTACGTCATATATTTTCATGATGAAACCAAATGTGTTTGGTGTGTGGTGGTTGCTCACCTCATCCCTTAACCATGAGGTCAGGGGTTCGATCCCTGCCAATGGGAATGGAGCAAACTCTTTGGCCAGCAGTTTACCTCTTCGTGAGAGCACGCGCGGCGATGGGATTATACACTGTTGTCGACGGTGGACACCCCGGTTTACATCAAAAAAAAATATTTTCATGATGAAAAAAAAAAACACCATTTGGAAATAATCAATACTATTATAAAAAGCTTGAATAGTGTAAGACAACAACTTATGTTATTAATTTAATTTTAGTTTGTGTGGAAAAATATCAAATTATGAAGTTCTTATAAGCACTGGTTCAAAAGACCAGATTCATGACACATCACGATTGGAGTAGAGGTGTAGCAATTTCCAATAAACCAAAATAGTTAATTAAGAGGTTTGTTTATATGCATAGACATTACTAGCGCCCGTACAAGCGCCACCGGGGATATAATTGTAAATTACTTAATGTTTTCCATCTCCCTCCATAAAACTTTAAATTTCAAACTAATTTCAAGTAAAGGGTAATTTAGGAACTAATTAATACAATTCACACAAAAGATACAATTTGTATTTCGTTAATGGCTTCCTAGATTTTATCCAACAAACTTCAACATGTGAAAACCAATTTCGCCATGGAGTTTGACGTTCCATTGTGTGCTTGCTTGTTAGTGGAAATTAAATTCAATTTATATAGAATGAAAATGGGAGTTCCACTACTCTATTGAAATATTAATGAAAATCATCAGTGTATAAAATTGAATTTTGATGTTAAAGCTAACGTCAAGTTGTTCAATTTACAAAATTGTATTTATGTCATGTATCGAATAAAATGATTGATAAACAACGTTTTTGGACCGTATTAAAATTAATTTGATTTATATCCGTGCTTATAATATATACGCACATGTCAATTAATTAAGGGGTGTGAATTTCATGAGACGGTCTATTTATGAAACATTTTGATTTAATATAGTTTAAATTTTATTGATGTTTGTTACGGTTGTTCATGGATAGGCAATTTTTTGCTACTTTATGAAGCTCATGAAGAAGATGAAGTACTCAAGTACGTGCGTGCAGTTTGAACTAGTAATATGCATATTAATAATGTTATTCATAATGTAATCTAGATTCACATATACTAATTACACTTTTATCCTTATGTATTTGGCGCAAAATTGAAATTAATTTTTTTATTTATAATATTTTTCTTTTTTTAATTAAGGTGGCGTCGAGATTCAGCGCTATCGGGTGGCGCCATATCGCCATCCTTTTTTTTATAGTACTTGTACTAGGTATAGGGCCCCGTTTTTAATTTCGCACGGGGCCACCATAATCTCCCAGACGGCCCTGGTATGCTTATGTTTAATTTATGTTACCCATTTGTATATTATTGTTTGGAACAAATTTGGATGAGGAATTATGTGTTGTGACAAGTCCGCGTGTTGGCTGGAACGCGTCATTATCGGACCGAGACGGTTTTCAATGTTTCCAAAAATATGACAGATTGAACGGCATCGAAAAATTAGGTGGTTTAGCCACTTGAATCACTCAATTCGGAGTCCGTATGAGTAAATGGCGTTTTATCGATTAAAATTTATAGAAAAGTTTACCCTTGTGTGAGACGGTTATTTATGCTATTTTATTATGCGAGAAAGTGAAAGGATGCCCTTCGAAGACAACATCTCTGAGTCCACAATCATCGACCACATTTATGAAATTATTCATCTGCCATTTGGGATGCTCCCCTCCCCTCCCCTCAGTAGCATACAAAATCTCATTAAAATCCCCCATGCACAACCAAGGACCCGAGTCAGCCGCTGCAAGAAGACGTAATTGTTGCCAAGAGAGGTGCATATCTTGTACCGCCGGCCAACCATAAAAATCCTTGAAGCGCCATTTAGCCTCGCCAATCTCCAAATCAACATCCATGTAATGCACAGACATAGACCGAAGTCTACATCGAACCCCCTTCTGCCACAAGAGAGCCAAGCCACCGGACCTACCTATACTATCAACAGATAAACTATCATATCCATCCAACGACCTACTTATTTTACACCACTCACTACCACTAAGCTTCGTCTCACAGAGAAAAAGCACAATGGGGGCCTCCCTCCGTACAAGATTACGAAGCCCGCCTACTGCATCGGGGTTGCCCAGCCCCCTGCAGTTAAGGCTCAAAAGATTCATTGGGCCCGGCGGGGTTGAATTCTCTCAACCTCCGCCTCGGATAAACACACATCCATGGAAAAATGTAATTTCTTGCTCATACCTGACTCATCCTCCATCTCATCATCCTGTCCCCTCTTAGTCGCCAACTGAACCAGCCGCCCACCCCATTTCCCTTGCCTTTTGTCTCGCTCTTTCCTTACCCATTTCTTCCCTCCCGTCTTTTCCTTGTCCTCCTCCCTCCTCATTCCAGTATCCCCACCTTTAGAACGTGAACCAACCCCATCAGAGGCCTCCTTTGTACTCCCAAGGATCCCCGACACACTCATCATACTCAGCTCACAATCACTTCGTCTCCCCCTGCCTCACTCCATGTCATCTCCGTATTAACATTTTCCACCCCTCCCTCGACCTCCGTTTCCATCTGTACCACAGTCATCCCAGCATTACCAACCTCATCCACCGGTACCTGATGTTTCTTCTTCCTATTGGCCAGCGAGATAGCTTGTAGTTTTCCTATCATTTTCTCAATATTCTCCTCCTCCATACGACGCTGCTCAGCCTCAAACTCTCGAGATAGCGCCCTAGCAACCTTCGAACCCACCAGCTCCGCATTTGTCTTAAGCACTTTCTTCGGCGACGCACGTAGCCACTCCCCGAATACTAACTCAGACTCCTCATACGGCCCCTCATCATATTCTTTCTCCCCATGCCCTAGAATACCGCATCCGTAGGAAAATATGGGCAACCGTTCATATTCCACATCAAATCTCGTCAACAATCCATTCGGCATCCTCGCACTTGTATGAGCACGCACAAGTTTACGCACATCATGCAAAATTCTAACCCTAACTGCCCTTTCCAACTCCGGATACGGCTTCTAATAGTTAGTTTGATAATTTTAGTTAGTGGAGATTATGGCTCCTAATAAGTAGGGTAGTTCACATATTGAGCTAAGGTTTTCCGTGGGATTGATCCCACTTATTCCTAATTCTTAGTTTATGGTTATGTAGGTTGTAAGCCTATAAATAGGCAAAATTAATTTATTAGTAATTGAGCAAGTTTACGATTAACTTTTCCCTTTTCTCTCTAAATATTATTCCCTTTAGAAATTCTACAGACATATCATAAGGTTGCACAATCATTCCTAAAGTTAGTACGGTACTTGTTAAGCGGCGAAATAGACATAGATCGCTTCTGTTTAAGGGTGGGCTGTCCTAAACATTTTGCACAGAAAAGTAATTTAAATCTTAGACGAAAAGAGGAGTTGAATTTGTGCAAGCTACTATGCAAGTATTATATGGCATCAAGGCAATTTGAGGTTGAATTTGTAGGGATGTTTCACAAATATGTTTCGAATAGTCGGTTGAAAAGGTTGACAAGCAGTAGATGAAGTTATCCCTCTGCCTTTATTTTTTTGGTAACAAGGGAACCCGCAGCCGCTACTACCTTCGGTGCGCAATGGATAAACCCTCGGGTATACGTAATAGCCTTTTAATTCCTAGCAATTTTATCGTATTTTTTTTGGGTGAAGGGAGTCACATGAGTGAATATGCTACTAACGGGTTTGAACTGGATCATGAGTGTATCACCCCATGACTATATATGCTAAACTAGCTGACATCTACATGATTTTATATATGGTATTTAGTATTGACTCCGTAATTTATGCTTAGCTTTATCAGTTAACTTATCGATTTATGAGAAAAATCTATTTAGTTTATAGGCAAAACATAAAGATGATAGACGTTAACAATTTGGAAGGCAGAGAAAAAAGAGATGATCGACTGAGCTCGTTGCCCAACGACATTCTTATTGAAATTCTCTCCTACCTTCCTTTCCGATTAGCCATTGCAACCGGAACTTTATGCCATCAATGGCGTGATTTCTGGACTAACGTAAGCTCTGTCGACAAAAACAACAAATATTTGAGCTCTTATGCATTCCACATCTTATAATATAAACGGCAACTTAAACAATCATTGACTCATTGTATCGCAATGTTTCAAAGACTCCTGCCTATTGTAAGATAATATAAACGGCAACTTAAACAATGAAAAGTATACTTTTGCATAAGATGCAACATACACTATTGCAAAAAAAAAAAAAACCCACTAATCTTCTCTTCGTGGTTGCGAACAACTAAAATAGATGATTTCCCGATTTGCTCTTGAAAATTTCCGGCAAGCATTACGAGACAGCTTGTAAAACTCTCCTACAAAATCAACCTCATGTCCCTTAGAAACCATTGGAGCTTGATGAAATATCCTTTCCATTCTTTTTATACGTTCTACAGTTTCCTTTCTACAATATCTCGCAGCATATAACCTAAAATGGAAATGCTTTGAATCGATAGTGTTACTTAGTAACAAGAATCCTACTAACTCCACGAAATATTTTGATGGGAAGCGGTAATCGCACCAGTCGATTTCTACCTCCACCCTCTTGAGTACTCGTCGTAAGGTGCTTGAACGGCGAGAATGTGAGGAGAGTTTCAACCACGGTATATTCTTAGTATTAGTATAAACGCCTTCAAGTTTTAGAGCAAAAACGTCTAGCACGGGGCATAATTTCAGTAATGACAACACTAAATTAGTATCAAGGGTATCAACGTAATTTTTGATGTTTAATGTAAGCCTAGTTACATTGCGAAACACGGTACATATGCAATCTAGTACTGGAACATCCAGAGTAATCAAGCCAACACTGGAAATCGCTTCGTAAAATTTTGATTTCAACTTCTTTTCTTCATCGTCTTCATCGTCTAGACGATAATGCTTTTCACTAATTTGGAGTTTAGCTTCACGCAACGCAATTGTTTCTTCTTCAAGGCAAATTACCGCAGCTACCGGAGCACAAATATTCAGATACTCTAATTTTGGGGCGTTAATCACAATTTTGATTTTACCCTCGGACCTCCAGTTTATAAATAATCGTGTTAGATTTTGATTCGAACATTTCAAATAACCATTTGACGAATTATGAGTAGTCTAATAATATGATATTTTTCTTTATGTTAAATGCAATAGATAGTTGAGTACATAATATTTTATCGTAAGTAAATAAATACGAGGATTTTATTTAATTGATAAACAACATAATAGATCAAATCATCCGAATCAATAAAAATCGAAAGACTAAATCAAAATCAGACCTTGGCAACATCAAGAGGGTTAACAATGACAAGAGACGTAAAGCGCAAAGACCACCAGCGAAAGCGCATTGGTAGCAAAATTACTCGAACTCGCATCATTTGCACCATTTTTTTTCCTGGGTTGATGCTGAAATTGAGCTTGCTATAACAAGGCTCCATCAATCACATTTTCAGCCATAGTACCACTGCCACCTTCAATATCAATCCCATGCCTCCTCAACAATTCCTCTGATTGGAAGAGAAATAACATCAAAATCGGTTAACCTATCTAAAATTGGATCTTCAGAATGATTTGAAGTAGGAGCTATTTTAGTTTCACTATCGCGGGGCTCTTCAATTGAACTACATCATCTTACCATAACACTTTAATCAAATAAATTCATTATTTATCCATCAGCTTCTTGAATTTTGATGCGGGAATACAAACTACAAATGTATGCATGAGACCATAAGTGTGAGAAAAATAAAAATGATAACTTAGCCTATTATAATTGTTTTTTATTTGTTTGATAATTGTAATCTACTTATATTAGGATAATTTTACTAAAATATATTTGATCTACTTATATTAGGATAATTTTATTAAATTTTGTTTTTAAATATTAAGAAATCTACTTGTATTAGGATAAATTTAGTAAATTTGTTTCGAAATCTACTATATGAAATTTAGAAAGAACACATGTCTCACAAGTAAAATCCATATCATGAGAAAAATTCATTACATGCCTTAACTTGTCCAATTATCTTAGATGGGAAAAATGTTTATTAAGAAGGCAAGGGAGTATACATCATGAATTTTTTAACATAACTCATAATGCTATGTTCTACGAAGTGTGGTATGTTGGTTATGTTGTTGAGGAACATCAACCCCGTAATAGGACTATCTAAAGAGACATTGTCTTATTATCAATCGCCTTAGGAACTTCGAAATATAAAGGAAGAAAATTACGTGTTCCAGAAGGGAGTCACATGAGTGAATATGCTACTAACGGGTTTGAACTGGATCATGAGTGTATCACCCCATGACTATATATGCTAAACTAGCTGACATCTGCATGATTTTATATATGGTATTTAGTATTGAATTAAAATCTCATATTTTGGCTCTGTTTCGAAAAAAAAATTAGCTTAAATTTATCTGACCAAAATTTCATTTATCTTTTTTGTTGTAAGTATTTGGTGGATAAATTATTTACCAAAATAAGCGAAGCATGTGAGAAATAAGCTACCTGTTTTTTTAATACTTCAATTTATAATATTTAATATGGAGTACTTAACTATGTCCTTTTATACCATATTATAAAAAAAAAAAAAAAAGCTATCTTTCGGTTAGTTTTAAAAACAGTTTTTATTTAATCGGTTAATTGATATGTTATGAATTTTCAGTTATCTTTTAAGCTCGATCTTCTGATGTTTCCCAAGGAGATTGGAAGAGACAGAAGTTGGATGCGCCTAAGGTGGATGCAACAGCATGTGAAAAGCCTGTTAAGTTTTGCACTCACTGCAAGAGAGGTGGCCACAATCTTTCTGAGTGTTTTCATTTCATTCCTTGTGCTCATTATGGTAAGAAAGGGCATCCTGTATCCAACTGTTTTATCAGGTTGAGGAGTCTTAATGGTGGGTTTGCAAGAGGCAGAGGAAGGAATCAACATAATGGTGGAAGGGCCAATGTTTATCATAGGAAAGCTAATAATGCTGATAACTTGGATTTTGCTGACAATCCATTTAAGATTTCTCCTGCAGATAATGTTCCTGCACCTGCTACTCAGGCACAGATGCAAGGTGTTGATCCTGCTTTGATGAATGGTATCATGAAGAATGTTACGCAGCAGGTGTATAAGGCTCTCTCAGACTCTAATCCTACAGTAGCTTCTTCCTCAGTCAATTTTGCAGGTACAAACTTGTATTCTCAATCTTGTACTGTTGCACATATATATGGTCAAGTATCTTGGATTGTAGATACTGGGGTTTCAGATCATATGACTTCTAATGAAGGCATATTACATGATATCAAGTTATTAAGTAGGCCAATTATGATTGGATTGCCTGATGGTACTATTAAATTGGTACATAAGATGGGTAATGTCAGTCTTACTCCTAATATACATCTTAAGAATGTGTTGGTGGTACCTGATTTCAAGCAGAACTTGTTGTCAGTGAGCAGATTGATTCAATATACTCCTATGATCGTTTTATTTACTTCTAAATATTGTGTATTCCAAGACCTTTCCAGTAAGGTTTCCTTGGATTTAGCAGTGAAGAGAAGAGGATTATATTGGTTTGAGCCACATCTCAAGATTAAAGGACAAGAGAATAATCTTCAGCTAGCTTCACTTTTGCGAAGATCATCTATAATAGATAAATGTCCAGAATCTTCTTCTAATGTTTATGGAGTGAAATCTTGGAAAGGTATGGTCGGACTAGTGGTTTAGAAATCTATCAATTGAAAAAAGATTTTGGCCAAATTTCTCAAGAAAATACTAGTTTGATTGAATATTATAGCAAACTGAAACAAGCATGGGAAGATCTTGATGCTATTGATCCTATTCCATATTGTACGTGTGGTGCTATGGATGCTTGTTCTTGCCAAATGCTTAGGAGAGTTGTGGATAGGGAGACGAATTCTAAGCTGATTCACGTCTTGATGGGATTGAACAATCCTTTTGAAACTGTGAGGACTACGGTTTTATCTATGGAACACCAGTTTGTGTTACAAAATAAAATGTTGATGCAAATAATGCTATTGATTTGCGCAGCAGTAGCATTTGTTAGTGGTTATGTTTTAGGTTCTTTTAAGTTGATGATCTTCATCTAGGCCGTCCTTGTCCTCGTTTTAACTGTATTGATGATTGTCCCTAATTGGCCTTGGTTTAATCGCCGCCCTCTCAGATATCTTGACCCACGCCATCCTAAACCGATATCCGCTCCCATTTCAGGCAAGAAAAAGTCTACTGAGAATAAGTAACTAACAGTCTTGCAACTGAATTTCAGTTTATGTTATGTTATGGTGGATTTGTGTTTTATGGGTGTTGAACGCTTGTAGTCTTTGTTGTTTAGGCCAATAAGTAACTAACAGTCTTGCTTGAGTTGAGGTGATGAAAGTGATGGATTTTTATGGAATTTGACTTGTGTTGATATTTTGTTTGATGGCGCGGTGATTCATAGATTTGTGATTTCTTTTGCGGTATATTCTGGTCCATGTTGTATTGTTAGTTATGTATAACAAATGATCTTTGAGAATAGACAAATAAACCTTTTCTACCAATCTAATACTCGTAGATGAAAGCGCTCCCTTGTCCTGTTTTTAAATGCAATACATTTTTTTTATATGGAACGCTATTTATTTTGAACCAATTTATTCTATTTCTCATGATTATGATGTGGGATTTATATAGCATCATCATAACCTTGACCTCTAACACTGGAAAGAGTAAGAGAATTTGCACCTAGCAACTTTTCTATTGCAGCTTTAAGTGTCAAAGAAGTAGTGTTACCCACATGCACAATACCCAAAAATCTTTCTTTCAGTTGTCCTGTTTTATCAACAAATCTCAAACAAAGAGCCATTTGTTCTTTATTAGATATATCTGCTGACTCATCGGCAAGAATACCAAAAAAATCCACCGTCGAGTTCTTCAATGACTCTTTTGGTTGTCTCATTTGCGAAAACACTCACAATTTCTTTTTGGATTGTAGACGAGGTAAGAGTACAATTTCCAGGTACCTTCTTATCAAAAAGAGCTCTAGCTATATCACTGTTACGCTTTGCAAAAACTTTTATAAGCTCTAGGAAATTACCTTGGTTTAAAGATTCGTCACTTTCATCATGACCACGGGATGCCAATCCTTGTAAAGTAATAAACCGTAATGCATCTATTGAAGCTTCCAATCGAATACGATAATCACTTTTAGCTTCTTTGGTATAATTTTCAAAGCAACATGCAATGGAAGATTTTTGTTTATTAAAAACATCGAAATTCTTCATGGCATTATTATGAGAACTCATATGATTACCGACATGCTTATTAAATGCATCAGTTTTACTCCAAGTTCGAACCCCTTATTCACAAAAGCCTCACCCCCCGATAAATAACAAACGAAACAAAATGCTGCATCTTTTTCTTTACTATACTCCAACCAAGGCTTAAACTTATCAAACCACGAAACAACAAAGTTACGCTTTGTCTTTGGAAATTTGTGATCACGAGGTTGACATGGTCCTCTTCAAACATACTCCTTTCTTATTATATCACGGTTATTGATGTGGAAATCTGTTAACTTTCTCCTCAACCTAGGATCTTGTGGAAGAGAAATAACATCAAAATCGGTTAACCTATCTAAAATTGGATCTTCAGAATGATTTGAAGTAGGAGCTATTTTAGTTTCACTATCGCGGGGCTCTTCAATTTCAATTTCAATTTCAGGTTCGTTTATGGGACTTGATGTAATACTACGGATTTTTATAAGCTAAGTACTCGACCGAGTAGAGCCTACTCGGCCGAGTAGTGTCAAGAGTGTAGTCTGTTTGGGTACTGCCGAGGAATACTCGGCCGAGTATAGTGAATACTCGACCGAGTAGAGGATACTCGGCCGAGTATACACTTTACTCGACCGAGTATCCGGTCTGGCGAGTAATATTTCAGCGGTTGATGCGGGAGTGTTTAGGGTCATTTAATATTGAAAGTAAGTTTCTAAACGTCATTTACAACCCTAAACATTTTACGATTACTCTAATCACTCCCTAATCCTCCACTGTGTGGGCAATCGTCGTAGTCCTTGCGTTCAATCTTTCATTCTTTCGCCGGTAAGTCTTTATCCCTATGTTGTTGACGATTAATTCTAGGGTTTGTCTTTATTCTTTGAATTGGGGGAAATGGGGTTTTGCAGTTAGTGATTAGAATTATATGATTGTTGTTGTAGGTGACGATGTGGTAATTGTTATGCATTTGTATGGTTGATTGCAACGTAAGCGGATTGCGAAAAAGGTAGGGTTTCCCTACTCAGTTACTGTTAATTGATTTAAGACTGTGCTTGTGTTGTAATTGTTGTTATCTGCTGATCATCGGAGTATGGGTGTTGTGATGACGGTGGCGATGTGGTTGTGTTGTGACGGTTGTGGTGTTGTGGCAGCTGTGATGCTGTGGTGTTGTGTGATTGTGGTGGAGTCACTTACGGGAGTGGCTTCACACCCTAGTTCGCCCTCCGTGGAACCCGTCACGGGAGGGGTTGTGCACATTAAAGGACAGGGATTGTTAGTCGCTCGTTGATGAGCTGGACTTGGTGGGGATGGGCTGCGGTCACCCACTGGCGGAGTGGATTACCTTTTGCGATGGGTAATCTGGCAGGGCTACACACTTTGGTGTGTAGTCGGTTACTATGGAGGATGATCAGTCGGTTACATTTTTTGTTTGTCTTACATTGATTGAATGGTACTAACCCCGTTGTTGTTGTTTTGTAAAACCTGTTGTGATCCATTCGGGGATGGTGAGCAGACTTGACAGGTTTTGCATTTGGTGAGCTTGGGCGGTCATGGGGAAGTCGTCATCACCAGTTGTAGTATCACAGTCACGAGTCTTAGCTATGATTTTGTAGTTGTCCTCAGTTGTATTCACTTTATTGGTTTTGGTTTGGATTTGGATTGTTGTAAACATTAATACTTTACAGTACTTCTAATAAATGTGTTTAGGACGGACGCTTTTGATATATACTAACATCGGGCAATCGAGATGGTAACAGCCTTTCATGCTTGGGTAGTCCTGGTAAGGTACCTTGGTATGAGGGGGTGTTACAAAGTGGTATCAGAGCCGAAGATTCTGGCACCTAAAACTAATGAACCCAATGAACTAAGGGAGTCTAAATAAAATGAACTCGGGGAGAGTTGTTTGGAGCTACCGCAAAGACTTGGGAGACGTCCCAAATCGCATTAAGGCCCTTACGATCTCAAGCCGGTCACATGGGGGGAAACTGTTGTATGTTTGAGTCATGTGTGTTTGATATCTATAGTTTGAATCTTGTGCATGGTTGGATGAAATGATGAAAGAAGTGGAATATGATAGTTGTTGAAAGATGTATCGAGGATTGTTGATGTTAAACTTTGAGCATGAAATATGTTGGCATGTTAAGTGTTTATTATGTGGCTTTCAATAGGGTAGTGGAACATGCGTACATAATCATGATGATGTTAATGTTTGGTTGTTGGTAGTAGCATGTGATTAAGGTCATGCGTCTATGCATATGAATGTCGTGTTTAATTTCCATGTGGATATGATAAAAGTTCACCCATGTACTGGTTTTTAGAAATATTGGATCGTTATTGTTTGTTTTATGCATGTTTAAGTTGTTTTGTTTAAGAAATTTTGATTTGTATACAAACCGATTTTAGAAGGGTTGTCTTAAAACTGTCATAAGTCGAGTTCTGAAAATGATATTGCTGTGATTTCAAGTTGAGGTGATAACTTGTCCTCTTACGATTCTAACGATAGGTCACACGCCCAAAATGACCAAGTAACGAGTGAGATATGACTGTTTTACGAAAACTGCACGGTGCTGAGAACTGCGCCGATACTCGACCGAGTAGTCCCTACTCGGCCGAGTATCTTTTATACTCGACCGAGTATTCCATATTCGGCCGAGTAATATCTCTGTGATAATACTGTTTAGCGTCTGGAGACGTGAACTCGGCCGAGTAGTCTCATACTCTACCGAGTAAGGTCTACTCGGCCGAGTATTCCCAATACTCGACCGAGTAATCCTTTTGCGACAATTGAGTTTGCTTCTGGAGTCGAAAAATCGACCGAGTAATATAGTTACTCGACCGAGTACCTTGTACTCGACCTAGTTTGTTATGTACTCGACCGAGTACCTCATTGGGCGGCCACTTTGAGTCGGTGGCTATGTTCTTACTTTTGTTTTGAGTCGGTGGCTATGTTCTTACTTTTGTTTTGAGTCGGTGGCTATGTTTTTACATTGTTTTTAGTCGTAGGGTATATACACATGTATATTTTGAGTCTTAACGCATTCTTTTATATGTGAGACGGTTTTGATACGTAAGTTACCGGAAGTTATGACATGGAGAATGACGGCTTATGAGGGACATGGATTGGGTAAGGAAGACATGTGTTAATGTGGTTGTGAAGGATAGTGGAAAAAGAAAAGGGAAGAATGATGAGCTAATCGAGGTAAAGAGCATGTTTTGTGAGATATGATGAGTGATATAGTCGTGTGTTGAGTAGTATAAAACTAAGTGTATATGGGCAAGGGTGATGTAAGTGTAAAGAAGCATGAGAATGATAGATTGAGATAAAGGATACGAATAGTGGCATATTTGGATGTGTAAGGATTTATGGAGGAAGACAGCTAGGATAGAGTTGCTTAAGGATATATGTAATGGAAGGTTGTTGTAAGAAGATAGGAAAGAGAGGTATATAGTGAACTTAAAGGAAGTTATGTCGCGATGTAGATTTGTATATAGTGGCTAAGTTTGGGAAGTTGGAATATCAAGGGGTGAGCCTAGTGTGTAATTCTTTGGACAAACGGTATGAAGTGAATTTTGGTTTCTAGAGATGCGAAAAGGAGATACGACTAATTGAAGAGTAACTGTTAGTGCATGGACTTGATGGTGACAAGGGTGAGTGTGAAGCAAGATGAGAGATGATAAATGCTAAGAAGAATGATAAGATATTGATATGAATTAATGGAATTAGAGTTGTGGAGCTATGGAAAATAAACAAATTACTACAGAGATAGGTAGAAAGAGAAAGGAGAAGAATTATTAACTGGTATTATTGAGTAAAAAGGTAGAAAGAGGGATGGAAGTAAGTTGAGAGAACGTTGACCGAAGCTAATGAGCATGAAAGTAGGAAATTATAAAATGTACGGTATCCCCACTAGAGGGTGTGAGTTAATGGTTATATAGGAGAGCAGGACGACGTGTTAGCCGTGAGTTTCGAGGTATTAAGGGAATAAGAAGCTTGTGGAGTGTTGCAAGATCTGAGATTTTGGTGGAAACTTAGGTAGCGATATGATAAAGGATAGAATTGGGAATAATGTTGAGGTATGTTCTGTTGATGGATTAGATGTTCGTTATTTGGGATGATAACCAAAAAGAGGAAACAGATTTTTATATTAAGAAGTGATAGTAAGAGAGTAGCCACATAAAGGATGTTGGTGTCATAGTAGTGTCACTAGTGGCTGAGGATGATGTTAATTTAGGGAAGTTAGTTGTTCTAATGAGGTTGATTTTGTGGAGGTGGTTAGTATGTTTGGTTGTGAGGAAGTATAAGATGTGGATATACGAGGTGTTCACTGGAAGTTGGGTACTGAGGTTATGGCTACATTTGCCGGAGGGGTGATAATTGTGTCTAAGAGAAGATATGTTAGGAATGGCATCTGAGTTAAGTCCGGATAAGAGATATTCATTGTCAAGTGGTAACTTACGTGATCAGGATTGACTAGTTGAATGTGATTACGGGTCTATGATATATGTAAATGTTTGTGTGAGGTTCTGACCTCACAAGAAGTGGTATGGTGTGATAATTATAAAGTGGTTATATGAATGTTTTGTAATTTATGTTGGGTACGGTATACTAATGAAATTAGGTTCAAAAGGTAATAATTTGATTGATCTGGCATGGATAGTTAAAATTGTATGTGTATTAATGATACATGTTTATTCCGTGAAATGGTAAGGATGATGTTCATGAGATTCTTGTCAGTTTATTCCGTATAATATGTTGTGTTATAATCTAGTAAAACGGTTTTGAATGAGTTTTCTTGTTCGAAATGTCATACTGAGTCAGTGTTTATGGGAATTATATGTGATTGTGATGTTTATCGATGTGGTTGTTGTGCCTCGAGTGGTGATCCGGTCATGGTACTTCATGTTGTGATGCGGGCATTTTCGCACTGCGGTGCGGCTGTTGGTGGCGGTGTTGCGATGTCGTCACCGGTTGTGGCGGAGTAGGCGGGATGATTATGATTCGAGTTTCGACAGTACATACCAGTTATACATAGATTGTTGTTTTGTTTGATGTTGCTCCCTACGAGTTTCACTTGTGCAGATAGCCAGTTGTCTTGTTTATTGATGTTTTCTTTACCAGGTTAAGTTTAGGAATGAGGGTAGAGTATGATATGAAATAGAGTTGTATATGTTTTCGTTGTTGTCATGGTATAGTGATATTCTGTTGATGGGACACGGTTGTGAGAGGTTGTTACAGTAATTTTGATCTTGTTCTAGATAAGGCTTTAGTAGACATGGTAATGGCAAGTGATTCGTAAAACATGTGTGGTAATGACCTGAAAGATGCAGGTGGTTCATAATCCTTTGTTGAGACAGTGAGTGTAGGGTGTTGGGGAATTAGTGTCATGTTAAGTTATGTATGAGTTTTGCGGTAATGAAGGAAAGAACTTGAGGATCTAGTGTGAGTGTTCGTAACGAGTGTGGATCGTGAGTTATGCTTTTGGGAGATAGGTGCTTTACATAGAGAGGTATGTTGTTTTGCAGTAATAATGGAGAGCTAGTATGGTGATTTTGCTACGAGTTTTATGGTATAGGTTAGGTGGTGTGCCGAATGAGTTGAGTTATGAGAAATTTTTAAGTAACAGAGCCTTGGATATATACATGACGAGTGTTTAGATTATAGGTGGTTATCTTTGACATGCGGTGGTGATGAGGATAATGAGACGATATAGCTAGGATTTAGTATTAGTGAGTTACGAGGACGTAACATTTATCTTAAGAGGAGTAGGATGCGATAAAAGAGATTTTGATGGTTGTGCATATGGTAGTATAATTGGAAGTAGAGTATTGGTGTAGCATAAAGGACGGATATTTATTTTGATTGATTTTATTAAAGTTCATGACCGTGCTTGTAGTAGTTCGATGTTTAGGAATGGGAGAATATTTCTATAGTGTTGACAGTTGGATGATGATGATGTTATGAGTGTGAGTAAACTTCAAGGACGAAGTTCCTTTTTAGGGTGGTAGAATGTAACATTCCGTTTCGATGGTTGATCTTGTTTTGTGGATTGTCTTGGTATTGAGTTGTTAGTGAGTGTTATGGAAGTGATACAAGGTTGGCAACGTTATATTGTGGTTATTCGATAATATTATGGAGTCAATATCGAGAGGATATGTTAACTAGTAAGCGTGGTTGGTGGAGTTAATGTTAGGTGTCCATGTTTTATAGGTTGGGTTGGAACTTCGGGGACGAAGTTCTTTTTAAGGGGGGAAGACTGTAATATTACGGATTTTTATAAGCTAAGTACTCGACCGAGTAGAGCCTACTCGGCCGAGTAGTTTCAAGAGTGTAGTCTGTTTGGGTTCTGCCGAGGAATACTCGGCCGAGTATAGTGAATACTCGACCGAGTAGAGGATACTCGGCCGAGTATACACTTTACTCGACCGAGTATCCGGTCTGGCGAGTAATATTTCAGCGGTTGATGCGGGAGTGTTTAGGGTTATTTAATATTGAAAGTTAGTTTCTAAACGGCATTTACAACCCTAAACATTTTACGATTACTCTAATCACTCCCTAATCCTCCACTGTGTGGGCAATCGTCGTAGTCCTTGCGTTCAATCTTTCATTCTTTCGCCGGTAAGTCTTTATCCCTATGTTGTTGACGATTAATTCTAGGGTTTGTCTTTATTCTTTGAATTGGGGGAAATGGGGTTTTGCAGTTAGTGATTAGAATTATGTGATTGTTGTTGTAGATGACGATGTGGTAATTGTTATGCATTTGTATGGTTGATTGTAGCGTAAGCGGATTGCGAAAAAGGTAGGGTTTCCCTACTCAGTTACTGTTAATTGATTTAAGACTGTGCTTGTGTTGTAATTGTTGTTATCTGCTGATCATCGGAGTATGGGTGTTGTGATGACGGTGACGATGTGGTTGTGTTGTGACGGTTGTGGTGTTGTGGCAGCTGTGATGCTGTGGTGTTGTGTGATTATGGTGGAGTCACTTACGGGAGTGGCTTCACACCCTAGTTCGCCCTCCGTGGAACCCGTCACGGGAGGGGATGAGCACATTAAGGGACAGGGATTGTGTGGACAGCGGGCCGCCCACGGGGGCGCTTGGTGAAGGTCGAAAAACAAGCGTTTGCATTTTGTAAGGAGTCGCCACCAATTTTTATGGGAAATTGGAACCGTTCGAATACCTCGTGTCATGTCAAGACACGAAGTAGTGACATGAACACTAAGCAATCGTTACCCTTAGCATTCTATGTCTAGAATGACTCTCGTAGATGCCAATGAACACGGGTGCTCACGGAGATCTGGAGTAAGGGGTGAGGGTACGTATTAGGAAGCTCTTTTGATCGAACACCTAATCCCGCCCGCCTCGATAGCGGCCTCTACTAATGATTAGGGAAGTTATTCGTACTCGATATATCGTCGGCTATATGCATGCAATGCAACATCCATAGATTAATCCTAACATGTGAAGAATTAGGCTAAGTCGGTTAACACGTAATTAGCACACAATTAATGTCGAAGTTGGAGTTAACATTGATTTACATGTGAGAAACATACAAACAATAAATAACATAACGATAAATTACAATAATAAAAATTACATTAATTACAATGAGATAGGCGATTTATGTCGAAAATACCTTTAAAACGGACAATTTGAGAAAAAGAGATAAAAGAATAAAAGAAGAATTAAATAAATTAACGAACAGGAATTAGCGATATTACGGATATTAGTTAGTTAATACGTAGCCTAATTAAACTAGGTCAAGGCAGAAACGGAGTTCAGGGACAGAACTCATCCTGGAACAGGCGCAGCAGAGACTGCGCCCTCTGGAAGAGGCGCAGCAGTTGCTGCGTCTGTTCCAAGGGTGAACTCTGGCTGTGAAGCCGGAACTGCAAACCGTTAATGTCGATTGATAAATTTGATGATTGATTAAATTATGTACTCGGATGAAAGTGATTTAATGGATTATTTACATATGAATGAGTCATAAAAACATTAAAACATGGATAAGACGGAAATAAACGGATTAATTACATGAAGGGGCGATGTTAATGAATGAGTCCTCTATAATTATTAATTAACTAACATTAGATATGACGAATATACAACGAATAAGCAATGAACATGTGGAAATTATATCAAAGGCGAATTCCAGAAACCCAATATGAACAAATTGAACCTCTAAAATCCGGGTTTGAATTTAATGACGAAAACCCGTAAATATTGGATTATTTAGGATTTAAGTCGGAACAATGATGAATTAAAGCATGTTAATGAATGATAATTAAAATATACATGTGAAATTAAACTATCATGTGAATGAATGAAAGACAAGCATAAGAAATAAATAAGAAAGACACACGAATTACAGAGGACGAAGAAGAAGAAAAGAAGCAGGAACTTCGGCAGCCTCACGAAGAGGCGCGGCAGAGGCTGCGCTCCTTCGAAAGAGGCGCGGCGATTTTTGCGTCTTTTCTCGACGTCTGTCTACTGGAAATCCGCAAAAACAGGTTTTAACAAAGGGTTTTAGAAATCGGTTTTAATGGTGTTTTCGACATAAACCTTACAACGATGATACGATAAAGTAAAATACAATAAATAAAGAGAATTATACACCCTCAGACTTACATGTTGACGAAACGAGATGAACTAAGATATCGACTAGTGATGCTCGACGCGAATGCAAAGAGAGTGCCCTCGTAAGAGGAAAACGATTGATTAATTAAATTGATTGAGTGTAGTTGGTCAAATTGGTCGGTCATGCAACGGAGAGGCTGGTACCCGGAAAGATCCGAGCTTACGTGGTCGGAAGTCCAAGCACGTAGGCGCCAATTAGTAAGAACGAAGTCTAGAATGCAAAGGGAGAAGAGAAGGGCGGACACTCGCGTGAGAAATATGAGGAACGAAGGCTCCTATTTATACTAATCACGTGAAGGAATAGGGTTTCGGAGACTCTTTGGAAGTGAATCTCGGAAAGATATGAAAAAGATACGTAAATCATGCAAAGAAGGGCCTGGGAAGAGGCGCAGCAGCCACTGCGTCCCTTGGAAGAGGCGCGCGCGCTGCTGCGTCATTCCCGGGAGGTTTCCTCTCGTTGAAGAAAGATTTCCGTGTTTGAGTTATGGTAGGACGGAAATAATTCGATTATCTTATGAATATTACGGGATATTATTTGCCAAAAGATAAAATTTATGAAATATGGAATAGAAATATCCGGAACATTCCAGAACATTCTGACTCGGGATTTAACAGATTATCGAGAAAATGGAGACGGTTTTTGACCCGGACTCCGAATGTACTCTAATTACTGTCAAAACGACCGTATCAGGACGTAGATGACAACTAAGAGGTTGACGTTAATATTTGAGCAATCACTTGACGATAATCTTACGAACTGTCACAAATCGTTCCGCGAATCAAACATGCGGCCCAATCATCACCGGGTGGTTTGCGAGGGGTGCGGAAACGAGGTGTCTCTGAGCCCCCACTTTGACCGAGGCTTGGACAAGGCGAAAGTCAAAGTATAGCCATCAGGTCAATCGAATATTACAACCTGACGACTATGGCGACGCGAGGCGGTTCAAGGGGTCTGAACCAAGGACCTGTCGTCGGGAACATTTTAGAGTCTGTCGACTATCGGGGAGGGTCGTTTAAAGTCTATTAGACTAAGTAAGGAAGCTCGCCAGCCATAAGAAGAAACCATACCTGAGACTTCTTCCCGAGATGCTTTCGGAGTTGCGTAGGAGCTAAGGTTTGAGCATGGGAGCTAAGGGTAAGACCTAAAAGATATATAAAGATTGGTGCTAGGGTGTGGGACCCTAAAGGAAAGCATTGACGGGAAAGAGGCCTAACAACAAGGTCAACTAAGGTTTGGGTATAGGAACTTCTGGAGAACGACACCCTGTCGGACTCCGCGGGGAAACAAGAAATATTGAAAGCAGCAGGACGTCGGTAGAAACTGCTGGGGGAATCCGCTTGCGTTGGTCTCAAGCGAACTCTGGCAAAACTTGAGGTTGAATCGCTTGCGTCGGTCTCAAACAAACTCTTTTGGGAAATATTGACGATTAGGAACATCTTGATCGTCGTGGAAGAAATCTTGAGTGAGCATATCGCAAAAATCTTCTTCTACTGGGTAAAATGAATTGAGCAATATTGCGAAATAATCTGCTTATTTGGATAAAATGAATTGAGCAATACTGCAAAATATTATCACTATTTGGATAAAATGCGGGCGGAACGAAAGAAAACCATCGAAACGGACCAAAAGAATACAATAGCGTTGAAGAAGAGGCGCACCAAAGATGGGCCCACTAATAACGAACTCATAACGAATTTTTGAAAATTCGTATGGAGGGAACACAAGGAAGAGGCGCAGCAAGAGCTGCGTCTCTTGGAAGAGGCGCAGCGCCGCCGCGCGTCTTTTCCCCAAATTGGCTATTTCCGCGTAAAAACGCGAAATCAGAAGGTTTATTATTCATTATTTCGAAACATATTTCCTTCAATTTCTCTCTCAAATCTTCACCATTTCCGTCGAGGTTTGATCCAAAAGCTTGCTTTAAACATGACTAATCGAGGTATGTGTCTTAATCTTGCATTAATCATTTACATTTGTCGAATTTTGAGCCGCGAAAATTAGGGTTTTCGACCCTTTTGATCGAAAATTTGGGGCTTTTCCCCCAAATGGATTTGCTTTGCCAAATTGATGTTAGAAATGGATAGTAGGCAATGTTAGGAACATAACCATGTATTTGCTTTGAATTTTCATCGAGTTTTGAGCCCTTGAGCGAATTTTGAGACGGTTTCACAGCTGAACCGTAAATTGCTTCGAAAATAGCCTTAGGATTGTCCATTGGCGATGAAATTTGATATTTAGGATCCTTGGATGATGGGTAAACTTCCTGTCATCTCGAAATTTTGGTTTGTGACAACTTTTTCAGGGCACCTTTCTAGGGCATAATCGCCGTTATAACGAAATGCTGCCGAATTTTCGACTTGAACCCGGAACTAGGCTTTGACTTGGACTTGACTTGACCCAATTTATCACATGAGTGATTGGGTTGGCGGGAATATGGCCAAAGATGGCCAGAAAGGACAGTTTTCAGGGCTCTGGGGGCTCGAAAACTCCTTAACAAAGGCTTGTCGTCATGTGACGCGGCTTAAATTTATTTTAATATTGCAGGTGATGAGGCTTCTACTTCTGGGAGGACTCCCATGGAGATAGACGCCAGTGCGGTTGAGGAGGCTATAGAGCAGGCTTTCACCGATGCGGTGATGGCCACTGGAGACGAGGCACACGAGGAGGTGGAGGAGGAGGAGGCCCCGAGACGGGCCAACGTCAGGCGAGGAGGTCGTCAGCTGAGGGGAGCTCCCGCGTGGGCTGAGACTTGGGAGAGTAGGCACCTCGTGTGGGCTGCAGAGGGTCACCTGTCCTACAGGACGGTGAAGAGCTTGGTAAATAAGAATTCACTACTCATCACCTATTCTCTTTCATTCTTTTTATCCAAACTTCTTGCAAATTTCATTCAAAACTAAAGATAGCCTTGTTTCAAATAATTATAGGAGGCCGGGAACATCAGGTCGTTCTCGGGTTACACGACAGCGATGGAGCACTACGAGCGGCTGTCGGCGGAGGAGAGGGCCATGATTGAGCGTGGAGCGTTTGGTCCTCTGGTTCAGGTTTGGAGGGATATCGTGAAGAGGAAGCTGCGGGCTAACCTTAGCCTGGTCCGCGCTTTCTTGGATCGATTCTGGGATACGACTTCCACGTTTCACCTTCCTTTTGGTGAGGTGGGAGTCACTCTGGAGGATTACGGCATGATTTCTGGTCTGCCGTGTGGGACCGAGGAGATGGTGTGGCCGGAGACTGCTATGAGAGAGGATTCGGCCGAGGCGAGGAGATTGATCGGCTGGAACTTATCGCCGAAGGCTGTTGCAGTGCCGGGTTTGGTACCCAGTACCTATGTTCGAGATTACTTTGCGGGGAAGACCCCGGAGCTGGTGACGATTGATGGGAGGGAGACTGCTCCTCCTCCCTGTACAGCTGAGCAGAGGGCTCGTTTGTGGCTTTGGTGGTTCTTGTCTTCGATTTACCTCGGAGACAAGGGCGAGAGGCTGTCGACGAAGCTTCTTCCCTTCCTTTCTGACCTGAGTTCCCTAGGACGTTGGGACTGGGTCACTGCTGGTTTTGCGGTCCTCATCCGCTTCATGAGGGCCATGGTTCGTCCGGAGTTGATGGAGAAGGGGACTTCTCCTGGCGCCGTCGGACCTGGACTACTGTTGGAGGTATGAACTTTACAAAGTAAATTCCTTTCTTTATTGAAATACGAAAGATCGTCATTGATTATTTTGTTTTACAGGCATGGGTGTACTCTTACTTCCCGAGTCTCGCGCCCAAGAGGACAGAGCCGTTGGAGAAGGCCTATCCTGTGGTGAGGGATTGGGTGATGTGCCGGACGAAGAGCAAGCGCTCTTCTCACAATGTCTACCGGCGGGATGTGAACGCCCTTCAGCTGAGTAGCGTGAGTATCCCACTCGTATTTACATCTCTTGTACTTTGCTTTCACTTGATTATAGGAATTATATTTGCCTTATCTTGTCGCAGTGGGTGCCCAGACCTTGGGCGGAGTACGCCGGAGCGCCTCCTTTTGTTGCTGAGGTCCTTCGACCTAGGAGCCCGAGTCGGCTGTTGTTGTGGACGTCGATGGGTCTGTGTGGTATCCGGGGAAGCGTTTGGCTCGTCAGTGCTCTCGGGGCGCGTTGACGGTTCCCATTGATCCTCCGAGGACGATGTTCAGGGAGCCTACTGAGGCTGAGAGGGAGGCGGACCTGGCTGGTGCCAGTGGCGACGACCTTCTTCTGCCTGGCGAGGACTACCCGGCGTTTCTTTACGGGAGGTTGGCGTACTGGCCAGTAGTGGTGAGTATTTTTACTTTTCCTTGATTTTATTTTGAGAGTTACGACGAAAGATCATCGATTAATGGGAGCTATTTGTCCTTGCAGGAGGTCGAGGCAGCGGGCATCGAGCCCCCAGTGTACCCCGAGACTCTTGAGTACACTGACGCGACTGGGAGGACGACGATCTCCGAGTTGCGTGACTTCGACGTAGCTGTGACGGATCTTTGGCCTAGACGATCGGCAAAGATCGATTCGGAGGGTGAGCCTCCAGCTTATATACCTTTCGTGTAAGAGCACATTTGATTGAACTTGTTCACTTTACTGAGAATTTCTTTTGAAATGTAGGTCGCGCCATCTCGGTTCGTGGCACTATGGAGGGTGGCCAACCGGCTACGAGCTACCGCCATCGAGGCACTCGTCGGTGGTCGAGGTCGTCAGGTATGAACCTCATTTGATTTCTTTTGATTTTTTTGATTTTCAGTTTCGTTTGAGTTGATTGACATGAGCCAATTTGTTGTTTACAGGGTGACCGCGAGCTGGAGCGAGAGTTGGCCCAGTCTCGGGAGGAGACGGCTCGTTTGTCGAGGGAGCTCGAGTTTCGGGACGCCGAGATTGTTGCTCTTACGGCGAGAGTTGCTGAGTTGGAGGGTGTCCATCAGTAGTTTGGCGTAGTTTTGTAGACTTGTACATCTGATTTTGAACATTTTTGGACTTGTTTGGGGCGCAAGCCCCCAGTTTGCTTGGACTTTTGGACTTTGTTCGGGGCGCAAGCCTCCAGTTTGCTTGTACATTTGTGTATATGATGGCCTGAGTGCCTTTGCTGCTGGGTTGTGTTGCTTGTACCTGCAGGTTAGTTCTTGAACAGGTTTGGTAGACAACGGTTTACGCCGTCATGCTGCCGAAATTTACATGGAAATCACACCAAAACATACATTTTATACACATGTGGTCTTAATTAGCGCAAAAAGAGACTCAAAAAAAATGCAAAAATGCAAAAATTTTGTCGGAAATGACCGGACGGTAGGGAGGGTTACCCCCTAAAAAAAGAAAAAATAGAAATCTGTAAGTGTAGAAATGAAAATGTTGGAATGAAAACAAAAGAGAATTATTTCCTAAAAATGAAATTAAAATGAAATTTATGAAATTTAATTAAAATGAAATTAAAGTAATAAAAAAAGAAATAAGTGCGATGAAAATGGCGAAGGTGTCGATGTCGCCTCGAAATGCGTGCCCGCGAATTTAGGAAGTTTGAAACATGGTAAACTGCTCGTATTTACCAAAATAAAATCCCGTAAGAATAGGAAATTATTCGTTATAGAATTAGGAAAGATCCAAACGCGGAAATCACAGAGAGTGAGCCTGGGGAAGAGGCGCAGCATGAGCTGCGTTGCTTTGAATAGGCGCAGCAGGAGCTGCGCCTGTTCCCAAGTTTGTCTCTCCTGGCGGATTTTGGAAACAGCAATTAGTATAAATAGAAGCGTCGACGAAGCTTTAAATCATATAATTCTTCCGTCTTTTCTCCGTTAATCTCATAAAAAACTCCCAAAATAAATTTTCAAGAGAAAATTTGTCATCATGAACACTTTGGAGATCCGCTTGAAGGAATGGACTAATGAATTCTCGAATATTGAGAAGCACGACATGGGTGCTCATAACCTTGGGTCTCTATTGAGTTTGAAACTCATTAAGGTGGTAAAATCGTTCTTGGATGCTTGCCTTGACACGGGACCCAAATTGTCATGTTTTCGCGTTCCCGGTGGTGATATTTGTCCTTTTCCGGAAGAAATTGCTGCTATTGGTGGGTGGGACCCTGAGCATTTACCTGCCATTCCTTCCACTTCACAAGGGTATAAGACCAAATTCAGAGACTTGCTTGGATTGACTAGACTTGAGGTGGATCGCTTAGTTACCCCGAAAGGCGTGAGAATGCTGAACTTTGTAGACCGATTCATCAACAGGGCTGACCCCACCGTCTCTTATGTTGCCAGGAGGAGAGCCTTTGGCTTTTGTTTGCTGCATGTGTACGTCTTCCATGGGCACGTTGATGAAGATTTGCGAGGTGATCCCCGTCTTTTGGGTCTTATCGAGCAAATGGAGCTGCGCAGGAGCCCAGCTTGTTTATGCTTAGGGGAGATTATCTTGGGTTTGGATAATAGGAAATCCAACCGCGATCTTCCATTCTTGGGGAGTCCCGTCATCTTACAGGTAAGAGACACCCTTTCTCTTTTTTTCTTTTGTTTTCTTTTCGTTTTTTTTTTTGTTTTTTTTTTTTTTTTTTTTTTTTTTTCGTTTTTTTTTTTTTTTTTTTTTTTTTCGTTTTTTTTTTTAGGTGTCTAATACCTGCTTTTGGTAGGTTTGGCTTATGGAACGGCTCCGACTGCTCGAGCCCCCAGTTCATGCGCTTTCCTATCATTCCCGTATGATTGCGATGAGGACGCGGTTGTACATGGTGGACTTCACCCGGGTCTGTGACTATTGGAAGAACAAGCTGAAGAACGATGATGGCCCGTTGATTAGGTGGGTTGTACCGTGGTGGCATCTCAAGTCTGTCACTGGAGTGTCTTCTTTGGATCCCACTAGGTCCGTGCGCATTCCGGGATTGGAGTTCATGGTATGCATCTTTCCGGAAAGATTGATGAGGCAAGTTGGGCTGAAGCAGACTATCCCGAGGCTTGATACCGTTCCGCAGACTGTTGTGGCGCTTACCACCGAGAGCCGAAGGGAGTGGGCTATTAAATGGGCCCAAAGGAACATGTGGTTCTTGAGCTTCTCCGCCAATGCTTTGTGGGTATCGGATTCCTATCTGAGGTGGAGGAAGGCTGCGACTTCGGAAGAACGCGAGAGATTGAGGAAACGCGAGCCTGTTGACTACAAGGTGCGCGAGGGAGAGAAAGAGAAGGAGAAGCATCTGACAGAAGGAGAAGAAGAAGCTGGATTTCAGGTCATTCATCCTTCGAAGAAATCAAAGACTACTCCTGTTGCGGAAATGGTGGTTGGTAAGAATGGAAGAGTCAGGCCTCGAGAAAGACTGTTGGTGATTAGGTCTGAAGTGGTGCAAGAGCGCCCGGCTCGAGGTCGTGACAAGAAGTATGACAAGAACGACAAGGGCAAGGGGAAGATGGAGGAATAGCCCGAGTCTTTATTTATTATTTGATTATTATTATTATTGTTGTAATAAAAAGGAGGGATTTTTAGAATCCTAGCCTATTCTATTTTTATTATGTAGCGTACTCTTATTATTAGAAAATGAAAGGGATAAAAAGGTTAAATGGTTAAGAAACCGCTGTGATTTTCTTTTATTATTCTTGTCGAATTTCAAATGCAGTGCAAATGTCTTTCTATTTACATTTTAGGTATAGCGGGTTGAATCCGGTGAAGGATTGCCTACGTATTCACTTAAAAAAAGCGAAATCAAACCCTTGCGCGTAGTTCGAGTAAATGTAAAAGAATAATTGTTCGAAGCAAGAGCTTGTAATGAACATAGAAAATAAGCATGAGCTTTTGCTCTCAAGGTGCGAATTTAGTTTATTTGATGATATGAGGATGACAATCTTGTCAAGATGCAAGAGCATAGTGACACTTAGCTTATTTCAGCTTGGCCAGGGGCCGTTTATTTAGTGCCACAAGAGTGACACATGGGTTTACGCGAGGCGCGTTTTTGTCCTAATCTAGGCATAGTATCGTTTTAGTTGGTCAAGGTTTGTGGGGTTCGAAAACTCATTTCCATCTAGGTCTGTGATTCTAACCGCACTCCCTGGAAGTATGGATTTGACTAGGTATGGTCCGGCCCAATTAGGTTTGAATTTTCCCCTTGGGTCGACGGGTAAAAGAGCTCTAACCGATTTGAGTACTAAGTCTCCTTCTTTGATGTTTCTTGGCCTAACTCTTTTGTTGAAAGCTCGTTTGATACGTGCTTGATATGTTTGGACATTATGTAAGGCGCGTAGCCTACGTTCATCCAGGAGGATAAGTTCTTCATATCTATCTCTCTTCCAATCGGCTTCAGGGATTTGGCTTTCGAGTAGAATACGCAAGGATGGTATTTCTAGTTCGACTGGTTGTACGGCCTCCATGCCGTAGGTCAAATAGAAAGGAGTAGCCCCAGTGGGCGTCCTAACTGATGTACGATATCCCCATAAAGCAAAGGGTATCTTGCTTGGCCAATCTCTGTAGTTGTCAGTCATTTTCTTGAGAATTGTGACAACGTTCTTGTTTGCCGCTTCTACCGCGCCGTTAGTCTGTGGTCTATAGGGCGAAGAGTGGTGATGCTTAATCTTGTATTTGGCTAGCAATTGCTCGGTTTCGGCTTGGAAGTGTGACCCGTTATCGCTGATGATCTCATGTGGGCAACCATATCGACAGATTATGTTATTTTGTATGAATTTTGCCACATTTTTGGCCGTAAGAGCAGTGTAGGAAGCCGCTTCTACCCACTTGGTGAAGTAGTCAATTGCTACTAGAATGAAACAGTGACCTCCTGTTCCGGCTGGGGTTATCTTCCCGATTATGTCAATTCCCCATGCAGAGAATGGTCAAGGAGATGTCATCGTGTATAGCAACGAATGAGGTACGTGTTGTACATTCCCGAAGATTTGGCAGTTGTGGCAATGTCTCACGTATTTGATGCAATCGGATTCCATTGTGGTCCAATAATATCCTAAGCGTGTGATTTTCTTTGCCATCATGGGCCCACTCATGTGAGGACCGCATTCTCCGTCGTGGACTTCTTCCATCACCTTTCGTGCCTGTGAATGATCAAGGCAACGTAGGACTACACCAAGAGGTGTTCTTTTGTATAATTCTCCTTGCATCAGGATATATTGGGAAGCTAATAGGCGTATAACACGTTGTCCCCTTCTGTCCATATCGGGTGGATAGGTACCATTGAGCTTGAAATTCAGGATTGCTTGGAACCAGGGTTCCTGTGCGATTTCTTCTTCATCGGTGATTTGATGGACATAAGCCGGTTCTGATCGTCGTTCGATACACAAAGGCATTTCCACCATGTGGTCTGGCATATTTATCAAAGATGCAAGTTTCGCAAGAGCGTCTGCAAATTGATTTTCCTCCCGTGGTAGGTGCAGGTAGGTTACGTGGTCAAAGAATTGAGCCACTTGGTCTTATCCTAGCTTGATAGGGTGCGAGGCTTTCGCTTCGGATTTTCCAGGATCCTGTAACTTGATTGATGATCAGTGATGAATCCCCATGTACTCGGAGGTTTTTGATGCCTAAGCTTACTGCCGCTTGTAGTACAATGAGACAAGCTTCATACTCTGCAGCGTTGTTTGTCACCTCGAAGTCGAGTTTGGCAGCGATTGGTGTATGCTCACCTTCAGGAGAAATGAGCAACACTCCTATTCCGAATCCTCTTAAATTTGATGCTCCATCAAAGTATAGGTCCCAAGAGTCTACGTCTGTTTGAAGTATATCCTCGTCGGGAAATGACCAAGTGTCTATGGTTTGTGCGTCGTTGATAGGATTTTCTGCGAAGAATTCGGCGACGGCGCGACCTTTTATGACTTTCAGTGGGATATATTTGAGGTCGAATTCTGAGAGCATCAGGGTCCATCTTTCAAGACGTCCGTTGAGGACGGGTTTCTCGAAGAGGTATTTGACTGGATCCATTTTGGAATATATCTTGACGGAGTAGCTAAGCATGTAGTGACGTAGCTTCTTCGTTGCCCACACAAGAGCGAGGCATGTCTTTTCGAGTTGCGAGTATTTGCACTCATATTCCAAGAATTTCTTACTTAGGTAGTAAATAGCTCTTTCTTCACTTCCTACAGTTTGAGCTAGCATAGCACCCATGGCGCTTTCGATTCATCGTGAGATATAAACCAAGAGGTTGATCTCGTTGCGGCGGCATGAGCACTGGTGGTTTAGCCAATATCTCCTTGATTCGGTCAAATGCCTTTTGACAATCATCATCCCACATGGTGTGGTCTGTTTTCTTGAGTTTCTTGAAGATAGGCTCGCAAATCATGGTAAGTTTCGATATGAATCGACTTATATATTGTACCTTTCCCAGAATCCTCCGACTCTTTTTTCTGTTTGAGGTTGTGGCATTTCGATCGAGCTTTGATTTTTGAGGATCTATTTCTATACCGCGTTGGTCGACGACATATCCCAGGAGTTTTCCGGATGTTACCCCGAATGTGCATTTTTGAGGATTGAGTCTCATGTTGTACTTTCGTAGCCTTGCGAAGAACTTGCGAAGGTTTGCAATATGTCCCTCTCTTTCCTTGGATTTGACGATCATGTCATCTACATATACCTCAACTTCTTTGTGCATCATGTCATGTAGGAGTGTAGTTGCGGTGCGTTGGTATGTAGCTCCGGCGTTGATCAATCCGAATGGCATTACTGTATAGCAATATGTTCCCCATTGGGTGACGAAAGCGGTCTTGTGCATATCTTCCATGGCCATCTTGATTTGGTTATAACCCGCATATCCATCCATGAAGGATAGTAACGCGTGGTCTGCAGTATTGTCTACCAATATGTCAATGTGAGGTAGAGGGAAGTCATCTTTCGGACTCGCTTTGTTCAAGTCCCTGAAGTCAACACAAACACGGATTCTCCCATCCTTTTTGGGTACGGGTACTATGTTAGCTACCCAGTCAGAGTACTCGGAAACTTTGATGAACCCGGCTTTGAATTACTTGTCCACTTCTTCCTTAATCTTTAGAGCCCATTCTGTTCTCATTCGTCGAAGCTTCGTTTCACTGGGTTTGAAACCCGCTTAATCGGAATCCTATGTTCGGCGATATCCCCTGTCGATCCCTGGCATGTCTTTGTAGGACCAAGCGAAAATGTCTTTGAATTCATTTAGGAGGTCTATGAAATTGGCCCTTTCGGTAGAGCTCAAGGTAGTCCCTATCCTAAGTTCTTTGGGTTCTAATTCGGTTCCTACGTTGATGGGTTCGGTATCCTCTATTCTTGGTCCCCCTTCCCCTTCCCGTAATATTTCTTTGGCTACGTAGGGAGGTATTTCGGTCAAGTCTGGGTCTTGGTCATCCTCAGTATCATCATAAACAGAATTGCACTCGAAAGAACACAGAGAGTAAGCAGAACCTGATTTATTCATATTAAGATTTGAGTAAAGTTGAAACAAAGAAGCCAACTGATCCATGGTCAGTGGCGGCAAAGGAACAGTAGTTGGGGCATTCCCCGAACTACCGTGACTACTCGATGCTAGGCTAGGAGAAACGAAGGGAGTGGGGATGACAACAGGAGTAGACTCTCTAATGACTTCTCTAGACTCCGACTCTGACTCCGACTCCGACTCCGACTCGAACTCGTCGTCTTCTGGTTCTCCTTTGAACATCTCTCCTTCTCCAAAGAGTGAGCTTGAAGAGCCTTCCTTGGTTGTTGGTCCATTTGATAGATTTTCTCCATCCTTTCTGCTGCTTTGTGTCGATTTCTGTGATCAACGCGGTGGGGTTGAAGCGATCGTCCTGAAGTATCATAGTAATGATCTCATCCTGCGCGGCCCTAATGAATCGGTCTTCTCCAAATAATAGGCTAACAGCTTGTTCGTCGAAGCAAGGTGCTTGACGGGTTTTGACGGTAGGAACCGTTTCGGGAGGAATGAAGTAGCAATCATGAAAGATCTCGATTCCGGCTAACTTCCTCTCAAGATAATGCCAAGGTTCGGGAAACCCATGAAAGAGTTCTGAACTTCCTTCTTGAACGAAGTATCCATTTAAAGTGGGGAGATATGGCCTCATTTGGACTCCCACGTACTTGCGATTTTGGACTTGAGCGAGCATTTCGAGAACTTCTTCAGTTGTGGGTTTGTATCCTAGTCCAAGTGGTATCCTTGTCGAGTTGCCTTTCTTGTATGGTGCGAAGGTGTTCTTCCGAATTGGGTTCAAAGGTATTCCAGGGAAGTATCCCTGAGACTTGAGCATGTGGTTGACCACCAAGTTGGAGTAGGGATTATAGTATAAGGGTGCCAACTCACTTTCTATGACATTCACACTTTGGAAGCCCCCAAGTTCGTATATGGGATCCGCAAGGACTTGATTGTTTGATTGCTTCTCGATTATTGCTTTGATGGGTGACGAGGTGATCGTCACAACTTTGCCATTTAGTGGGATCTTGATCTTTTGGTGAAGGTTGGATGTTACCGCTTTGGAAGCGTGAATCCAAGGCCTTCCCAGAAGTATGTTGAATGAAGCTTCGATATCCACTATTTGGAAGTTAACTTTTCGTTCGATTGGTCCCGTGGCTATGGTTAGGCTAGCAAGTCCAAGTACTTTTCGTTGTGTACCGTCATATGCGCGTACACCTTGATTGGTGGGAGTCCAATCCGACTCCTTCATGCCTAGTTTGTATGCCGTTTTGAGGGGTATGACGTTGACCGCGGAGCCATCATCTACCAAAGTCATTGGCACATTCTTCTTTAGACAAATGACAGTGATGTATAGAGCAAGGTTGTGACTAGCGCCAAAAGGTGGCAAGTCTTCATCTGAGAAAGTAATAGGATTACTTAGCCTCGGTGATTCTTGGAAGACCAAGTTGACTACATCTTCGGGAGTAGAGTTATGCGCTACATTCAATTTGGCCAAAGCTTGCAGTAAAGCTTGGCGATGCGGAAATGAGCTTGCCACTAGTTGCCAGACTGAAAGATCAGCCTTGGTTTTCTGTAATTGCTTGAGCAAATGATCAGTGGGGTCGTCTTTGTTGTCATTTGGTGTGATGACGTTGGTTGGACCGTTTTGAGTAGTGCTTTGATATGGGCGACCCGAACGAGTTAGGTGATCCACATCTTGGTCTTCACCATTTTGGACTATTTCTTTGACTAAGGAGTTTTCAATGAGGTATTCGTCTTCGTCGTCATCGGCCCAAACCCCATTGATTGCAGCTAGTTCCTTCATTCTCATGATATCACTTTCTAGTTGTATGATTTGATTGACTAGTTTATCAACCACGGCGACTACTTCTTGCATAGTGGCATTTTGAGAGAAGATCAATGGTACGCGCTCTTTAGGCATTGCATTAGGGTTGCGTAAGGTCGTTACCATGTTTTCTAATTCCCACACTTGTCTATCCACACTCCTTGCCCATGCGATGAAGTCGGAAATGGTAGGGGAGATGGTAGAGTAGAGTCTTTCTTTCTCAATTGCATGAATTTCATTTTCGGTGGGAGAAATGAGATGTGAGCAATCTAAGGTAGATTCGTCACTTGTAATCACTAGAACTCCAAGAGGATTCTGAGTGTTGTTGGGCTTACCTCCTGGTGGAATTGGAAGTCGACCATCTTCGATCATATCTTGAAGGACGTGTTTCAACTTGTAGCATTTTTCTGTGTCGTGCCCTTTGCCCCTATGGTATTCACAGTAGGAGTTTTCATCCCAGAATTTGGACTTCTTTTCAGGTTCGGGAGTTGGCCCAATGGGTTGGAGTTTACCTTGCTTCATTAGCCTTTTTAGAGCGTTGGAGTACGTATCCCCAAGGTTTGTGAACTTCCTTGGTGGGCTAGTTTTCTTGGATGGCTCGAGAAGGTTAACTTCGTCGGTCTTGCTAGTAGAGCCGTATGAACGACTCGTGGACCCTTGATATCCTCGACCTACCGTTTTGGACAAGAGTCCTTTACGGATGTCATCTTCGATTCGTGTCCCTAGTACAGTTAAGTCCTTGAAGGTCTTGATGTTTTGATATCTCAAATGGTTGGCATATATGGGTTTGAGATTATCCACGAACTTTTCCACGAGAGTAGCCTCATCCGGGCGTTCAACTAGTTGAGTACTAGTCTTCCTCCACCTACTTAGAAAGTCGGTGAATCCTTCTTTGTCATTTTGGGTAAGAACCTCTAGCGTACGCATGTTGACTTGGATCTCGGCATTATCCGCGTATTGTTTCGAGAACTCGATCGCGGCGTCTTCCCAAGTAGCGACCTTTTTGTGATCTAAAGTGTAGAACCATTGCTTTGGGATGGTGTCAAGAGATGAAGGAAAGATCCTTAAGAACATCTCGGGTTTGATGCCTTTGATAGACATGTAGTCCTTGAAGGCGCGGATGTGGTTCAAAGGGTTCTCATGTCCTTTAAACTTAGGGATATCCGTCATGCTAAAGTTAGTGGGCAATTTGGAATTGACGGCTTCATACTTGCGGTTGTTTTCCCTATAAATGTCATCCCCCTTAAGGTACATCAATTGCTCCTCTAGGTATTGGAGTCTTTTCTCAGCTGCGGTTGTTCCTAGGACAGGATTCTCATCTTTAGACTCGTCATCGGAAAATTGTAGTACTCCACCTTTAGGGGGAGGCAGCTTTCCCTCTACATCAAAGATACGGCCTTCGATAAGTTCAAGGCGGTCATAGGTTTGTTCTTGAGTAATTTGCATTTGGGTTATCGCAGCTAGGATTCGATCATTACTTTCTTGAATTTGCTGGAGGTTCGTTTCACCACTTGATCCGGGCATCTTGGAAACTGGATAAGAGATCGGCGACGAATCAAAACACGATCGACCATTCTATCACACTTGCTAAAAGAGGAAAAGCTTTGACTCGTGAAGTGGGTGTGTGCCACTTGTGTTGAGTGAGTTTTGAAGAAAGACAAGGTCTTTGAAAATGTGTGTCCTAGTCAACTGTAGTGTAGTTGTAGGAGTGGACTCGAAGTGAGGTTTTGAAATGGGCTTGTGGCCCGAATTTTGACGCGACAAACGGACAGAGTTTTGACCGGATTTTGCGCTAATTGAAGGCCTAATTTTTCGAAATTCATGTTTGAAAAAAAAGATTTTGATTTTTTTGAAAATTCGTCATGGTTTTGTTTAGAAGTGGTGATCACGTAAGGTTTACATATTTATACAAACATTATAACGGGATGCTGAGTGCATTTAAAAGGGTTTTGGTTTAAAGGGTGGGTTGCCATACCGAACCATCAAACCCGAAGTCTGTGGAGAGGCTCGTGCCAAACAAGAGTAAGGCCGATTCCTAGTCCATTTCCTCAAGTAGTGAAGGCCCTTGATACAAACAAGAGTAAGCATCATGGTACGGATGACGTCAATCGCTATCCATCCTTAGGCCCAAATAAGAATTAGGACCGTTTAGACGGGACGATTGGTCGAATGGGTTGGGTTGGGCCTAGGAAGGCCGAATAAAACGGTCTAGGAAGACCGAGTTATGAAAACCGACAATTGTCTTGTACAAACTATTCCCTAACCTTGTTCGAGTTTCACCCTAGCTACACGTAAGTGTATTATCCCCAGCGGAGTCGCCAAACTGTGGACAGCGGGCCGCCCACGGGGGCGCTTGGTGAAGGTCGGAAAACAAGCGTTTGCATTTTGTAAGGAGTCGCCACCAATTTTTATGGGAAATTGGAACCGTTCGAATACCTCGTGTCATGTCAAGACACGAAGTAGTGACATGAACACTAAGCAATCGTTACCCTTAGCATTCTATGTCTAGAATGACTCTCGTAGATGCCAATGAACACGGGTGCTCACGGAGATCTGGAGTAAGGGGTGAGGGTACGTATTAGGAAGCTCTTTTGATCGAACACCTAATCCCGCCCGCCTCGATAGCGGCCTCTACTAATAATTAGGGAAGTTATTCGTACTCGATATATCGTCGGCTATATGCATGCAATGCAACATCCATAGATTAATCCTAACATGTGAAGAATTAGGCTAAGTCGGTTAACACGTAATTAGCACACAATTAATGTCGAAGTTGGAGTTAACATTGATTTACATGTGAGAAACATACAAACAATAAAAGAAATAACGATAAATTACAATAATAAAAATTACATTAATTACAATGAGATAGGCGATTTATGTCGAAAATACCTTTAAAACGGACAATTTGAGAAAAAGAGATAAAAGAATAAAAGAAGAATTAAATAAATTAACGAACAGGAATTAGCGATATTACGGATATTAGTTAGTTAATACGTAGCCTAATTAAACTAGGTCAAGGCAGAAACGGAGTTCGGGACAGAACTCATCTGGAACAAAGCGCAGAGAGATCGCGCCCTCGGAAGAGGCGCAGCGATTCTTTGCGTCTGTTCCAAGGGTGAACTCTGGCTGTGAAGCCGGAACTGCAAACCGTTAATGTCGATTGATAAATTTGATGATTGATTAAATTATGTACTCGGATGAAAGTGATTTAATGGATTATTTACATATGAATGAGTCATAAAAACATTAAAACATGGATAAGACGGAAATAAACGGATTAATTACATGAAGGGGCGATGTTAATGAATGAGTCCTCTATAATTATTAATTAACTAACATTAGATATGACGAATATACAACGAATAAGCAATGAACATGTGGAAATTATATCAAAGGCGAATTCCAGAAACCCAATATGAACAAATTGAACCTCTAAAATCCGGGTTTGAATTTAATGACGAAAACCCGTAAATATTGGATTATTTAGGATTTAAGTCGGAACAATGATGAATTAAAGCATGTTAATGAATGATAATTAAAATATACATGTGAAATTAAACTATCATGTGAATGAATGAAAGACAAGCATAAGAAATAAATAAGAAAGACACACGAATTACAGAGGACGAAGAAGAAGAAAAGAAGCAGGAACTGCGGCAGCCTCACGAAGAGGCGCAGCAGGAACTGCGCTCCTTCGAAGAGGCGCAGCAGTTGCTGCGTCTTTTCTCGGCGTCTGTCTACTGGAAATCCGCAAAAACAGGTTTTAACAAAGGGTTTTAGAAATCGGTTTTAATGGTGTTTTCGACATAAACCTTACAACGATGATACGATAAAGTAAAATACAATAAATAAAGAGAATTATACACCCTCAGACTTACATGTTGACGAAACGAGATGAACTAAGATATCGACTAGTGATGCTCGACGCGAATGCAAAGAGAGTGCCCTCGTAAGAGGAAAACGATTGATTAATTAAATTGATTGAGTGTAGTTGGTCAAATTGGTCGGTCATGCAACGGAGAGGCTGGTACCCGGAAAGATCCGAGCTTACGTGGTCGGAAGTCCAAGCACGTAGGCGCCAATTAGTAAGAACGAAGTCTAGAATGCAAAGGGAGAAGAGAAGGGCGGACACTCGCGTGAGAAATATGAGGAACGAAGGCTCCTATTTATACTAATCACGTGAAGGAATAGGGTTTCGGAGACTCTTTGGAAGTGAATCTCGGAAAGATATGAAAAAGATACGTAAATCATGCAAAGAAGGGCCTGGGAAGAGGCGCAGCAGCCACTGCGTCCCTTGGAAGAGGCGCAGCGCCTGCTGCGTCTGTTCCCAGGAGGTTTCCTCCTGCTGAAGAAAGATTTCCGTGTTTGAGTTATGGTAGGACGGAAATAATTCGATTATCTTATGAATATTACGGGATATTATTTGCCAAAAGATAAAATTTATGAAATATGGAATAGAAATATCCGGAACATTCCAGAACATTCCGACTCGGGATTTAACATTATTCAGAAAATGGAGACGGTTTTTGACCCGGACTCCGAATGTACTCTAATTACTGTCAAAACGACCGTATCAGGACGTAGATGACAACTAAGAGGTTGACGTTAATATTTGAGCAATCACTTGACGATAATCTTACGAACTGTCACAAATCGTTCCGCGAATCAAACATGCGGCCCAATCATCACCGGGTGGTTTGCGAGGGGTGCAGAAACGAGGTGTCTACAGATTGTTAGTCGCTCGTTGATGAGCTGGACTTGGTGGGGATGGGCTGCGGTCACCCACTGGCGGAGTGGATTACCTTTTGCGATGGGTAATCTGGGAGGGCTACACACTTTGGTGTGTATTCGGTTACTATGGAGGATGATCAGTCGGTTACATTTTTTGTTTGTCTTACATTGATTGAATGGTACTGACCTCGTTGTTGTTGTTTTGTAAAACCTGCGGTGATCCATTCGGGGATGGTGAGCAGACTTGACAGGTTTTGCATTTGAGGAGCTTGGGCGGTCATGGGGAAGTCGTCATCACCAGTTATAGTATCACAGTCACGAGTCTTAGCTATGATTTTGTAGTTGTCCTCAGTTGTATTCACTTTATTGGTTTTGGTTTGGATTTGGATTGTTGTAAACATTAATACTTTACAGTACTTCTAATAAATGTGTTTAGGACGGGCGCTTTTGATATATACTAACCTCGGGCAACCGAGATGGTAACAACCTTTCATTCTTGGGTAGTCTTGGTAAGGTACCTTGGTATGAGGGGGTGTTACACTTGAACTCTGCTGACTTGGTGCATTATCAGTCTGGTGTCTTTTCGGGAAAAAGCTCGTAATAGGTGTTGTTTTAGTTCTCTTCATTCTGAAAGTTTTAATCACAAATCTGTTATTTATTTATTCTAGTAATCAAATTATGAAGTATGTAACTTTAGTTATTTTCTTTTTTAAAAGTAAGACAAAAAGAAAATTAATTGGTCTCCCTTGTGACGGGTTACCATTTGTGGCGGATATTTTATGAGTTAAAATGGTAACAAAATGGGTTAGTGGAGAAAGGGAACCACATAAATAGTGTTGCAGAGAGAGAAAAAATGGGTACTTTGTGAGGTAAAATGGTATCCGTCACTCAAGAGTGACGGATATGTGCCGTCACAAACAAGAATTTGTGAAAGAAAATAATACTCCTAAATCCTAAAATCCTATACACTTTAGTCATAGGATGGTCCCTGCAAATTCAATAATAGTACTCCATTAATTTCTTTTTTAATCTAATATTTGCTATTTCCAAAGCAAATTCCAATGCCCACAGCTCACTCTCCTACGGTCCTACACCACCATCATTGTAACACCAGCGAATTTCCCATTTTGACATTTAAAATTTATATAGCCGTTCAATTACCTTATTTTATATTTTTAAATTATTTAATTTAATTAATTCATTTCAAGCACGATTTTAATGAAAAGAATATTTTAAAGTACGTATTATTAAATTATATTTTTGGGACATAATTTATATAATAATATATGTATACGTATTTTTGGTCGGATAATAATAATGACTGTGATAATAATTCCCGTCTCAACATCCGTCTAGCTATAGACCGTCACATTTCACTTTATACATGCTTCAATCCGGACCAACCAGAATTCGACAACACACCACACCCACCTAACATCCTACACTCTACTTGTAAAATATCTCTTTATTATATATTTATATACTAGTTGAAAAGCCCGTGCGATGCACGGGGCTCTCATTAGGATTATCTGTTAAAATATATTCTTAAGTTGATAGAAAAGTCCTACTAAGTTGTCATTGATGGAAAAAAAATCGTGATTGGTATAGATAATAACCGATGAATTATTATTGTTTTTAGCATAAAAGTTTTGCCATCAATTATTATTACATCAAGTGACATAGTTTGAGGGGTCGTTTGGTTCACAATAGGAATTGGAGTTCCAAGGAATACCAATTCACATGAAATTGAGGAAATTCGTTTGTTTGGAATGTGGGAAGTGAATTCCATAGAAATTACCACTTACCTAGGGGAGCTAGGTAAGCAACTTCATCCATTATGGAGGAATTAGAGTTCCTATGGAACTTTAATTCATGGGATTTTGGGTAAACAAACAACCCACTTATTTTGCAAATAACATGAATTACAATTCATGTGTTTTAGAAGGGGTAACCAAATAACCTCTATGTCGCTAGCTTTTTCATTGTTACAGGCACAACCAGTTTTTAATTAAATACAAAACGCTTTCTTTATTAACATGGTGGAGCTGACCAATATGAACCCTTAATAACGGAGACATATCTTTATGAGTTTTGCAAATTATCTTACAACTACGTAAAACTGAATGATGTTAAAAAAAACAGCAGGTATCATAATTATATATATTTAGTGCGTTGAAAGAAAATGTTAGATCTCTTACAACATAATTTTACCTTGACTATTTACAATTAAGAGTATTTGCTCCTTATAGACATCTCGCAATATCTCTAATTCTATTACATAGAATGCACGGGCACCTAGTAGTATTATCTGTGACAACATCAGTTAGTAGTTTATGTCATTTTTTAAAATAGTTGGGTTACCAAGTTAGTATAATAATGTCGGTTAGTAGTATATATTTTATTGAACCGCTGAAAACGTTGTTTTACGTTACCATGGTCTGGTAATAGAAAATTATTAAATTTAACAAAAAGTCAAATTATGCTAACAATGGAAGCACGCAAAATTTTCAGCAGTTGATTTAGATGAGGACAGATTAATCATCAGTTCCTGTAACAAAAAAGCAACGAAAGCGTTGTGGCATTTGGTATTTAACTATATCAGTTGTATACTAACATTCAGAGATATAGTTGAATTATAGAGTTACCGTTCTTATTGTCTTAGCACCATCTATTTTTTTACCGAAATAGTCTTTGACTACTTATCTTTAAAAACTCCATACAAAATATATAATACGACATCTTAATTTGGTAAATTATGAAAGTTTCTTTGTAAACAATGTCCTTCTTGTGGCCTTGGTACATTTGGTCTCTATCATCGATGTAGAACCTTAATCTCTCGGATAACGTTGTTCTTAAAACTACATAAAGCTGGCCATTAATAAAAATTGGTTTCGGCAGGTAAATTTCAACATGATTTAGTGACTGTCCCTAACTCTTATTTATTGTTATAGCGCAGTATTAGAGCTGACAACCAATGACACGACACGAAAACACGACAAGAATCCGACACGAAATTAGCGGGTTTGGGTTGACATTTAACGACCCACTTATGTAAGTTTGTCGATAAGGACACGACACGAGATTTAATTGGGCTAAATTTGGGTTGATCACTCTACACACGAACCCGACACGAATAACCTATTTACTAAATTAATCCCAAATTTTCTTGATCCTCACATAAATATACGTACACTTTCCAAATATGACAGGACACGAAAACACGACACGAAATTAACGGGTTAGAGTTGAGGTTTGATGACCTATTAATGTAACTGGATCGACACGAACACGACACGAGATTTAATTGGGTTGGGTTTGGGTTAAAGAGTCCGTGATCCGTTTAAATGTGACACCTCAACCCGACACGGCCTGATCTATTTGTCATGTCTACGTAGCGTGGCCTCAACGTATATTGTCTCTGCTTAAAAACGAAAATAATCTTTGTATCTGAGGAAGTCATTACTATCCTCGGATTCAGTACCTTTTGCCGACTTTGGAACCCGTAAGTATCTTCCCTTCTACTATGAATTTTTCAGGGCAATTGATAATAAGACAAGTCCCGTTAGATAATTCTCTTACGGAGTTAATGTTCCTCTACAACGTAACCGACATACCACACTTGGTAGAGTATATGCTATTATGAGTTATATTAAAAAAAATCATCATGTATACTCTCTCCCCTTCTTAAACTCTTCCGCGCGCCTTGCTTCTTAGAGGTCAAAATTTTATAACTTTGACCATTAATATGTCGAAATTTATGATCAAATTTCCGCATTAACAATTGTGTAGAAGCAATACGGAAGATCATTGCGAAGAGGATGAAATACATTTAGTGTGAAATTCCTAAAAGATAATGAATCTTACTCCCAAAGTTTACACCAACTAAAATACCCGACCAAATCTCGCATAATGAAAACAAAGCGATGCCTAAAAGTAAGGATACCAAATGGGGGGATAAGACATGACGAATGTAGGCCTTCTCATACCCGTATTTAATAGAAAAATTACATGCCCCTACTTGTCGCAAGTAAAAATTTTCAAAACCATAACCGCTTCAACTTTGGGAAATCTTAAAATAGTTTCGTTCCATTTAAATGTCATATACTCGTCTATTCTATAAATTTCTCAAATAATTCTGATATTATTTTCCCCATATATAACACCCATGGTTGGCACGATTTAAAATTCAGTTTGAGTCTAAAACTTTATTTATATTCGCTACATCCAAGACAAATGCGATATAGTTGGGCACTTGTGATAGATTTTCCTTTTTTATCAAATTAATTTCCTTTTTTCTTATTGTAGAGTTAGCAATAATTTTTATTCTTATGTAGAAAGCTAACATTTATTTTGAACCAATTACTTATTTATTCTGTTCCTCGCGATTTTGGAGTATATATGTACCTTGTGTTACAATGTCTAATTGTTAATATTTATTCTGAACCAATAGCTATAATGGAGATTATAACATTAAAAATGGAACTTGAGATCAACTACTAAAAATAGGGTCAAAATAGGTAAATAATGGCCAAAAAAAAACATCAAGAAGTAATCAATTAGATATGAGGTAAGGTCGAGAGATTATGAAAAATCTCATATTTAGGCTTTATTTCAAAGAAATTAGCTTTTGAGCAAAATTTGTTTTATCTTAATTTTTTGTAACTATTTGACAGATAAATTATTTACCAAAATAATAGGAGCATGCGAAATAAGTTACCTGTTTTTTTATTCATCCAATTTATAATATTAAATACAGAGAACTTATTATGCCCTTTTATATCATTTTACCAAAAAAAAAACAGCTACCTTTCGGTTAGTTTGCCAAATATTTTTGGCTTAATCAATTAAATTATCATCTTTTAATTTTCAGTTACTTTTTAAGCTACATTTTTAGGTTTCACTTAACTTTTCAGTTAGTATGACAAATGAAATTTAAGATATAGTAGAATTAATTATATTTTACTCCTTTTTGAAATCTACATTTTAAAAATTACTCCCTTTTGAATTTTTTTGCTAAAATTACTCCATTAAGTTGCATTTTTTTCCTAAAATTGCTTTAAAACTTCAATTTATGACTTATTTTCCTTTTTTTTTGAACTCTCCCTCCATTTGTCAACATAGTTATACCTTTCAAAGTATAAATTGGCCAAGGCGCAATTGGAATAAGTTCAAAAACAGACGAAATGAGTCACTTAAATTGGAATTTTGAAGTAATTTTAGGAAAAAAATGCAATTTCGGAGTAATTTTAGCAAAAAAATTCAAAAGGGAGTACGGTAATTTTAAAAATGTGAATTTCAAAGGGAGTAAAATATAATTAACTCGATATAATATATGAATAATGTATATTATAATTAATATATCATTTAATTGGTTACATTGTGTATTTTGAGTATCACCTATTTATATTAGAATAATCTTATTATTAAAATAAATTTAATCTACTTATATTAGTATAACTTTATTAAAATATTACATGTCCCATACCATGCAATGGCGCAGTCCTGTAACATTCGTCCCTTCTTCAGGACCAACGTCCTCGTTGGGTCACGGCTACGTTGGGTCACGGCTGGCTTTTCCAGGCCACCCACTCTGAGGTCGGCTCTGATACCACTGATATAGGACAAAGGAGAACCCACCCCAAAAGCTAGCTCAAAGGGTGGTAGAGCCTTGTCCTATATAAATCCCACATCAACCCCCCATTTGATCGATGTGGGACTCATGTCCCATACCATGCAATGGCGCAGTCCTGTAACATTATATAGGACAAGGCTCTACCACACTTTGAGCTAGCTTTTGGGGTGGGTTCTCCTTTGTCCTATATCAGTGGTATCAGAGCCGACCTCGGAGTGGGTGGCCTACGGAGTGGGTGGCCTGGAAAAGCCAGCCGTGACCCAACGTAGCCGTGACCCAACGAGGACGTTGGTCCTGAAGAAGGGACGAATGTTACAGGACTGCGCCATTGCATGGTATGGGACATGAGTCCCACATCGATCAAATGGGGGGTTGATGTGGGATTTATATAGGACAAGGCTCTACCACCCTTTGAGATAGCTTTTGGGGTGGGTTCTCCTTTGTCCTATATCAGATAGGCTTAGCAAGTATGCACATTTTGTGCTGTTAAGTCACCCCTTCTCTGCAGTCTCAGTAGCTCAAGTATTCCTAGATCAGATTTTTAGACTATATGGCATGCCTAAAACCATAGTATCTGATAGGGATAAGGTGTTCATTAGCACTTTCTGGAGGGAGCTCTTTAAGCTGCAGCAAGTTGATCTTCTAATGTCTTCTAGTTATCACCCTCAAACCGATGGACAGACCGAGGTGGTAAATAAATGTCTTGAAACATATCTAAGATGTATGACAGGGGAAAAACCAAAGGATTGGGCTCGTTGGATTCCTTTAGCTGAATGGTGGTATAACACCACATATCATTCATCTGCCACTGCTACTCCTTTTGAGATTGTGTATGGGCAATCTCCAAATCTGCATTTGCCTTATGTCATGGGGGACAGTGCTGTAGAGCTGATTGATAGGAGTTTAACAGCAAGAGAGGAGTGCCTTAAGATGCTCAAGTTTCACCTCAAAAGGGCTCAGGATAGGATAAAGAGTCAAGCTGATAAAGGGAGGGTGGACAAGGAATTTGCAGTAGGAGATCTAGTGTATGTTAAACTTCAACCTTACAGACAGATGTCCTTGGCTTTTAGGGCTTCTGCTAAGATATCTCCTCGATATTTTGGTCCCTTTTCCATCATTGCTAGAGTTGGAAATGTTGCATACAAGTTACAGTTGCCTCCTGAAGCAAAAATCCATCCTGTGTTCCATATATCTGTACTAAAGAAGCATGAAGGTCCTCTGCCATCAGTGTGTTCTGTACCAGATATTGATGAGCAGCAGCAACTCAGAGCGGAGCCTTTTGCTTTACTGGACAGGAAGTTGGTCAAGAAGGGAAATCAAGCAGTGGTATATGTTTTAATCCAATGGTCCAATGGTGATGTGACTGATGCCACATGGGAGCCTTATGATGACATTGCAAAAAGATTCCCTCAGTTCAATCTGGATGCAGCTTGAGGACAAGCTTAAATTCAAGGGGAGTGGATTGTCATGAGCATAAATAACTACCATAACAAACTGCTGAGCTGGCATAACAGAATTGCTGAAAGTTAGGGCGAGTTAGTTAGAATAAGTTAGTTAGTCAATTGCTATAAATAGGCTCAAGTCATTCATTATAGAATCATCTGTTGTATTACATTCTCTACACTTCTTCTTCTAAATTCTCCATTAATCTTGTAATCATCAAGCTTCCATTAATAAAACTTTCTGCTCGATTGTGTTCTTCAAATTGGCAATCCTGCAATTAGTTTCTCTAATTTCTTCGAATTGATTCCTAGAAGTTCATTCCCTTCACCAGCACATCTAGTTAGTTCATCAGCAAATAAAGACTCCTTTCCAAAAACTGATTTGGCTCCTAGATTCTCTCCTCCATCTGGGATATCTTTATAGGTAAGAAGCGCGAGAACTCTATCTGGAAGTGATTTAGATTGGAAATGAACACTCTTTACCCTTGCTAATGGCTTCGTGCTGTATACGAATGCTCCATAGAGACAGTCCTTTGGAGAAGGAATATCATCGACATAGATGGCCTCACCTGCAGAAAATTAAACATTTTGACCCGGTTTTGGACCGGGTAGTTTCAAGTCAAGAAATCAGGTTTCTGTTTATGTTGTTCAGGTCTAATTTTGGTCTCAGATCGTTATTCAGATCAGGTCATTTTGGATAGTTACAGAAACAATTAACGCGTAAAGCATACCGGATGCTTGTACTGCAGCTCCTGTTTTTGAAACAGGTTCCCCCACAGGCCGATAATCGGTGCTATAAGAAGATGAATGGTAAGTATAAATTGTATATCATTGAAGAGAATAGGTACAGCTTATATAGTAGTTACAAGAGGCTATTCTAGGCTAGGATAATTAGGATTATACACATAATAATATGTTGCTTTATTTACAAGGTGAATTATATGATTGAGATATTTGATATTATTGCTTATTTTGTTTGTCAGTAGAATCTTGGTTAATACGCCCCCGCAAGATGGACGTAGGAGGTAGAAGTCCAATCTTGTTTCGCAGTTCTTGAAACCGAGGTTTGAGAAGAGGTTTAGTAAGAGCATCTGCTAGTTGATCGTTGCTTGCAATGTGTTGAATGCGGATGTGACCAAGCTGAAGGTGTTCACGAACGAAAAGAAACGAGAGTGCCATATGCTTCATTCGAGAGTGAAAGACTGGATTCTTGGCATACATTGTAGCTGACATGTTATCACAGTATATAGCTGGGGCCTTTTTCGTGGCTAGGTTTAGTTCGATGAGGAGATTTTGGGGCCAGAGGACCTCCATTGTCACGGCAGCAAGAGCTCGGAACTCGGCTTCGGTTGTGGAAAGAGCAAGGCCACGTTATTTCTTGGAGGACCAGGAGATGGGGTTGCGGCCAAGGTAAATAATGTACCCGGTGGTGGAGATGTAATTGTCTTTGTCTCCTGCAAAATCTGCGTCACAAAAGGCATGAAGACAAAGAGGTGTGGTGCGGTAAAGTTGGATGCCATGGTTTTGAGTCCCTTGAAGATATCGAAGAAGACGTTTTAGGGCAAGCCAATGAGTGGAGGTTGGATGATGAAGGAATTGAGCTAGTCGATTAACGGTGAAGGCTATGTCCGGTCGAGTGAGTGAGAGATACTGAAGGCTCCCTACTATAGCGCGATAGTCGGAGTGTTCATGTATTGGTTTGTCATCTTCTCGAACTAAGTGGGTGTCGGCTGCCATAGGTGTAGTTGTTGGTTTTGCATCAGACATGTTGTATTTTTCTAGTAAATCATGTATATATTTTGATTGCTTTAGGTGAAGTCCTAGATTATTTGGGGTGACTTCGATCCCAAAGAAGTACGATAATGGGCCCAAGTCTTTGAGAGAAAATCGGTTAGATAGAGCAGTAATAAAACGTTGTAAATGGGTTTGGTTTGGTCCGGTAATAATAATATCATCGACGTAAATAAGCATGTAAATAGTAGTGGTTGGAGTTTTTAATATGAATAGAGATGATTCAGAAATTGATTGTCGAAAACCGTTAGTGGTGAGATATGTTTTTAGCTCGGTGTACCAAGCTCGAGGAGCTTGTTTTAGACCGTAAATTGCCTTATTTAGCTTGCATACATATTCGGGTTTGGAAGCATCGATGAAGCCTTGTGGTTGACTCATGAAGACCGTGTCAGTCAAGGTTCCTTGTAGGAAGGCATTGTTGACATCTAACTGACGGAGGGACCATGAGTTGGTTATTGCGAGTGAAAGAATGAGTCGAACGGTTGTAGGTTTGACTACGGGACTGAAGGTTTCCGTATAGTCGATGCCTGGGCGTTGGTGAAAGCCTTTGGCAACGAGATGGGCTTTATGTTGTTTAAGTGATCCATCAGGGTTGTATTTGACTCGATAAACCCATTTGCAGCCAATGATATTTTGATTTGGTTGCTTGGGAACTAGAGTCCATGTGTGGTTGCGTTCAAGAGCATGGAATTCGTCAGTCATAGCAGCTCGCCAGTGGGGCGATATAAGAGCTTGTTTTACTGTGTTGGGTAACGAAGTTGGAGTAGCAAGGGAATAAGCGACATTAGCATGTTTCGATGTGTGTTTAGGTTTGTCATCTTTAGTGTATTTCGGGTTTGGTTTACGAATATTATTAGCGAGGCGGGTAACGACAGTCCGAGATGGTGGAGGTGGTGGAGGGGGTGGCGGTGTGAGAGAAGCTGCTGGAGTGTTGGGAGGAGGCGTGGTAGGGGTAGTGTCGTGGGATGATGTAGAGGGTAAGGTGGAGTCAAGGTGAGGGGCAGCTTGTCTACGGGTGTATACATTTGTGATGGGTAGACAAGGGTGGGTACGAAGAGGAGAGGTGGTGGGAGGTGGCATGGGTGGTAGAGTGGATGATGGTGGTGTTAAGATGGGAATGACTAAGGAACACCACTCATCGGGGTTGGTGTTAGAGGTGACAGTTGAAGTACTATTAATAAGACGATTATATGGAAATTCATTTTCAATAAACTTTACATGCCGAGAGGTGTATAGACGATTTGTTTTTGGTTCTAGGCAATGAAATGCGCTTTGCGTGGTTGAATATCCAACAAAAATACAAGGAGTGGAACGATACTCTAATTTGTGTTTTGTATATGGTCTTAACCAAGGGTAACATAAGCACCCAAAATTATGTAACTTCGTATAATCGGGTTGAAGATTACGTAACTTGGTGTATGGGTTGCTACCTTGGAGCGTTGTAGTGGGTAGTCGATTTATGAGATATGTGACCGTACTAAACGCAAAGGGCCAGAATGTGGTGGGTAGACCCGCGTGTGATAGTAGAGCTAAGCCGGTTTCAACTAAGTGACGGTGTCTGCGTTCGGCATACCCGTTATGTTCCGGGGTATGAGGTGGAGAGGTAAAGTGACTTATGCCTTGATCGAGTAATGTATGGGTTAATTTTTGGAATTCGCCTCCATTATCGGAAAAGAATTGACGAATGGGTTTGTTAAAAAAAATTTCTACTAATGCTTTAAATTGAATGAATGTTTTGGTTGTGTCGGATTTATGTTTGAGTGGAAAGAGCCAAATATACTTAGTAAAATGGTCTACAAAAATTACGTAGTACTTGTATTTTTCGCGAGAGTAGACAGGACTAGTCCAAAGGTCCGAATAAATTAATTGAAGGGGTTCGGTGGTTCGAAATGAAGAAGTAGCGAATGGTAATTTCTTGCTTTTGCTAATTTGGCATGGTTCGCAATAAGAAAGACGAGATCAATTAAAATTCAAACTTTAATTAATAATATTCATAACATCATGAGACGGATGGCCTAATCGATGATGCCATGACAAGGAGTTCGAGTCCGTTTGCATTGAATGGGCAGTTTTTGGTGACGGACAGAACTCATATATTCCTTGTTTAGCTCGGCCCTGGAGGATTGTTGCACCCGTCTTGATCGCCTTAACAATAAAAGAAAATGGTGAGAATATAACTTAGGCATCATTATCACGACACAGTTTCGATATTGATAAAATATTACGAGATATTTTCGGAACATGTAATACGTTATTAACTTTTAATGAGGTATTAGGCAGTATGAAAGAACCTATATTAGCGATGTCAAAACCGGAGCCGTCTCCAATAATCAGGTCGTCGGTTCCAAGGTAGGCCGAGTGAAAGGCTAGCGTGTCCAAGTCATGGGTAACATGGTGCGATGCACCACTGTCAAGTAAATAATTAGGGTTCGGAGTGGCGGTTTCGTGGGTGGCCATATGCGCCTGTGGTGTGTTTTGGCGGGTTTTTGGTTGAGGAAATACAATAGTAGGGAATAGTTTGCGGAAGAAAGGACAGTCCGCAATGACGTGTCCCACCTGGCGGCACCATTGACATCGACCCTTAAAGGGTCATGGTGTCGGGTTGGTGGTGGACTGCTGGCGGTTGGCAGGTGGGTTTTAGGGTTGACGAGAGGTGGTGTTGGGACGGTAGTGGTGGTTTTGATGCTGCTGGTTGCGATAGGCATGGTTGGCAGTGGGGTTAAAAATGTCAGACGAGGTGTTTTGATTTGAGGAGTTTGGTTGGTGCTTGAGTAATAACTCATGGTTTAGCAGTTTTTCGTGGAGTGCCTCAAACGATATCGGTGTGTCACGAGCACGGACCGTATCCATGACGGGTTTATAAAGCTCATAATCGAGGCCTCGTAAAACTTTGAAAACAATGTCTTCTGGGTCTAAAACTTTACCCAGTAGAGCAAATTGGTCAATGCAAGCCTTAATGGAATGCATATATTCGGTTATTGATTGATCGGTTTTCTTAACAATAGAGTCAAGACGATCTTTTATCTGTAGAATGTGCGCACGCGAAGGGTTTGCGTAGGTTTGCGCTAGGATGTCCCAAGCCTCCTTTGAGGATTTGGCTCAGACGATTAGACTTTGGACAGCCGCGGATAGGGTACCCATAAGGGCTCCTAATATGAGGCCGTCCTGTTTTAGCCACGAGAGGTAGGCTGGATTGGGTTTATCGGTTTTGTCCTCGGCAACAATGGTGGGTGGTGGTGATGGTGTCGATCCATCAAGAAAGCCGAGTAGGCTGAATCCAAAAAGAATATGGGTTAATTGGAAATGCCAGGATGTATAGTTTAGAGGCGTCAATTTGACGCAGTGATTGAGATTCAAGGAAGTTAGTGGGGCGTTGGTGTCATGTGGGTTTGGGACAATGGTGTCGGTGTTGGGTACGTTGGTCATGGTGGAGATTGGTGTGAGAGAGAGTGGTGCGCAACGTTTGAACTTGTGACGGCGTGGTGGTATTTTGGTTTTGTCGGATCGAGAACTCGTTGATACCATATAAGAAGATGAATGGTAAGTATAAATTGTATATCATTGAAGAGAATAGGTACAGCTTATATAGTAGTTACAAGAGGCTATTCTAGGCTAGGATAATTAGGATTATACACATAATAATATGTTGCTTTATTTACAAGGTGAATTATATGATTGAGATATTTGATATTATTGCTTATTTTCACAAATAATACTATACAACCAGTTGTATAGTATTATTGTACAACCATATACATTAATTCGAGCTTATGTGTAATTTTCCTGAGTTTTATAAGAGTTCATTTTTTTTATTCAAGTGTGTGATTCAAAAACTTTAAAGCATAGCTCAAATTCTCCTAAACAAAACTCGAAAACTTTAGTACACAGCTCGGATTCTGCATCATACAACTGTATACAACAGGTTGTATAATCTACTCATTGGCTTATTTTGTTTGTCAGTAGAATCTTGGTTAATAGGTGCCAGGCACAATCACTTGCTTTGCAAGTGACAACAAAGGCTGGGAGTGACTGTTTTCATCTTCCAACCGTCTATCTCCCATTCCTGACTGAGAATCATTAAATCCATTCAAACCTAATTCGGAAATTTCAAAACCAGTAAAAACCAACCCATGAAGAAACTCGAAAACAAAGGCTTCTGCTAAGCTAACCCTATAAGAAGAATGTGAAGTGCCATCTTCAGGCACGATACTAGCCCGAACCAATTTCATAGCTTCATATAGAACTTCACGGTCAAGCGTTCTTCCTTCTAGAAACCTCTCAACCTCCTTAGCCCTAATAGCATGCCTGGTTCCATATGAGCCGAAAGCCAACCGAATCTTGTTCATCAAGAACCCATCAGAAGATTTACATTCAGAAACTTCAGCAAAGAAAGAAGCATTCATATAAGGTAATGCATTACCCAAGGGACGTGGAGCAGCTCGATATGTTTCAAACATAACTTTAGATTGTACCCCTGAATTACTAGTCCTACAACTAGGAATTTTGATAGATAGTATTATATCTTGGGAACCTAAAGGAGGCCTTTCTAAGAATTCTTCCATAGTTACAATTTCCCTTTTAGAACTGCTTATTAACTCGAGAGTTACATCAACAGGGAGGAGAACAGTAGCAATGTCAGAAGGAAAGCCACATCTTTGTGCCATAGCTAGATTTCCACCAAGACTAGCTGAATTTCTGATGGATCTAGACGCAATTTTCTCGAAATGGTTGGCAATTTTACTTAAAACCAAATTATTTTGGCTACCTTCCTTCAGTTCTACAATGGCTTTCGAAATTGAAACAACTGAACCGAAAATGACACCAGTAGAGTCCTTCTTAACTATTGAGAGTTCATGAATGCTCTTCAGATCTATATATGTGTCATAGTCTGCTAGTTCCTTATAGTAACCTGAACCCGTATTACTGACGACTATTTTTACACGGTCAACTTCATTGGTCTTAAGTGACTGCAGAATGTTTTGGAGTTCCTTAATGGTAGAAGGGCTATACTAAGAAAATCTCCCTGAATCCAGAAGAAGATTAAACTTCAATTCATCCTTCAAAAACTTAGGAAATGTCGATTTCTGACAACTCGGATCATATAATGGCAGCTTTTTCACCTTAATGCCGTAACTGTCCTCTTTCTGCCAAAAGGAGTTTAATCCCAAATCCTCAATGTCCACATCATTTGCAAAGCTTTTACAGACATCTGTAATCGGTCTATAACCAGTACATCTACAGAGATTTCCTGCAATAGCCCTTTCAGCCTCAGAAATTGTAATCTTTGAAAACCCGGGAGTGGGATTAGGCCGATCACTCTTATCAGCATTAAGGATGGCAGAAAATAGAGAAACACACATTCCAGGGGTACAAAAGCCGCACTGAGAAGCGTGAAAACCTGCAATTCTTTGGTGTATTGCATGAAATCCATCTTTGCTATTCCTGAGGCCTTCAGTCGTAGTGATTGCGCAATTGTGTATGCGGCAAAGTAGTGTCAGGCATGAATTTATAGAGTAATCCTCCACCTGATCATGAATCGGATCATATTTGGATAGCGGCACAGCACAGCACATGCACCACAGCCACCTGCAATTTGTAAGAAACAGAATTAGCTATTAATTAGTTCTCTGCACCATCTTACTTAGTATTCACAGCTAATTAACACAAACTATTTTGTATAAAGCTAGTCATCCAAAGTAGTCAGCACATGTACTTACGAGTAATAATGGTAATAAACTGAAACACTGCCAAACTTAATACTAAACAAGTAAATTTCAGAATTATTAACCATATTTCCTACACTTAGGAAATATTTACTCAAATCTTTGTATATAGTTAATATAGCATATCAAATATCTTGTAATATAGTTCTTACCTTAATTTGCACACATTGTAACCTATATAAACCATGTATCATTAGCTTTGTTAATACAATTTCATAATTCCCATAAACTCCTAATCTTATATGGTATCAAAAGTCTTCAATCGATCCAACCCTAATCTGCGACCCAAACCTTCTTCCTTCAAACGTCGCACCACCTCCTCTCCTCTCTTCATTCCGTCGACCATCATGGCAGGTAATATCAACAACAACAACGACATTGTTGTACCCAATCCACATGAAACCACAAAACCATTGACATCGCTTAACCTCAATCATTGTGTTAAGCTTAACTCTCTTAACTATACCGCCTGGCGGTTCCAACTCACCAACATATTGTTCGGTTTCAGCCTCCTTGGCTTTGTAACCGGCACCGACCAACCACCAACCGAAATAGTCACCGATACTAACAAAGTGCAACAACCAAATCCGTCCTATTTGACATGGCTCAAACAGGATGGACTTATCCTCGGTGCCCTCATGGGTACCTTATCTGCGGCCTTACAACCATTAATTGTAAAAGCGAAAACCGCAAAGGAAGCATGGGATATCCTTGCTTCAACCTACGCCAACCCCTCTCGGGCTCATATCATGCAATTAAAAGAGCGCTTTGATTCCATCACCAAAACCACGGAACAAACCGTCTCAGACTACATGAACTCCATAAAAGTTTGTGTCAATCAATTAGCCCTTATGGGTAAAATTCTTGACCCAGAAGATATTATTGCTCAAGTCCTCAAAGGTCTTGATTATGAAACTTTCAAACCCGTTATTACAACCGTTCGTGCCCGCGATACACCTATAACCTTCGAGGCACTACACGAAAAGCTACTACAACATGAACTCCTTTTTAAACATGAAAACCCAACCACCCAAAATCACTTCTCACCCTCTGCCAATCCGGCCTATCGCCAGAACCATCACCAACGTGGCCACCCTCGTCCATCAACCACACCGAACTTCCACCAATCGGCCAACAACTATCACCAATCAGCCACTACCTATCACCAACCCACCTCTCAATATCCACAAAACAACCAGTCCGCTCCTCGCCCCTTCAAAGGTCGATGCCAATGGTGTCGCGAAGTGGGTCATGTCATCGCAAATTGTTCTCTTTTCCGGAAACTCTTTCCTCATATCACGTTTCCTGAACCCACATACCGTCAACCAAATGCTTCACCACAGGTCCCACCGCAAGCCTACGCTGCCAATTACGGTAACTCGTCATATGCACCAGTTGCTCCCAACAATCCGCCGTTCACTAACACTGCTCAAAACCCAAACTTCTTATTTGACAGTGGCGCATCGCATCATCTGACACATGATTTGGACACCCTTGCGTTTCACTCACCCTACGATGGTCTCGATGACCTCATAATAGGCGATGGCTCGGCTCTCCAAATCGCCAATACAGGTTCGTTTACGATGCACAATCTTCAATTTAAACATGTCCTTCACGTTCCAAAAATTTCACGTAACATAATTCCAATTCTAGGTTATGCTATGACAATAATGCATATGTTCTATTCACTGACAATTGTTTCTTTGTAAAGGATCGTCGAACCCAGAAAACCCTCCTACAGGGCCGAGCAACCAAGGGAGTGTATGAATGGCAACCACCACCCGTCGTCAATCAAGCCGCGCTTCATCCTAGAGGAACCACGCCTCCTTCGTGGAAAGGAACCACGCCTCTTTCGTGGCACCATAAGTTGGGTCATCCCACAAACGATGTAACCAAACTTATCAATAAAAATTTATCTTTTCGCATACCTAATTTTGATCACTGTGATTCCTGTTGTGTTTCGAAGAGCACAAAATTGCCCTTCTCTGTTTCTTCATTCACCTCGCACGCACCACTGGACTTGCTCTTTTATGATCTTTGGACTAGTCCGGTTCATTCTTACGACCACTATAAGTATTATGTAATTTTCGTCGACCACTATACTAAATATGTATGGCTATACCCTCTAAAACGAAAGTCCGAAACCACTACAATTTTTATGCAATTTAAAGCCTTAGTCGAAAAGTATTTCAATCGACCCATACGATGATTTTTTAGTGACAATGGTGGAGAGTACGTAAAACTAAACCAATCACTTCTCATCGATGGTATTTCGCATAGCACTAGTCCTCCACATACACTGGAACACAATGGCTACGCCGAGCGACGGCATAGGCACATCGTTGAAACCGGCCTTGCATTGTTGAATCACGCCGGCCTATCCACGTCCTATTGGCCTCTCGCCTTTTGTACCGCTACTTATTTAATTAATCGTCTTCCCACAAAAGGTTTGGGAGGAGACACCCCTTATTTTAAATTACATAATATACAACCGAATTATAATAAATTACACAATTTCGGGAGTTTATGCTACCCATGGCTCCGACCATATACGACACATAAACTAGACAACCGCTCCATCGCATGTATTTTTGTAGGTTACTCGATACACAAAGTGCTTATCACTGCTTAGACCCAAAGACCCATCGCATTTACACTTCTCGACATGTAAAATTTTGTGACGAAATTTACACATTTCGAGTCCTTGATTCGCAACCCGCTCCTTCTCCATCCACCACAACTGATGAATGGTGCACTCTCCACATTCCCCTCCTTTCTCCCTCGGCACCCACTGTCACTACAGTCCCGATTACACCCACCCACACGACACCCATTCTTCCTGTCAAACCACCAATTACTCAAGTTTACACTCGTCGCTCTCAAACCTCACCCACTAATCCAACCCACGAACAATGACCTTCTACCCCTCCTTCCTCTTCCGCTGCACCCATCCAACCCAACCCCAAGCCCCGTAAAGGTACACTGCCACAACCACCTAAAACCATTGTCACTCGTCTCGCCAATGGGATCCGAAAACCAAATCCGAATTATAGCAACCATCACGCTCAAGCTTCCTCAACCAACGACATACTGCCAAATACGGTCAAGCAGACTCTTGTTCTCCCTCAATGGCGTCATGTTATGCAAGCAGAATATGATGCACTTGAGCGAAATCAAACCTGGACTCTTGTTCCACGCACCCCCTCACAAAATGTTATAGGCTGCAAGTGGGTTTACCGAAACAAATTTAATCCCGATGGTACCCTTAAGCAACACAAAGCTCGTCTAGTTGTTAAGGGATTTCATCAACGACCTGGTATTGATTTTAATGAAACCTTTAGTCCCGTTATTAAACCAACTACAGTTCGTCTCATCCTCGCCTTAGCTGTCACTAACTCGTGGTCCCTTAGACAACTGGATGTTAATAACGCATTTCTTCAAGGAACACTCACCGATAATGTTTTTATGACACAACCTCCTAGTTTTGTAAATCAAACAAAAATAGATTACGTTTGCAAATTAAATAAAGCAATTTATGGCCTAAAACAAGCTCCACGCGCTTGGTACACCGAATTAACCTCCTACCTCCTATCTTACGGCTTTAAACAGTCTATATCCAACTCCTCCTTATTTATTTTACGCACCAACGATACCTTTATCTACATGCTTGTCTATGTTGATGACATTATCGTCACTGGACCACACCCTACTCAACTTCGTTCCTTTATTGATAAACTATCGCAACGGTTTTCCCTCAAAGACCTTGGACCGCTATCTTATTTTTTAGGCATTGAAGTCACTCACAACTCGCATGGTCTTCATCTAAATCAGTCAAAGTACATTTTTGACCTTCTAACCAAGTTCAAAATGATAGATGCCAAACCTAATACAACTCCAATAGCTACCTCACCCACCTTAACTCGTGAAGACCATCTACCTATCCAAGACCACTCTGATTATCGTGCTATTGTTGGTAGCCTCCAGTACCTCTCTCTTACCCGACCCGACATTGCATTTGCTATCAACCGTCTAGCTCAATTTTTGCATCATCCCACCGTCACTCACTGGACTGCCCTAAAACGTCTCCTGCGTTATCTGCAAGGAACTCAGACCATTGGCCTTCAACTGTACAAAACTTCCCCTCCTCGCCTTCATGCTTTTTGTGATGCAGACCATGCCGGTGACAAAGACACCTATGTTTCCACCACCGGTTATATCATCTATCTCGGACGGAATCCTATCTCCTGGTCATCTAAGAAGCAACGTGGCCTTACTCTCTCCACTACTGAAGCTGAATTTCGCGCCGTTGCATCCGTCACAACCGAGACACTTTGGCTCAGTAAACCTTCTCCACGAGCTCCGTATCTCCGTCACCAACCCTCCAACAATCTTCTGTGACAACATCTCAACTACTCTCTATGCCTGAAACCCGGTCTTTCATTCTCGCATGAAGCACATGGCTCTATCCTTTCACTTCGTCAAACAACAGCTGCTTCATGGTCACATTCGAATTCAACACGTTGCAAGCAAAGATCAGTTGGCAGATATTCTCACCAAACCACTTCACAAGACCCACTACCTTGACCTTCGCTCCAAGATTGGCCTTACCCCTCGGACGTCCATCTTGCGGGGGCGTATTAACCATATTTCCTACACTTAGGAAATATTTACTCAAATCTTTGTATATAGTTAATATAGCATATCAAATATCTTGTAATATAGTTCTTACCTTAATTTGCACACATTGTAACCTATATAAACCATGTATCATTAGCATTGTTAATACAATTTCATAATTCCCATAAACTCCTAATCTTATAAGAATGACTAATTTGGCCAATGATGGAAATATACTAACGGCTGAAGTGATCTCTAATATGGATATTCATCATTATCACGGTTTGCAGTCCGCACAGAACTACTGTATGTGTGTATATGGTCATCATAACAACAGCAATAAAGAACAGTATAGCAACGCCTAAAACCTCCGTCTATAAAAAAAAAAAGCAAATGGATCAGATGTTCTCAACCTTTCTCATGTTGAAAACCCGGATAGGCTAGTTCCATAGAGGACTCGGGATGAAACTTAGTCGAGAGTTGTGTCAACCAACTGCTCATTTCAGCTTGATTATATCATTCTATAAAGCCAAACTCACACAACTCTTCGTCTTAACAACTTTGAACATTCATTTTTTCGCTTTATACACGAGACATTCGGACATGGTTACATACTCTTTATAATCCAATCAAGCCAAAACATAGAATTTTTGCTAAATACAGCAATTACAACACTTGTACACTTGTAACCGAGTCCAAGCAACAAAGCTTAGACGAAAACTAATTAAACATTGTTCACAGAATCCGCAAATATTTGTGCTCGTGTTGGTCTAGGGTAAAACGGTTTTTACACTAAATTGGCGTAAAACCATCCATCAAAGTAATACGAGTAATATTGATAGATAAATCATCTCAACCAAAACCTTAAAGGTGATGGTTGATGTCCAACAATTATATTTATTTCCTATTAACTATAACCCTCACTGAATCATGGCTAGTTAATAAAAAAGAAGTTATGGGAGGTTGTTTAGGCTTATACAAAAATTCTTATTTCCCTTTGTCCCAACATTTATATACCTTTTTTTAATTTTTGATGAGGGGTATTTTAATCCGGTAAATTAAATGGGTTTGGTGCAGTGTAGTGGTTGTTCACTTCATTCCAAATTAGGGATCGATCTCTGCCCATGGAAATGGAACAAACTGTTTAGCCAACCGTTTACCTCTTCGTGAAAGCACCCGTGACGAGGGGATTATACACTGTTACCGACGGTGAACATACCGTTTACACCCAAAAAAAACATTACCACCACCAAAATCAATAACTAATGGATGAATGAAATTTTATCAAGTTTCCATGCAATAAAATGTCAAAACTCGAGTAAAACAATCTAACTAGTGACGGATCTAAGGAGGGCTAGCAAAAGTGACACGATTGACTTTCTAAAAATTAAAGTTAATGTTTTACTCCATCATCTCTAACATTTAATTTACCGCATACTTCAAATTTTGGTTATGTCACTTACTCCGTAATTATCTATTGTATGTCGTACCCAAACATAACAGTATAAGTATAAGTGTATAACACTAACCTTCTCCGCAACCAAGCTTGACACCTTTGAACCGGGTTCGAGTACGTAAAAACTCGAGCAAAGTAGTTGAAGGATGAACACTTGGTATTTCAAATCTTTCTCCATTAATCGCAAACACTAAATTACCTATCTTCTCCATTTTTTTAAGATTAAACTTTAGTCTTTAGGCCACTAAATTAAATAAAGATAAACCACCTTTTATTTAACTTTTCAAGTTGATCACTGTCTCATAGTTCATGCTCGTCAGCTCATGTAGTAATAAATTTCAGAAATAAAGGTCAAATGTCAAATGTCATTTTTTGTTGAGTGGGTAGGAAAATGGTCAAAATACCACCCCAGATTTTATTCCTTTTTGACTAAACACTAGATTTTGAGTTCTTAATTGAAAAGTGCACTTTAGAGGAATGATTTGTACAATTGTCCTAGAAAATTAGGTTGTCTCATCCATTTTTATTGGGAGGAGAGTGAAAGGCAATGACTTTTAACCCAGCTCCAAGAAAAAAAAAAAAAAAAATGCATGGAAACTTGATAAAATTTCATTATTGCATGGAAACTTGAATAAAATTGATAAAATTTTGTCTCATCCGTTTCATTATAGATGGATATTATTTGTCTAAAATTGTAGACCGATAATTGCTCTCTCACAAAATGCAAATAGTAGGCTTCTCATAAGCATCCGCGCAAATGGATTGTTCGGTTTAAGTGACTCAAGTGCACCGTATAATTTATTTTAGGACGGGTCATTTTTTTTATTCGGGTGAATTTCGAATGTGTAGTTGTCGAGTCATTTGAGGTTCAGGTTACTCTAGGCGTCGGCGGGTGGGGTAGACTCTGATCGGGTCATTTTCAGATATGGGTCACTTTAGATTTGATTCATTTTGGTTAGTAACTTTAATTAGGATTTCAAATTAGGATTCAGGTGAATTTCGAATGACAAGTACAATTAGACCTGGTAATTGTGGTAAACGGTCTAATTGATTTCGTTTCGGATAAGATTAAATCGATTTAATTAAAAAGCGTTGATATTAGTTTTGGTGTCAGTTCGATTTCGATTGAGTTCATTTTGTTTAGTAACTTTAATCGATTTGTAATATTTCGTGTGAGGTATGGTTCGGGATGAGTCAATATCAGATTAATTGAATTTCGAGTCCTAATTTACTTTAAAGGAGCGTAAAACAAAAGTAGCTTAAATATAACTCAGATTTTCATTTTGAATGTAATAATTCATCATATCATATCATTAATGACTTGCCTGAAATCCATAGAATATTCGGGATAAATACCCAATTTTAATTGGGAGACAAGTACTAGGGAATTAATTACTTGTGTAACGACCGACTTGATTATAAATTTAACCTATAAGGGTAATGATTTATGATTACTTTCATCTTGTCCTCCATAATGTTCCCCCCAACTGGCGTATGAAAATTTCGAAGTTGTAGTTAAAATTTTACAAACTTTTTTAAGGTTACCTTATACTATTACCCATTCTCCCCCGCAAAAATATTTCACCCCTGTCGACTTTAAATCCTGGATCCGCCACTGATTAGCAAGTGAATTCTTCAAGTATGCTTCAACAATATTCAATCCACAAAGCTCCTTTACAACCGGCATGGTTGCCGGAACACTCAACTGAAACAAAGACTCGTCGCCGTCTAAGTCACCCCAAGAAGCGAGCTGCTTCCTAGCGTCTTTGACTGCTGCCCTTACTGCACAATGTACTGATGCTGCTAACAGCAGTGGTGGCTCTCCGGATGCTACAAAACAACAAAACAGATAGTGAGTCAGTCTCATGAATGTCGTAATAAAGTAATAATCTGATCGCTGACCATCAGATACTCGAGGTCGGGCAGCAAGATCTTATACAAGACTTACAGTTACTGTATAAAGAACATCACAGATATACCTTTGGATGAGAGAATCCGCTTCTGGTGGTGCCCGCTGTTCATCACCTCGACATTAAATTGTTTAGGTATAGTATCGACTGTTGGGATTTTGTATGTCCATGTGCTATCAGAAGTTACTAGTCCTTCAGGATTACTTAGATACTCTTCCATCAAGAAAAACCCGATTCCTTGCACAAATGAACCTTCTATCTGTACAAATTAAATGCTAATTACATGTTAAATCTTCTTACAGGTATGTATAGCCGTGAAGGCTTTTTGTAAATTTGCAGCCAAAACCAACCTGTCCGAGATCAACAGCAGGATTCAGACTCTGTCCACAGTCGTAAATGATGTCAGACCGTAAGATACTGGTTTCTCCTGTAAAAAGATTTATCTCTACCTGCGAAAGATAAAAAAAACTGTAGATAAGAAGGTGTGAATAAGGAAAGGGCCAAGCACAACTGCAGCAGGAAGTTTACCACTTTACCTCACTGACAGCAGCTCCATAGTTTAAATATTTATTGGAAGTAACCTCAGGCACAAAGTATGTACTTGCAGACAAACTCACTGAATGCATGGCCGCCTGCAATGAAAAACTAACATCATAAGACTTGATTCAGCCATCTCCTTTCCAATTTACCTAGACTCGGTCTAAAGTATCTGACATGTGTGTGGTCAAATGTCGGACAAGACTATGAAATGAAAACAGTCGTAATTTATCTTGACAATATCTGAATGAACAAGTAGTTACCGCTATCAATGTTTCCCAATTGACAGTGTCCATTTGTCCCTGCAGTCTCTCTTTGACAGCAGATAATCTTTCAACCAATAAACCACAACAAATCCTAACAGCTTCACAGCTAGACTCTGAAGTAGTACTTCCGGATGTTAACCCTCCTTGAATCATGCTTAATGTATCTGCTTGTATAACGCGTACCTTACCTAACAAGGTATCGGACCCTGCGCACTGTATCAAGCCAAGACCAAATGCAGTCACTTGCTGAACCTTTGTCCATAGACCTTGTCCAAGCTCAATTCCTCCAACTTCAACCACAATCGAACCATCAGGGAGAATGCTAACTTTGCCAGGTGTTGCCATCAGCGTAACTTCCTGAAAAATGGGTATTCTTGAAATTCCTCTTTTACTCCATTTGTGAGTGCGGTTAAAATTTTCTACCATCTCCCTTCTTAAGTAAAAATTCGAAGAGGAAGCTAGCTTATCCCAAATTAAGGGTAATGTATACTCTACTGCATCTCCATAACTATTCTCATAAAACAAGCTTAAGCTTTCGTAAGTGTGCAGGTTCCTGATTCTGACAACATCAACATCCATGGAAAGGGCTGACGCGACATTTTCTATTATAGCTTCAGCGATAAATGACCCTTGAATATCACCAGGAGCTCTCATGGAAGTTTTGCTTGGATGGTTGGTTTTGCATAGTTTGATATCAAATGATAAAGCACCCCAGTCATACTTCTTCAATCCGCCTATGAAGCAAAGCGGTATAATAGCGCTAACATCTGGAGCTATTCCTGCATTAATCAGTAAATCAAGATGCAAGGCTGTGATCTTCCCATCTGCTTTAAATCCAACACTGTAAGTGATTTTCATTGGATGTCTTCCTCCTGCCCTTATCATATCAGTTTTGCGGTTGAGATACGTCCTAACTGGACGACCAAGCTTGTGTGCAGCCAGTGCACAAGCTGTCGTAACCTGCAAGTTACGAAATTGTTTTGAGAATTATATTTCACGAATTAATTATCGAGGTAGAGGCAAAAAGCTTACAGGAAAAGCTTTATAAGCCTTCCCACCAAATCCACCTCCAACTCTTCTGGTAATGACGCGAACATTGTGTTCAGGGATTCCAAGACATCCGGCAATGGTAGTATGTAAAAATTGTGGAGCCTGAACAGAACTATAAACCACCAGACAATTATCTTCATCTGGAACAGCAAGAGCAGTTTGTGTCTCCATATAAAAGAAGTATTGTGATGGAAGTCGGATCTAAAAAATATTACGAACAGGAAGTCATTAAGAACTCGATATAGCACCTTCATTCCGTCACCCACAGACAAGAAATGAAAGACATGTAAATTAATTACAGGTAAAATAAAGCGGTCTCATCATAGACCGGTTGAGAATTTTAGACAGCGTAATTCATTAAAATTATTTGTACCTCAGTCAAGAGAATTTTTTGCTCAGCTTTTGTCATACCCTCAGAAAAGTTACCAACTGGTTTCGGGCAAATAAAAGGTGGGATGTCGAAAAAGCTAGATCTCTCGACAGCATCTTCAACAGTTAAAATGGGAGGATCCAAATTTTCTGTGTCATACTCGACTACTGCAGTTTCTGCTGCAATATCTGCATGTTTCTGTGAATCTGCGACCTGATATCAAGATAAAGAAAAAACAGGCTTTAATTAGACCATCAGTCTTGTATGAGACGGTCTCACATAAGTATATGGGTTAGTGAGTTTACATGTGAGACTGTCTTGTATACGTTTTGTGTTAAAAAGGAAACACAGCAGAGTATAACAGGAAGAACGACTTACAACTAGTGCGACAAGTTCACCAGCACACCTAGTGAGTTCATCAGCAAATAATGACTCGTTTCCAAGAGGTGATTTGTTTCCTAGATTCTCCCCTCCTTCAGGGATATCTTTATAAGTAATAACTGCGAGAACTCCGTCTGGAAGTGAATTAGATTGGAATTGCACACTCTTTACCCTTGCCAATGGCTTCGTGCTGTACACGAATGCTCCATAGAGACAGTCATTTGGAGAAGGAATATCATCTACATAGATGGCCTCACCTGCAGAAGATTAAACATTTTGACGCGGTTCATTTTTGGACCGGGTGGTTTCAGGTCAAGAAATCAGGTCTAATTTTGGTCTCAGATTGGGTCATTCATAATAGTTAGAGAAACAATTAACGCGTAAAGCATACCAGATGCTTGTAGTGCAGCTCCTGTTTTTGAAACAGGTTCCCCCACAGGACGATAATCGGTGCCAGGTACAATCACTTGCTTTGCAAGTGACATCAAAGGCTGGGAGTGACTGTTTTCATCCTCCAACAGTCCATCTCCAATTCCCGACTGAGAATCATTCATTCCATTCAAACCCAATTCGGAAATTTCAAAACCAGTATCAACCAGCCCATGAAGAAACTCGAAAACAAAGGCCTCTGCTAAGCTAACCCTATAAGATGAATGTGAAGTTCCATCTTCAGGCACGATACTAGCCCGAACCAACTTCATAGCTTCATATAGAACTTCACGGTCAAGCGTTTTTCCTTCTAGAAACTTCTCAACTTCTTTAGCCCTAATAGCATGCCTGGTTCCATAAGATCCAAAAGCCAACTGAATCTTGTTCATCATGAACCCATCAGAAGATTCACATTCAGAAACTTCAGCCAAGAAAGAAGCATTCAAATAAGGTAATGCATTACCCAAAGGACGGGGAGCAGCTCGATATGTTTCAAACATAACTTTAGACTGTAGCCCTGAATAAGTAGCCCTACATATCGGAATCTTGATATTTAATATTATATCTCGGTAATCTAAAGGAGGCCTTCCTAAGAATTCTTCCATAGTTATGGTTTCCCTTTTAGAACTGCTTATTATGTCGAGAGTTGTATCAACAGAAAGGAGAACAGTAGCAATATCAGAAGGGAAGCCGCATCTTTGCGCCATAGCTAGATTTCCACCAAGGCTAGCTGAATTTCTGATGGATCTAGAAGCAATTTTCTCGAAATGGTTGGCAATTTTACTTAAAACCAAATTATTTTGGCTACCTTCCTTCAGTTCTATAATGGCTTTCGAGATTGAAACCACTGACCCGAATATGACACCGGTAGAATCCTTCTTAATTATTGAGAGCTCATGAATGCTCTTCAGATCTATATATATGTCATAGTCTGCCAGTTCCTTATAGTAACCTGATCCCGTATTGCTAACGACTATTTTCACACGGTCCACTTCATGGCTCTTAAGTGACTGCAGAATGCTTTGGAGTTCCTCAATGGTAGAAGGGTTATACCAAGAAAATCTCCCTGAATTCAGCAGAAGATTAAACTTCAATTCATCCTTCAGAAACTTAGGAAATGTCGATTTCTGACAATTTGGATCATATAATGGCAGCTTTTTCACCTTAACGTCGTAACTGTCTTCTTTCTGCCAAAAGGAGTTTAATCCCAGATCCTCAATGTCCACATCATTTGCAAAGCTTTTACAGACATCTGTAATCGGTCTATAACCAGTACATCTACAGAGATTTCCTGCAATAGCCGTTTCAGCTTCAGAAACTGTAATCTTTGAAAACCCGGGAGTGGGATTAGGCCGATCACTCTTATCAGCATTAAGGATGGCAGAAAATAGAGAAACACACATTCCAGGGGTACAAAAGCCGCACTGAGAGGCGTGAAAACCTGCAAGTCTTTGGTGTATTGCATGAAATCCATCTTTGCTATTCCCGAGGCCTTCAGTTGTAGTGATTGCGCAATTGTGTATGCTGCAAAGTAGTGTCAGGCATGAATTTATAGAGTAATCCTCCACCTGATCATGAATCGGATCATATTTGGATAGCAGCACAGCACATGCACCACAGCCACCTGCATATTGTAAGAAACAGAATTAGGTATTAATTAGTTCTCTGCACCACAGCCACCTGCATCTTACTTAGTATTTACAGCTAATTAACACACACTATTTTGCATAAACCGAAACAACTGCCAAACTTAAATACAAGTAAATTTCAGAATGACTAATTTGGCCAATGACGGAAATAATATACTAACGGCTGAAGTGATCTCTAATTCATTGTCTTGTACAAAAATCCATAATATGGATATTCATCATTATCACGGTTTGCAGGCCGCGCAGAACTACTGTATGTGTATATGGTCATCATAACAACAGCAATAAAGAACAGTATAGCAACGCCTAAAACCTCCGTCTATAAAAAAGTAAATGGATCAGATGTTCTCAACCTTTCTCATGTTGAAAACCCGGATAGGCTAGTTCCATGACTCGGGATGAAACTTAGTCGAGAGTTGTGTCAACCAACTGCTCATTTCAGCTTGATTATATCATTCTATAAAGCCAAACTCACACAACTCTTCGTCTTAACAGCTTAGAACATTCATTTTTTTCGCTTTATACACGAGACATTCGGACATGGTTACATACTCTTTATAATCCAATCAAGCCAAAACATAGAATATTTGCTAAATACAGCAATTACAACACTTGTACACTTGTAACCGAGTCCAAGCAAAAAAGTTTAGACGAAAACTAATTAAACATTGTTCACAGAATCCGCAAATATTTGTGCTCGTCTTGGTCTAGGGTAAAACGGTTTTTACACTAAATTGGCGTAAAACCATCCATCAAAGACATAATATCGATAGATGAATCATGTCAACCAAAATCTTAAGGTGATGGTTGAGGTCCAACAATTATATTTATTTCCTATTAACTAGAACCCTCACTAAATCATAGCTAGTTAATAAACGTAGTTGCTAAATCTCGCAGACAAAATTACTTTATCCCACACATTTTGCCCCTAAATTCCATAACTACCCTTCATCTTAAAAAAAAAAAAAAAAAAAAAAAAAAAAGAATTGAATAGAGTTATCTCCATTCTCTCTCTCTCAAAATCTAACCATTTCGGCAATAGCTCAACAATTATGGATCATAATTTGTAGAGATCACCGGTAATTTCTCCGTTTCATCAACAATTTTATTAATAAACCTATCTTTTAATCGATCTAATTAATGTTCTATTTTAGAAAAAAAAGGGATTTTTTTTTTACAATTAGGGTTTGAATTGATGATGGATTACAATTTACAAACCAAATTAATTACGAACAATTAGAACATGAATAATTGTTTGTTTAACAACTTTGAGTGAACAAATCAAGTGCTAGAGAAAGTGGAAAACATGTTTGACAATTCTGCAAAACCATGATGTGATAGGCCTTGTTCTTTTGGACTTAAGTTCATTTCATTTCAAATTAGTTTATTTCAACATTAATATTATTATTCTTATTTTATATTCTTATTGTTATCATTATTATTATATTAATTTATTTACTATTGTTATTATTATATTAAAATTTATTTTTAATATTTATTATATTACTATTATAGTTATTATTATTATTTATTTATTATATTTATTTATTATTATATTATTATGATTCATGGAAATAATAGTGTATTAATATTTATTATTATTATTAATATATTCATTTATATTAATATTATTAATAACATATTTATTATTATTATTATTATATTAATAAATTATTATATTAATAAATTATTTTATTATTATTATTATTTATAATATTTATATTATACTTATCATAATTATTTTTTAGTTATTATTAATATATTATATTATTTAATATATTATAATATTATTAATAATATTATTATTTATATTACTAATATATTATTATTATTATATTACTATATTTATTATTATATTACTATTTTATTTTTTATATTACTTATTAGATTATATTAATATATTATTAATAATAATACTGAATAATATTATTATAATTGGTATTATTATTATTATTATCTTTTTATTTTTATTTCAGTTCAGATCAGTTCAGTTCAGTTCAGTTCAGCTCTATAAAGTTCAGTTCAGTTCAGTTCAGTTCAGCTCCATTAAGTTCAGTTCAGTTCAGTTCAGTTCAGACAATTTCAGTCCAAAAGAACAGGACCATAGTTTACAATTGTAAAATCAGACCACGAACGGAAATAGCGAGAAATTATCTTTGCCAGAGATATGATACCCACGAACGGTCATCAACCACATCGCCATCAACCTTCCGTCGCCGAAGTCGGTTCAGTTTCCAGGTGGGGCTTGGTGGTCCGTCGATTTGGGAATTTTTGTATTTTTTAATTCGGTTTTTGATTTGTCCCTCTCTTGGTGGGCCTGAGAAATGGGAGGGTATATTCGGAATAAGGCGGCAAAATGTGCGGGATTTGGTAAAATTGTGTGCGGGATTTAGCATGTAGAGCATGGGAGGATGTTTAGGCTTTGCTCTTTCACATACGGATTTTACTCTTTCACATACGTTTTTTTCATAAAGTTTCCATACTCTACCCTTTTCCTAAATCTAAACAAATTAGGTTTTTTATATACCATTTTCCTTAAAATTAAAACTTAATTCTTCTAAAACTTGAACAATGGATTACAATTCTCCAAATTCTTCAATTAATGAAGTAATACTAATTTATTTAGCAATTATTAAAAACTTGTTTATTAATTATTTTGTCCTAAAATTAATCACACTAAAAGTTCTGAAAATTTTAGATTATCGAATGAAAATGCTACAGTACGTTCCTATTCTTTGATGTTTGTACTCTCTCTATGTCAAACAGCAACCGAGATGTACAGCCGGTCATTCAAAAGGATAAATGACATGCATGTATTGACATATTAGTTTTTATGGAATCAAATTGGTCATAACAGCTTTCGAGCTCTACTAATCTTTGATGAAGACATACTTGTGGACTTGTTGGTGGTGCTTTCTTCTGTCTGGCTTTTATAATTGTCTGAAATCACAGGCTTGGGGTCGGCAGATGTGAGGTCGGCCGGAGTGACGGGTTTCCGGCAAGGTGATGGTTAATGGAGGTGTGTGGTGGTTAATGGAGATGGGTGGTGGTGATTTAATGGTGAAGGGGGATTATGGAAGGGAGAAAAAAATTGATTGGGTAAAGGAATGAAGAAATGAGAAGGGTAATATTGTAAACTACGTATGTGAAAAAGCAATACCGATCTTATTTCCCTTTATCCCGATCATTTATTTACCTTTTTAATTCTTGGTGAGGGGTATTTTAATCCGGTAAACTAAATGGGTTTGGTGTAGTGGTTGCTCACTTCATTCCAGATCAGGGGATCGATCCCTGCCCATGAGAATGGAGCAAACTCTTTAGCCAACCATTTACGTCTTCGTGAGAGCACCCGTAACGAGAGGATTATACACTGTTGTCGACGGTGAACATCCCCGTTTACACCCAAAAAAAACATTATCACCACCAAAATCAATAACTAATGGATGAATGAAATTTTATCAAGTTTCCATGCAATAAAATGTCAAAGCTCAACTAAAACAATCTAACTATGTACATCAATAACATTGGTAAATTGGGTGTTATGAATATAAAAGTAATATTCTCACCTTTTTGCTAATATTCCACCTCAATAACATTCACTTTTAATTTTTCCACTCTAGTAACAATTTTCTCGTGACACTCAATTTTTATTATTTAATATAGATTCCTTAATACATTACCCTATAATCAAGTGACATGTGGTGAGAAGAGAGGTAACATAGTGTTGCAACATCATGTTGCAGAATAACCCAATGTTGTGATTTTTTTCCATCAAGCATTATTTTATTATTACTTTTTGATGATTTTTTTTTTGTCTTCTTATGATAAATGTTATTGATAAACATAGTCTAAGGGTAAGATTATTGGTAGTCTTAAGACAAGACTTTGTTAAGTCTTGAGACAAGACTCACTCAAGACTACCAATAATTTATCCTAGCCTTGACAAAGTCTTAAGTTGAGTCTTGGAAATCCAAGACTCAACTTAAACTTTGGGTGAATCTTGACCCCACCTTGAAGAGAAATTATGCAATGAGAGGACAACATGTGTCATTTCTTTTTGTAAAAAAAAAGTGGAGTGGAAAAGTAAAGCTTGAGGTGAGTCTGACAGATAATGGATAAAGTCTGAGGTGAGTCGAGTCTGAACAAGAAAGAAATAATATAAAAGTTAGTGAAAAGCTGATATGACAGAGAGAATCTAAGTGATAATCTTACCCTAACTAGTGACGGATCTAAGGAGGGCTAGCAAAAGTGCCACGGTTGACTTTCTAAAAACCAAAGTTAATGTTACACCATCATCTCTAACATTTAATTTATGGCATACTTTAAATTTTGGTTCTGCCACTCAGCTATCCATGGTATGTCGCACCCAAACATAACATAACAGTAAAAGTATAACACTAACTGTTTTGGTAAAAATTTACCGATTATGAATTAATTATGTGAGTGATAGTGATTAATCTAATGCCAATTATGGTTTAAATGCAACGATAGGAATAACGAAATAAAGACGAGTGAAAAGAATGACACGAAAGATTTTTGGTGACGCGGAAAACCCGGTGTGGGAACAACCGCGGGGGGAGTCGGAATCCCGCCAAATTTGCACTATAATCGAAGATAAATTCGTAAGTAAGGAAATACAAGGTTAATTTTTTCTAGAGAATTATGGCCAAGTGTAGACGGGATTTTGAGAAGTGAAGCTTTGCTTGTGATAATTTTTTCATGCCTTTGTGTGGTGCCCATTCTCTGGTTTATATAGCTGCGCACCTCAGAAACCTCCATCCTATTTATGCTCCTATATCCTTGGTCAACCCATGAGAATAGGGAGTTGTTAATTGACTTGGTAGGTGCCCCCTTATTGCACGTGGGGTTTTCCACTTATCAATTTGTGTTTGTTTGCTTTTCAATCCCATGGCCCTCATCATGCCACCTCATTAATTCCTTTATCTTTCCTTCAACCAATGGGAAGGTGCCACGTCATCAATCCTCTTACTTTTGTCTTGTCCATTCGTGTGTTGCCACGTCGCCTTTGATAAAAAGTGTATTTTTTATCCCTAACAATTGCCCCCAATTTTCCTTCTCAGCATCAAGATGAGGAGGGAAATTAGTCTTTCTGGTTCTGGACGCTATGTCGTATGATATGTAGCTCTACTTCTTCTTTATTTGCAGTACTGCTGCTGCTGTTTGACTTGTTGTACTGTTGCTGCTGTTTTTTGACTTCTCACCTTCTTCCAGGATCTGCTAAGCCTAAGGCTACACTTACAACCATGCCCCCAATCTGTGGGTCTGCTCCACCATTTGGGTGTGTTTCTGCTTCTGGAAATGCTTCTGTTTCTGGATATACTCTGGCATCTTGTTCTCCTGCTGCTGAGTTTCCCTGGAGCTTTTGACAAGTTCAGATTCTCGAGAGATTTAAGTTTCTATGATGTTGAGGGTCGCACTTTTGATGCTGAGATTCGAACCCTCACAGGCTCTGGATACTGAAGCTTCTCTAGCCTTCAAGGTGCAGGTGATGGAATCTGGAAGCAGAAGAAGGAAAGATGGCTGCAGAATTTCCTGTGGGTCTGAACCTGGACGTGTTATCTGGTCTGAAGGGGGAAGGTGCTCCTGTTGACGCGCCAGATGCCGAGGAAGAAGTTACTTCTGCTGCTCCTGGTATTCGAACTACTACCTCTGAGTTTGTTCCTGTTTCTTGGTCTAACTCTGCATCTGGATCCCACGCTGCTGGTGAATGATGGATCCAGCTCATGGATGCTAGGTCCAGCTTATCCTCCTTACTCTACTGTTCTGCGTCTGGTCGGCATATGTGCTTCTGGTGCTGAGAACCTCTGTCAAAACTTGCTTACGCAGTTTATATGCAGCTGGTACCTGAGAAATGTTAGTAATGCAACCTAGGTGTATGCGATGACCTTCTAATGCATGATCTAGCGATCTAACCAATGTAGACACGTTATGAACTTATATGTCGGGAATGCAATGTTTATCAATGTGTCGTGAGAATGATCACGTTTGAGTATGCGTTGCGAGTGTCGCGGGTGTTCTATCGTTTGCTTTGTATCTTGCCGTTTTCTGGCATACTTTTGATTTGTGCATGCACGTTTTACGCTGTATGTTTGGCCATCGCTGTTTGGACGCTGGCTAAGGGGTCTAGTATGCCCACTCGTTCAGAGGAGCCAGGCTTGCGTGGGTGCTAATGCATCGCGGCCCAATCATCACTTGATCATCATAAGTGGTTAAAATCATCTATTTTGCTCTTTTCTTTATTAGGTGAATCTGAGACTTTGTTTTGTGAATCTCAGACCTTGTTCAGTGAATCGTAGAGCTTGTTTTGTGAAACTTGGTCATCATAAGTGGTTAAAATCACGTTTTTTGCTCTTTCCTTATTTGGTGATTCTCGGACTTTGTTTTGTGAATCTCAGACCGTGTTCACTGAATCTTAGAGGTTGTTTTGTGAAACTTGGTCATCATAAGTGGTTAAAATCACGTTTTTGCTCTTTTCCTTATTTGGTGAATCTCATACCTTATTTTGTGAATCTCATATCTTATTCAGTAAATCTTAAGACTTGTTTTGTGAAACTTGATCATCACCTCAATGTTATTGTATTTAAGTTTAATACACTAGATTCTTAAATTAAAACAAGCAGCTGAAAATGAAACAGCAAGAATGTTGTTATAAGTAACCCAAATAAGTTATCATTCCCAATGGAATATGACTTGCACAAATACTACAGTACCTCCAGGTAACTAATTATAGTTCTACTACTGCTTCTACGACATAAAAAAGGATCCGAAAGCGTGCTCAACAAAATAAATTTCATACAACCCAAGAATAGAAAACATAAATATTACTGATATACATATAATTCTTTGGGATCTGAACTAATGAATGCTTTGATGTGCACTAGGAGCTGGAAACTTGGGTACAATAAGCATTGACAAGGTATATACCATTCCTAAATCAGCAAAGTTCTTAACAGAATTATATGTATATCAGTAATATTTATTTTGTAAATCTCATACCTCAATGTTATTGTATTTAAGTTTAATACACTAGATTCTTAAATTAACTAGGCTATATGAGATTCGAACTCATACCTTTGTGCAAGATTTGCACATTGCTCTCGCATTTGAGCTAATAGCCTTTAAGATATACGAGTACATAACAAAGATTAAATAAGGGGAACCAGGTTTAGGGTTCACATAATATACTCCAAGCTTCACAAAATCAAGTCGAGGTTTCACAAAATTAGGTTTATGTTTGAACCTTATTTTGTGAATCTTGGAGCTAATATTGTGAATCTTGCAGCTAATCTTGTGAATCCTGGACCTAATTTTGTGAACCCTGGACATAATACTGTGAATCTTGGACTTGATTTTGTGACTTGGGGTTAATCTTGTGAATGCTGGACTTGATTTTGTGAATCTAAGACCTAACTTTATGAAAACTGGGTCTTTATTTTGTGAATTTAGGATATGATTTTGTGAATCTCATTCAAAATCAGTGTTAAAGAATAGCCACATCAACCACACTCATTTTTCACCATCATCGAAATGTAAGGACTAGGTGAAGATCAAACCAAGGATTACCTCTTGTGCCTCCATAGTGAGGTTGAGTGTCCCAAAATTGTCAGCAAAATGAGCTCAAGGCCAACTCATCCAGATCAAGGAGACATATATGTGCCTAATCGCCTCGTTCAATAAACAAGATTGTTAAGACGGTACTGATACACCAGAAACTCCAGTTTAATGGAACTCAATCTACACTGAGAAATTCCCAGGAGCTTTCATCACAATCGGTTTGCACCACTATGATTAATTGCAACAGTGAATCAACCAAGGGCAAGGGAGAAGATTCAATCAAAATGATCACTGTTTAGAGATAACGAAATCGCAGCATATCTAGAAGACCAGAACTGGCAAACGAAACATTCCAATCGGGTTATCACATGTTCGAGTCATTTCCAGTGAGGTGCTCTTGGATCATTTCAGGTACGAATCAATTTGGGTTTGGACAGTTTTTGGCAGTTTTTGCAGGTTCATCTTGTCATTTTCTGGTCGTTCTAGGTCATGGCTATTAATTTTAGTAGGCTTGGTTACAGTCTGATTGTCTGGTCTAATTGTATCCCTTGGCCCACACAGGGACTGAGTATATCAAGGTCCCCAGACCGAATGAGATTCCAATTGTCATGGATGCATATGCATATGCTCTCCACGGATGACTGCTCTTTCTCAGTGCATTAAACTCTGCCATTAAAGTTGATACAGTGCTCAAACAGCCCATGAGACCGAACAGGATGCCTGTGGCATTAAGAACACCAATATCAGCCCATGAGTATATCAAGGTTCCCAGACCGAATGAGTTTTTGCACGATGATCCCTGATACTTAAGAACACCAATATCAATCCAATACCAGTAAACACAAACTGCGCAACTCTCGCCATCTTGAGCATTACGAGTATTCTTCAAGCTTAACCGTCTCACAGCTCAAACATACACTCATTTCTTAAAATATAAACTCAAGATCTCATCAAATTCCACTACAACTCTCTATAACCAGCTCATGCAATCACAGCTCACTATCATTACCGCCATAACTTGCTTAATTCCTCTGGATCACTACCTTCAAGTCCGCTAGTCCACTAAACCACACAACAATCATTCGCATAATCACTCGCATTACACACAAAACCGAATTCCAAACCTAGATCATTCCGATATTACACAACAACTCAAATAAACACACAATTCACAAAGATAACACAAAGAATTAACAAGAACTACAGCTTAAAATATCAATCTAATACCAGAATCATGATCGCATCATGATCGCATTAGACAGGTGTAAGAAAATACAACGCCGGACAAAGAATGCTTACATCTGAACATTAGTGGATCGAAATTACCTAACTTTCGGACGATAATGGAGATCGAAAAGCTCAGTGGTCATGGTTGACGGAAGCTCGGTGAGAAATGGCGGCGAAATCTGGGCTGAAGAGAGGGAAATTGAACGGAGTAAACGCGATCAGTAAATGAATAAGGGGAAATCAACAGTTTGTTGGGTTATATAAAGGGACACGTGTCAACATCTGAGGCACTTGTAGTTGTTTAATCCAATGGTTTAGAAGGTGTCCAGCCGCCTCACCCTAAGAAGGTATCCACAAGTATTCACATACCAAACATGCGGCCCAATCATCACTTGATCATCATAAGGAAAGTGCATTTTCTTGCTTATGTGAATACTTGTGGATACCTCATTTCTGCACCTCCGGCCAGCCACCCAGTGATGATTGGGCCGCATGTTTGGTATGCGGAACAATTTATGACAGTCCGTAAGTTTATCATCAAGTGATAGCTCAAATACTTGTGTCTATCCCTTGGTCGTCATCTTCGCGCCAATACGGTCATTTTGACAGTAATTAGAGTTCATTTGGAGTCCGGGTCAAAAACCGCTTCATTTTCTAAGAAACTGTTTAAAATGCCGAGTCGGAACGTCCTAGAATATTCCGGATAATTATTCCATAAATTAATTTTATATCTTTTGGTAAAATATATCCCGAAAATCTTATTTTAAAGAATAAGGAAGTAGAAATCCACCGCAATTCCATAAAAGAAACGCGGAATTCTTTCTTCGACAGGAGGAAACCTCTGGGGAAAGGACGCAGCACATGCTGCGGCTCTTCGAATGATCGCAGTAGCTGCTGCGCCATTTCGAAGGATTGCAGCAGCTGATGCGCCTCTTCCCTAGTTCTTTTCTGCCGGTTTTCATATTTTTCCGTGATTTGTTTCCAAAGTTTGAGTCATTCCATAACTCTCCACATTCTTTAGTATAAATAGGGACTTTCGTTCCACATATTTTTCACGCGAGTGTCCGCCCTTCTCTTCTCCCTTTGCATTCTAAGACTGTGCTCTAAGCATTCGACGCCTACGTGCTTGATCAATCGACCACGTAAGCTCAGATCATTCTGAGTTCCAGTCACGTTACATGACCGACCAATTTGACCACTACACATCAATCAATTTAATCTAAATCTTCTAACAAGGACACTTTCTACATACATTTGAGTTGAGCAATAACTATACGTTAACTTAGTTAATCTTGTTTCGTCAAACATGTAAGTCTGAGGGTGTAAATCTCATCTTTTTATTGTATTTTTATTGTACCAATTATTGTAAGATTTATGTCAAAAATACGCTTAAAACCGATTTCTAAAACCCTGTTATTAAACTGTTTTTGCAGATTAGCAGCAAACCGACCTAGAGAAGAAATGCAGCAACTGCTAAGCCTCTTCGAAGAGTCGCAGCATCTGCTGCGCCTCTTTCAGAGGCTGCCACAGTTCCTGCTTTTCTTCTTCGTCCTCGGTTCTCTGCTATTTCGTCCCTTTTATTTCATTTTCTTATTTTCTCTCCATTTTCTTCATACTTAATAATCTTTTAGCATATTCTTAATAAATATCATGTTTTATTTACGGTTTAAATCCCTTATAATCGATATTTGCGGGTTTTCACCATTAAATCAAACCCGGATTTTGGAGACTCGATTCGTCCATATCAAGTTTCTGAGATTCGCCTTTGTACATATTTTTACTGTTTATTTCCAGTTTGTCTAGTTCTTTCAACTCGTTTCCGTCTTCATAATTTAACCTAGTTTGACATAATTAGTCATAATTCGTTTTGATCCATTTTAATTCATTTCATCGCTTTTATGACGATTTTATATGTTAATAATACGCTAAATCACTTTCATCCGAGTCAATATCGATAATCAATCATTAAATACACCAACGAACATTAACAAAACCGCAGTTCTGACTTCACAGCCAAAACTCACCTCAGGAACGGACGAGGGACGCAGCAATGCTGCGCCTGTTCCGGGGTGATTTCTGTCTCTGAATTTCCGTTCTTGCTTTGACCTAATCCCTTAATTACGTAATTAATCGATTATTAATCGTAATATCACCTCCTAATCTGTCTATATTTTATTTTCCTTTATTTTCTTCAAATCGTCCGTCTTAAGTATATTTTTGACGTAAATCATTGTAATTTATTGTAATTTTAATTACAGTTATTTATTTCTCGTATTTATCCCCGTATGATTTATTTATTTGTTCTCACATGTAATTAATTCTAAACCCTAATTCGACATTAATAAGTGCTAATTATTTATTCACCGACATAGTTTAATTTCACAGGCTAGGATCAAAACGTTGGATGTTGCATTGCATGCATATAATCGACAACATATCAAATACAAACGATTTCCCTAATCATTAGTAGAGGCCGCTATCAAGGCGGGCGGGATTAGGTGTTCAGTAAAAGGACTTCCTAATACGTACCCTCACCCTTACTCCAGATCTTTGTGAACATCCATGTTCATTGGCATCCACGAGAGTCATTCTAGACATGGAATGATAAGGGTAACGAGTTCTTAGTGTTCATATCACTATATTGTGTCTTGACATGATACGAGGTAGTTCTTAGTGTTCATGTCACTATATTATGTCTTGACATGAGACAAGCAGTTGTTGAGCAGAAAGCCAAACGGTTCCAATTTCCCATAAAAATTGGTGGCGACTCCACAAATGCAAATGCTTATTCCCAAGCGCCCCCGTGGCCCGTGTCCACTGTTTGGCGACTCCGCTGGGGACAATACACTTACGTGTTGCCAAGGGTGAAACTTGAACAAGGTTAGGGAATATCTTATACGAGACAGTTGTCGGTTTTCATTACTCGACCTTTTTAGGTCGTTTTATTCGGCCTTCCTACGCCCAACTCAATCCATTCGATCAATCGTTCCGTCTGGAGAGTCCAAATTCTTATCTGGGCCTAAGGATTGATAGCGATTGACATTAGCCATACCATGGTGCATACTCATATTTGTATTAAGGGCTTTCACTACTCGAGGATATGGACTAGGAATCGGTCTTTCTCATGTTTGGCACGGAGCTCTCCACAGATTAGGGCTTGATTGCTTGGTATGGCAACCCATCTTTTAAGACAAAACCCTTTATAAATGCACTCAGTATACCGTTATAATGCATGTATGAATGCTTATATCATATATGATCACCATTTTGTAAATAAAACTATGGCAATTTTTTTTCAAAATGTAAACATTTTCAAAAATGGCCGAAATTAGCGCAAAATGAGTCGAAACTCTGTCCAAATCTCCAGTCAAAATTCGGGCCTCAAAACCCAATTCAAAACCTCATTTCGAGTCAGCACTCCTACAACAACACTACAGTTGCCTAGGACCAACATTTCAAGACTTTGCCATTTTCAAACCTCACTTAACACAGTGGCACACTCCCACTTCACAAGTTGAGTCTTTTCTTTGAGTAAGTGTGCTAGAATGGTCGATCGTGTTTTGATTCGTCGCCGATCTCTTATCCAGTTTCCAAGATGTTTGGAACTACTCACACAAGTGTTAGTGATCAACCCCAAAATAGTAATGATCAAATCCTAGCTGCGCTCGTCCGTCTCCAAACAAGCCAAGACCAAGCTTATGCTCGCCTCAACGCTATTGAAGGCCGAATCGTTGCTGTAGAAACTAGACTCCCTCCTGTAGAAAACGATATTCCTAACGAGATCGTGCATGATAACCTTCCACCATTTGTTGGGCAACCAGAAGTCAACCCCCCCCCCCCCCCCCACCAGGTCCTACTGAAGCTTAAAAGCGACTCTAATACTTGGAGGAACAACTAATGTACCTTAAGGAAGATGACATCTACAGGGAGAATTATCGCAAGTATGAGGTCGTGAATGCTCAGTTGCCAACCAAATTCAACATGACTGACATCCCAAAATTCAAGGGGCATGAAAACCTTTTGAACCACATTCGTGCTTTCAAAGAATACATGTCTATCAAAGGCATCAAACCCGAGATGTTTTTAAGGATCTTTCCTTCATCTCTCGACATATAAGGGAAAATGAGAACTTTCAAAGTTGTCAAAAGAGTTGAGCTAACCTTAAGAGACTACTAGTGGAATTTCGAGTAGGTGATTTGGTTTTCCTTGAGGTCTCACCTACAAAGGGGTTTAGTAGATTCGAGAAATAGAGAAAACTGAGCCTAAGATATATAAGACCATTTGAGATAGTGGAGCGAGTTGGAAATGTTGCATATAGACTATCCCTTCCAATAGAACTTTCTAGAATCCATGACGGTTTTCATGTGTCACTCTTAAGAAAGTATATCCCCGACCCTAGCCATGTCATTAACTTACCTCCGGTGCAAGTTTGGGAGGACCTAACCTACGAATAGAAACTGATTCAAATTTTAGATCACAAATAAAAGGCTCTTCGAAACAAGGTTATTCCACTAGTAAAGGTTTTGCGGTCACATCGATGACACAGAGGCGACTTGGGAAACGGAACAGGAAATGCGACGTCAATATCCTTATTTGTTCCAATAAGTTAATACTCCAAGTTTCGAGGACGAAACTTATTTTAATGGGGGTAGAATATGATACCCCGAGTAAATTCTTATTATTTAGTAGATTTAAATAAATTATTAGGAAGGATAAAGAAATTTATTTTATGAGTAAAAAAAATACATGTAATGGAATGGATTCCACCCGAGGGATATATTGACCTAGTAATATTCAAAAGGCATGATAATTTAGTACTAGTCAGACTCTAGAATAAGAATAAAATAGTTCGGTTGGAATCCGACTCAATAATAATTTCATCCGTAGAATTTTTATTAGACCTATCATAAAGAAAATAACCCGTAAAGTAAAATATCTAGATATTTTACAAAGTTTATAGCTTATTATATGACTTTTTACGTCACATGTCTAAATTTGGAATTAAAAAAAAAAGATAAAGAAAAAGGTGTGTGGTGTATGGTTTTTCACGTGTAAGCCTAGTAATAGGAGGCTAAAACATTGTTTTTCTTCTAGATGAATACAACACGCGTAAGGCATAGGTAAGGAAGGTAGGGCACTATTGCAACCGACTTAATTTCACCATAAAAGGACGTAAAGCCCTCTGAAAATGCATGCAAATACAACAAAAATAACCAACTAGCTAGTTAGAGCATAAGGACGAGTATTCGAGTAGTTGAACATTTGTAAGAGGTATATTTCCTACCCCTTCGATCATCTTAAGTTAATATAATGAGTAAGTAAGTTATCGTCATAATTTCTTAACTGGTATTATAATGTACGTGAATGACTGTCTATGTGATAAAGTTATGTTATACTCGTACAATTTACGTAATGTGGTTTACGTGAGATATGACTGTGGTACTGTTTGTGTTAATAGTTGACGTTATAATGCTCACATAATAATGTTAATGTTAAAATACCAGTGCTAAAGTATACATTTGGCCAATGTATCATCAGAAGACATTATTATTGAAAGGGACCGGACCACATTATTGTTTTATCCCGTGTACATGGACGTGAGCTCTGAAGTGAGCTCGGCAGGGGGCTCGGCAATTGGCTCCGCCCCGTTATATCCGGATAAAAAGAAATAAAAAGAGAAAAAGGGGGAAAAAAAGAGAAAAAGAGGAAAAGATTGTTATCATGTGTACACGGAGGACGGCATAGCCTAAGGGAGTCTCGGCTCCGTAATGTGGCCCTGTTCAATAATAATGACCTGAGTTATATTAATTTGAGTTGGAGGTTATGGGAAATATACTCAACCTGTGGTTGGTTGACCCTTTATTTTATTAATCTTTTTCAGGTACAAGAAACAGGGAAGGGCATGAGTGAGGTTGACGCAAGAAAATGGAATAAGAATAATGTATCATAATAATATAATATTATCAATAAGATTGTTACTAGATATTTGGTTGTACTGAAAAATAATGTAAGCCTTGTATTTCCCTGTATTGGGAAATATGGCGGTAACGCTCTGTAATTTTCCGCTGTTATTAATAAAATATACCATTTTATACTCATGTTGTTTACGAGGCGTTACAAAAGAGGTATCAGAGTTTAGGCTAAATAATGTGAGAAAAAACAAAAAAAAAAATTGAGAGAGAGATGGGTAGAAGTCCTAGGATTAACGGGTAGCTTATAGGATTTTATCCCGTTTTTTTTTTTTTTTTTTTTTGCTTGTTAACTTATGTGAAGACTTTATTTGACTTAAGGATATTGTTTGTGTCCTTTTAGTATTTATCGTTAGTGCACTATTTATACGGTCTTTGGGGACATATCTTTCTATATATATATGTGTATATATATATATATATATATATATATATATATATATATATATATATATATATATATATATATGTGCACACTTTTAAGACCATAGGTTACATAAGAAAAAAAAATAAAAAGAACTACTAGGTTCAGTTTTACTATCATGTCACAAGGTAAGAGACATTAGAGGATGCATGAGAAATAGATTCTAATTCCATAAATGCAGAGTGAAATAGAGATACTATACTTTAATCATTTAGAATCCCTAACCATGAAAAACACAATATTATAGTGGTATAACAAATTTCTTTTAGTATTTAACATTTGATGGATATAGTCCAAAGTAGAGTGCACTAGATTCACTAGCGACAACCACGTAGCAAATGTCGATATTTTTCAATAAAGGAATGGTGAAATATTATGTCCGAGCGAGTTTGAGAAGATTATGATTTTTTGTAGTTTGTGTTAACTAAGAATGTGTGATATATGTAGAATATAGATAAACTAAGTCAAGTGGCTATCATGATTATCGAAATCATGGCTGATAAAAGAAAAGAAAGGGGTTTGTCGTATTTGATATGGAAGAAGAAGAAGGTTGTGCCTAACTTTGTGGAGGAATGAGAGGCAGGAGTTAGGAGTGTATAAAGGAAGTTAATAATGCGATTTTTATTTGATTGGACAAGCTTACCGTTGGAGGCATATAGGAAAAGAGAGAAAAAAAAAAGAATCGAGTATGAGGGAGTCAATGTAAGTACATTTATGGAGTTCGAATTTTAGAAGCATTTATATAGTAGACACAAGGAGGAAGAATTTTAAAGTTTGGATCAGAAATATTGTGGTTTCAATCCTATATATTGAGGATGTTAAAAACAAATTGGAGGTTTGAAGGTATAAAGTTTAAGAGGCTTGTAAATGTTGAAGTGAATAATTATTTTAGTTGTGGAGAATGTTGGATTAATGTTTTTGGAGTTCATTAGTGAGCATCACAAAGTTTTATTAGAGTTTTGAAGATATTGTGGATTGAGGACTTGGATGATATTATTAAGGGATTTATGGCTAATAGAGTTGTACTTAAGTCGTTTGGATTATGCTAATGAGATTGACATTGGGTACTTAGAGGTAAAAGAAGAGGATACAAATATTTTCATGTTTTAATTTATATTTGGAGAATGACTGTAATTTTGAGGATTGAAATTTGGAAGTTGTTGGTTGTTGATAGTAATTAGGTAGTAATTAGGTAATATGCTGGTGATGGTGAAATTTGGATTATAAAGTTTTGCTTCAAATAAAATATTAGATTAGGGAATGCACTTTTGTATAAGTTATTTGTGATTAAGATGATAAGATCATGATATCGGGTGATTACATTATTTCATGGATCTATAGATGGAATAGTAGACATGATTCAAGGTATCTTGTGAGATTAGTGATGTATTAGGCATTATTAATGTGGGTTACTAAGTAAATGTGGATTAATGGAAGATTGAGGATTAGCGTTGTGATATTTTAATTGGGGAACATTTGAATATTTCATGAAGCCCAAATTGAAAGAGCCCAGTTGAGATGAGATGGTCATTTACTGTTTTGAAGTATAGGTGTTGAATTAGTATTAGCATAAGACAATATCATAATATTTTGTAGTTGAGATGTCAACTTGGGAATGGAGCCTAAGTGGTCCGAGAATCTCAGATCGTTTAAGAAATATGAGGTTCGATTTCTAATAAAAGCAAAAAAAAAAAAAAAAAAAAAAAAAATTGGTTACCCTATTTTTATTTTTTTAAACATGATTAACATGTGTAGTTTATTTAACAAGCTATTAGGGCGATAATAAAACCTCTAAGAATATACAAATCACTAGATTAGTAACATGATTAATAATATCAAAGAGAGCAATAGTTATTTATTTCGTAAGATAAACTATAATTATTGCAAATACCGCTACTAATACACATATTAGTATCATTAGCAAGCTAATGAGTGTCTTCACTTCATTAAGAGACTTTGTAACGGAATTATAAAGCTCATCGGATGAGATGTCGGGTGATTTATTGGATGAATTATCGGATGATTTATCCATAATTTAGAGAGCTTTTTTTGAGATTATGGATAAGAAGTAAATGAAGTGGGTGGATAAAATGGTTACTTTTTATGGTTTTTATAGAAAAAAAATATTTAAAAAAAAAAAAAAGCTTCGGCGGGTACTGTACTACTGTAGCGTCAGTGGGTACTGTTGCGTCAGTGAACAGTAAGTGTCGGTGGAACCGTAAATAAGTAGACAGTCTATTTATACAGTCAATAAAATAATTTATATAGAGTGATAATGTATAAGGGAAAAGGGAGAGGAAATTGGTTTGAACATAATATTCAGCGCTTCTATTCTTAGGCATAGAAGCTAAGCTATACAGTGACGCTTCTACACACAAGTACGTTGTGTCTTGGACAAATTAGAAAATGCTATTGGATTTTCATCTAGATAAAAGAGAAAGGGAGGTTTGCATGAAATGAGGTAAAATAATTGAAGTTTCTCATGGATTGTGATATAGGAATTCAATACCCCATTTGTACGACATATGTGGTAGTGGAGTCTAGACAAGTTCAAAATTCGACAACGAAATACAATACAAATCTCACAATACTTGGTACTAATAATAATCTACCACCCATACTTATCTTCTAAATCTCACAGATACAAGTATGGGTGACTAAGGATTGTAAAATGCGATGATGGGGTTCATTGTCTTCCCACGAATTTTCGATAATCCAAAACGGGTCAACAACTCGCATGTAACGATTGTCTTGATTATCGACCTCAAAAACCAGATCATAACCGCTACCTACAACAGTGACTGCGTAGGGGCCCGTGCCCGGACGCCAAGAACATCCACGATAAATGGTACCAGAAAGAGAGGGGAACGGAAGGGACGGGGTAAAGCAAACGATAAAAAGGTTCGTTTTCGTCGAGTTCCCTCAAGAGTATCGAGACCTTTACGACTTGACCATACTTGTGTACCTTCAAGTAGAAACGGATACCTGGTTGGGTGGTGGGCAACCCCAACGCTATGGCGGCCTCGAGAACAAGAATCGGCATATACGGGCGATCGGGGAAGGGTTTCCTCTGAAACGGTCCCTCTTTGTGGGGTCAAAAAAATTAAAGTCACCCGACTGCTGATACCACTTTGCTTGTACGATCCTACGACGATAATCCATACACCTAGTAACATAGTGGTGGAAACAAATATCTGGAAATTTGGTTAAAAAAGCATTTACAGATGAATGAGTAATTGATTGATCAAATGATTTGTTGTTGATGTACATGGTCAATAACAAGTTGTTGGGCAAATTTACATTATGTTGGGCCTAGGCCAATCTTCTAGCCAACCCAAATGATAATGCCCCTAAATAAAAGCCTAAGAAGTAAGAAGTAACCACTAGCATTTGACCGTGTTTAGAACTTAGTCACCCATAAGATAAATAAATGGTGCAACGAATAGAAACGTGACCAACTGACCAATTTAAAAAGTGGTGATTTTAGAAAAACCTTGTAATAAATATATTTCAGGTTACCACAATTTACTAAACTTTTGTCACGGTTTATTAGTGCTTTGCAACGATTATTGTTATATTGTTTCATGCAATGTTGTCAGGATCGGGATTCTACTTTGGATCGATAGGGAGGGTAGGATCGAATCGGTAGAATCGGATCGTAGAATCGCAATATTCTACAAACTCAATAAATATAATTTTTTATTTGGTAAAAACATATAATTGAAAATCAAAACAGTTATTTATTAATATTTATTCATAAAATATTGGTAATTAATTATTTTAGTATCATTGTATGAACAACTTACACGAAATTTGGGTTTTACGGTATCATTATATAAAAATATATATTAATTTTTTTTTATTATGGAATCGGATCGTAGGATCGTAAAATCGTAGGATCGTATTATGATCTCATCTCTAAAAATTTTCAAATTAATAGGATCGTAAGATTCTACAACTATGATAGAATCGTAGGATCCAGGATCGGTCAAGCATTTTTGGATCGTAAAATCGTAGAATCGTTGGATCGAATCGCGATTCTGACAACAATGGTTTCATGTTTCTTTTTTTTATTATGCTACCCCATCTCGATCATTTTTCTACCTTTTATTGTTATTTCATTAAAAAATAATTGATCTATGTTATTAATTCAACCTAAAAGAATATTTTCAAAATAGAAATTTCTACATTTTTGTTTGCGAACTATAACTCAAGGTAAATTGAATGATAATATTTTTCCACTACAATGCATTTTTTGTTTAATACTCCCTCATATTCACCATTTTGTTCCCCTTTGTTGTGGGCACAAGGTTTTATGAGGGGATTAAAGTATGAATTCTAAGTTGGGTGGAGTTTGGTGATAGGAGAGAGCAATGAATAATTAGGAATTAAATAAGAAATTGCGAGTTGGATGGGGTTTGATGATAAAAGAGAGAGGAATGAATAAAATAAGAGTACAAATTTTCCAAAAAGGAAAGGGAAGAAAACCTAAATAATCCGTTTAAGGAAATAGGGAAGAAAATGGTGAATATGAGGAAATATATTTTTTCTCTCTTTGTAAAAGAATTTGTTTTTTAAATATTCTTGCAATACAATTTTTTGTATTGTATGATAATTTGACTTTAGAAAACTTATTTTCATTACATTATATTATTCTTACAATTGCATGCGGTTAAAAGTGGGTACATATTCCAAAAAATCTTTGACGTATTATATGAAATGTATCTAATTTAATTAAATTGGGAATTTTATAACAAAGAATATATATAAACAATTTAAAATTAGGGTGATGTAATTTTTATTTTCGTTTGACTTATTCTAATAATTAACGTCGTAATTTAATGTTGAGTTTGAATATTGATTTTGATTTTTTTTATTTATAACAACAATTAAAATGCCAAAGGTAATTGTTTAAATTGCTATTATTAATTTGCATTTAACATTTAAAAAAATTCATTAGTTTCTCATAGCGTAAAATTAGAATGATGTGATTTTTTTTCTTTATCTTATTCTAACGATAAACATAGACATTTAAAATTTAGTATGTATCATAATTTTTGTTTGTTGTTTAATTTATTTTAAAATTAACACAAAAACTTGTGAGAGACGATCTCTCAATAGCGTTATTGAGAGACCTCTCTCATGATGGGGTGAGGGACCCACATCATTTATTTATTTTCCTATTATATTTCTCACTAAATTAGTAAGAGACGGTCTCTCATGAGACCTACTGATATAATATTTACATTGAAGTCCCTTGGTTAGGTTTATCACACGGCGCTATCAATTAAAAACTATATAGTATAGTTAATTTGTATTGATTTATATAGGTGTTATTTGGCCCGACTTTTAGGAGTGCTTTTTCAATAAATAAGTACAAGCTATCCCAAACAATCAATTTTGAAGAAATTAAAACAACTTCTTTTAAACCCGAAAGTCAATTTTGAAAGCCAGAAGTATTTGGTGTTTCTAGCTTTTACTTTTATTTTAGGTGGTGTTTGGCCCGGCTTTTAGAAGTGCTTTTTCACTGAATAAGCACAAGTTAGGCCAAACAATCAATTTTGAAGAAGTTAAAACAACTTATTTTAAGCGCAAAAGCCAATTTTGAGAGCTAGAAGTAGAAGCACCAATTGATGCTTCTAACTTTTACTTTTATCTTAAAGATTTTTAATGCATAAGTGACAAATCACTCAATATCTATCTATATTAATAAAGGAAGCTTTTTTCGAGCCATTACAAAGTCTCCAACCTCCGCAAAACACCTCAAAAAAATGCAAAACACCTCAATATAATAAATAATGCTAAATAACTCTATTAAAAAAATCCTATATTACGTATGTCAGTTGATTACTACCCGTAACTACAGTTTTATAAGAATAACACCACTAGAAAACCCAATTACCTTAATTTGCATATCTATATATAATTCCTTGTTATTGTCTCATCATTTATCAAAACATGATTCTATTGTTTCATCGTTTACCAAAACATGATTACTTGATAAGTTGCATGTTTGTTGTTCTTTCTATTCTTAACTAGTTTTAAACCCGTGCAAAATTGTACGGGTATATATTTGGGCCATAATGAATGTTTTTTTATGTATATTGTACCTATCTAATTGGTCTAAATCAACGATATACATAATTAATGTTTAAATTTGTTACAAACATGTGTTCACATGCACTGGTTTATAAGGAAATAACGTAATCTACTCTTGTAAATAAAAATTGCATACATAAAAAACTTTACTTTCGGATAAAAGAAATATAATCTAATAATCAACTTTGACATATGTAATTCATTTTTGTAATTCATTTCCGTTGTATGTTCGAACCCGTATATAACTGTAATTCCTTCTGTAATTTTATTGTGTAATTTTGTTTCAAAAATTATGTAATTTAATCACATTACTCGCATTTGTAATTAATTCTGCGTAAATGTTATGCATTTTCTTTACACGGATTGTATAGAATTTTATCATAATATTAATTCGAAGAAGTATACCATTAGATTATTTTATATAATTTGTGCGACACGGAATTTAGCGCTTGTTCGAAAAGACGGATATCTGAATAATTAAATACGTTGCACACTCATGGGTCCCACCATAACCTGGATTTTCCAAAAAAATGCATTTATGACATGGCGCGCTATACAATGAGTATTGTCTTCTGAATTTATATAGATAAGATTTTTTAATTTTCTAACTACGTACCATTTGATTTGGTTTTGGAGGTGTTATGTACGATTGATAGATAATTTATGATTCTACTTGCATTGAACAAACACTGAGCCTTGCAAACGGATGGAATTCTGATAATCAAATTTGATGGGAAAGTTCTTTTGCATTTTTGCCTAACCCTCAATCACACCCATGATTTTTTTATACTTAGATTAGTGATAAATTAACTATTAATAAAATTTATGGAATATTAATCTCAAGAGCTTATCAATTATGCTTAATGCCTTAATGTAATGTTTAATTGATGCATATAATTCACTGGTGCATTTTTTTTGTCTTAGCTTGCTTCTTTTATTTGCGTGATTGTAATTATCTGATTAGGATGGTTTTCATCTCCTTTAGGAGGGTAATATTTTAATGTTTTATGTAATTTGTACGAGAAGGCGACAAGAAGATGTTTCAAATATTAGAAATACATCGTATATTTGAACTAAATTAAATTGATAGACTGACCTTATGTCCATATCAAATATTACTTTGTGATGCAATGATTATATACAAATAGTGGTTGCGTTTTTATTTCAAAATTTCCGAACTCTTTTTGTCGATAATTATTTGTGAGATACCTCATACCGGTTTAGTTAATAGTGTAATAAATAGGAAACATGCTTAGGAGTTTATCTGCAGGTTGAAAACAACTAACACCCTTCTAAAATACATGATGTTTCCAATTGGCTTTTTACGGAGTTTTAGGTAACATATTGACCACGTTTCTTTGTACTCCGTATTATTATGATAGTACTTTTTATTATGAAGTAAGCACAAAATCGGTTCAAAAGCGATTATTATACATATTTTGAATGTTAAAATACTTCTTTAAAACAACTGGTCATTAATTATTATAGATATATGTATTGGGTAGAATTGCAATGAAACTTGGATATAGGCGTGAGTCTCTTTGGTATAGTAGCTTTGGCAGAACATATATTAGAATTCCGTACTTAACTTGATAAAGTCGATCTACAACTAAGCGAGTAAGCGGGGATAAGGATGAAGTCTACTCCATCTCTAAGACTTGCCATGAGACTTGGATATAGTTTATGCACCTATGTTGCTATGTATGTTTTTTTTTTCTTCATTTGTTTGTAAAACATGTAAAATCAAATAGGGACAATTTTGACCTATTGCTCATAGATGTCTACTCCATCTCCATGATTAAACTCTTTAAGTATATTATGTAACTCGGATGATATAAGAGGGCGTATATTATAAACAGAGTCTTAAATCCTATAATACTACCTACATATATACAAAAAGGTTATCTTTAACTTTAGATAAGACAAGAGTATTATAACTGCACAAATACTTGTGTAAAGCAGTTTTACACAAATTTATCATAAAACAAAATCTTTTAGTAATTACTTTTACGTATTAGTAAGGTTACGTTGTATTTAGATCCGTTTTACAATTATATTAGTGTAAAACGCCCTTATATATACAAAACTAATTTTTAGAACTAATAGCTAAAAGAAGACTTAAATTAAAGAATTAATAGGACTATCATTATCATAGAAGCACTAAATAACAATGAATATTTGCAAGTAAATAAACGTGAGACTCTGCAACTCGTGCTATCAGTTTACATAGGTGAAGAAGAGACCTCGATCTCTCATAAGTGTCTATTGTAAACCTAAAAGAAACGGATATGCATTATTTATTACTTAAAAAACAAACTCAAATTGGACTGTTAATAATTACAATAGTATTAGTATTAGCAATATGAGATAAAATAAGTATTAAGAAGATATAAGAAAAGATAATATTACGGGGTAATATTATCTCTAATACTACTGTAATTATAATAATTATAATTATAATAGGTAACATGAGATAACAAATTTCATTTTTCATAATTCTTATTGTATATGCCAATTTCTTGAGACAAAGCAAGATGACACTTTTGTGTGCTACACTTTTATTAGCAACAATCTCAGACTACTATAAAAGACACTTAATAATCTATTATGAAAACAAAATATGTAAGATGTCTCACATTAACTTGATTGAGAATGCTGTTTAATAATAAGAGAATTAGTGATAGTAGAATGGATTAAATCCATTCTATTTTATTCCAAAACAATCAACCAAACTTATAAGTTACAAATTGACTGTAGCTAGGTAATTGACTTGGGTTGCATTATCAGTGCAAGGGATCTCGACCTCTAAGATTAATTTTAACGTTATTATCGTCTATAAGTTCAAACTCCAAGTTTTAGGTTAACTTATGTCATCCTATTTGATCACTTGCCATTAGAGTTACCTTTCAATTAGTGGCAAAATTTTAGTAGTTAGGTTATGCTCTTTTGGATTTAAAGTCGCCCCTTTAAGTTCATTCACCTCTTATAAGTTCAGTTGACAAAAATTAAACTTTTACAAGTTCAGTTCAGAAAAATTTTAAGCTCCTATAAGTTTAGTTCAACTCTTATTATTTCAGTTTAGAAATGTTAAACTCAATTCATACCCATTTTTCTATAAGCTAAGCTCATATAAGTTCAGCTAAGCTCTTATAAATTCAGTTCAACTTCTATATGTTCAATTCAACAAAGTTAAGCCCAAAAAAACAGGACCTTAAAATATTATTACATCATAACCAGAGGATATTACAAATTGGCCCAACATCGCCCGGGCATTAAATCTAGTATATATATAAAAGAGGCTTTTTTTAGGCAATTCTGGAGTCTTCAACTTTTGTAAAACACCTATATAGTTTAAATATTAATATGTACGAAAAGATATAAATTTGGCCAAACAGATAATGTAGAAGATGTAATAATTATATTATAATTAATCACAACTGATAAAAGATCTATTTTTCATTTGAATTTGTTAAGAACTAAAACACTAATTACATCAGCTTAGGGTTACCACTTTTGCACTTGATGATTTCTTTTTTTAATGGGAATGTCTTGAATTTTAAACATTGATAACCAAAAGAAAATAATAAAAAGGATATCATGAATTGTGTCTTGAAAAGTTTTAACTTTATTTGTTGGTTACCATGGGGAGACACTCTGTGTGGATTAATCCCTCCGTAATAGATATTATCCAAGTAAACAAGGAAAGAACAGAACAATAAAATAGGAATAATGATAGCAAATACACATAAGCTGCAAGCCTGCAACGAGAAAAACCTTACGAAGTGACAACACTCGATGACCTGCAAAATTACCCTGAAAGGAGGGTGGAAATTAGGGATACCGGCCAGGCACAGCGAACAATAGATCTCAGAACATAAAAAAGGCGGTCCACTGAGCAACATAAAGCAAGATCCAAAACTACAAAGCGTCATGAAAAGACACGGAGAATCAGCAAAATGCTAGACTGAATATAATACACTTTTTGATTAATTATCAATGTGCCGTTTTTTCGAGCCATATTAGATGGTGCAAAATTTGAGAGCAGTGCTTAGATTAAAATGAAAAGAGCACAAAACAATATAGGCAAGCAACTGGAAGTCATACTATTATAGTAAGATACTTGAGTAACTGTTGTCGCTAGATTAACCATAAATTTGGGATTGAAACAAGTACTGTATGTGTCTATTGCGACGCATAGCCGATCTATTTTTATGAAACGGTTATTCTCATGTAGTGAGACATAGACTATATAAAACTCTTGAGAAAAACAAACTTCTACATATGTTATTGTAGGAGTATGTTGTAGTCATTTTAATCATAAAGAGTCCATCAATACCTAAGCGTGCTCCCATAGTCCCAATGGTTTTTAGAAAGCATCTCTTAAGAGAGGCCACCCTTTTACACAAATTATAGTATAAGACGGTCTTACTCTGCGAGACGGTCCCCTTTTGTAAAAAAATTGTTCATTTATTACTAATAAATAGGTTATGTTTTTTCATTATGGGACCGTCTTACACGGTAACTACAGACTCTTTTATTATCTCTTTTATTATCTGGCATAGAAAAGTAGAAATTAAAAATTGATTTGATAGTAAAAAACAAAAACAAAAACAAAAAAAAAAATTCTAAGTGTCGGACCAACAGAGTCCAAGTTATACACAATAAACGGTTGTTCTAGGTGAATGTATGGCCATTATTTGTGACAAGGCCACTACCTCATGCAAAAAAATATAATATAAAATTAATAAATATTGAAAATCGTTAATTGTGGACTCTTATCTTTTAGCTCGGGGTGATGGAACAGGTGAGTTTTATGGTCGGGTGTTGGGCAATATGGGAGCACCGAAACAAGTCGATTTTTGAAGGGAGGGCAACTGATCCTTCTCGCATAATCCAACGTGCTGGAGATGTTGTTGAGGAGGTGATGTTGGAATATGTGTCCTCCGACAATAATGCGATCACAACTGTCGATCATCATGATCACATGTTTAAATCTCATTTTAAGAATACATGTGGGATGTAATATTTTACAGTCAACTGGTCCACACATATCGGTAATGATTGGCTGACTAGAGTTTGACATTACTGTCGTGCGACAGTGGTGATCAGTTGATCCCCTTAGATCATACCTATAGGGAAATACTCTTAATTGATTATTTAATTAATCGTATGCCGATACGAATTAATTAAATTGCTTAAAATTGACGGATAATTTGTGAGTAAGATTAACGTGTCTTATTATAATTCGATTAAATTGGATACGGTCTAAGTAATCGAATTGTTTTATTACTTAGATAAAATTATTTTTTACGAAACAAATTGAAATTGAAATTGAATGAATAATTTATTATAAATACAAGTTGTTGTAATTTATAATTTGATAAACCATTTTGGTACAAGTAATCAAGAATTACTAGTTAATTTTGTATGTGACATATTTTATTAATATGTTGATTTTTAATATGTTAAAAATACATTGCATTGTGACATGTCATGTAACATGTAACATGTGACAAAATTGACAAATGACAAAATAAAATGGACTACCCATTTTATTTAAGTGCCGAAAATGGAGGGAGTATAAGGTTTATATTGTGTTTTTGTTTTAAGTGGAAAACATGATGATTAAGCCTAATGACTAGCCTTGCATACCTATTCTTTCTTGGGTAGAAAAACAAGCTCATGCATTGGCTCCTCTCTCCCTTGCCAACCGGTTTTTCCACCTAAAGAAGCCAAGGGTTATTCTCTAATTATTCATTCACTACTTCACAACATAATTTCTAGTGTGAGAAATTATTATTCTCTCTACATCTTATGAAAACTTAGAGAAATAAAATCCTCATAAATCTATCCTCTCTTGGCCAGAAAAAATACAAGAGAGAACAAAATTTATTTTGTGTCAAGTTTTAAGTAAGACTTGTATTATTTCTAGTACAAAATAATATTAGTTATTAAGAGGTTTCCTTGGGTATATACATTTGGGAGAGGTTCTAATTTGGACTTTTGTTCATTCATAATAAGGAAGCTCAAGAACTAACAAATAGGTGAATTTGTTGGTGCCCTAATATCCGAAACCTCAATGTAAGATTGACGATTTCTTCTCGTATCTTGTTTAAGTTTGCATGCATAAGATCTATCATTTATTTTATGACTAAATAAATTATTTCGTATATGAATATGTAAATTAATGTGATTAATGAATTCTAACAAGCGGTATCAGAGCCTTAGGTTGTTTGCATGCAAATCGGTTTATAATTTTTCCGAGTTATAAGATTAACATACAAAACTAATTAATTTGGATTTATGAAGATAAACCTTAAAATAACTTTGAATGTTAAAATTTTCTGCTCCTAAGTGATTTTTAGGACATTTTGGTTTATTTATGGATTTTATTGTTCATTTTATATATTATTGGCATTAAAATGTGATTTTTATGATAAAAATGTCATTTTTGGACGAAAAATAGCTAAACTTTGAATATTTCAGTGATTTTTGGATATGTTTTCAAATATATTATCTACTGATGGCCTGTAAATTTTCATGATAAAATGAGTTGTTTTGCTCGAAATATGGATTTTTCAAGTTAAAATCGTATTTAAATGGGTAAATAGGTTAAAAATGAGTTATATTTCGAATATGGTCATGGAAATTTAGTATGTTGTCATATGTAATTTTACAAGATGTGTGTAAAATATTTGGCAATAATGAAGTCATTATACATGATTTATGAATTTTTGATGAAAAATCACATAAATAGTGACTATAATTAGTAATAATGCTAAAACATACTTCATGACTAAAGGAAAAACGTAAAATGTTGCATTTTATCATATATTTCAGATCTAAAATTGAAAGGTTGATGAAAATATTTTTCCTCATATTTTTATGGTCATAATTGTTAAAACCGATGAACCGCAACGTTGTTTTTCTCGATAAATTTTCGAACTTTTTAACCTAAGTTTTGAACATTACGAATGTCATGGTATTTTTCCATAATGTTCATGAGTTTAAATTTCGAAATTATTTGAAAATTTTATAATTTAATTTGAAGTTTATAGCATAATTTTGTATTTTTGGGTCCATTTATGAACAATATAAAGAAATTAAGTTTAATTATTGTCAAAATGTTAGTGGAGACTAATTTTGAGTCCTAAGATAGTTAGGGTAATTAACTTGTACATAAATATGAATTTATGTAATTATTGTGATTTTAACAAGTTATAATCACGCAAATCCATAAAAACCGATAAATATACGATATTGGCTCTTAAAAGGCGATTTAGCATAAAATCTAGCATGTTTATACATATTATAATGCTGCATTTTATTTATAATTGTCATATTTTAATTTTATGTAATTTTTGAATTATGTAATTTTCTTTAGTATGGCCTTAGTTTTAACAATTGGTCTCCCTTGTGACGGGTTACCATTTGTGGCGGATATTTTGTGAGATAAAATGGTAACAAAATGGGTTAGTGGAGAAAGGGGACCACATAAATAGTGTTGCAGAGAGAGAAAAAGTGGGTACTTTGTGAGGTAAAATGGTATCCGTCACTCAAGAGTGACGGATATGTGCCGTCACAAACAAGAATTTGTGTAGTTTTAATTGGTATTACCCGAAATGTATGGGAATATCGATTCGGTTGTAATTTTTTGTGATCTCGTATCACCGTTTTGTAATTTAATAGATTTATTTTATTTTATTACAAATGTATAATAGGAAATTATGTAATTCATTTTGTAATTTAATTATTCCGGAGTTCCTTGAAGACGGTGCCATTCGAGAATGCGATCCATCAAAGAAAATATTGCCTTGAAATGCGTGCCAAAACTGAAATTCAAGGGACCAAAGGAGTTGGTTTCCGAATTTGTAATAGTTTATTAGATTTACTATTTTAGGAAGGCCATACTAGGATTTTATTTTTTATGCTTTACATTTTATTTATATGTTGCATGCATCGCTAAATCGCCATAACTAAATATGCATTTTAAATCGAGTTTATCGACCGTGTCAATTACAATTATCGTAGTTCACCGCTTTAGTTCGCTTAAAACGTGATAGATAATAAATTGACATGACCTCCCGTTAAATAAACAATTGAGAGTTAGCCTTACCAAAAAGTAGAAACCATGAAAACCTATTTCATGAGAGAGTGCGCTCGGCCATACCGGGGTACAAACCTTGTTACATAGGGGAAGTGGGTGATAAATGTTTATCCACCGAATTCATGTTGATAAGGGATGAATCGGCCCTACCGTGCCCAAGTTGATATGGATTTGGATCATGGACACATTTATTCGAAATTTGGGTTGAACTCAACAAAAGTATTCTCGACCTTTGCCGGATGTGTTTTGGGCTAAAGATAAATATTAATGTAATTTTATCAACCAAGAGTTCTAAAAGTAGAATCGATTAAAGCGTTAATCCACGAGTTATATTGATAAGGGATGAATCGGTCATACCGTGCCCAAGTTAATATGAATTTGGATCTTGGAATCATTTATCAAGTTGGGTAGAGATCCCTAGATAAATGCTATAAAACTTGTTTAAATTAAAATTTACAAGTTTTATTATTATTTTGAAAACGACAAGTGTTTTATTCCTTCTATTTTATTTTGTAGACTACTTTTATTTCTCATAACAAATGGCCGCACCAAACACCAACGCCACCACTCTCACTAATGTTTCATGGCTCCGATCCTTCATGGATCGTTGTAAACTTGAAAAGAATGGGTCAAATTTCTCCGATTGGGATGCCCAACTCAAATTAGCCGCCCAAGGTGACGACAAGCTTTGTTACCTCACCGAGGCCTCTCCACCCGAACCTAATGCTAGATCGAGTGTCGCTAGTAGAGAAGCATATGAGGCTTACCAAAAAGAGTCCGCCGCTATGAAAAATGTGTTGATTTTTGCTATGGAAGCGGATCTCCAAAGGAGAGCCTTTAAAATGGGCACCGCTTATGAAATCTATTCCAAACTTGTGACAATGTTTTCACAAGCACCGAGGATCGTCCAATATGAGGCAGCCTCGGCATTCTTTGATCTCGATTTCAAGGAGGGCTAAAAGGTTAGCCCTCACGTGCTCAAATTGTTGGAGCTAGTCGAGACATTGAAAATTCAAAAGGTTGAAATCCCCAAGGAACTCATTGTTGATAGGATTCTTCACTCCTTATCCAAAGTCAAAGCATATGTACAATTCCGGATAAATTTCAATATGCAAGACAAGTTACTTGTGCAAGCCGAAAGAGACATGGGGCTAAATGTTAACCCACCTAAGGATGTGCTTAATATAAGCACTAAGAGTAAGGGGAAGTTCAAAAAGAATGGGAAAAAGGGTAAGAGGCAAGCTCCCATGTCCACCAAGGCTAAGACTTTTGAAGCTAGCACTTCCAAGACCAAGAAAGGCCCTCTTGATAAATGTCATTATTGTAATGGTGTTGGACATTGGAAGAGGAATTGTTCCAAGTATCTTGGTGACTTCAAAGCTGGAAAGATCACTCCAGTAGGTAAATGACTATCCTTTCTTTTATGTTTCTAATTCAACTATGATATTATGATACAAAGTTGTGATAATGTATCCCCTTTTTATTGTAAATAGGGCCTCCTCCAAGCAAAGACAAGGGAAAAGAGAAGCAAGCTTGGGAAATCATGAAGGAGCTAGGAGTAGCTACCAATGAAGCTTGGCTTTTATTATTGTCTTTATTTTAATGTTATGAATTTTAGAACTATTTTGATTTCCGTGTTCGACATGGAAATTTGTGATCCTTTCTAAACAATGGTTGTATTTTGGATTATGGTGGCTTGGCTTGCAACCCAAGTCACCCCTTTTATCGTATTCGTTTGTTCTAAAAATTCGTCTTTATATGCTTGCACATAGAAACATATTATCATCTACTTAAAGTGATCCAATAGACAATTATAATGATGGGATTCATTATATGTCCACAAGCTTGAGGCTTGTGTATGATCAATTATAAAGTGATGTTGAGTTGATGAACTCTCCTAAAGGAATGTCGATTACCGAGTACACTCATTAAATCTAAAATCTATTAGTCAATCTATGAGATAATCCTCCTTCTACTTCAAAAATCATTATTTGTGTCTCATAAGCTATCTTTGAATATCTAGTGTATTTATTCTACAGATAGAGTGGGAGAAAAATGAAAACACAAAGAATAATTTGTATGCTTGAGTAAATGAGATCTACGAAAGAAAGAATGATTTCTATACCTAAAAAGATAGTATACATGAATAGATGAGATCTATGGTCTCGAATAGATGAGATCTACATGAGAAAAGAGACCAAGTGAAATAATCAAAAGAATATGTTCTTAAGATAACTACACGAGGAGACCAAAAGAAAGTTTTTGAAAGAAAAGTCTCAACAAGAGATTTTGCTAGTCCATGACCTACATATAAATAAGAGTTTGAATATTGATATTTACTTAAGAGCCTAAATGAAACAAAGTTGCATCCTTGAATATAAATGAGATTTATGATTAAAAGTTGCAAAATATGATATGCCGATATCTACAAAAGCTAAGTTAATTGTTAACCACGCTAGTGTCATTACTTAACCTCATTATGAAAATGAAATGGTTAAACCTCCTTCCGAAAAGGGTATTTTGAGAAGGACGTGTATTAAATGGGATTTCACTTTAAATAATGACATTGCTACGCATCATTATAAAAATGAATGAGTTAAAGATTAAAATCTATTTCCATAAGTTTAAGATTGAAACGTTTTCAAAATAGGTATTTTGAAAGGATATGTTGGGAACATATATGGTTTTAATCTTAATAACTTGGCAAAGCAAAATGTATTTCAATTCTTGAAATGTTTCGATTGAGTAGTCAATTACGAAACATGTGGAATTGAGTGGGAGTTTGAAATTATCATGTGAAGACATGAAATTTAGTGGGAGTTATCATCTTGTAAAATTTATAACTCATTACTCATTGAGAATGACGAGCTAGTACTATCTTTCACAAAGAAGTATTTGAGTTTTCAATTCTGGATGAAAATGGACTAAGATGAATCCAATCACATCATGGGATGTTGGATAGGCATTGAGACATGCACATCAAATCAACAATAAACGTAGGTTATTCATATCGATGAAAATGGAATAACCATAAGCAGTCATGGTCATTCATTGAACCTAAGAATGGTTGATCACATGATTAAAGATTACTAATGTTTCCGCCATTAGAATAATCATGCACATGTCCAATAATGAATCATATGCTTAAGAGCATGATGAGTCATTGGTAAGCCATAGAAGAATCGTCATGAATTCTCGAGAAGAATTAATGAGCTATTATAGTGTTTGACAGAACAATTGCTTATGTGACAAGAAGTTGCACATATTAAAGTTCGAAAACGCGTAAGGATTTATAAAAATCCTAAGCTATTTAAGCTAAAAGAGAAATAAGAAGTTTGAAAAGATACTTGATTATAGTAAGAATGTACTCAAAACTAGTATTTTCAAAATTTGCTAGGACTTATGAGAAGTGCTAGGCTAATCATCTTTGACAATTGTTGCAAGATTCTACAAAACATATACCTAGTACATTATGAGTTGAAAGAATACTTGACTAGTACAAGTTATGTCGTCCACCATAATTCGTCTGTTATGTGATAAACAACAAGAAAGTTCTCTCAGAGTAAAGAACCTGAACCTAGTTTGAGAAACTAGATATGTACTTGGTAAGATTCATGCTATGTGAGACAAACATGAAAATAAAGGAAAATGCGATTCAAAAGTTTGAACACATGGACACATGGTATGATAAACACATGTTGCGAGTAACTAGTGTTTACACACTTACAATATACATCACAAGGTTGTAATATGGTATTGACTGCCCGAATGTGATGTCGACATTTGTCGTTTGAGTTATTATTAACTCACCTTGTACTTTGTTACATCCAAACGGGTTGTAGAGACAATTGAACCCCGTTAAAGTGAACATGGATTAGCATTGTATTCGCCCATAGTCACTTACATGAGGTGACGTCTCGAAGTTACTAGAGTGTGATGCGATTGATGGCAAGTTCAAGTGCCATGGAGTCATGTGAGATGACTAGTCGATCACATAGGCAGACTGTTAGGAACACTTTGTCGGGCTAATGACCGCTTATAGAGTTCTGGCAAATTTATATAGCTTGGTCGTGGCGAGAGCTACTATAGTATTCTAATGAGTCGATTCTTTTGACTAAATACTGTTCGCCTAAGGTGACACATTTTCAGATTAACTTTGATTTATGTTACTACGACCTTCGTAAATGGGGTCAAATGGGCATATTTTGGGTTATGATGGATGTGGCTAGTCGAAGGGAATGAGTGCGATAGGAATTATCCACCCCTTGTCAGGGTTGTAACAATATCTCAGGGCCACTCGAGGAGTAATGAACTGGAAAAGCGTGGCCACGCTCGGAAAGTATCTATGGTAGATAATTTCGGTCAATCAGTTATTCTCCAGATCGAATAAACCACTCTCGATATGATCACTTGCAAGTACGACCTGAAAGACACCTTGCATTGAGTGGGAGACAGTAATAGGACAAGAGAATTGGTGACGCACACTTGTCGAGGACAAGTGGGAGATTGTTGGAATATGTGTCATCCGACAATAATGCGATCACAACTGTCGATCATGATGATCACATGTTTAAATCTCATTTTAAGAATACATGTGGGATGTAATATTTTACAGTCAACTGGTCCACACATATCGGTAATGATTGGCTGACTAGAGTTTGACATTACTGTCGTGCGACGGTGGTGATCAGTTGATCCCCTTAGGTCATACCTATTGGGAAATACTCTTAATTGATTATTTAATTAATCGTATGCCGATACGAGTTAATTAAATTGCTTAAAATTGACGGATAATTTGTGAGTAAGATTAACGTGTCTTATTATAATTCGATTAAATTGGATACGGTCTAAGTAATCGAATTGTTTTATTACTTAGATAAAATTATTGTTTACGAAACAAATTGAAATTGAAATTGAATGAATAATTTATTATAAATACAAGTTGTTGTAATTTATAATTTGATAAACCATTTTGGTACAAGTAATCAAGAATTACTAGTTAATTTTGTATGTGACATATTTTATTAATATGTTGATTTTTAATATGTTAAAAATACATTGCATTGTGACATGTCATGTAGCATGTAACATGTGACAAAATTGACAAATGACAAAATAAAATGGACTACCCATTTTATTTAAGTGTGCCGAAAATGGAGGGAGTATAAGGTTTATATTGTGTTTTTGTTTTAAGTGGAAAACATGATGATTAAGCCTAATGACTAGCCTTGCATACCTATTCTTTCTTGGGTAGAAAAACAAGCTCATGCATTGGCTCCTCTCTCCCTTGCCAACCGGTTTTTCCACCTAAAGAAGCCAAGGGTTATTCTCTAATTATTCATTCACTAATTCACAACATAATTTCTAGTGTGAGAAATTATTATTCTCTCTACATCTTATGAAAACTTAGAGAAATAAAATCCTCATAAATCTATCCTCTCTTGGCTGGAAAAAAATACAAGAGAGAACAACATTTATTTTGTGTCAAGTTTTAAGTAAGACTTGTATTATTTCCAGTACAAAATAATATTAGTTATTAAGAGGTTTCCTTGGGTATATACATTTGGGAGAGGTTCTAATTTGGACTTTTGTTCATTCATAATAAGGAAGCTCAAGAACTAACAAATAGGTGAATTTGTTAGTGCCCTAATATCCGAAACCTCAATGTAAGATTGACGATTTCTTCTCTTATCTTGTTTAAGTTTGCATGCATAAGATCTATCATTTATTTTATGACTAATAAAATTATTTCATATATGAATATGTAAATTAATGTGATTAATGAATTCTAACAGGTGAGTGGTGGGGGAGCGAGTAGGGATGTTAAGGGGAGGCAGGCGGTGGATATTATGGGGGAGGGAGGAAGGACTAGTTTGGTTGCGGCTTTGGAGGGCTATGTGAAGCTAAATGTTGATGCAGGGGTAAAAGAGGGTGAGGGTGTGGGGGTGGGAGCTGTGTGCCGAGATGCTCAAGGAGGGGTGCTGTGGGGCGTGTCACGGGCATGGAAGGAGGTGTGGGAACCACATATTGCGGAGGCGGTTGCCGTGTTGGAAGTCCTTGAGGAAGCTGCAAGGATGGGTCATACACATGTTATTGTTGAGAGTGACTGCATCCAAGTGATCAATGCTTTGGAGAAGAATAAGACGGGAAGGAGTATTTTTTATCTTGTTTTAGACGATATTCTATCTTTGTCAGTTTCGTTTCAGTCTATTATTTGGTCCTATACTAGTAGAGCTAATAACTATGTAGCCCATACTTTAGCTCATTTAGTTCCTAGATGTTTTGATCGTAGTGTGTCGTCGGATGTTCTACCTCCGATTGCGAACAATGCTGTAATCGCTGATTTGTTATCTATCTAATATGCCCTTGGGGTGTTTTTCTCAAAAAAAAAATACACTATATAAAGAAACTAATTTCAATGTTAAACTTACCCGTGGAAAAAAATATCCTGCAACCTCTTTAAGCAAACATGGCACCAAGGTATGTTCTCCATGTATAGTTTTCGCTACTGCATCCAATCAGTATTAAGTTAATTTATATTAACTTGAATTTTTCTTTGCAACAGATCTTATTCGCTGATCAATGAACTAAGACCAACACCGCCTGACAACGAAGACTCCGGCAGTAACGACTGAAAAATCAAGGTTCGTGTGACAAGACTATGCAAAGTACATAATCCAACTAAGAAAGCCATCATCACACAAAGAGACGCTATGGGGATAACGATTGGCCAGAGGATATATCTGCCTCCATCATTCACGGGGAGCCACAGATACATGCAACAGATGCAACAGAACTGAAGTGTTTTAAAATCTGCCTATTATTCAATAATTTCATTTATACAGCTATTACGCCTATTAGTATACAAAAAGAGGTTAGTTAGTATTTTGCCGTTATGAATCAATGTATAATTTAATAAGATACAGTATTCCAATATTTCGCAGTAATTTATTCAGTTTTACAAAATATATTTGAAGACTATGTGCAAGTAAACAAAGCATGAGTCAAATCCCATGTGTTATTGTTTGACATAGTTATTTAGTTTAAAATTAAATTTCAAAAATTTGGGAAAACGGTACAAAGTACCTTATTTGAGTAATTGAAACACAACTGTTACATATCATTTAAAATGATATTGAAAGGTCCAGAGAAATTAGAGGAAAGACAAATTTGAAACCCGTGCAATGCACGGGTACAAAATCTAGTTGTATACTGTAAACATGTAAAAAAAATAAAATTAATACTTATTAATTCATTTTTTTTTATTCTCTACAAATTGAGACCCATCTTGATATACTTTCAACAAAAAATTTCCGCTTATGTAAACAGTCTTGTTGAGAAGTCATTTTTTTTGTAAAATGTTAGGACAAATACTAACAGAAGTAGCTTATTAAAAAGCTCATTTCTAAAAGTAAAAACAGTTTTCCTAAAGCAAGGCCAAACATGCCCTTAAAGATTTTTAATGCATAAATGACAAATTCTATATTGTAAACATGTCAAAAAAAGAAAATTAATACTTATTAATTCATATTTTTCATTCTCTACAAATCGAGACCCATCTTGATATACTTTTCAACAAAAAATTTCATTTTTCATCCGCTTACATAAAAAGTCTGTTGAGAAGTCGTTTTTTTTTTTTTTTTGTAAATTGGTAGGCCAACACTAATAGTTTTATCAATAAGTAGCTTATTTAAAAACTCATTTTCAAAAGCAAAATCAATTTTTCTAAAGCGATGCCAAACATGCTTTGATTACATTGAAGTCTCTTAGTTTCTATTAACCATATCGACTCAACTAAGGAAAAGATCATCGCTCAAGATTCTACCTTATTCTCCAAGGCAAAAGATTAAGTAAATATTGTACTTTTAGCAAGTATATATTTTCTATATTTCTAGAATTAGGTTAAGCTCTCCTCATTGTAATTCATATAAATACATGTACCATCCTTCGTAAATAATACAATTCATTCACAATCGAAACCTAAGTCTTATATGTTATCCAAAGGCCAACGATCCAACCTCTTCCTTCGTCCACGCCGAGCCACCTTCAAACGTTCCATCATCACCTCAACTTCCGCCATCACCATGACTGCACCCACCAACGACACCAATGTTCCCAACCCACATGAAACCACCAAACCATTGACATCTCTCAACCTCAACCATTGTGTCAAATTAAACCCTCTTAACTACACCGCTTGGCGCTTCCAACTAACCAATATCCTATTCGGCTTTAGTCAACTTGGCTTTGTCGATGGAACCGAGTCTCCACCACCACCAACGACTACCACTACCGACAAAAAAGATCAACCAAACCCGGCTTACTTAACTTGGCTCAAGCAAGATGGATTAATTCTTGGTGCCCTAATGGGTACCCTCACCACCGCCATACAACCACTAATTGTTCGCGCCAAAACCGCACGAGAGGCATGGGACCTTTTTGCCCAAACCTATGCCAACCCCTCGCGAGCCCATATTATGCAACTCAAACAACGCTTCGATTCTTTAGCAAAAACAACCGATCCAACGATCTCCGAATACATGAATTCTATTAAAATTTGTGTAGACCAACTTGCACTCATGGGTAAAACCATCGACCCTGATGATGTCATCGCAAAAGTACTCAAAGGACTCGACTACGAGTCCTACAAACCAGTAATCACCACTGTCCGAGCTCGAGACACACCCATTACCTTCGAGGCTCTTCACGAAAAATTCCCTCCAACATGAACTTCTCATGAAGCATGAACCTACCACTAATCACTTCGCTCCATCTGCCAACCCCGCATATCGCCACAACCAACCCTACACCCGTGGCCAGCCACGATCCAACACCACACCCTCCTATTCCCACAACCCTCACCAACCCAACCCCACCAATACCCCTGCCCATCGTCCCTTTAAGGGTCGATGCCAGTGGTGTCGAGAAACCGGTCACGTCATCTCCAATTGTCCTCATTTTCGCAAGCTCTTTCCAAATATCGTGCTTCCCGAACCCAACTATCGCCAACACCAAAACCCGCCTCAAGGTCACCTCGCCAACTATGGCAACCCCCCACCCAACCAAAATTTTCTCCTCGATAGTGGTGCCTCACATCACCTTACCCATGATCTCGATACCTTGGCCTTCCACTCACCTTATGACGGCCTCGATGATTTAATTATTGGTGACGGCTCCACTCTCAACATTGCTAATACAGGTTCATTCACTCTTCATAATCTTAAATTTTCCAATGTTCTTCATGTTCCAAGAATTTCACGTAATATTATTTCAATTTCCAAATTATGCACCGACAATAATGCTTATGTTTTATTCACCCGCGACTCATTTTTTGTAAAGGACCTGCAAACCGGGAAGCTTCTCCTTCAGGGCCGAGCAAATCAGGGGACATATGAATGGAGTCCTCCCTCACCCGTGAATCTCGCGGCTATCAAAAAAGGAACCACGCAAAAATCGTGGCATCATAAGTTAGGACATCCCTCGAACGATGTACTTAAACTTATCAATAAAAATTTATTTTCGCAAATGAATGATCTAGATTACTGTCATGCTTGTTGTGTTTCAAAAAGCAAGAAATTACCATTCAATGCTTCGACCCTCAAGTCAAATGCACCGTTAGACCTACTATTTTCGGACCTATGGACTAGTCCAATTTTATCTCGAGAACATTACAAATATTACGTCATCTTTGTAGACCATTATACGAAATATGTGTGGCTATATTCATTAAAACGAAAATCCGAAACCACCCAAGTATTCACCAATTTAAAACCCTCGTTGAAAAATATTTTAACCGACCCATCCGTCGCTTCTTCTCAGATAATGGCGGCGAATATATCAAATTAAATAAATCGCTCCAAAATGACGGGATATCACACCTCACTTCCCCACCATATACGCCAGAACACAATGGATATGCCGAAAGACGGCATCGTCACATTGTCGAAACCGGCCTCGCCTTGCTAAATCACGCGGCCCTACCCACCTTCTATTGGCCGTTTGCCTTTAGCACGACAACCTATCTCATTAATCGACTACCCACAAAATCCTTAAATGGAGACTCACCCTTCTTTAAATTACATAATATAAAACCCGACTATAATAAACTTCGTAATTTTGGTTGTCTATGTTATCCATGGCTCCGACCTTACACCAATCACAAGCTCGAAGATCGCTCCCTAGCTTGCATCTTCGTTGGCTACTCGACAACCCAAGCACTTATCATTGTCTCGATCCCAAAACCCATAGGATTTATACCTCTCGCCATGTAAAGTTTATCGATAATGAATATCCATTTCGAAAAACCAACCCGTCTCCTTCACCTCCCACTCAAACGGATGACTGGTGTTCGCTTCATATTCCTCTCCTTCCTCACCCCGACACTCCACCACCATTACCCACGCAGACCATAGCCCGCTTATCCAAACCCGTCACCATTGTCTACACTCGGCGTGCCCCTTCAACCTCCACGACTACACCAAATCTACCCCTCAATGCTCACTCCACTCCTATTACCACACCACCCTCATCCGCTGCCACAACACCCTCGGCACAACCTTCCACTCCCGCTGCTCAAACTGCCATCGACCCCTCACCACCATCAGAAACCGGACCACTACAACCACTTGTTCGAACCATCACTACTCGACTGGCGAACAATATTCGAAAGCCCAACCCTCGCTATGCAAACAATCTCGCCCATATCCCTTCGACCCATGACCATTTGCCCAACACCGTCAAGCAAGCTTTAATCCTTCCTCAATGGCGTCATGCTATGCAAGAAGAATTTCAAGCTCTTGAACGAAACCAAACGTGGTCCCTAGTTCCACGCTCCTCGATCCAAAATGTTATCGGTTGCAAATGGGTTTTTCGAAATAAATTCAACCCCAATGGGACTCTTAAACAACACAAAGCACATCTTGTTGTAAAAGGGTTTCATCAAAGACCCAGCATTGACTACAATGAAACCTTCAGTCCAGTCGTCAAGCCAACCACGGTTCGTTTAATACTAGCTATCGCTGTCACCAAATCTTGGTCTCTACGACAACTAGATGTCAATAACGCCTTTTTACATGGTAATTTGACTGACAATGTCTTTATGACACAACCTTCTGGTTTTGTTGATCAAACAAAACCCGACTATGTTTGTAAATTGAACAAAGCAATATACGGTTTAAAACAAGCCCCTCGAGCTTGGTACAACGAGTTAAAAACCTTTCTTCTTACCTATGGTTTTAAACAATCACTATCTGACTCCTCCTTATTCACCTTACATTCTCCAACCTCGTGTATATACATTCTAGTTTATGTCGACGATATTATCGTCACTGGACCACATCCTAACCAATTACAAACCTTCATCGCTACATTATCAAACCGTTTCTCTATAAAGGACCTCGGTTCCCTCTCTTACTTTCTAGGCATTGAAGTTACTCCAAACTCACTTGGATTACACTTAAATCAATCAAAACATATTACCGATATTCTTGATAAATATAAAATGTTAGAAGCAAAACCAAATGCTACCCCAATGGCTATCGAACCTCGGTTGGTCCGTGAGGATCACAACCCTATTCACAACCAACCCGACTATCGTGCCATAGTGAAGCTTACAATATCTCTCATTAACCCGACCTGACATTGCTTTCACCGTGAATCGTCTTGCTCAGTTTCTTCATCATCCTACTACCACTCACTGGACTGCGCTCAAACGGCTCATGCGCTACCTCCATGGAACCATCGACCTTGGCATTCAATTATATCGCTCGACCCCGCTTCGTCTCCATGCATTCTGTGATGCTGGTCATGGTGGCGACAAGGACAACTCCCTATCAACCTCCAGTTACATTGTATATCTTGGACGAAACCCCATTTCATGGTCCTCCAAGAAACAGAAAGGCATCGCTCTTTCCACCACTGAGGCAGAATTTCGTTCTGTCGCAACCGTCACAACTGAGCTCATCTGGCTTCAAAACCTTTTAACCGAGCTCCACATCAATGTCACGACACCACCAGCCATTTTCTGTGACAATATCTCTGCCACCCTTTATGCTCGTAATCCAGTCTTTCACTCTTGCATGAAGCATATGGCCATTTCTTTCAACTTCGTCCGCGAACACATTCAGCTTGGCACGATTCGAATTCAACACGTTGCAAGTAAAGATCAACTCGTCGACGCTCTCACAAAGCCTCTGTCCAAAAGTCATTTTCAAGAATTACGTGGCAAGATTGGCCTCCTTCCCAGGACGTCCATCTTGAGGGGGGCGTATTAACCATATCGACTCAACTAAGGAAAAAATCATCGCTCAAGATTCTACCTTATTCTCCAAGGCAAAAGATTAAGTAAATATTGTACTTTTAGCAAGTATATATTTTCCATATTTCTAGAATTAGGTTAAGCTCTCCTCATTGTAATTCATATAAATACATGTATCATCCTTCGTAAATAATACAATTCATTCACAATCGAAACCTAAGTCTTATAGTTTCCGGATTATATAGTTCCTCCATTCAACTCTACTCTACTAATTTCAATTTTCTACACTATTTATAAGTAAATGTTCATTTTCAATTTTCTCTCAATACATAAGTGAAAATATATTTATGTGCGAACTTGTTTGATTCGTCTTTACGAATACATTAAAAATATATCTTTTATAATTTTTGCAAATACGTAGTTAATGATATTTACCGTGTAAAACAAAGTTGATAAACGTGAAAAAGTAAAGTGTTAGGGTGGAGTTGAATGGAGGAAGTATATATAGTATTGATTGATTGATTGGTTGGTAATTTGGTATGGATGATTGGGGTAGATTTTGTCTTAGGTTTTGGTATTGCGGTCTTAGGTGGGCAACACTCCGAGAAATATAAGTTTTATTGCAAATTAAAATGGTAGTAGTAATTTTTAAGCATTATTTTAAAAAGCGATTCACATTTTTTTTTGTACTGTGATAAGATGCAGAATAATGCATCAACTGCAGAATTTATATCAAGTGACCAAGTACGGAGTAACTCACGACGAATTAACTGATAAGTGAGCTTGTCAAGTATGCTTCAACAATATTGAAGCCACAAAGCTCCTTCACAACCGGCATGGTTGCCGGAACACTCAGCTGAAACAATGACTCGTGACCGTCTAAGCCACCCCAAGAAGCAAGCTGCTTCCTAGCATCTTTGACTGCTGCCTGTACTGCACAGTGTACTGATGCTGCTAACAGCAGTGGTGGCTCTCCGGATGCTACAAAACAACGAAACAGGTAGTGAGTCAGTTCAAGAATGTCTTAATAAACTAATAATCTGATCACTGACCATATCATATACTGTAATAATTTGTGGTAACCAAATGAGAACTATCAGATACTCAAGGTCGCGCAGCACGACAGTCTTATACAAGACTTACAGTTACTGTATAAAGAAATCAAATACCCCAGAAACGTAAAGCCAAGACGTTGGATTGTTGGAATGAACGGGACGTTCACAGGAAGATCATCATAGATATACCTTTGGATGAGAGAATCCGCTTCTGGTGGTGCTCGCTGTTCATCACCTCGACATTAAATTGTTTAGGTATAGTATCGACTGTTGGGATTTTGTATGTCCATGTGCTATCAGAAGTTACTAGTCCTTCAGGATTACTTAGATACTCTTCCATCAGGAAAAACCCGATTCCTTGCACAAATGAACCTTCTATCTGTACAAATTAAATGCTAATTACATGTTAAATACAGGAATGTGTAGGCATTTTGAAAATTTGCAGCTAAAATCAACCTGTCCGAGATCAACAGCAGGATTCAGACTCTGTCCACAGTCGTAAATGATGTCAGTCCGTAAGATACTGGTTTCTCCTGTAAGAAGATTTACCTCCACCTGCAAAAACAGCACTGTAAAAACAGGAGGTGAAAGGAAAGGGACATGCACAACTGCAGACGCAAAAGTAAAAGAAAGTTTACCTCACTGACAGCAGCTCCATAATTTAAGTATTTCATGGAAGTAAATTCAGGAACATAGTAAGTACTTGCAGACAAGTTCACTGATTGCATGGCCGCCTGCAATGAGAAATGTACATCATAAGATTTGATTCAGCCATCTCCTTACCAATTTACTTAGGTTCAGTCCAAAAGTATCCATGTGTGCGTTCAAGTGTCGGACACGACTAGTAATGAAAATGGTCATAGTTTGTCATGATGTTATGTGAAAGAACTGTCTCAACGATAAGCCTACGCTCAAAGTTGAGGCTCAATCAATGACTGTATACCATAATGCAGTAGCCAGACAACCTAAAGGGAGCCCTAGGGATAGCTTTTATGGTAGCGGGTTTAAATTCCATATCATTATGTACTACTATTGAAAGATGTATCAGCTGAACTAGCTAACATCCGCACATAAAGGCCAGATAAGAGCACAATATCTTACAAGATAGCAACACAAGTCCAAGCTCAATAACATCTAAGAAAGGCATAAAACAAGTAGTTACCTGAGCAATCAATGTTTCCCAGTTGACAGTCTGCATTTGTCCCTGCAGTCGGTCTCTGACACCCGATAATCTGTCAACTAATAAACCACAGCAAATCCTAACAGCTTCACAGCTAGACTCTGAAGTAGTACTTCCAGCCGTTAAACCGCCTTGAATCATGCTTAATGTATCCGCTTGTATAACGCGTACCTTACCCAACAAGGATTCAGACCCTGGGCACTGAATCAAACCAAGACCAAATGCCGTCACTTGCTGAACCTTTGTCCATAGACCTTGTCCAAGCTCAATTCCTCCAACTTCGACCACAATCGAACCATCAGGGAGAATGCTAACTTTGCCTGGTGCTGCTCTCAGCTTAACTTCCTGAAAAATGGGTATTCTTGAAATTCCCCTTTTACTCCATTTGTGAGCGCGGTTAAAACTTTCTACCATCTCCCTTCTTAAGTAAAAATTCGAAGAAGAAGCTAGCTTATCCCAAATTAAGGGTAATGTATATTCTCCTGGCTCTCCATAACTATTTTCATAAAACAAGCTTAAGCTGTCATAAGTATGCAGGTTCCTGATTCTGACAACATCAACATCAATGGAAAGGATAGAAGCGACATTTTCAATTATGGCTTCAGCGATAAATGACCCTTGAACATCACCAGGAGCTCTCATGGCAGTTTTGCTTGGATTATTGGTTTTGCATAGTTGCGCTAACATCTGCAGCTATTCCTGCATTAATAAGTAAATCAAGATGCAAAGCTGTGATCTTCCCATCCACTTTGAATCCCACACTGTAAGTGATTTTCATTGGATGTCTTCCTCCTGCCCTTATCATATCAGTTCTGCGGTTGAGATACGTACGAACAGGACGACCAAGCTTGTGTGCCGCCAGTGCACAAGCTGTCGTAACCTGCAAGTTATGAAATTGTTTTGAGAATTACATTTCACGAACGCTACTGGTGCACCATATCAGTTTCTAAATAAAAATCGCGAAATTAACTATCGAGGTAGAGGCAAAATGCTTACAGGAAAAGCTTTATAAGCCTTCCCACCAAATCCACCTCCAACCCTTCTGGTAATGACGCGGACATTGTGTTCAGGGATTCCAAGACATCCGGCAATGGTAGTATGTAAAAGTTGTGGATGCTGAACAGAACTATAAACCACCAGACAATTATCTTCATCCGGAACAGCAAGACCAGTTTGTGTCTCCATATAGAAGAAGTATTGTGATGGAAGTCGGATCTAAAAAATAATACAAACAGGAATTCATTACAAAGTCGATATAGCACCTTCATTCAGCCAGTCACATACCTAAAATGAAAGTCATGCAAAAAAAAAAAAAAAAAAGTTACATTAAATGTACTGATGATTAATTACAGATTACAGATAAAATAATTCATTAATTTCATTTGTACCTCAGTAGAGAGAATTTTCTGCTCAGCTTTTGCCATACCCTCATCAAAGTTGCCAACTGGTGTCGGGCAGATGAAAGGTGGGATGTCGAAAAAGCTAGATCTCTCAATAGCATCTTCGACAGTTAAAATGGGAGGATCCAAATTTTCTGTGTCATACTCGACTACTGCAGTTTCTGCTGCAATATCTGCATGTTTCTGTGAATCTGCAACCTGATATCAAGGGGGGAAAAAAAACACTTAAAAAGACTTTAAAGTAGACCATTAGTCTTGTATGAGACGGTCTCACGTAAGTATATGGGTAGGTGAGTTCACATGTGAGAGTGTCTCGTATACGTTTTGTGTTAAAAGGGAACACAGCAGACCTAGAGAGATCATCAGAGTATAAGTATAACAGGAAGAATGACTTACAACAAATGCGATAAGTTCACCAGCCCATCTAGTTAGTTCATCAGCAAATAAAAACTCCTTCCCAAAAGCTGATTTGGCTCCTAGATTCTCTCCTCCATCTGGGATATCTTTATAGGTAAGAAGCGCGAGAACTCCATCTGGAAGTGATTTAGATTGGAAATGAACACCCTTTACCCTTGCTAATGGCTTTGTGCTGTACACGAATGCTCCATAGAGACAGTCCTTTGGAGAAGGAATATCATCGACATAGATGGCCTCACCTGCAGAAAATTAAACATTTTGACGCGGTTCATTTTTGGACTGGGTGGTTTCAGGTCAAGAAATCAGGTTTCTGTTTATGTTGTTCAGATCTAATTTTGGTCTCAGATCGTTATTCAGATCAGGTCATTCTGGATAGTTACAGAAACAATTAACGCGTAAAGCATACCGGATGCTTGTAGTGCAGCTCCTGTTTTTGAAACAGGTTCCCCCACAGGCCGATAATCGGTGCCAGGCACAATCACTTGCTTTGCAAGTGACAACAAAGGCTGGGAGTGACTGTTTTCATCTTCCATTCCTGACTGAGAATCATTAAATCCATTCAAACCTAATTCGGAAATTTCAAAACCAGTATCAACCAACCCATGAAGGAACTCGAAAACAAAGGCCTCTGCTAAGCTAACCCTATAAAAAGAATGCGAAGTGCCATCTTCAGGCACAATACTAGCCTTAACCAGTTTCATAGCTTCATACAGAACTTCACGGTCAAGCGTTCTTCCTTCTAGAAATTTCTCAACCTCCTTAGCCCTTATAGCGTGCCTGGTTCCATAAGATCCGAAAGCCAGCTGAATCTTGTTCATCATAAATCCATCAGAAGATTCACATTCAGAAACTTCAGCCAAGAAAGAGCCATTCAAATAAGGTAATGCATTACCCAAAGGACGTGGCGCAGCTCGATATGTTTCAAACATAACTTTAGATTGTAGCCCTGAATAAGTAGCCCTACATATCGGAATCTTGATATTTAATATTATATCTCGGTAATCTAAAGGAGGCCTTCCTAGGAATTCTTCCACAGTTATGGTTTCCCTTTTAGAACTGCTTATTATGTCGAGAGTTGTATCAACAGAAAGGAGAACAGTAGCAATATCAGAAGGGAAGCCGCATCTTTGCGCCATAGCTAGATTTCCACCAAGGCTAGCTGAATTTCTGATGGATCTAGAAGCAATTTTCTCGAAATGGTTGGCAATTTTACTTAAAACCAAATTATTTTGGCTACCTTCCTTCAGTTCTATAATGGCTTTCGAGATTGAAACCACTGACCCAAATATGACACCGGTAGAATCCTTCTTAATTATTGAGAGCTCATGAATGCTCTTCAGATCTATATATGTGTCATAGTCTGCCAGTTCCTTATAGTAACCTGATCCCGTATTGCTAACGACTATTTTCACACGGTCCACTTCATAGCTCTTAAGTGACTGCAGAATGCTTTGGAGTTCCTCAATGGTAGAAGGGTTATACCAAGAAAATCTCCCTGAATTCAGCAGAAGATTAAACTTCAATTCATCCTTCAGAAACTTAGGAAATGTCGATTTCTGACAATTTGGATCATATAATGGCAGCTTTTTCACCTTAACGTCGTAACTGTCTTCTTTCTGCCAAAAGGAGTTTAATCCCAGATCCTCAATGTCCACATCATTTGCAAAGCTTTTACAGACATCTGTAATCGGTCTATAACCAGTACATCTACAGAGATTTCCTGCAATAGCCGTTTCAGCTTCAGAAACTGTAATCTTTGAAAACCCGGGAGTGGGATTAGGCCGATCACTCTTATCAGCATTAAGGATGGCAGAAAATAGAGAAACACACATTCCAGGGGTACAAAAGCCGCACTGAGAGGCGTGAAAACCTGCAAGTCTTTGGTGTATTGCATGAAATCCATCTTTGCTATTCCCGAGGCCTTCAGTCGTAGTGATTGCGCAATTGTGTATGCTGCAGAGTAGTGTCAGGCATGAATTTATAGAGTAATCCTCCACCTGATCATGAATCGGATCATATTTGGATAGTAGCACAGCACATGCACCACAGCCACCTGCAATTTGTAAGAAACAGAATTAGCTATTAATTAGTTCTCTGCACCATCTTACTTAGTATTCATAGCTAATTAACACAAACTATTTTGCATAAAGCTAGTCATCCAAAGTAGTCAGCACATGTACTTACCAGTACTGGTAATAAACCGAACACAAACACTGCCAAACTTGATATACAAGTAAATTTCAGAATGACTAATTTCGCCAATGACGGATATATACTAACGGCTGAAGTGATCTCTAATTCATTGTCTTGTACAAAAATCCATAATATGGATATTCATCATTATCACGGTTTGCAGTCCGCACAGAACTACTGTATGTGTATATTGTCATCATAACAACAGCAATAAAGAACAGTATAGCAACGCCTAAAACCTCCGTCTATAAAAAAAGTAAATGGATCAGATGTTCTCAACCTCTCTCATGTTGAAAACCCGGATAGGCTAGTTCCATAGAGGACTCTTCGTCTTAACAGCTTTGAACATTCATTTTTTCGCTTTATACACGAGACATTCGGACATGGTTACATACTCTTTATAATCCAATCAAGCCAAAACATAGAATTTTTGCTAAATACAACACTTATACACTTGTAACCGAGTCCAAGCAACAAAGCTTAGACGAAAACTAATTAAACATTGTTCACAGAATCCGCAAATATTTGTGCTCGTCTTGGTCTAGGGTAAAACGGTTTTTACACTAAATTGGCGTAAAACCATCCATCAAAGACATAATATTGATAGATGAACCATCTCAACCAAAATCTTAAGGTGATGATTGAGGTCCAACAATTATATTTATTTCCTATTAACTAGAACCCTCACTAAATCATGGCTAGTTAATCTCGCAGACAAAATTACTTTATCCCACACATTTTGCCCCTAAATTCCATAACTACCCTTCATCTTAAAAAAAAAAAGAATTGAATAGAGTTATCTCCATTCTCTCTCTCAAAATCTAACCAATTCGGCAATAGCTCAACAATTATGGATCATAATTTGTAGAGATCACCGGTAATTTCTTCGTTTCATCAACAATTTTATTAATAAACCTATCTTTTAATCGATCTAATTAATGTTCTATTTTAGAAAAAAAGGGATTTTTTTTACAATTAGGGTTTGAATTTATGATGGATTACAATTTACAAACCTAATTAATTACGAACAATTAGAACATGAATAATTGTTTGTTTAACAACTTTGAGTGAACAAATCAAGTGCTAGAGAAAGTGGAAAACATGTTTGACAATTCTGCAAAACCATGATGTGATAGTTTACAATTGTAAAATCAGACCACGAACGGAAATAGCGAGTGATTATCTTTGCCAGAGATACCCACGAACGGTCATCAACCACATCGCCATCAACCTTCCGTCGCTGAAGTCGGTTCAGTTTCCAGGTGGGGCTTGATGGTCCGTCGATTTGGGAATTTTTGTATTTTTTAATTCGGTTTTTGATTTGTCCCTCTCTTGGTGGACCTGAGAAATGGGAGGGTATATTCGGAATAAGGCGGCAAAATGTGCGGGATTTGGTAAAATTGTGTGCGGGATTTAGCATGTAGGGCATGGGAGGATGTTTAGGCTTTGCTCTTTCATATACGGATTTTACTCTTTAACAAACGTTTTTTTCATAAAGTTTTCCTACTCTACCCTTTTCCTAAATCTAAACAAATTAGGTTTTTTTATATACCATTTTCCCTAAAATTAAAACCTAATTCTTCTAAAACTTGAACAATGAATTACAATTCTCCAAATTCTTCAATTAATGAAGTAATACTAATTTATTTAGCAATTATTAAAAACTTGTTTATTAATTATTTTGTCCTAAAATTAATCACACTAAAAGTTCTGAAAATTTTAGATTATCGAATGAAAATGTTGTAGTACGTTTCTATTCTTTGATGTTTGTACTCTCTCTATGTCAAACAGCAACCGAGATGTACAGCCGGTCATTCAAAAGGATAAATGACATGCATGTATTGACATACTAGTAGTTTTTATGGAATCAAATTGGTCATAACAGCTTTCGAGCTTTATTAATCTTTGATGAAGACATACTTGTGGACTTGTTGGTGGTCCTTTCTTCTGTCTGGCGTGGGTTCGGCAGATGTGAGGTCGGCCGGAGTGACGGGTTTCCGGCAAGGTGATGGTTAATGGAGGTGTGTGGTGGTTAATGGAGATGGATGGTGGTGATTTGATTGGGTAAAGGAATGTAGAAATCAGAAGGGTAATATTGTAAACTACATATGTGAAAGAGTAAAAGGGTATGTGAAAAAGTAATACCGATCTTATTTCTCTTTCATTCTTGCTCTTTCATGTACAAGTTTTACTCTATTATGTACATTTTTCCATAACTTTTCCATTAACTACCCTTTTCCTACACCGACCAAAAAAGTTCTCTCCTTTTGTCTTCCTCTAAAAAATTAATCAAATTTTCAGCAAATTAAACAATTGTACATCTTAATTCTCACATAATCGGGTAATAATTCGATTCATCAATTAGGCATTCAATTATAGTATCAAATTAATTACATACAACTAAATTAGAGTAATTTATACAAATAGGATTATGGCGTCGTTACAAACGCACTCATTTGAGTTTCATGAATACGAGAAACAACTAAAAAGATTAAAGAACAAGGTTACTTTGAATTTTTAGCATTCTGATCTCGTTTTGTGAAACCTGATGTCTACCATTTGAAGGTTGACCATTCACAAATTGCACAAAATGCCTGTCAATTTATTCGCGCGAATTGAACAAAAATGCCAGTCAATTTGAGGAGGCCTTCATTTGTTATCAAAGGATTCGTATAATTTCAATGGTGATTTAAGAAGCCCTAAGTTCGTTGTTAGGAACGGTGTCAATGGTGAAGGGGTGGCAGCACAGTGTAGGAGGGGTGGTTGTTGGGAGGTGGTGGGAGGGAGTAAAAAGGAGAGATTTCAAATAGTTAGAAAATTGAAAAAGAGGGAAGTTGAAATGAGAAGGTACAATGGGTAATCATATACAATTATACAGGATTAAGTAAATCGTGTACATGAAAGAGCAACACCCTTCCCTTTATCCCGAATCTTCCCGATTATTTATTTACCTTTTTAATTTTTGGTGAGGGGTATTTTAATCCGGTAAACAAAATGGGTTTGGTGTAGTGGTTGCTCACTCCATCCCAGGTCAGGGCCCTGCCCATGGGAATAGAGCAAATTCTTTAGCCAACCGTTTACCTCTTCGTGAAAGCACCCGTGACGAGGGAATTATACATTGTTACCGACGGTGAACATCCCGTTTACACCCAAAAAAAAAAACATTACCACGCAAAAGTGACACGATTGACTTTCTAAAAATTAAAGTTAATGTTTTACTGAGTCCGTTTTTGAAATAATGCTCAAAAATAAAAGAATTGTCGTTTTTGGTCGGTTTTGAAAATAATTATCGAAATGGTGTCCACGTAGGCTCGTTTTTTACGAGCCTGTATGGGGTTTAAACACGTCATACGTATTGGCATGTTTAATTGAGAGAACACGCCATTACATATGGCGTGTTTAGGCAGTCCAAAATTAAAACCACAAGTCAGTAGCAACATAAGGAAACAAAGGGAACACGCCATTACGAATGACGTGTCTTTTGACATAAACACGCCATTACGTATGGCGTGTTTTAGCAGCTCTATTTTTCAGCCCAAGTGCAGTGGCTGTGTTTTTGGAAAGAAAGAGAACCCGCCATTACGTATGGCGTGTCTTCTCAAAGAAACCCGCCAATACGTATGGCGTGTTTAAAGAGAATCTTTTTTTTTTAACAACTTTCTTTTCCCCATCACTTTCTACCACAAAACACACACCATTCACCATCTCCGCCTCTCAAACTGCTCAAGTGCGATACAACAAACCTCACTCCCCTTCTTATTTCTTCACCTCACACTCATCTCCGGCGAATCTCCGGCGTGTCTCCGGCATTATATTGGGTTTTTGCTTTTCAAATACATTCTACCTAATTAGTAAGGTAATCTAATTCTTTTAACTTATTTAATTTCATCTTTTGAATGTAGATTTAGCTTATTTTGTCTTCATTGTTGGTAATTATGTTGTTTTGTGCCTAGATCTACAACTTATATGTGTTAATTTAAGGTTGTTTAAAAAAAACCCCAAATTTTCGAAACCCTAATTAGGTAGGATGAACGATTTATGATTTTTAATTGTTGTTTAGGTATGTGTTCCGGGTGTAATTTCAGAGCAGTTATACGTTACCACCCGTGCTTGTAGAATGACGTCTTTAGTTGGATCCTCCTTGCGGTCTCCTGAAACGATGAACAAACTGAGGGCTCGGCTTTGGACCGAGCGAACTCACTCCGACGCTCAAGTCAGTAAACTTAGAGAGATAAGTTGTTGTTACTTGGCGAAGTACGTATTGTAGAGAGATAAGGAAGATATTACCAGATGAATAGTGATTCTTAGGTTAAATTGTGGATTATTCCGGTCCTTTCCTCAATGAAGGTTGAGGAGTATTTATAGACTTTCACCTTTTGTCACGTAGTGGCCAAGTGGCCAAGTGGCTAGCAGGTGGAAAGACTGATCTGCCCTCGGCCGAGGGACCCATGGCAGGCCGGCGGGCCCTGTTGACTCACCGCCGAGGGGTCTTGGATATGAGTTCGCGGATGTGTGCCCCGGCTGGCTAGCCGCCGTGGCCGGGACATAGGTGACAGGCCGTCGGGTTGCATCGGTTAGGCTTTCTAAGTCGTTGACTTGCTTGTGGATATCTTTGACCTTGTTTAATATGTTGACTTGGTCAGCGGGTGCAGAATATGCCCCATCAGTATGTATTTTAGGGAAATTAGGTTATTGGTAGTTGATTTATACTAAATTTGTTCAATTTTTTTTTATAGAATGGAAATTTGTGATTTTCCTCTTATTTGTTATTGGGATGGAGAAGTGTTGGAGCAAAATGGATGTGTAACTTATAGAGGAGGGAATCAATGTTTTATTCTAGCTAGTACAAAGATGACATATCTTGAATTAGTTGAAGAGATATATAAGGGAATCGGTGTTCAAAGTTTGGGTACTCAATTGAAGGTAATGATGAAATTTCCAAGTGCCGGGTGTTTCAAAATTGTTCCCCTTAATAATGAGGGAGCCTTTAAAGCGTTATGGGCAAGTATTCGTCATTCACATGCTCCTTCAATGGACATATTTGTAGAAGTTTCTACTAGTCAAATTGTCACTCCTACACCAAGTATTAGGCTAGATGATGTTGCTCAATTTGTTTCACTTCAAACTAATGACGTAAATGATGGGGAATTTTATGGTAACTTAGAAGGTGATGAGATTGATGAGGAATTGGCAATACTTGATGAGAATTTGTTGGCAAATGAAGAAGATGGTGATGATGATCTTGTCTTTGCTAGTGCTCCCATTGTTGAGTTTAATAAGATTGATCAATTAGATGAGGATGAATTGAATAGCTGGAAAACTTGGGAAAATATGGTAAGATATGAACATGGGAAAGAGTTTGCGGTTGGACAAGTGTTCCCAAACAAAGCTTCACTTAGCGATGAGGTGACATCATATTGTGTTAAAGCAAATCAATTTTTCAAAGTTGCCGAATCAAAGCCTAATACTATTACCTTCAAATGTGGCCGGATTCCTACACCATGTAATTGGCGGTTAAGGGCTACACAAAAAGACTTTCATTCTGAAGTTTTTATCATTGTGACATACAAAGGTCCTCATGATGAGTCTTGTGTTTGTGACATGGTACCTCAAGACCACATCAATTTGAAACGATGGAGGCCGGAAACCCATTCATTTCACTTGACTATTGGCGAGGCTACTGTGACCTTGCAAGATGTTCAAGTGTTGTTAGGGCTACGGATTAGAGGGGATATTGTTAGTGGACCAACCGCTTATAATTGGCCCTTGTTAATAACTGAACTCTTAGGCAAAACACCTGGTAGTGAAGACCTTAAGGGGGCTTCTTTGAGGATTGGTTGGTTGTTAAAACAATTTAGTGGTCTTCCGGAAGATGCAAATGAAGATGTTCTACATCAATACGTGAGGGCATATTTGCTTATCTTAATGGCCACTATCATGTTTCCGGATAAGAGTGGTAATGACATTCAAGTTGTTTATTTGCCTTTGTTGAGGGATTTGACCAACTTAGATAATTACTCTTGGGGAAGTGCCGTACTTGCTACTTTATATTGCAATTTATGTAGAGCAAGCAACGTGAAGTCCAAAGACATTGGAGGCCCCCTTGTTCTATTGCAATTGTGGGCATGGGAGAGGATTAGTATTGGTCGACCTACACTCATGAGACCCGTTAATGCTACCCATCATGGACCGAACCCATTAGGTTCTCAACATCAAATCAGGATTGACTCATTGGGTCGTAGGTGGGCAAGTGTGAATCGTAAGAGGCCGGAAGGGGTGACCACACTAATTGGGTATAGGGATGCTTTTGATTCAATGCGACATGATCAGTTTACATGGCAACCTTACACCCGACAGATTTTGTCTTTTTTGCCCGAGTTTTGTTATGATGACTCCGACAATTGGACAGTGATGGCACCTATGATTTGTTTCGACATTGTTGAGTGGCATTTTCCTAATAGGGTAGCTCGTCAATTTGGGTGGAAACAATTTATCCCTTTAAACTCTAATACCGAACCAAACTTGCACAAAGTTGACAAAAGAGGTGCCTCTTCACGGAATTGGATAGAAAAACATCAACCCTACATATCAAATTGGGTTAGGAGGGGTGATTTTCGGTTCCGTGGTGAAGAGGATGATATTGAAATGAGATACTACGACCCTTACATGGTTTGGTACCGGGATCGCACTATTCTTCGCTTGAACCCTTTCCCCCCACAAGCTACTTATCAAGCACCATTTGGAGCCACACAATATCTTGTAAGTACACTTAATATACTTGTCTTAAAATTCTTAACCAATATATCATAAAATGTGATTTTCTTATACTACTTATTTTGTTTTAGGCGCATGGTTTCGTCAATGTCCATAATACATGTGATAAGGAGCTTCGACAAATGCCTCTTGAGGTGCCTCCTCATTTCCGCACAATGGTTTCACACCTACGGGACTACCCCTCTCAATCGCTTGAACATGTAGGCTATTCTCATCTCCTTCAACCAACCGTAGAACCAAGGGAAGAAAGTTCACCAATGGTTCAAGAGTCCCTCGACTCAATGAATGTGGATGACGATGCACCATTGGTTCAATACACTAGGAGGGCTAGACGCTCTAAGTCATCCATGTCGGCTAGACACTCTATGTCTTCCATGCCTTCCATGTCTTCAATGCCGGTCATGTCTTCAATGCCTTCCATGTCTTCAATGTCACCCGTCAATGAACAAGGTACCCCGGAGCCTAAGAAAGGGTTTTGGAGTCGCATTCGAGGAAAAAGCAAGAAGAAGACTTGATGACTTGATGTAATAGTTAGAGGATTAATGGTTTGTTTGACATTTTAGATGGTTAATTTGTTTGACATTTTAGTTGTAAAACTTAGAATTTAATCCCCTTGTGCGAAGCTTATGTGGTGTGTAAACTCGGTTTTTATTTATAATAGGCAATGGTTTGTGTTGTCCTTTGCATTGTTGAGCATTGTTGAGTTTGGTTTTTTTTTTTGGCAAAGGAAAGAAATGAGGACGAAGGAAATTTGTGCAGCAATGAAAAAAAAAAAAAAAGGAAACTGGAAGAACACGCCATAGCTAATGACGGGTTTCAAGAGGAAGACACGCCATTACGTATGGCGTGTTTAATATTTGAGATTTTACCAGCTACTGGAAAGGGGCTAAAAATTGTGCTGCTTAAACACGCCATAGCTAATGGCGTGTTTTCTTCTTAAGACACGCCATACGTAATGGCGTGTTTCCTTTGCTTATATTATTCAGCTACTGACTTTGGGTTAGAATTTTAGACTGCCTAAACACGCCATATCTAATGGCGTGTTCTTTGAAGTAAACACGCCAATACGTATGGCGTGTTTAAGCCCCATACAGGCTCGTCAAAAACGAGCCTACGTGGACACCATTTCGGTAAATGTTTCAAAACCGACCCAAAACGACAATTTTTTTATTTTTGAGCATTATTTCAAAAACGGACTCTGTTTTACTCCATCATCTCTAACATTTAATTTACCGCATACTTCAAATTTTGGTTATGTCACTTACGGAGTAATTATCTATGGTATGTCGTACCCAAACATAACATAATAGTATAACACTAACCTTCTCCGCAACCAAGCTTGACACCTTTGAACCGGGTTCGAGTACGTAAAAACTCAAGCAAAGTACTTGAAGGATGAATACTTGGTATCTCAAATCTTTCTCCATTAATCGCAAACACTAAATTACCTATCTTCTCCATTTTTTAAAGATTAAACTTTAGGCCACTAAATTAAATAAAGATAAACCACCTTTTATTTAACTTTTCAAGTTGATCATTGTCTCATAGTTCATGCTCGTCAGTTCATGTAGTAACAATCAGAAATAAAGGTCAAATGTCAAATGTCATATGTCATTTTTTGTTGAGTGGGTAGGAAAATGGTCAAAATACCACCCCAGATTTTATTCCTTTTTGACTAAACACTAGATTTTGAGTTGTGAATTGAAAAGTGCACTTTAGAGGAATGATTTGTACAATTGTCCTAGAAAATCCCCCCTACTACTAAGAGAATAAAAACTCTTAGTAGTTTTCCCGCCTAAAAAAATAACCTCTCAAAACTATATATGAAAACAATATTACATTTATATTTACCTATTTTACAAGAAACAATTATTATCCCTAATTTATTAGTATACAATCATTTCCATAAATGTTATCCTTCACCAGTTACACTCTAAAATTACCCAAATCTTCTTTTTATAGTATTATCCTTTATCAGTTAGACTCTAAATATGGTTTTCTAAATGACGTAACAAATTTTTATTTATTTTCTTTATTAAAAATAAAAAATAAAAATAAAAAATATTAGTTAATTATTTGTAAATTGTCTTTTTAAATGAGTAGTATACTGTTTTTACCTATTTCCGTTATAAGGTAATACGCATTTTAATTAGATCTTACATTGCTTAATTTTATTTTGTGTCATATTATATAACGATATAACATTATAGTGTTATTTTTAACAGTAAAGTAAAAAACAGTTTCAGACAAAAATAACTCAACTTAAAGTGTGTTTTGATGGTAATAAACTTTCATTTTCTACCTCTTACTAAGATTATACAGTATTTAGTACTCCATACATTATAACATTAAACTCCAAGTATAGTTAATTTATACAATTATTAATTTAATAAGAAAATTTCTTTATAAAACAAATCTAAAAAATACCGTGCAGTAGCACGGGAACTATACTAGTTAGGTTATCATTTTTTATGGGGAGGAGATCAGGAGAGTGAAAGGCAATGACTTTTAATCCGAGGAGAAGAATGCATAGAAACTTGATAAAATTGATAAAATTTCATTATTGCATGGAAACTTGAATAAAATTGATAAAATTTTGTCTCATCCGTTTCATTATAGATGGATATTATTCGTCTAAAATTGTAGACGGATAATTGCTCTCTCACAAAATGCAAATAGTAGGCTTCTCATAAGCATCCGCGCAAATGGATTGTTCGGTTTAAGTGACTCAAGTGCACCATATAATTTATTTTAGGACGGGTCATTTTTTTATTCGGGTGAATTTCGAATGTGTAGTTGTCGAGTCATTTGAGGTTCAGGTTACTTTAGGAGTTGGCGGGTGGGGTAGACTCTGATCGGGTCATTTTCAGATATGGGTCACTTTGAATTCGATTGTTTTCATTTTGGTTAGTAACTTTAATTAGGATTTCAAAGTAGGATTCGGGTGAATTTCGAATGACAAGTACAATTAGACCTGGTAATTGTGGTAAATGGTCCAATTGATTTGGTTGAGGATAAGATTAAATCGGTTTAATTCAATCGCGTTGATATTAGTTTTGGTGTCAGTTCGATTTCGATTGAGTTCATTTTGTTTAGTAACTTTAATCGATTTGTAATATTTCATGTGAGGTATGGTTCGGGATGAGTCAATATTAGATTAATTGAGTTTCGAGTCCTAATTTTCTTTAAAGGAGCCTAAAACAAAAGTAGCTTAAATATAACTCAGATTTTAAATTTTAATGTAATAATTCATCATACCATATTATTAATGGCTTGCCTGAAATCCATAGAATATTCGGGATAAATACCCAATTTTAATTGGGAGATAAGTACTAGGGAATTAATTATTTGTGTAATGACCGACTTGATTATAAATTTGACATATAAGGGTAATGATTTATGATTACTTTCATCTTGTCCTCCATAATGTATGATTTATGATAACTTTCATCTTGTCCTCCATAATGTTCCCCCCAACTGACGTATGAAAATTTCGAAGTTTTAGTTAAGATTTTACAAACTTTTTTGAGGTTACCTTATACTATTACCCATTCACCCCCGCAAAAATATTTTGTCCCTATCGACTTTAAATCCTGGCTCCGCCCCTGATTAGCGAGTGAATTCTTCAAGTATGCTTCAACAACATTCAAGCCACAAAGCTCCTTCACAACAGGCATGGTTGCCGGAACACTCAACTGAAACAAAGACTCGTGGCCGTCTAACCCACCCCAAGAAGCGAGCTGCTTCCTAGCGTCTTTGACTGCTGCTCGTACTGCACAGTGTACTGATGCTGCTAACAGCAGTGGTGGCTCTCCGGATGCTACAAAACAACGAAACACACAGTGGATCAGTTTCTAATCTTATCACAGATCATATCATATGAGAATCTGATGATAAAATGAGAAATATTCGATATTGTGGTCTCAAAGTAAGACGATCTTATACAAGACTAACTATTACCATAGAAAGAACTACCCAGAAAGGTAAAGCGAAGGCGCTGCAATTAACAGGAATTCACAGAAAGATGAATTTAGAGCATATTACATTTGGATGAGAGAATCCGCTTCTGGTGGTGCCCGCTGTTCATCACCTCGACATTAAATTGTTTAGGTATAGTATCGACTGTCGGGATTTTGTATGTCCATGTGCTATCAGAAGTTACTAGTCCATCAGAATTACTTAGATACTCTTCCATCAGGAAAAACCCGATTCCTTGGACAAATGAACCTTCTATCTGTACGAATAAAATGTTAATTCTTCTTACAGGTATGTGTAGGAATTTTGTAAACTTTGAGCGAAAATCAACCTGTCCGAGATCAACAGCAGGATTTAGACTCTGTCCACAGTCGTAAATGATGTCAGTCCGTAAGATACTGGTTTCTCCTGTAAGAAGATTTACCTCTACCTGCGAAAAAAAAAACTGAAGATAAGAAGGAGAATAAGGAAAGGGCCAAGCACAACTGCAGACGCAAAAGTAAAAGAAAGTTTACCTCACTGACAGCAGCTCCATAATTTAAGTATTTATTGGAAGTAACCTCAGGCACAAAGTATGTACTTGCAGACAAACTCACTGAATGCATGGCCGCCTGCAATGAAAAACTAACATCATAAGACTTGATTCAGCCATCTCCTTTCCAATTTACCTAGACTCGGTCTAAAGTATCTGACATGTGTGTGGTCAAATGTCGGACAAGACTATGAAATGAAAACAGTCGTAATTTATCTTGACAATATCTGAATGAACAAGTAGTTACCGCTATCAATGTTTCCCAATTGACAGTGTCCATTTGTCCCTGCAGTCTCTCTTTGACAGCAGATAATCTTTCAACCAATAAACCACAACAAATCCTAACAGCTTCACAGCTAGACTCTGAAGTAGTACTTCCGGATGTTAACCCTCCTTGAATCATGCTTAATGTATCTGCTTGTATAACGCGTACCTTACCTAACAAGGTATCGGACCCTGCGCACTGTATCAAGCCAAGACCAAATGCAGTCACTTGCTGAACCTTTGTCCATAGACCTTGTCCAAGCTCAATTCCTCCAACTTCAACCACAATCGAACCATCAGGGAGAATGCTAACTTTGCCAGGTGTTGCCATCAGCGTAACTTCCTGAAAAATGGGTATTCTTGAAATTCCTCTTTTACTCCATTTGTGAGTGCGGTTAAAATTTTCTACCATCTCCCTTCTTAAGTAAAAATTCGAAGAGGAAGCTAGCTTATCCCAAATTAAGGGTAATGTATACTCTACTGCATCTCCATAACTATTCTCATAAAACAAGCTTAAGCTTTCGTAAGTGTGCAGGTTCCTGATTCTGACAACATCAACATCCATGGAAAGGGCTGACGCGACATTTTCTATTATAGCTTCAGCGATAAATGACCCTTGAATATCACCAGGAGCTCTCATGGAAGTTTTGCTTGGATGGTTGGTTTTGCATAGTTTGATATCAAATGATAAAGCACCCCAGTCATACTTCTTCAATCCGCCTATGAAGCAAAGCGGTATAATAGCGCTAACATCTGGAGCTATTCCTGCATTAATCAGTAAATCAAGATGCAAGGCTGTGATCTTCCCATCTGCTTTAAATCCAACACTGTAAGTGATTTTCATTGGATGTCTTCCTCCTGCCCTTATCATATCAGTTTTGCGGTTAAGATACGTCCTAACAGGACGACGAAGCTTGTGTGCTGCAAGTGCACAAGCTGTCGCAACCTATGAGGCATGAAATTCCTTGAGAATTTTGTTATACAAAAATCGCGAGTTAATATCAAGGTAGAAGCAAAATGCTTACAGGCAAAGCTTTATAAGCCTTCCCACCAAATCCACCTCCAACTCTTCTGGTAATGACGCGAACCTTGTGTTCAGGGATTCCAAGACATCCGGCAATGGTAGTATGTAAAAATTGTGGAGCCTGAACAGAACTATAAACCACCAGACAATTATCTTCATCCGGAACAGCAAGAGCAGTTTGTGTCTCCATATAGAAGAAGTATTGTGACGGAAGTCTGATCTAAAAATAAATAAAACAGCAAGAGCAGTTTGTGCCGCCAGTCACAGGCCGAAAATGAAAGTCATGCAACTAAAAATTAATTGAAGCAAAAAAAATATTATGTGATTGTCTTGTGTTTAGCCAAAGCATAACTTATTAAACTCGTGGATACCTCAGTCGAGAGAATTGTTTGCTCAGCTTCTGCCATACCCTCAGCAAAGTTACCAACTGGTTTCGGGCAAATAAAAGGTGGGATGTCGAAAAAGCTAGATCTCTCGACAGCATCTTCAACAGTTAAAATGGGAGGATCCAAATTTTCTGTGTCATACTCGACTACTGCAGTTTCTGCTGCAATATCTGCATGTTTCTGTGAATCTGCGACCTGATATCAAGATAAAGAAAAAACAGACTTTAATTAGACCATCAGTCTTGTATGAGACGGTCTCACATAAGTATATGGGTTAGTGAGTTTACATGTGAGACTGTCTTGTATACGTTTTGTGTTAAAAAGGAAACACAGCAGACCTAGAGAGCTCATCAGAGTATAACAAGAAGAATGACTTACAACTAATGCGATAAGTTCACCAGCACACCTAGTGAGTTCATCAGCAAATAATGACTCGTTTCCAAAAGGTGATTTGTTTCCTAGATTCTCCCCTCCTTCAGGGATATCTTTATAAGTAATAACTGCGAGAACTCCGTCTGGAAGTGAATTAGATTGGAATTGCACACTCTTTACCCTTGCCAATGGCTTCGTGCTGTACACGAATGCTCCATAGAGACAGTCATTTGGAGAAGGAATATCATCTACATAGATGGCCTCACCTGCAGAAGATTAAACATTTTGACGCGGTTCATTTTTGGACCGGGTGGTTTCAGGTCAAGAAATCAGGTCTAATTTTGGTCTCAGATTGGGTCATTCATAATAGTTAGAGAAACAATTAACGCGTAAAGCATACCAGATGCTTGTAGTGCAGCTCCTGTTTTTGAAACAGGTTCCCCCACAGGACGATAATCGGTGCCAGGTACAATCACTTGCTTTGCAAGTGACATCAAAGGCTGGGAGTGACTGTTTTCATCCTCCAACAGTCCATCTCCAATTCCCGACTGAAAATCATTAAATCCATTCAAACCCAATTCGGAAATTTCAAAACCAGTATCAACCAGCCCATGAAGAAACTCGAAAACAAAGGCCTCTGCTAAGCTAACCCTATAAGATGAATGTGAAGTGCCATCTTCTGGCACAATACTAGCCCGAACCAACTTCATAGCTTCATATAGAACTTCACGGTCAAGCGTTTTTCCTTCTAGAAACTTCTCAACCTCCTTAGCCCTAATAGCATGCCTGGTTCCATATGAGCCGAAAGACAACTGAATCTTGTTCATCATATACCCATCAGAAGATTCACATTCAGAAACCTCAGCCAAGAAAGAAGCATTCAAATAAGGTAATGCATTACCCAAAGGACGAGGCGCAGCTCGATATGTTTCAAACATAATTTTAGATTGTAGCCCTGAATTAGTACTGCAATTAGGAATTTTGATGGATAGTATTATATCTTTGGAACCTAAAGGAGGCTTTTCTAAGAATTCTTCCATAGTTATGGTTTCCCTTTTAGAACTGCTTATTATGTCGAGAGTTGTATCAACAGAAAGGAGAACAGTAGCAATATCAGAAGGGAAGCCGCGTCTTTGCGCCATAGCTAGATTTCCACCAAGGCTAGCTGAATTTCTGATGGATCTAGACGCAATTTTCTCGAAATGGTTGGCAATTTTACTCAAAACCAAACTATCCTGGCTATCTTCCTTCAGTTCTGCAATGGCTTTCGAAATAGAAACAACTGAACCGAAAATGACACCAGTAGAGTCCTTCTTAACTATCGAGAGTTCATGAATGTTCTTCAAATCTATATATGTATCATAGTCTGCTAGTTCCTTATAGTAACCTGAACCCGTATTACTGACGACTATTTTCACACGGTCCACTTCATTGGTCTTAACTGACTGCAGAATGCTTTGGAGTTCCTTAATGGTAGAAGGGCTATACCAAGAAAATCTCCCCGAATCCAGTAGAAGATTAAACTTCAATTCATCCTTCAAAAACTTAGGAAATGTCGATTTCTGACAACTCGGATCATATAATGGTAGCTTTTTCACCTTAACGTCGTAACTGTCCTCTTTCTGCCAAAAGGAGTTTAATCCCAGATCCTCAATGTCCACATCATTTGCAAAGCTTTTACAGACATCTGTAATCGGTCTATAACCAGTACATCTACAGAGATTTCCGGCAATAGCCCTTTCAGCCTCAGAAACTGTAATCTTTGAAAACCCGGGAGAGGGATCAGGCCGATTACTCTTATCAGCATTAAGAATGGCAGAAAATAGAGAAACACACATTCCAGGGGTACAAAAGCCGCACTGAGAAGCATGAAAACCTGCAATTCTTTGATGTATGGCATGAAATCCGTCTATGCTATTCCCGAGGCCTTCAGTCGTAGTGATTGCGCAATTGTGTATGCTGCAAAGTAGTGTCAGGCATGAATTTATAGAGTAATCCTCCACCTGATCATGAACCGGATCATATTTGGATAGTAGCACAGCACATGCACCACAACCACCTGCATATGGCAATTAATGCTATTAACAGAACTACCTATTAATCAGTACTTTGCACATCATAGGGAGATATCAGCTTGATTATAGAGGACTCGGAATGAAAATTAGTCGAAAATCATGTCAACCAACTGCTATTTCATAATCTAAGAAGCGCATACAACTTAGGGAGACATCAGCTTGATTATATCATTCTATACAGCCAAACTCACACAACTCTTCATCTTTCTAGCTTAGAATATAGAACCTTCATTTTTTCGCTTTATATTCGCTTCACACACTACACACTCGGACATGGGTTACATACTGTTTACAAACAAGCAAAAACATACAGCTAAATACAGCCATTACAATACTTGTATACTTGTAGCCGAGTTCAATCAACATAGCTTCTTATATTTCTACTCGAGTTGGTCTGATGTAAAATTTTCCGACACAAAATGAGAGTAAAACCATCCGAAGACATACACACTAATAGGAATAATTATAATAGTTGAGACTCAACCATCACCTTAAGGTTTTGGTTAAAATGGTTCATCTATCATGGTATCAGAGCCAGTGTGACCATAGGTCACGGGTTTGAATCCACGAAGTGGAATTTCAGCACACGGTACGGGAGACTGTGGGGACTGTGCACTAACCACTCTTCAAGCCCAATGGGCATTTGAGTGAGGGAGCGTAATAGGAATAACTATAACTAGTTTTAAACCCGTGCAAAATTGCACGGGTTTATATTTAGGACGGTATGAATGTTTTTTGATGAATATTTTATTTTTACAATTCAATTGTAATTATCTAATAGTTATATATCAATGATCTACATGTTTTACTAAGACCGCCTTACACAAAAAATTACTGTTTATGCTCACACACCATACAATCCAATAAATAATTAACGGATGAATGAAATTTCATCAACTTTCCTTGCAATAAAGTGTCAAAACTAGTGACGGATCTAAGGAGAGCTAGCAAGAGTGCCATTGTCGACTCGTTAATCGATCTTATCATTATTATCTCAAACCGAAGATGTTTTAGTCTAGTGGTTAAGACGGAGGTATTGTGGACAATAGGTCTCAGGTTCGAATCCCCCTCCCCTCTATTATAATGCGACTAAGTGCGCTTCGATTTACCAAAAAAAATCATTATTATTTCTAACATTTATTACAATCTTCAAATATTGGATCCGCCACCCAACTATCAACGACATGCACCTCACACATACACGTACGTCCAAACAGGCAAACATAACATAACAGTATAACACTAACCTTCACCGCAACCAAGCTTGACACCTTTGAACCGGGTTCGAGTACGTAAAAACTCAAGCAAAGTAGTTGAAGGATGAACACTTGGTATTTCAAATCTTTCTCCATTAATCGCAAACACCAAATTACCTACATTGCCCATTTTATTTTTTCTAAGCTAAGCTTTAAGCCACTAAATAAAGACACATAAATCTTTTATTTATCTTTCAAGTTGATCGTTAGTTATTTTATGGTTCATGTTAATCAAGTAGTAACAATCAAACGGTCACTATCATAAATAAAGGGCAATTGTCATTAAAATGTGTAATTAAGGAATGATAAAAGTTAAAACCGCCAGATTTTGCTTTGCGAAATTAAAATGTGTACTTTAAAGGAAAGATGATGAAAAAACATAGTCCTACTGTAGTTAATAATTATGGCTAGACCCGGCAAATGAATTGTTCGGGTTGGGTCAATACTCAATACCATTATACTCCCTTCGATAATGTAAACATAAGCAAGAAGTGATTTAAGAAAAAGTGGAAAAGTGAGGGGTAAATTAGGAAATATTAATTAGGGTCACATGAGTTTAGGTGGATTAAATAAGTAGTTGGTGAGTGCCGAGTGGTTGAGTGGATGTTAAAGTTGTAAATAGTTAGTGGATATAAGAGTAATTTAGTTATTTTTCATGCCAAATATGGTATGTTACCATTGGTGTGGTTCATCCATTTTAGGTAAGTGTTACCACCCATCTGAATCGGAGGGAGTACAATTTATTTTGAGTCGGATCGGTTTGTGGTTTGGATGAATATCGAATGTATTGTTGTTGGATTATTCCGAGTTCAGGTTATTACGGGTTGGATAACCTCTAATCGATTCATTTTCATTTTTCAGGTATGGATCACCTCGGGTCCAATTTTTTTCAGAATAGTCAGATTTGAAACATGTCCTCTGAGGGGCTATTTTTTAGGGTATTGCTCTTTCACATACGCCTTTTACTCTTTCACATACGTAGTTTACAATGTTACCCTTTTCATTTCTTTCTCCTTTTACCCATTCAAAAAAAATTCTCCCTTTCATAAACCCCTTCACCATTAAATTACTACCATCTATCTCCATTAACCACCACACACCTCCATTAACCAACACCTCGCCGGAAATCCAAAGTAAAACTAAAATTAAAAATAATCAATAATGATTTTGAAAAAAAAAATAATAATAATAATAAAAAGAAAAGAAAAAAGAAACGTATTGATGAACAAATAACAGTAACCCAGTAACCCCTCCCCTCCCCTCCCCAACACTCCCCCTCCCCTGCACTCCCCTTCCCCCTCACTATCACTCTCCTCCTCCCCAACACTCCCCCTCCCCTGCACTCCCCTTCCCCCTCACTATCACTCTCCTTCTCTGCTCCGACCACCACCGTCCTGTACCATATCCCTGCTTCGACCACCGTCGTCCACCATGCCCTTGCCCCGAACACCACAGTCCATCAAACAAACCATCATGTCTTCCGCCATCAACATAATTGAAGAACTTTTAGTGTGATTATAAACCCTAATTTTAAGACAAAATAATTAATAAACAATGAAGTTTTTAATAATTGCTAAACAAATTAGTATTTACTTCATTAATTGAATAATTTGAAGAATTGTAATCCATTGTTCAAGTTTTAGAAGAATTAGGTTTTAATTTTAGGGAAAATGGTATATAGAAAACCTAATTTGTTTAGATTTAGGAAAAAAGTAGAAGATGGAAAATTTATGAAAAAAAGTATGTGAAAGAGTAAAAGGCGTATGTGAAAGAGCAACACCGATTTACTAATTTTTATTTTTTCCACTGTTTTTTTCACAAATTATATTATGAGACTATCATATAATGCGACCACATAAAAATAACCATTTTATTATTATAAACTGGTCACTTTTTTTATTAATGGCCACCGGTCACCTTTTAACATAAAAATTGTGACTGTTTATCATATTTGAATATTTGTTTCTATCGCACCATATAACAGTCACAATGTATAGATAAAGTTTTTTTATTCTGATAACTCGATATTTTATTCTGTGTTTAATGTTTGGAGCAATCCGGTTTCCTCAAACTAGATCACTTGAGGCTTTCCACACTCGCATGAAATAATTTGTAGAAATAAAGGCATCATAGCTGCAGTAGCTGATGTAATTTTATTACTTAAAAGTGTATTAATGAATGCACAAAGCTCGGCAACGAATATATGCTCAGTAACCATGTTATTGTGAAACCGTCTTACAGGAGACGAGACATAGAGTACTTATATACATCACTGTACATGTATTGTTCGCAAGAGTAGGAATTCTCCCATGGCGATTACAGTTCTTCATAATAATCCGACACAATATCCTGCTCATTTCCCATGAATGACTTGAACATGTAGGAAATGTAGAAGGCAATGATGAGCACCAGTAGAACAGAAACACCGAGCCTCTTCAAATTATCAGGCTGATTAAGCTCTCTAAATATCCCACTTCCAAGAGTTCCAATCGCCTGCCTTGGCCCATGTACTACTCCGGATTCATCTCTACTCTCTTCTTCTTCTCTGCTACCCATTTCCTCATTACCCCTTTCCTCGGTCCTCGGCTCCTCTTGCTCGTCTTGCTCTGGATATGCTTGTTGAAAATGAGACTCTGGTTGTGGTGGTGACGGTGGTGGTAGAGGGGGAGCTTGTTGCTGTGATTGCTGCTGTGGTGGTGATGGTGGTGGCAGTGGTAAAGGGGCAGATACTTGTGATGGAAGAGGAGGTGGTTGCTGCGGCCGAGGAGCTTCTGTAGGCAATTTCGGAGGCTGTACAGCTACTGGTGGCGGTGGCGGTGGAGGTGGTGGTGGTGCAGCAGGTGTAATTATTTTAGGTTGTCTGATGTAAAGAATGCCACCTTCAAACTTAGCAGAGATCTCCTTAGTGTCACAGTTTGATGGAATGCGAAATTCTTTGTGAAAACGTCTGTATTTGTTATCACCGAGGGGACGTTCTCCAGTAATCTTGAGCATACGTGATATTGTCAACTGAACCTTCAGCTGTTCCTTCTTAAATCCTGCATTAAACAAGTCATAGAAGATTATGTTATAAATCTAGGTTGCGACCAACAGCTTTGTAGGTTAACCCGAACTCTGTTTAACTGCTGTAATTTTGTCTTTACGGCCAATCTTGTAGCCAAGATTGAAACCGATATTTAATATTACCTCCATCTCATGTAATGTCCCCATTTGACTTTACTGGTTAACCGATGCCAACTTTTACCATTAATTTCTCTAAATATATGTTCAGAATTTCAGATAAATGTAAAATTTTATCATATTTGACTTGTGAAATTTACTATAATATTTGTTGTAGTAAATTTCTCGTCCAAAGTCAATATTGTTTTACCACAAAAGTTAAACGGGGACAAGATAAATCGAGTGTAGGGAATACCATTTTGAAATTGAAAGAAAAATGGTTGAACCTAAATTTTGAAGAAAATTACCAGGGAGATAAATGAGAAGGGTGTCACATGCTTCCTCTGTTACCAAATCTGATGGAGGGTCGTAATCTTCGAACACACGATTAGGGATAATCTTGGCCATTTTATTCTGAATTATTCTTGTTAGCTGCTTTGTTTATGGTGATGGAAATTGGTCTAAATTAATTGGCTATTTATACAGTGGAAGAGGAAGGAATCTGATGCTCTCTCTTTAAGCAGTCTGAAATTGCCTTTCAAAGTGGATATTCCAATGCTCCATGGTTGCAGAAATGTTTTCCTCTGTGATGAGCAAAAGAAAATTCTTTCTTTCTGTCATTCATGACTCATGCGCTCCACCGTAGCTTGCTGCGAAAGCAAACAAAGTTAATGTTAAAGCTTCTCAATTTCTCATCTACAAGCCATACCAAATTGCCATACAGGGTTAGTATCGGAAATGGGTGTGTCCAAATGTTTTTTCTTTTTTTTTTGGCAGCCGTAAAAAAAGTGTGTATACAGATTAAACTAAAACAACAAAGTAACAACATCGGCTAAAAGCATTGTGTTGATGGCGAACGGATGGCTGAACGCATAAAACGACGTGAAAATGTAAGACTAGGGTATCTGTCAAAATAAAGTGTCGACGTGTAAATGCCCGTGTGTCTGGATGTCGAGTGTTGGACACGATACGAGAGTAAATATCAAGGTTTGAAATTCGAATTGATACCCTTGCTTTGAAATGAGACTAAACATAGAACAGATTCTTTTGACATTACCTTCAGGAGAAGTAAAGCACAGGACAAATCAAAGAAATTCCTTTCCTTCAGAGCAGATATCACAATTTTAGCACTCACAAAGTATTGGTATATCCCATCTGAAAGCAAATGGATGCAAAAATTAATTTCTCGCGTATGTAAATGGTCCTATTTATTAGATACACGGATGACAAACAAGTACAAACAAAAAAGAGTTCGTCCCAACAATAACAGAACAGTGAGAAACTAACAGCAACAGTTAACAGCTATGATGATGAACAAAGCTTCTGATCGCCTATATGAAGACTTCGATCCTGTATCAGATTTGATATCCGAGGAAAAATGCGACACCTTGATTCTTTATCTTCCAGGTAATGTCATGTTCGCAAATTGTAACTACATTCTCATGATCTAACCTCAAACAAGCTTTTAGTCTAGATTAGCAAAGCATACATATATGTAGGCAGTGGTGGAGCTAGGGGGGGGGGGGGGCTAGCAGGGGCGGTCGCCCCCCCTGGCGGATGAAATTTTCGAAGATTTTAGTTAAATTTTTCGAAATTTTTTTGGGGTGCCTTATGAAATTAGTCGTTCGCCCCCCCTAAAATTTTTCGCCCCCCCTAAGTTCAAATCCTGGCTCCGCCACTGTATGTAGGAGTGTAGGTCTGTAGGACCATTCAACGCCCTCATTTGGGTTGGGGGATTTCAAATTGGATCAATATCGAGTCCAGCAAATTTGATCCAGCTAGAACTTGGATTGAGTCAAGTTCCGAGTGACTCATCTGGGTCTAAGTCGGATCTAGGGCTAGATTATATGGGACTGATCAGCTTTGTCGGGTTTTGTACATTGCCTTGGGTTTAAACATACGGAGTATATTCTAATGGCATTATATATGCAGGTTTTAAGAAGGAACAATTGAAGGTCCAACTAACCACATCACACGTCCTGCGGATAAGTGGAGAACGTCCAACTAGTGATAACAAATGGAAACGGTTTAATAAGGAGTTTAAGATCAAACCAGATGTTGACACAAAAGAGATCACTGCTAAATTTGAGGGCGGCATACTGCGCATTAGGCAGCCAAAATTGATCACATCAGCAGCAACAGAAGTTCCAAAGCCTCAAACACAGCAAGAAGCTCCCTCATCACAGCCTCAACCCGAGAGGGAAAATGATGGTTTTATAACTCCTCCACATGACTTCCCTGGTTCTCTTGAATCTGAGGCAAAGGAAGAGAAGAAGAAAGCGGTGGAGAAAGATGAGATTCCTAGCAAGGATGAGGAAATGGAAGCTAAGCGAGAATTAGCTGAAAAACTCAAGCTGGTTTATGGTAGCGGGCTTTTTAAAGAGCTTAAGAAGCCAGAAAAACAGAAAAGGATAGGAGTTTTCATTCTGCTACTCCTGATGATGACATTACTTAGCTTATACATTATCAAGATGCACCCAAGTTCTGGAAATGTGGAGCAAAGCATTTTAGAACACTACGACCAATAATTTCGAAGTCCTAGTCCTACATAATCCTGGAAAAGTACACATGTAAGTGCACCAGAGAGTGCAAAAAAAAAAACTTGCAGAGATGCTCTGACATATAAGCTATAGTAATATACTACCTGAATCATTTATTCTTAATTCAAGAATCCTTCTTTTAAGTAATAAAAGAGCTTCCTTTTTCCTATATAACGAGAAAGGCAGAAAGCTATTATGCATTCAGCCATCCACTGCTAATATCAAGAAATTAAAAACACAATACAGCCATGACAAAAGATTTTGGTTGGCGAATTTGAAGCAGGCTGCACATGTATACATCGTAAAATACGCCGCTTTTTTTAGCACTGTAACTTAAAGTTCAGAAAATGTCTTACCAGAAGTTGACCAACTCAGACAGCTTTTGAGGCTTCCTCATGAGCACGCTTCTGGGTTACACGAGCAGGCAAATCAACATACACGCCATTGACATACTGATTCCTTGAAGAGTAGCTTGGGTCATCTTTGAAAGCTTAATAGATGGGATACAACAGCAATTCTTATCACATATCTCCTGCAAATTTGACTTTATGGTTGTAAATGCTCTAGGCCATATTTTCCTCCTCTCCGCCTTTTTCCAGTGCTTTTACTTGAGACCTAAGCAACAATTTCCAGATATACACTTACCCATGGAGTAATTTTTACACAAATCTCACCATTAATCGTACAAGAAATTACCTCGTGAAAGTAGAACCAATAAGAAGACAGCATGGACAGCGACATACAATGAATTACTAACTGTTCCTGTTTACACTTGACACCAAGCCTCGCCTATAAATAGTAAACAAATTCGATAGCACAAGAGACTCTCCAAGGATTGATTTTTACACTCCGAAGATTGAATTAGAGAGTGAGAGTATGGTTCTCAAAGAATGAGTATAAAAATCAAAAGTGTGGGGAATAAAAATCATCACCTGAAACGAAACATGGGAAGAATATCATCTGGTACCGTCAACGTACTGGTAAAATTGTATTCATTTCCATAAATATCAAGGGATCAAAACAGCCGTAAGGTATTACCAAGTAGTACATACAAAAAGCGGAGAACAAGAAAGAAAAGTTAAGACTCAACTAACAAGCCTACAAAAAGGACAAAGCAAGCAGCCAAGCACCCTTATCAAATGTTATTGTTTCCAACAACTCTTTCCTTTTCTTAGATAATTTTGGGAGTGTTGTACAAGAGAATACCAACTTAATGTGATTACTTAGTACTGCCAAGTTGGGAGCGCACAGTCTTGGCAGCGGCAACCATGTTGCGAAGAGCTGGGTTAACTTCAGCATACTTGCGGGTCTTCAGCCCACAATCTGGGTTAACCCAAAGGACAGTTGATTCGAGGACTGCAAGCATTTTGGTGACACGATCCACAATCTCTTCTGTGGATGGGATCCTTGGGGAATGGATGTCATACACACCAGGGCCAATGCCAGCACCATACTTGACACCCGCGTGGAAGACAGAAAGGAGTTTTTCATCTGACCTGGAGTTCTCGATGGTGATTACATCAGCATCCATGTTGATAATAGAGTGAATAATGTCATTGAAGTTCGAGTAGCACATGTGGGTGTGAATCTGTGCCAGTAAAAAAGGTGTCAAACATGTCCAAATTGTTGCACTGTTTATGATTTAATCAAGCGTCTCATAATTAGCACATAAAGATGTAAGCGAGATGAAAACAAACTGGAGAAGCATAAGAGAGGGTGATAGCATGTTGTTCTAGGAATCTCATAGCAAAAATTTACTCAATTTCACATTTTGGCTACTATAAATTACAATTACTCTTATATGAGACGTTCACATGTGAGACTAACTCAAATTCTTACATATTCCTCACTGAATTATTGGGTTGATCAATTGGTCTCACATTCGGGAATGCCTCATATGAGTCTTTTGTGTAGGAACTAAATCCTGATTGTAGAACACAAACGAATTGGAAAATTTTCAGTGTCTAGAGCACAAACATAGCAAACATCTCTCCTGGAACTGCAAAGTATAGAATAAAACCTGAGTTGTGTCCAGAACCCCGCAATTGGTGATCCTGAAGGAGTGGACGGCCCAATCTAAATAAGAAGGCTGCTCAGACTTCCTCAAAGGCAATCCCTCTCTCAAAGCCGCCTCATCAATCTGGATGACAGTTATGCCTGCCTTTTCAAGATCCTCAACTTCGTCCTTCATAGCTAGAGCAATCTGATAGCAAGTCTCAGACCTGGAAAATAAAGAGTGAATATAAACATGCTAAACAAAAATAATGGATTACAAGAAATAAAATAAAATAAAAGGCAGTTTGATAATAGTAGGCTCAGGCATCGACAAAAATTCTCACCTAGGCTGGTCATTGCGGACAAAGGACCAGTTCAAGATGGTTACAGGCCCAGTAAGCATTCCCTTCATGGGGTGCTTTGTCATTCTCTGGGCCATTGTAGACCAGAAGACCGTCATAGGCTTAGGTCGACTCACATCGCCATAGATGATTGGTGGCTTGACACACCGGGACCCATAGGATTGGACCCACCCATTAACAGTGAAGGCAAAACCAGAGAGTTGTTCGCCAAAGTATTCAACCATGTCATTCCTCTACATGGTACCAAACAAAACATTAGACATTGCAAAGTATTTTTTTTTCACAGGAGCAGGACACTTTAGTGGAACAAGCTCACCTCTGGCTCCCCATGTACCAAAACATCTATGTCAAGTTCTTCTTGGAGCTCAACAACTTTTCTAATTTCCTCCTTAATGGCTTTCAAATATTCCTCCTCGGAAATCCTGACAATTTAAATAATTGATAGTTGGAATCATGAACCTGAATAGCATGAATGCAGTTTAATGGCTGAAAATGCATACTACCTACGTCCACTGTTGAAGTTCTCTTCTCCTTGAGAACAAGGACTGAGGATTTCAATAATAAGACAAGCTGATGATAGATGTGCAATTTAAACTCACTTGACCACAAATAACAAGCTAAAAAGGAAAGACTCCAGAGCAGGAATTTTAAATATGGACAATCCAAAAAAAAAGTATGAATTTCAAAGATGGACAGAGGGAGTACTTGTTAGCCTTGTACTCACGTCGGATTCTTCTAAGATCCATTGTTTGAGGGAAGGATCCTATTGTGGTGGTAGGTAGGAGGGGAAGATTTAGCTTCTTCTGTTGAGCCTCCAATCTGGCACTTACATTGGTGACTCGATGATGATCGGATCCTTTCAATGAAGCAGCCTGCATCCGATAATACATCATAACTATATAATATGATCGTCAAGAAAGCAACCAAAAATCACAGACGAAATAGGGGTGAACCTACCGCCTTTTGCACTGCCTCATTAGTCACTCTGGAGGACGACTTCCGTGAAGCTTGAGCTGCAGCATTTGCTGTAAAGAAAGCCTAATACATGTGAAAAAAGTCAGCCTTTAGATTGCAAGCTCCAAGCTTCGCTAAAACATAGGACGGCCAAATGTCCGGCAGCAATGACCTCTAGAGCAAAATATCAACGAAATAAAAATTAAAATGATGGAAGTACACTATTTTTGAAAGAATCAAACCACACTATAAGCTAATTTTGAGAGATGAATCAAAGACACTATTCTTTGGTTTCTGGCTTACTGTGCAATAAGGAAAAATGGCTCACTAAACTGGTAAACTTCTTTGTATTTTGAAGTAGCAGTTGTTATGATGCAATTGTTGAAGCAATTAGAATTACGAGTCATCCATCTGAAATAGCATTTGTGTGTTACACATGGGTTAGGTTGCGTACATATGACATAATGACCGCTTACTCTTACCCTGACATTTGTGAGAGCCCTTGAGGCACTGTTAATTTGTTGATCACAGTTTTATATCACCACCCATTGACCAAATATTTGTATAACTTATCAGTAGTCACTACAATAGATTATTAAATATTGCAAAAGAAAAAAATTACCTCATCTTTCTGTCCAGACAATCCCTTAGCCAATGCATCCACCTCGACAATCTTCTGGGCAGCAAAAGCCAACCATGATTTGAGCTCTGCATCCAACTTAGTCTCGTTCACAAGATCGACGGCAGTGTGAAGAAGGGAACATGAGGTAGATACAACAAGTTTCTCTGTAACACAAAGCATAATAGCACAATCAGCTTCGTGCAATGCACACTTACAATACATCTTCCACAGAACCATTTACTATACTTACCTTTTCCCACAATGCTCTCGAGAGCTTGCAAGTTACTGAGGGAAGAAGCAAGATCATTAGCCCAGATATTTCTACCATCTACTACTCCAGCAAAAAGGTACTTGCCAGACGGAAATTCAGCCTTTATCAAGTCAAACGTCTTTGTTCCACGAACAAGATCAAACCCAAAAGCATTTACACCCTTTAATGAAGTGAGAGTTTTGAATGCTTCAGCAGGAACATCAGCAAAATAGGTTTCAATGAGGACATTTAGGCCTGACAGAGAAGACTCTAACTCTGAGTAGGCCAATGTATAAGCTTGCAATTGATGAGCATCAAGGTCCATAACGAGTTTAGGTTCGTCAAACTGAATCCAAGAAGCCCCAGCAGCCTTCAGTTCAGATATAACTTGCCTGAATGAATGCAGCGATCAGAATTACCAGTGACTAACAAATTCCAGAAAGAAGGCAAAGACTTGTCGTTTATTAGAGTTTTTACTTGTAAACAGGAAGAATTTTGTCAAGCAAAGAAAGTAGAGGGAAGGTCTTTTCAATTCCCTTAGCTGGTTTGGATAATAGGAGGTATGACACTGGACCAACAATCACTGGTACAGTATCAACACCAAGCTGCACCATTAACAAATACAATCACATTATTTTAACTACAGAACTTGCCATATTCAAATAAGGCTCTTGTCTTCTAGTATGAGTATTCAATAGCAGTAAAAAAATGCTTCTCAAATGCGCCACACTCTTAAAATTAGTTCTCAGATAAATTCTGGAGAACTAAGTTCATACCGAAACATATCAGTGATTAAATTTTCAATGAAAGATCGATAAAAGAGACTCCGAAATTTGTCCCTCACACCAAGTGACAAGGAAAATGAAAGACGACTGTACAAAAACGAGCTTCAGAGATTTAGAGTACAGAGTTCTTACAGCTTTTGCCTCCTTGTATTCATCTACCACCTTGTGAGATGCGTATGTAAACTTCATGTCGGGGCCCAATTCAGGAACAATGTAATGGCTGCACCAAGAATCAAATAGATCAGTCACAAACCATAATATATACTTGTAGGTTTCAAGTTCCACCAGAAAACATATTGTGAAATATAAAGATCACTTACTAGTTGGTATCAAACCACTTGGTCATCTCCATAGCCGGAACAGTGGCATTACCCCTAGCCATCGAAAAGTAAACATCAAAGCCAATCTCACCGCCATTCCATCCATACCTTGGAGGAACAGCACCAATCATTGCGGTGGTGTCCAACACATGATCATAATAAGAGAAGGTGTTGCTTGGTATATACTTAATCCCGGCATCGGCCATCTCCTTCCAAGTGGACGTTTTAAGACTTGAAGCAACCTTTTGCAACTCGTCTGCATTAATATTCCCATCCCAATATGATTCTAGAGCAAACTTCAGCTCCCTCTTAGGACCCATGCGGGGATATCCAACAATGTGTGATGCCATTGTTCTGATGATGCATCAATACACCAACCAAATAATAAGGTAAAGGACCCTATTTTCTACTCTAAGGGTGTGTTTGGATTGAAGGATTTGGAGAGAAAAGAAAGGGAGGGAGAGTTGGGGGACTTAAAATCCCTTGTTTGGATAGCAAATGAGGGTGGAGAGAAATGAAGGGGAAAATATTTGGAGGGATCCATTTTCCCTCCTCCAAGGCAAATTAAGATCTCTCCACAATAGGCAAGATTTGGAGGGAAATTGTATCCAAACACCCACACCTCATTTCCCCTCCACTTCCCTTCCCTCCCTTTCTATTCCCTCCTTCCCTCTCCCCTCCCTTTCCCTTCATTTTTCCTACCCAAACACACCCAAAATTATTCAGAGACTAACAAAAACCAAGTTCAAATTACCGTCAAACATGACTCCTCAAACAGAAACATATGAGCATCATTTGGCACCTACTAAAACGACAAGTAAAACCATCTTGCCACTGATTATAAAGACATTGTAGGTTAAAAGGTTTTTCAATGAGCTTCAAAGAGTTCAAACTTTTAAGGTGGGTTTTGAGTCTCCAACGACGACGACATTAACACAGTGAGTGGGTATGCAAACTCACCCTTGTGACACAGTGGTACTGGTGGTACCTAACTCCGAATCCTAACCCTGCCTCCCTCCCAATAACCCATCAACTAAAAGAAAAAAACAGTGCAAAATCCAAAGTTTACAAAAACCCATTAATCTAAGCACTCAACTATTGGAATTGGCAAATAGAACTAACAGAAACTGTTAAGTAGTACTCCCTTCGTCCCGGTCGATTGTTGTCCTTTGGTTTTGGCACAAAAACCAAGGAAAGGGGAGGGGGCCAATTACTAAATGACAAGTGGAACAAATTGAGTGTGAATGATCAAATTGCTCATCGTGTTCATTCTTAAAATAGAAATGACAACAATTGACTAAGACACCCAAAATGGAATACGACAACAAATGACCGGGACAGAGGGAGTATGATGAGCTATGACGGAACTAAAGGAGGCTATCAGAGGAAGTCGCTTACCCTAAACATCGCAAATTTTGGAACTTTTAGTTAAAATTTTGAATCTTTTCTAGTTTAATTTATAGCATTGCTAATTATCCTTCAGAAATTTTCTGCCCCCTAACTACAAATCCCAAAATTTTCTGGCCCTAACTACAAATCCTGGATACGCCACTGACAATAACATGGTACAATAGAACTGGCAACCAAACAACAAAAACAATCAAATAGAAGAACACAAATTCTTCTTTAAGACGGCAATATCCGTCTTAAACTAAACAAAAGGCTTGTCCTATACATGCAAGCGGGAATATTATTTGACCCCTTTTCATCTAGAGACGGATACTGTCGTTCTAAGCGAGACTTACGGATAGAAGAATAAAATACCTGGCGCGAACAGTGAGACGAAGAAAGGAGAAGGAAAAGCGGGGTTTATGAGAGAAAGAAGTAGAAAGAGGGGTGCGAAATGAGAGGAATGAAAGTGATGAAGACAAAGGCGTCAATGGAGATAGTGACACCTGCTTCATTCTTTGGACTAGTAACAGTCTGACAGTGTTCATCAGATTTTCCTCAGAACTTGTAACAAGAGTCGGGTCGTATCGTGTCGTGCCTTGTATCGTATCGGATCGTATTAGAAGGTTTGGGTGTCACTATACCAGAGTATCCTCGACTTTTTTTTTTTTTTTTTTTTTTTAGATAAAAAAACTAGGTTGATCAGGGTAGGACCAACCTATTTCATCCTTTCGAATGAGGGAGTTAAGTTGAAGCCACCGGCTATCAAACCACCTCGAAAGAGATGGACATGAATGTCCAATAGTAGTCATGAAGTCAGCAATCTAGTTAGCGTGTACCTGTTTTTTTGTTTTAACACCGATATATTCATTTTAATAATCGCAATTGTTAAATCATACACACTAGTTTGCTTAATCCCGCGCATATTACCCTAATATTTTATAATTGCCCTTCGTTTAAAAATAAAATAAAATACTTCTCTCCCTTTACTCTCTAAACCTAACCAATCCATTAATCAATCGTTCAACTATTATAGATCGTAATTCGCACATATTAGACATAATTTCGCGTTTTATCAATAATTTATTAAGACCCATCTATATTTTAGTCGATTTAGTTAAAGTTTTTTTATTAAAAAAAAAGTTTTCTTTTACAATTAGGGTTTCGATTGAGTTGGGTTGTTGAAGGGGTGGTTGTGGGATCGTCAAGCTGGATTAGGGTGGTCGGAGGGGGCGGCGTCGAGTGATAGTGTCAAGCGCGTGTCGTCGAGTTAGATGGTTCCTCCATGATTTTGATTTTTCCAAATAATTTTCCAGAACTGAAAAACACGATTTCGACAAAGGAAAAGCACTAGCTTTGCTGCATTGTCGATGTTTGATACAATTTGATAAGCTGTTTCCATATCCATATCATATTTATGGAAAAGGCAAGGTTTTCCCTTCATGAACCACCTAGAAAAAGGATCGGGTGATTGGGAGAGGACAAAGGGATTGCGAGTTTTTTTTTTTTGGGTTTTTTCATTTCTTTTCTAGTGAGTGTGAAAAAATGGAAGGGGTACATTTGGAATAATGGGAAAAAATGTGTGGGATTGAGTAAAATGTCGTGCGTGATTTAGCAAGTCCCGTGCACATTTGGTACAATTGCTAAATCACGCGTACTAATTTACTCAATCCCGCGCATTTTACTCCTGATATTCCAAAAGTATCCTTCGTCTTAAAAGATAATTAAAAAATCTCTCTGCCTCTAACTTTTCACCTTTTAACTCTCTCCTTTAATTTCTCAACCATCACCGCCGCTACCATCGCCGTCAACAACCACCACACCACTACCAGCCACCCAGCCGCACCACCACTCGGAGACTCAGCCGCCTCGATCCCTCTCCAGACCAGCCACCTGATGTTCTCCTCGCCCTCCCCTCCTCCACATCGAATATAGTCTTCACAAACCAACATATGTCGCCATCCATAAACCATAACCATAGGCGCGGCCACCCACACACGCCGTCGTTTTCTCTGTCGTCCTCCACCCAAGCCGCCTGCGCCACTCCTCCACAACCAATAAATCGGTCAACTAATTTCTAATATCTATACAATATAGTTAAAAGGCTTTCTAGATCATTTAATTTTTATTCCACGTGGCATTTTCCCATTGCCTAAAGTTGAAGTATTGATAATACAACATAATGAAACTTGAAGCGAAAGATCATACAACTTGATAATACAGAATACAACAGAATCACACAAGAACATGTTACATACTTCTATAATTCGGCATGTTCCTCGGACATAACGATGGATATTAATCAAACAGTTCAGATTAAAATGACAATTCTGGTCAATTAAGTATTTGGGTTTTAGTTTATCATCAACCGCCAACAATAAGGATAAATCATAAGAAGTGTTGGAGTATAAATCCACTTGTGAGTCCCACATCGGTGAAAAAGACAGAGATTGTCTATCTTATAAGGCCTAGGGATGTTTCTCAGCTCCCATTGCCAATTGGTTTTGGGAGATAAGAGCATTCTTGGGCTTGTGAGTTAGACTTCTCTCCTCTACCGCGGGTAAGGCCAGACCATCTCGTGTTTATTATGGTATCAGAGCCCAAGGCAAAAAAAAAGACTTGGGTCTCGTGTTTAAAAACTGAGCCTTTATGTACACCGACCCGCCGTGAGGATGTCCAGTCCCTCCGGTTTCAGCATGAGGAAGTCCAGTCCCTCGGGTCGAGTGAGCACTGTGACGGCTGTGAGGATGTTCAGTCCCTCCAGACCGATCTTTAAGTGGGCTCACAAGTGAGGGGGTGTGTTGGAGTATAAATCCACTTGTGAGTCCCACATCGGTGAAAAAGAGAGAGATTGTCTATCTTATAAGGCCTAGGGGTGTTTCTCCCATTGCCAATTGGTTTTGGGAGATAAGAGCATTCTTGGGCTTGTGAGTTAGACTTCTCTCCTCCACCGCGGGTAAGGCCAGACTCATCTCGTGTTTATTAAGAAGTGTCTAAAAAAAGGATGGTTTATGTTGCACGCCACTCGATATTGGAAAAGAAAATAACCTTTAATATGTGTAGATGAGCTCTTAAATTATCAAGTCATTAACTCGTAGATGAGCTCTTAAATTATCAAGAGGCAATGTGGATTTACTGAAATCACAATGTACAGAGTACTTAACACATTCATTGCACACATTTTTAGCACTTTATAACATTGAACAAATCATCATCATTCATAGAACAAATAATCATCCTTATACAAGAGCTTAATCCTTCGTCACACCACGACCCCAAAACGTTTATAAAATTTTTTGGACTTCAAGCAGATGTCCAAGTATTGGATCTAAATTTTCTGAATCAATGCGCATTTCCTATCTCGAATCATCCAGTTTATTGAAAATAAAACTCAAAGTTGAAACTGTCCAATAAACGACAGAATAAGTGGTCTTTTTGTAAAACTCGACGAAAAGAAGAAAACAGAAGATATCGATCAAGCAGTTAAAGAGAATATTTTGCTCTTCTGGCAGTTCTCAGCAGTCATAATCATACACAGCATAGCGACAACCATTATCAGACAACGATTCAAGGAAATCATCATAACTCTCGGCGGGCCCTCCAGTCTTTTCGACAACTACTTCCTTCTTCTTCTCATCGATCTCGAACACCACATACCGATGCACCTTCTTCCTCAGTAGTTCCATGTATGTGTTTTTGCAGTGCTCGCCAACTCCCATGCCGCATTGCTCTGAAAGCCATAAACGATTTTCGTGATTTATTTGCTCCTAAATATACTCCATTGCATTAAGGGCTCCCATGTAAGACGAGATAAAGGGGATCCAATGTATACAAACTTAGAAGAAGTGTCAATTTCTGAATGACCCAATATTGAAAATTGCATCAAAAGTTACGCAAGTGATACCTCAAGTATGCAACTTCCCGACAGAAAAAAATGCAATAAGTTTAACGAACAATTTTGCTTCATCCTACTATAATCCTGAATCTAAGAATATCGAACTTTTAGCTCCATGAGAAAAAAATGAGAAAACACATCAGGAATGCTAACATCATATCAAACGTTTCAGAAATAGCAACGTTGTTTATCAAAGCTGCCTCAAAGCGACAAAGCCCAAAATATACATCTTTCTCATAAGAACCGAATATTAAATCCTTCATCCGTCAAACAATTAACACCACTAGGCAGCTCAACGAAACGATTCCTATTAACTAACAAACATTAAACAAAAGACAAAGAAGGATTAAGCTCAAATTTTAGTAAATAAAAAAAGAAAAAAAAATAGAAAACAATAATAATAATCGTTGCAAAACACTAACAAACTCAGTAATAATCGTTGCAAAATACTAATAAAAAGTGGCAAAAGTTTAGTAAATTGTGGTTATATACGTAACAATAAATATACTTTGAATTTCACGGGTAATAAAACTAATTAGAAATTCAAAACCCTAACCAAAACAAGCAAACCTTTAAAAGCATTATACTACAAAATATTAATCTACTCAATAATTTACAGTTACAAAACTGAATTAATGTTTTAATTTCAAATGAACATATATGTTTCATATTGATTATTCTGATGAGATGTATAATTAGGGTTATGCAAATGAAACGATTCAATTAAATTGGTTGTTCTCTTTTTTTTTTTTTTTTTTTTATTCTCTATTGTTTCTCTTGGTGGGGGTGAGGAGTGAGGGGGGTATACTCAAAATAAAGAAGAAAAATGCGCCTAATTAAGTAAATTGGTGCGCTAGATTGAGCAAGACTCTTTTCTTTTTGTTTCATTAATACTTTTAGGCATTTTGTATTATTGGCTGTAGTATAGTGGAATATCACATATTTAAAAGTTTGTTGTTATGAAGTATGGTTTTCCTTTTAGGTACCTAGTAAACGAGGGAATACATAAATTTAATGCATATAGAACCCACAAATTCTCATTTGTCACAGACATATCCATCGCAAGCTTGCGACAGGGGAGACTTGATGCATAGAAACACAATGTATACCAATAACGGGAGTTTAATTTGAGATCTGCAACATTGACGTTTGACTACCATTTATGCAAAAATATTTTATGAACATGAACAACATCATTGAAAAACACCAAAAATATTAATTCTACTTTGATTATATATATATATATTTATTTATTTATTTTCTTTTCAAAATATTAAGTGAACTACGTTTTGTTTATTACATTAAAAATTAATAAATAAATAATTTGTTCCCTTATTATGTGCTTTTTATTATTTTCAATGTACCAAAATAAGTTAATAACAGAACAACAACTCATATATGTAACTATAATAATAACAACGTGCATACTTAATCGAGTTTAATTACATCTACCCACTACTTATTCAACCTCCAATGCACCAATCACCATTAATAGCCACCGCTCTTTTACCTACATCTCTTACGGCTCTCAAAAACTCCATTTTTGACTATGTACTTAAGTACCTTTACAATCCATCTCATTATCTTTATCCAGCGTAGTTATTTCCTCTTCTTTCTCTTCAAAGTATTCAAAAAATTAGGCTTGAATCCCGTAATCTATAACGGAATAGTGCCCTATTGCAACAATAAGCACCACCATTTTACTTGTGGACGTGATTTCAGTATTTATGTCATTCGATTGAGAATGTATAGATCATAAAAATAAATAAAAATCTAGCTTATTTATCACGCTGTCTAAGATTAATGAGACAATTCTTATTCAATAGACATAAATTAGGTAGGGTCATAAATCTTTTACATAAGAGATATTTTTTGCGATTGATTACAATAAAAAGCGAAATTTTAGATGAATGGTCTGATCAAGAAAAAGGAGTATCATTCGACGACATACAATTAGGTTTTAAAGATCACAAACGGGTTGTCATATAACGAATTACGACAATAAGGGCCTTACATGTCGATGAAGAGATTCATCGAAATAAAAAAATCACCGAGAACTTACATCACCAAGTAATCAGCACAAGTGAAATAGTAATTTCGTCGTTAATCTATGCCAATTTATATTTACCTAAAGATTTTGTTCCTGACTATTTTGATGTTTTAAAACTAGTAATTTAATCTCACGTTGAATTGAGCTAATCCATGAATGAAGTGAATGGAGATGCCCCGTCGATGTACCTCATATGCAAATTTCTATTCTCAAGTGTCAAAACGTTTCATCTGAGAAATTAAGCTTTATCATTATAGAATCTAGAAGCACCAGATGAACTTCAAGTTATTCTCATGTCTATTTTCTCATATGTAAGTGAGAAAAAAGTATCTGAATAAATCATAAAAAATAGATTATCACATAACTAATCTCACTTATTTACGAGATTCATATCATCTTCATCCACTCGCTCAGAGAAATACGAAAAAACCGATGGAACATAGCTATAACTATAACCAAACACTCCCCCTTAAAATATATCAATATAAAGTTTGATTTTACCTTTTTTTTTTTCGGGAAAAACTTTGATTTTACTTTTATTTATGAAGATCAATTGTTTTTACCAGATTATTTCGAAAAATTCGAAAAACGCCGAATAGAACACATTTTATAAACAAAAAAAACACCTTATTTCAAGTGTTTGTGAAGATTTATCGTCTTCACCTAACTCTTTCCAGAAGATTGAAAAACATTAAATGACACACATTTTACGTCTGAACCAAACGTCTCCTTAATGTTATAGACTTTAAATTGAGCCAAATCACCCTTTCTAGAATTAATTAATCATTTAATTTAATCCCCTCCATTCTCTCTATCCTCTTACCAAACCCTAGCTCGAAAATCCCATCTCTCTCATCAAAATCCCCAAATCAATTTCAAAACCTCTAACAATGGCGGAAGCAATAATCTCACCAACAAGCTCACGCGTAGTAACAGAAACAGTAAACGGATCTCACAAATTCACAATTCAAGGTTATTCCTTAGCGAAAGGCATGGGTGTTGGTAAACACATTGCGTCCGACAATTTTACCGTTGGCGGATATCAATGGGCGATATACTTTTACCCTGACGGTAAAAATCCTGAGGATAATTCGGCTTACGTATCGGTTTTTATTGCGCTTGCTAGTGAAGGTACTGATGTTCGTGCATTGTTTGAGCTCACGCTTGTTGATCAAGGTGATAACCCTAAGCATAAGGTTCATAGTCATTTTGATCGGTCGCTCGAGAGCGGGCCCTATACTCTTAAGTATAGGGGTAGCATGTGGTATGGAATTCGATTTTTTTTGAATTTTTTTGAATGTTTAAGTTGATTGAACATAATTTTGATCGTTTGTTGGGTGTGGAATTGTGGATTATGATTGAATTAAGCGAAATGGTATGGAATTCGAATTTATTTGAATCTTTTTGAGGGTTTATTTTGTGAATGTTTTGGTAGGAAATGTAAAATTCGCTTGTCGTTGTTTGTTGTTTAAGTTGTTGATTGAACTGAGTTGTGATCGTTTGTGGGGTGTGGAATTGTGGATTATGATTGAATTAAGTAAAATGGTATGCTAAATTATTTTGTAGAAGATGTAAGGTTCGTTTGTGGTTGTTTGTTGTTTATGTCGTTGATTGAAACGGGTTGTGATCGTTTGTTGGTTGTGGAATTGTGGATTATGATTGAATGAAGCGAAATGGTTTGCTAAACTGTGTGCGCTTCTATTTTATGATGAAGTATAGGGGTAGTATGTGGTATATCGATCTTTTCAATTTTTAACTGTTTTGGAAGGAATCCATGTTTGTTATTTAAATTTTTGAGATAGGTATCGTTTTTTGGATGTGGATTACAATGAATTGCAGCGAAATGGTTCACTAAATTGAATGCACTTTTACTTGATGATGAAGTATAAGGGTCGTATGTGGTATAGAATTCGATTTTTTCAATTTGTAAATGTTTTGGAAGGAAATATAAGATTCGTTTGTCGTTGTTTGTTATTTGCATTTATGATTGAGTCGAAGTGTTGTCGTTTTTTTTGGTGTGGATTACCATGGACTGAAGGAATATGATTCACTAAACCGAGTGCACTTCTATTTATGATGAATTATAGGGGTAGTATGTGGTATGGGATTCGATCTACCAATTTGTAGTTATTTTGGAAGTAAAGGTGAAATTCTTTTGTCGTTTGTTATCTACAATTTTTATTGAAGAGAAGTGTCGTCGTTTTTGGGGTGTGGAACTGTGGATTACGGTGGAATGAAGCCAAACGGTGCATTAAACTGAGTGCACGTCTATTCCATGATGAAGTATAGGGGTAGCATGTGGTATGGACTATGGAATTTGATCTTTTAAATTTTAATTTGTAAATGTCTTGGAGGGAATGTAGTTTATCGCTGCTTGCTTCTAACGCCCTAGCGTGTAATATGGGGAAGGCCTTGAGGTGGTTGTTGGAATGTTGGTGTCTGTGTTGGATCATTTGGAAGTAGGCTAACATAGGGTAAAGATGCATTTATCCGACGCCCTAACTTGTAGTTTCTGGAATCCCTTGAGGTTGTCGTTGTTCATTTGTCTGTTTTAGATTTTACCGATTGGATTAATTGTTTCCTTGCTAGAAATGTTGGAATAGAAATAATAAGACGTAGAAGAGGTACGTTATATGCTTGTTGGGGTTTGGGAGTGTTAGTAGTTTCCAACCTTCATGGATGATGGATTAGTAGTGATTGGTTTGATTGGCTATTATTAAGGTCACTAGCCCAATAAAGCGTTTATTGGTCTGTTTTAGTTTTTGGTTAGTGGATTGATTGTTTCCTTGCTAGAAATGTCGGAATAAGAATAAATAGAGGTAAACAAGGTATGTTATATGTTATTTGGCTTATGTGTAGGTGTTGTGATTATTCAGTTTAACTTGGTTTTGTTCCTGTTTGCTTTACGTGATGGTGTGAATAAACTAAAGAAAGGGAATATGCAAGGAAAAATGGCGCAAGATTTACGGAAAACCTCTTGTAAACAAGGGAAAAACCATGGAGAACACGATCTTTCAGTAGTATAAATGGGAGTTTCTAATAGAGGTCTAATAGAATGTATGTGGTGTAAAATTCAACCTTTTTAATTAACTTTTTTGAAACTAAAGATTAATTAGTTGTTGTTTGTTGGTTTGGTACTTTGATTTAGATTTTACCAGGCTTGATTGTCTAGACATGTTGGATAGGAATAATAACAGGTAGAAAAAGTATGTTATATGTTCTATTGGGCTTTTTAGTAGTTTCAAGCTTTCACTGTTGATGTATTAGTTAAGTGGATGGTTTAATTGGCTGTTGTTAAGGTCTCAGGGCATATTCTTTTTCTGTGATGGGTTCCTGAATATGTTGGATTATCGAGGGGTTATAAAAGGTGGAAATAGCAATGTGGTATGAAATTGAACCTCTCATTGAAATGCTGCTGCTGTAGTGCTGTGTATGGAAATGTTCAGACTGATCAACTATCTTTAAATGGACTAAATCCACTTCTACCGGTTTCTATCAAATCTAGGAAACATGGAATTTAGCTTCACTCTCTGAGATAATACCATCTGTGTGTCTGGTTGTTGGACTGTGATTTACTCCGTATGCGGTTAAGTCTTGTCAATTTTGGCGAAACTTAATAGTTTATTTTGATTCTGATGAGTATTTTTTCCCTTATATGTTCATGCAGGGGATATAAGCGTTTCTTTAAGAGAAATGTGCTTGAAACTTCGTCTTTTCTCAAGGATGACTGTCTGAAAATCAATTGTACTGTGGGTGTTGTTGTGTCATCTGTAGATTGTCCTAGAATGCACCCAGTCCGGGTTCCTGAGTCTGATATGGGTGCACATTTTGGGTCATTATTAGAAAACATGGAAGGTTCAGATATCGTGTTCAATGTGGCCGGAGAGAAATTCCATGCACACAAACTGGTGTTGGCTGCTCGATCATGTGTATTCAAATCAGAATTTTTGGAGAGCTCTAACGAAGGGGAAGAAGAGATAGCTATTACTGATATGGAGCCTATAGTATTTAAGGTGAGGATTTTATACCGATTCTTTTGCTCTATATTGGTAGATGTCATACATCATGATCAGACTTTTGAAATGATTAGGATTATTTGAAGGGTGGATTGTCCTTTCCTCAAAGCCTTTGAAGGAATGATTGTTCTCTACCTTTAAGTTGTGTGTTTGCTCATCGCCTCATCTTTTATGGTTGCTATTTTACTTGTACTGTAGAACTAGGTGAAAACATTGTTAGGAATTTCCCAATTTGCTGTAGACTAATATGGCTATTTGTTTGTTTATAATTGATCTGATTTTCCCCCCCTAATGTTATCCTTTATTATAGGCTATGCTATACTTTGTATATAGAGATGCTCTCATGGAAGTTGAGGAAGATGAGCTTCTCATGTCATCTGGTTCATCTTCCGAGCGCCCTATTTCCGACTGGTTAATAGCAAGGTTGCTGGCAGCAGCAGATAAATATGGGATTGCTCGGCTCAGGCATTTGTGTGAATCTTCGTTGTGTCTGAAGATTGATGTATCCACAGTTGGAGAGATTTTAGCACTAGCCGATCGCTATCACGCCACTGATTTGAAGGGTGTTTGTCTAAGATATGCAGCTGAAAACCTTGCTGGTAACTTTTTTCTCCTTTTCATTTCTTTTATATTGATGTGCGAAAAATGGATGAAGGCCACTTACTTTCCGCTTGATTTAGCTATATGTACATTGTATTTATTGTTCGTGCTCTTCATTATTATCACACTGGACTAGTGTTAAGATGTTTTTCTAATCTCTAGTTTTTGTCTTTTGCTTGTATATTCAGCTGTTATGCGCTCTGATGGCTTTGAATACCTCAAGGTGCATTGTCCGTCACTGCAGTCAGAACTCTTGAAGACAGTTGCTGGTTGTGAGGATGATTGCAGTAGTGCAGGTGGAAAGTCTCGAAGTGTGTGGGCCCAACTGTCAGATGGCGGTGATACAAATGAAAGGAGGGTTAGGTCAAGGACATGATGAAATCCGCATTGTAGCTAACACTATCGCTTATATATAAAGCTTTCTGTATCAAGAAGGGCAGTCAGAGCTAAGTCGCACCTTCAGTGTTTTGCTGGTGTATCTTCTAGTTTTTGTAATTGCGACATCATATGTATCACTGGGTGTATGTGTTAATTGTCAGCCTTTCAAGTCCAAGCTTAGGTAGTGTTAGCAGTGAACTTTGTTGATTTAGATACAAGGGTTTTGGAAACATTTTCCTCCATTCTGAATGAAAATGTAAATGACTTACAGTTATGAATGTCACTATTTGTAGTAGAATTATTCCTCCCTACACCCTACACCCTACACCTATTCTACATTCCCGCGTCTCTCTGCTTCTCTCGAAGTCAAAATGCGCCTGCATGAAAAAAAAAAAACTTTCTGCAATGCCGAAACACTTGGCCTACAGCCGCCTATTTGTGTTTTGGTGTTTACTTTATCCTTAAATTTCTGAGTTAGCAGGTTGAGCTTAGAAACTTACTAGAACAGGGGGGAAAAGCTGAAAGGAGGAAGATTGAAGGATGATCGGCAGAGTCAGGTGAGGCTCTACGATCGATACACCTTAGAACTATACATGAACCATATTGATGAGTTTTAACCTCTTTGTTTTTCACTTTGTTGCAGAACTACCTGGGTGTTTTACTTTAAAGATCTAGAGATTCAGGTAATTCAAAGTGAAACTCTTTTCTATTCTGTGGATAATATAGTCTTAGTCGTTATCTATATGCAATATTCTTTAGAACTTGTGGAATCTGGTTGCCTGACTATTAGCTTCATTGATCATGGCATTTAATATTTTGCCTCAACCGGCAAGAGCAGTGTTTTACATATAACGCATCTAAAATTGTTGTATTATGTCAGGCTCAGCTGCAGTAGTCTAGGGGACGACATAGGTTTAATGAATCACGATGCCTCTGCCTGAAATAAGAGGATGGTGTGTTTCATGTCTAGATTTTTTTGTTGGATTTAAGGTGTAAACTTCTAAGTTCATAGGCATTTCAAGGTTTTAAACGAAACATACAAGGAGAGGTCTGTCACTGATAACAAATGATTAATATTCAACAAAGTAGTGTATTTATGTATCTCAAATTAACCAACACATAATAATTGATGATAAAAGAACTTCTAAACAAAGTATTTTTGAAATGGTAAGCAATGTAAGTAAGACATTGCACAATTGCTGCAGAAGACGAAACAGGCTGAGAAGATGATAGGCAGAATGAGCAATTTATGGTTTAGGAAGATTAACCATGTAGAATAGGAAATCTACCTACCCATATCTATTCTCCTCCTTTTTGCAGGGGGTTCATCTATGCATTCTCCTACCCCTTGTTCGTCGTCTTGTCTGTCTTTGTTTCCATTCTCTTGATGGTCATCGTCTGAGTCATCACTGTAGTCATTATCTGCAAAATCTGATTATTCAACATGGCTGCGGTTGTCTGTTATACGAAGGTAAAAGCTATACAACATTCCACTGCTGGCTCGAGAGCTCACGCAAATTGTGTGTGTGTGAGAGAGAGAGAGAGAGAGAGAGAGAGAGAGAGAGAGAGAGAGAGAGAGAGAGAGAGAGAGAGAGAGAGAGAGAGAGAGAGAGAGAGAGAGAGTGAGTGAGTGAGTGACTGTGTGTGTTTTTCGTGCCTCTTTGTCTTGAAAGGGGGAGGGGTTCCCATGTACGCTACCTTACCCATGTGTTAACACAAAGAGGCCGTTTTCTTATTTTCATCTTTTTAACAATGGATCTTCCTTTAAAATGTTACTCCTGCTTCTGGGAATACCTTCCATTTTTTCAACATTTGGCTGTTTCACAATTACCTTCAATTTTATCGTATTTTTTAACATTTAAGGGGTAAAAATTTATTGTTTTTCTTATTTTTTTTTGCTATCGGTACATAAATATCCCTCAAGAACTATCTTATATTTAGGGGTATTTGTAAAACAACTATCTTGCATATTTTTTTGTTTGTTTTAGATTACCTTTGTTTTCTTTTTTTGGTCAAAAATTACCTATGTTGAAAATCCGGTGAGATTTGGTCAGTTTAGTATCATTAACCTATCTCACATGACCCTTTAACGACAACAATGACCAACTAACTGCGTCCAAACTGCAACTTTATATCTGACAAGTAAATGTTATGCTATCATATTTCAATAATAACTACGAACATCTACTAAAGTTAAGTTTAAGTACATCATGGCTTCCCAAAATCGGGCCTAAGCAAGATTTAAGCAAGATTAAAAGAAGAGAAGAGTCATGTGAGATAGGTCAAAGGGGGAAAGCTAATCAAATTTGTCTAGACTCTTAGCATAGGTGGTTATCCACCAAAAATAAAGAAAACAAAGGTAGTCGAAAGCAACAACAACAACAACAACAACATCAGAGCCTTAATCCCAAAATGATTTGTGGTCGGCTGAAAAAATAATGTAAGGTGGTATTTTTACAAATACTCCCATATATAAGGTAATTTTTTTTTTTTTTTAGAGAATATATAAGGTAATTTTTGATTAAACCCTTTATCTAACCATATCATTATTACATTGAAACAAGTATTTTTATTTTTGAGGTTTAATTATGTCTTTAATCGTATAATTCCGTATTTTAGAAGGTATTTCTTGAGACGAAGTGAATATATTACATGGTATTTATCATTTTATCACGTAGTATAATGTATCATTGAGTGGCTAGTAACTACCCCATTGAATGTCGTAATTAAATGGGTCATTATGGATTACTTAGATTACAACGACAACAACATTACCCCCCACCACAAAGGTCTTGTCTTTGGCGAGGACGCGAGGTGAAAGGGGTAAGATTTGCGCAATCCTTGGTTTTAAAGGTTGTGACACACACCAAGGCTTGAGGGCTCGTGGCCTTGAGGCGAAAGGGCATGCCTTTATGTACACGAGGCATATTGCTTTCGAACAAACTTTTATTTTCAAAATAAATTTTCGTGCAAACAAAATCCCTTTTTGGATTTTGAAGAGTACTAACATTCAAAGGAGTTTAATATAGGGATAATGTGGCAAAGAGAAGGGTGTAATAAAAGAACTAGATAAAAATATAAATCCCTAGCTATACAAAAGAGAGAATGAAGGTCAATAGAAGCATGGACTTTGCCTAATTTTTGTGAAAATCGCAGAATATTGCCACCTCTCATCTACAAGGTTTTCTTAAAGCGCACTGAGATGTTTTGGATAGTGTTTCACTATGATTTAGGTTTAGGGGTGCTTTTTAAACTAAGGCGATTATGTTGAAACACCAGTATGATAATTTGTGAAATGTTATAATCTAGCAGTAGTGTCAATCGGTTGCATTTAACAGACCTTTTGTTATAACGATGAAGTGCAATTTATGATGCATCCATCCGAACCTCATCTCCTGTCCCTCTTTCAGATCCCTGCTGTGACGAACATGGCTCCAACTTATGATTGAGTATCGATGATCACGATCAACCATTGTCAAGTAATGCTCTATGCGCTTCTCATCGTCAACCACCCATATATTTGCCCTTCCATCACCCTCTGTTAGCCTATTTCTCATGTTGTCAGGCATATTTGAGACGAGAAATTCCTCTACAGGGTGCCTTGGCAAAACTAGTTGAGATGTCGCCATATCAGATCTGGTTAGAATTTTGATGACTGGGTATTGATTTTTAGGTGCACAATTTAAATCAAACCGTCTACGCATGATGAAACAGATTGGGGAAATGGAGAAAGGATAGAGCAGAGTAAGGACTTCGTCACAAATAATAAATTTGCAGTTTAAGTAATTAATCCCCCTAGACACTGCTATATTAATCATATTTAGCACATTAGTGACATGCCTTGGTCATAGTACCTTTTAATGCATTAATGAAATATATACAAGCTTACCATACATGAAAGTAGACTTAATGAGGTTGCTCTTAGTTTCTTGTAATTAATATATTTCTCTTTTTATGCTATTATCTTTGAGATAACTCAAAAGCGTTTAGAAGTATCCGACACAGGTGCATGTCCAAGTTTGGACTCTAGTTTTTTTTTTTTTTTTTTTTAATTCTTATTTGGGTTAAACTGAGGTGTCTTAAGTGTCATATCCATGTCTGGCTGTTGTGTCTCGGAACATGGGTAAGCAAGGGATTAATAAAAGTGGGAGCAAATTTTTTCTTCTTTCTGCACTATCTTTGTTTTAATTGAAGTCCTACTTTTTTCTTAGTTATGAATCTCTTTAGGTGGGGTTGAAGTAAACACCAAGCATTTCAAGAGCAATCTTGGTTTCAATGAAATTTTTACTGAAGACAGTTTGTAGCATAATTTTTTAGGCTAGCCGGCCCTATCCTGGAACACCGACACACTCTTTAGGCCGTGTAATATATTGGGAGGGGCAGCTGGCTAGCGAATGAGTTCTCTAGGAATTCTTTGTTTTTCTCCGTATTTGATGATGTCTGGGCTTCATCTGAAGCTAAATTCATTGCTTTCACACAAAGAATGGAGTTAGATAGTCTTCCCATATCTGTTAAATCAAACTTTAAGAATAGCTCTTTTGATGAAAGGAAGGTTCTGATTGAGTTTTAGATTCTTTGTTAGTTGGATTACGCCACGCCTTCAAATGATGGGTTCTAGAGTTCATTTTTAGTTTTAGGAAGAGGTACAAATGGGATAGCTGACATTCTAGAGAAAAAAATGGTGCATCAACTTGTAGAGATTTTGTGAAAGGGATCATTTACTCATTGGGATATATTTTGTTTATCTGCTGTTTTTGTTTTCTGTAAAGAGATGCTTTGTATTCCCATTGTCTTTAGTCTTGTGTTTTGCCAGTGTCTGATAAACTCCTCTTATTAATGCCTTAAGATGAGATTTCTGATAGACGGTTTCATGAAAAGTAATGAATTTTACTGTGTGCTTTTTCATCTTCGGTGGAATAGCAATTTAACAAGGATAAAAGGGGGTGGCTCCTACTATTGAGAACTGCAAGAAGTATGAATTCAATTGCAAGTCTCTAGTAGAAGGTATGAGTACAGTTAGATGAACTTGGGGATTGAAGTTCTCCTTTGAATACTTTCGGAAGGGCCTTTTCAATCTGGTAATGAATTACTGGAAGCTGGTCGCTATCTCGTGATGTTTACTCAAACTCGACCTGATTGCTGCTGATTGCTGAAAGTTTGGTTTCTGTAGTTTATGCCCTCTGTTTTGAATACTTTTGATATAGTTGTACTATGATGAATATCATTTCTTCTGGTGTAAAGGAAACCATGTCGGTAGCATTGTGAAGCTGACGGCAACTTTAAATGGTTAAACCCATGTCATGAGTCTTGACACTCATGAGCATGATATTTAGTTGCAAACTTGCAACTGCAGTGGTGTTCTACAGGCCGCGGTTCCAGGGGTCTTCGAACCCAGTAATGAGCACGATATTAAATTGCCATCAAGGTGGCGTGCTAAGTGTCGTGGGTTATCGTGGTCTGTTTTTATGTAGGCTCATAAACCATAGCAGTGTCCAGTATTGCTTTTATTAGCCAAAACTTGATATAATTCAGCTATTTTCATCAACATATCGGTTGTATACCTGTATTGGCAAATTTGTAATAAATATTGTATTTTTGATGCACCCTGTCTCTTTGTTTCGTGTGATTGCGTTTTTCTGCTGCTGGTTAATGAAAGATGCTACGGTCAAGTTATGTAGCCATTGTTCACTAATTTGCATCACATTTCCAAATTGTTGACACCAATGCCTTCTCGATATGTTTGCCTGTGAGACTCTGAGGAAAACTCAGACAGAACTTTGTCAGCTCATGAATGGTTATGATCTTAAGCAAAATACATTTTCCTTTACGTGACAGCGGAGGTACATCGTGTAACAGCCTATATCTAATGCTCAGTGACTGTAAACTAATACAAACTGATTTGTTGTACTATGATTATCGAAAGAAATTTGAGTCACCATTTTTATAATTTCTGAGCACACCTACGGTTTTGTTTCGTCTGATTGCGTTTCCCTTATGCTACGGAGCTACGGTGAAGTTATGTAGTCGTTGTTGCTCTCTAATTTGCACCGCGATTCCGAAGGGTGTTTTGCTTTGCATAGCCTAGTTTCTAAACAAGATATATATATTCTATTAAATTTTAAAACAAGAAGCCCCTATAGCTCAGTGGTAGAGCGCCAGTCTTGTAAACTGGAGGTCTGTAGTTCGATCCTGCATGGGGGCATTTTTTTTTCACTTTTTTCTGTTTCATAACAATGTTACATAGCCTAGATTATAAGCCAAAGTAATTCTGATTAAAATTTAAATCAACAAGCCCCTATAGCTCAGTGGTAGAGCGCCAGTCTTGTAAACTGGAGGTCTGTAGTTCGATCCTGCATGGGGGCATTTTTTATCACTTTTTATTTGTTTCATAATGTTGCAGACTTTCTACCTTTGATTGATTTAATTGGTTACTTCTGCATCATTTTTTTGTTGTTTTCATTCAACTATCTTTTTCCTTGTCTTCTTTTCTCTAGTCGCCTACAAATAACTTAAATTTGCTTGTGGAAATTAGGAAGCTTACACTTATTAAATTATTTGTTTGTAAAAATGTACGAGTATGTAAACTTAAATAAGCGGTGAATTTTACACTATGATCAAAGGTATCAAAAGTTGGGACCTTATTTTGTATCAATGGTAGATATTATATATTTCTTAGTCCTAGCATTAGAAGTGCCCGAACTGTCAAGAGAACAAACGAAAGGTGGAAACCAACAGCAGCAAGATGGCTAACTCATCTGCGAGCAACGCTCCTCGTTTAATCACAAAAACATGCTATTGATTCCAGCTCTGTAGATTTCTAGTTGCCGAGTTTCATTAGATGAAACACTTAAAGCAATACCGGCAGTCGCAAATAAAACGTCTCCTACCTTAATAATCTTCTCATCTGAAGAACCCGCTGTTATTATTGTTCCAGTTCCCCGAGTAACCAAAAACAAGGACGGACCAGAAACTGTAGGAAACGTTGTCGGTCTCCCTTCCGATAGATCGCAATGATCGACTTCAAACTCCTCAAAAGGCGGACAATATCTCTTTATACATCCATTACTGCCCTCCACATTAAATCCCCTTAGAATTTCAGGATGGCCCTGCAGATTATATTGTAAATGTAAGAGAGATTGTATATATATAGAGTAAATGTACAATGAGAAACGATTTACATGCTACTTATATATAGTAGAGAGGAGACTAAATAAGGCTAGGAAAGGGAGACTCCAGAGAAGAATATATCTCATTCTTTATTTACAATGAAAATATCATTTGATTGAGGGATTGATTGATTGTACTGTTGATTGCCTTGCTATATTTGCAGATTCCGAATATATGGAGTGAATATTGTTAATACGCCCCCTCAAGATGGGCGTCGGAGGAAGGAGTCGAATCTTGTCTCGCAGTTCTTGAAAACGATGCTTCTGGAGTGGCTGGGTGAGAGCATCGGCTAGTTGGTCTTTGCTTGCAACATGTTGAATGCGGATTTGACCAATTTGTAGTTGCTCACGGACGAAGTGAAAGGAGAGTGCCATGTGCTTCATTCTTGAGTGAAAGACCGGATTCTTAGCATAGAACGTGGTAGACATGTTGTCACAGTAAAGTGCAGAGGGTTTTGTGATGGTTATGTTGAGTTGAGTGAGTAAGTTACGGAGCTAGAGAGTTTCGGGGGTAACAACAATAAGAGCTCGAAACTCAGCTTCGGCTATAGAGAGAGCGAGTCCACGTTGTTTTTTGGAGGACCATGAGATTGGGTTACGACCGAGAAAAATGATGTATTCGGTGGTTGATATGTAGGTGTCTTTATCGCCAGCAAAGTCAGCATCACAAAATGCATGATGACACAGTGGTGAGGTGCGATAAAGTTGAATGCCATAGGTTTGAGTGCCTTGAAGGTAGCGAAGAAGACGTTTTAAGGCTATCCAATGAGTAGATGCATGATAATGAAAGAATTGTGCTAGACGGTTTACAGTGAAGGCGATGTCAGGTCGTGTAAGGGAGAGATATTGAAGGCTCCCAACAATGGCTCGATATTCAGAATGGTCTTGAATTGGCCGGTTTGACATCTTCACGGATTAGATGGGCGTCGGGGGCAATAGGCGTAGTATTTGGTTTAGCATCCGACATTTTGTATTTGACTAACAAATCATGTATATATTTAGATTGGTTGAGATGAAGTCCAAGAGCATTGGGTGTGACTTCAACTCCGAGAAAATAAGATGGTGGTCCGAGGTCTTTGATTGAGAATCGTTGAGCTAAATTGTTAATAAATAGTTGTAAATGCTGATGCTTTGGTCCTGTAGTTATGATACCGTCGACGTAGACGAGCATATAAATACAGGTGATCATTTTCATTTTTGGAATAAATAATGATGAGTCAGAAATTGATTGTTTAAAACCATAGGTAATAAGGTAGGTTTTGAGCTCAGTATACCAAGCCCAAAGAGCTTGTTTTGAGCCGTAAATTGCCTTGTTTAATTTGCAGACATAGTCGGGTTTAGAGACATCAACAAAACCTTGTGGTTGAGCCATATAGACATTGTCTATCAATGTGCCTTGTAAAAAGGCATTATTGACATCGAGTTGATGTAGCTGCCAAGAATCAATAACGACTAGGGAGAGAATGAGACGAACTGTTGAAGGTTTTACAACCGGACTAAATGTTTCAGTGTAATCAATGCCGAGACGTTGGTGAAAGCCTTTGGCGACGAGTCGTGCTTTATATTGTTTGAGCGAGCCATCGGGGTTATATTTAATTCGATAGACCCACTTCCAGCCTATTATATTTTGAGACGGTTTGCGAGGGACTAAATTCCAAGTCTTATTTCGTTCAAGAGCTTGAAATTCGTCTTGCATAGCTTGTCCCCATTGAGGGAGTATGAGAGCTTGTTTGACGGTATTAGGTAACGAAGTAATAGTAGCAGAAGCATGAGCGACGTTAGCATATCTTGGGTTTGGTTTTCGTATATTATTGTCAAGTCGGGTAACAACAGTTCAGTGTGAAGGAGGAGGTGGTGGCATTAGGGTGGTTTCAGGCGTGGGTTGAGAAGGAGGGGCAGAGGGAGAGGACGATGATGGGAGAGGCGTATAGGGGTTGGTGATAGGAGTAGAGGTAGAGGTAGAGGATTTTTGGGATTGAGGGTCACGTCTAGTGTAGACGTTGGTGATGGGATAACGAGATTGGATGGCCGTGGTGGAAGGTGTGGTGAAAGGCGTGGTGGTGGTATTGTTGCCAGGGGGTGGTATAATGGAGAGGACGAGGTGGCACCAATCATCTGGATTGGTGTTTGTTAAAGGAGGGGGAGCGGTTGTAAGGAGACATGTATAACACTACAAATAAAAGCTTCCATAGCGACAGAAAAATCCGTCGCAAATATGCCAATCCCGTCGCAAATACAGAACTTGCGACGGAATTGCGACGGATTTATTCCGTCGCTTTATTTCGTCGCAAAATTTAGTTTTGCGATGGGAATTCTGTTGCAAAGTAAAATCTACGACGGATCAAGCGTCGCAGTAACCCGTCGCAAAAGATGGACTTACGACGGAATTTCCGTCGCAGTTCACTGTTCATGGGAGGCCACGTAGGCACAATGGTCAACCAGAAAGTCAAAATATGCGACGGAAAATCCGTCGCAGTTCACTGTTCATACAGGCCACGTAGGCACATTAGTCAACCAGAAAGTCAACATTTGCGACGGATATTCCGTCGCAGAACACTGTTCATAAAGGCCACGTGTCCCAAAAGTCAACCCATTAGTCAAACTTTGCGACGGAAAATCCGTCGCAAATTCCGTCGCAGGGCAGAATGAACTAGGGGGTTTACAGCGTTTTTCCAGCTCCCCAATTGCTTTGAAAGCAATTACATATACTCCCGGTTTCCTACAAACATACAGAAAATCCAGCAATTGACAAATTCACAACTCGTTCAAGACGAGATTTCCAAACAACGTTTTCGCATTAACTTAAAATAAAAGGTTTACATAAGTTTAGTACAATAACTGTTCAACAAAGAAAGCTAAATAAGTCCATAAACCGGGAGTAGGAGTGATAACTACTAATCAACTAACAACTACTAATCAATACACGGGAGTAGGAGTAGGCCTAGCATTGTCGCCACCATCATCATCAAAGTCATTTCTAGCTTGAAATACACCTCCGGGGTTACAAGTTTGAGTAGTAAAACCTTGTTGGCTCAAGAACTCCTCTATTGCCGAAAGCCTTTGAGATTTTCGGCCTCGACTTGCTTAAGTCGGGCATTCTCTTTTGCGACTCTACTAACAAAACCCGGAGTATGAGGAATAGAAAAGAGGTTACCAGTCGAGCGGCGGTGGTGCTCCCAAATTTGTGGTGCTGCATTTCCCGCGCCAAGTAAGAAATCAAATAATCATATAATAGCAACAAAGTAAGAAATTAAATAGTACCCCCTCCCTCTCGGTCAAGTAATCCGTCGCAGGTTTAAATTTGCTACGGGTTAGTCTTCCGTCGCAATGTGTCCGTCGCATCGAAACGTTTTTTTTTTGTAGTGTAGGCGAATTCATCTTCGATGAATTTAACGTGGCGCGATGTATATATGCGATTGGTTTTCGGGTCAAGGCAATGAAACACACTTTGGGTGGACAAGTATTCAACAAAGATACAAAGAATGGAACGATAATCGAGTTTGTGCTTTGTATATGGCCGTAGCCATGGATAGCAAAGACATCCGAAATTGTGCAATTTGGTGTAATCACGTTGAGAATTATGCATTTTGAAGTATGGGGGATGACCATTTAATGTTGTAGTTGGAAGACGATTTATAAGATACGTTGCCGTACTAAAAGCAAATGGCCAAAACGTGGTGGGTAGGCCGGCGTGAGATAAGAGGGCGAGGCCCGTTTCAACTATATGACAGTGTCTTCTTTCGGCATACCCATTATGTTCCGGGCTATGGGGCGGAGAGGTGAAGTGACTAATTCCATTATCGAGTAATGTCGGGTTTAATTTTTGAAATTCTCTGCCATTTTCAGAAAAGATTGACGAATGGGTTTTTGAAAATATTTTTCCACTAAGGCTTTGAACCGAAGAAAGACTTGAGTGGTTTCGGATTTGTATTTTAGTGGAAATAGCCATATGTATTTGCTGAAATGGTCGACCAATACGACATAATATTTATATTTTTCACGACAGTAAACGGGACTAGTCCATAAGTCGGAATAAATTAAATCGAGTGGTGCGTTGGTTTTAATAGTCGATGTCGCAAACGGTAGTTTCTTGCTCTTGCTAATGTGACATACGATTCGCAAAAGGAAAAATTAGAAATAGGAAATGGAGCATTTTTATTAATAATTTTCATAACATCAATAGTAGGGTGTCCTAATTTATGATGCCATGAGAGCGGAGTTGAGCCTTTCTCGTTCGAATAAACGTGTGGTTGCGACGGACTCTACTCATAGATGCCATTCTTAGCCGTGCCCTGGAGGAGTGTTGCACCCGTCGAGATTGCCTTAACAATAAAAGAAGGCGATGAGAAAATTAAATAAGCATTGTTATCATGACATAATTACGAAATTGACAAAATATTACTTGAAATTTGCGGCACATGTAATACATTATTTAATTAAATAGAAGAGAACGGTAATTTAAATGAACCTATATTGGCAATGTCGAGTGCGGATACATCTCCAATGATAAGGTTGTCAGGGCCTTGGTAAGGGAAATGGAGAGCAAGAGTGTCAAGGTCATGGGTGACATGGTGGAAAGCCCCACTATCAAGAAGGTAGTTAGGGTTGGGGCTGGGGAGACCTTGGGTTGTGGTGTGTGCAGTCGGCTGGGGTTAGGGTTGGCGAGTAGGTGGTTCGGGGAAGACAATGTTTGGAAAAAGATTGCGAAAATATGGACAATTGGCTATGACATGGCAAGTTTGTCGACACCATTGGCAACGGCCTTTGAAGGGACGCGAGTTTGGGTTGGTGGAGGATGAAGGGATGGTGTTGTTCTGGTTGTAGGTGGGGACGTTGGTGGTGGCGGAATTGCGTTGGTGGCCACTGTATTGGTTGTTGTGATGATAGGATAGATTGGCAGTGGGTTGGAAAAGATCATTGGTTGGTTGTTGTTTACGGAGAAGTTCAGGTTGAAGTAATTTTTCGTGTAGGGCTTCGAACAATATTGGGTTGTCACGAGAACGGACTGTGTCCATGACGGGTTGTACAAATTGTAATCGAGGCCTTTAAGAACCTTCGAAATAATATCTTCCGTGTCAAGGATTTTGCCCATTAAGGCGAGTTGATCAATGCATTCTTTTATAGCATTCATATAATCGGTGATGGATTGTTCAGTGGTTTTCACAATTGAATCAAGGCGATCCTTGATTTACAATATGTGTGCACGAGATCGGTTAGCATAGGTTCGTGCTAATATGTCCCAAGCTTCTTTCGAGGTTTTGGCTCGGACAATGAGGGCTTGAACAACTGACGACAGAGTGCCCATAAGTGCACCTAGGATCAGTCTGTCTTGTTTAAGCCAAGTAAAATATGCGGGATTTGTTTTTTTTTGTTTTGTCGTCTCCGACAATTGTTGGTGAAAGGGACGAATTTGAGCCATCTAAGATGCCTAACAAGCTATAACCAAAGAGGATGTGGGTGAGTTGGAAGTGCCAAGAGGTGTAATAGAGGGGGTTGAGTTTGACACAGTGATTGAGATTGAGGGAGGTGGGTGGTGCAGCGGTTTCGTGCGGGTTGGGTACTGTGATTTTGTGGTTTGACATGGTGGTGGTGGAGTTGAGAGGGACGGTTGAAGCAAGAGAGATGCGTTTGAAAGTGGCGGGACGAGGTGAAAGAGGGATTTTGGAGGATCTTTTGTGACTCCTTGATACCATGTAAGAGAGATTGTATTATATATATTGAATTTACAATGAGAAGGGATATACATGCTACTTATATAGAGTAGAGAAGAGACTAAATAAGGCTAGGAAAGGGAGCCTCTAGACAAGAATATATCTCATTCTATATTTACAATTAAAATATCCCTCTAGACAATCTCCCTTTCTTCAACCGTCCCTCTCAACCCCACCACCACCATGTCAAACCACGAAACCACAGTACCCAACCCGCACGAAACCGCTGCACCACTCACCTCCCCCAATCTCAATCACTGTGTCAAACTCAACCCCCTCAATTACACCTCTTGGCACTTCCAACTCACCCACATCCTCTTTGGTTATAGCTTGTTAGACTTGTTAGACGACTCAAATACGTCCCCTTCACCAACAATTGTCGGAGATGAAAAAAATAGAAAAATCAAATCCCGCATATTTTACTTGGCTTAAACAAGACGGACTAATCCTAGGTGCACCTATGGGCAATCTGTCGTCAGCCGTTCAAGCTCTCATTGTCCGAGCCAAAACCTCGAAAGAGGCTTGAGACATATTAGCACAAACCTATGCTAACCCATCTCGTGCATACATATTGCAAATCAAGGATCGCCTTGATTCAATTGTGCAAACCACCGATTAATCCATCACCGATTATGTGAATGTTATAAAATCATGCATTGATAAACCCGCCTTAATGACAGAATCCTTGTCCCGGAAGATATTGTTTCGAAGGTTCTTAAAGGCCTCGATTACAATTTCTACAAACCAGTCATGGACACAGTTCGTGCTCGTGACAACCCAATTTCGTTTGAAGCCCTACACAAAAAATTGCTTCAACATGAACTCCTCCTTAAACAACAACCAACCAATGATCTTTTCCAACCCACTCCCAATCTATCTTATCGTCACAACAACCACTATCGTGGCCACCAACGCAATTCCGCCACCACCAACATCCCCACCTACAATCAGAACAACACCATCCCTTCATCCTCCACCAACCCAAACCCGCGTCCCTTCAAAGGCCGTTGCCAATGGTGTCGACAAACTTGCCATGTCATAGCCAATTATCCATATTTTCGCAAGCTTTTTCCAAACACTGTCTTCCCCGAACCACCTACTCGCCAACCCCAACCCCAGCGGCAGGCACACACCACAACCCAAGGTCTCCCCAGCCCCAACCCTAACTACCTTCTTGATAGTGGGCCTTCCCACCATGTCACCCATGACCTTGACACTCTTACTCTCCATTTCCCCTACCAAGGCCATGACAACTTTATCATTGGAGATGGATCCGCACTCGACATTGCCAATATAGGTTCATTTCAATTACCGTTCTCTTCTATTTAATTAAATAATGTATTACATGTGCCGCAAATTTCAAATAATATTTTGTTAATTTCGTAATTATGTCGTGATAAAAATGCTTATTTAATTTTCTCATCGTCTTCTTTTATTGTTAAGGTAATGTCGACGGGTGCACCACTCCTCCAGGGCACGGCTAAGAATGGCATTTACGAGTTGAGTCCGTCGCAACCACATGCATATTCAAACCATAAAGGGTCAATTCCGCTCTCATGGCATCATAAATTAGGACACCCTACTATTGATGTTATGAAAATTATTAATAAAAATGCACCATTTCCTATTTTTAATTTTTCCTTTTGCGAATCGTGTCACATTAGGAAGTGCAAGAAACTACCGTTTGTGACATCGACCATTAAAACCAACGCGCCACTCGATTTAATTTATTCCGACTTATGGATTAATCCCGTTTAATGTCGTGAAAAATATAAATATTATGTCGTATTTGTCGACTATTTCAGCAAATACATATGGCTATTTCCACTAAAACACAAATCTGAAACCACACAAGTCTTTCTTCGGTTCAAAGCCTTAGTGGAAAAATATTTTCAAAAACCCATCCGTCAACTCTTTTCTAACAATGACGGAGAATTTCAAAAATTAAACCCGACATTACTCGATAATGGAATTAGTCACTTCACCTCTCCGCCCCATACCCCGGAATATAATGGGTATGCCGAAAGAAGACACCGTCACATAGTTGAAACGGGCGTCGCACTCCTATAGTCCTATCTCACGCCGGCCTACCCACCACGTTTTGGCCATTTGCTTTTAGTACGACAACGTATCTTATAAATCGTCTTTCTACTACAACACTAAATGGTCATACCCCATACTTCAAAATGCATAATTCTCGACCTGATTACACCAAATTGCACAATTTCGGCTGCCTTTGCTATCCATGGCTACAGCCATATACAAAGCACAAGCTCGATTATCGCTCCATTCCTTGTATCTTTGTTGGATACTCGTCCACTCAAAGTGCATTTCATTGTCTTGAACCGAAAACCAATCGCATATATACATCGCGCCATGTTAAATTCATCGAAGGTGTATTCGCCTACACACGTCTCCAGTCCTTACAACCGCTCCCCCTCCTTTTACAAACACCAATCCAGATGATTGGTGCCACCTCGTCCTCTCCATTCTACCACCCTTTGACAACAATCGGGTTTGTACAAATTGTAATCGAGGCGTTTAAGAATCTTCGAAACAATATCTTCCGGGTCAAGGATTTTGCCCATTAAGGCGAGTTCATCAATGCATGCTTTTATAGCATTCATATAATCGGTGATGGATTGATCGGTGGTTATCACAATTGAATCAAGGCGATCCTTGATTTGCAATATGTGTGCATGGGATGGGTTAGCATAGGTTCGTTCTAATATGTCCCAAGCCTCTTTCGAGGTTTTGGCTCAGACAATGAGAGCTTGAACGACTGGCGACAAAGTGCCCATAAATACTAAATTGACCAATCTATTAATTTCATGCGTTTGATAAACGACATATCTGGTAGCATATTGGTCGAAATCTAGTATTTTTGTATATGTTGTTTTTCATAGTAGCATATAGTAACCGTATGTTCAATATATACATGAGAACAATCTAACTATCCTATAATTTGCTAATGATTAGACACCCTTTATTAATTTTGCTAATTTAATTTGATAGTCAAACTCACTACTAAAATCTTCCGCTATTATGAATTTGCTTCTACTCATTTGCTAAACAAGGCCATATACTCCCACTTAGGGCCGGTGTTAAAGTTCCGAGACGAGCCCGAGCTTGGCCTTACTTGACTTGTGCTCATAAAGTAAAACTCAAGCCCGAGCCGATCTCGAGCTTACCCGAGCTTGATAAAATTATGCTCGTTATCAAGTTTGCGAGCTTTAACGCGAGCTCGAGTCAAACTCGAGCTTATATATAATTGAATTTTCGTTTTTTCTCTCTTGATATTTTTAATAACAAGCCTCGAAAGTTTTATATGTAAATATTGAAAATCAATGAGATATTTTTTATATGTGTGATACAAATATATAAATATGACAAAATATTTTATAAAATATGAGTAATATCTTAACTAATTACACAAGTTCGAGCCGCTCACGAACTTTTCGAGCCGAGCCAACGTTAGCTCGGCTTGACTCGTTAAGCTCCCGAGCCGAACCCGAGCCCGAGCAGAGTTTTGACCGAGCAGAGCTCGAGTTACTCGCGAGCTGTCTCGGGTCATTAACAGCCCTACTAGTCCCACTAATTAATTCAGCCAACTAATTCCTTACGTTTCATTAAAATACTTTTTACAAAATAATGAAAACGTAAAAGATATATACGAGTACCTGTTTGTAAGTAAGCATTTGACAGAGTGTGTTAACATCCCTGTGCTTTGATGTTAGTCCAGCCCGGACGACATTATCTGAAGTAGCCATGCACTCGATGCAATCACCGGAAACATAGGCATGTAGTTCATTTTCACCCAAGCACAACCCTTCACCGGGTTTAAGTGTCACATAGTTCATGAGGAACGCGGCTAGTAAACCTACATCTCCCGGATATTGCGGTTCAAGCCGTAGCACAAGCTTTTCTATGGATGTTAACTGCACATATTGTCTCAAAAGCCAACACTAATTAGGAAATGATAACTTAGTGACGAAAAATGGGATAAAGAAGTTTACATCTAATACAACATCTAACGTAGTTTACAAATAAGTTTTTCAATATATATATTTGTAAAATCATTATTCTACATCGTATTATTCTGTTATTATTACACTAGTTTAAAGAGTCCATTTTTGAAATAATGGCCAAAAATAAAATATTTGTCGTTTTGGGTCGGTTTTGAAAATATTTGTCAAAATGGTGTCCACGTAGGCTCGGGATTTCTAGACCTGAAACACGCCACTACTAATGGCGTGTTTTGTGAAGGAAACACGCCATTAGTAGTGGCGTGTCTTTACAACATTTTTTTCCTCAACTCACTAAACTTAAAAAAAAAAAAAAAAAATTACATAAGACACGCCATTAGCGGTGGCGTGTTTCCCCTCCGAAACCCGCCATTCCCAATGACGTGTTTGTTTTAATCCATTTTTTAATGAAGTTTCTTTCCGTACTCATTATAAACACGTCATTGGTAATGGCGTGTTTTAGGTCCAGAAATCCCTAGCCTACGTGGACACCATTTTGACAAATATTTTCAAAACCGACCCAAAACGACAAATATTTTATTTTTGACCATTATTTCAAAAATGGATTCTAGTTTAAACCACTATTCAAAATTTCTTTTATTTTTAATAAATTACTTATATAATAGTGGTATCTCATTAATTGTTTATATTTCTCGTCATAGTATTTTGCTTCGAGAAAAAGGTTGTAATTGACAATTAATCGAGAGAATTGAGTAATGTGCTGATTTACAGTTTTGTTTTGTACGTAGTATATGGGACAAGTCATTCTCACATAATATCATCACTTAAAGATTTAGCAAATTATAGTTTTATATAAATTTTATTTATATTTTAATTAAGATATTACTAGTTTTAAACCCGTGCAAAATTGCACGGGTATGTATTTGGGCCGGTATTAATGTTTTTGGATGTATTTTTTTCTTTTTTTGCATTTCTATTGTACTTATCTAGTTAGTCTAAATCAACGATCTACGTAATTAATGTTTAAACTTGTTCCAAATACGTGTTCACATGCAATGGTTTAAAAGGAAATAACAAAGGATATTTTTTTAAAAAAATATATCGTACTGTCTAGTTTTTAAAAATTATGCATGTATTGATTCGCATTATATGTAATTCAATCCCGTAATTAAATGTAATTCATTCTCGTAATTATGTAATTTTATTATTATTATTTTTTAAAATTACGTAATTCATTTATTTGTAATTAGTTTCATTTATTCCGATTTGTAATTCATTTCGCTTATATGCCATTAATTTCATTTATTCGGAATTTATAAAATTATTTCATAGTATTTGTTCTAAGACGGAATTTATCGCATGTTTGTATAGCCGAAATTCTGAATAAATAAATACATTGCACACTAACGGGTCCCACCATAACATGTATTTCCAAAAAAAAAAAAATTGAATTAATGACGTGGCACGCCCTGGATTGAGTATTGTCTTCTGAATTAATAAAGATAAGATAGTTTAGAATTTAGTGAAAATAATATAATTTGATGAGAATATTAATTTTAATGTAAAGATAATAATTTAATGAAATAAAATGTAAATTATTAGTTTCCTTTTTTAATGAATACACTCAATTGTAGTTAGCTTCCTTATTTAGAAGATGCTTTTCGGACGGAAAAATTGAAAAATCACCTATTTTTTTTTAGTAGATAGTTATATTCGTATTAGTAAAGTTATGTCTAATTTTAAAAGCAACCCGAACATTTTTCTGACGACTCTTTGAATCGTGTTCCATACATCATCAAGAACAAAGCAAAAATGGTAAATAGCTATATGAACAAAATTGTTACCTCATCTTTCTTCCTCAAACGATCAATCAATTGAGACAAAGCCTTGACAATCACATAATCACTTGCTGACATTATTTGCGTAAATAATTGTCTCAAAGCTGCTTTAACTTCGTCTTCTCCATCTTTTGGATCGATATTTGCTATTCTATCAACCACATCCGAATCTACTAATTGTGATATTTCCGGAACACTATCAAGAATGTTTTGAAGATCCTATCGTATTACAGAACAACAAACAAAACAATTAGTCTCCGTTAAGATGATCATATCAGTTTTAAAGTTTAAAATGGGTGACGCTTTTTTGTCATTCCCAACTCTCGAGACATTCTACTTTTTGTCTCATACATCCACCAATTTGAACTGTTTAATATTTAAAACGAATATGCTTGTCTTATCTTAAACAAGAATTTACACCTTAAGACCAACAAATCCGCAGAGGACTTCAAATTCTGTTATCGCAAGAGCCATTTCCGGCTTATGATTACCATCCGTGTAGACATTAGGATATCGGAAGTGCAACTTTTTTGCGAGCTCCTTACATGGGTGAGCTTGTATCGACAATGGCTTCGCAACTGATAACACCTACAACATACACATCATATAAAACTGGGTTGAAACGCTGTGGATGCGCCACGTGTCATATTCAACATTAATTACGGTTATTAATTACAGTTAATCATTAAATATGAACATAATAATTACTGCATAAATCTCAACAAAGTATTAATTATAAATTAATAAAAATAAATGATACGGTATTTATTAAATTACATTAAATAAGTACGGTTATTTGAATCTAAATTTATTAAAATAATATTTTGATAAAAATTCTAAAAAGTAAATCATTACGTTTATTGCAAAAATTGCTTTCATTTGAGTATAATATCTGTTATATTAATTGAAATATTTTGATATTTATGGGTGAGTTAGTTGAGTATCTCACAAGGTTTTACGTTTAAGTAAGAAAACATTGTGAGAAATATCGTAAAATTTAGACCATTAGATCCATTAACCAAAACATATTCGTAAGAGGCATTGTATTTATTAATAAAAATTAGGATTAATTAATGTGAATAATCCATACTATAAGTGACCTTCTTACATTAATCCAAACTATACATTAACTCACTTTAATCCTAACTATCCCTATACCCTTCTCTAATTGCACTTGTCTAATCTTTTACCTACTAAAACCGGTAACGTACACCATTTTTTTATTTAAAGAACCAGCTTTCTTCTTCTTCTTTGTAACAATCTTCTTTCTCCCTAATTCTTCCTGTTCTTTCCCCATTATTGGTTCTTCAGTTCTTCCCCTTCTTATTTTTTTTTTTCAAATAACCATCCTCATCTTAGGTGAAATAACAAGGGTATATGCATTACAAGGATCCCAAGTTTGGAGTTGACAGAATAATTGAGCAAGTAGACAATTGTTCTTGTTGTATTTGTATTATGCGCAAATGATTAATCCAATATCCCAATAAGAATAAGAAAAAAGAGTAATAAAGACATTATAATTATATGCATAATAGCAACAGAGGTAGCCCCCACGAGATTCCCGATCACACTTAATGAAATGCACGGTAGTCTTAATGAGATTAGAACAGCCCAACAAATTAAAACAACCCATCAAACTAGGATGGTGACACGTGCACTCTCAGCGAGTCAACGGCAGACCGGTGTGTCAGAGCCAGGCCTATGCCGCTAGATCGATTGAAGAGAAGAGCAGAGGGCGAATTCAATTCGGCACCGCATCGGAACTGAACAACTTACGACATCCATGGTGGAGCTTGAATGGTGAAAGTAATGGTGTTTGCTGTTGAATTTTGATGCCACCATTCATTATAAATATTGAGGAAAGAGAAGAAGAAAATGGACAGATTAATTTATGTGAGTGAAGAGAAGAAGAGAATGGAGAAAATTCATGGTAAAGACTGAAAAAGGATAAGGAAGTAAGGTGTGTTAGTGTAGAGGAAGGAAAGAAAATTCAATTCATATAACATGGGGTTTACCTGTTCTTCAGGTAGTCGGTCAGTTGGGTGCAATGTGGGAAGGATGAAGGATAGTTGGGATTATAGAAGGTTAAAATATAGTATGGAGTAATATAAGAAGGACCCTTATAATTTGGATTATTCTCATTAATTAATCCTAAAAATTAAGGATATATATAACTACTAAGGCACTGTTCTTTTCAGTTGAACGGTTGAAAGAAGCTGAATTGAATTTAATGGGGCTGAGCTGAAGTGAATTTAATTAATTGAATGGAATTTAGCTAAATTGAATAGAGTTGAAGTAAGAGTTGATTTGTGAAGAGATTAGTTGAATTAAACTGACTGATTAAATTGAACTGAACCGAATAGCGGCAAGTAGAAATGAAACGAGCTGAAATTAAGCAAGAAGAAAGAATATGGCCTAAGAGATAACTAATTTTTTAACAATGTGCGAATGATAAAATTATATCGCGATAAATTTAATATATATGAGATTTTATGAGGATTTAAATAGTGTGATAACGAGCATTTATGTACACGGTGATAACGAATGCATTTTAATCAAATATTTTATATGTTGTATTTTAAAATATTTCCCTATTATGCTTTATTAATGTGTGTGTCTTTAGGGAACATGTTAGAAACCGTTTAAAATACTATAAAAATTAAACCTCTAAAAATTATATTTGAGAAAGTTCATTTTATTTTACGAAAAATCTTAAACATCATTACTTGTAGACTTATAGTTATACCAGAAAACAAAACGTGCAAGTTTCTTAAATATGTCTGACACATAATACATGTAAGACACAACTAAAACATTTGAATAAGTTGAGTTTGTACCTTATATATTTGATACAGAAGTATCATACAATTTTCATACAAAAAATGAAAAAAAAATGCAAAAAATTATATTCACACCCTTTTGATTAAATATTAATTGATTTGGAAAATAACGTATCACAAAATGATCTAATTTAAGTACTTAATGTCTATTGTAGCATTATTCGAATACATTTATGCTATTTAATATAATATTTTATTAGTAACAAAAATATTACTAAAATCTATACCATGTATATGCCAATGAGTAGAAGAAATTCGACGTAACGTACGTAAAACATTGAAAAAACTTTATCTGACATGTATGTTTTTAACAATAACAAATTATGTCGCAAAATTTTATGTGTATACTAAATCGAAGTACATATCATGAGTTTAAGTGGATATAGAGAATATTGTATGTATTTGCTAAAAAAATAATATTTGAAAAAGATTAATTTATTTCTATTTATAATAATAAAATATTCAAACAGGTCGTGCGAAGCGCGGGATACTACCTAGTGATATATATAAAATTAACGTACAAGTGGGTTCAAACCCCCTCAGTATTTTAATCGCCCTTGTGATGACTAGTAAGTGGATTATACTACTACCAGACTAGCAGTTTTGTTATTTTTGAGAATTATAATAAAGTTTTCGAGTTTTGTTTTAAAGTTTTGAGTTTTATTATAAAGTTTATGAATTCATTCACTTAAACATAAAGCTCAAAATATGGTATTACTAAATATTTGTTAAAATTTTTCGACTTTTTATGATAAAAATTTGCAGCTAAAAAATACAGTATGTTATATTTGTAAATATTTGTAAATTAACATCATTAATTTTTCGGTAAAAACGAATACCCATTTTATTATTTCTTACGATTTAAACTTTTATTTATTTCTCTAATCAAGATAGATTAAGGAGAAATATGAAAAATAAGTGAATTGTTAATTTAAATTCTATAAATAATGCACTAAAAAGTAAAACTCTATAAATACCGTCCATATATTGTGATTTGTGATGATGGTCTATATTAGTAACTCTATAAATACCCCGCATTTATTGCGCGAGATCTAAACTAGTTACATATAAACTTAGTTAAATTTGAGTTTTGACGGCAAAAAATTAAAAAATAACTTATAAACTTTAATAAACTCAGAAAAAACACACATATGCTCAATTATATGTTCAATAACAAATGAAGTCTGAGGTACTACATGATGTATGTTCCTATTTCTCTTGTGATGAGTTCCTTTATGTAAGGCTCGAAAAAACAATGATGGAGAACAAGTACGTACCTTAAACAAGAAGGGTAGATCACAACCGTATTTGTCTAAAACGTTGTCACCAAGGACATAAGGGTGCTCTTCAATCCAATTTTTGAGAGTTTTACCCTCCGAACCCTCAATATATGAAGACCCAGAGCCATGAGTCCCCATCCATAGCTCAGCATACGGTTTGTTTGAATCGACGACTAAATCACCACAGTTCGCTACATATAATCTATAAACCTCGGAATTTGGACCGAACTTTCCCCAATCATAGTTTTTTACGCTACATATTAGTCTCTCGACACGCTCCATTTTTTTTCCTGTACTATGCTTTCTTTGTATTGTTTCAATTTTATCAGATGTGACCGAAGAGACTTATGACTTAGTCTGTATATGTTATGATTTCTAATTCTATCCACTGGAGCTTTGCTAAGAATTAACAAGAAGAAGACAGATAATGAAATGCGGAATAAAGGGAATGTCTTTAAGAATACTGAAAATATATGCAAATTTTTTTTGGTGTCATTACCAAATTTGTCTACGCATGTACTGTAAAAATAAATTACGATAATTTATTGTTACTGAGAATCATCATTATTACGATTTATTACCATAATTATTGCAGCAATTTGAGAAAAATACATAATATATTTCTTCCTTAAAATTCCGGCTTTTATTTAAAGAAAACTATCACCTTCCATATATCAATCGTCATTGCCTCATTGGACTGCAATCGATAGCATATTGTAAAATAGGAAATTTTACTTTATTTTACAAAGAAAATTAACAATCTACTTGAAGAGATCACCCAATTTGATTAGTTATTGTTGATGATGGCTTAAGACAAATTAATCTCATTGTTATTTAATTGTGTGCCTCTTAAGTTTTAACCATGTAGCATGAAGCTTCAATTATCAATTCAAGGTTATCAAGAAAGTCATCATGAAGATCATAGATAAAGATTGTCATTAGTGTTAAAGTCATGTTTTGTAAGGTGATCTTTAACTTGAATTTACGTTTAGGTGCAAAAACAACAGTTCAGTCAACTGTTACTTTTGACTCGTCTTTGAAAGAAATCTTTCGAAATTATTTGAACCTTTGTTAAAATGCTTTCAAGTATCACAAATAATTTCTGGAAATGTTTTGAAGTCTTTTGAAGAAAATAAAGCTTTGAATGTCTTGCTAAGAAGTTTGCTTGCACAATAAGACACTTTCTATAAATTAGTTGTTTGCTTTTTACATTTATGGAAATGTTTATGGTTCCCATAAACACAACCATTTATGCTTGTTTCTTGATGAAAAACCCAACCCATATTTGTGTGTGCACAATCCGATTTCTTGCATTCTTAGGCACCGGTTTCTTGAGGAAGAATACTCGGTTTGCTTGGAGAAGAATTCGGTTGACTTGTGTATGTTGCCCAAGCAAACTACTTATAATATTTTAATCACTTGTACTTATGAGTGTAAGATATTTTAATGTGTAAAGTATACTACTTGGACATTATAAATACCTTGCTTAATTCATTTTTATAGGTGTGCAACAAACGAGTTTTAAACTGAAAAAGACTTAAACTTTCAATCGAGTAAATTAACTTTGCAAACTCGTTTATCACTTACAAATCTTTGAATCATTTTGCAAGTTTGTTTATTTTTCTTTGAGTCTTTTATTGAGTTTGTTGTGTTGCACCTAATCGTTTAGTCGTGTTCAAGGATCCTGTATTTTGTACTTAAACTTTATCTTCTCCGTTCAATTGAGTGAACAACATTGAGATAAGTGGAGTCTTGTAACAACCGGGTAGAACCAAACCAAGTCTTCGGATAGAGTTATCCTTAAGCATGAAGTCTTAGAAGCGGAGTAGCTTTTGAGCACGGAGTCTTTCGGCGGAGTAGCCCAAAGCAAAAGCCTTATTGCGGAGTAGCTTTAAGTACAGAGTCTTTCGGCGGAGTAGCCCAAAGCAAAAGCCTTATTGCGGAGTAGCTTTAAGCACGGAGTCTTTCGGCGGAGTAGCTCAAAGCAAAAGTCTTGGAAGCGAAGTAGCTTTTAAGCATTAGCAAACGGAGTAGGTTGGGGAGTTGTTTTATTATTCAGGGTGGTCTTAGTTTGTATGAGTTTACTTATAAGACGTTTAGTAAAATAGCGCTGGACGTAGGTCGCGGAGTAGTGACCGAACCAGTTTTAAAAACATCGTTAGTCGTGTCTATTTCGTTTTATTTCCGCTGTCACTCTATACTCACGCGTTTATATCTTCTGAATCAACAGTTGAGTACACTCTAAATTCTGCTTGCTGAACCGTTGTTGATTACTTCTAACTCTCTACTTTTAAGTATCAACTTCTCCTTTCATTTAAGTATTGTTTTAAGTGTTTAAAAGTTTTAAAAGAAGCTTTCATTAAGCTTAAATTTTAAATAGACACCTAATTCACCCCCTCCCCCTCTTAGGTGTTCTCGCCCTTGACTCTTCACTACTAATCGTAATCTGCCAATTACCAAACACTCAAATTAATTATGCTAATTGTAATAAGCTAGTCAAACCTTCTGATAAAATTTGTCATTTATAATCTGCTTTGACAATCTGCTTATGCTGAAATTAATCAGCTGTGTACAAAACATAGGACCTATGTAATAGCAGCATATTCAAAAACAATAGATTCCGACTAATATGTCACAAGAATACGCCGTTTACCAAACACATGAAAATAGTAAAGTTAGTAAACACTCTAGCTCTGTTTGGTAAACGACATATTGACCAATTTTTAGCATATTCAAGGGTTTTAGCATGTTTGACCAATCAATATGCTAATTTTAGTGTTTGGTAAACAGCATATTAAAATAGCATATTTGGGGTCAATATGCTGTTTTACAATATGCTGCTTACCCCAGCATATTGGTTAACATATTATAAAATAGGAAATTTTTCTCCATTTTACAAAGAAAACTAACAATCTATTAATCGTAATCTGCCAATTACCAAACACTCAAATTAATTCTGCTAATTATAATATGTTAGTCAAACCTTCTGATAAAATCTGTCATTTATAATCTGCTTTTGCAATCTGCTTATGTGAAATTAATCCGCTGTTTACCAAATATGACCTCTATTTGATAAACAACATATTAATTTGGCCAAATTCATTCAAAATGATTTGGATTATGATTATTCCAATTATGATTATCCTCATTAATGTTAAAAAGGGATTCCTTTCCCATTAATATTCCAATGAGTAGATTGGACTAGAGTACTGCATATTACTCCCTCCGTCAAAATCATTTGTTTATCTTTGATATTCTTTGTAAGAGGTCTTTTATTTAAATGTACAAAAATAAATGAATTGGACGAAGAGAGTATCTTTCAAGAAATGTAACTAACACAAATTGATTGAACAATTTATTGGAGACAAGTTAGATAGAGGTTAATATTGATTTGTATAAATTGATATGTTAAATAAATCATCCTTTGATTCATCTTTTTCTGTACTCTAATCTACTCTTCACAATACTTCTTTTGAGTTGCAGTTACTCTAGTTAAGGTTGATTTAAAAATATATATCTACCATATAATTTTACACAAGTGACAATACAACACTAACCAATGACGTAGAAATTCACAACGGTTATGGTTGTATTTACCACCATTTTGATACTTCACATTATAAATGCATAGTTGGTATTTCTTAAGATGGGGTTAAATAACACCGTACTTGGACGGATCAGACAAGTTTATTATTAATCCCTAGATATTATGCTTTTGTCCTATGTGTTTTATTTGACCCGTTTTAAGTTTAAGACGACGTATATTAGAATTTAGAATGTAAACATTGATATGCCAACGGGGTACGAAAACCATTTTATACATTCTTACTTAAATGCGTATGAGAACGTAAACATTGGTACGTCAACGGGGTAGGAAAATAACATGTGTCGCATTGCAATAGTTCCAGTTTGTGTAATAACAATTCGGTAAATAAAATATGAAGTTTCATACTCCCTTGAGTCCTTTCGTCCGATCACTCATTCGTTTGCCTTTGGTTTGGACCCAAATGGCAAGAAAAGAGGAGGGGGTCAATTATTAAATAACAAGTTAATCAAATTGAGTGGGGAGTATCAAATTGCTTATCAAAGGCATTTCTAAAATATAAAGGCTCACAATTGATTGAGACAACCCAAAATGAAATAATCAAACAAATGAGTGGGACAAAGGGAGTTTCATATAAGGAGTTACTTATCCATTGTTTTACACAATTCGGGTTCAGATCAAGCTTTGGTCCTGAATTCGCTCAATTTGGACAAGTTTAAGTTACCTCAGCTGCCTACTTCGACTATTTGCTAATAACTTATCAAAAGTCGAGAAAAAAATCATAGTATTTCGAATAAAAAAAATCATAGTATCAAAAGTATATGAGTAGTAGACAAAGTGAAATTTTCTAAAATTTAATAATTTACTAAATCCAAAAAATATGTAAGTTGTTACATTTAATAATACTTTCTATTTTCACCCGTGCAGTGCACGGGTTCAAAAATTAGTAATATAAATAAATAAAATCACCATTCATTATCCGGATCACTATCATATGCAATAAATGGTTGCCACATCTCCATAATTTTGGACCCATAATAAACCAGTCACAAAACAACGTACCCTATCCAAATATCTCAATCACATACACAATAACATAATAATAGAAGAAAAAATTCTGTAGAAAAATGGAATCAATTTCTGCAAAATCTTTGATATATGCAAACAGTTCTAAGCCACTAAGTTGTAGTTCTACTTCTACATGTATTTCTCGGTTTTCGCATCGTAAAATCTCTCAAGCAACTTATCAATCTGCTCAAATCTATATAATAACATAAAAAGGCATGTTGAGTGCCTTTTGAAGTGACACGTGTCATGCTCTAAATCCAAGCCACCTAGCATATATAATTAACCTTATCTATTACCCAACTTAAAAAAAAAAATTTATTAGGCTCTATTCATTAATTAATAGTAATATTTAGTAAGCAAATATTGATTTGGGGAAGCTCAATGGATGAAATAATAGTTTATATATTTATTCTCACATCCGTTTTTATTAATGGAGACTTTGATCCATATGCCTCAACTTCAAATGCTAATTTAATATTTTAGTTACATAAATCCTCCGTCAAACCATTAAAATTTGACAATCCTATGGTATACAACGCATAGAAATCCTCTGATACTTCTCGATTTGGTAGAGCAAAATTTATTGTTTTTTGTTTGTGTTTAGTGACTATTGGATAGTTCACAACATCATGAAATATTTGTTTTGTGAGTTTTCTATATATAAATCTTTGTGATTTGTGATTTTTTTTTTGCGCTTTTTTTCTTTTCTAATTTATCGCTAATTGTAATTTTGTTTTATTGTTATCTAACAAAAACTTTTTTGTTTTATTTTATTAAATTTTATGATGAACAAGAATGTGCCTCAGTTTACACACGGACATGAAGACATCCGAGTGAGTGGTTATTCGAGCCAAAGAAAGGCAAATTGAATCTACTCCAATAACAGCAAGGTAGCTTCTCAATTTCCCATTTTCCAACATTATTTTATTACCATTATGATATTATTTCTTTTGATACTATTCTAATCTTGAAGATTTAAGATATTTGATAATCATGAAGAGAGTTCAAGCTTTGGTGGATCATGACCCGATGAGATGGTGTGAAGGTCACTAAGTGGATGTTTACAGTGAACAAAGATGATTTTTTTGATTATGTAATGAACGAAAATGTGCTAATTGATGTAGTATAATTATTAGTGAAAGAATTATAAATAAATATTTTGGTGTTGCTAGCTAGGTGAAAGAATCATTTGTTTTAATATGAGTACTACAACTAATTTCCCATATACGAAGTATATAACAAATGTTAATCTCCAAAGCTAACCCGTGCGTTGCACGGGATTCAAAACTAGTTCTTGGTTTTAGAAGGGTTAGATTACATTGTAATGGACTAAAATATGAGTGTGTTCGAAGAAATGTAGGAGTTGTGTATGCTTCTTCTAATGGTGGAACTATATCAGCTGCTGTTGCTCAGGGTTGGCTTCTTGAACCTGTAGGTCAGTTGCTTGTTCTGTTTTTTTTTTTTTTTTTTTTTTTTTTTTTTTTTATATATAAGTTTGGATAGTGATTATGTTAGTAGTGGCGGAACTAGGATTTAAAATTCAGGTCAATGAAGTAATAACAGAACGACGAAATTATAATGAATATTTCGGTTTTGTAGATGCTTGGGGTATTTGAATTTGATGGCAAAAATGGGTGCTTAACAACACCTGTTTAAAAGATGTTAGTTAGCTCGGCTGGTAAAGTCACGAGAGGTGGTACTCATGACTCAGGTTTAATGCAAAATGTCACAGTAGCCTAATAGGAGTGACCTAGGAAGTATTAGTCCCATCGAAATCACGACATAAGAATATATTAGCATGTTTGTCTTATCGGCCTTAGACTCATAGTGATGCATGTATGGTGTGCCTTGCAGGAGACGGCGATTGCAAGCACATAGGGTATAAGGTTGAAAGGCCAGGTGCATATGAAATCTTCTCTGTAAGTTATTGTCCTTATGATTTGGCCGAATCTCGATACATACAATTTACTACAATATCTCAAGAGTGTAATCAGTAATGTTTAATTTGTCAGAGCGAGATGATTGTTGGTCGAGTGGCTGATAAAGTGGATTTGGTGATTCCTGTTGCCACAGGTATTATCTTGAGACCGTCTCATTATTAAAATCTTTGCAGGTCTAATATCTAATCTAGCTCCCTAATCCCTTTGTGAATGTGGTTGGATCCTATGTAGTTTCAGGCTTGCACGCTCGGCTTCAAAACAAAGAAGGCAGTCTTCTGGTCACAGATTTGGACAGCACGAATGGTACTTACATTAATGAAACACGAGTAGCGCCTGGATCCACTGCCATTGTACCACCCGGGAGCTTGCTCACATTTGGTAACCACTATTCCTTCAATTGTTCCTTTACAAGTTTCACTGTTACTTGACTTAGTCAAGAAAGTAGCAAACGAGTCATCTGAGTCGGGTATGGGTCCAACTGTCAAACCAATTTTGGGGCTGCATCAGGTTATTTCAGGTTTCTTGTTATGTTCGGGTTATTCTGTTTAGGTACAGGCATATTCGCTAAGGTGAGTTTTGTCGGGTCTAGTTCACCGTATGATGGAAAATGCAAAATAGTTCACTAAACGCCTGCGCTTCATGTATTGACAGGGGATGATCATCTTGCAATATTTCGGGTTTCAAGGCTCAAGAAAACTGTAGAAGAAAAAGAAGCAGATTCAGAAGAACAAACAGAAAGCAATGGCGCGAGTGCTGCTCCACAACCAGAAACCGAATAATTAACAATCTAGAATTCTAGACTGCAAATATCTCAATACTTATCCTGAATCGACTCCCCTTGCATTTCCGCAACAATCAAAGTATATATATGAGATTAACCACATTGGTCTGCATATAGTTTTGTACTTCTGTACTGAAGTTTTGCCTTAATTGCATCCCTCTTAAAAGATTACTCCAAAGTCGCAGTTGTCTCTAAAGAGCGTAGAGAACTACCGCCCTCACTTGCGGTCTAAACGTATTTATATCTGGCTTCTTCGCCTACAAATATCAAAAATTCAAAATGTACCTTCATCCTTTATACTGTGAGGCGTGAGCAGAACGGACTTCAACAAAAAAAGTCAAAATAAATTATGGCGTCGCCCGGGTTCGAACCGGAGACCTTCAGTGTGTTAGACTGACGTGATAACCAACTACACCACGACACCTTTGTGTTGTAAGATTGGTTTGAATTATTTATTTTTTTACTTGCCATAAAATTTAGCCATAAGAACTCAATCAAGCGTTGATTATACTCCCTTCGTGACTCCGTCGCAATTATTTGTTAACCTTTAGCTAAAAACCACTTAAGAATGAATATAAAAGGTAAAAAAATGATCGAGACGGAAAACGTACTACATAACCATAATCTGATTAATCTAACTAAATACAAAGCATCATGAATCATGAATTCATGATATGTGGTGAGCTTTAAGGTTTTAGACGAGTATTCAACTTGATTTTACTACTTGTATCAAACACTCGAACCGAGTTCTCAATCAATCTACTGTAAGCCCTCTTGCATGATCCGTTGTCTTTCCATACATCAATATAATTCCCTACACAAATCTATACAGCTTGGAAAAGGAACAGTAGTAGATCTTTTTCTTTTGCCAATTAACTTTGTTTTAGACTAATATTAGTTGCAAGAAGTAGCAGTATAAGTAACTCACCAAATCCAAAACCGACAAATCCGGAGAAATGCAAGAAATAAAAGACATGCATCTTTTTCTTTGCAAGTTTCAGGATGACTAATGTAAATCACCAGACAAAGGGCAATGATATATTGAGGCCTGAGGGTGTTGAATCATCACGATGAAGTCGACGAGAAACAGATTCAAAAGAGATGTCTTTTGACATCCAAAGGTGCATCGCATCACAAACACTAACGCAATAACAGAGAACTAAAAGTTACATATAACCTGACATAACTACCAAATCTGTGCTTTTTTTTTTTACTGCAATGAAACTAGAATAAAATTGGTTTGGTAAATCTTAGAAGAAAGTCACTGGCAGTAGAATTACTGATTTACTGCTAGGCCTTCACTTTTGCGGTAACACTCCTCTTATTATGCCAGACACCAATTCGATCACCATTGATAGGACTCTTCTTCGGTGCCACTGAACATTTGTCAGCCCGGCCACTCTTGGAGCTCATTTCAGCTTGAAGCCTACGTTGTCTCATCCTGTTCTCGAGCCGAATAGCCCTCTGTGCCCTACTCCTCATCTCTCTCTCCAAAGCCTGGGAGAAGTCCCAAACCTTCACAACCCGATCCTCGCCCCCACAAACAATACGGTCTGCTCCAATATAGACTGAGAACAGACTACTCCCAGAACCATGTAGCATTCTCTGAGGAGGTTCGATAGTTGGTCGCTTTGCGTAGCGTTGGCTTTTGGTTTTCAGTAGTTTCCTCACATCGATAAGAGAGAGTTTCCCGTCATTAGAAGCTGATACGAGCCATGGAAACTCGAACGCTAGTGAATTAACAGGACCGGAATGAGGGATCCAAGTTGCCACCTTGACGACGTCCTCTTCTTCTGCAAAGTTAGAGATATCAAACATGTGAATGGCGCCATCTTCGCCTCCTGTGAAGAGAAAATCACCGGTATGACTCCGGGCTAAAGCATAGGTGTTCCCTGAATGGCAACGAGGAATGATTGCAGCCAAAGTACCACTAACGGTATCCCAGATGTAAACATCAGAACCAGATGTGCTAGCAATTGTAGCAGAATGAGGTGCGAGACTCCAAACCCAATCACTATGCCTCAAAACCATAAAACACTGCAACGAAATACGATCCCACACCCTCACAGTCATATCCCATGATCCGCTATAGATCCTTGTAAGATCCAAAGCAAGAGAGGTAACCGGTCCTTCATGTTCCCAAAGTCTGAACTCAGTATTTTCCGATTGACAACCCTTTAGATCAAACAAATGAGGAATCCCTTCAACCGCTGTCCAACACTGAATAAAGCCATCAGTACCCCCAGCTAACAGCAACTTTGTATCAGCAGCAATAGCTCGAATTGTGCAACCAAGAGACCTAGATGAAGCAACTGCTAACCCGTCTTCCATATCCCAAATCCGCATAACAGAATCATACCCAGCAGTAAATATCAGCTTAGCAGACGCCAACAGAAAAACAGTCCGAACTGCCTCCATATGACCATTCAAGTAATCCACCCTATACTTCCCCAGAAAAATTCTACTCCTAAACTCCCTCTCAACAAACAAATCCTTCCAACTCTTCTCATCGGCTAAACCAGGATTCAAAGGCCTGACTATCGGAAGCCCCCACCTCTCACAATAAAAATCCTTCCACACGTGATGATCCGAGGCAATCTTATACAATGTAGCCGAAACACAAGACACAATACCAAGCTCTTTTGGATCCAAACAATTAAAAATCTCCGAAATCAAAGCCTGAGGCAGGTCATTAATAGACCGACGACAACTCGAGGAACCCTCATCAGTTGCCACCAATTTGTGACCAACTGAACTAAATTCCAACTTAGGCACCAATATTTCACACTTCTCAACCTTATTTATATCACCAAAACTCTTCGTTTCGCCGAAAATCAAACCTTTTTTGCAAAACTGAGCATGACCCAATTGATTTTTCACAGGATTATGACAAACAACAATATTATTTTTTCCTGAATTATCTTGGCATTCAAATGCCATAAAAAATCTTCCTACCTCCAAAAAAAATTGACCTAAAAACCTAAAGATCCAAACTTTTTCCACAACTCTCAAAAACCCTTAATTTTGATCAATACCCTTTTCCAATTTCTAGCAAAAAAGTATAAAAAATCAAAATTATTGACAAAATTATCCAAGAAACCCTAAAAAATCCCAGAAAAAAACAATTAATTGGGTATAATAACAGAAATTATTGAGAAAATTAAAAGGGTAAGATACCTTGAGAGAGTGAAACGACGGCGTATTGAAGGAGTAACCGGAGATCGAGCGAAGGAAATAAATAAAAGATGAGAGAGGAGAGGAAGAAAGGTCGAAGAGAGACCAAGTATACAACTCAAAGATGCACCACCGATTCTTTGTTGTTATTTATCCTACGGTTGTTATTGAGTTTTTATCTTACTAGGATATGATTATATCCGTCGGATTATATTTTGATTTTGGGTAGACCTTGCAAACGGGTCAACCGGATTGGATGTGAGTCGGGTCATCTTAATAGGACATGTGGCCGTTAAAGTATGTTTTTTTTGTTGGTGGCATAATTTGGTTTAGGGGTGGTCGAGCCGACCTAACTTGCCTCTCATGTTAATTTTCACCCGACTCGTTAGACTCGCGACCAGGCCGACCCGATCAGTCAAAAACAAGGGTCAAGCTCGGATGACGCAAATCCACCTGACCCGCGGTCAGCCCACCCTTGTCCCGCCCCAAACCTTAACCCGACCGGTTACGAGTCCACCTCCACCAGGCTCGGCCCAGCCCGTGCAGACCCCGTTCCCCAACCCGAGCCGTTCCGAGTCCATCTATTCGACTATCCTTACCCGGCCCGACCCGGATGACCGCCCGTAATGTGGTTATACCAAGTCACCGAAAAAAAATAATTTGATTGTACCAACAAGTAAAAGTCGTTACTAAAAGATCTCATTTCACAATAAACTCGTGTAAACCGTGTTACACAAATACATATGTGAAAAAGTAGTCCAAAACTATTTGCTTTACGATATTTTTGTGTAAGGTTGTCTTATATAGGTTTGGGCATTGGTCGAGTAGGGCGTGTCCACCTTAGACCGAGACCGCCTCATGTGAGAATGCATGCAGGTCAAGTTGGGCTCCTTCAAGCGTGGCTCGAGCCTGACCTGAGTGGGGAGCGGGATGTATGGGTCAAACCCACGGGTTATTTCTGCTAACCCACTATTTTATGGGCCCGAGAGGCGGGGTAGCCCGCACCTTTTGTGCACCTCTACTCTTACACAAGTATTTGAGTTTACTAGTTTTTGAACCCGTGCACTGCACGGGTGGTAACGGAAATTATTATTAAAAGTAAAAACTTGCATATTTTTTTTTTCGGATTTCGTAAATTACTAAATTTTCGAAAATGGTTTACCCATATACTTTTGATAAGTTATGTTGCTTAATTTTATTCAAAGTGCTTTGTTTTTTTCCTCTACTTTTTAAGTTATGAAAGGTGAAATATGAAAAGTATAGATTTAAAACTATTGGATATTTCATACTACTGTTTATTTACAGTATACATTTAATTTTACTAATTATTGTACACTTTTTTTTTATCACAATACCCCTCTTGTTTGTTCTTCTCTCAATTCTCTACCTTTTCTCTTATTTCTTCTCCTACCCACCATTGCCTACACGTTTGGAAACAGGGTTCGGCATCAGTGACCGACTACCTCGAGACCCACCAGCAGACCCCCCGCCGCAGTGGTGACCGTACCTCAGACCACGACGTCCCTCTCAACCTCTATCTCAACCGCCTCCCCTCCTCACAACTATTCACCACCCTACAATCCATATCCTACGTCCTCCAACTATCCCTCTCCCTCTTGCCTCCACCATCCTCCCCATCCCTCGTACCTCGAGCATATCCGCCATCCAGACCCCACCCTATGCCTAACCCCTAACCCTTCTTGTAATCTTATGCGACTTTCCACCCCATCATTACCTACCCATCGCAACCCCTCCCCTATATCGACCTCTCACCATCAATATTATCCATTTATTCGTCTTTCAAATCACCAATAATAACTTTTTTATTTTTTTTGTTTATGGAGTCATGTTACCACTTGCCTCTCAACAGTGTATATCATTTTGTCATACAACACAGTTAATTTGTAATTTAAAATGAGAAATTGATCAATAAAATCAAAATGGCTAAAGTATTTTTTGTTGCTAACACCTTATTTGTTCATTACCTCGAGGACTTGCTTGGATTGAGGGTAAAATGAGGGGAATGAATATGCGAGTGATAAGTAAGGTGCATATTTCATGTTTGGCATGAGAGTAATTATTTACCTCCTTAATCTATTACCCTCATGAAATGGTAATACATTACCCACCCTTCCCCCGGGTAATGACTAAGGGAGCAAAACATCTATTCAATAATCATTACCTTATATGCCAAACCTATCATCAATAAACTAATCACCCAAGTAAATTAACTTACCCAGTAATTATCACCCAGTTAAAATTTACCCCCGAATTATTCCATGTCTTAATGTTATGCATTAGTTGTTAGAAATTTTTATAAAGTCACTCCAACTTATACAAATTGAAAATAATACTAAGTATCTAAATTGATTTTTTTATAATGCTATATTATCTATTACTCGTGATCTGATATATTTTTATGGAATTACTTGAGAAATTTTAGGTAACTTATATTTATTGTTATATTTTTGCTGAAACCCATTATCTGAATAAAGTAAGATATTTTCAAGGTAATGAAATATTGTCTTCCGCTTGTTTCGTTACATAACACACATTAATTTAGACTATCTCTTTTATTCCAGTTAAAGACCTACACTATTAAATTTTCCAGTTAAGGAACTCAACCCCCAATTCCGTTAACCCTCCGTTACATTTGTCTTATATTTCATTTTATATACAGGCGTATTCATTTTCCTTCAAACACTTTTGACCTTTCTCAGCTAATCAACTTGGTCAACCTTTTTTTCCATAGTCTTTTCTTTATCAATCTCGCTTCTTCAACATATTTTCAATCCAATCAAAGACCCTAATATATCTAAACATTCTCAAATTCCCCTTTTTATAAATTTAAATTGCACATTTTGGGGGTATAAGCCTTGATATCCTTCAAGCATGCTCATGTACACTTAATTATCCTCCAAAATTCAACAAATTATTTCTTATGAGACTATAGCCATCGTTTATCAATTATGCGGTAAAACCGTAACTTTATACATGAACATAACCTAAAACACAATTTCATGGCATGTATATAAATTATTTTTAACAGATCCTATAAAAATAGAGAAATTATGTGTATAAATAGCAAGATTTTGGGTTGATTTCATTCATGCCTATATAATGTAACCCAAATGCATTATATTAGCCGTCCATGATTTTTTCCAAATATTCAAAATTTTCCACAATGGATTGGAAATTCATTTGCTAAACGTATATAGATAATTGAATTATTCAAAAGATATTGCAATTGTATTTTTGGATAATACTAATATGATTTTGCTGTGATTGATTTCACCTTACATAATTGCTTAATTGACTTAAATAAAGATAACAGATTAACAGGGAAGTTTTTTATATTGTGTAAAAATTTTTATTTTATTTTAGGAAACATTTTTTTTAGATATCAAATCTCGGAAATATTGATTAGCATAATTTAATAATGTTGCCTTTTTTATGGTAAGGCACCAAAATTACAGGACTTAATTTAGGTGATTATATTAGTAATTTATATTTTATAATAATTTTGTAATTAGCAATTTATTTAGTTGTGTGTAAATGATACAAAATTGACACGTGGCAGAAGCCATCTGCCGATGACACATGGCAGATGGTTTCTGCTTTAATATAATATATGATACTAACTTTTGAACCTGTGTCCGCACGGGCGATCTTCAAAATTTCACGATAAATAATATTTATATTATAATTGTAATTGTAATAGTTTATATACTCCGTATTAAAAAAGCTTATTTATGTGTCTTTAATCGACTATACACAAATAACTATTTGTATATCCAGCATCATATAATAAATAATATTTATATTATAACTGAACTGAACTTTTAAATAATTGAAAATCAGTCCAAGAGAACAGGGTGTAAGTGACCATTACACCCTCTTCGATTTATTTCCTTAAACCTACATACTCTCGCACTTAAAAGAGTTAAAAATTTAATTACTTTGCCCGACCGAGCCGTTTTATCAAAATATAAGCTCGTAGATCTTGATCCGCAACCCATAGCCCGAAACAACCCGAAGTCTCAATGATTCGGTAATATAGAGTCAACTATCACAACCTGGCATCACCTCGAAGATAAATTTATGTGAAAAATATAATGACTTATATGTATTATTTATGAGTTACATTGTAATTTCTTAAACTCAACATTTATGTGAAAGGGGATCGAAAACTTCACATCAGAAGTCATAGATTTTACAACAATTTTAAACTTTTTTTTTTATTATTAAAGTAAGCGAATGAAAGAAGAATGTTTACCAAAATACCTTTATTTGCGTATCAACCCATAATTAGTCATTTTTCATCTATATTGCTCATATCATCTTACCACAACGTAACCCTCATCAATGACCATCATTGTACTGCCAACTTCGACTTCCACCACTACTGCATGACTCTCGCCCCCTTCGTTGACCACATAACTTCTCCACCCCATCACAAAACCCCAGCACACTTTCAAATAAATTCACCAAAAATCGATTGAAAATCTCAAAATAGCCTAATTTGTGTAACTTGTTTGAAGTTTCAATAAGTGAATTTGTTTTCTCTTTAATACGGAGTAGACAACTATAAATTAAAGGTCAAATGTATTACAGCACCATATCAAACTAATCACAAAAACATACGAAGTAGTTTTATTTTCCTTATTATCAAAGAGATTTATTTATTGACTTTCATGTTTTATTTATTTTACATGGATTTGTGTTGGTTACCAATGTATTTTCATTCTTTCAAATGTAGTTTTGTTGGACTTAAACGTTATTCACTCTATTATTTCATTTTCATATGTTGTTGAATATACAGTAATATTTTGGTCAAACCTAAACGTAAAGAAATGAAATACTCCGTAAATAAAGGGGATAGATGATAAATAATTCACTATTCCACATTTCCACTTATCCATTTTTTTCATCTCATTGGTGATGAATGAATGAGTTGCAAGTCATACGTTTCATGAATGACAAATGAATTGGATAGAGTTACCATTGAATTCCTTCTCGCGACCTCGCCCTTGAAACCCAACGTTGGTAATCACTAATCACTCTTATTATTTAGAATCGTGATACACATTAACAGTCAATTAGTTTCATATATAAAATTAATCATAATCGACACTTTTTAATTTAGAGTTACTCCCAAGTCCCAACTACAATATCAAAAAAAAAAAAAAAAAAAAAAAGGAAATTAAAGACTAAAAAATTAAGACATCCTGAACCGTTAATATATGTTGCTACACTATATGATCTTTTCCATTAATATACAAGTACTCTACTTATGTTTAAATACATAATTGGTTATGTAGCTTTCGAAATCTAATTAATTTAGGAATGAATATTAATTAAAAATGTGACATAAAATTATGCTAAATATTCTTATATCTTAACTGATATTATCATTTATGTACTTTCTAAAATAAGCTACTTTTATTTTATGTCACTGTGATTATATTATCGTTAAGATTACTGGGAACTTAATTTTTTTAATTTCAGTTATGGCAATATGTTAAAGGGTTATTTCATAACAATAATCCATCCTATTGGTGGTATGCAATAATCACTCCATCCTATCAATAATCTCAATTAAATCCAACCTAAGCACCATACCTTCTAATAACGAACAAATTTGATATTTTTTATGTTTATATGTATCAAATAAATCAAGTACTTGATTCATCACTTGAAAATATTACACATAAACATCACATATATCATCTAGGTTGTCCAAAAACTATCAAATAATCCAATAAAAACTTAAAAAAATACAAGTTGGATCGTTATTAGAATGCATGGTGCTTAGGTTGGATTTAATTGGGATTATTGATAGGATGGTGTGATTATTGCAGACCACCAATAGGATGGATTATTGTTATGAAATAACAGGCAAATCAGACAATACTTTTCTCCTAAAATCACGCTAGCAATCTCCTATGAATGGTAAATTGAGGCTGATTTAATATCCCACATTTATATCACATTTATGAAAGTTACTCCAAAACCAATCTAAAAATATTTTATTTGAATGCCTCTATTTTTTATTTTTTTTAATTTACGTCCTAGAAACCTAGCAAATGACACGTGGCATATAAATAGGCGTTGACACGTGGCATATAAATAGGCGTTGACACGTGGCGATCAAATGGGTAGATGGTTTCTCCTTTAATATAATATATGATTTGTTATCCTTGACAGATGATTCGTTCAGGTCGAGTCACTCTAATTCGAATTTGGTGTGTTATTATTACATTTTGAGTCAAGCATAATCACTTTGAATAAATGCTCTTTCCCAATTTCACACATTAGACAATCGTTTACGTCTATGGTAGGTTCCTTGGATTTACATCAATTTTCGTATCAAATGGTCCCAAATCATGAAATTAACCTTAATCATAAAGCTAATATGTTAGTCTGAAGAATCAAAAGTGTAGTTTTTTTATGCTTTATACACCCCACTTGAGCTTACTTAGAAGTTAGAACACAGCTTATTACTTGAGAGACAAAAAGTTTAAATTGGCTAAAAGAATGGCATCTAAACAAGAAAATGAGAGGTAAATTAATTTAACAATATAAATTCTAATGTATAACCTACTATTTACGTAGCTAATTCATTAAAGATGTGTAGTAACAAACAAGTTTATAATTTACAGGATTGCGGTTGTGACCGGTGCTAATAAAGGGATAGGATGGGAAATTGTCCGTCAGCTTGCGACCGCTGGGGTGACGGTGGTTTTGACAGCCAGAGACAAAGAAAGAGGAGAGGAGGCCACCTTAAAGCTTCACAAGATGGGTGTTACCAATGTGGTGTTCCATCAGCTCGATGTAACTGATGCTAATAGTATCGCCTCCTTAGTTCCTTTTATTGAGACCAAGTTTCGGAAATTAGATATATTGGTATGCTTTCTTTCACTTGTTTTGAACTTTTTTTTTCAACTTTTTTTTAAAGTGAAAGTAAACGTGTTTTTAGCCTGAGGTTTGTGACTAAGAGACTAAGAGTGACAAATGACAATAGGCCGGATCGAGATCAAGTTTAGATGGATCTAGATCTAGATCTTGCATTTAATTTTTCCACATGCAAATCCCAATTTAGAGCTCAATGAATTTGGATTAGGACTATGAATTTCGCTTTATTATGTTAATCTAGATCTAAAAAGACCCGATTTACTATTCCAGTAACCGAATTCAGATCCGGCCCAAATTTGTTGCATCCGATATTTTAACATTCAGATCAAAACTAGAGCTGATCAAATGGCCCAAGCCCATTGGCCCTACCCGGCCCGGCCCGGTTTTTTGAAGGGCTTGGGCCTCAGTTTTGGACCAAAAAAGCCCATGGGCCGGCCTAAAAAGGTCCAAAATATTTTGGGGCCGGGTTTGGGCCAAGTGTTTGGCCCAAATTTTGGCCCGGCCCGGCCCATATTTATTAATAATGAATATTTTTTCTAATAAAACCTATTAAAGTAGCGTTAAAGTTATACTCAACTCTTTACAAACTCAAGTATATTTTTTTAGATTTATAAAACTGATGGGGCATATTCTGCACCGCTGACCAAGTCAACATATTGAGCAAGGTCAAAGATATCCACGACAAGTCAACGACTTAGACAGTCTAGCCGATGCAACCCGTCGGCCTGTCACCTGGGGTCTCGGCCTGGCAACCAGCCAGCCGGGACACATATCCGCGTACTCATATCCAAGACCCTCGGCCGGCCTGCCATGGGTCCATCGGCCGAGGGTAGAACGGTCTTTCCACCTGCTAGCCACTTGGCCACTTGGCCACTACGTGACAAAAGGTGAAAGCCTATAAATACTCCTCAACCTTCATTGAGGAAATGATCCATAAATTAACCTAAGAATCACTATTCATCTGGTAATATCTTCCTTATCTCTCTACAATATATCCTTAGCCAAGTAATTACAACTTATCCCTCTAAGTTCACTGACTTGAGCGTCGGAGTGAGTACGCTTGGCACAAAGCCAAGCCCTCAGTTCGTTCATTGTTGCAGGAGAGACCGAGAGGAACGATAGAGACGAGGGATCCAACTCAAGACATCATTCTACGAGCCACGGGTGGTAACAATACTTGCTCTGGAATTACACCCGGAACAATTGGCGCCGTCTGTGGGGAAAGACACTAGAAGCTAGTCACATTCATTCCCAAACAAAAATACACACAAAAAACCCACCCCAAAAGCCAAAAAGATGTCAAAACAACAAGAGGCATTCGTGACCGACGAAACCGAATTCTACCAAGATGATACCGTCCACAAATCTGGAGTTGTGCAACCCTCCGTCGGTCAAGTGATTCAACCGGAGTACGGGATGCCAATAATACCGGACACTCCATTTGCGCTGCCGACCAGGTCACCATCATGTGACACGTGGTTGACGTAGCAAAGCGAAGATGCTCCTGGACCTAATTGGAAGTACGCCGGCTCACAGCGTCACGCCCGACAAGAGCGGCGGAAACCATCCGGAGACCAGGGCCCAAAATGTGACCCCAAGAAACTTGAACGGAGCATTAGGAGAAGGCGACCCCGTCAAGACACCGGGGAGCCCAAAGTGGTCGTGGTAGACCTAAGTCCTTCTCGCACTCGTGAGAAGACAGGCGTCGCCGCAAGACGAACGAGGCACACCCGGAGGAGCGAAAGAAGCCCAACTCGTCGAGTTGGAAGAAGCCCGACTCACCGAGTCGGAGGAGAAGTCCTTCTCGCTACGAGGAGAGAAGCTGGACTAGGAATGCGAGGAGCCGATCGCCGCGTGTCATCCGACATGTGGTCGACGACCCCCTCGGCGCCTACGTCCTAGATACCCGGTGCCGACTAAGTGAAGTTACCACCTATAGCATACAAAGGGGAAGGTGACCTGACCGACCACGTCGAGGCTTACGAGTCTCACATGTCAGTATGGGAGCAACTTTGATGAGGTTTGGTGCCGAATCTTCCCAACGACACTTTGCATGGGATGGCACGAGTTGGTACAAGGGGCTACCCGACGGGTCGATATCTTTATTACGCCGACCTAAAGGACGCATTCCTAGCCCGTATTCGCAACAAGAGGAGGGCCGTGGAGACATCGGACCTCCCGACTATCGACGAGGAGGGAGGCGAGTCTCTCCGAAGTTATGTGAAGAGGTTCGACGCCAAGGTTCAAGCAAATTCGTGAGTGAGCAATGAACCTGGCGCGACCCGCGGCGATGAAAGGCCTCCCGAGGAGACCTAAAAAACGAGCTCATCAAATGCGGCGGCTCGACCTTTGACGCCGCGGACAATTGGGCGATCGAGCCATTAAAGTGGAGGACTATCACAAAACACCGGGTAGGCCCTAGCGAGGCCAAACCCTCGAAAAGAAGAGCGCGGGAGGACAACCGGATGAAGGACGCCGTGGCAATGATCGGTCACGATGCAGTGAAAGACGCCGTGACAATAACGAGTCACGATCGATAAATCTGCCAGAAACAGGACTCGACGGGCGCCGGGTGGAGTTCGGGATCGTACCACCAGAGGCGGTATAATGATAAAACCCCCCTCGTCGTATCGGCCGCCGAGGTCTTCGCCCTGAGCAAGCACGAGGGCGAGGAAGTGGGAAAGGCCCCTCAAGCCGAGAGGGAGACGGTGACACGAGCGATCTTTGAGTACCACGGCCACACCGGTCACCTTATCGACAACCGCCGGCATCGAAGAATGCCATTGAAGAAGCGATCCGGAAGGGGAGCCTCGGCAAGTACGTTGCCAAAGGCCAAAAGACCGACGCCGGCCGATTCGAGAGAAGAAATCCGTCTTGAACGGATAGGAGTGATCCATGTTGTCATCGGGGCAACGAGAACGGAGGGTCCGCCCATGGGCACAAACGGCACCTGAACGAGCTATATCAGGCCATCAACTTTGTGCCCAACACAGCGATCCCCGTTTCCAACATCCCCGATATGACTATTGGAAGGAAGGACTACGAAGGAGTCATCGCTCCTCACAGCGACCCGCTTGTAGTCAATTTGGACATATCCAACCACCTGGTCAAGAGGTGCACGATTGACACAGCGCCTACACGAACATCATGTTCGGGGAGTGCTTCCTCGGCCTCGATCGAAAGTCGAGGACTTAAGCCCCCGCACCAATCCACCGGACTTCTCCGGGGCCTACTGGTACCACTAGGGTCAATCAGACTACCGATGAGGTTCGGCGAAGGGAACGCGGCTAAGAATGTCCTAGCTGAGTTCGTGGTCATTGACGGTTCGTCCGCCTACAACGTTCTCATAGGCCGAGTCACTCTGAGCGAGGCCGACGCAGTGATGTCCATCCGAGCCCTAACACTGATGTATGTCTCGGACCGGGGGGAAGCGCATAAGCTCGTCTCCAAGGACGAGAAGGACGAGGTGGTCAACGTCCAGATCGCTGCCAGAGGATGCAACATGCAATCCCTCAAAGTGGCAAAGAAGTCGGAGAAAGGAAAAAGTCCATCCTTACAACAGGAGGGCGACCTCATGGATGCAACTAGCGGCTGACTGGGAAGGTGTGCCTTTGATGAGCCATTAGGACGCTGGTAATCTCGGGAAAACTTTGTATAGCGGCGGAGGTGTCCAAGATGGGCACCCCAACGCATGTTTATACCTAATGAAAAATCATCCAAGTCTTCCATCAAAGTGTCCATTTTTTTCCCATCGGTCATTAACGGGGAAGAAGATCCGGCTCACACTTTGTCACACCGACAAGAGCGGTAGTCTCCATAAAGAAGCGTGCACCGTCGCAGATCACCCCAGTAGTAGACGCCACGGCGATCATCCCAAGAGGTTTGACGCCGTCGCGATCACTCAAGTGGTAGACGCCACGGCCGTCATCAAGAAATAGACGCCATGACTCTTTGTCACACCGACAAGAGCGGCAGTCTCCATAAAGCGTGCACCGTCGCAGTCACCCCAAGTAGTAGACGCCACGGCAATCATCCCAAGAGGTTTGACGCCGTCGCAGTCACTACAAGTGGTAGACGCCACGGCCGTCATCAAGAAATAGACGCCAGCTCACACTGTCACACCGACAAGAGTGGTAGTCTCCATAAAGAAGCAGGCACCGTCGCAGTCACCCCAAGTAGTAGACGCCACGACAGTCACCCCAAGAGGTTTGACGCCGTCGCAGTCACTCCAAGTGGTAGACGCCACGGTCGTCATCAAGAAATAAGACGCCAGCTCACACTGTCACATCGAAAAGAGCGGCCGTCATTACCAATAAGCCGACACTGGCTCACACTGTCACACCGACAAGAGCGGCAATCACCCTCAGGAAGCAGACGCCGCGGTAGTTACGGCCAACGCGGTCGATACTCGCAGTAACGATCAAAACGCCTTAAAAGCGTTTAAAAACAGTTGGGATGCGCACTCTAGACTGTCTCGGCCAGGCCGAGGCGGAAACAAAAAGGCAACTCAGACAAAGACGAAAAAGACCTCGGCCAAGCCAGAGGCAAAGTAAAGACGCTAAGTACAGTTGATACGCTCAACTATTAGCGCAAGGAAACTCAAAGTGAGGTAAAGACCTCGGCCAAGCCGAAGACAAAAGAAGCGAACTCTTATTAAAAATGATAAGTTACAAGTGAGGAGAATACAGACGACGGCCGTCCCCATAAGGATAAGCCAAAACACAACCTACCAAAGTTGTACAAAATACAAGGAAAAAAAAACAAAAGATTACAGGTATCATCTGAAGCGCCAAAAATGGCAGGGAGGGAAGGCTTAATAATTGGCTCCCGAACAGCTGAAGCTATCCGAGACGCCGGGTGAGTCCGGTGACGACCGCCCGTCTCCCTATGCTATTCTTGCTTGCCATGCCATCGGCGGTGATAAGCATCTTCTTCGATGGGAAACCCGGCGCGTTCTTAGCGACCTCGGCTTCGGCGACCTCGGCCTTAGCCTCGGCGGCCTCAATTTGCCCTTGCCCTCTCGGCTTCCTCCTTGGCCGCCTTAGCCTTCTCAGCAAGGGCTGCACTCTCCGCGGCCGCCTCTTTCTCTATCTTCACCCTCACCGCCTCCTTGGCCTTCTCCTCCACGGCTTTCTCCTTAGCTTCGAGCTTATCGTCAAACAGCTCGTCAAATTTGCCCCACGGAAAGGAACCGGCAAGAGGGAAGAGCTCCTCAATCACTTCCCTGGCGGCTTCTTCGGCCGGATCCCGGGTCGGTGCACATGTTAGGGAGCATGACGGTTTGGAGCATCTCAATGTCCTCCTCCTTTTGTCTAATAATGGCCTCCTTGCTCCGAATCACCTTCCCCTGGATCTGAAATTTGCCCCTAAATTCATTCCTCTGCTGGAAATAAAGGTCAGTGTGCCTCTGAACAAGGTCACACTTCTCCAGCAGCTTTGCAACTTCGGCCGCAAGAGCCTCGGCCTTGGCTCTCTCAAGAAGGACCTCCTTTTCGGCGTCCTCCCTAAGTTTTCTCTCGGCCAAGAGCGCTTTCAAAGCATCTCCCCTAAGCCCTCGCTCATTGAGGAGATCCGGCCTCGCCTTCGCGGCCACCTTCTTAGTGGCATTAAGCTCAAGAGCGGGACCGAGCCACGGCCTTCTCCTCGCTCTATAATACGAGCACCGGTCGGCTCGTTCCATCTCGCCGACTCCTCGATCAACCTCGCGCTTTCCGCTACAAGCTGGGAGGGGGAAACCTTCTGGGATGAAGGGTCAGTGGTGACGTTTCGATCACCAGCCTGCAGCCGGGAGGGGGAAGCCTTCGGGATGAAGAGTTGGTGGTGACGTTTCGATCACCGACTGCAATCGGGGGGAAGCCTTACGGGATGAAGAGTCGATGGTGACGTTATGATCACCCGACTGCGCGGGTTTCTCCTCCACTTGCCGCTCATTAAGAGCGACGGCCCGAGCCGGCCGATCCGCAAAATTTAACGAAAGCATCGTATCAACATGCATAGACATGCCAAAGAGCCCGTCATCGCGGCGCCTAATGAACCAAGCTAAATCGAGCCACGAGAATAGATCGTACCATGCTTGGCCTTCTTGGGCGGAGGACTCGTTTCCTCGCCGCGGCGAAGCAACGCATGGCGGTAGAGGCGTCCCCTTTCTCTTACGGACAAGGGGAGACCCCTCCTCATCAGAGTCCTCCCCATTGGTGATATCAACGATCTCCACCGTTGCCTTCTGAACAGGGGGAATGGGAGGTGGAACTGATGTCGACGCCATCGCCGCCGAAGACCTTGTTTTTCGCGTGTGGCGCGGCATGTTACTAACAACCTTCGCCTGGGCCTCCACCACGTTCAAGCTCTTTAGCTGCTGATCCATGAGATCATTCGGCGACGTCCTGCGGTCATGGGTTAGAGCCTTGGGATGCAAGTTAGCAACGGTCTTATCTTTGTGCAGCCCCATTCTCCGGAGGATATCCTCAGACAGGTCCGGTCCAAAGTGGTCTGCGAAGGAAACAAAGCAAGAGTTAAGTAGAAGAAATAAATCGAAGTTTAAGAAACAGGAGCATTGAGAGCGGTGATGGGCCTCACACCGACCCCACTCACCCTGTGCTAGGGCCGGTATGAGGCCGACATGGCAGAGCGGCTCATTCTGGAGGATAATCTGCGTTGGGGGAATCCATCTTTTTGGCACCCCACTCTTGTCCGCCTCAAAGAGCCTCATCGCCAGCTTCTCATCCTCCTTAAGAGGGACCTTGCCGGCATCCATCTTGAGCTTTTTTCGGGTGACCCATCTGTCGTGCTCCGCCTTAGTCTCACACCGCAAATTAACTTGGTCTTTGAAAGGAGCGGGGCGGCGGATAGTCATCCAAGCACCTTAACATACACCCACCGATCCTTCCAGTCCTTGCAAGAAGTAAGTTTGTCAACAGAGACATAACCCGCTCCATTTGCACTTTGTACCATCCGACGCGGCCGAGAGATTGATGGCGGAGATGATGAAGCCGGCGGAATAAATTCACCGTTGGGGCCTCTCCCTTGAAGAGACAAAGTCAGACAAAGCCGACTATGGTCCTCATAGCCAACGGGTGCAGTTGGGCAACAGCAACGTTCATGGCCCTAATGATGGCCATAACGTACTCATTCAGCGGGAACCGGAGCCCGTACTCCAAGTGCCGCATGTATACGCCGGTGTGGCCCGGTGGAGGGCAACAGACGGCCTGATCCTCCTCAGGGATAACAATTTTGTATCCCCTACCAAAGGAAAAATGGCCCTCGAAAAATTTCTCACCGGAACAGCTGGCGAACTTATGGGTCCAAGCACGGTCAAGGCGGACCTTACAGGCGTCGCCGTGATCCATAACGTACTGCCTCCCCTTAGGACGAGCCCTCTCAGCAGCATCACCAAAATCGTCTGCGTCATCATCGACATCATCGTCGTCCTCCCATTCCTCCAAAATTTGAGGATCAACTTCAGGAGAAGGAGACCTAGGGCCCCCAGACCTTATCGGGATGGCATCTGGTTTCTCCTCCTCATCGAAACGCGACGGGGAACCCCCCGGCGCAGAAGCGCTAGTCCCGGCGTCAGCAGAAGACATGATAGCAGTGATTATTTAACAAAAATAAGAAGTGAGGAAATTTGCTTGTTTACCTTGAAGAAAAACACTCGCCGGAGTAACAACTCTGAAAATTAGAAGACAAAGAAGCCCTTGAAAGTTTAGAGAGAAGAAAATTTTGGTGTGTGAAATTGGTGGCCAATTTCACGGAATAACTGCCCTATTTATAGGGAAAAGCCCATGAAGAAGGACCAATCAGAGAATAGCCCATGAAGCGCCAGCCAATCAGCTAACAGACACGTGTCATACATGCAACCATGGAAAGTCAATCGTCGCAACAGTCAAACGTCAATCAATGCAACAGTGAACAAGCGTCTTCAACACGCCCCTTCACCTCTCTTCGCCCATTCATCTTCCTCAACAAATTCCTAGGTATCTGCTCTCCGCCGGCCACATGATCAACCAAGCTAGGAAGCACCGGCCTGGGGGCAATCAAAAACAACCGGCACTCCCAACCCGGGTCTCGGCCAGCGTCACTTCCTTTTCCACATCGGATGCCCTTTACACATCCATGTGGAGGGGGGATATGGTACGGCCTAAGAAGAACCAGGCCGAGGTAGAAGAAGCCGATACAGAAAAGTTTCAGAAATTACTTGCGCAAAATATACGCTCAGCATACATCGGAGCCCATACCACGGCATAGACTACGCTGGGGGCAAATTGATGGGGCATATTCTGCACCGCTGACCAAGTCAACATATTGAGCAAGGTCAAAGATATCCACGACAAGTCAACGACTTAGACAGTCTAGCCGATGCAACCCGTCGGCCTGTCACCTGGGGTCTCGGCCTGGCAACCAGCCAGCCGGGACACATATCCGCGTACTCATATCCAAGACCCTCGGCCGGCCTGCCATGGGTCCATCGGCCGAGGGTAGAACGGTCTTTCCACCTGCTAGCCACTTGGCCACTTGGCCACTACATGACAAAAGGTGAAAGCCTATAAATACTCCTCAACCTTCATTGAGGAAAGGATCCATAAATTAACCTAAGAATCACTATTAATCTGGTAATATTTTCCTTATCTCTCTACAATATATCCTTAGCCAAGTAATTACAACTTATCCCTCTAAGTTCACTGACTTGAGCGTCGGAGTGAGTACGCTTGGCACAAAGCCAAGCCCTCAGTTCGTTCATTGTTGCAGGAGAGACCGAGAGGAACGATAGAGACGAGGGATCCAACTCAAGACATCATTCTACGAGCCACAGGTGGTAACAATACTTGCTCTGGAATTACACCCGGAACAAAAACAAAGTATACATAACATAAATCATATCTAAGAATGCAAGATTAAGCATTCTAAAGTGGCGATTTTTGTCATTATTTTATTTTAGAGAGCAATTAATATGCATTTCATCATATTTTGTGCAAATTTATACACTATATATGTTTTAAAAGTTGTAACTGAAGGTATTACGCTAATTATTTCCTAGGGTAAGTCGTAAATTTTAGGGCCCGAAAAGCCCATTTAGGCCCAAAAGCCCGCATTAGCCTATAAGGGCCGGGTTTGGGCTTGCTAAATAAGCCCACGCATCTGGGCCGACGCGGCCCGACCCGGCCCGACCCACACAAATGGGCCGCTTTTGTTAGAAGGACCCGGCCCAAGCCCGCATTGGCCCGGCCATGATCACCTCTAATCAAAACACATTACTTCCACGGTTCCACTTCACAAAGAGTGTACGCATTTCCCATATTAACAAAATCGTAATTTAGTAAAAAGAAAAACAGTAATCATTTTAAAATTTTATCCTAATAACAATCCGAATATAACAAAAGATGTTACTAATATGCCTTACTTGAAGCCACTCACACAGTCACACATCGCTAAGTGGCGGAGCCAGGATTCCCTGTTAGGAGTGGCGAAAAATTTTAGCGAGGACGAACGAATAATTTCATAAGGTAAATTTGAAAAAAAATCGGAAATTTAAGTAAGTTTTTTATTTTTCCATTGTCAGCGGGGTGAGTGCCCTTGCTAGCCCCCCTCGCTCCACCACTGCATCACTTGCCTCTGTCATTAATACAATTTGAGTAGTCTGACTGAGAACATTTGAGCCTAGGAAATTCAACAGCGCCCGTGTTCGAGTAGAGACGTGTATATTGTCCCGGTCGTTAACCAGAAACAATCAAACCCGAACTGATTTGTACTTGATTTACGCAAACCTGAATGACCGAACCTGAATACCAGTATGGCAGGTGTACTTGTGTGTGCATGCTTGTGTTAGCTGATGCTGCATTACTGCCTACAGGTGAACAATGCAGCTTACAGTGGTATGCTAGAAGACAAAGAACGATTAAAGGCCTTAAATATTACTCCGCAAACCTGGGTAATTTTCATACCTCGGTCTCATAGTTTCTTACTCCCAATTGATAAATGCCTAACAAAACTCGCCTTTTTCTGTCTCGAGTAGAAATCTGATCCACCCAACGTGCTCCAACGCCTGAAACAAGTGATGAAAATTACTTATGAGACAGCAGAAGAATGCTTCAACACTAATTATTACGGCGTCAAAAGGGTCACTGAAGCTTTTCTTCCTTTGCTTCAGCTTTCAGCTGTCGGAGCAAGGATCGTAAATGTCTCCTCTATATCAGGAGAATTACGGGTCAGTGGCCTTTAATTAATTCAGCGTTGTTTCTTTACATGACATTTAAAAATTCTCTTCTTTTTTTCTGCAGAGAATTCCGAATGATCAGATCAGAAACGAATTGGCAGATATAGAGACCCTAAAAGAGGACAGAATTCATGAAATACTGCAGAATTTTCTCGAAGATGTGAAACAAGATGCACTGACAGCTAATGGATGGTGCGCGCTGAATCCTGCATATGGAATTTCCAAGACAGTACTCAATGCCTACACCCGATTACTGGCGAAAAAGCAGCAGAGGATGTACATAAACTGTGTGCATCCTGGACATGTTGATACTGATCTGTCGTGGCATACAGGACCCATGACTCCGGCAGAAGGCGCTTTAGCACCTGTCAGATTGGCATTGCTCCCTGACAGTGGTCCGACTGGACGCTATTTCAATCAGATGGAAGAAGATGCCTTCTGAGCTCATGGAGGATAACAGGATGAACATTAGTTGCTTTATTGATATCATGAGCAAAATAAATTTATGTTTAGCTTCGGATAAAAATGAACTTATAAAATTTGAAAAAAGAGTGAAATATTCTCAAGAATCTTTCTTTTTTTGGATTATTAACATGTGCCCTAAGGGCACACATTAGAAAAACTCTTGAAAAAATGATGTTATATTAATTTATATAATTATTATCAGTGTAGCCTAAATTAAGAACATTATCATATACTAACGGATCAATTGATGAAAATACTTTTTAATGTTGCACTTTTTAAAACTTAACATCTTATTAAAAGTTTTTTAAAACTTAATACCTTAATGTGCATATCATACATATCATTCACATTTTGGTACCTTAAGTGGATTTAGACCAAAAAAAATAGAATATTACGGTCATTTTTTAAAGACATGGCAAAGTATTTAGGATGCATTTCGTTCACATTTTCAACCTCTTTCATTCCCTCTTATAACTACAAGTAGACCTGTCAAAACCTGACCCGACCCAAAAACCGACCGTAACCTAACCCGTAAATAACCCGCAAATAACCTGGTTTTTTCAAGCCGAACACGAAAGATACCCGAACCCGTTTTGACCCGTAAAAAAAAGGTCGAAACCCGACCCGTAGCGGGTTGACCGTTGGGTCAAGACAATATATCTTCCTTAAAATACACAATGTCTTATATGTATTGACTTATATTTTTTTAAGGAAAGATATGTATATATGCGGTATGTATGTCACATACATCATTACCTCAAATCACGTGTCACGTCATCACCTCGAAGTGTGTCTCATATTGTCACTTTCACCGTAGTACCTTGAACCGTATTCCATGTTAGCACTGCTTGACACCTCATCACCTCGGACCACATGTCACGTCATCACCTCGAAATGTGTGCCACGTCGTCCCTTTCGCTAGTACGTCGAACCGCATTCCACGTTAGCACTGTCACTTCATCACCTCAAACCAGGCAAATTATCGTAATTAACCAACCCGAGCTAAAGAAATGACCAGGCTAACTCGACCGCAAGTGACCCAAACCCGACCCGGACCCGAGCTAAAGAATCATCATCATTTATACACCCCACTTGAACTTACTTCGTAGAAAATCTCACTAAATCACTTGAGGCACTAAGCTTATTATAGGAATGGCATCTAAACAAAAATATGAGAGGCAAATTCACTTGCCCAAATCTACTGTATTATTTACGTAGCTAATTCATAAAGATGTGTAATAAGTAACAACTAACAAACATGTCTATAATTGCAGGATTGCGGTTGTGACCGGTGCTAATAAAGGAATAGGATGGGAAATTGTCCGGCAGCTTGCGACCGCCTCGGTGACGGTGGTTTTGACGGCTCGAGACAAAGAAAGAGGAGAGAAGGCCACCTTAAAGCTTCACAACTTGGGTCTTACCAATGTTGTGTTCCATCAGTTGGATGTAACTGATTCTAATAGTATCACCTTCTTAGTTCATTTCATTGAGACCAAGTTTGGGAAACTAGATATTTTGGTATGTTTTCTTTCACTTGTTTTTGGACTTTTTAATGTGGATCTAGATTTATAGAAATGGACCGAGACCGTCTTATCCTATTTGTGCTAGTCATCAGTTTACCTTTGCATTTCGCGAAAATGTTACTAATATGGCTCAATGCATTCTGTTTTTGTCTTTTGTGTGTTACTTGACTAGTAAGGTTAAGACGGATATGTCCGTCTTAAATGAGAATTTGTGAAGAGCTTATATTGGTTTAGTATTGAATTTTTATAACATTCGAGCAAAACCAAATTGGAAAAATGTTAGTTTTGGCTGATGATTTGGGTGAAGATGTTCGTGACTAGACCATTGTTCTCTTTCATCAAGTTTCGGATACCTAATGGAAATCGCTCCTTAGTTGTTCTCTATTAAGAAACTATTACTCTATGTTGTATCTTATTCGGTTTTACATTGTAGTATTTCAGTATGGCTCTAAGAGCCATATTACTAGAATGTAAGATTTTTTCGCACTACAAAAAAAAAAATTCGAAAAATCTTGGGGAGTGCCAAATATGCAAGATAGCAAATTAGTCCGACACAGAACAATCTGAGACTAGGAAATTCAAGAATTCACAACTTCACGTTATATATGATAGATGAACCATCTCAACCAAAACCTTAAGGTGATGGTTGAGGTCCAACTATTATAAATATTCCTATTACGCTCCCTCACTCAAATGCCCGTTGGGCTTGAAGAGTGGTTAATTGTGCACCGGCTCCCCCGTATCGCGTAAGTTTTGAGGTTGCCAGGATTCGAACCCGTGACCTATGGTCACACTGGCTCTGATACCATGATAGATGAACCATCTCAACCAAAACCTTAAGGTGATGGTTGAGGTCCAACTATTATAAATATTCCTATTAATATATGGTAGCTGAATCCATGTAACTTTCCGACTGTTTTTACTGCTGGCAAAAAATAAGGTATAGAAGTGCAGAATTGACCTAGTTATTACCCAAAAACAATCAAACCCGAACTGATTTGTACTCTACTTGATATGTGCACACCTGAATGACCCGACCTGAATACCAGTATAGCAGGTCTACTTGTGTGTGCGTGCTTGTGGTAGCTGATGATACATTACTGCCTACAGGTGAATAATGCAGCCCACTGTGGTATGCAAGTAGACGAAGAAGGATTAAAGGCCTTAAGTATTACTCCGCAAACCTGGGTAATGTTCATACAGCATGGGTGTCTCTCGTAGTTTCTTTCCCAAGGGATGAATGCCTAACAAAACTCGCCTTTTTTCTGTCTCGAGTAGAAATCTGAAGCAGCCAACTTGCTGCCACGCCTGAATGAATTGGAGAAGACTACTTATGAGACAGCAGAAGAATGCTTCAACATAAATTATTACGGCGTGAAAAGGGTCATTGAAGCTTTTCTTCCATTGCTTGAGCTTTCTGCTGTCGGAGCAAGGATCGTAAATGTTACCTCTCTAAGTGGAGAATTACAGGTCAGTGCCCTTAAAATTCATTGCTGTTTTCGTAATTACATGACATTCAAAAATAATCGCTTTTCATTTCCACCACGGGTAAAGTTGTTGTCTCGAGATGACCTGGCCCATGCCCACCTGAATAACTTGTTTGGGAGGTTTACTGTCTCTGTTGCCTTCGGTTGTCGAATTAATACTAAATCCCAAGTTTTTTTTCTGCAGAGAATTCCAAATGATCAGATCAGAAACGAATTTGCAAATATAGAGACCCTAACAGAGAACAGAATTTGTGAAATACTGCAGAAGTTTCTCGAAGATGTGAAACAAGACGCACTGACAGCCAATGGATGGCCCTTACTGATGCCTGCCTATGTAATTTCCAAGACAGCACTCAATGCCTACACCCGACTGCTGGCGATAAAACACGAGAGGATGTACATAAACTGTGTGCATCCTGGCCATGCTGATACTGATCTGGCATGGCATACAGGACCGATGACTCCAGAAGGCGGCGCTAAAGCGCCTGTCAGATTAGCATTGCTCCCTGACGGTGGTCCCACAGGACGCTTCTTCAATGAGATGGAAGAAGCTGCTTTCTGAGCTCGTGGGAACGGGGAGGATAACAGAATGAACATTAGATGCTTTATTGATAGCATGAGCAAAATAAATTTATGTTTAGCTTCGGAAAAAATGAACTGATTCCATGACAACAGACATTCTAGTATTCTATCAACTGTCTTAAAAATTCTTGGTGTCTAAAAATTATCAAAAGATACATCGCAGAGTCAAAAATAAAAATTCCGTCTCATTTTCGGTACCCTACTTTCTCAAACTATTTGTGTTACCTTAGCTAACTTCGACTTATTTTCACTGTATATCTATTTCAATCACTATGCATAAGTTACTAACCAGAAAGCTAGGGGTGTTCATCCAATGGTCCGGACTAAAGATCGGACCGGACCACGCAATTTGGTCTGGAGCAGATCGGGCCATACTTTATTTTAATCCGGTTCTGGATCAAACCGAACGGACCACGGAAGCTATTATCTAACCAATTGGAATGTAAATATTTTTTTGGTAACAAAAAAGAGTGGTAAAAGGTTTCTCGTGGTGACGTTCGCGTACACCATGTCCTTTCTCGCTCTCGGATGGCCGACACTTTTACCAAAGGACTTCCATCAGTCCTATTTGATGGTTTTCGAGAAAGTCTCAACATTCGTCCTCCTCCCTTTCCGACTGCGGGGGGTGTTGGATATGGAATTTTTTTTTTTTTTTTTTTTTTTTGACAACTGTAAATAAAGGTTCTACAATTTCATTGCATGACGGGCCAAGCCATGTGCAATGATATTGAGGTGCCTAGTAATAAAAACAAAAACTAAACAATGAAAAGAAGCATAGTGGGAATTCATATCCTGTAAGATATCCTTTATGGTATGGCTTGCTCTCTCCAGGCCTCATATCTGCAAAATCAATTGGAGACAGTCAGACGCCACTTGTAGATGCAGAATAGCCTTATCCTCTGCCCATTTTAAAACCTACCGTCCTTAGCCACAACCATCCCATTAGAGTCATACCCCACCCATCCCGCTCCCGCATTGTAGCTTTTTTTCCCAACTAGCATCAACCTTCACCCGTGTTACCCTACATTGATTACTATTTCCAACAATGAAGACCGGATGGCCGTTCTTAACTGCTACAGTATCCTGCGAAAGCACCGCCGTCCCCATCTCAGCAAGGTAATGAAACTTTTCCTTTCTCTCTGCCTCCATCCGGATCCCCCTGAGACTGTGCTCAATGTTCATGGCGACTGACTGAAAGAGAACATGTGTTGGGATTGAGTCCCCTCCAAAGATCGTATTATTACGAAGAGTCCATATGCCCCAAAGCGTAGCCAGAAACCTAAGAACCCTCTGCTCACCTTCTTGGAGATTTTGTAAGAACCTTAGCCAGTTAATAATCCAATCTCCAATTTTGATCATTTCTGATCCCTCTGTTCTGATTCCTAAGTCTTGATATGGAATATATTTGGTAAATAATGTAATAATCTGTTTCTCTATTTGTAGCAACTAATTAGGTATGTTATCGCTTGTAATTAGGCTACGATATCTCGCAAATAGGTGTCCAAATACTGATGAAGTATCTCAATAGAGCATTACATTCCTTCAATATACACACTATTTTATGCAGGTAGTAGGTTCCTTGAATTTACATCAAACTAGCTTACCGTGTAAAGTTGTACAGGCATATATATAGAGAAATTTATAAATGATCTTTTAAATTCTTTCAAAAGTTAACACAAAATACTATAAAGTTACTAGTATTTAGTCTGAAGAATCAGAAGAGTAACAAATTAATAATCACTTGGAAAAGCTTAAGCATGGACTCTAATAAACAAGAATATGAGAGGCAAATTCATTTAACAATCTAATGTATCATTTACTATTTAATTAAAGATGTGTAGTAACAAACAAGTTTATAATTTACAGGATTGCGGTCGTGACTGGTGCTAATAAAGGGATAGGATGGGAAATTGTCCGTCAGCTTGCGACTGCTGAGGTGACGGTGGTTTTGACAGCCAGAGACAAAGAAAGAGGAGAGGAGGCCACCTTAAAGCTTCACAACTTGGGTCTCACCAATGTTGTGTTCCATCAGCTCGATGTAACCGATTCTAATAGTATCACCTCCTTGGCTCATTTCGTTAAGGCTAAGTTTGGGAAACTAGATATATTGGTATGCTTTCTTTCATTGTTTTTTCGGGAATTCTATGTTGTACCCGTTAAGTTTGAATTTCTATGTTTTACCTCGACCTTTCTTATATTCTACATTGTATTTTAAATAATTTGTACAAAACCAAATTGAAAAGTCTTTAATAAATGAGGGGGGAACAAATATGCAAGATAGCAAATTAGTCTGACAGAGAAAAGTTTGAGACTCGGAAATTCAAGAGTTCACGTGTTAGCTATGCTAGATAAATCCATGTAACTTTCCGTCTGTTTTTACTTTTTACTGCTGGCAGAAAAAAAAAAAAAAAAAAAAAAGCCTTGATATACGCAGACCTGAATGACCCGACCTGAATACCAGTATGGCAGGTCTACTTGTGTGTGTGTGTGCTTGTGTTAGCTGATGCTGCATCACTGTCTGCAGGTGAACAATGCAGGTTACGGTGGAGTGCTAGTAGACGAAGAAAGATTAAAGGCCTTAAATATTACTCCACAAACCTGGGTAATGTTCATACCTCGGTGTACTGACGTACTGTCTCTCGTAGTTTCTTTTTCCCAATTGATGAATGCCTAACAAAACTCCCTTTTTCTGTCTCGAGTAGAAATCTGAAAAAGACAACTTACTGCCTCGCCTGAACGAGGTGATGAAGATTACTTATGAGACAGCAGAAGAATGTTTAAACATAAACTATTACGGCGTGAAAAGGGTCACTGAAGCTTTTCTTCCATTGCTTGAGCTTTCAGCTGTCGGAGCAAGGATCGTAAATGTCTCCTCTATCGCAGGAAATTTATCGGTCAGTGCCCTTGAACTATCATTACAGGAAATTCAAAAACAGTTTTATCTTTTTCCGCCAGATGAAGTATTTCCATTCTGTTATCGCAATAAAATACTAAATAATCAATTTTTTTTCTGCAGAGAATTCCAAGTGATCAGATCAGGAACGAATTTGCAGATATAGAAACCCTAAAAGAGGAGAGAATTCATGAAATACTGCAAAATTTTCTCGAAGATATGAGACAAGATGCACTGATAGCGAATGGATGGCCCTCACGGTTACCTGCCTACGAAATTTCCAAGACAGCACTGAATGCCTACACCCGACTGCTGGCGAAAAAGCACCAGAGGATGTACATAAACTGTGTGCATCCTGGCCAGGTTGATACTGATCTGTCAATGCATAGTGGACCCATGACCCCAGCAGAAGGCGCTTTAGCGCCCGTCAGATTGGCATTGCTCCCTGACGGTGGTCCCACAGGACGCTACTTCAATGAGATGGAAGAAGCTGCATTCTGAACTCCTGGGAATGAGGAGGATAACAGAATGAACATTAGATGCTTTATTGGTATCATGAGCAAAATAAATTTATGTTTAGTTCCGGAGAAACTGAACTGATTCCATTAAAACAGACTTACTGGTATTCTACCAACTACTCTTTAAAATTCTTCGTGTCTAAAAATTATCTAAAGATTCATCGCATAGAGTCAAAAAAAAAATTCACGTCTAAAAATTATCTTAGGTATGAAACTTGAAAAAAATTATGTTATATTAGTATCTCGGTAATTCTTCAGTAATATTCCGTAAAACCATCCTAGTAGTACTTGTGTATGTGAAAAAGTAGTCCAAAAAGATTTGTTTTATGATATTTTTGTGTGAGATTGCCTTCCACGAGTACTTATGTTTATTTGTTTTGATCAGAAAATAATTATTATAATTCATTCCGATTAAGCTTCCATCCGAGGTATTAATCTGAAAGGTTTTTTCATATACAAAAAATGATTTCGTTCCAGAACCAAAGATCGTAGTTCTTGAATTAGCTCTTGAACAAGCGGTTGAAAAGCAACTAGAGCATGTTAGGTTATTTAGGTATTGGTCCCCCAATGATTGTAGTAGTGTACCAATTACGTTTTGGCGAGCTATAATATGATCCGATTGTGACAAGTAAGCATTTCGATGAATCGTTTTACGTCAAGTCAATTTAATTCGAATTTAACATTTGGAGTCTGTCTGCACCATTTCAAGTAAGCTTTAAGTCTCCTTTGGAATTCTGCACAATTTCATACATAAGACAATCATATGGAGTACGAACTATGGCTTAAAAACCAGTGTGTAGGTAGGAGTTAGTAGGTTCTTTGAATTTATATTGAATTTTGTATGAAATATTCAAATGGTTTCCCGTGACGGGTGGTGAGAAGTTATTTATTTCCGTTTTAGGGTGTATTATTAAGTAGTTATCTATTTCCATTTTTGGTATGTTTTTGTGGACCTCTTCCATGTGCCGCAAGTGGGAGATTGATGATTTATTGATTTGTGTAGTCAAAAATCACGGCCAAACTACCAAATTAATAACAAAGCCAGGGTCTTGGACAAATTGGTATAAAAAAGTAGAACGTGCAATGTGGTAAAAAATGTGTGGATTCTCGATAAATGGGTAAAAAAAAAAGTTGATTAAGTGATATTTAGGCAAAAATAAAGTTGATTTTCGAGTTTGGTAGAACTCGGCTCGAGTCAGATTCTAGTCATTTTCGGGTCTGTTATTATCAAGTTCATAGGGGCAATGGTTAGTTTAAAACAATAAACATACGGGTCAGACCATATCACTTCAAGTCAATTCGGATTACAGGTCATGCTTGGGTCATCGTTTTGGGTGTCAGATGAAATTAATTTAAAAAAAAAATTAATGGAAGATGAATGAATCTTCAAACACGACAATCCATTAACATCTCTACCCTCAATGATCGCAGTACCAAGTACGTCCTAATGAGCCTAACGAACATTAATATGATCCAATCGATAAGTAAGTATCTTGATGAATCGTTCAAGTCGAGTCACTTTAATTCCAATAACTATGGGGTGTGCTCCATAGTACACTTTAAGTACCGAACCATTTCACAATTTTAGACATTATACGGATTATATGGTAAAAAAGTGCATCGGTTAGGTTCTTTGAATTTATAGTGAATTTTGTACTTCGTATCAAATTGTCCCAATTTATGAAATTAACCCAAATCAAGGTAAATAATTCCCCCACAACTGCGATTGGGAGGGGTTTAAATACCGTAATCCTTGGACACGCCCCGAAATCCGGATTAGTCGGCCCAATGTGGTTCGGATTACCGGATGGTTTAGACCAAAAAAAGGTAAATAATGGTGTTAGTATAATGATTGTAAACAGTAACTTTTAATGCTATTTAAACTCCACTTGAACTTCATAGAAGACCATCAAAAGCTTAAAAGAATGGCCTCTAAACAAGAATATGAGAGGCAATTCACTTAACAATCTAATGTACTAACCTCCGTTTTACCGGGTTCTTCTCACTTTTCAAATTACGTGGAAGAACGTGAAAAAATGGAGGGAGTATCATTTACTATTTACGTAGCTAATTCATAAAGATGTCTAGTAAGTAACAAACATGTTTATAATTTACAGGATTGCTGTCGTGACCGGTGCTAATAAAGGGATAGGATGGGAAATTGTCCGCCAGCTTGCAACTGCTGGGGTGACGGTGGTTTTGACGGCCCGAGACAAAGAAAGAGGAGAGGAGGCCACCTTAAAGCTTCACAACTTGGGTCTCACCAATGTTGTGTTCCATCAGCTCGATGTAACTGATCCTAATAGTATCACCTCCCTAACTCATTTCATTGAGGCTAAGTTTGGGAAGCTCGATATATTGGTATGCTTTCTTTCATTGTTTTTTTCGGGAATTCTACGTTGTACCCGTAAGTTTTACCCCTACCTTTGTACTCTATATTCTACATTGTATTCCATCATGACCTCCTTTACTCTTCACTTTCTTCCTTCCCAAATTACCTTCCTTCGACCTTCATTCTCACTCATTAACGTCATATCACCCTTCCCTATGAGAAGCATCACATATCAACTTTAATACGCACAAACTATTGTTAAAAACATCCATTAGAAATTCACGAATGGAATACTGATGGGAGGTTTCATGAAGTGTGTGTTAGGTTCTAACAAACTAAGTTAGCAAAGACGATGTAAGGTTGGTATAGACTCATTTATAGAGTTCACAGGTACACCATCGAATTTTAAAGAGGTAGGGGTAAAACGTAAAAAAAACCTAAAACTCGGGTGCAGAACGTAGAATTTCTCTTGTTCTTTTAACAACTGCCTTGCTTGAAGCCACTTACACGGTTACACCTCACTTGCATCGCTTACATTGTTTTGATTATCCCATTTGCACCTCATTAACACAAATTATATTGGTTTAGTATTAAATTTTTAACATTCATGCAAAATGAAAGTGGAAAATCCTGAAAAAAAAATGGGAGGAAGCATCAAGTATGCAAGATAGCAAATGAATGGTTTGACAGAGAATGTTTGAGACCGGAAAATTCAAGAATGCCCGTGTTTGAGTATGGACTTGTAAAATTGACTCGGAAACTATCAAAGCCAAACTGAGTTGTACTAGATATAAGCACACCTGAATGATCTGAGCCGAATACCAGCATGAGAGGTGTACTTGTGTGTGCGTGCTTGTGTTAGCTAATGCTGCATTACTGCCTACAGGTGAACAATGCAGGTTACGATGGTATGCTAGTAGACAAAGAAAGGCTAAAGGCCTTAAATATTACTCCACAAACCTGGGTAATGTTCCGGTGACTCTCATAGTTTCTTTTCCGACTGATGAATGCCTAACAGAACTCTGAACTTTTTCTGTCTCGAGTAGAAATCTGAAGCAGCCAACTTGCTGCCACGCCTGCACGATGTGATGAAGACAACTCATGAGACAGCAGAAGCATGCTTAAACATAAATTATTATGGTGCGAAAAGTGTCACTGAAGCTTTTCTTCCATTGCTTGAGCTTTCAGCTGTCGGAGCAAGGATCGTAAATGTCTCCTCAATCATAGGAGAATTATCGGTCAGTGCCCTTGAATTATCATTACATGGCATTCGAAAAAAGTTTCTTCTTGTCTCTGTTGGCTTCGGAGTCAGTCGGTCAGATGAAGTTATTCCATTCTGTTATCGCAATTGATCATAAAATAAAAAATACCAATTTTTTTTTCTGCAGAGAATTCCGATCGCTCAGATCAGAAACGAATTTGCAGATGTAGAGACCCTGAAAGAGGACAGAATTCATGAAATACTGCAGAATTTTCTCCATCATGTGAAACAAGATGTACTGCCAGCCAATGGATGGCCCTCACTGAAACCTGCCTATGGAATTTCCAAGACAGCACTCAATGCCTACACCCGACTGCTGGCGAAAAAACACCAGAAGATGTACATAAACTGTGTGCATCCTGGCCATGTTGATACTGATCTGGCATGGCATACAGGACCCATGACTCCAGAAGAAGGCGCTTTAGCGCCTGTCAAATTGGCACTGCTCCCTGATGGAGGTCCCACAGGACGCTTCTTCAATGAGATGGAAGAAGCTGCCTTCTGAGCTCAAGGGAAGAGAGAATATCAGAATGAACATCAGATGCTTTCTTAAAATCATGAGCAAAATATATTTATATTATCAGATGCTTTCTTAATATCATGAGCAGAATAAATTGTATCCATAAAAACAGACATCCTAGTATTTTATCATCTACTCTTTAAAATTCTTCGTGTCTAAAGTTTCATCACATAGAGTCAATAGTTCTCTACATAATTATCTAACTTGATCTGACTGACCCGAAGTACACAAAATACCCAAAATGACCTGTCTGAAAAGTCTGATCAGTAGTTCACTAAAGTAGTCACCCGTCACTTATAGATGTCGACCAGTTCTGCAACTTAGGAGAACCTGAAAAGCAAGTAAATTGTCTTTCAAGGTGGGTTCAGACTTCAACTCAAGTGAAAAGATCTTGTATGTCGAGGATATCAGCAAGAACACCAGCTGCTGTGGTATCATTGCCAGCTCCGGCACCTTGAATGACCAATGGTTGTTCACTATAACACCTACTGTATATCTCCACCTGCAAATATGACCCACACTAGCAATCAAAACCTGCTGTCTCCAGCAAAGCATTAAATACAACATTTACGTTAATATGTTATATCTATGATTAAACAAGTAGAATTATAGGGCGGCCACTATAAACGTGTATAACAAACGCTTACCACATTGTCACTCCCTTTCAGTCTTCCCAATGCACTGTCTTTGGGAAGCTCCTGAATTCCCACTTCACACCTTCGTAAGAGAAATCGTAAAACAAAGCATCATCAAAATGTTGGCTAATCCAGATGATAGATCATACAACAGAAGCATTAAGCAGGTATTGGCTTAATCAATTGAACAATTTTGTTTCGAGCAGACCTTCATAATGGTCAGAATTTACTGTTCAAAGACAAGTTTTCAGCATCACAGTCCACTGTGATAGATGTTAATTAATTACTAAGCGTAATTAACTAATTAAGTTATAAACCAGAAACATAAATTATAAAATGATGAATAAATTGAAGAAGAATGATACCTGGAACCCTCAATCACACATACAAAACGCAAAACATTTCCCTTGGAAGCAGCTCTCTTAACTCTCTCTGCAATATGATCGTCAAGTTGGGGAACGCCATTGGCCAGAAATTCATCTACAGTCATTGTTTCAGGTCCCATTTCTTGAGGATACAAACTCTCAACCTGTTCACGGTGGAAGAATTATGAGATGTCATGCTCTACAATGGCAATGTATGAGCAAGAGTGATTATATGATGCAACCTTTAGGCTTCCCAAGTCAATCCGTTCTCCGAGAAGCCGGGCAATGATCAAAGCCTGTAATCCACGTATCATAAGGACGTCAGGAGTAGCTTGTCAGAAATCTAACAGCCCAAACCAATTAGCATCACAGCTACATAGAGAAATGATCATTTATCCGTTATACACCACACAATAATAATTAAAACTTGTGAACAAATCCTGAACCTTCTTAATACCATTAACTTATTAAGTTTAAGTATCAACCCAAATGGTCAAAAGGCTATCCTCGGGACGGCATGCATAGATAATTATAGGGTTATTAAGAATCCTGAATCTTCTTATCTCAACATCGCGAGTGCTTTATAGACATTGTGATAATTTGTTGTAGTTGTTACCGATGTCGTCATCTCAAGTAGATAAATGGTCATGAGGTTATTGATCCATCTAACAATAATTAATCCTCGGTACATAGCAGTACAAAGCATGTTTAACATATATAATAGGGTTCGCTCATAAATTTTATAAATATGTCTTGTTCTATTACGTGGAGACTGAGAGGAAGGAAAATCAGGAGTTTAAGGTATTAACTAATCAATAGATACCTATGCCTAGGGGAAAGCACGTACCTTTCTTGCAACATCCATACCACCCAAGTCATCACGAGGATCTGTAATAATGAGATAATTCAAATTAAATACGAGCAGTTGGAGAAGCAGAAGAACCAGGGTTACCAGATTCGCAATTCGTTCAATTCGCTTTCTTAATTCTAATTCGCGATTCGCTCAATTTAGCGAATTCAATTCGCTGGCGAATTACATTATTTTAAAATTCGTTAATTCGTCGAATCCAATTCGCAAAAGGATTATCCTTCTATATCAACAAAGCTAAAAAAAAATCATCTTCCTGTCAGAAATCAAAATCAAATTAAAGCTAAATCTACAAATTTACAATAGTGAATCAAATCATTGTGCTTGGCTTCAAAGTTCAAACTTCAAAATAACCTAGTATCTTGTCTATACTCCAATTTTTCTTGATTTTTTTTTGGTTTTTAGCATAATCATATAATTCGCTCATCTCAGCGAATAATTCGCGAATTGGGACGAATTAAGATGAAAATGAATTGTGAATTAATTCGTTCGAATTAATTCGCAATTCGGAGGGGGACGAGCGAATTAGGTAACCCTGAGCAGAACTACATTCTGTTAAACAATCACTCTAACAGTGAACGACTTTCACTTGCTATAGAATGCATTCAGCTAGTCAAAGAAGGAAGTATCATTGTATCAATCATCAGCAATTACCGAGGTCAAACAAACCAAAATTCACAGGGATTAGTAGAGCACGGTTTGGACTTTTGGTCAACTAGGCTACTTTTGTCAGTACTATGAGTCTCAGCTTACGCATTCAAGTAAAACATAGGTTCACATTCAGTTGGAAAGAAAACAATCAACAATCAACTAATTTAGTGACGTTTTTTGAACATCCGTGCCAATTAATTGATTAAGGTGAAGTTGTATTTGAATATCATAGAATGAAATGACAAGAAGAAACTGCAATGTTTTACTGGCAAGTTATTAAAACTAAATACCTGGTTCAGTATAACCAAGGCTTTTTGCAGTTTTCACTACTTGGCTTAAAGGCTTTCCTTCCTCTAGCTCACTCATTACATACCCCAGAGTACCTATCAGAAAAATCTAGGTAACGTGAAAATCGAAGTTGCAGCACTATCTCCAATTGAAAATAAATAAAATTAGTTATCTACTATGAAACTACAGATTGGTCCGATAAATTACCACTCAGGCTGCCTACAATACGGTGAATAGTGTCCCCAGATGAGAGTAAGCGATTAATGGACACGATAACTGGTAGACCTGCACCAACCTGACACAGGTGAAAGAACACTGATAAGGATAACTGGATAAAGCATCTCTTTGCCATTGAATATTAAAGGATGGACACGGTGCACAACATGCACCAATTAGGCAATTACTACTCAATAATAAATCTTGGTTGAACATATAGCACATGTTTCCATTAGAAAGCTATAATTTGCTTGTAAAAACGTCGAAACATAATTGCTTCATGAAAATTGAAAAGCGCAAAAGCAAAGGATGAACAGCAGGAGAATGGGTTATTCAAGTAAAATGATAATGGTGTGTAGCATTTGTAGAATAGACTGTTGCATGTAACAATAACAAAAATTCCGAAAATTAAAAGCAACAGATAAGAGGTTTCCAAAGGATAGATGATCCACAGTCCAACCACCAATAAAAAAAAATACAGAAGTGGCAGAAAGAGTACATACAGTTGATTCATGTCGGATGCGACGTGGATGCAAGACTAATTTATCATAATCCACCTGCATTCGAGGAGCGAGCACTGTTAGACTTCGTCAGTAAAAGATGTAGAGAATTGAAAATATGAAGCCAACAACTATAGGTCATTTTTCAAGGAGACAAATGACTCAAATTTATCAGGCTTGGTAGTTGGAGTACATTGAAATTGAACAATCAAATGACTTTTGAATTGTCTGTGTCGCATATTTCTTAAAGACAAGATGGTGAATACATCACTCATCAAGGGTCTAACACGAACAACCTTCCTATGACAGGACCCAGACCCCACACCCCACACTGCAAATAAAATAAAATAAAATAAAATAAAAGCCACGAGTTATTCATTACCATGGAGGATGTAAGAGGCTTCTTATTTGCAAGGACTATACAGCCACCCAATTCAACCACCTTCTTCAATATCTCAATAGTGTCAGAACTAGCAGAGCAATCAACAACCACCAAACCTGTCGAACGAAGTGAAAATTCAGCATGTTGAGAACTGATATTTAAAAGATGCGAAATTTTGTAACAAAACTTCAGGCCACATCTAGTCAGGAATTAAGGAATATCGAACACTAAGGCGTATACGTTTAAAACTTTTCTGTAGGATCAATTCACCAAGTTTTCAACACTCCTAGAGTCCTAGATATGATAACCTTGTTTCCAAGTCAGCACATGGGCAGAATAAAAAGAGTATCCTTTTAAGTTTATCAGTTATTTTCTTTTTTTGTGTTCTATTTTACAATAATAAGTTGGCAAAAACAGTTCATCATCATGAATGCAATCGGTGTCATACTCATTCGGTCATTCCCCTTCGCATATAAATGGTGGAGCTAGGACACTAGGAAGGCTGATCTTCCATAAGATCATATCATTTGGCATCTTATCGTCCCCTCCCGAAAAGGAAAAGGAACCCTGTAACTGCCAATTCAAACAAGCACATGAGCTTGTATATCTTACTTGACTCACTTAGAGATCTTTCATGAACCATCAAACACCTTAGAAGAACAAAGTGTACAACTTAAAATTACACAACTTTGTGTGATGGACGATCTCACAAGCTACTCTAACTTTGTATGTAATCTTGATCCAAATCATCACAAAAATAAAATTCACTCCAATGAGATTATCTCGCTAATGACATTTGATTGTGTCATACTGAAAAACTATCTTAAAAATAATCACCCAAACTAACCAAAACAACTAGCAAAAGTAACTTGTCGATGAACAAACCTGTAGAGCGAACCAGATGTCCAGCAATCTCAGTAATTTTCGGCATTGTCTCAGCATTGGAGAACACTTCACATGGTACTGAACATGGTAAACACAAAAACGCCAAATAAATGAAAAAAACATTAAGTGGACCAATGAAAGAAACATTAAGTAAACACAAAAACACAAAAAGAAGTTAACAACATTCTGCTCATTACTTAAATGAAATTGCACCATGAAAGTGATAACAAATATATGAACAATGAGGGATCAACTATTGCACATGCTCTAAAGACAAGTGGACCAATCGCTTTTGGAACACAAACCCACTAAAACATTTCAAACTAAAACCATAAACAAATGACCAAGACATCGTAAAATAAAGTAGGTAAACAAACGACCGAAATAAATGAAATATTAACACTACTAGATAGTAGCGATGATATAAGATTACCAGAAGAAGAGAGAGACGATAATGAAGAACTGTTGGATTTAAGTTGACAAATTTCAGCAAGACAATGATCATCAAGCTCACTAGTGAAGAAATCCGATACAAAAACAAGAGATTTACTGTCAGCAACTCCAACTACTCTTAATCTCACTCCCTGCAATAAAATTAATCAAAAAGATCACAACTTTCCTAAATAATCCCACAAATTGAATTGAAAAGAAGATCATGGCATTGCTAATTCTGAATTAAAATGATTGATTAGTGAAAATGATCTAAAACTTTTCGGGCTAATTGTAAATCAAACTGAGTACAGAAACCAGTGATTTACTGTCAGCAACTACTACTACTCTTAATCTCACTCCCTACCATTAAATTAATCAGAAACATCGCACCTTTCCTAAATAATCCCACAAATTCAACTGAATAAATGATCATGGCATTGCTGATTTCAAATTAAAATGATCAATTACTGAAAAAATCAAAACTTTTCAGGTTAATTGTGTGCTTAATTAAGTAGAAAAAGACCCACTACTCTTAATCTCACTCGACAACGTTACCCAAGTGTCTCAATGGCTCCTGCAAATTGCAGGATAGGGGTCGCATGCATGCACCCTTGTATTACCAATACAAAGAGTCTGTTTCCAAATGAATATGAAAATTGCATCAAATAACTGTTACTGTATTAAATTAATCAAAAAGATCACACTTTTACTAATTAATCCCGCAAATTGCATTGATTAAATGATCGTGGTATTGCTAATTTGCAATTAAAAAGATTGATTAATGAAAAAGATTGTAACTTTTCAGGTAAATTACAGTTAATTGAGTTGAATAGAGAAAAGGGTAGTGGTAAAAATACTTGAGAAGCATGAAATGAGCGACATGAGATAATGTGTTGAAGAAGTTGGCGTCCAACACCACCGCATCCCATCAATATCACTGCTACACTCTTCATCTTTGCTCTTCCTTGCTTGCTTCGGAATGGAATTTTGTTTTGTTGAATTGGGTTTAGAGGTGGCAATCGGGTCACGTCGGGTTGGGTTATGTTGGGTTCGGGTCATATCGGGTCACCATACTCTTTCGGATCACCATACTCTTTCGGGTCGAGTTGGGTTCAGACCGTTATCGGGTCGAATCATTTCAAGTCAAATGATGTATCGGGTCGAGCGGGTTTGGGTCGGGACATTATCGGGTCCATAACTTAATCGCATTACTATAATTTTTTTACCATTAAAACTAGTTTTTAACCTATTATTTGGTTTAATTATTCATTACTAAGTCAAACATACCAATCTAAACACAAATTCACTTTCATTTTGATCAAAATTAAGCTTAATAATTGTCGGGTCATCAATTTAATCGAGTCGGATCTGGGTCGAGTTCGGGTCACTGATAATCGGGTCGGGTCGGGTTACTTGCCGCTATCGGGTCGGGTCGGGTCGGTTTCAGGTCACAATATTTTCAGGACTTGTCGGGTCGGGTTTGCTCGGGTTCGGGTCGAGTCACTCGGGCCAGACTTGCCAGCTCTATCAGTTATGTTCCTCATAACTAAACATTTTTTTATCTATCTCGATAACCTCGTTTTTTGTTACCATCTTAACTTAAGGCAGCTCCCGCTTTGATAATAGAGGTCTTAGGTCTTAAGCAAGACTAACCCATGTAAAACCGTTTTACAAACGTAAAATTAACTTAAATCTATCTTCCAAGAGTTAGCGTGGCTAACAATCATCATAAGTTAAATACTCAAATGAGAGGCATAACCGACTTCGTGGTGTGGTGTCTTTCCTGTAAAACCGTTTTAAATGAGACTGTTACTATTTTACTATGTAAAGCTGGGTCAACGTGGCGAGTTAGTACAACCAACATGTGGGTGAGAAATACTTCGTCCGACACAGTCGGGGTTCTCTATCAGACCGAGCCAGTGCTAGCCTTCGCCGAGACGTCTCACCAATGGCATTAAGTAAAAAATAGACCATGATCGACTCGGTCTTTCTAGCGCGCCACTCACGAGGGCATGCTCAAACCATTGATTCCGAAGCTCCTAACATTGAAGAAGACTATCATTGTGCCACAGTCCCATATCACGAGCCTGTTCCGATGGTGACCTGACCTGTGACCAACTCATTACTAGACTTGGCAAATAGGTCAGTCGAGTCGATTCAATTTCGGGTTTGATGGGTTCGGGTCAGGTTATTTCAGGTTTGGGTCAATTATGATCAAGTTATTCATAGATAAAAATCCGTTTGCACCAATACACACATTCGGGTCAGGTCAATTTGGGTTTTGGGTCAAGCTCAGGCCTTCAGCTCGGGTGTCGGGTCGGGTTATTCACATCGGGTCAATTTTGCCAGATCTACAAATTACTCAAATTTGGGCCAAATTGTTAGTAGCCCATACCACCAAACCCCTCAAAAACCAAAACAGCCCACATTTCACAGCCCATTTTCCCACTCCAATAACACAACACAACACAAAATCATCACTTGACTACACTTATATAAACCTAACAAAACCCTAATTCATCCTTCTCTCATATACTTGACGAGGCACACCTCTCATTTCCCCTCTTTCCTCTCATTTACCGCCGCCAACTCCAACACCGTCACCATGGTTGCCTCCTCCAAGAAAACGGTATTCTCCATCTTATCTTATTCCTTCTCATTCTTCATTCATTTCATCATTTTATTCAATTTGTTTGATATTGTTTCCGTTTATTTACCTTCGATTAAAATACGTCTCGAAACATAACGTAAAGGTAAACAAATGAATGAGACGGTGTCGTAAATAATATGAAAGTAAACAAATGAATGAGACGGAAGTAGTATTTGATTATTATTATAATTATGTGGTTGTGAAAAATGCAGAAGAAGACACATGAGAGCATCAACAATAGGTTGGCTCTAGTGATGAAGAGTGGTAGATACACTCTTGGTTACAAGACTGTCCTCAAAACACTCCGTTCTTCCAAAGGTATTCTTTTTTGCTACTTTTTCGCCGATTTTTTAGCTGTTTTTGTATGTATGAATGTACATTTATTAAGTTTTTCTGATTTCGATCTGAGTTTTATTCACATTCTGTATTGATACTGTATTTTGTGTGATATGATAGCGTAGTTACGGAATCTAGCTGTAGATTACACTTTGATAAAGCTATTTAAGTGTTGTTTTGTTTAATGATTGAATCTCTCATGATTTGATTTGCGGCAGTAGATTATAGGTAATAACATATTCGCAAATTCTCCCTTGTGTCGGGTACTATTCCGTCACAAACACTGTTCACATTTGCGACGGGCAAAATGTGACCATTTTTTTATAGGAGACATTTTATGAACAGTACTTGAGTGGTTACATTTAATCAAAAAGTGGTCACATTTGCCCGTCGCAAATTGTGACCGTCACAGGAGAGAATTGCTGATCTGTTAATGGTTATATATGACTGTTTTACCAATCAAAGCTTCATAAGGCGGTTTCTTTTAGTGTAAAAAGGTTGTGATTAGCTAAAAATAGGCAGATTCTTCTCCGTCCCAATAATTTGTTCGCCTTTGGATAAAATACCCCTCACAAAGATTAAAGAAGGCAAACAAATGATTGGGACAACGGGAGTACCCTTTCCAACGGACATGTCAGTGATATCACGGTGACATGGTGGTCTTGCTCTTTCATAAAATGTTCCTCCTATGCTAGCCGTTTCACATCAATTCCTTTGGAAATACCTATTAAACCTGTGGCAGTAGACATACTCTAAAATTACTGTAAAATGTAGTCGTGCTCATCTATGGTAGTATAGTACATTAAACTACAATTGTTATGTTTCAAATGTTAAATCTCTTCAATGTATGTATACCAAAAAAAGATTGATTCTTCTACAAGACCAGTCTGTCGCCTTGGCCCCTCCTTGCCTTGGTATCCTTCACGCTTTTTAAAACTAAGAATGTTAGTTGGCGAAGTTGGTCAGCTTGTGCAAGGCTAACACTGTCTCAGGGATAGTCAGTTACATTGAATGTTGGTCACCAAGTGTTAGTACGCGTCAATATTTTGGTGTGGTGTATTATCAATGTTAGTATTTTCCTTGATTAAGCTATCGCTTCATTCTTCTTTTGATGTGTAGCTGTTGGTTTTAAAAATGTACTTAATCGATCTTTTTTGTTTTCAGCTAAGTTGGTCATCATCTCCAACAATTGCCCCCCACTTAGGAAGTCTGAGATTGAGTACTACGCTATGTTGGCCAAGGTTGGAGTTCACCACTACAACGGAAGTAAGTGTTTTTGTCTTTCTGTTCTTCACATTATCTCGCCTTGCGCTTCTTCCTACTTCAGTCCATGAATTTGTACACAGATATTTCCAAGATAGGTGAAATTTTGAGAGTATTTTTCTTCTATGATGTTTTGAGGAGCTAGTGTTAACTTAAAGGCTATATTTCTCATATTACTAAAGTTGGTTGGCGTGATTCTTAAGGCTTTTCTTCCTTTTAACTAGTGGTTAGGGTTTTGATTCTTCGTGCGGAAACTTTTGCAGTTTCTTCACATTAACTCTCCTTGACGTGATTACAAATTCGACTGTAGTTCATGTTCTGCATTTGTAATGTTGTGTATATAGATGCCACCCAATCAATATTAGTGCATCATCTAAATAGCTTGTGAAGTACGTACTTGGTTGTTCTTGTCGAATTCCGGATAATCTTTAACCCCTGTCATTTTTTGTTTTGTTTCAGACAATGTGGATCTTGGTACTGCATGCGGAAAGTACTACAGGGTGTGCTGCCTCAGCGTCATTGATGCTGGTGATTCCGATATCATCAAGAACATGCCTGACCACTGAATCTAGATTCGATATAGAAAGTTATAATTGGTTTCAGTGCAGAAAGCGATTTTGAGGAATCTTGTTATTGTAGGATTATTACTTTGTTTTGTTTTAGTGTTATGGATATGTTTCCATGTAGACCTGTTTTATGTTTCCATTTTCAATCAGATCGAATGAGTTCCAACTTATTATGATTGATGTACTTTGCTTTTTACTGGCTTTGAACCTTAATATTTACCCCAGAAGTGACGTCAATGCGCATTGAAATTCGATTGCACATCAAATGTAGGCTTGGTTTCGACATTTGGCCAAACTAAAAGTTCCGAAAACTAACAAGTTGTTGCGAAATTTTTGAATGCTTGTTGCATACTTGCATCTATTTGCCCCTCTAGGGTTCACAATCGTTTGAAAATCTGAAGCTTGAACACCAATCTGCTGTTAGCTGAAATGAATTACAGCAACTTTTTAGCCAGAAACTGTCAACTGTGAAGTTGGGTCACCAAGGGGCAAGGGCCCTGTACAGCTGTACTACAATTAGTCTCCCTACCTTTGTCTTAACTTGTAACATTAAAACGGATTAAATATCATGACAATTTTTTTGTTTTTCCCCTATGCATTAAACTGCTTATTTTATTCATACTATTAAGATGGATACACGTTTTAGACAAGAATTTGTGCAGGTATTAAGATGCTAGATGTTGGGAGTACACCGTATTTGCATGCTGGATATGTGTACGATTCAAAGCTTATTGTAGATAATGTTGACAACCGGGATAAAAGTTCTCTGGTTATGACATAGGTCCTTCCATTAATGAGATGGGGATAAAAGTTGTCGGTCCTTCCATTAATGAGATGGGGATAAAAGTTCTCTGGAATAGTTTAGCTGTACTCAATTGAACTGAATTATATGAAACTGAAATAAGGACTAAATTAAATTTATTTAATTGAAAAAAACTTAACAACAAAAAATTATTACTATTATTAATACGGTTTTTTTTTTCTGAGCACACATTAATGAGTTAAATATGGAATAATTCTGCTTAGTTTGATTAATTATGGTAAAACTGAGTTTACACTTAAATTTTTCATGAGAATAACTTTATAAATTTTTTATATAACCCTTGTGACACATATTAGGAAAACTGTAATTATACATTATATGTTATGATTCATGACATGATAAACTCAGGTGCACTCCTGAGTTTTTCGGTTTTTTATGTTGTACCCCTCCTTTTTTTACATTCTACATCATACCCCTAAACTTCATACTTATTTCTCCATCATGACCTCGTTTAACTCTCCATCAACTTTATCACTATCAAACAACACTAATTTGACATTTATCCTGACTTATTAACGTTGTATCACCATCCTATATGAGAAACATCACAAATCACTTTTAATAAGCATCAACTACTGTTAAAAACATATGTTATGATTCATGACATGATAATGGAGATTTGATAAGCTTTTAGTTAGTTTCGTATACTATTTGGTGGGTTAATGAGTAATTTGGCGAACTAATAAGTAAATGAGTAGGTTATCGAGCAATTGAAATGGTAAATAGACGATTTAATAGGTCATTTAAGAAACTAAGTTAACAAATACAATAAAAAATCTCATGGTATAAACACTAATGTATAGAGTTCAGGGTTACACTATAGAATTTCACAACATAGAAAAATGAAAAAACCAAGGGTATACCGTAGAATATTCCTAAAATATTACTCCGTATTATTTTGGCCTTCGACCGCCATACCATTAGTATAAACCCTCTCTTTAAATCCCTGCTTCAACCTCCTCAGTCCTCATTGTACATACAAACTGCAACCAACCATGTACCTCTACAGCTTAACCCTCCAAAAACCAACCGGAATCCAAACCGCCATAAACGGAAACTTCTCAGGCGACCCGAAATCCCAAGAACTCGTAATCGCCCGAGGCAAAGTCCTTGACCTTGTACGTATCGACGACAATGGAAAACTACAAACCCTCCTCTCCGTCGACATCTTCGGCTCCATCCGCTCCCTCGATCACTTCCGTCTAACCGGGTCCCACAAAGACTACATCCTCACTAGTTCAGACTCCGGTCGGATAGTAATACTGGATTACAACAAGGAAAAGAACTCGTTTGACAAGGTACACCAGGAAACCACTGGGAAATCCGGTTCACGTCGAATTGTTCCGGGTCAGTATATCGCTGTCGACCCGAAAGGACGGGCCGTCTGAACGCGGGGTGTTGATTGTGTCTGCTGTAAACTGAGTATGGTGATATTCTTAGGGTGTGTTTGGATTAAGGGATTTGGAGGGAAAGGGAGGTGAGGGAATTGGAAGAATGAGAAATCCATTGTTTGGTTAGCAAGATGAAGGTAGAGGGATTTGGAGGGGAGGGAAAACGTGTTGGAGTAAAGATGCAGCAACAATGAAAAGCAAAAAAACAGAAGAGATATAACCCGAATTGTAGTGCCGTGGTAACGGAGCCACTGCCTTGAAAACTATATTCCGGTACGACCGTGGTGGCGATCAACTAGTGCCGGTAGTTCCCCAAGGATAACACTACAGTCTCCAACTCAGTTTCGCCCACTCGGAACTGTGAGACTTGGAACGAAAATAATTACCATTACCCAGAAATTTAAGAGAAGAGGAGGAAGAAGAGAGGAGAGTGATTGTTGATGTGTGTGCTGGAGAGATGCGAGATGATCTATTTATAGCGAAAAAAGATCAACAGCGGAGCCAAAAACTGCTCCAGAAACGCAGCAGTCAAAACGGAATTAGTGGAGCATTAACAACTCTTTAATCGCTCCCACTAACAGTCTTAATTGACTGACTGTTACAAGTTCCAGTACACTGAATGTGGACAGCCCACTACACACAAGCCCAAAAAAGATTAAAAGGGGGCCTTTGGCCCGCACCGCAGGTGCTCTACCCAAACCCAAACCCGAGCCCGAGCTCGAGCCGGGCCGGGCCGGCGCGCGCGCGCGTGTGTGTTTGGACCCAAACCCACATGCCCAACAATCCCAACAAAAGCCTCCTTGGTCCACACAATTGGCTAGTGATAGACAAAAGACAATATAAACACATGGAGACCAAGCTAATCCACCGATGTGGGATATCAAATGGAAAGTTGGACAAAGCAACTTGGCTTTTACAGCCATCATTTCCAACAATCCCCCACAGATGGCGAGGAAAAGCAAAGAGAAGAAATTTCTGGGTAAAGGAAGGATTGGATACTTAGGTATCAATATCTTACGATTTGAATTGACACTTTAGTGAAATGAGGAAACAACTTACTTACAGCGAGAGAATATCTTGCGATTTGAATTCCTAGCTGAGCTTCGGTCGATACCCCCCACAACACATATCATACCTTCAGAATTAAGATCGTTCCGCGAAAGTGCAACGCGCTCTTTTAGAGTTATGTGTTTACCTCGGTACTAATAGATGTGTTCAGAAGACTTCTCATAGTCTAATGATCGTTACACCTACGTAGGTGACTCAAGTGCTTTTCAATATCACTTCTCACGTGAGTCATTAAGGACCCAAGTCCAACCTGGTGTATGATTGTAGACACCTCGTTTCTGCACCCCTCGCAAACCACCCGGTGATGATTGGGCCGCATGTTTGATTCGCGGAACGATTTGTGACAGTTCGTAAGATTATCGTCAAGTGATTGCTCAAATACAAATATCAACCTCTTAGTTGTCATCTACGCGCCGATACGGTCGTTTTGGCAGTAATTAGAGTACATTCGGAGTCGGGTCAAAAACCGTCTCCATTTTTCGATATTTGTTAAAACCCGAGTCAGAATGTTCTGGAATGTTCCGGATATTTCTATTCCATAATTCACAAATTTTATCTTTTGGCAAATAATATCCCGTAATATTCAAAAGATAATCGAATTAAATCCGTCCTACCATAACTTGAACACGGAAATCTTTCTTAAACAGGAGGAAACCTCCTGGGAACAGACGCAGCAGGTGCTGCGCCTCTTCCAAGAGACGCAGTGGCTGCTGCGCCTCTTCCCAGGCCCTTCTTTGCATGATTTACGTATCTTTTTTATATCTTTCCGAGATTCACTTCCAAAGAGTCTCCGAAACCCTATTCCTTCACGTGATTAGTATAAATAGGAGCTCTCGTTCCTCATATTTCTCACGCGAGTGTCCGCCCTTCTCTTCTCCCTTTGCATTCTAGACTTCGTTCTTACTAATTGGCGCCTACGTGCTTGGACTTCCGACCACGTAAGCTCGGATATTTCCGGGTACCAGCCTTTCCGTTGCATGACCGACCAATTTGACCACTACACTCAATCAATCTAAATAATCAACGTGTTAAATCGTTTTCCTCTTACGAGGGCACTCTTTCCTTGCATTCGCGTCGAGCATCACTAATCGATCTTCTTAGTTCTTCTCGTTCCGTCAACATGTAAGTCTGAGGGTGTAATAATTCTCTTTATTTATTGTATTTTTATTATTGTATAACGATTGTAAGGTTTATGTCGAAAGTACCTCATTAAAACCGATTTCTAAAACCGTCTTTAAAACCTTTTTTGCGGATTTCCAGTAGACAGACGTCGAGAAAAGACGCAGCAACTGCTGCGCCTCTTCGAAGGAGCGCGGCACCTGCTGCGCCTCTTCGTGAGGCTGCCGCAGTTCCTGCCTCTTTTCTTCTTCTTCGTCCTCTGTAATTCGTCTTTCGTTTTTATTTGCTTTCAATTGTTTTCCGTTGATTCGTTCACATTAACATATCAATTTATGTATATAATTAATCATTCATCATTAATGTGTTTTGTTTATTATTGTTCCGACTTAAATCCCAAATAATCTCATGTTTGCGTTTTTTTTGTCATTAAATTCAATTCGAGTTTTGGGGATTCAATTCATTCATGTTGAGTTTCCGGGATTCATTGTTGATATATTTTCACCTGTTTCGTCATTAATCCGTCGTCAATTCATCATGTTTAGTCTAATTCGTTTAGTTAGTTAATTGTTCATTCATTAACATCGACCCTTCACATAATTAATCCGTTTATTCCCGTCTCATCCATGTTTTACTGTTTTATGACCCCAATCACATGTTAAATAATCCATTAATCACTTTCATCCGAGTCTAAAATCGTAATCAATCCTTAAAATTAACAAATAACATTAACGGTTTGCAGTTCCGGCTTCACAGCCAGAACTCACCCTTGGAACAGACGCAGCAACTGCTGCGCCTCTTCCAAAGGGCGCGATGCTCTCGCGCTGTTCAGGGTGAATTTCGTCCCCGAACTCCCGTTCGCCTTGACCTAGTTTAGTTAGCTACGTATTAATCAACTAATATCCGTATTATCACGCTAATTCTGTTTTTTTTTTTTTTTTTTTTTTCTTATTCCTTTTATCAAATTATCCGTTTTAAAGGTATTTCCGACATAAATCGCCTATTCCAATGTAATTATTTATTATTATTGTATTTTGTATCATTTGTATGGTTCACATGTAAATCAACAATTAAATCCAACTTCGACCCAATTGTTTGCTAATTAATTGTCAACCGACCTAGTAAATTTTCATATGTTAGGATTAATCTGTGGATGTTGCATTGCATGCATATAGCCGACAATATATCGAGTATAAATAACTTCCCTAATCATTAGTAGAGGCCGCTATCGAGGCGGGCGGGATTAGGTGTTCGATCAAAAGAGCTTCCTAATACGTACCCTCACCCCTTACTCCAGATCTCCGTGAGCACCCGTGTTCATTGGCATCCACGAGAGTCATTCTAGACATAGAATGCTAAGGGTAACGATTGCTTGGTGTTCATGTCACTACTTTGTGTCTTGACATGACACGAGGTACTCGCACGGTTCCAATTTCCCATAAAAATTGGTGGCGACTCCTTACAAAATGCAAACGCTTGTTTTCGAGCCCCTTCACTCCAAGCGCCCCCGTGGGCGGCCCGCTGTCCACAGTTTGGCGACTCCGCTGGGGATATACACTTACGTGTAGCTAAGGGTGAAACTTGAACAAGGTTAGGGAATGAGTTTGTACAAGACAATTGTCGGTTTTCATAACTCGGTCTTCCTAGACCGTTTAATTCGGCCTTCCTAGGCCCAACCCAACCCATTCGACCAATCGTCCCGTCTAAACGGTCCTAATTCTTATTTGGGCCTAAGGATGGATAGCGATTGACGTCATCCATACCATGATGCTTACTCTTGTTTGTATCAAGGGCCTTCACTACTTGAGGAAATGGACTAGGAATCGGCCTTACTCTTGTTTGGCACGAGCCTCTCCACAGACTTCGGGTTTGATGGTTCGGTATGGCAACCCACCCTTTAAACCAAAACCCTTTTAAATGCACTCAGCATCCCGTTATAATGCCTGTATAAATGTGTAAACCTTATGTGATCACCATTTCTGAATAAAACCATGACGAATTTTCAAAAAATCAAAACCCGTTTTCAATCAAAGAATTTCGAAATAGGGCCTTTAATTAGTACAAAATCGAAGCTCGCCCATTTGTCGTGTCAAAATTCGGGCCACAAGCCCATTTCAAACCTCACCTCGAGTCCACTCCTACAACTGCACTACGGTTGGCTAGGACACACATTTCCAAAGACCTTGTCTTTTTTCAAAACTCACTTAACACAAGTGGCACACACCCACTTCACGAGTCAAGTCTTCTCCTCTTTTAGCAAGTGTGATGGAATGGTCGACCGTGTTTTGATTCGTCGCCGATCTCTTATCCAGTTTCCAAGATGCCTGGGTCAAGTGATGATACGAACCTCCAGCAAATTCAAGAAAGTAATGATCGAATCCTAGCCGCGATAGCCCAAATGCAAATCACTCAAGAACAAACCTATGACCGCCTTGAGCTTATCGAAGGCCGTATCTTTGATGTAGAGGGAAAGCTACCTCCCATTAAAAGTGAAGCACTGCAATTTTCCGATGACGAGTCTAAGGATGAGAATCCTCTCATGGGGACCACCGCAGCTGAGAAAAGACTCCAATATCTAGAGGAGCAATTGATGTACCTTAAGGGGGATGACATCTATAGGGAAAACAATCGCAAGTATGAAGCCGTCAATTCCAAATTGCCCACTAACTTTAGCATGACGGATATCCCTAAGTTCAAAGGACATGAGAACCCTTTGAACCACATCCGCGCTTTCAAGGACTACATGTCTATCAAAGGCATCAAACCCGAGATGTTCTTAAGGATCTTTCCTTCATCTCTCGACACCATCCCAAAGCAATGGTTCTACACTTTAGATCACAAGAAGGTCGCTACTTGGGAGGACGCCGCGATCGAATTCTCAAAGCAATATGCGGATAACGCCGAGATCCAAGTCAACATGCGTACTCTAGAGGTTCTTACCCAAAATGACAAAGAAGGATTCACCGACTTTCTAAGTAGGTGGAGGAAGACTAGTACTCAACTAGTTGAACGCCCAGATGAGGCCACCCTTGTGGAAAAGTTCGTGGACAATCTCAAACCCATATACGCCAACCATTTGAGATATCAAAACATTAAGACTTTTAAAGACTTAACCGTATTAGGGACACGAATTGAAGACGACATCCGCAAAGGACTCTTGTCCAAAACGGTAGGTCGAGGATACCAAGGGTCCACAAGTCGTTCATACGGCTCTACTAGCAAGACAGACGAAGTTAACCTTCTCGAGCCATCCAAGAAAACTAGCCCACCAAGGAAGTTCACAAACCTTGGGGATACTTATTCCAATGCTCTAAAAAGACTAGTGAAGCAAGGTAAACTCCAACCCATTGGACCTACTCCCGAACCCGAAAGGAAGTCCAAATTCTGGGATGAAAATTCCTACTTGAATACCATAGGGGCAAGGGGCACGACACAGAAAAATGCTACAAGTTGAAACACGTGCTACAAGATATGATTGAAGATGGCCGACTTCCAATCCCACCAGGAGGTAAGCCCAACAACACTCAGAATCCTCTTGGAGTTCTGGTGATTACAAGTGATGAATCTACCTTAGATTGCTCACATCTCATCTCTCCCGTCGAAAATGAAATTCACGCAATTGAAAAAGAAAGACTCTACTCTACCATCTCCCCCACCGTGTCCGACTTCATCGCATGGGTAAGGAGTGTAGATAGACAAGTGTGGGAACTAGAAAACATGGTAACGATCTTACGCGATCCCAAGGCAACACCTAAAGAACGCGTACCATTGATCTTCTCTCAAAATGCCACTATGCAAGAAGTAGTCGCCGTGGTCGACAAACTAGTCGATCAAATCATACAACTAGAAAGTGACATCGTGAGGATGAGGGAACTAGCCGCAATCCATGGGGTTTGGGCCGATGACGATGAAGACGAATATCTCATTGAAAACTCCTTAGTCAAGGAAATAGTCCAAAATGGCGAAGACCAAGATGTAGATCACCTAACTCGCTCGGGTCGTCCATACCAAAGCACTACTCAAAACGGACCCACCAATGTCATCACACCGAATGACAACGAAGATGACCCCACTGATCATTTGCTCAAGCAATTACAGAAAACCAAGGCTGATCTTTCAGTCTGGCAACTAGTGGCAAGCTCATTTCCACACCGCCAAGCTTTGCTGCAAGCTTTGGCCAAATTGAATGTGGCACATAATTCTACTCCTGAAGATGTAGTCAACTTGGTCTTCCAAGAATCACCGAAACTAAGTAACCCTGTTACTTTCTCGGATGAAGATTTGCCACCTTTTGGCGCCAGTCACAACCTTGCTCTATACATCACTGTCATCTGTCTAAAGAAAAATGTGCCGATGACCTTGGTAGACGATGGCTCCGCGGTCAACGTCATACCCCTCAAAACGGCATACAAACTAGGCATGAAGGAGTCGGACTGGACCCCTACAAATCAAGGTGTACGTGCATATGACGGTACACGACGAAAAGTGGTGGGACTTGCTAACCTAACCATAGCAACGGGACCAATCGAACGAAAGGTCAACTTCCAAATAGTGGACATCGAAGCTTCATTCAACATACTTCTGGGAAGGCCCTGGATTCATGCTTCCAAAGCGGTAACATCCACCCTTAATCAAAAGATCAAGATCCCACTAAATGGCAAAGTTGTGACGATCACTTCGTCACCCATCAAAGCCATAATCGAGAAGCAATCAAATAATCAAGTCCTTGCGGATCCCATATACGAACTTGGGGGCTTCCAAAGTGTGAATGTCATAGAAAGCGAGTTGGCACCCTTATACTACAATCCCTACTCTAACTTGGTGGTCAACCACATACTCAAAAACCAGGGATACTTCCCTGGAATGCCTTTGAACCCAGTTCGGGAGAACACCTTCGCGCCATACAAAAAAGGCAACTCATCAAGAATACCACTGGGACTAGGGTACAAACCCACAACTGAAGAAGTTCTCGAAATGCTCGCCCAAGTCCAAAACCGCAAGTATGTAGGAGTCCAAATGAGGCCATATCGCCCTACCTTGAATGGATACTTCGTTCAAGAAGGAAGTTCAGAACTCTTTCATGGATTTCCCGAACCTTGGCATTACCTCGAGAAGAAGTTAGCCGGAATCGAGATCTTTCACGATTGTTACTTCATCCCTCCAGAAACGGTTCCTACCGTCAAAACCCGTCAAGCACCTTGCTTAGACGAACAAGCTGTTAGCCTCCTGTTTGGAGAGGACCGATTTGTTAGGGCCGCGCAGGATGAGATCATTACTACGATACTTCAAGACGATCGCTTCAACCCCACCGCCTTGATCACGGAAATCGACACAAAGCGGCGAGAAAGGGTGGAGAAAATCGATCAAATGGACTAACAATCAAGGAAGACTCTTCAAGCTCACCACTGGAGAAGGAGAGATGTTCAAAGAAGAACCGGAAGACGACGAGTTCGAATCGAGTCGGAGTCGGAGTCGAGTCAAAGTCTAGAGAAGTCATTAGAGAGTCTATTCTGTCGTCAACCCCACTCCCTTCGTTTCTCCTAGCTTGTTTTCAAGTAGTCACAGTAGTTCGGGAAATGCCCCATTCATCGTCCCTTTGCCGCCACCGACCATGGATCGGTTGGCTTCTTTGTTTCAACTTTACTCAAATCTTAATATGAATAAATCAGGTTCTGCTTACTCTTTGCGTTATCTTGAGTGCAATTCTGTTTATGATGATACTGAGGATGACCAAAACCCAGACTTGACCGAAATACCTCCCTACGTAGCCAAAGAAATACTACAGGAAGGGGAAGGGGAAGGGGACTGTAATTGAGGACACCGAACCCATCAATGTAGGAACTGAACTAGAACCCAAAGAACTTAGGATAGGGACTACCTTGAGCTCTACCGAACGGGCCGACTTCATAGACCTCCTAAATGAATTCAAAGACGTTTTCGCTTGGTCCTACAAAGACATGCCAGGGATCGACAGGAATATCGCCGAACATAGGATTCCGATTAAGCCAGGTTTCAAACCCGTGAAATGAAGCTTCGACGAATGAGAACAGAGTGGGCTCTAAAGATCAAGGAAGAAGTTGACAAACAATTCAAAGCCGGATTCATCAAAGTTTCCGAGTATTACATTTGATCGGGTAGCTAACATAGTACCCGTACCCAAAAAGGATGGGAGAATCCGAGTTTGTGTTGACTTTAGGGACTTGAACAAAGCAAGCCCAAAAGATGACTTCCCTCTACCTCACATTGACATATTGGTAGACAATACTGCGGACCACGCATTACTTTCCTTCATGGATGGATACGCGGGTTATAACCAAATCAAAATGGCCATGGAAGATATGCACAAAACCGCGTTCGTCACCCAATGGGGAACCTATTGCTATACAGTAATGTTGTTCGGATTGATCAACGCCGGAGCTACATACCAACGCACCGCGACTACACTCTTACATGATATGATGCATAAAGAAGTCGAGGTATATGTGGATGACATGATCGTCAAATCCAAGGAAAGAGAGGGACATATTGCGAACCTTCGCAAGTTCTTCGCAAGGCTACGGAAGTACAACATGAGACTCAACCCTCAAAAGTGCACATTCGGAGTGACATCTGGCAAACTCCTAGGATACGTCGTTAGCCAACGAGGCATAGAAATAGATCCTTCCAAAATCAAAGCTCTGATCGAAATGCCACAACCTCAAACGAGAAAAAGAAGTCGAGGATTCCGGGAAAAGTGCAATACATAAGTCGATTCATATCGAAACTTACGATGATTTGCGAGCCTATCTTCAAGAAACTCAAGAAAACAGACCACACCATGTGGGACGATCATTGTCAGAAGGCGTTCGACGTAATCAAGGAGATATTGGCTAAACCACCGGTGCTCATGCCGCCACAACGAGATCAACCTCTTGGTTTATATCTCACAGAATCGAAACCGCCATGGGCGCTATGCTAGCTCAAACCGTAGGAAGTGAAGAAAGAGCTATTTACTATCTAAGTAAGAAGTTCTTGGAATACGAGTGTAAATACTCACAACTCGAAAAGACATGCCTCGCTCTTGTGTGGGCAACAAAGAAGCTACGTCACTACATGCTTAGCTACTCTGTCAAGATATTCTCCAAAATGGATCCAGTCAAATACCTCTTCGAGAAACCCGTTCTCAACGGACGTCTGGCAAGATGGACCATGATGCTCTCAGAATTTGACCTCAAATATGTGCCACTGAAAGTTATAAAGGGTCGCGCCGTCGCCGAATTCTTCGCAGAAAATCCCATCAACGACGCACAAACCATAGATACTTGGTCATTTCCCGACGAGGATATACTTCAAACTGATGTAGACTCTTGGGATCTATACTTTGATGGAGCATCAAACCTAAGAGGATTTGGGATAGGAGTGTTGCTCATTTCTCCTGAAGGTGAGCATACACCGATTGCTGTCAAACTCGACTTCGAGGTGACAAACAACGCTGCAGAATATGAAGCTTGTCTCATCGGACTACAAGCGGCAGTAAGCTTAGGCATCAAAAACCTACGAGTGCACGGGGATTCGTCACCGATCATCAACAAGTTACGGGATCCTGGAAGATCCGGCGAAAGCCTAGCACCCTATCAAGCTAGGATAGACCAAGTGGCTCAATTCTTTGATCATGTAACCTACTTACACCTACCTCGAGAAGAAAATCAATTTGCGGACGCTCTTGCAAAACTCGCATCTCTCGATAAACATGCCGATTACATGATGGAAATGCCTTTGTGTATTGAACGACGGTCGGAGCCGGCATATGTCCATCAGATTACCGATGAAGAAGAAATCATACAAGAACCCTGGTTCCAAGCAATCCTAAACTTCAAGCTTAATGGTACCTATCCACCAGATATGGACAAAAGGGGACAACGAGCTATACGCCTACTAGCTTCCCAATACATCCTAATGCAAGGAGAATTGTACAAAAGAACACCTCTTGGTGTAATTCTACGTTGCCTTGATCATTCACAGGCACGAAAGGTGATGGAGGAAGTCCACGATGGAGAATGCGGTCCTGACATGAGCGGGCCTATGATGGCAAAGAAAATCACACGTCTAGGGTACTATTGGACCACAATGGAATCCGATTGCATCAAATATGTGAGGCATTGCCACAACTGCCAAATCTTCGGGAATGTACAACACGTCCCTCCTTCGTTGCTCTATACAATGACATCTCCTTGGCCATTCTCCGCATGGGGGATTGACATAATTGGGAAAATAACCGGTAGGAACAGGAGGTCACTGTTTCATCCTAGTAGCAATTGACTACTTCACCAAGTGGGTAGAAGCGGCTTCCTACACCGCTCTTACAGCTAAAAATGTGGCAAAGTTCATACAGAATAACATCATCTGTCGATATGGTTGCCCACATGAGATCATCAGCGATAATGGGTCCCACTTCCAAGCCGAAACCGAACAATTGCTGGCTAAATACAAGATCAAGCATCATCACTCCTCGCCCTATAGACCACAGACTAACGGCGCGGTAGAAGCGGCTAACAAGAATGTCGTCACAATCCTCAAGAAAATGACTGACAATTACAGAGATTGGCCAAGCAAAATACCCTTCGCTTTGTGGGGGTATCGTACATCAGTCAGGACACCCACTGGGGCTACTCCTTTCTATTTGACCTACGGCATGGAAGCCGTATAACCAGTCGAGCTCGAAATACCATCTCTACGCATCCTCCTAGAGAGTCAAATCCCGGAAGCCGATTGGAAGAAAGATAGATATGAAGAACTCATCCTCCTGGATGAGCGTAGGCTACGTGCCTTACATAATGTCCAAACATACCAAGCACGTATCAAACGAGCTTTCAACAAAAGGGTTAGGCCAAGAAACATCAAAGAAGGAGACTTAGTACTCAAATCGGTTAGAGCTCTTTTACCTGTCGACCCAAGGGGAAAATTCAAACCTAATTGGGCCGGACCATATCTAGTCAAATCCATACTCCCAGGGGGTGCGGTTAGAATCACAGACCTAGATGGGAATGAGTTTTCAAACCCCACAAATCTCGACCAACTGAAACGATACTATGTTTAGGATAGAACAAAAACGCGCCTCGCGTAAACCTAAGTGTCGCTCTTGTGGCACTAAATGAACGGCCCCTGGCCTATTTGAATGTCACTATGCTCTTGCATCTTGGCAAACTTGTCATCCTCATATCATCACACAAACTAAATTCGCACCTCCCGAGTAAGCAAAGCTCATGCTTATTTTCTACGTTCATTACAAGCTCTTGCTTCGAACAATTATCCTTTTACATTTACTCGAACTACGCGCAAGGGTTTGATTTCGCTTTTTCTAAGTGAATACGTAGGCAATCCTTCACGGGATTCAACCCACCGTTATATTTAAAATGTAAATAGAAGGACATTTGCGTTGCACTTGAAATTCGACAAGGATAATTATAGAAAATAACAACGGTTCCATAACCATTTTTTATTTCATTCATTCAAATTCTAATAATAATAATACGACAGATAATAAAAATAGATAGGCTAGGATTCTAAAAATCCCTCCTTTTTATTACAACAATAATAATAATAATCAAATAATAATAATAAGACTTGGGCTATTCCTCCATCTTCCCCTTGCCCTTGTCAGTCTTGTCATATTTCTTGTCACGACCTCGAGCCGGGCGCTCTTGCACCACTTCAGACCTAATCACCAACGGTCTTTCTCGAGGCCTGACTCTTCCATTCTTGCCAACCACCATCTCTGCGACAGGAGTAGTCTTCGATTTCTTTGAAGGATGAATGACTTGAAACCCGGCTTCTTCTTCTCCTTGATTAGATGCTTCTCCTTCTCTTTCTCTCCCTCGCGCACCTTGTAGTCAACGGGCTCACGCTTCCTCAGTCTTTCGCGCTCCTCCGAAGTTGCAGCCTTTCTCCACCTCAGATAGGAATCCGACACCCACAAAGCATTGGCGGAGAAGCTCAAGAACCACATGTTTCTTTGGGCCCACTTCATAGCCCACTCTCTTCGGCTCTCGGTAGTCAACGCCATAGCAACGGGATGGTGTCAAGCCTAGGAATCATCTCGCTTCAACCCGACTTGCCTCATCAACCTCTCGGGAAAGATGCACACCATAAACTCCAATCCAGGGATGCGCACGGACCTAGTGGGATCCAAAGAAGACACTCCAAAGAATGACTTGAGGTGCCACCACGGTACAACCCACCGATCAAAGGGCCATCATCGGTCTTGACTTGTTCTTCCAAAGAGTCGCAGACTCGGGTGAAGTCCACCATGTACAACCTTGTCCTCATCGAAATCATACGGGCATGATAGGAAAGTGGATGAACCGGGGCTCGAGCAATCGGAGCTGTTCCATAAGCCAAACCTACCGAAAAACAATGTATTAGACACGAAAAAAAAAAAAAAAAACAAAAAAAAAAAAAAAAAAAAAAAAAAAAAAAAAAAAGAAAAAAAAAAAAAAAAAGAAGGTGTCTTTTACCTGCAGAATGACGGGACTCCCCAAAAATGGAAGATCGCGGTTGGATTTCCTATTATCCAAGCCCAAGACAATCTCCCCTAAACATAGACAAGCTGGGCTCCTGCGCAGCTCCATTTGCTCAATAAGACCCAATAGACGGGGTCACCTCGCAGCTTCTTCGTCAACATGTCCCTGAAAGACATACACATGAAGCAAACAGAAGCCAAACGCTCTCCTTCTAGCAACATAAGAGACAGTAGGGTCGGCCCTGTTGATGAATCGATCTATAAAATCCAACATCCGCACGCCTTTCGAAGTAACAAGACGATCCACTTCGAGTCTAGTAAGTCCAAGCAAATCTCTAAACTTACTCTTATACCCTTGAGCAGTAGAAGGGATAGCAGGTAAATGTTCAGGGTCCCACCCGCCAATAGCAGCAATTTCCTCCGGAAAAGGACAAATATCACCTCCTGGGAACGCAAAAACATGATAATTTGGATCCCAGTAATCAAGGCAAGCATCCAAGAACGGTTTTACAACCTTAATGAGTTTCAAACTCAACAAAGACCCAAGGTTATAAGCACCCATATCATGCTTCTCCGTGTTCGAAAATTCATTGGTCCATTCCTTCAAGCGGATCTCCAAAGTATTCATGATTTTCTCTTGAAAATTTGTTTTGAGAATTTTATGTGAGGCGACGAAGAAGAGACGGAAGAATTATATAATTTAAAGCTTAGTCGACGCTTCTATTTATACCAATTGCTGTTTCCAAAAATCCGTCAGAACCGACCTTCCCGGGAACAGCGCGGCACTCTTTGCGCCTCTTCAAAGGGACGCACTCGTCTTTGCGCCTCTTCCCCAGACTAGATTTCTGTGATTTCCGTGTTTGGATCTTTCCTAATCCTATATCGAATAATTTCCTATTCCTACGGGATTTTATTTTGGTAAATCCGAAAAATCTACCATGCTTCAGGTTTCCTAAATTCGCGGGCACACATTTCGAGGCGGCATCGACACTTCCACCATTTTAACACACTTTAAATCATTTCTTTTTTGACATAATTAATTTATTATTTTCATTTTAATAAAATTTCAAATATTTATATTTCTCCATTTTCTAACTTATAGTTTTTTTTTTCTTTCTTTTTTTTTAGGGGGTAGCCCTCCCTACCGGCCGGTCATTTCCGGCAAAATTTTTGCATTTTTTTGGGGTCCTTTTGAGTCTCATTTTGCACTAATTAAAGGCCTCATGTGTATACAAAATGTATGTGTTGCGTGATTTTTTCTATGTAAATTCCGGCAGCAACGGCGTAAACCGTTGTCTACCAAACCTGTTCAAGAACTAACCTGCAGGTACAAACAACACAACCCAACAAAGAAAAGGCACTCAGGCCATCGTATATACAACAAAAAAGCAAATGTACAAAGCAATCGGGGCTTCGCCCCAAAACAGGTCCGAATGTGCAAGCAAACTGGGGGCTTCGCCCCAAACAAGTCAAAAAGATCCAGTAATCGGGGCATGCGCCCAAAACGAGTCCAAAAAGTGTTCAAAATCGATGTACAAAACTACACAAAGCACGCGAGCGCCCTCCAACTCGGCGACCCTCGCCATAAGAGCAGCGATCTCGGCATCCCGAAACTCGAGCTCCCTCGACAAACGAGCCGTCTCCTCCCGAGCCTGGGCCAACTCCCGTCCCGACTCGCGGTCGACCTGTAAACAGCAACAAATTGGCTCATGTCAATCAGCTCAATTGGAAAATCAAAAAAAAAAGAGAGACTAAAAAATGGGTATAAGGTTCATACCTGACGACCTCGACCGCCGACGAGTGCCTCAATGGCCGTAGCTCGTAGCCGGTTGGCCACCCTCCATAGTGCCACGAACCGAGATGGCGCGACCTGCATTTCAAAAGGAAATTCTCGTCAAATTAAACAAGGTTCAGTCAAATGTGTTCTTACACGAAAACTGTGCAAAATGGGAACTCACCCTCCGAATCAGATGCTGCCAGTCGTCTAGGCCAGCATCCGTCACAGCCACATCAAAGTCACGTAGCTCGGAGATCGTCGTCCTCCCAGTGGCGTCAGTGTACTCGAGGGTCTCGGGGTACTCTGGGGGCTCGATGCCCGCCGCCTCAACCTCCTGCAAAGACAAAATGGCTCTCATTAATCGATGATCCTTCGTCGTTTTATTTTTTTTTTTTTTTTTTTTTTCAAAATCAAGAAAGCAAAGGATACTCACCACTACCGGCCAATAGGCCAACCTCCCGTAAAGAAACGCCGAGTAATCCTCATCAGGGAGAAGAAGGTCGTCACCACCAGCACCAGCTAAGTCCGCCTCTCTCTCAGCCTCAGAAGGCTCCCTGAACATCGTCCTCGGAGGATCGATGGGAACCGTCAACGCGCCCCGAAAGCACTGACGAGCTAACCGCTCGCCCAGATACCATACAGGACCCATCGACGTCCACAACAGCAGCCGACTCGAGCTCCTAGGACGAAGGACCTCCGCGACAAAAGGAGGCGCTCCAGCGTACTCCGCCCAAGGTCTGGGCACCCACTGCGACGATACGTAGGCAAAGGTCATTCCTATGATCAATTTGAAGCAAAGGGCAAAAATATGAATGAATACAAACGGGATACTCTCATTTGCTTTCGGTGAAGGGCGTTCACATCCCGCCGGTAGACATTGTGAGAAGAACGTTTGCTCTTCGTCCAAGCACATGACCCAATCCTCACCACGGGATAGGCCCTCTCCAACGGCTCCGTCCTCTTGGGCGCGAGGCCCGGAAAGTAGGAGTACACCCACGCCTGTAAAACTGAATAGTCAATGACGACCTTTCGATCTTTGATAAAAGAAAGGAATTTACATTGATCTAAAGGAAGGTTCATACCTCCAACAGAGCCTGTGTCCAACGGCGCCGGGAGAAGTCCCTTTCTCCATCAACTCCGGACGAACCATGGCCCTCATGAAGCGGATGAGGACCGCAAAACCAAGCAGATGACCGGTCCCAACGCCCTAGGGAACTCGGGTCGAAAGAAAGGGAAGAAGCTTCGTCGACTGACCCTCTCACCCTTGTCTCCGAGATAGATCGAAGACAAGAACCACCAAAGCCACAGACGAGCCCTCCGCTCACTGCATACAAGGAGGAGGAGCCGTCTCCCTCCCACCGATCACCACCGATGCCGGGGTCTTCCCCGCAAAGTAATCTCGAACATAGGTACTGGGTACCAAACCCGGCACCGCCACAGCCTTCGGCGACAGGTTCCAGCCGATCAACCTCCTCGCCTCGGCCGAATCCGCCCTCATGCCAGTCTCCGGCCACGCCATCTCCTCAGTCCCGCACGGCAGACCAGAAATCATGCCGTAGTCCTCCAAGGTGACTCCCACCTCACCGAAAGGCAGGTGAAATGTGGAAGTCGTATCCCAGAATCGATCCAAGAAAGCGCGGACCAGGCTAAGGTTGGCCCGCAACTTCCTCTTCACGATATCCCTCCGACACTGCACTGAGGACCAAACGCTCCGCGCTCGATCATGGCCCTCTCCTCCTCCGACAGCCGCTCGTAATGCTCCATCGCTGTCGTATACCCCGAGAACGACCGGATGTTCCCGGCCTCCTATTATGATTTGGAACAAAGCTATCTTTAGTTTTGAAATAAGTTTAAAAGAGATTTGAACGAAAATAGAAAAGGATAGGTAATGAGTTAGGGAATTCCTGTTTACCAAGCTCTTCACCGTCCTGTAGGACAAGTGACCCTCTGCAGCCCACACAAGGTGCCTACTCTCCCCTGTGTCTCAGCCCACGCAGGAGCACCTCTCAGCTGGCGACCTCCTCGTCCGAGATGGGCCCGTCTCGGAATCTCCTCCTCGTCCGCGGCCTCCTCCTCGGGAACCTCCTCTGCAGCAGCCATCACCGCAGCGGTGAAGGCCTGCTCCAAAGCCTCCTCAACAACAGCGGCGTCTATGTCCATGGGATCTCTCCCAGAAGTAGAAGCATCGTCACCTGCAACGATTAAAGCAAATCCAGGCCGCATCACATGATGACAAGCCTTGGTTAAGTAGTATTTCGAGTCTTCAAGGCTCGGAAATCGCCCCTTTCTGGCCATCCTTGGCCATATTCCCACCGATTCAATCACTCACGTGATGAATAGGGTCAAGTCAAGTCCAAGTCAAAGCCTAGTTCCGAGTTCGAGTCGAAAATTCGGCAGCATTTCGCTATAACGGCGATTATGCCCTAAAGGGTGTCCTGCAAAAGTTGTCACAAACCAAACTTCCGAGATGGTAGGAAGTTTACCCATCATCCAAGGGTCCCAAATATCAAATTTCATCACAAATGGGCAATCCTAGGGCCATTTTCGAAGCAATTTATGATCTAGCTGTGAAACCGTCTCAAAATTCGCTCAAGGGCTCAAAACTTGATGAAAATTCGAAGTAAATACATGGTTATGTTCCTAACATTGCCTACTACTCATTTCTAGTATCAATTTGGCAAGACAAATCCGTTTGGGGAAAAAGCCCCGAATTTTCGATCAAAAGGGTCGAAAACCCTAATATTTGCGGCTCAAAATGCGACAAAAATGAGTGATTAATGCAAGATTAAAGCACATACCTCGATTAGTCATATTCCAAGCAAGCTTTTGAATCCAACCTTGACGAAAATGGTGAAGATTCGAGAGAGAAATTGAAGGAATTGTGTTTCGAAATAATGAAATGAAAACCTTCTGACTTTCGCGTTTTTACGAAGAATTGCCAACTTGGGGAACAGACGCAGCAGGTGCTGCGCCTCTTCCAAGAGACGCAGCTCTTGCTGCGCCCCTTCTTTTGTTTCCCTCCTGGTGGATTTTCAAAAATCCGTTATGAGTTCGTTATTCGTGGGCCCATCTTTGGTGCGCCTCTTCTTCGATAACATTTTATCATTTTGGTCCGTTTCGACGATTTCCTTTCGTTCCGGCCCATATTTTATCCCGTGCGACAGTATTTTGCAGTATTGTCCAAATTCATTTTATCCCGCGCAGCAGTATTTCGCAGTATTGCTCAACCATTTTATCTGGTGCAGTAGTATTTTGCAGTACTGCTCGCTCAAGACTTTCTTTCATGACGATTAAGATGTTCCTATTCGTCAAATTATTTTACCCAGCGCAGTAGTATTTTGCAGTACTGCTCATTCAAGGTTTCCCCTACGACGACCGAGATGTCCCTAGTCGTCGGCATATTCTCCGACCTGAAGTCCGTTTGAGACCGACGCGAGCGGATTTCCCCCAGCAGTTTCTACCAACGTCCTGCTGTTTCCAATACCTCTTGTTCCCCGCGAAGTCCGAAGAAGTCTCAGGTATGATCTCTTCTTATGGCTGGCGAGCTTCCGTACGTAGTCTAATGGACTTTAAACGACCCTCCCCAATAGTCGACAGACTCTAAAATGTTCCCGACGACAGGTCCTTGGCTCAAACCCCTTGAGCCGCCTCGCGTCGCCATAGTCGTCAGGTTGTAATCTTCGATTGACCTGATGGCTATACTTTGACTTTCGCCTTGTCCAAGCCTCGGTCAAAGTGGGGCTCTGAGACACCTCGTTTTCGCACCCCTCGCAAAACCACCCGGTGATGATTGGGCGCATGTTTGATTCGCGGAACGATTTGTGACAGTTCGTAAGATTATCGTCAAGTGATTGCTCAAATACAAATATCAACCTCTTAGTTGTCATCTACGCGCCGATACGGTCGTTTTGGCGGTAATTAGAGTACATTCGAGTCGGGTCAAAAACCGTCTCCATTTTTCGATAGTTGTTAAAACCCGAGTCAGAATGTTCTGGAATGTTCCGGATATTTCTATTCCATAATTCACAAATTTTATCTTTTGGCAAATAATATCCCGTAATATTCAAAAGATAATCGAATTAAATCCGTCCTACCATAACTTGAACACGGAAATCTTTCTTAAACAGAGGAAACCTCACGGGAACAGACGACAGTCTGCGCCTCTTCCAAGAGACGCAGGGCTGCTGCGCCTCTTCCCAGTGCCCTTCTTTGCATGATTTACGTATCTTTTTTATATCTTTCCGAGATTCACTTCCAAAGAGTCTCCGAAACCCTATTCCTTCACGTGATTAGTATAAATAGGAGCTCTCGTTCCTCATATTTCTCACGCGAGTGTCCGCCCTTCTCTTCTCCCTTTGCATTCTAGACTTCGTTCTTACTAATTGGCGCCTACGTGCTTGGACTTCCGACCACGTAAGCTCGGATATTTCCGGGTACCAGCCTTTCCGTTGCATGACCGACCAATTTGACCACTACACTCAATCAATCTAAATAATCAACTTGTTAAATCGTTTTCCTCTTACGAGGGCACTCTTTCCTTGCATTCGCGTCGAGCATCACTAATCGATCTTCTTAGTTCTTCTCGTTCCGTCAACATGTAAGTCTGAGGGTGTAATAATTCTCTTTATTTATTGTATTTTTATTATTGTATAACGATTGTAAGGTTTATGTCGAAAGTACCTCATTAAAACCGATTTCTAAAACCGTCTTTAAAACCTTTTTTGCGGATTTCCAAAGAGATGGCGTCGAGAAAAGACGCAGCAAGAATCGCCGCGCCTCTTCGAAGGAGCGCGGCACCTGCTGCGCCTCTTCGTGAGGCTGCCGCAGTTCCTGCCTCTTTTCTTCTTCTTCGTCCTCTGTAATTCGTCTTTCGTTTTTATTTGCTTTCAATTGTTTTCCGTTGATTCGTTCACATTAACATATCAATTTATGTATATAATTAATCATTCATCATTAATGTGTTTTGTTTATTATTGTTCCGACTTAAATCCCAAATAATCTCATGTTTGCGTTTTTTTTGTCATTAAATTCAATTCGAGTTTTGGGGATTCAATTCATTCATGTTGAGTTTCCGGGATTCATTGTTGATATATTTTCACCTGTTTCGTCATTAATCCGTCGTCAATTCATCATGTTTAGTCTAATTCGTTTAGTTAGTTAATTGTTCATTCATTAACATCGACCCTTCACATAATTAATCCGTTTATTCCCGTCTCATCCATGTTTTACTGTTTTATGACCCCAATCACATGTTAAATAATCCATTAATCACTTTCATCCGAGTCTAAAATCGTAATCAATCCTTAAAATTAACAAATAACATTAACGGTTTTGCGATTAAACTTCACGACCGAACTCACCCTTGGGAAATGACGCAAAGAATCGCCGCGCCTCTTCCAAAGGGCGCAGCTGCTTCGCCGCGCCTGTCTGTGGTGAATTCTGTCCCTGAACTCCCGTTCTGCCTTGACCTAGTTTAGTTAGCTACGTATTAATCAACTAATATCCGTATTATCACGCTAATTCCTGTTCGCATTTTTTTTTTTTTTTTCTTATTCCTTTTATCAAATTATCCGTTTTAAAGGTATTTCCGACATAAATCGCCTATTCCAATGTAATTATTTATTATTATTGTATTTTGTATCATTTGTATGGTTCACATGTAAATCAACAATTAAATCCAACTTCGACCCAATTGTTTGCTAATTAATTGTCAACCGACCTAGTAAATTTTCATATGTTAGGATTAATCTGTGGATGTTGCATTGCATGCATATAGCCGACAATATATCGAGTATAAATAACTTCCCTAATCATTAGTAGAGGCCGCTATCGAGGCGGGCGGGATTAGGTGTTCGATCAAAAGAGCTTCCTAATACGTACCCTCACCCCTTACTCCAGATCTCCGTGAGCACCCGTGTTCATTGGCATCCACGAGAGTCATTCTAGACATAGAATGCTAAGGGTAACGATTGCTTGGTGTTCATGTCACTACTTTGTGTCTTGACATGACACGAGGTACTCGCACGGTTCCAATTTCCCATAAAAATTGGTGGCGACTCCTTACAAAATGCAAACGCTTGTTTTCGAGCCCCTTCACTCCAAGCGCCCCCGTGGGCGGCCCGCTGTCCACAATGATCCATCAAGTGCGTCTCAAAAGCACCACCATAAAGGCTATGAATCATACAACGCCATAGGAATAGAAGCTTTAGACCTAGTCAAGTCTCACTCTTGACCTAAGGACTTAAGCCCCATTCCCCTCGACGTATCAACGACTAGTCTCCTAGCCAGCCCTTTAGTAAAGGGATCAGCAAGATTGTTTTCGGACTTCACATAGTCCAAAGCAATCACTCCATTGTCTTGGAGTTGTCTAACTGCGGCGTGCCTTATTCGAATATGTCTCTTTTTCGAATTGTAGACACTATTCTTTGCAACACCAATAGCAGCCTGTGAGTCACAGTGCAGGGAGACCGGTGTTAGCCGTCCGCCCCACACTGGTATATCAGCTAAAAGGTTTTTCAACCATTCAGCCTCTTGTCCTGCCAACTCAAGAGCTATGAACTCAGATTCCATGGTAGAGCGTGCAATACAAGTCTGTTTAGAAGACTTCCACGATATAGCACCTCCACCCATGGTAAAGACATAACCACTAGTAGAACAGATCTCATCGTTACCTGCAACCCAGTTCGCATCACAATATCCCTCTAACACAGCAGGAAATTTACTATAATGCAAACATAAGTCAACTGTTCCTTTTAGGTATTTTAGTAAACGACGAAAAGCATTCCAGTGTTCATTGCTAGAGTTATGTGTATAACGACTCGTCTACTAACTCGCATAAGCAATATCCGGTCGAGTACGAGTTCATTAAAAACATCACACTACCTAGGATTTTAGCATACTCTTCTTGGGAAACACTCTTGCCCAAGTTTTTACACAATGCTACACTAGGATCATAGGGTGTTCTAGCAGACACATCATCAAAGCGATTAAACTTTCTCAATACTTTTTCAACATAATGAGATTGACTTAGACAGATTCCATTGGGGTTTTGGATGACCTTAACTCCTAGGATAACATCAGCTTCTCCTAAGTCCTTCATCTCAAAATGTGATGACAAAAATTCTTTGGTTCTAATTATCACCTCTAAATTATTACCAAGTATTAACATGTCATCAACATAAAGGCATATAAGCACACAATCAGATTCTATTACTTTTGAATAAACACATGAATCAGAATTGTTAACCACATAGCCATTACTTATCAAAGTGTTGTTAAATTTCTCATACTCTTTGTTTAGGTGCTTGTTTCGATCCATAGAGTGACTTGTTCAGTTTACACACTTTACTCTCTTGACCCTCAATCACAAAACCTTCAGGTTGAGACATATAGATCTCTTCCCTTAGTTCACCATTCAAAAAAGCAGTTTTAACATCCATCTGATGTATAATAAGGTTATGAATAGCAGCTAAGGCGACAAGAGTCCTAATAGTCGAAATTTTGGTCACAGGAGAGTAAGTATCAAAATAATCAATACCCTTCTTTTGTGTAAAGCCTCTAACTACAAGTCTAGCTTTGAACCTCTCTATTGTACCGTCAGGTCTCATTTTCTTTTTAAAGATCCATTTACTCGTAATGGGTTTACTACCTTTAGGTAAATCAGTCAACTCCCAAGTCTGATTTGACACAATAGAGTCAAGTTCGCTTTTAATAGCATCTTTCCAAAAATTAGCATCAATGGATTTCATTGCCTCACTATAGGTTTTTGGGTCATCTTCTATTAAAAAAGCTGAAACAAACTCATCACTAGCACAAACAGTGTATCCAAGTTCAGATAACATAGTTGTATCATAATCATCACCAAAGTTCTTTGGGCATCTAGGTCTTTTACTTCTTCTAGGTTCAACAGAAACATCAATAGAAGTGCTAGCACTAGCATGTGAAGACAAATCAGGAGATGCAACAGATAAACTAGGAGATGTTATAACAGTTTTCTGAAAAGGAAAAACATGCTCAAAAAATTCGGCATCTCTAGCCTCAGATATAGAACGGTCACTCAAAGACATAAATCTATAAGCAGAGCTATTTTGAGCATAACCTATAAACACGCAATCATAGGTCTTAGGTCCAACGGTAGGTCTCCTAAAATCAGGTAAGCCTACTTTAGCCAAACACCCCCACACTCTAAGGTAACTCAGGTTAGGAGGGTAGCCCTTCCAAATCTCATAGGGTGTCTTGTCAATTTTCTTATGAGGTACACGGTTAAGAATGTGACAAGCAGAAAGTATCGCTTCCCCCCACATGTCGTCGTAAAGGCGTAACTTAAAAGCATAGCATTCATCATCTCTTTTAAAGTTCTATTTTTACGTTCAGCTACACCATTGGATTGGGGTAAGTAAGGTGGACTAGTCTCATGTATTAAACCGTTTGTAGCACAAAAGTCAGCTAGATAACTGGATTTATACTCACCACCTCTATCAGACCTTACTCTTTTAATTTTTTCCGTCAAGTTGGTTCTCAACTTCATTCTTAAAGATTATAAACGATTGTTCTGCTTCATCCTTAGTCTTAAGCAGATAAACACGGGTGTACCTTGAACAGTCGTCTATAAAGGTGACATAATAATTCTTTCCACCTCTACTTGCCACATTTTTGAAGTCAGCTAGGTCGGTGTGAATTAACTCAAGAAGACTCGTATTCCTAGTTGTGACAGGTTTACTAGGTTTCTTTGTGAATTTAGCCTCAACACAGCTAGCACATTTAGAGAATTCTTGACTCGTCAAACTTGGAATTAAACTCATAGTTCTAAGTTTTTTAATATAGTCAACATTCACATGACCTAATCTACCATGCCAAAAATCAATAGACTCAGCAATATAAGCAGAAGTAGATGCAATATTATTAAAAACTAAATCAGTGTTCAATACAAAAAGACCCTCGGAAAGATAACCCTTGCCCACAAATTCCCCATTACGCGACATTACAACCTTGTCAGCCTCAAAAACAAGTTTCAAACCAGCTTTATTCAATAAGGCACCAGACACGAGGTTTCGACGCAATGAGGGTACAAATAAAACATTGGTGAGAGCAAGTGTTTTCCCCGAGGTGAGTTTGAGAAAGATCTTGCCTTTGCCTGTGATCATTGCAGATGAAGAATTACCCATGTAGACGCATTCCCCATCAGCTACCTCCTCGAACTCAGCAAATAATCCCTTATCAGCACAGAGATGCGTGGAAGCTGTAACGCCCCGTAATTTCGGACCGTTAATATATTGCGGAAGTAATTTATTAATCGAGTAAAATTTGATATTAATGTATTTGAAGTAAAAATAATTCAAAGAAATATAATTTTATTATATTTTGAAGTAAAGTATTTATTTCGATAGTTTCGAAACGTTTAAAAATAGTTTAAACCGTGTAAAAACTTTTTATTTCGAAATAAGGGCATATCGGAGAAAAATGACAACTCTATTGAAAATTGGGCAAACGATTATGGAAATGGGTCGTATGAGTATTCAATTTTCTTGTAATCTCGTGTTTAAGAACTTTGGTCTTGCCGGAATTTGCATTTGACAAGCGGTTCTAATTATTATCGAAACGAGCCAAAACCGACTCGTAAAATCCCGACTAAAACCCGCTCCCTTCCTCCTTTCCTTTCCTTTTCCCGCGGCACCTCCTTCCCCCTTCCTTTCTTTCTGATTTTTCCTTACCAAACACATCTTCTTGAACCTTCAACCAAAAACCACCATTTTCATCAAAATCCAAGCTATTTTCATCATAATTTCCTCATTTCTTGTCGGATTTTCACAAAATTTATATTTCCGGAATCCTCTCTTCGAGATCTACAACCTAGTATGTTTTAATTTCAGATTTCTTGATGTTGGTTTAAGACGATTTTGGCATAATTTCGGTTTTTTATACTTATTATTGTGTTTTTATTGTTTATTTAGGTGAAGAATTGGAAGACGAGTTTGGGGACTCGTATATTGTTGAAGATAGTGGCTAGTGTATATTAGGGTTTGGTATTCAAGGTGCTATTTGCTCATTTTCTAGCTTAAGGTAACATATTTCGAGTTACTCGACGAATAATCGTCACATTCTTTGCTTTTTGTATGTTTTTGTGATTTGTATTTGAGTAATTTGTTTCACATGATAAAATGGGTTGCATGCATGTCTTTTGTTAGTTTAAATTCTCATAATAGTATAGAAATGGAATGGGAACGATTAAGTAATGCTTAAAACGGAGTTAAAATGAACAAAAACGGAAAAATGGAGGAGTGGGGGTGACGGCCAGCAGGCCGGGCAGGCCCGTGCAGGCCCACGGCAGGCCCACGGGTGGCCCGGGTCAGCCCGTTGCTTATTTCGCGGTTTTTCATGCAATATTGGTCATTTCGGGTTAATTAATGTTATAGTTAGTATAAGTCACATATGAGTACACTTTTGAATTGAATCATATTAGTAGTAAAAATTATGTTAATGGTAAAAATTATGTTTGTATTGGTAGTTGCACATGTTAGTATAGGTTATAAAATGAAATTGTAATGAATAGGCTCAAAATGAATTTTATAGCAATAATTGCAATGTTTTGATGATTGTCTTAAAATCGAGCCTTAGTCCCTTTGATCGATTCGATGTCATCAATTGTGTGATTGGTCACCGCAATTTAACCCGCACTGCCGCAGATGGGGTTGCGGGTAAAAATTCGGTTGGATAAAATTTTATATGAATTGGATAATCGGCCTTTTTCTTGTTTTAGGCCATTTATTAAGTCTTAGTTCACATGTGTTGGTTGAATTTAATAGTTTCTTATATTGTAGAAACGGCCCTAGATTCCCTGAAACCTTTAATATTGTTAATAGTGCTAGAAATGGTATTGGTATTAAATACTTTTTGCAGGTTGTTGTGTTTGTCATAGATAGGTCTTTATAGTCTCTGACGAGTATATGTTCACTGCTTAATAGCCTTTGTGTTCCTGACTTGGTGGGTTTATATCCAAGTTGGGGCATGACCTCGTTACTTATTTTGATAGTAAGTGGTCAGCTTAAGTACTAGCCAACCCTTTGGTGGACTCCTTAGGGTACTCACTTTGTTTTAGAAAAATTGTGGGTCTTGGGTGCGGTGGTGTGTATCCGCATGTCTAGGTCTGCGCAGATTATGGGCTAGGGTTGTGTTGTGTCTTGGCCATGTTTTGATAGAACCTCTGAGCCAAGATACCGGTTCGATTACCTTCCCTACCTCGTGGTATAGACTCGAGTTACAGAGTGACTATTGACGGGACTAAGAACTTATGCCTGTCTTTGATATATTGCCCTTTCTTGTATGGTGATTTTATGAATTGTAATAGGTGAGATGTAAGTCGGTTACAATTGATAAAGTTTGGATTACTACTTGTTATATGTTTCACATGATAGTTTAATTTGGTCAGTTTAGTACTCATATGTTAGGATACTTGGTAATTAGATTATTTATCATGTTGTTACATGTTACACTACATGTTACATTAAAAATGACATTTCGTGGCTGGGAGGACTCGAAGTTACTCCCCACTGAATTGTGGCTTTCGTGTTTGTATAAAATGCGATTGACAGGTTGATGATGCTTAGTTGGAGTACACAGACGAGCTAGTGAGCAAGAGAACCTTGGACCTAGTTTGGCTATTTTTGTAGTAAACCTTTTAACTTATGGTTGTGTATATATATTTTGAAGGGACATATATCTCCCTCATTTTCTTTGGTTTGTATTACTATATCCCCGCGACTTTAGTTATGTTATGTAAATTAGGTTGTTAGTCCTTGCAGGTTTTGGCACTTTTCATTTCGGAATGTTTGTGAATGGTTTAGAAAAGTTTTAAAAATTACAGGTTTTATCTAGTTGAACCAATTACAAACATATCCTGTCAGTTTTTCTGTAGAATTTACGTATATATTTAACGCAATTTATAAGGGTGTCACAGTTGGTATCAGAGCTTGTTGCTCCCGACGCACGTTTGTGCACCCTACTTAAAAGCACTTGACCTTTAAATAATAAACTTGAGAGATGGGTAGGATGGGTAGATTTAGGATTTTATGTGGTAGTCTGTTTGTGATTGCTAATTGTTAGGTACTAATTAATTTTCTCTTTTGAAAGATGGCTCCGCCAAGAAGAATTGATGATGCTCTTTTACTAGTTCTTACTCAAATTCTCCAAAACCAACAAAATCAGCAGAATCAACAAGCTCCTCCTCCCCCGCCTCCTGAGGGTACTCCAGGCACCTATACCTGGGTGGCTAATCAATTAACCCGAATCAACACTCCCACTTATGGTGGAGAGATTGATCTAGTTGCTCTTACAGGGTGGTTTCGGGAGTTGGAGAAAAGCTTTACGTTGTATGATGTTAAGACGGAACATAAAGTGAAGCTGGCATCTCACTTCTTAGTACGAGAAGCAGATCGATGGTGGTCCATGACTGGGCCTACCGTTTCATCTGAACCGGGATTTGACTGGGAACGTTTCAAGGAACTAGTGGAGGCCCGATTTTATCCGCAAGAACTTAAACAGTAGAAGTTGAAGGGGTTCATGGAATTAAAGCAAGGAAGCCTTCCTGTTCAGGCCTTCACCGATAAATACAACGAGTTGGCTCATTATGCAACTAGATTGGTGAAGGATGACAATGAAAAAGCCTTCTTTTATCTTGAAAAGCTCTCTCCTAAAATCAAAAGTATGGTCCGACGGGATTCCACCAGCTTTGTTTCAATTTACAATGATGCTTTATGGGCTGAGAATTCCCTGAAAGACATTGAAAATGAAGCTCGTGCAACTAGTTCTAATCTTGGCAAGAGGCCTTTATATCCATCTTCTAGGCCTTACACTCCTTCACCTAGGTTCATCTCTTCTCCCTCTGACTCAAACAAGAGGAGATTTGTTTCTAATGTGCAAGTTAACCGGGGTGGTCAATCTTCAGCTCTTAACGACAATAAAGGTACTAAAGACCGAGTGTGCTATAACTGCAAGAAACCAGCACATCCTGGTAAATGCTTTGTTGATCCTATCATATGCTTTTCTTGCAACAAACCGGGCCACAAGGCTAATGTTTGCCCGGAGAAGAAGGTGACGGCTCCTACTACTCCCGCCGCCCCAAAGTGAGGCGGTGAGGCCGAAGGGTCGGATTTTTGTCATGAGCCGAGCGGCCGAGGCACATCCCGATATCACTTTGGTACATTTTCTATTTTTGATGTTCCTTGTTTGGTACTATTTGATACGGGTGCCTCTTTATCTTTTATTTCAATAAAACTCTCCGATAAATTATCACTTGAATCCTCACATGAAGAAAGCACATCTATATCCTTACCCTCTGGGGATGTCTTTTCCTGTTCTAAAATCTATCCGGAAGTCCCTATTTCTATTGTGGGATCTATATTTCCAGCAAATCTTTTCCAATTTCCGCTTGAAGAATTTGATGTCATTTTGGGCATGGATTGGTTACATACTTATCATGCTCGATTTGAATGTCGATATCAGAAAATAATTCTTACAAGCCCTTCAGGTCACCGTGTGTCTTATCAAATGGTTAAAAGACAAACCGGTACTAAATTAATTTCTGCTATGAAGTTTGTCAATGCGATAAAAAAGGGTCATCAAGCCTTCTTGTGTATGGTGACTACTTCTGATTCTTCCTCTCTACCTCCTAAAGAGAACATTCCTGTAGTATGTGAATTTCCCGATGTTTTTCCTGATGAGCTACCGGGAATTCCTCCTGAAAGGGAAGTTGAATTTGCTATTGATCTTATTCCGGTACCACCCTATTGCTAAAGCTCCTTATAGGTGGCACCGTCTGAAATGAAAAGAGTCAAGGCTCATTTGGATGATTTGATTGCCAAAGGTTTTATCCGACCTAGCTCTTCACCTTGGGGTGCTCCTGTTCTCTTTGTAAGAAAGAAGGATGGATCTATGCGATTATGCATAGATTATCGTGAACTTAACCGGGTTACTATTAAGAATAAATATCCTCTTCCTAGAATTGATGATCTTTTTGACCAACTCCGAGGTGCTTCTACTTTTTCTAAAATTGATCTTCGTTCGGGTTATCATCAAATTCCAGTCCGAGAAGCTGACATTCCTAGGACCGCCTTCAGCACGAGATATGGTCATTTCGAGTTTACGGTGATGCCATTCGGTTTGACCAATGCTCCAGCAGTATTCATGGATCAGATGAACCGTACTTTCAGAGAACACCTTGACAAATGCGTTGTAGTGTTCATTGATGACATCCTGATCTATTCTAAATCTGAAGAAGAACATGTCCAACACCTTCGTGCTATTTTGGAGATTCTGCGCCGTGAAAAATGGTATGCTAAATTCTCTAAATGTGAATTCTAGTTACCTAAAGTGACCTTCCTTGGGCACGTCATTTCGAAAGAGGGCGTTATGGTAGATCCTGCCAAAATTGAAGCCGTTGTTGATTGGAAAAGTCCGACCAATGTTTCTGAAATCCGTAGTTTCCTTGGCTTGGCGGGTTACTATCGGCGATTTGTGAAGGATTTTTCAAAGATTGCTAGGCCGATGACTCAGTTGCTGAAGAAAGAGTCTAATTTTGTGTGGTCTGAGGAGTGTGAAAATGCCTTCCAGGAATTGAAAAAGAGGTTGACTACCGCTCCGGTGTTGACCTTACCTGAAGAAGGAGTGGACTTTGATGTTTACTGTGATGCTTCTAAGCATGTTATAGGTTGTGTCTTGATGCAAAAAGGGAAAGTCATTGCGTATGCCTCTCGACAGCTTAGAGTTCATGAAGTTAGCTACCCGACTCATGATCTTGAATTAGCTGCGGTGGTGCATGCTTTAAAGATTTGGAGACACTACCTCATTGGAGTCCATTGCAACATCTACACCGACCACAAAAGCCTGAAATATCTCTTTACCCAAAAAGAGCTGAACATGAGACAAAGAAGATGGTTGGAATTGGTGAATGACTATGATGCCAATCTAATTTATCACGAAGGAAAAGCTAATGCGGTGGCTGATGCTCTTAGCAGAAAATCCTGTCATTCTTTGAATTCTTTTCAGGAATTACCTCCTGAACTTGCTTTAGAACTTCAAAAATTAGGAGTAAGCCTTGTAAAAAGGGGCTCTCATCATCTTGATGCCATGTCAGCCGAACCTGACTTCCACCGTGAGATCCGTGCTTGCCTTTCTGATGATCCTACTTTCAAATCCATTCAAGCTAAAATTCAACTTGGGCAAGCTAAGGATTGTAAGATTGATGATGATGGGTATCTCCGTTATCATGGTAGAATCTATGTTCCGAGTGCAGCTGATTTGAGAAAAAGAATTCTTGATGAAGCACACCTCTCTCCTTACTCCGTTCATCCGGAGCTACCAAAATGTACAAAGATTTGAGATTGCAATTCTGGTGGCCTAGGATGAAGATTGAAGTTATGGAGTATGTCAGTAAATGCCTCACCTGCCAGAAAGTAAAGGTAGAACATCAAAAGCCCGGGGGTTTGCTTCAACCCTTGGATGTTCCTCTTTGGAAATGGGAGTCTATTTCCATGGATTTTGTGATGGCTTTGCCCAAAACTTCCACTGGGAAGAATGCTGTTTGGGTGGTTGTGGACCGATTAACTAAGTGTGCTCGGTTATTCCCATTAGAGAGACCTGGGGTTTAGAAGTTCTAGCTGGTGCCTATGTGAATGAAGTAGTGCGCTATCATGGGGTTCCTAAAGATATAGTTTCAGATCGAGACCCTCGATTTTGTTCTCGTTTCTGGACTGCATTACAGAGAGCCTTGGGTAGTAAACTATTAATGAGCACTGCTTTTCACGCCGCCACTGATGGTCAAACTGAGAGGACAATTCAAACTTTAGAGGATCTTCTTCGTGCCTGTGCCTTAGATTTCCAAACTTCCTGGGAGAAATGTTTACCTCTGGTTGAATTCTCTTACAACAACAGCTATCAAGCCTCCATTAAAATGGCACCATATGAAGCTCTGTACGGTAGAAAATGCCGTACTCCAGTCTGTTGGGATCAAACCCAAAATGTTCCAATGTTAGGACCTGATTTGGTGACCGAGTCCATTGAACAAGTTAAGATCATTCGGGAGCGGATGAAAGCCGCTCAGGACCGTCAAAAATCATATGCTGATGTCCGTCGTCGACCACTTTCTTTTGAGGTTGATGATCAAGTATTCCTTAAAGTGTCACCTATGAAAGGGGTGAAACGGTTTGGCGTTAAAGGGAAGCTGAGCCCTAAATATATTGGACCTTTCCGGGTGATTGAAAAGATTGGTCCGCCTTTGCTTACCGTTTAGAATTGCCCCAAACCGAGCAAGGTTCACAATGTCTTTCATGTTTCTCAATTGAGGAAGTACATTAGTGACCCTAGCCATATCATCCAAGAAGAGATTCTTGAATTGGAGCCTAACTTGGTGGTTGAAGAAAGGCCAATTCGGATTCTTGAAAAAGCCAATAAACAACTTAGGAGCAAAGTTGTACCTCTAGTCCGTGTTCTTTGGCGTTGTGGAAATGTCAAAGAAGAGACTTGGGAGACTGAAGCTTCTATGTTAGCTAAATATCCTGAATTATTCTCGTAAGGTATTCCTTTTCTTACTCTTTTTCCTAGTTACTAAGCCGTATTTAAATCATAATTAGTAAAGATATTATTCTTAATATAGAATTTTAAACTAGAAGTTTGAAAATGCTTTTATGATTTTCAATGGTTTTAACATTAATGAGTGTTAAATCTTGTTATTGGAGACGTCCCAATAATGGGTTTTCTCATTTATTGGTGTAGAAATATTTTTATATCTTGATATGAATGTGGATGTTCTTGTCTGATCAACGAGAGTATCACCGTTTCATTGAAAAGATACCCATATTTTCTTATAACTATATTGTGAAGATGTTGTTTACTATAATTTCTCCTTCTAAGTTTCGAGGACGAAACTTTTTAAAAGGAGGGGTGATTGTAACGCCCCGTAATTTCGGACCGTTAATATATTGCGGAAGTAATTTATTAATCAAGTAAAATTTGATATTAATGTATTTGAAGTAAAAATAATTCAAAGAAATATAATTTTATTATATTTTGAAGTAAAGTATTTATTTTGATAGTTTCGAAACGTTTAAAAATAGTTTAAACCGTGTAAAAACTTTTTATTTCGAAATAAGGGCATATCGGAGAAAAATGACAACTCTATTGAAAATTGGGCAAACGATTATGGAAATGGGTCGTATGAGTATTCAATTTTCTTGTAATCTCGTGTTTAAGAACTTTGGTCTTGTCGGAATTTGCATTTGACAAGCGGTTCTAATTATTATCGAAACGAGCCAAAACCGACTCGTAAAATCCCGACTAAAACCCGCTTCCTTCCTCCTTTCCTTTCCTTTTCCCGCGGCACCTCCTTCCCCCTTCCTTTCTTTCTGATTTTTCCTTACCAAACACATCTTCTTGAACCTTCAACCAAAAACCACCATTTTCATCAAAATCCAAGCTATTTTCATCATAATTTCCTCATTTCTTGTCGGATTTTCACAAAATTTATATTTCCGGAATCCTCTCTTCGAGATCTACAACCTAGTATGTTTTAATTTCAGATTTCTTGATGTTGGTTTAAGACGATTTTGGCATAATTTCGGTTTTTTATACTTATTATTGTGTTTTTATTGTTTATTTAGGTGAAGAATTGGAAGACGAGTTTGGGGACTCGTATATTGTTGAAGATAGTGGCTAGTGTATATTAGGGTTTGGTATTCAAGGTGCTATTTGCTCATTTTCTAGCTTAAGGTAACATATTTCGAGTTACTCGACGAATAATCGTCACATTCTTTGCTTTTTGTATGTTTTTGTGATTTGTATTTGAGTAATTTGTTTCACATGATAAAATGGGTTGCATGCATGTCTTTTGTTAGTTTAAATTCTCATAATAGTATAGAAATGGAATGGGAACGATTAAGTAATGCTTAAAACGGAGTTAAAATGAACAAAAACGGAAAAATGGAGGAGTGGGGGTGACGGCGGCAAAGTAGGGCGGCAGTTCGTGCAGGCCACGGCAGGCCCACGGGTGGCCCGGTCACTGTTGCTTGTTTCGCGGTTTTTCATGCAATATTGGTCATTTCGGGTTAATTAATGTTATAGTTAGTATAAGTCACATATGAGTACACTTTTGAATTGAATCATATTAGTAGTAAAAATTATGTTAATGGTAAAAATTATGTTTGTATTGGTAGTTGCACATGTTAGTATAGGTTATAAAATGAAATTGTAATGAATAGGCTCAAAATGAATTTTATAGCAATAATTGCAATGTTTTGATGATTGTCTTAAAATCGAGCCTTAGTCCCTTTGACTGATTCGATGTCAGTCAATTGTGTGATTGGTCAGCCGCAATTTAACCCGTACCTGTCGCAGGACTGGGGTTGCGGGTAAAAATTCGGTTGGATAAAATTTTATATGAATTGGATAATCGGCCTTTTTCTTGTTTTAGGCCATTTATTAAGTCTTAGTTCACATGTGTTGGTTGAATTTAATAGTTTCTTATATTGTAGAAACGGCCCTAGATTCCCTGAAACCTTTAATATTGTTAATAGTGCTAGAAATGGTATTGGTATTAAATACTTTTTGCAGGTTGTTGTGTTTGTCATAGATAGGTCTTTATAGTCTCTGACGAGTATATGTTCACTGCTTAATAGCCTTTGTGTTCCTGACTTGGTGGGTTTATATCCAAGTTGGGGCATGACCTCGTTACTTATTTTGATAGTAAGTGGTCAGCTTAAGTACTAGCCAACCCTTTGGTGGACTCCTTAGGGTACTCACTTTGTTTTAGAAAAATTGTGGGTCTTGGGTGCGGTGGTGTGTATCCGCATGTCTAGGTCTCAAGTGATTATGGGCTAGGGTTGTGTTGTGTCTTGGCCATGTTTTGATAGAACCTCGAGCCAAGATACCGGTTCGATTACCTTCCCTACCTCGTGGTATAGACTCGAGTTACAGAGTGACTATTGACGGGACTAAGAACTTATGCCTGTCTTTGATATATTGCCCTTTCTTGTATGGTGATTTTATGAATTGTAATAGGTGAGATGTAAGTCGGTTACAATTGATAAAGTTTGGATTACTACTTGTTATATGTTTCACATGATAGTTTAATTTGGTCAGTTTAGTACTCATATGTTAGGATACTTGGTAATTAGATTATTTATCATGTTGTTACATGTTACACTACATGTTACATTAAAAATGACATTTCGTGGCTGGGAGGACTCGAAGTTACTCCCCACTGAATTGTGGCTTTCGTGTTTGTATAAAATGCGATTGACAGGTTGATGATGCTTAGTTGGAGTACACAGACGAGCTAGTGAGCAAGAGAACCTTGGACCTAGTTTGGCTATTTTTGTAGTAAACCTTTTAACTTATGGTTGTGTATATATATTTTGAAGGGACATATATCTCCCTCATTTTCTTTGGTTTGTATTACTATATCCCCGCGACTTTAGTTATGTTATGTAAATTAGGTTGTTAGTCCTTGCAGGTTTTGGCACTTTTCATTTCGGAATGTTTGTGAATGGTTTAGAAAAGTTTTAAAAATTACAGGTTTTATCTAGTTGAACCAATTACAAACATATCCTGTCAGTTTTTCTGTAGAATTTACGTATATATTTAACGCAATTTATAAGGGTGTCGCAGAAGCGCCGGTATCCAAGACCCATTCAGCAACATTACCCACCAGATTAGCTTCCACAACCACAGCAGCAATGACATCATCAGTCACAGCAACATTGGCTTCAGCAGTCTTCTTTTCAGTGCACTGGTAGGCTTTGTGACCAGGTTTCCCACAGACATAGCAAACAATGGGACCCTTTGGTTTCTGAATCTTAGCAACAGGTTTGGTATGCTTCCCTGGACCATTCTTCTTAGCCTGACCCTGGTTCTTACCTTGACCAACCTTGGCCTTACCCTTACCCTTGAACTTCTCAGTATAAGACGGACCACCAGACTCAACCAGATTAGCATCAACAGCAGCAACAGAAGATTTAACAGATTGACTAACAGGTTTGTCTTTAAGGCGATTTGCCTCTTCGGTCCTCATGTGTCCTACTAGTTCTTGGAGAGACAGGTCCTTTTTCTTGTGCTTAAGGTGGTTCCTATAGTCAGACCAGGAGGGAGGGAACTTTTCTAACAGAACATTAGCCACGAAAATGTCATCTAGTTTCATACCCTCATTCACGACATCAGCACATAAGTTCTCGTAGACATGAACTTGTTCCATGATGGGTTTCCCGTCAGCCATCTGAAATTCCAGCCACTTACCCACAACATATTTCTTTTTCCCCGCATCATCAGCCCCATACTTGGCCTCTAAGGACTCCCATATCAGTTTGGAGGACTTATGAACCATAAATAGGTCAAAAAGGGTGTCGGTCATGTTGTTTAGAAGCTGGCATCTAACAAGTTTATTGTCCTTATCAAATTTCTTAATATCCTCCTCGTTTGACTTAACAGCAGCTTTAGCAGGGGGGGTGTTCTCTACGGTCTCAGTAACAGCAGCCTCTTTAACAGGAGCAGGCGGGTCACTAAACAACACATAATCAATTTCCAGTTGTTCGAAAAACATCAACAGTTTCTGTGACCAACGCTTATAGTTATGACCGTCTAATTTCTCAAGTTTAGTCAAATCAGGAAGGGTTTTTGCTAAAACAGACGACATTGTTACAGCAATTAACAACAACAGATATATATATAGTTTTCAAATTGTTGGAGTAAAGAAGCAGCAACAATGAAAAGCAAAAAAACAGAAGAGATATAACCCGAATCGTAGTGCCGTGGTAATGGAGCCACTGCCTTGAAAACTATATTTCGGTACGACCGTGGTGGCGATCAGCTAGTGCCGGTAGTTCCCCAAGGATAACACTACAGTCTCCAACTCAGTTTCGCTCACTCGGAACTGTGAGACTTGGAACGAAAATAATTACCATTACCCAGAAATTTAAGAGAAGAGGAGGAAGAAGAGAGGAGAGTGATTGTTGATGTGTGTGCTGGAGAGATGCGAGATGATCTATTTATAGCGAAAAAAGATCAACAGCGGAGCCAAAAACTGCTCCACAAACGCAGCAGTCAAAACGGAATTAGTGGAGCATTAACAGCTCTTTAATCGCTCCCACTAACAGTCTTAATTGACTGACTGTTACAAGTTCCAGTACACTGAATGTGGACAGCCCACTACACACAAGCCCAAAAAAGATTAAAAGGGGGCCTTTGGCCCCTCTACCCGAGCCCGAGCCCGGGCCGGGCCGGCGCGCGCGCGCGTGTGTGTTTGGACCCAAACCCACAGGCCCAACAATCCCAACAAAAGCCTCCTTGGTCCACACAATTGGCTAGTGATAGACAAAAGACAATATAAACACATGGAGACCAAGCTAATCCACCGATGTGGGATATCAAATGGAAAGTTGGACAAAGCAACTTGGCTTTTACAGCCATCATTTCCAACAAAACGAATCCCTCCATTTCCCTCCTACGAGGCAAATTATTTCCCTACCAACATAGGCAATATTTAGAGGGAAAATCATCTCCCCCATTCTCCCTTCCCTCCCCTCCCCTTCCTTTCTCTTCCCTCCTTCCCCCTCCCCTTCCTTTCCCTCCTTTTTTCCTATCCAAACAAGGCCTTAGGGTTACATTAGAACATGGGAATGGTGTTGTTTCGGAGTTGAATATTAAGTATTTTGATACAATTCCTGTGACTTCGTCGTTGTGTGTGATGAAATCGGGTTTTTTGTTTGCTGAGTCTGAGTTTGGTAATCATGGGTTGTATCAGTTTCAGGTTTTTGGGGGAGGATCCGGATGTGGAGTCATCGAGTGCTAGTTTGATGGAGTTGGAGACAGAGGAGGGGTTTGAACCCGTTTTTTTCAAGCCTAGGAGGTTTAAGAATCTTGTTAGGGTTGATCAAGTTCAAAGCTTGATGCCAATTATGGATATGAAGGTGTTTAATCTCTTTGAGGAGGAGACCCCTCAGATTTTTACCTTATTTGGGCAAGGGCCTAGGTCGTCTGTTCGAGTTTTAAGGCCTGGGTTGGGGATTATGGAGGTCCACCGCAAATACATCTATGGTGGTCACATTGCTTCGTACATGAGGACATTGGTGGAAGATGAGCCCGAGAAGTATCAGTCTCATTTCAGTGAGTACATCAAGAAGGATGAGCACATTAAACTAAACTTGCGTGAAATTCATAGGAGGAGAACAACAATATCAAAGAAAAAGGTGCAAAAACAAGAAGATAATTCAAGATTGTGGGGAGCATATAACAGAAATTGGAGAACAAAGATTCAAGACAGTCAAAGATCTAATGGCAAACGATATCACACAAGACTTCAAGTATGGTCAAGAATGTTGGGATAAAATATCCACCACAAGATATTAAAGTTGCTAAGTGTTACATGTATAATATTGATGATGTACATGTAACTTTAGGTGTAAATGAATGAAACATTCACTTGTTTTTTACAAATACGTGAAAACACATGAATGTTATTAATTCATTCATGGATAACGTGAAAAAAAATTTATTATTATAAAATCTAACGTATTTCACTAGGCTATAAAAAGGTTGCAATTCCTTTGGAAATATTATCTCACAACAAATATCAAACAAGGTGACTTAGTTTGGTAGAAAATAGCAAGTCGGGTTTGAGGGTGAGAGGCAGTACACCGAGTGTTTTTATACAATAATTTAGGAGGTTACTCTAGGAGTTATATTAGTGGCATTAACTAATATCACTGGAGGGCTAGAGATCGTTATCTTATATTATTGTGGATTTCGGATTGGTATTAATTCGGGACGGTTACGTTGTACTGGTACTATATTATTATAGTGGATTCGATCTAGTCGATTTGGCTAGTGGGTTTTACTTTCGGTTTGAAAGGTTTTGCCCTGGGTTTGACCCTAAAATATCGTCTCATCTTATTATTGCTTACATTTATTTACTTTTACGATTTACTTGTCAATTGGTTGCTTCCGTTGCGCGTGGGTGATTGACGCTAATTTCCCAACAAAGAATTTTCAGATTAAGAGGAGTGTTAGAAATAATAATCTAGAAAATTCTTGAAAGATTAAGATAGTTGCATAATCACTAGAATAATTTAGAGAAGTGGAGAAATTAACAACTTTGTAGTTGCCTCTAGAATATTCTCATACATTACTATAAATATGGGTGTAGGTTCATTTGTAGTGTGTGTAGCCATGACTCCAACCATGGTCTCACCACCAATATCGTCTCCCCAAAATATATCATATCATGTACTCATACAAAAAAAAGTTGAAGATGAAAGGAAGATATTTGATCAACATTAGAGTGGCGCAGCGGAATGCAGTGGATATGATATTCCAATCATGGATGATTTTATTTATATTTTGAATGTGTTTGTATTACATGGTTTTTCGGGGAGGCGATGTTGGTGATATGACCTTCATAGCTCCATGTTGGAGCTAGAGGCTACACGTTCTTTTAACGCCCTCTCACATCTCTGTTTTTTAGATTCAATCCTCTGCCTCAACTTCTCATGTTGATCAAATATCTTCCTTTCATTTTCAATTAAAATCTGTTCCAAAGTTTTCAGTTCGTCAAAGCAAGATTGAGTTTGGAATATCATATCCACTGCATTCCGCTGCCAAAATTCCAACACCTAGGTCGTCTGTTCGAGTTTTAAGGGTTTTAAGGCCTCAAATTCAGATTAAATCGAATGGTCAAAACTGAAACTCTACAATCATTTACCAAAACAGTATGCACATCTTTAATCCCTTCTCATCTTTGTTGCTACCCAAACCCGAGTTGTCATCTTACACCATGAAATATTCCACCCAATGGTAGCGAGGAATGTTTGGACTTCTGATAAGAGTAATCGGACAGGAAAGGAAGACAAGCTTTCCAAGGTGCAGCAAAGCAACAACAGCCAATGGCTACGAGGTGCAAGGCACACCTTATGCACACAAGGCAGGTCGTTTCTACAACAAAATGAGGCCAAGGAAAGGGCAAAAATAGAAGAACTACAGCATTTCTTTTAGCGCCTTATGCACAAGCGCACCATGGCGTTCTAACTATTACCAGCGAGGCTTAAGTTTGAACCAAAATCATTCCTAACATGTGTGCCATCAGTAAAACCAGTAAAAACATATGCTGATCACAAATGTAAACAAATGACTGAGACGGGAAGAGTAGATATCAAGTGTATAACAATGCCATTAAATAATCATCAAGCTTTCGTAATTAACTACCAATACAAAGTAAAACCTCACACAAACATCAAAACTTAACCCTATTTCACTACTAAACAGAATTAGGGAAACGGGGAACGATACCACCAATGGAAAAACGTACTCTTGCACTCGTACATTATTTTAAATAACTTAACATTTCTAACGCGGTTTCATAGAGTACATTTACGAGTAACATTACGACCACCCACAACCCCAAATCAACTCCTAGATACCTCAAAATCCCATCTCTAACCCCTATCACCAACCTTAACCCTCTCATTTTCCGCCATTTGCGAAAAAACCTTAGTAGCAAGCATATTCTCATCAAAATACTGAGCATAAGGGTGTCCTTGAGGTACAAGTCTCTTATACTTCTCAAACTGTTTTTCAGCCTCGTCTTTCTTCCTCAACAATGTATAAATTATCCCTTGACACAAATACGGCCTAAAATCCCTCGGTTCTTCCTTAACCAATTCCTCATATATTCTCAATGCCTCATCGTAATTCCCATCAATAACCCGAATTTGCGCAACTAATAGCTTAAAATCTCGAACCTCGTCCTTCTTATTCTCCTTCTTACATTTCTCAATTGCGAGTTTTATCCTATCCGCTACTACATCCAACTCAGCACCACCTTCTTCGCCTTGCGAAACCGCCATTACTAACCCGTGATACGCCTCCGCACGAACCGGGTCCTTTTCAATTATTTCCTCAAACCCGGTTTTAGCCATCTCGGTTTCTCCCATGTATGTGTACATGTGTGCCCGTAGTAACATCCATTCTTTCTCCTCCGGTTCAAGCTCAATTAACCGGTTCAATACCTCCACCGCTTTCGCTAGCTTCTTGTTTTTGATTCGAACTTCCATTAGTGATTTCAAGACAAGCACATTATCAGGGTTTTCCGCAACGAACTCTTCGAGTTTCTTTTCCCTCTCTTCGTCGGAGATTTCGCTGGAGATTTCCTCGACCGCCGGAGGTGCGGTGGTTGCGATGGCGGGGAGAGGTTTGTGTGAAATTCCGGCGAGAAAAATTGCGGCGGTTGTGACGGCGACAGTAATTGGGGTTTTGAGAAGAGTGAAAGGGTTTAGGGATTTGGTTTTGGTTTTAGGGTTTTCTGCAATTGATTTTGAAATTGAATTTTTGGATGAGGATTTGATAATTAGGGTTTGAATTGGGGGTTTTGGGAATGAAATTGAAGTGGGTTTGGAGAAATGTAACGGTCGGCTATGGTGGAAGGAGAAAAACGAGGGTTGAATTTGTTGTTTGAAGGTGGATTTTGATAAGGTATCCATTGTTGAGTGTTGTTTGAGTTTTAGGGTTTGAGGAGTGATTTTGGGGGTGAAATTGATTTGGGGGAAAATGAGGGATTGAGTTGGTAAATTGGTGAGGGATTTGGGGGAGGAAGTGAAATGTTGAGTACTTGAGTGTGTTAAACCCTAATAAAGTCGACGAAATCAATGTTAGTCGATCAATGGCTGAGAATTTTCCAACTAAATTAATAGCACTAGATTTTATAATACCGTTTTATTATAAGTTTATTGAAAAAAAATCCATATAAATAAACTTTTTACCGTCATTTATTATATAGAAAAAAAATTCATATAAATATTTTTTATATAAAAATGAATTAAACTGAATTTATGATCATGAACTAAACTGAATTTATAAACCTGACACATATTAACAAAATCGTTAAAGAAATAATAATGTTCTAAGCACCATTTTTTCATGTATGATGCATTTATTTTTATAGGTGTATCACATTATATACGCTTAAATATTGCTCAGAAAGTTAATAGACACCTTTATTTTACCATTGCATCACACAAAGGTACTCGTGTTTTTGAGTTAAAACCTTAAATTTGTGTCTTATCGATGTCTCAAATAACTACGTCAAAACTAATTGATGTTAACTCAACTCATAATTATCATAAGATTTAGTTTGTTTTATATTCTCATATTAATTATTCTACCACATTACTACAAGCAGATTTCAATGACGTGATACATCACAATATCCAATATGAATTTCTATAGTTATTTTTAGCACCATAAAAAAGGTTTAAGGTGAGTCTAAAGTATAATATAACCTCCAAATTCCAATAATTCAATATCCAGTTGATGTAATAAAGGATTTGGTATAGTGACTATTTACATAACTACATGCGTAATCCAATTTCTACCCTATGTTATACTCTGAGTAGTTGTTTGCAAATGATATAAGCCAACTCGCCGAGCCTTAAAAACCGGTTTGATTCGTTACCCGATTTGCGCCTGGTTGAATCGATACCGAGTTAAAGCCTCATCAAATCGATACAGGGTTTGAGCTCGATCAAACCATTCTTGAGTCCAATCGATTCGAGCCTAACTCAACTCATATTGATCTTAAGCTCATTAAGGCTAGTCTGGAACTCTGTTTAGACTTTTTTTTTTTTTTTTTTTTTTAATATATTTCAATAGTTTTAATTAATTTTTCAATTTAAACTATGTTGTTGCATTTACATTTTTGAATTATATAATCATGCCTATTTTTCAAAACTGGTACTTTTAAGTTAAATTTAAAACGTGCGCAAATAAAAGGAACATAAAACCGGCCAAGTTCAGATTATTTTTTCCAAGTCACTCCATATTCCTAGCCAATCTCAGGATACCCGAACTCGAGCTCAAATTCAATATTCCAAGCCAATCTCGAGCCCATCCGAATGCAAACACAGCTCGTTTCGGTTACAAAAACTCATGTTTCATCTGAGACAACCAACCGTTCACAAAGGGTCACATACCTGAATAACTACACAAGTACACATCACAAAATCTAAGATGCTCTACATTGATCTTCACTGAATATTACAGAGAATTGACATTAATTAATTAATGGAAGGAATAACAGCAGAAGATTTATCAACAATTGGAGGAATTGCAACAGTTTCATTACTACATTCCTTCATCCCAACTCATTGGTTACCTTTTTCTATTGTCGGTCGTGCCCAAAAATGGACCCTTTCTCGTACCCTTTTAGTTAGTAAGCTTTTTTCCTTTATATTTTAATTAATTTTATTTCAATTTTTGTTAATTTGATTTGTTTTATAAGTTTGGATAATGGGTTATTTTTGTTTTAGCTGATTAAAGTTTGTAATTGATTGTTTGATTGATTGATTGATTTGTTAGGTTTTTTTTGGGTGAATTGAGCTTGTGATTTGGTAATAATTTGTGGGTTGGTTTTGATTCATAGAATTGGTATGTTTTTAGTGTGGATCTATGTGGGTTTGAGTGTTTTTTTGGTTTGGAAATTGTTATGAGATCATGGGATGTGAATTTGGTTGGATCATTGTTGTTCTGTTGTATGTTATTCCGACACTTCACTTTGGTCGTGTGTACAACACTTGGGAGTGTCCGGCACAACACGACACTTGTAGCTGAGTCAGAGTAACATAGGTCCCATTTACTGTTTGTGGTGATTGGAAGGGGAAGATAATGTGGCATAATTGAGCTAAATTGGGGATCTGGGGGTTGAAGGAATAGCCATTTTTCGATGTGTATAGATTTCTTTGGCGGTTATTAGTTATTTGGCTATAATCAATACCTCAATGCATTAATAAGTATAGGTATCGGTATTCATGTGAGCCGTGTAAAGGGTGTTGTGGGTTATGAATGAATGAAGTCAATACCTCAATGCATTAATAGGTATAGGTATCGGTATTCATGTGAGCTGTGTAAAGGGTGTTGTGGGTTATGAATGAAGGCTTCATGAAGCCTTATTTTTTTTTGGTGTTTTTCTTTTTCCATCGTTTTGTCAATTGTCGATGGTTGAGCTGAGTTTTCCAAATCGGTAATGTTAAATGAGATTTAGTTTGGGGGCATGAAGGTAGCTAACATTTTTCTAGTGAAGGTACATTTTTTGGTTTGTTAATAGATGATGGAATATAGAGTTTGCTGTCTAAGTAGTACTCGCCTCATCTGAGGGCCGGGTACCATTAAACTAGAGAGGTTTTTTCGTATCTTCAGTTCTGACTTCAACATGATTGCAGTTGGCACTTTGGCAGCCATGCTGCAAAAGGTCATTAGTCTTGAGAGATTCGAGAATAGAAATACTATTACCATATGGATGAAGGCTCTTTAACTTCAATAATGGCAATAGTGTGTATTTGAAGAACTGAGAACAGTGTGGAATTCTTTCGAGAATAGAAATACTATTACCATATGGATGATAGGCGTAGTTGAAGAACTGAGAACAGTGTGGAATTCTTTCCCCTTTTATAGGTGGTGAGTGGTGACACTAAAATTTTGTGAATTGGGAGAAAAAAAAGGCGTAATCTATATCTAATGAGTGTCTTGTTTTTGGGTGGAATATGTTTATGTGCTGTATATCATAACTGAAAGCATGTCCTGAAATGGGATGAGCCGTTTTCATTTTGGGAAGGCAAGGCTATGGCCATTGTCCGATAGTGGGAGTATATAATTGATACTAGTAACATTGAACTAGTTAAGTCTTCATTTTAGCTGCTTCGAAGCAGTTGTGGTGACCCTTACTGATTTTGAATCATATTCTTGTGTATTGAATCAAACACGACCGTTCTTACTCGTAGTAGGAAATTATTTGGGAAATGCGTCATGTTGCTAAAGGTTCACTTTCTGCATTTCTGTATCACTATGACCAAATAAGCCACGAGACTTCCTGAAAAAATGGTGATGAACCCCAATGCCTTGTTTTCACATTTATATGCTAAGTATATTATTATTCTTTGGATTCATTGACCAAAAAAGTAATTCATTTCTCATTGCGCAGCTGTATTTGGAGCGTTTTTGCATGTGTTTTCTACTTCACTTCTAGGTATAACAGCCATAACAATGGCAAATACCATTGCGGGGGAAGAGACCGTGCATAAACTTGCTTCTCTTTTACTTGTGGTTCTCGGTGGAAGTTACATTATGTTGTATTTAACCGGAAGGGGTGGTCATAGTCATTCTCATCAACAACCCATGGAGAAAATGGCAGTTGCTGGGCTTGTACTGGTTCCGGCATTATCACCATGCGCAACCACACTTCCAGTGTTCTTGGCAGTTGGCAATTCTAAATCAATGATGATCCTAGCCATCATAGTTCTGTTGTTCAGGTAATGTTTCATCACTAAATAGTTCCTATGTTGCTCCGACTCGGTTAGAATTATTCAACACGGGTACGTGTCCAAGTGTCGGATTCAACTTTTTTACGAAGAAAAATCATGTTTTGTTCTAAAATGCAATGTCCGAGTCTCTTGCTCATGTCTGAGTGTCGAGTGTCCAACACGGATACACGATGTAATATTTAAGCTTCCGAGCAACATAGTTAAGTACCCCCGGTAAAAAAAGCCAAATTTAGTGAGGTAGTACATTCTTAAGCTGTATTAGGGGATCCATATTGATTTTATCGAGTCAGCTGTCGGGCAAGATGTCTCTTTAGCGTTATTCACATTGGGTGGCGGGTGCTACCGGGGTCAACTCTGTTGCTTGCAGGAGAAATCAGTGATGTGTGATGAGTTGAGGGCACATTACGGTGGAATGTTATCTTTTGAGGTTCTAATAATCACGCTAGTGATCGGATCCCACTAAAAAATATTTGTAGTACATAATTATATAAAATTTGTACGATTTATGTTATTTGTTGTATAAAATTGGGCAAAATGCGCCAAAAAGAATGTAGCTTCCCAATGTTCGTGGACTCCAGTGATCTTGCATTCTACAAAATGCATCTACCACCGAGTCAAACCTATACTTCTAGCGAGGGATGGAATTCGTCATAATTGTGGGAGGAATAACTCCTAAGCTTCTCTCAGCCCATTCCTATAGCTCTCAATTTGATAAAAAAAGCTTAATAAACCTGGATTTCCCGTCATTGTTTTTGAGTCCTATGCTGGCGAATGAGCTTATTAGTGGGTGATTATGTTTTCGTGCAGCACTATAACCGTGATGACCTCGTTGGTAGCTCTCTCCTTCTACGGTGCAAGCCAGCTTAAGTTTCACTGGGTGGAGCGGTATGACAAGCTGCTTGTGGGTTCTGTTCTATGTTTGGTCGGAATCTTAACGTTACTTTTCCATGATCATGACCATCATCATCATCATGGCGCTCATGCTGCGGGTGAGCAACTCAACCGGAAGATTTTAAACCTTTAGTTTGGTTCTCCCTGTGAAATCTTGTGTATTAGTCTGAGTGTACTGCGAGGAAGTATAAATTGTTGTCATAAGAACGAAGAATCACTAGATGTAATCGACATTGCTGATTAATGGACGTATCATTCTACTTCCACACTAATTCTCGTATTCTTTTTTAGTTGGGATGTTATTCGCCTATTGTAGTATGTAGATGGCGGCCCCGGTTCATAGATTATACATCAGATGTAGTACCAATACTCGTATAAATCAGCCTATTTATAAAAATTCTTCAAAGAATTTTTAAATGGCCGTACTCGGTGAGGAAATTTTATGAATTTCTTGAAGTTTACCAGAAAAGTTGTTAGATTCATGAAATCATGAATTATCACCATCTTTAGACAAAAAGGTTTGAAGAGGAGAATACGAATTAAGCAAGTATTAAATTTCAAAATACAAATGATGAATATAAATATTAGAGTTATTTCATGGAAATAATCCAACCTAAACCTCATCCTCTCATATTAATCCATCCTAATGTTTAACTGGGAATAATCTTAGCTATTGCATCATTTAACTTGTACTGAACTTGGTCCTTTTTTGACCTGATACAACCTGTTTTCCAACAGGTCACATTTGGTCCACCACTTTTCTATTTTTTTCTGGCTCTTTCCTCATTTCTTTTTCCTTCTTCAATTCTTCATTCTCTGTGCAATTTTTTTTTTCTTGTTCTTCTTCTTCCTTATTGTTGAAACTCCCAGATTTCAAGAAAAAAAAAAAAAAAAAAAAAAAGAGAACATTCAAGTATTCAACCCCAAATTCATAAAAAATCCAGAAAACCCTAGTTAATTAATTAATTAACCTAATTGCCCAACACATAAACCCCAAGTTCATAGGATTTGCTACAATTGAAATAGCACTTGAACTCAGCATCATTTCCTTGCGAAGAGTTGATAAACAAGACACCCACCAGCATGTTTGTATACCTAAACATCTATACTATTCTCCTGCTTCCCTATTACCCACTCAGCATCATTTCCTTGCAAACTAAATTATACTGCCACATAAACGCCAGCACCATTATCAGCCACCACAAAACTCATTCCCTAACTTTCTCACCACATACAATTAGAGGTCGTTAAGGTTACCATGGTCCATGACTCTAATTTGAGCCTTTTGCGGCCATATTGGCCCCCATGGATTGCATATCAACCGACATCAGAAGCCTATAAAAATATCGAGATAGAAACCAAAATCGAGAGTATACCAAATCAGTATCCTTTGCAACCGTGCCAGCGAGAATGGTTTTGGTGGTGGTTGTTGTTAAGTGTTTGATATGACTGATGACTAGTTTGGTGATTAGAGGTAATATTGGTGATGAAGGGTGTTGTGGGGGTTTTGATTTTGGGTGTTTGGTGATTGATGATGGAGAAGATAAAGGAGTGAGAGCATCTCCAACGATGCGGATGAAATGCAGCGAAAAATTGAGGATGTGAAAAGTGGGGCTTCCAACCATGAGGATGTATCAAAAAGTGGCCTCATATTAACGAGGAAGAAAGCGCTCCGCTGTTTGTAGAGGAACAAAACGCTGCGCGTAGAAGGCCCACTTGCATCAAATTGCATTCCACACCATACTTTACAACTTGCATTTAATTGAACATATAACACGTATCAAAAAGTGAGTATTTTAGCAATATTTTAATTGGTGGGTAGGTTAAAGTAAGAGAGATAAATAATAAAATAGATTGAGATGAAGAATAAGAGTAAATTATGGTTGGAGGAGTAAAATTGAAAAGTTGAGGAATAGTGAGGTGGATGAGTAAGAAGTGATAAGAGAGAGTGAGAAGAGGAGAAGAAAAACTCATGGTTGGAGATGGTCTGAAGATTGAAGAGGATGCAGTTTAGCTAAGGTTGACTAGTTAAGGGTTACATAGTCAAGGATACCGGTTCTTCAGGTTTCCATTCCATGGGTTTAATAAAAGTTAAATGATGCAATAGTTAAGATTATTCTCAGTTAAACATTATGACGGATTAATATGAGAAGAGGGGGCTTAGGTTAAATTATTCTCATGAATTAACCCTAAATATTAACCTGGAAAAATTACTATTAACCTCGAAAAATACAACAAACTCCAAAATACAAATGATGAATTCTATGTAAAATGGATTCTTCTATAAAAGAGATCCTGAATTCATATATACAAAGGAAAAAATAGTTATTAAAAAAAAAAGAATCCATTTTTGAAATAATGGTCAAAAATAAAATATTTGTCGTTTTGGGTCGGTTTTGAAAATATTTGTCAAAATGGTGTCCACGTAGGCTCGGGATTTCTGGACCTAAAACACGCCACTACAAATGGCGTGTTTATAATGAGTAGGGAAAGAAATTTCATTAAAAAATGGACTAAAACAAACACGCCATTGGGAATGGCGGGTTTCGGAGGGGAAACACGCCATCCCCTATGGCGTGTCTTGTGTAATTTTTTTTTTTTTTTTTTTTTTTTTTTTTTTTAAGTTTAGTCAGTTGAGTAAAAAAATTGTTGTAAAGACACGCCACTACTAATGGTGTGTTTCCTTCACAAAACACGCCATTAGTAGTGGCGTGTTTCAGGTCTAGAAATCCCGAGCCTACGTGGACACCATTTTGACAAATATTTTCAAAACCGACCCAAAACGATAAATATTTTATTTTTGACCATTATTTCAAAAATGGACTCAAAAAAAAAAACGGTTTTATGCCCCGTATTCACTTGATCACTTGTGTAAAACGGTTTTATATTAGGGTTTTTTGATAACTGCTACCACGTATAATTCAGATTTTACCAACTGCTACCAAAGTAAAATTTCTTTAAAAACTGCTATCAATATTGTTGGTTCGGATTAAAACTAACTACTAAATCAGGTTAGGAAGCAAATAGAAATGATCTCAGCCATCCATTTCCAATTCTCATCTTAAGTTCTATTTTTTCTTCCTTTAATGCCCTTACCCCCTCCCTTGTGTGTTTCTAATTCATTCTTCTTTCATTCATCTTAAATTTCACTAATTTCAATTCTCATTCTCACTCACTCTCTCTTTTTTCAATTCATTTGACTTCATATTTCAACTTTTTCATCTTCAATTTCACATAAATTTTCTATCTCATCTTTTTTCTTCCTCCATTTCATATACCCATAGTAAATTATCAAATTAGGGTTCTTAATTTTTTCGTTTTCTAGATTAGCAATGTCGAATGGGGCAATGGAATTGACAATAATTAATTGTCAACTCCTCACTTTACTTGCTCTTCAATCATTTTCTCACCTTTCGCCGATATCCGTCTCCTTCTCTATTATGGAGTAACCTATTGCAGGTGAGGTGGGTAATATTGTTGCACATTGTTCCGCAATATCTCTTCACTTATTGAGTTTCCGCTCTTACTTTTATGCTTATTCTACTCATGCAAACACCACTCTAGCTTAATGAAACCCCGTTGCACCCATTTCCAGATACGTAGCCATTGGGAATGAACCCTTCCTTAATAGTTGTGGGGTGCCAACTGGAAAAAGGGACGAATTTGGGGATTCTGGGATTGGAAAACATTGGGTTCTTCAGATTGGATTTAACTCTAATCAAGGATTTAGCTGATTTGGAGAATAAGGTTTAGACGATTTTAGGTTGCAAAATCCCCAATTTAATTGGGAGTAAAATGAGAAGTTTAAAGGATTGTGTTTAGGTTGATTAATGGGTGATGAGTGAAGTAAATAAATTAAGTAGGTTAAAAGAGGGATAAGTTTGGGTAATGGGATGATATGAGTGAGGAGAGTGTAAAATATGGGTAGTATTGTCTTTTCATGCGTAAATAGGAGGTTCGTGGTTATTGGGTAGTTAGTTTTAATCCGAACCAACAACATTGGTAGTAGTTTTTAAAGAAATTTTACTTTGGTAGCAGTTGGTAAAATCTGAATTATATGTGGTAGCAGTTATCAAAAACCTTTTATATTATAATGTCTTATGTTTTTTTTTTTCAACACTAAACTAATTGGCGCCAAAATAACATAAAATCTAAAAACCTCAGCGCCAAATACCCAATTTACTTCTCTCCTTTACCCTTTGTCGAAAACTAGGGTTTCGAAAGCACAAAATACGATCGAAAATGCCGGAATTAAACTGGAAACACCACACTTTGATTCAATCTCTACTCTCTCGCGGTCCTCTTACTTCCATTGAATTTCACAAGGTTTTCGAAGGAATCACCGGAAGAAATCCAGGTTTTTTTTTTTCCTCTTCATTAATTCATCATTTTATCATCATAATTCATAATGTTCCTGTAATTTTGAACTATATGATTTGTAATTTTACAATTAATTTGAAGTTTAGAATGTGTAGGTTTATATGAGAACTTGTTCAATGATTGTTACCATAATGTTCCGTAATTTTCGAACTGCTTGAATTGTAATTTTATGATTAGTTTGAAGTTGAATTTGAAATTCATTGATTTCTAGGTTTTGCGATAATTTGTCCAATGATTATCATGTTTCTGTAATTTCGAACTACTGTATATGAATTGTGATTTTGTGATTAGTTTGAAGTTGAATTAAAATTCATTATTTTCTAGGTGTGTACGAGGATTCGATCAACGATTATCATCATATTTTTCTGAATTTATGATTATTTTGTTTTAAGTTGAGAGTTCGTAGTTCGTTATTGTGTAGGTGCATACGAGAATTTGTTCATGATTATCCTCCTAACGTTTCAGTAATTTTCGAACCGTATGAAATGTAATTCGTTATTTTCGAGGTGTGTACTAGAATCTGTTCAATGATTAGCATCATAATGTTTCTTTTGAACTGTATGAATTGTGATTTTTTGATTATGTATTTTAGTTGAATTTGCAAAATTGTTGTTGTGTATGTACCTACGAGAATTTGTTCAATGATTCTTTACTGAAGATTAACATTGAGCTAGGATTTGCTCAAAATGAATTGCAATTTTATGTTTAGTTTGAAGTTGAATGTGTTAAACGTTATTGTGTAGGTGAGTATGATAATTAGTTCAATGATTATTTACTCAAGATTAACAACAATGAGCTAGGTTTTGCTCAAATGAATTGTGATTTTATGATTTAGTTTGAAGTTGAATTTGTAAACCGTTATTGGTGTAGGTGCGAACAAGAATTGGCTCTTTGATTATTAACTGACTAACAACAAACAGCTAACGGGCGTGATTTTATTAGTTGTAAGTTAAAACTTGTAAATCGTTATTGCGTAGGCATGTACGGGAATTTGTTCGATGTTTATGTACTGAAGGATAAATGAAGAGCTAGCTTTGCTCAAAATAAATTGTGATTTTAAGATTACTGTTAAGTTTAATTTGTAGTCCGTTATTGTGTAGCTGTGTACGAGAATTTGTTCAATGATTAAACTGAATTGTGATTTTCTAATTAGTTTTAAGTTAAATTTTGTTAATCGTTAATGTTTAGGTGTGTATGAGAATTTGTTTCAATGATTATTTAATGGAGATTATGAAAGAGCTAGCTTTTGCTCAAAGTGAATCGTGATTTGATGATTAATTTCAAGTTGAATTTGTAAATCGTTATCGTGTAGGTATGTACGAGAATTTATTCAATGATTATTTGCTGAAGATAAATCAGGAGCTAGCTTTTGCTCAAATTGAGTTGCGAGCTTGTAGAAATCAGTATGATGGTAAAATTTATTATGGCGTTGTTAATAATGTTGCTGATGAACACTCGAAGCTCGGTACAAAGTACTCCGTTCCTCAGATTGCCTTCTACAAAGGCATTGTAAGCTTGTTCCTTCACTTATCTCTATTTAATGTTCAAATGCGTGTGTTTCAAATTAACGTGGACCTAGCCAAAATTGTGAACCTCATTACACTTGTGTCTCGGTATCATTTAGGTTCATGTCTTTATTATTGTGTGTGGTCCAGGTAGTTAATTTTTACCAAAAAAAATACAATTGCAGTCATTTACTGACCCGGATGTATATTTGTGAACAATTCTATGCTGAAAGCCAAAGCTAAGATATAGATGTTGAGGTGGTATAGAATGTGAATGCATCTTATGCCATCATCATTAATAGTGTAATACTAATGTTGGAAACTAAAATAAACCAGATAAATTTTTATATTTACGTTTCGTCAGTTTGAGATAAAATGAGCTGGTGAAAGGGTTATATGAAAAAAGCAATATAAGTAAGACGAAGGATAAACAACATGAAGTGAACAGTATTGTACAACAATTATTTGTTAGTTTGAAGGGTGATTTTTGTTGGTTGAATGTCTGGGTTGGTGGTTATGATTTGGTAGATGACATTTTGAATTGATTGATTGGCGTCAAATGTCAGAGGAGGATTGTGGTGTTGTAGATTTCTTAGAAATGTAATGTTTAGATTTGTTATAAAATGACAGATTGAAGCAATTGTGCAAGATGCTGCAGGACAGGGTTGCATAACTAATATTAGCGCTCTTCATGTAAAGTTGGACAACCCGGTGCGTGAACATTTCTTATCCTGTACTATCGTTCACAGTTTACACAGTAAAGTTTATAATTTCCTTCACACTATTGTCATATAGTCATATACACTTCATTGGAGTTGTGCACTGCATAATTTCTGGTACATATGCTGGCCGAGGGGTCATATATTGTCTTGGGATTCAGTTGGTCTAATGAACGAATGACTCGTCTTTTACCCTTTGTTTTATGCAAAAATTGTGAAGGTGGAAAGGATGGGGGTTGGAGAAGCGGGAAATGGAGGGAGGAGAAGGAGAGGGAGAATGAAGCAAGGGTGTTAGGGTAAATTGATCTTTCTCTCTATATTCGCTTTTAGACCAGTCTTAGAGATGGAAAATTTGTAAGAGAAGGTTGATGTGGACTTTTACATGGGCCTGATTTGGTGGAGATTCGTAACCAAAGTGAGAGAATGGCAAATTCATTTGTATGAACCAACAAGAAAATGCAGTGAACCAAACTCCAAAGTGAATAGATTATTACATTCCAAAAAAAATTCATGATGGTTTAACTTGATGGAAAATAAGTTCACATAATAGGCTAACCAGAACAGTCGGATGTCCATCTTCTGGAGTAGATCTTCATCACTATAAATCAATGTATATAATAGTACCCAAAAACAGGAAATGGATCCTCTCCATTTCCTGTCTCTCCATTTCCTCTCACAATCTATTTGAATAATAATTTCCCTTTCACTCTCATTTTCCCTTTATTTTTATGCGTAAATTTAGAACCGTTAGATGTTGTCAAAATGCGATCCAGGCCATTAGTAGGTACTTGCCTCTCCATTTCTTTTTAGGAAATGGAGAGAAAATGGACTCCCCAAAAATATGCATCTGCTGTGTGTGCAGTAGCATTAACTTTTTTTCAGTGATTTAAGTAGTTCAAGTGGAATTAGACGAATTTTTCTGTCGGTTATTGCTTCTCAGCGAGTCAGCCTAGTAATTATGATAGATTTTTATGTACTGGTTCTTCCTTTTCTAGTTCTGTTATATGCATGCTTATCCGGGATTCAGAGTTTTGACAAGTGTTATGGTAACAACTAATGAGCAGGTTGCAAGCAGTTCACAACCACAGCCAGGGTCTCAGTCACAGGAAGTACCTGCTGCACTCCGCAATTTTTCATTGTCGCAGAAAGAAAAGACTCTCGAGGAGCTTATCCGTGATGGATGGCTGTCCAATGTAGATGGTAACATTGGGTTCGGTGTTAGATCATTCCTTGATCTCCGAAGTTGGTTCCGCAATAATGAGATTCCTGCATGTGAGGTTTGCAACGAGGCTGGGGTGAAGGTAATTATCTTTCCTTATCCCTGCCTTTGTCCCCCACTCTTCTTTTTGTTTAGGAGTATACAACTGTAATGATTGTTGTTCCATCTACTCTAGAAAACCAACGATTTTTTTCTTTCTTTAAAAGATGTTTGATACTTTGATATTCTGACAACTTAATGAAGTAGCTTCATACTCTTGTGTCAGTGAGAGATAGTAAACCGATTACTCAAAAATCGGAAAAAAAAAAAGATCTGCAAGCTTACGTTGAAACTCGAAAATTGAAACTAATTTGCCTTAATGCTTGCATGAAACCTACATGCACTGTCTGACGTATAAGAACAACCTATTAACCTTATAATTGTGTTAGGAATATACAAGGATTTAGGTTGGTGTTAAGCATGAGACTGCCGCATACAAAACTCCCTGGTTTTATCATAACATCTTTGGCTGTTCTCACATATTTTGCATCCATATTAACGCAGGCCGAGTCATGTCCCAATGAAAATTGTACCGTCAGGATTCACAAGTACTGTCTCATCAAAAAGTTCTCCCAGAAAAAGGTGATCACATCTTGCTCTTGTGTAATTTGTAACTAGTGTGTGTGTGTGTTATAATCCCATAACTAACAACCAAGTCATTTTCCAGGCTCAAAAAGTGTGTCCTGGTTGCAAGGAAGCATGGCCATATGTAATTACGAAAGCAGAAGCCGTGGACGATGATGAGGATGATTCAAATGTAGAAACAGAGCAACCACGTCCGAGGAAGAGGGGAAGGAGCTCCCAAGCTAGCACACAGGTTTCCGATGCTGTTTCCTCTAATGCAGCGAAGTTGAGGAGATCTTCTCGATTTAGGTAAATGTCTCAATGGTAGTTGCAGGGATTTTTCGGATATTTTATTATTAGTTGCACCGTGCTGCGTGAATGCTAGTTTTCATTTTGGAATTTGGAGACCACCTAAACGAAACATCAGATTGTAGCGACCAGGTGGGGAATTAGCTAGGTAATGCTGTAAAAATTAGCGGGCATTAATCTTCTAGGCTGAACTTTTAAGGGATGACCATCCTAGATTCCTAGTGTATATTTAGTTGGTGTACTTTCTTTTGTGTTTTGTCTAGTTATTTCCGTGTTGACCTGATACCGCTCTCTGCGACACGGTCTTTTATGATTCTGGATCGGTAGAGGTGAATTAGATATTTAGATCCTGCAGGGCTTATTGATTTTGTAAAGGTCTGAAGGACTATGCAGTGTTAGTTTTGAATTTACTCACGTTTGAGTATCCTGAGAACACGTTAATGTCATGATGTTTTATTATTTTCCATTTATTGTCAGTCATTCATGTATTTTCCATAATGGATAGGAAAAAAAGAGGGAAATGAAGGGAAGGGGGAAGGAGGAGTGGGAGAATTGAGGAGGTGATTTTCCTTCCAAATCTTGTCTATATTGCGGGGAAATAATTTGCCTTGTAGGAGGGAAATGGAGGGATTTATTTTTCCTCCCCTCTAAAATTCTTCTTTCCCTCTAAATTTTGCCTATTGTAGAGAGATTTTGATTAGGCTTGAAGGAGAGAAAATGGGTTCCTCCAAATCTCTTCCCTTTCATTTCACTCCAATTTAAATACCCTACTCCCCTTCCTTTCATTACCTCCAAAACCCTCAATTTAAACACACCCTTGAATTCCGATTTGGTCACCATATTAGCTAGAACTTTTGACCACGAAAGTGAATTATGTGAAATTAAACGTGAAACCATGAAAACTACAAGTGCCTATGTTGACATTAATGTGGAAAGTAGTTTGATCATTATTCCGTATGCTTCTCTAGGGCTGATTTCGATAGATAGGAAAAATGTAGTATTTTTAGTAATTGTATAAGCAAGACTTGAATCCGCCGTGATAAATTTAAAGGAAAAAGAGTCTCGTAACTTCCGCACACTCTATCTCGTCATCCATTCTCACTTAACTGCAAAAATAAAATTTACAGAAGTAAAAGAAATTGTGGTTACGATCCCTCCCATTAATTTGTAGTATGAAACCTGGAATACTTGATCTAGAACATTGAGAACAGGTGAAAAAATTCTGAGACTAGTTATTTTCTCAACGGAAAAAAACGACGACCATACCGTCGGAAGACAATACTACCTATACAATCTATACACAGCAATTTTACACCACCACTCGAAACAAATTATTGATCATAAATCGAAAATAGATTTAAAGACAAATCATCCTCACTGCCAAAGACACAAATGACCATATATAGCTATCAACATACCAAGCCGTATTTAGACAACCTCAACCACTAGAAAAATTGACGTTGCCATGATAAGACCGCCTACAAAATCTTAATGCACATGGATAATCTGTCAAAAAGAGGCCATAGTTGGCATGCCATAGGGAAAAGAAGGCATGCCCATCCCACCCATAGGTGGTGGAGCAAATCCGCCACCCATTCCGGCACCACCTCCCATCCCTGGCATTGGTGGTGCTGGTAAAGCAAGAGGGAGCAGCTGTGCATACATGTTCTGCAAGTCACCATTTAGAAAAGCACGCGTTATTGGAAGTTACGGTATATAACAATGTAAAGTCATGGTGCCTTCTCCTTTCGGCTTTCTTGTTTAAGTAAAATCTCATACAAGGCGGCTTTACACTGAGACTGATCCTTTAATTTGTAATTAAATGACAAATAAATAAGTGTCCAAAGCGTGTGAAGCCGCAGACTCAACTTTTTTTCTTTATGGAATATACTAATGACTCAATGTACTACGAAAAACCGTACCTGCTGTGCAACCGTGTCTTTCTCCTCTGCCTCTTTTGCTTTGACATCTTTTTGCGCCTCAAGTTTGTCTTTAATGAGCTCATCTACCTTGCCCGTGTACTCCCGAATGAACTGCAAATGAAAATAAAAATAATTAGGAAAAATGTGAAGGCAGAAATATTAACAGCAGAATACGAACTCCATTCACCTGTAAGAGATACGGGAAGGCAAAATCGGTCATATTGTTTAGCCATCCAAGTTCCAGTACCACATCAGCTCTAATCAGATCGTAACAAACAAAAAGACATGATGCAAAACACTCTTTCTTTCCCTGCAGAGGCATTAGACACATTAGAACATGTTCCGACAAATTAAAAGCAAGCAACTCACGTACAAAAATCATTCACCAGAAAGACCAACTCAAAAGAAGATCCCACATGACTTATACCTGCTCAATGAAATATACAAGTAACTCTTCGGCAAGTTCACGATCACCAGATTGGGAGGCAGTCTCCATAGCATCTTTGTAAAGATTGTCTCTCTTCGACAATGCGATGGACTGCTTCCATCTGCCAGCCTTCTTGTAAATGTAAGCTGCAATACGTCTCATTTCAAGCAAGTCATGTTTCTCAACCTGTTTTACATGAACCGAATATTGTATTAGATTGACATTTGACATCAAGAGTCAACACTCAATTTCCCGAGGAAAAAAAAAAAAAAAAAAAAAGTCGTCGCCCCATATATATTCTCAAAATACAGGAAATCATCCTACCTTCTGAGCAAGGCCTATCTGGTCAAAGTTATCATGTAAATCAATTGACTCGTGAAGCCTGTCATAGTCCTCTTCTTCCAGATAGATTTCATTCAATGCTTCGTTCACTGCAGCTACATTATTGCTTTGGACAGCGACCATGTATGGCTTTACAAGTGGAAGTTGACCCGCCTAGAATTCGTGCAGTAAAAGAAAGGATCAGATAAAGTAAAACACGTAAATCAATGCCATTTATACTGTCACTCAACTTCAACTGTGACAATTTTTTACCCACTATAATAATAGCTACAACTTTAAAAAAAATTGGTAATATGAAAATAGTTATTTTGTTAAATCGAATTGACCAATAGTACATCGACAATTTAATGTGGATGTAGTAGCAATGGTCAAAGTTGAGCACTAAAGTCGGATGGGAACTAAGATAAATAAGACGTAGGTAGTAACAACTAACAACCAAAGAAACTACACAACGGAAATGAAAGAGAGGAGAAAAAAAGGCACCTTTCTCATGATATCCACGACACGTGTATGGTCTACACGAAGTGCAAGAACATTTAGAACATCATTAATAAGGTCCGGATGTTCTTGTAGGTAGAAGTGAACAGCCTTATAGTAAAGCTCCACATTTGCAACTTTAACAACAATATCTTTGAACTGCATATGATCCCAAGCCTCCGGAGAATGGTTCATCACGGTGGTAGCAGCATTGTCAAACTCATCATATTGAATGTACAAATAAGTAAGTTCCTTCCAGTGTTGTTGCTCATCACAAGCCCTAATCAGCTTGGGTATATTAAGCCTGGTTGCGAATAATTTGATATGCTCCATGAGCTTTTCGGTACGAAATCTGGCATATAGGACACCCAGCTCAGTGAAGATACCCATATGTGCACGTTCCAATCCCAGCCCACTCTCCATTAGAGATATAAGTTCATTAAAGCATCCTCTGTTCTGATAGTACTCGCTGACCTCTTCCAGATCATCCACCTACAATTAACAAAAATTCATGATTGAGAAAATTCAACATAAATTTGCTACTTAGAGTATATTCCCTCACGCGTTTTTGAGCTAAAATGAATGGAGAATAAATAATAAGGGAAATTTAAGGGTACGTTTGGATTGGGGGATTTGAAGGGAAAGGGAGGCGAGGGATTTGGAAGGATGAGAAATCCTTTGTTAGGTTAGCAAAATGAAGGCGGAGGAATTAGGAGGGGAGGGAAATTGGATCCCTCTATTTCCTTCCTCCAAGTCAAATTATTTCCCCTCCAACAAAGGAAAGATTTGGAGGGAAAAATGGCCTCCTCTATTCTCCCTCCCCTTCCCTCCTTCCCCCTCCCCTTCTTTTCCCTCCTAATTTAGTAGTATACAAACAAGGCCTAAATGAAAAATAAGCTACCTGTATGATTACATTAAGACCACAGATCTGAGCCAACCGAAACTCCTCTGCATCCACACAAGCAAAGCATACTTCCTTCCACGTCTTTGCACTGTTGGCCTTGCGAGCTGCATCAACAGCACCTTGGTATTGTTTCAGCTTCACTAGTGTAACAGCGAGCTTGGCCCAATTGGAAACAAAAGCATAAATTATCTTTGCCGCCTCGTATAGAGCTTCATCATAGAGGCGATCACCGACATTTTGGAGGTTGGCAACATTAGGCATAAGAATAAATTCTTCGACGTCACTGAGTCGATCAATTTTCGCATATGCATATATAAGCTCACTGTCAACCCTGGGCTCCTTGACGTTTTGCCTAACCATTAAAAGATATTTTACCAAATCATGGTAAACATCTGCGTCTCCAGCGGCTTTGATCACTACCAAGAATTGAGTCGAATCCTCAGCCCGTATAAATGACTCGATAGCATCACTGACTAAACCCTCCCTAAGCTGGGCCTTGGCAACCTGACTCCATACACCATCCTCTTCAACACGAAAAGCAAATTCGACGGCACGGTCAACACTCCGAACATTGTCTAATAGAACATCTACCGCCTGGACATTTAAGTTAAATTTCTTAAAGATGGCAAATGCTTCCTCAAACAGTTGTGCTTCCACTGCCACTTCTCCAACTGCAGGTCCATCAAAGTTGTCCAACCTATTGATATAATCCATAACTCTCGACGGATCTGCCTTAATGGCAGTAAGGATGAGCAGATTTTGCAGATTGAAATTGCCACTGAAAGCAGAGTTTTGAAGTACGATCTTTTCCAGAAGCTCAATAAGCTCATGGGGAAGATCAGCAGTCATGAAGGCTTTAACGGCAGCAGAAACCTGCTCAGGGCTCTTGCTTTCAGGCAAAGCAGTTGAGACAACTTGATCAATTAACTGTCTTTTGTACTCGTTCTCAGGACTTAGAACTTTTTCCCACAGCTCACCATCCATTCTTTCCACCACATACCTGGAGGAAATCGGGTCACCAATAGAGTATTAAACAGGACCTCACACAGACAAAGCATCAGTATGGTTGTTAATGAAAAGTCAAATATGAAACCTACCGAGCCTGGAGTTTGAAAAGAGAGTTCTTGTTTGTTACAATAACAAGCTCATCGTCACATTGTCCGCGTCGGTAAGCAACAACAGCAAGAGTAGGATCCCTCTTTTCACAATACTTGCCCACAACACGGGAATCATAGTATGGATTTGTTGTAAGGAAATGCTCCGGGTTGTTATTGCTGTCAATGATAATTTTACCCAGTGCATTGTGAACGTGTACATCTGTGCTACCCTCACTAACAAGGTGCTCCAAGAACTGTGTAAGCAGGCGCAATCGATTTCTGTTCAAAAAAACAATAACAGGCTATCATTGGATAGGAAAAATCACACAGAGTACCGGAAGATTATTTAATACAGAGATAACAAGGACCCACCTCTTCTCACATTCTTCCACAAGAGCCTCCACAGGTAGTAATGAACGGACTGAAAGTATGAGGCCTTTAATAAAATCTTCAGGACATTCATCATCAAGCAACTGCCCTACAACTAGAGGAGCATTGCCAGGATTGACCTGTAGAACAAAACTCATCAGTTAACACGATACCAGGCATGATTGATAGGGTCTCAAACAGACTCTCAAACAAGACAGTTTACCTTTTGCACGTAACCTTCAATATAGCGGAGCATGCTATTCTTATAGAGATAGTGGGTCAGATCTGGTACGAACCCAAAACGGTCACAAACATTAATCAAAGGCCTTGCATCTGGAAGTTTGGCTTCCATCAAGAAGTTTTTCGTCTTTTCAGGATCATAAAAGTTGGATTCACGAGTTACACGTTCCACTTCCTTAATCTGCCCAGTCTTAGCAGCTGCTTCAATGTACTTGAAATGAATTTCTGGATCCTCACTGCAAAAATAAGATAAAATAAAATAAACTTGGTACATATGCATTTGCAGTTGACATAAATTTCTGATAAAGTTTGTTAATGAGTATCCAAGAACTTACCTGGAGCTCAAGTATGAGCCCAAGAAAAAATACATTCCTTCATAAGATTTGAACTGTTCAAAGAGCTTCATGCAACCATCAACACCCAGCTGCTCACAGTATTCTTTGGCAACCTGCAAGAACCATGAAATACTTAAAGTCAGTCAGCTTGAAGTTATGAGTAACAGAGAAACAACTCAAGGACGCAAAATTACCTGCACAATGATCTGCAAATTGCCCCTCAGATTAGCAAGTAAGAGATCCTTCATGCACTCAAGAGCCCACTCCTTCGAAAGCGTGCCAAAAAACTCGACAAGTGCCTGGAGAAATATGACAGGTTTAGAGAAGACCTCAAATACATTGACAGAGAAAATAATTTAAAATTTGAAAGCCCAAACCTGAGGCTCGAGGGCATGTGTATTAACCACAACACGCTTTATATCAGACAACTCGCTATAATGCTGCATGTGTGAAAGCAAAATTAATCCGTAAGAATATCCAAAAAAAGGTGAAAAGCACTAGTAGAACAAAGACACAAGTTACCTTAAGAGCCTGTAAATACAGACCAGCTTTTTCACAAAGTTGTGCAACCCGGGCACGATCATAATGGCTGAACATGCCGTTAGCTAAGATGGCATCTGCTACATTGGGAAATGTAACCAGATTTATTTCCAAAACCTGTTTGATTCGTGATGTGTCAGCAAGATACAGGATACAGCTAATAAGATCCATCATGAAATAATCCATGAAAAAAAGTTCTCACTTTTGTTTGAAGGTAACCATGTTCTGGCAAATTGGGCTTGAGGACATCTAGCAGGAATGCAGTTGCCTCACGAATCAAGTTTCTCTGAGAGAAGAAAGCAAACAAGACAATCTCTTAATGCTAGCAATTTAAAAGCCAAAAATATGGACAAGGATTTCAAAGAAGCATCAGTTCTGATATAAATAGGCAGCAGCATCAGATTTTCTACAGAATGAATGACTGCAAAAGATAACAATACAACAAAGACATGAACATTACCTGAAAGAATAGATCCGTAATAGTATTGTAATCGAGGGGGCATCCTCCTTCCATTTGTGACATCATCAAAGCAAAATTGACAGCTCCCTGTCATAAAGCCAATTGTACATGAGTATAACCAAATCACGATCATCATCTCTCACATCACTCAAAGTATACTTTATTAACCTGAGGATCAGTCCGCAAAATTGTTTGCAGAAGAAACAAATAATCAGGAGTGTACCCAACCTGTAGATATCAACCAAAGTTGAGTGTGAGTAAGAGATACATATATGAAGGATCACACCTATATAATAACACGTCAAAGGGTTCCGTGAACACAAGAAATTGGACAAGTTTATGGATAGTAGCACATCAACCTATAAATATACAAACACTCGACACGTCAGAGTAAGAGCTACAGCAAATTTGAAGTACTCTGATCTACTCTGAAATACTTTTTAAAAGTCGCCAAAAAAATTTTGGCATAATTGCAAACGAAAACCAGGTTTACCGTGTGACTTCTGTCTATAAGTGATGGTATCTACATGAGATAACCATCCGTGTGTTACCCCACCAAAAAAAAGGTAATTACTGATCATCCTCAAGCAGCACAACAATGTAGACTGTAACATCCATCAGATCTAAAGTTAACTTGTTTAAAATAAAAGTAAGCTCTCAGAAAGAGGCAAATAATGAAATAGGCATAGGGTTTCAAAGGATCAAATGTTGACAGTACAGCAATTATATTACGTATATGGATATATAATAGTAAGAGCGCGAACCTGCTTTGAGTATATGAGAATTTTATCAAACTCCCTTCTTTCAGCGAATGCTGCCATAACCTTTGGTGTGACCCTAGCGTTAATGTAGATTTTGAGAGCAAGGTCAGTATCCACAGTCTGCAAGGCCACGGAAGATCAGAAAAGCCGAAAAAATGATCAAAAAAATTGCCCTAACATCCAGAAACATTGCTGAAACAAGTAAACAACAAAAGTTGGAAAGCAAAAGCAAGTGTTGATTCAAACCAACCTTTACAAGATCCCCAAGCTCCTCACTGCATTCAAGTTTGTCTTCTGCCACCCAATTCTCCAAAAGATTCTTTTTATTTTGATTAACAACTAGTCTAGACAACTCCAGCGATTCAAAGGAATTGAGTTTTCCTTTCGTTAACAACGCTCCAAAGTACTGAAATAATGGAGGAGTTTGTCCAGCTTGCACAGGAATACTCTGAGTTTATCAGAAAAGAGTGATCAGAGTTCTGGCACAATCACATTCAATCTAACGTTTATAACTTGTTTCCACAATCAGGAAACAGGCCCATGAATAATTATTTAATTAGTTTCATTCGCATCAATCTTTTTAAGTACCAAATGAAATACAACAGCAATCTCAACAAAATATTGCGCACCAGGGGAACCCACTATTCAAATAAATAGAAGTTTACCTGGAATTTGGCGACAGTATCTGAAGTTCGTAAAATACCCTGTGGAGACTCGGCGGCAAGTTCAGCTGCCTCCTTGTATTTGGTTTGAGCAAATAATTCTTGAAAGCGCTGGACAACCTGCAACGAAATCAAGTAATCTCGGTAAAACAATAACAAAATACTGAAACAGTACACTAATATAATCGCTTGATAGAAACTTTCATAGGCATAAAAAAATGAAACAGGAAAACAATTTCATGACTTATCATATAAAAAGTTAAAAACTAGACAACTTGCTTAAAATCCGACCCAAAATAAAATAAATAACTGACTAGATTTGTTGAGACAGGCAAATTTGATATGACCGTTGGCATGAAGTATAATGTATATATGTACTACTGCGATGAAGTTATTATTTCCAGCTCAAACGCTGTTGGTAATAAGCATTTAAATTGGTAAATCCAGACTTGGAGAAAGTAGAGACCATACAGTCAAGCCAAAAAATGATAACCTTTAACAGCGAGTAAAATGAGGTTGCTTAGTTGTCAAATACAAAAAAAAAAAAAAAAGCTTTTCATCTTTACTGTAGATACACTGTATTTCACACAATTAGCAAAGTGAACTATCAACTTGAATCCACTAAACTTACCAGATTTTCTGCACCAGGAAGGTTTCCTCGCTTTGCTAGATTAACCGCCAGCTCCAAATTGTTGAGCTACAAATAACAAACGAATTCATCAATGCCAAAAGTTGATTGCTTCAACTTAAATATCGTAAAGTATAAAAATTCAAGGCATTCTACCTGGCCACTAATGAAAGGTATAATTGTTGCTTCGTTAACAGTGGCTAGTAAAACCTGACCTCGTCTGTTAACAGCATAAAAACCACCAGCTGAGGATGCTTCTGATGTTAAAAATATTGGATCTGGACTAATTCTATTCCTATATACTGCACTAGCAGTCTCCAAGTCATACACAAATAGCAGCCCAAGCTTTGTAATCACATAGATCAAACTGTACTTCTGAGAAATCTGCAAAATACAGACTTGTCAGTTACTGACTCAACTAAGTTATCAAGCTACTACTCTGCGGCTCTCTACGAAAGAAAGTCATAAAATCTACCTGCATTGAAACTGGGAAGTCATCAGCAAAATCAGGCGGGAAGAAAAGATCCGCTTGTTTCTTACTAAATCCAGATTTTCCTGAAACACGTTTTTTCAATTTTAATCCATGAACCAAATAAAAACTAGCATCTAAAAACTGAACAGCTACCTATTTAAAGAATGGGGAACCATCAATATCGCAAGGTACATGAATAGACATAATGAAGGCGTATATATGATGAGAAGCTTCCTAGTTTTCAGTTCTTTATGCAACTAAAACAAGGAACACCAAGACCGATCAATCAATGACTTCATTTTTGTATCACTAAGTTGCCTGTATCAGTTAGGTATTTAACTTCTCAGAAACAACAGTAAGGTAAACTTTATGAGGAAATAACACCACGTCCGCACCTGCCTGCGCACCAAGCTCAATGATATGCAACTTTGAGGTCACTTGTCCAGTATTGGAGGTCTTGGTAGCAAAGGATATAAGGGTCGAAGGACTTTCATTCCCTTGAACCTATAACACAAATAAAATAAATTAGACACAAGCAGATAAAAAACAAATACGAAACTACTCTACTGCTTAAACATTAGAGTTAGTATCTAGCTGAACATATGTAAGCACCTTCCATTGTGCAAATGATGCCGCGTGAGCTTCAAGGGCTTGACTACGCTGTAGGTCCACTGAATATAGTTGCATATTTCCCTTTACCAGTTGTGGCCTCTGCATCACGACAAAGAATATCAAAATTTGTACAAAGATGGCAAACCAAGAAATAAGAAGGATTCAGCCTGAACCACCACCACCACCACTACTACCAACAACGACAACAGAGCCTTAATCCAAAATTATTCGAGACTGATGAATCATCCCAAAATAAAAGGATTCGCCATTTCAATCTTTCATGAAACATAAGATATAATGAAAATACATGGCATGCAGTTCAATGAAATAAGTGATACAAAAATTTAGATCAGTTGGTCAGCAAAAATAATGGATTTCAGTTCTCTTTGTACAAAACTTAGCAATGTCTATATCATACATGAAAAAGATCTAATTCCACTTAAAAATGACCAGGTACCATGCACATTAAGATCATACCAGATTAACAGTGGCACGTTTCATGCAAGATACCAATTCAACAGAAGACTGAATAATCACAAAATTCTGAAAAATATAAGACGAGTCTCTACCTCAGGAGAGCCGGGGGCAATTCCAATTAGAACTAACCATTTCTCCAAAGGATCACAACGATAATTGATTATTTGGTTGTTCACAAGATTAGCTGTGCGCTCAAACATTTTCACAGGTTCCGAGTCACCTAAATAAATTATTAAAAAAAAAAAAAAAAAAAAAAAAAAAAAAAAAAAAAGGGCATCCAATAAGCTTAAGACAAAACATATCTTTAACTGAAAGTAAAAGATTTCACCATCTACAAAGAAAAAAGGCATTACCTTCAATAGACCAGTGATAAACAGAAGACTGTGTAACAAGACCTAATATCTTTGGGGTAATCCATTTCCAGAAGACAACCTACAGCCGCAAAAAAAAAAAAAAAAAAAAAAAAACATTATTCAACATTTACAAATTGAGAGTATGATAGTGAATAGCAAGTACGTAGCCAATAAAAGCTGGAAAAAAAATCTAAGAACAGTACTGTCTCGGGCATTTGGTGGGACTTGATCTTAGCTTTTGCGTCAATGTTAAATATTTGAAGGTGATCCTGAGTGGTTCCTGCTAGTTGAGCTACATAATAGAAATGCGGCGAAAGTCAGATTTAAAAGACCCGTGAGAAATAAAAACAGAGATATCATTCCGATGCATGTTTGATTATCAACACTTGAATAAGTGCAGCGGGTCATTAGTAGGAAAAAAAAAAACAAATAAAAATAAGGTACATTGCAATGACTGAATGAGCTTGAATAACAAAACTCCAAAGCATCTACGACGGTAAAAAACAAGCCAACAAGGACATAAGAGAAATCAATATACAAATTTATAGACGCTATCAAGAACGACGCAAACTATCAGCAAATATCAGTGTCAAACGCATATTCAACCAAAACTCACGAAGAAGATTAAAAAACTATAATGTCACAAAATAAGCAAGAAAATTAAAAGTGCAGTCTCACCTTTAAGGGCAAGGATCCTCGCGTTAGGGTTCATCAAAGCAGAATCAGCTGCCATAGGCCGTCTTAACGGCTGCATAGGCATGCTCATATCGATAATAACGATGCTATTCTGCGGCGAGGTCTCTCGAACACATATGTATTTATCTGACTCCATCGTCACGTTAGTGAAAGTGATAAATTGCGGACTTATCCCTATGCTTGGTAACTGCAATTTCAGGAAAATTTCACCCACTCAATTTCACTACACTTCACACAATTACAGTGCTAAATCTCTACTGGTTACTGACATTCCATGCGAAGTTACAAGTTAAGGATAAAATTCACAAGATGAAAAACAACGGTTTGTTAGTGATGTTCAAATCACAAATCTCACTCTCCAGTCATTCTGTTGAAAGCTCTAAGCAAATTCAAGACTTAAACTTGGCGATCTATGGTATCTTCTTTGACAATTGAACTTAATGGGGAAATTAAAACTCTACTAGAAAGTAGAGCGAGTTCACAAAATTATAACGCCAGGGTCAATAATCACATTCGCTCCATTTCACACAACTAGGACGCTATATCACTGCTATTTACTTCCATTCCATATTAGCTCGTGGAATGCGGATCAACTAGTGAAAAATAAATTAGGGTTTGCTAGTGATATACTGTTCAATTCACACAATTAGGACGCTAGTATCACTGCTATTAGTTTTCTTCCACATTAGCTAGTGTTAAAAAGGTAGGGTTTGTTAGTGATACTGTTCAATTCACATTTCTCCGCAGTCTACTGCAAGTCCTAAGCATATTAAACACATAAAATCAGTGAACTACGTTATCTACTTCGACAATTGAAGTTTAAAAGCGCAAACAACAGCACTAATATCACCGACGATGTACACTCCACTTCACACAATGCCTAAAATCGCTGACAAATGTGACAATTACTTCTGTTCCACAAGTAGTCCTGAATTACGGAACAGATTCAACCAGTGTGACCTTTGATAGTGATGATGCTATCTACTTTGACAATCGAAGTTAAAACGCAAACTACAACGCCAATATCACTTACCATTTTCACTCCACTTCCACAACAACAACGGCAACAACGCTAATATCTATACAATTACCTCTTTTTCAAAACAACTCATGAATATACACAAAACTCAGCGAATTATGCTATCTACTAAGACAATTGAAATTAAAAAAAAAAAAAAAAAAAAAAAAAGCAAACAGAGGTTACTCCGACACAGCTGCAACTGTCAACACGACACGCAGCCAAATTGAATCGTCGAAGAAGCAACAGACGCAAACTACAACGCTAATATAACTGATGAATTTCACTCCACTCCAATTCACACAACTACAACCGCAACAACGCTAATATCTATACACTTACTACTTTTTCACAACAACTCGTGAATTATGGATCAAATTCAACCTGTGACAACTCTGCTAGCGATATATACAAAACTCAGCGAATTACGCTATCTACTTAGACAACTGAAGTTAAAAACGCAAACAAATGTTCCTCCAATACAGCTGCAAGCGTCGGACACGACACACAACCAAATTGAAGCGTCGAAGATGCAACAGACGCAAATTACAGCGCTGATATCACCGATAATTTCACTCCACTTCACACAATTACAATTAACAACGATAATATCACTATTAATTACTTCCACTCCACATTAACTCATGAATTACGGATCAAAATTCAATTAAACGAACAAAAATTAGGTTTTCTAAAATGTTCAAATTCACAGTTCTTAAGTCATTATACTGTAAGTCCAACGCAGATCTAACGCATAAAATCAGCGAATTACGTTATCTACTTCGACAATTACAGTAAAAACGCGCGAAATACAAATTTGAAAAAACAAAAAGTAGACGGAATAGAAAGGAGGGAGAGTAGTAGTACTGTAAGTGCTTCCTTCATAACGATAGGAGCGGTAGCGGCAGCCATGGCTGCCTGAGTTGAGAACTCACGAGTGACCGAGTCGAGAAAGCGAGTTGAGCGTTACGAGAGTTTTCGTAACAGTCGACGGTGAATGCGGAGATTTTTGGAGAGAAATGTGAGTGACCGAGTGGACTGTCGCCTGGGAATGTGGAATTGTGAGGACTGGGGATTGACGGAATTGATGACAATTATATTATACTCGGTATTTATTTACATAATCGTCATATTAGCGTAGAGATTTTATCTTAGTGGTTAACGTAGAAGTATATGTTACTGACGGATTTTATGATACGATTATATTTATGTAATTGCCATAATTATTATAGAGATTTTATCTTAGTAGTTAAGTAAATTATTGATGGATTTTATGATGCGATTTATATTTACGTGTTGGTTTGAAATTTGTACATTTAGAATGTAGAGGTAAATTGTGAAGATCTTTTTTTTTTTTTTTTTTTTAAGGGTTGGTTTGAAAATTAATACAGTGGAGTTTTGGAGGGTAGACGTGAGGAGGTAATTCTTATTTTCTTAATATTTAAAATGGTACATAATAAAAATGGTCTACATACATACTCTACAAGACTACAATAATAATCCCCTACTCCCTCCATTCAACTCCACATGGCCCTTTTCTTTTTTCACGTTTGCCAACGCGCGTTTTACGCGGTAAATATCATTAGCTACGTATTTGCAAAAATTATAAAAGTTATATATTTTTAATGTCTTTCGTAAAGACGAATCAAACAAGATCCCACATGAATATATTTTCACTTACGTATTGAGAGAAAATCGATATTGAATGCTCACTTGTGAATAGTGTGTAAAATAGAAAAGGGCCATGTGGAGTTGAATGGAGGGAGTATATACTAAGGGGGCGTTTGGTTGGGGGGAATAAGGAAAGGGAAAGAGAATAAAAATGGTTGATTCTTTTTGTTGTTGTTTGTTTGACACAAAGAAAGGGTAACCCATACCCCTCCTTACCCCCAAAACCATTCTCATCCTTACCCTCCCCTCGGCAGTTCCCATAACACCATAATCCCTTCTTCCTCCTACTCCCTATTTTCACCACTCCCACCAACACCCACCACACCCTCTCACACCGTCAACCACTCCCACCTACACCCTACACCCACCACACCGACACAACCGCCACCAGGGACGCGACACAACCACCACCAGCGACGCCGCCTGTCCACGCTACCCCATATCCTCAACCACTAAACACCACACCAACACCTTCATTAACTCTCTCACCCCTACCAACCACCACCAACACCTTCCTCGGCCACACCACTGCAACCGCCCGACGCCGGCCACACCAGATCTGGTGTTTTAAGCGGTGGGGGAGGGGTTTTCGAAGGGTTGTGGTGGATTTTTTAGAATGAATAAGGTGTTTGGGGTCGGGATTGTGGTGTTTGTTGAGGGCGTGAGGCGCGGTGATTAGGTTCGCCGTGAGGTACCGTGAGAAAGATCGTCGGCGCCGCTACTTGTGGTGGTGTCGGTGTAGATAATGGTGACAGGTGGTGGGTAATGGTGGTGGAGGTGGTGGATGTTGGCTTTTAATTCCCTTTTCCTCTAATTGTCAACCAAACACCCAAGTATAATATGGGTGATCCCATTCATTTCCCTCTCTTACCCTTTCTTGATTTCATTCTCTTACCCTTTCCCGTACCAAACGCCCCCTAAATGAATAGGAAAAAAACTCAAAGTTTTCCCGCCTAAAATATTTCCCCTATTTTGATATAATCTCTTTTTTTTTCTTCCTATTTCAATATAATTCCCCATTTAAGATTTGCTTCTAGGTTTTTTGATCATAAAAAATTTTGTTCTCGATAAGATAAGTTGTAGTTAAAAGATATGCTATTAAAAAAGTTATAAAACAATATCATTAAATCTGTGTAAAAACATTTTTTTCATTAAAATACACATTTCATGTTATGAGTATTAGTTAAATTGTTTTTTTTTTCTCTCAAATCAAAATATAATGATGAAAAACGTTAAAAAATAATGAGTGGTTAATTTACGCTCTGTAAATATAGTATACTAAAAAGTAAAATTCTATAAATACCGTGCATGTATTGCACGGGGCCTATACTAGTTTGATTACTAACATCATTATTTCTGAAATTATATATATATACTACGGAGTAATAAGCACTAAGGTCAAATATATCGCAAGAAACAGTCTCCTTATAAAATTATAGAGATTTTATCTTAGTAGTTAAGTAAATTATTGATGGATTTTATGATACGATTTATATTTACGCAATTGTCATAATTATTATAGAGCGTTATCTTAGGAGTTAATTAAGGTAGTATTATAGGAGTAAATTTTTTGAAATAGAAAATAATAAAAGGAAAAATAAAGAGAATAATGTAACTAACTAACTACGAATACATTTTTTACTAAAAACAAAAAAAATACGAGTACATTTTATGTGAGACTTGAGTGGTTTCATAATGATATTATTGTGAGCGCCGGGTGAAAAAATAGTATTAAGGCAGAAATATTGAGGATATTTATATAGTAGGTTTGAAAAGCTAAAATAAAATATTACAAGGTGACTTATTTTGAAAAATTCACTTGTATGTTTTGTTAGGTGACAAGATTTTGTATAATGAAAGATATCACTACAAATCATCTGTCCCATTTCGTGTCTTATCATTTCTCCTATTGACACATAAGCACTTTAATATATATATATATATATATATATATATATATATATATATATGTATATGTATATATATATATATGTATATATATATATATATGTATATATATATATATATATATATATATATATATATATATATATATATATATATATATATATATATATATACTATTACCATTTCTATTATTTAAAGTGTGATGTGTCAAGATCTTAAGTTGATGGGATACAAGTCATACAACTTACAAGATGGAACATAAAAATGGGACAAGAGATCTCAACTCGAAAGATATAACCGAATAGAAGCAAATGATAATACTGTTGTTTTATATAGGGGGCTGATTTATATCGACGACGTTTTTCATAAAAAAGACGATGACTACCCTTTTGACTTTCTCTCTCTAAAAAAATTCTCTCAAACTCAACTAAATTAAAAACAAAAAACAACAACAACAACAATTAACAATATGTCAGCCTAATTAGTTGATGACATTAATTTTGTAAATAACATATAGCTAATTGTTTGCGTAAATCTGAAATTTATACCCCAAGGTTGAACCATGGACCAAACTTTGAGATCTAATGTTCAGCCATGGACCAAACGTTGGAAATCAACGTTTGCCATGGTCCAAACGTGGGAAACCAACATTGGCCGTGGTCCAAACGTGGGATTCCAACATTTGGACCACGGCCAACGTTGGTTTCCCACGTTTGGACCACGGCAAACGTTGATTTCCAACGTTTGGTCCATGGCAAACGTTGGTTTTCAATGTTTGGTATGTGGTCGATATTGAATCTCAACATTTAGTCCATGAACTAGTTCATTTTTAAAAAAAAAAAACCGTGTTTAATACGTTTATTTGCCGATTTTTTAAATTTATTTAAGTTTTCTAGTCGATTTGCGTTAATTTCTAACATCTTTTAATTGGTTTAATGCAATGAGAGATCGAAATGTAGTTGATTTTTAGTAGAATTTGAGAGAAAATTGTTTAGAGAGAGAAAATAGTGTAATTACGCAAAGGGCATTATCGTCTTTTGGAATGAAAACGTCGACGATATTTACTAAAACGTCGACGATATTTACAAATCCGGTTTATATAATCATTAGATTGCTCTTAACCGTAAACCGTTTTGTATGCAAGTTATTATTCTGTAAGACCGTCTTATATATTAAGTGTGTAGAGTAGATTTATTATATACAAAAAATAACCCATTAAATAACAAAATGATTAATTACAAACTTTGTGTTACTAACGTTTTCGCAAACCGCAAGTCTGTATTTATATATCTGAGTTAGGTTAAATACAGTATTACTGAGTTAAGCTGCCAAAAGTTTTAGAACAAAGAAATTTGGAACTTATTTTGACAATTGGGTCTTTAAATACTTCTTCCAATTTATTTAATTTTTTACATTCCATTAAAATATTTCTCACATATTAGTAAAACAGTAACTCTCCTATAGGACCGTCTTATACCATAGGACGGGCCAATAGTGAGAAATACTGATAATTAGCCCAATGAAATGAACTGGTGTAAACAAAAACCTCACTCCCTTAGTTTTATAAAAGTGTAAACCACTGCCCACCATTGTCAAGATTCACATACACCACCGTAGTAACCACCTCTATCACCCTCGACACCAATAACTCCACCACCTTTTTCGTACCCGCTCACCCTCCACTATCCTCGCACAACTAAGTATCCTTTCTCCAATTTATTAACATAAAAAGGAAGAACGGCGGACAATTAAAGAACGGAGATCACCAACGATGACGGATTCACGTGTGAACGACAAAGAGCTCCTTCCTCCAATGAATTGATCGTAAAAGCATCGGGTTCGAAGATAAAAATTTTAATTTACGAAAACTAATTGTATTAATCGGAGCATTCATGTTTTAAATTAATAACCCCGTTTTAAGTTGAAAATGATGGGATTTGCAATTAAATTTAAATGCTCAGTAAATGGTCTTCTTTCTGCTCAAAGACTTAGGTTGATAACTAGTAAATTGGAGTTCAAAACTTGCAATTTTAATGTGGAAATTGCATATTATTTCTTGTTCCCTTTTACTTTATGTTTGTAAATATTTTCACTCTAAAAAACCACTAGTTTTAGTTATGATAATTGAGTGTTTTACAAGTTTAATTTCCTGTATGAAATATAATGAAAGTAATTTGACAACTTAATGATAAAATCATATGAATTTTCTGGAAAAAAAAAAGGTAAATTGACAACTTAATATTTTAAGTAAAAGACTCACAACCTTAAGATTAATATACAGGGAAGGTTTTGCGTAGAGTATTTTATTTACGGGGAGCGAGATAGTTGTCTGGTTGATCCGGACGACGTGACTTTGGGAGAGCTTTTGGAGCAAGTTTGAAGGTGTACTGTCTAACAAGTAGAAGGGGAGAAGAAAGGTTTGAGAGGAAAAGAAAGATTAATAAAATAGACTGGACTTTGTGGAAATTGGGCCCGTCTTACTCTAAGAGTAGTCTTAGAGAACAATTTGTGTTAGTCAAAAAATGCAAATAATCACGTGAATCGAAAGGATATAAAATATGGGTTGTATTTGTGGGTCAAGGTCCAATACATTAATTGATTATGGGCTCACGTTTTGACATTTATCCAAATAGGTGAGCCCGTGGGCCACTATAGTCAAGTGCGCGCTCTTTTCGCCTTTTCTTCCCTTTTCTCTCTTTAGGTTTACGTGAATCGTGATAAACTGGTTAATATAGAAAATACTTTTGTAATAAAATTAATAAATTTGGTAAATAATTTATCACATTAGTCACTTTAGTAAATAACCCGAGATATTACTGATGGGGCATATTCTGCACCGCTGACCAAATCAACATATTAAGCAAGGTCAAAGATATCCACAACAAGTCAACGACTTAGACAGACTAGCCGATGCAACCCATCGGCCTGTCACCTGGGGTCTCGGCCTGACAACCAGCCAGCCGGGACACATATCCGCGTACTCATATCCAAGACCCTCTGCCGGCCTGCCACAGGTCCATCGGCTGAGGGTAGAACGGTCTTTCCACCTGCTAGCCACTTGGCCACTACGTGACAAAAGGTGAAAGCCTATAAATACTCCTCAACCTTCATTGAGGAAAGGATCCAAAAATGAACCTAAGAATCACTATTCATCTGGTAATATCTTTCTTATCTCTCTACAATACATCATTAGCCAAGTAATAACAACTTATCCCTCTAAGTTTACTGACTTGAGCGTCGGAGTGAGTACGCTTGACACAAAGCCAAGCCCTCAGTTCGTTCATTGTTGCAGGAGAGGCCGAGAGGAACGATAGAGACGAGGAATCCAACTCAAGACATCATTCTACAAGCCACGGGTGGTAACAATACTTGCTCTGGAATTACACCCGGAACAATTGGCGCCGTCTGTGGGGAGAGACACTAGAAGCTAGTCACATTCATTCCCAAACAAAAACACACAAAAAACCCACCCCAAAAGCCAAGAAGATGTCGAAACAACAAGAGGCATTCGTGACGGACGAAACCGAATCCTACCAAGATGATACCGGCCACAAATCTGGAGTTGTGCAACCCTCCGCCGGTCAAGTGATTCAACCGGAGTACGGGATGCCAATAATACCAGACACACCGCTGCCTGCCGACCAGGTCACCATCATGGGGCATGTGGTTGACGCAGCAAAACTGAAGATGCTCCTGGACCTAATTAGGAGTACGCCGGCTCACACTGTCACGCCGACAAGAGCGGCGGAAACCGTCCAGGAGACCAGGGCCCAAAATGTGACCCCAAGAAACTTGAACGGAGCATTAGGAGAAACTGACCCTGTCAAGACACCGGAGGAGCCCAAAGTGGCCGTGGTAGACCTAAGTCCTTATCGCACTCGCGAGAAGGCAGCGTCGCCGCGGCACGAACGAGGCACACCCCGGAGGAGCGAAAGAAGCCCAACTCGTCAGAGTTGGAGAAGAAGCCCGACTCGCCAGAGTCGGAGGAGAAGTCCTTCTCGCTACGAGGAGAGAAACCGGACTAGGAATGCGAGGAGCCGATCGCCGCGTGTCGTTCGACATGTGGTCAGGCAGCCCCTCAGCGCCTACGTCCTAGAAGTCCAGGTGCCAACTAAACTAAAGTTACCACCTATAGCATACAAAGGGGAAGGAGACCCGACCGACCACGTCGAGGCTTACGAGTCTCACATGTCAGTATGGGAGCAACCTGATGAGGTTTGGTGCCGAATCTTCCCAACGACACTGCATGGGATGGCACAGAGTTGGTACAAGGGGCTACCCGACGGGTCGGTATCTTTATTACGCCGACCTAAAGGACGCATTCCTAGCCCAGTATTCCTGCAACAAGAGGAGGGCCGTGGAGACATCGGACCTCCTGACTATCAGACAGGAGGGAGGCGAGTCTCTCCGAAGCTATGTGAAGAGGTTCGACGCCAAGGTTAAGCAAATTCGCGAGCTGAACAGCGAACTGGCAGCCTTCGCGCTGATGAAAGGCCTCCCAAGGGGAGACCTAAAAAACGAGCTCATCAAATGCGGCGGCATGACCTTTGACGCCGCCAGACAATTGGCTGATCGAGCCATTAAAGTGGAGGACTATCACAAAACCTGGGTAGGCCCTAACGAGGCAAAATCCTCAGAAAAGAAGAGCCGCCGGGAGGACAACCCGGATGAAGGACGCCGTGGCAATGATCGGTCACGGTCTGGTGAAAGACGCCGTGACAATAACAGGTCACGGTCTGATAAATCTGCCAGGAAACAGGACTCGACGGGCGCCGGGTGGAGTTCGGGATCGTACCACCAGAGGCGGTATAATGATAAAACCCCCCTCGTCGTATCGGCCGCCGAGGTCTTCGCCCTGAGCAAGCACGAGGGCCAGAAGTGGGAAAGGCCCCCCAAGCCGAAGGGAGACGGTGACACGAGCCAGTACTGTGAGTACCACGGCCACACCGGCCACCTTACTGACAACTGCCGGCATCTGAAGAATGCCATTGAAGAGCTGATCCGGAAGGGGAGCCTCGGCAAGTACGTTGCCAAAAGCCAAAAGAGACCGACGCCGGCGGTTCGGATAAGAAATCCGTCTTGAACGGATAGGAGTGATCCATGTTGTCATCGGGGGCAACGAGAACGGAGGGTCCGCTCATGGGCACAAACGGCACCTGAACGAGCTATATCAGGCCATCAACTTTGTGCCCAACACAGCGATCCCCGCTTCCAACATCCCCGATATGACTATTGGAAGGAAGGACTACGGAGGAATCATCGCTCCTCACAGCGACCCACTTGTAGTCAATCTGGACATATCCAACCACCTGGTCAAGAGGTGTCTGATTGACACAGGCGCCTACAGGAGTGCTTCCTCAGCCTCGGTCTGAGAGTCAAGGACTTAAGCCCCTGCACCAATCCACTATACAGCTTCTCTGGGGCCGGCCTGGTACCACTGGGGTCAATCAGACTGCCTATGATGTTCGGCGAAGGGAATGCGGCTAAGAATGTCCTAGCCGAGTTCGTGGTCATTGACGGCTCGTCCGCCTACAACGTTCTCATCGGCCGAGTCACTCTGAGCGAGACCGACGCAGTGATGTCCATCCGGGCCCTAACACTGATGTACGTCTCGGACCGGGGGGAAGCGCATAAGCTCGTCTCCAAGGACGAAAAGGACAAGGTGGTCAACGTCCAGATAGCTGCCAGAGGATGCAACATGCAATCCCTCAAAGTGGCAAAGAAGTCAGAGAAAGGAAAAAGTCCATCCTTACAACAGGAGGGCGACCTCATGTATGCAACTAGCGGCTGACTGGGAAGGTGTGCCTTTGATGAGCCATTAGGACGCTGGTAATCTCGGGAAAACTTTGTGTAACGGCGGAGGTGTCCGAGATAGCTGTGGGCACCCCAACGCATGTTTATACCTAATGAAAAATCGTCCAAGTCTTCCATCAAAGTGTCCATTTTTTCCCCATCAGTCATTAACAGGAAGAAGATGCCAGCTCACACTGTCACACCGACAAGAGCGGTAGTCTCCATAAAGAAGCAGGCGCCGTCGCAGTCACCCCAAGTAGTAGACGCCACGGCAGTCACCCCAAGAGGTAGACGCCGCCGCAGTCACTCCAAGTGGTAGACGCCACGGCCGACATCAAGAAATAGATGCCATCTCACACTGTCACACTGACAAGAGCGGCCGTCTCTATACAGAAGCAGGCGCCGTCGCAGTCACCCCAAGTAGTAGACGCCACGGCAGTCACCCCAAGAGGTAGACGCCGTCGCAGTCACTCCAAGTGGTAGACGCCACGGCCGACATCAAGAAATAGATGCCGGCTCACACTGTCACACCGACAAGAGCGGTAGTCTCCATAAAGAAGCAGGCGCCGTCACAGTCACCCCAAGTAGTAGACGCCACGGCAGTCACCCCAAGAGGTAGACACCGTCGCAGTCACTCCAAGTGGTAGACGCCACGGCCGACGTCAAGAAATAGATGCCGGCTCACACTGTCACACCGACAAGAGCGGTAGTCTCCATAAAGAAGCAGGCGCCGTCGCAGTCACCCCAAGTAGTAGACGCCACGGCAGTCACCCCAAGAGGTAGACGCCGTCGCAGTCACTCCAAGTGGTAGACGCCACGGCCGACATCAAGAAATAGATGCCGGCTCACACTGTCACACCGACAAGAGCGGTAGTCTCCATAAAGAAGCAGACGCCGTCGCAGTCACTCCAAGTGGCAGACGCCACGGCCGTCATCAAGAAATAAGACGCCAGCTCACACTGTCACATCGACAAGAGCGGCCGTCATTACCAATAAGCAGACGCTGGCTCACACTGCCACACCGACAAGAGCGGCAATCACCCTCAGGAAGCGGACGCCGCGGCAGTTACGACCAACACAGTTGATACTCACAGGAACGATCAAAACGCCTTAAAAGCATTTAAACACAGTTGGGATGCGCACTCTAGACTGCCTCGGCCAGGCCGAGGCGGAAACAAAAAGGCAACTCAGACGAAGACGAAAAAAGACCTCGGCCAAGCCAGAGGCAAAGTGAGGATGCTAAGTACAGTTGATACGCTCAACTATTAGCGCAAGGAAACTCAAAGCGAGGTAAAGACCTCGGCCAAGCCGAAGACGAAAGAAGCAAACTCTTATTAAAAATAATAAGTTACAAGTAAGGAGAATACAGACGACGGCCGTCCCCATAAGGGTAAGCCAAAACACAACCTACCAAAGTTGTACAAAATACAAGGAAAAGAAAAACAAAAGATTACAGGTCATTTGTAGCGCCAAAAACGGCAGGGAGGGAAGGCTTAATAATTGGCTCCCGAACAGCTGAAGCTATCCGAGACGCCGGGTGAGCCTGGTGACGACCGCCCGTCTCCCTATGCATGTTGCTGCTTGCCATCAGCAGCGGTAGCAACATCTTCTTTGATGGGCAACCCAGCGGCGTTCTTAGCGGCCCTCGGCCCGGCGACTTGACCTTAGCCTAGCCTCGGCAAAGATCACCGCCCTTGCCCTCTCGGCTTCCTCCTTGGCCGCCTTAGTCTTCTCAAAGAAGGGCGCACTCTCCGCGGCCGCCTCTTTCTCTATCTTCACCCTCACCGCCTCCTTGGCCTTCTCCTCCACGGCTTTCTCCTTAACTTCGAGCTTATCGTCAAACAGCTCGTCAAATTTACCCCACGGAAAGGAGCCAGCAAGAGGGAAGAGCTCCTCAATCACTTCCCTGGCAGCTTCTTCGGCCAGATCCCGGAATTCGGTGCACATGTTAGGGAGCATGGTGGTTTGGAGCATCTCAATGTCCTCCTCCTTTTGTCTAATAATGGCCTCCTTGCTCCGAATCACCTTCCCCTGGATTTGAAATTTGCCCCTAAATTCATTCCTTTGCTGGAGATAAAGGTCGGCGTGCCTCGAACAAGGTCACACTTCTCCAAAGTGACTTTGCAACTTCGGCCGCAGCAGCCTCGGCCTTGGCTCTCTCTCAAAGAAGGACCTCCTTTTCGGCGTCCTCCCTAAGTTTTCTCTCGGCCAAGAGCGCTTTCTCAACATCTCCCTAAGCCTCGCTTATTGAGGAGATCCGGCCTCGCCTTCGCGGCCACCTTCTTAGTGGCATTAAGCTCAAGAGCGGATTGAGCCACGGCCTTCTCCTGCTCTATAATACGAGCACCGGTCAGCTCGTTCCATCTCGCCAGCTCCTCGATCAACCTCGCGCTTTCCGCTACAAGCCGGGAGGGGGAAACCTTCTGGGATGAAGAGTCAGTGGTGACGTTTCGATCACCAGCCTGCAGCCGGGAGGGGGAAGCCTTCTGAGATGAAGAGTCAATGGTGACGTTATGATCACCAGCCCGCGCGAGCTTCTCCTCCACTTGCTGCTCATTAAGAGCGACGGCCGACAGCGGCTGATCTGCAAAATTTAACGAAAGCATCAGTATCAACATACATAGACATGCCAGAGAGCCCGTCATCAGCAGCGCCTAATGAACCGGCTAAATCTGAGCCACGGAACAAGTCAGTACCATGCTTGGCCTTCTTGGCCGGAGGACTCGTTCTCTCGCCCAGCAGGCAACGACAATGGGGCGGTAGAGGCTGTCCCCTTTCTCTTACGGACAAGGGGAGACCCCTCCTCATCAGAGTCCTCTTCATTGGTGATATCAACGATCTCCACCGTTGCCTTCTGAACAGGGGGAATGGGAGGTGGAACTGATGTCGACGCCATCGCCGCCGAAGACCTTGTTTTTCGCGTATGGCGCGGCATGTGACTAACAACCTTCGCCTGGGCCTCCACCACATTCAAGATTTTCAGCTGCTAATCCATGAGATCATTCGGCGACGTCCTACGGTCATGGGATAGAGCCTTGGGATGCAAGTTAGCAACGGTTTTATCTTTGTGCAGCCCCATTCTCCGAAGGATATCCTCAGACAGGCCCGGTCCAAAGTGGTCTGCGAAGGAAGCAAAGCAAGGGGTAAGTAGAAGAAATAAATCGAAGTTCGAAAAACAGGAACATTGAGAACGGTGATGGGCCTCACACCGACCCCACTCACCCTGTGCTAGGGCCGATATGAGTCCGACATGGCAGAGCGGCTCATCCTGGAGGATGATCTGCGTTGGGGGAATCCATCTTCTCGGCACCCCACTCTTGTCCGCCTCAAAGAGCCTCATCGCCAGCTTCTCATCCTCCTGAAGAGAGACCTTGCTGGCATCCATCTTGAGCTTTTTCCGGGTGACCCATCTGTCGTGCTCCGCCTTAGTCTCACACCGCAAATTAACTTGGTGCTGAAAGAAGCGGGGCAGCGGATAGTCATCCGACACCTTAACGTACACCCACCGACCTTGCCAGTCTTTGCAGGAAGAAAGTTTGTCAACAGAGACATAACCCGGCTCCGTTTGCACACTGCACCATCCGACGCGGCCAGAGATTGATGGCCGGAGATGATGAAGCCGGCGGAATAGATTCACCGTTGGGGCCTCTCCCTTGAAGAGACAAAGCCAGACAAAGCCGACTATGGTCCTCACAGCCAACGGGTGCAGTTGGGCAACAGCAACGTTCATGGCCCTAATGATGGCCATAACATACTCATTCAGCGGAAACCGGATCCCGTACTCCAAGTGCCGCATATATACGCCGATGTGACCCGGGGGAGGGCAACAGACCGCCTGACCCTCCTCAGGGATAACAATTTTGTATCCCCTGCCAAAGAAAAAATGGCCCTCGAAAAATGTCTCGCCGGAACAACTAGCGAGCTTATGTGTCCAAGCACGGTCAAGGCGGACCTTACAGGCGTCACCGTGATCCATAACGTACTGCCTCCGCTCATTGGGACGAGCCTTTTCAGCATCATCACTAAAATCGTCCGCGTCAGGATCGACTTCGTCGTCATCCTCCCATTCCTCCAAAAACTGAGGATCAACTTCGGGAGAAGGAGACCTAGGGCCCCCAAACCTTATCGGGATAGCCTCTAGTATCCCCTCCCCATCAAGACGCGACGGGTAACCCCCGGCGCAGAAGTGCTAGTCCCAGCGTCAGCAGAAGACATGATAGCAATGATTATTTAACAAAATAAGAAGTGAGGAAATTTGTTTGTTTACCTTGAAGAAAAACACTCGCCGGAGTAACGACTCTGAAAATTAGAAGACAAGCCCTTGAAAGTTTAGAGAGAAGAAAATTTTGGGGAAAAGCCCATGAAGAAGGACCAATCAGAGAACAGCCCATGAAGCGCCAGCCAATCAGCAAGCAGACACGTGTCAGACATGCAACCATGGAAAGTCAATCGTCGCAACAGTCAAACGTCAATCAATGCAACAGTGATCAAGCGTCTTCAACACGCCCCTTCATATCTCTGCCCATTCATCTTCCTCAACAAATTCCTAGGTATCTGTTCTCCGCCGGCCACGTGATCAACCATGATAGGGAGCACCGGCCTGAGGGCAATCAAAGACAACCGGCACTCTCAACCCTGGACTCGACCAGCGTCACTTTCTCTTCCACATCGGATGCCCTTTACACATCCATGCGGAGGGGGGATATATATGGTACGGCCTAATAAGAGCCAGGCCGAGATAGAAGAAGCCGATACAGAAATTACTTGCGCAGAATATACGCTCAGCATACATCGGAGCCCATACCACGGCATAGACTACGCTGGGGGCAAATTGATGGGGCATATTCTGCACCGCTGACCAAGTCAACATATTAAGCAAGGTCAAAGATATCCACAACAAGTCAACGACTTAGACAGACTAGCCGATGCAACCCATCGGCCTGTCACCTGGGGTCTCGGCCTGGCAACCAGCCAGCCGGGACACATATCCGCGTACTCATATCCAAGACCCTCTGCCGGCCTGCCACAGGTCCATCGGCTGAGGGTAGAACGGTCTTTCCACCTGCTAGCCACTTGGCCACTTGGCCACTACGTGACAAAAGGTGAAAGCCTATAAATACTCCTCAACCTTCATTGAGGAAAGGATCCAAAAATGAACCTAAGAATCACTATTCATCTGGTAATATCTTCCTTATCTCTCTACAATACATCCTTAGCCAAGTAATAACAACTTATCCCTCTAAGTTTACTGACTTGAGCGTCGGAGTGAGTACGCTTGACACAAAGCCAAGCCCTCAGTTCGTTCATTGTTGCAGGAGAGGCCGAGAGGAACGATAGAGACGAGGAATCCAACTCAAGACATCATTCTACAAGCCACGGGTGGTAACAATACTTGCTCTAGAATTACACCCGGAACAATTACTGCTTAAAATTAAGCTTTATTCTATTATTATTTTTATTTTAGTTTAGTTTATGTGCTCCTACATAAAAAGTAATATTGAATTTTGTATAAGAGATAATCGATGATATATATATATATATATATATATATATATATATATATATATATATATATATATTGTCCAACTTATTTTGAAAAGTTAGGAAATATACATTCAAATAACTTTCGCCACCTACCATTTCCTATACTTTACTTTCAAAAGTATTTTAAATTGTTTAGGTATAGCCGTATAGGATAAGGTTTGAGTTGTTAACCTTAGTTCTCGACCATCAAGATAGAAAGATTGTTAACAAATAACACAAAACCAAATTTTGCAATCCTTACAAGACCTATTTTACATTTAAAATTATGTACCTTTTTTATCCCAGTTATTTTACTTATCGTTTATATTTATTGTGAGACAAATAATTGGGACGGAGGGAGTAAATAATAGAGTTCACATGATTGCGTACATAAGGAGTACAACACTAGTTTTTCACGAGTCAATTTAGTTTATCACAAATTCTTGTTTGTGACGGCACATATCCGTCACTACTCTTGAGTGACGGATACCATTTTACCTCACAAAGTATCCACTTTTTCTCTCTCTACAACACTATTCATGTGGTCCCATTTCTCCACTAACCCATTTTATTACCATTTTAACTCACAAAATATCCACCACAAATGGTAACCCGTCACAAGGGAGACCAATTGCTAGTTTATATATGGCAAAGGACGATTGCTTCTTTAATGAAATTACTATGTGCACGTGAAAATATGTATGAAACATGCAATATGCCTAATTTCAATCGTAATATCATGCACTAAATAGTTGGACGGCTTAATTAAAGATTAAACTTGCATGTTCCTTTGTTTCTTAATCGTCATTTCTGACATTACATGTAAATATCTAACCAAATTCTACATCGTCACTGTGATAACGCAAGCAAAATAAAGACTTTGATGCGTCACATGTTAAATTGCTAACTAATGAGTATCATGCGTAAAAAATCAATATGTCATGGTACACATGGTGCAAAAATTGCAAACATATGTAGGTGCTATACTTGCAAACTTTCCTCTCAACTTCTTTGAAATTCGAAATTTTTATTTTAGGATCGTTCCATTAAATTTTTTCGAAATTAATATTTGACAAGTCTATTGTTTTTATACAAGAAAATGGACTTCGTTTAGTCGTTTAAAGTGTGATATACATATTCCTTCATTTGTGTTCGATGATTTATAGGCAAGCTGATTAGAAAGCCTGAAAAAAATGTAGGAGACATCGAAACGAATGGTCCTAAATTAACCAAGAGCATCTCCAATGGTTATCCAAAAAGACTTGCTTGCAAATAAAAAAAATTTCAAGCTATTTGCTTAACCATTGTAGCACTTTATATGAACTAACTTAAATTAAGCTAGTAGCTCCATGCCTTCATGGAGCTATGGCTTAAATGGTCCTACAAGAAAAAAAAAATCTTAATTAAAAGGACACACGTGGGTCCATTTAAGCCACAACACTAGTAGCTTACCATTGTGGTAATTTCTAGCTTAAAAATATTGTAGCTTAAAATTTTTATGTGGCAAAGGTATGCTAGTAGCAATTAGCTTACCATTGGAAATTAGAGCAACTCCAATGAGCAACTACGATACGATGTAGTTTGATTTGCCACATCGATTTTTCAAGATACGCTGCTTTTCAATAACGTACTGCTCCAATGACGGACTACAACATATTTTAGCTTGCATGAGTCCACATTCTTAATTTCATCCAATAAGATTATTTAGGTTTTTTTTTTAAAGCCAAGTCATATAGCTTGACAAAGCTACTCTTGAATTTTCTCACTCCAATGGTAAACTACATGCTTATAATTTTGCAAATATTGCAAGCAAGTTCCTAAACATGAACCATTGGAGACGCTCTTTGTAACACCCCCATACTCCGAGTGCCTTACCAGGACCACTCAGGTATGAAGACATCACCATCTCGGTTGCCCGAGGCATGATAATCAAATAGACAAAACAGAAACAACATTTATTATAAATACTTTAACGAATGAATACAATCCTTGAAACCCAAACTGAAAGTACAATACATTATTCCAAACTAACTGTTCTCAACTGAAATGTAAATAAATACTAAACTACAGCGGAAGACTCTATCGTCATGTCGTGGCCATCCTGCCTATCCCAAAGACTCATCTCAATACCGCTCAATATCTCGCTCACCATCCCCGAATGGATCACCGCAGTTTACAAAACAACACCGGGTCGATGACTAATCACACAATCAAAATAAATAACAACAATAAGACAAACAGACAAACGAACGTCACACACACACAACCACATCCAACCAACCGTCTCAATCATCGATCGTCCACCTGGACTGGACCTACGCCGAGTGGGGGACCGCAGCTGTTCCCACCTAAGCCCCGCTCATCGTACGAGCGATAACCCCGTCCATTAATGTGCACATCCCCTTTCGTGGCGGGTTCCACGAAGGGCGAAACTAGGGCGTGAGATCACTCCCGCAAGTGACCCCACTCAGCCGAGAACGCATCTCGAGAACCATCACAAACACAACCACAATCACAATCACAATTACAACTACAATCATCATATCAATCAACTAACTACAGCACATCACCAATATCCCATTATGGGACTAATACTGAGTAGGAAATCCTACCTGGAAAGCACAACACGCAGACGGTATCTACAATTTGTCTCAAAACGCCTCTTCTATGAATTCTCCTCCTAACATATAACACATAAAGGCTACTATTCAAATACTACTCATAACAATCCCCAAATCCCAAATTAGGGTTTCATCAATCTTAACAAAACGGTATATAAATTATATTAAAAGCTTACCCTCGACGCAAGGAATCCAACGACACAAACTACGATGCAATCCGACCGTCCGAACTCTCGGAATTGTCAAGAACGCGATTAGGAAGAAGACAAGTTGCTTTCTCTCTTAAACAGGTTTTAGGTTTTGTAAAAAGTGATTTAGAATAAAGACGAATTGATTTAAATACCTTAATCGCGTAATTAACAAAACCCGAGAAAAACCCCGATAAACCGGGACACTCGATCGAGTACCCAAGGTACTCGATCGAGTACTTTCTACTCGATCGAGTGCCTGACTACTCGATCGAGTGCCCAACAGTCGAAACTATTTTATTCTGCAACATACCCTTACTCGACAGAGTAAGGGCTACTCGATAGAGTACCCCCAAGACCATAAATACGGAGTATTACAGTCTTCCCTCCTTAAAAGGAACTTCGTCCCCGAAGTTCAAACCACTACCAAACAAAGGTACTCCCATAAGCTTCCCGACTCGAAGGTCCAAAATAAACACAACGTAAAACATGCTACTAACCCACTTATCCCGACAAACATACCGACACAACATATACAAGAGGGTGTAAAAACTCTTAAAAACTCTCGCGATCATCTCCTACCCCCCTAAAAGAAACAAGGTTACGTCCCCGTAACCATACATACCTGATCAAAAAGGAAAGGGTAACGCTCTTTCATGATATCCTCCGCCTCCCATGTAGCTTCCTCAGACTCGTGGTTAGACCAAAGGATCTTAAGCAACACTGTCTCACCACTCCTGGTCTTTCTAACTTTTCGGTCTAGGATCGCTTAGGCACCTCAAGGTACGATAAAGACTCATCCACTCTAAGCTCTCGCCTCCAACACATGCGACGGGTCACTCACATACTTCCGCAAGGTGCGATACATGAAACACATTATGCACTCTCTCCAAAGCCGCCGGTAAAGCCAAACGATAAGCCACTTCCCCAACTCGCTCTACGATCTCATAAGGCCCTATAAACTTCTGACTTAGCTTGCCTTTCTTCCCAAATCTCATAACTCCACGCATAGGAGACACTTTCAGAAGAACCTTGTCCCCAACCTGAAACTCTATGTCCCGACGATGTAGATCCGCATAACTCTTCTCGTCGATCCCGAGCCGCTGCTCTCATCCGTTCCCGATCATCTTAACTGTTCCACCATCTCATGTACCATCTCTGGTCCTAAAACCACTGCCTCAGCACTATCGTCCCAACAGATTGGACTCCTACATCTCCTCCCGTACAAAGCCTCAAACGGTGCCATACCAATACTAGTGTGATAGCTGTTGTTGTAAGAAAACTCTATTAAATCCAACCTCTGCTCCCAGCTACCACCAAAATCCATCACACAAGCTCGCAACATATCCTCAAGAGTCTTGATTGTTCTCTCAGTCTGCCCATCATCTGCGCAGGATGAAATGTGTACTCATCTTCAAAGTCGTTCCCAACGATTCCCGCAACTCCTTCCAAAACCTTGAGATAAACCTCGCATCTCTGTCAGACACTATGTCCTTAGGGACTCCATGTAACTTAAGCACGTTCTTTCGATAGGCCATAGCCAGTTGTGCCTTAGTCCATGTATCTTTCATTGGAACAAAGTGAGCTGACTTGGTCAACCGATCCACTATCACCCAAATCATATTGTTACCTTGTTGACTCTTAGGTAAACCCACAATGAAATCCATGGAAATGGATTCCCACTTCCACTCAGGCACCTCCAAGGACTGAACCTTACCTTGTGGTCTTCTCTGTTCCCCTTTAACTCTCTGGCATGTCAAACAACGGACACAAACTCATTTGTCTCTTTCTTCATCCCAGGCCACCAAAACGTTTTCTTCAGATCTTTGTAAAGCTTGTCTCCACCTGGATGAACTGAATATGGTGTGCAATGCGCTTCTGTCATGATTGTCTTTTTCAACTCCTCGTCATTAGGAACACACCACCTACCATCAAACCTCAAGCTACCATCTGTATGTATCGAAAACCGGGACACTGTCCCTTTCTCTACTCCAGCTCTCCACTCCACTATCTTAGGATCCAAAGCCTGTTTATCCCGAATGTCATCATAAAACTCAAGTCGCATCTTTGTCATATCACCCATGGCATCTCCTTTCTGCATCATATGAATCCCAAAGCTCGCTACCTCATCCCTCAACCTCATCAAAGATAGAGCTGTACACAAGGAATGTACACTCTTCCTACTCAAAGCATCAGCAACAACATTGGCCTTCCCTTCATGGTAGATGATTTCCATGTCGTAGTCGCCAATTAACTCCATCCACCTCCTCTGTCTCATGTTCAACTCCTTCTGCGTGTAGATGTACTTGAGACTCTTGTGATCCGAAAATACCTTAAAGATTGCTCCATAAAGGTAGTGCCTCCAAATCTTGAGAGCAAACACCACTGCACCCAACTCCAGGTCATGAGTAGGGTAGTTCTCCTCATACGGCTTCAACTGCCTAGAAGCATAGGCAATTACTTTACCATTCTGCGTCAACACACATCCTAACCCATTCTTCGAGGCATCCGTATAAACCTCGAAATTCTCGCTCCCTTCAGGTAATGCCAAAACAGGAGCTGTGGTCAAACGCTCCTTTAAGGTTTGGAACGCCTTCTCACAACTCTCATCCCAACGAAACCTGTTCTCTTTCCTCATCAACGCTGTCATCGGTCTAGCTATCTTGGAGAAATCCTTCACAAACCGCCTGTAATACCCAGCTAAACCCAAGAAACTCCTAACCTCAGCAACATTCTTTGGTGCTTCCCACTTTGTCACTGCCTCAATCTTCGCCGGATCCACAGCTACTCCATCTTTAGAGATTACATGCCCCAGAAAAGCAACTTTCTCCAACCAAAACTCACACTTAGACAACTTAGCATACAGCTCATGATCTCTCAAAGTCTGCAACACTATCCTCAGATGCTCCTCATGCTCCTCCTTAGTCTTAGAGTAGACTAGGATATCATCGATAAACACTACTACGAACCGATCCAAGAGCGTCAAGATCCTATTCATCAAATCCATAAACACCGCCGGCGCATTGGACTTCCCAAATGGCATCACCACATACTCATAATGGCCATACCTCGATGTGAAAAAGTTTTGTCTTCGGTATGTCCACATCTCTAATCTTCACCGATGGTATCCCGACCTCAAATCGATCTTAGAAAAGACCGTTGCACCACTCAACCGATCAAACAGGTCATCTATCCTTGGCAAAGGATACTTGTTCTTTATCGTCACACGGTTCGACTCCGTAATCTATGCACGACCTCAAACTCCCATCTTTCTTCTTCACGAACAGTAATCGGTGCTCCCCAAGGCGATACACTTGGTCTAATGTACCCCTTCTCTATCAAATCATCCAACTGCTTCCTAAGTTCCTCCATCTCCTTAGGACCCATACGGTACGGTGCCTTAGAGATTGGCCCCGTCCCTGGTTTCAACTCAACGGTGAAATCTATCTCCCTCTTCGGTGGCAACCCGGAATCTCCTCGGAAAGACATCTCGCATACTCTCCCACCATGGTATCTCCTCAATGCCGGGCTCTCTATCCGGTCATCTCTCACGTGGCACAAAATCAGAGGACATCCCTTCCTCAGATACGACTTCAAAGTGACAGCTGCAATCAACTTAACTTTGGGTCTGACTAGAAACCCACGATAAGACACACTTACACCCTTAAGACCTCTTAACGACACTCTCTTTTGATGACAGTCTATCTTAGCCTTATACTTCCCTAACCAATCCATCCCAACTATCATCTCAAAACCATTAAAAGGAAACTCTAGCAAGTCTACAGGGAAATCGACTTGCCCAACTATCAAAGATACATCTCTAAACAACCTCCCACACGATACGAGACTCACTGAAGGTATGAAAACTTGCTCCCTAACGGACTCATATACTCTTAAACCCAAATGTTTTACATGACTCAAGACACAAACGATCGAGAAGCCCCGAATCAAACAAAACAAACGTAGGAATACCATTAACAAGGAATGTACCGGTGATAACGTGCGCATCCTCCTCACCTGCCTTCTTGTCCATCATGAACAACTTGCCACATCGGTCTTCCGCCCACCTCCGGGACAAGATTAGCTGATGCGATCGGCTTAGCACCCGACCCTTGATTGTTGTTGTTGTTGTTCATCGGTGTCTTCTGATAAGAATTACCGCCGTTGCGGTTGCCTCCACTCGATAGCTCGACCTCCCGGTTTGGCCATGATCCACCGGTCTGCGTTGCTCGCAAAGCTCGTGCGGGTCTCTCGAAAAGATCTCGGTGCGCTCGTGCACTCATGTCTCTTGTGGCCTACGCCACCACAACCAAAGCAGTCACTCCCCAACTATTACTCACACTCCCACGACCTCGCCCAAAGGAAGTTCCAAAGACTAAACCCAACCAGAAGAAAATCCCTTAGATTGATTGTGGTTGCCTTTCTTGAAATTAGATTGGCCACCACCCTCGCTCTCCGACTTCCTCTTCTCTCCACCGGACCTCTCCTGAGCCATCTCCACTAGTCTCTCGGCTCTCCCGACCCTCTCATATGCTTCCTTCACATCGGTGAGGACTCCCACGGGTAACTTATCCATAATCTTCGTGGTTAGTCCACTCTCAAACCTCAAAGCCAAATTCTCATCACTCAAACCCATGTCCTCAAAGATATCTGGATTTCTCATTGAACTATCTCGTAGTACTCGACCCACGGACATCTCAGCAGTCATCTTAAACTTATCAAACTCCTCCCTCAACTTACTCCTCACATGTTCTGGTACGAACTCCTTCCTCACAGCCCTACGAAACTCCTCCCAAGGTATAGCAGGTAACCCCTGGTTGGTATACATCTCCTTGGCACTCACTTTCACGGAATCCCACCACTTGCCAGCTGCCTCCCTCAGATAGAATGCAGCCTGATCCACTCTCATCTCATCCGGACAGCGAACTAAATCCAGTATGTTCTCCATCTCCCTCAGCCAACTATCAAGGTGGTTAGGCTCCTCAACTCCCTTGTACTCCTTCGGGTTAAACCTCGCGATATAGAGGCTGACTTTGGCATGGTCAACCTCCTTCTCCTTACTCTTGTCCTTGTCCTCATTCACTCTCTTCAGGGTCTCTGTAAGAGCGTCTTGGTGTTCCAACATTTTAACGATGTCATCCGTAGTCATAACCTCAGCTCTCGCGTACAAAGCGTTTCTCTTGGGCGGCATCTTGAAGCTATAGGAGAAAGGGATAAACATAAACACGCGTACTAAACCTCAAAACACGAACACGCGTTGCCCAGAACCCACTCGATCGAGTATCCAAACCCACTCGATCGAGTAACGGCCTACTCGATCGAGTGCCCCCATGTACTCGATCGAGTACCCAAACTCCAGAACCAAACAGACCTTCTGATCTCTAACCCACTCGATCGAGTATCTAGGCTACTCGATCGAGTGACCCCCTACTCGATCGAGTACCCCTAGTTACTCGATCGAGTGCCCCAAAACTCGATTCTGGTCCAAAATCGTCAAAAACCTATCCGATCGAGTTAGTCTCACTCGATCAAGTATCACTAATACGTAAAAGCTACCCGCATATTACGTCACATACTAACATGTTAAATTTTATCTAAATCGCATGATACCATAATCAATATGCTACGCATCCATTCTACTTATCAATAAAATCAAATCATCATGCTATAAAAGCCACATTGTAAACACCTCAACATGCTATCATCTAATTAACATGTTCCACATATCATTTTCTTTCACATGCTCAATTTCTTATTTCAACACCAAACAACCATCACACTTTCTTCACATTGTTGCATAAGTTAAACAATCACATAGACGACTCAACAAACACGTTCCCATGTGACCGGTTCAAAGTTGTAGGGCGACCCCTTGCGACTTTAGGACGTCTCCCAAGCCTTTGCACTAGCTCCTACAACATTTACCCCGGGTTCATTTTAATTGACTCCCTATGTTCATTAAGTTCATTGGTTACAGGTTTCAGGATCGTCGCTCTGATACCATTTGTAACACCCCCATACTCCGAGTGCCTTACCAGGACCACTCAGGTATGAAGACATCACCATCTCGGTTGCCCGAGGCATGATAATCAAATAGACAAAACAGAAACAACATTTATTATAAATACTTTAACGAATGAATACAATCCTTGAAACCCAAACTGAAAGTACAATACATTATTCCAAACTAACTGTTCTCAACTGAAATGTAAATAAATACTAAACTACAGCGGAAGACTCTATCGTCATGTCGTGGCCATCCCAGCTATCCCAGTACTCATCTCAATACCTGCTCAATATCGCTCACCATCCCCGAATGGATCACCGCAGTTTACAAAACAACAGGGGTCGTACTAATCACACAATCAAAATAAATAACAACAATAAGACAAACAGACAAATTTGAACCGTCACACACACACAACCACATCCAACCAACCGTCTCAATCACCGATCGTCCCTTTGGACCGGACCTACCGATGGGGGACCGGCCGTTCCCACCTAAGCCCCGCTCATCGTACGAGCGATAACCCCGTCCATTAATGTGCACATCCCCTTTCGTGGCGGGTTCCACGAAGGGCGAAACTAGGGCGTGAGATCACTCCCGCAAGTGACCCCACTCAGCCGAGAACGCATCTCGAGAACCATCACAAACACAACCACAATCACAATCACAATTACAACTACAATCATCATATCAATCAACTAACTACAAGACATCACCAATATCCCATTATGGGACTAATATGAGTAGGAAATCCTACCCGGAAAGCACAACACGCAGACGGTATCTACAAATTTGTCTCAAAACGCCTCTTCTATGAATTCTCCTCCTAACATATAACACATAAAGGCTACTATTCAAATACTACTCATAACAATCCCCAAATCCCAAATTAGGGTTTCATCAATCTTAACAAAACGGTATATAAATTATATTAAAAGCTTACCCTCGACGCAAGGAATCCAACGACACAAACTACGATGCAATCCGACCGTCTGAACTCCGGGAATTGTCAAGAACGCGATTAGGAAGAAGACAAGTTGCTTTCTCTCTTAAACAGGTTTTAGGTTTTGTAAAAAGTGATTTAGAATAAAGACGAATTGATTTAAATACCTTAATCGCGTAATTAACAAAACCCGAGAAAAACCCCGATAAACTAGGACACTCGATCGAGTACCCAAGGTACTCGATCGATCCCCTACTCGATCGAGTGCCTCGGCTTCTTCGATCGAGTGCCCAACAGGTCAGAAACTATTTTATTCTGCAACATACCCTTACTCGACAGAGTAAGGGCTACTCGATAGAGTACCCCCAAGACCATAAATACGGAGTATTACACTCTTACTTAGAAAAAAAAAAAAAGTTCAATCCAAAATGACTTAAATATTATGAAATGGTTTTGCGATATTAATCAGTCGATTGTTAATTGTCCAAGGTCATTTCGTTCAGAAAAGGTTAAAAGTGGTTTATACTTTATAGGGTAGTTTCGGCCTTTCGGGTAAGAGTCTGTTAATTAGTCTATCCTCATCTTGACTATTTTGAGAAAAAACCCTCCTAAAGTCCTAATGTTACAGAATTTGGCGATTAAAAGTGATTTCTATAAGATAGTCTTCTGTTAACAAACCGTATCCCAATCGTGACTATTTTTCAAAAATCCACCTCAAGTTGTTCTAATTAACCTCATATTCCTCTGTCCCGGTCATTTGTTGTCCTTTTCCATTTTGGGGTGTCTCAGTCATTTGTTGTCCTTTCTATTTTAAGAATGAATTTGATGAGTAATTTGATCATTCTCATTCAATTTGTTCCACTTGTCATTTAGTTATTGGTATTTTCCTCATTTCTTGGTCTTTGTGCCAAAACGAAAGGACAACAATTGACCGAGACGGAGGGAGTATCTTTGTGTCAAAATCACCCAAACCATCTATTAAAAATACTCAAACAAGAAGTGACCATAAAACGGAAAGCAACACATGTGATAAGAGACATGGGCTAACAAGGGAACCAAAGGGCCATAAGAAAATATATTATGGTTGAAACTTAGGGAACTACTCAAAACAAGTGAAGTGGAATAGAATGAATGCTAATTCCGCAACTTGCGCTTATCTTACACCACTACTTATGAATACGATCAGATAAAACAAGATAAATACGAGTACAACTTACAAGCATAGCAATTTGTGGTTTAAGTTGAACTTATCTTCTTTTACTTGTAACTTGGCTAGTTGTGGGATTGGCGTCTTAATATGCCCTTTTCACTTCTCCAACGGCCAAAACCCGGCCTATATCTATCCGTCGCTTGGGCAGTGACGGAACGATGGAGCTAATCGGAGTTACCATTCTTCTAAGGGATCTCAGGAAGAAAGAGGCGGGGAATTATCGTTCCTTTAAGCAACGAAAAAATGAACTTGTTTGAGTTACTTTTATTATATCAAAGTTATTTTAGTATTTCATCTGTTACAATTATTTGTTAACATTTTTTTTTTCAAGAAAAACAATTAATTAATACGAGTAAGTAATTTATCTTATCGACTTTAGTCTATATTTTATACTGTAGTCCCCTTAGCTTCAATGTTTGGTTCCGTTATTACATAATGTAAAGCTAGGCCTAATCTCACGAGTAATGTTTTCTTACACCAACAAAAATATCAACATAATTGTATTTAAGACGAGGTATTGCAGTATATCTTTTAGATTCATTTAGAATTTGAACGTGAATTTAGATGCGTTTTTTTTTAAACGAGTCACAACTCACAAGAGCATTAAAATACGCCGCGCGTGCTCTCACGAAGAGGTAAACGGCTGACCAAATAGTTTGCTCCATTCCCATGGGCAAGGATCGAACCTCTGACCTCATGGTTAAGGGATGAGGTGAGCAACCACCACACCAAACACATTTGGTTATATTTTCGTCACAATTAAAAACCTAAAATATCTTCGATATATCAGTGAATTTATGTCATGATTATATATCCAAAAGATATACTTCGTAATAGCTAAATTAGTCTGGCTTGATTGGGGATTGGCTACTCTTGAATGTATCTTTCACATGAAATAACATGGTACATGCAATAGGACAAGTCGTTCAAATATTTGGATTTGGTCATGTGTTTTGTGATTAGCATAAGCCAAGTTGGTTCTTTGCATTTTTCCATTAAATTTTGCGGCGATTGCTTACAGTTATTGGGGTGGCCAGGTTGGTCTCTTTAGAAGTTGTCTTTTAACAAATCTTTGCATACGCGTTAATGCTAACGACATCAAAACATGATATGTCTCTTGGTTTTGACTTGTGATTAACGGGCAATTTATATGATAACGAAAAATCTAATTGTGCTTATTAACTACCGACTTATCGAATACTTATTGTGATGTTCGAATCATTAAAAATCTAATTATAGAAACAAATAATTACTAATTTACGGACATATTTAACCAAAATAGAACCAGATTAATGTAATTGAAGTTTGACACTGACTCACTGTACTTAATCCGTTTTATTACCGTGGCTTAGTTTTTGTTACACGGTTACACCTAATTAGGTCTGTTTTGACCAAAGACTACTTCAAGAGTCAACCCGCGTGCAACCACCCATGCTAATCTGCTACTAATTGTCGTTTTGACTTGAAGGGAATTAAATCGAGGGGATGGCTCATAAGGAGGTAAAAAACAATGCACTATGTATCGATCTAACATTTTCTAACGTCCTCAACGTTGATTTTGTTGTTAAAGTGATCAAATGATGGAATTGTAACAAAAATTTAAACGTAAAGAGACACGGAAAATATTCGGAAACAATGTATTTTCATTTCTTTTATCAAATGAAAACATATTACCAACATTTGTGGAACAATACAATCTCAAAAATAAAATCAATAATAGTACAAAATCCTTCATAACAGTTCGTATATCTTTCTCTGTTCTCATCACTTCCCGACACAACCTACCGTCATGAAAATTGCACCAAGCAGAGTCATCTCCGCCGCTAAACATATTCTCAATTTCCATCTCATCAATTTCGGCGCTTAATTTAATCCACGTAAAATCATCCTCGTTCTCGTCCTCCTCCTCCTCGGCCTCCATGTCACTTTTAATTTCCAAACTTACCCCTAACCTTGACCCAATTATTTCCTCCCCACTCTCACCCAACTCACAACATTCCTCCCCTACACTCCTCACCTCAACCCACCCATCACTTTCCCACAACACCCCAAACTCCCCTCCCAATTCACCAATCCTAGCCTGAGCCGAAACCCGGTTCTCATCGTCACCAACCTCTCCTTCCGACACATCACCCTCGTCATCCGAAAACCCGACCCACTCCCCCAAATCAAAAACACTCTTCGGAGAACCTCCCCAAACTACCCCTCCCGCTACCGGAACCAAAAACGGATGCTCCAACAGCTGATCACAACTCCACCTCTGCCCGGGATCCCTGACCAAGCACTTCCCCAAGAAATCGACCGCCACCTCGGACAACCGGGCAGGAAACTCGGGCAGCTCATTAGAATAACCAATTTTATACAACGTGTGGGCCCCATTATCCTGCCAAGCTGGCAATCCGGTAAACATCTCGATTACCGTGCAACCCAGGGCCCACACGTCCGCCTCACTCCCCTGAGCTTCTGCTCTTACCACCTCTGGGGCCCACCACAATGGACTCCCACGTGGCGCTCCATCGTGACCGTCACCGGTCCGTTTAGCTGAACCAAAATCCGCAACTTTCGCAACCCGGTTTTCCGGCCCCACCCCGGCGACAAGAACATTACTTCCTTTCACGTCACAGTGAACAATTCCATTCGCGTGTACCTCACGCAACGCCGATACCAAGCACCACGTGTACGATCGGATTAGCTCCACGTCAACCACCTTCTTTCCTCCACCAGCCACGTCACCGCCCGGCATGTACTCAATGAATAACTCCTTAGACGACGTCGTTTCGCTGTCACCGTAGTAATCCACAATAAACGGCGAAGCCGTTGAGATAGAACGAAGTATCTCAATTTCATTTTCCAATGCTTCTATTGAGGCAACACAGCCCTTCCGGGCTGATTTTACGGCGAAAGCGGGGACAGTACTGTCCACGCCTTCGCCGTAGTCTCGGAAACCGAGGGATACGGTTCCGTAAGAGCCTTTGCCGAGGAATTTGCCTCGAATACAAGGTGAATTTTGTGGGTTTAGTTCCATTTTTTTTTGGGGTTGCTCTGTTTTTTTTTTTTTTTTTTTTGGTTGTTGTTGTTGGAAGGTTGACATGGACCAATGGAGTATATATAGGGGATGAGAAAAAATAAAACAGCATGAAAAAAATAGAAAAAGGAAAAAGATTTATTATTGATGATTAGTTGTAAAATAGGAGGAATTTTTGAGGTGACGTAAGAAATATTCCCGGGAAAGTTGGTTAAACTATCGTTGTGGTACGTATACTAGTCCTCTACGATCAAGTATTGTTTCCTTGCGTCTATTCTTGTATTTCTCAATTCACATTTTCTTATTTAATTTAAAACCGTTTTAATTTATGATGTTTTTTATATCTGATTAAAATGAAGGTGAGAATAAAATGAAGTTGTGAAAGATTTTGCATTAAGACGTTTTTAAGTAAGATCAATTGTTGTCAATCAGTTGATCTCATGGGAAATTATCTCTAATTAATTACTCGTAGAATAAAGATGATAAGATTATGTAAAATCGGGTCTAATTAATTAGAATAAGATGGTGGAATAAATTGGCATGTGGGAAGTAATCTACTTCACTTGATTATTGTACAGATTTTATGGTGATATGGTAAAATATTGTATAGTAAGAAGGTTTGATTAGAGAATTTATGATCCTCGATTGTAAGGGGGTAAGGCTAATATTTTATTTTTGAGGAATTTTTTTAATCTCATGTATATTCAACTCGTTTTAAATTGTAAGCTAAGAATCGGTAAAGATAATAAAAAATAGTTTTGATCTTATGTTTAACAATTACTTATTTTAACATCTAATTAAACCTAACATACTTGTCGCGCCCTCAATTTCCTTAGGTTTGCATTTGTTATACACTAAAGTTGATAAAGTTCTTAACCTTGAATTTCATGTAATTTTTCATCTCAATTTCAAGGTATATATATAAACAGGGATGTAGTTAGGTTCAATTTTTACCTCGGCCCAATCAAATCATTCTTTACTTATTTTCTTAATCGTAGTATATTTCTTCCCAAAATCTAGTTTGGATCACGACCTTATCGGTCTGTACTTAGCTCTTTCGCTGAACTCAAAATATAAGACTTATTTATAGCAATAATGAATCAAATAATCTAAATGGATAATTGTTGTTTAAGCAAAGACATTATCTATAAAATTTTCATAATTTTACTCAAAGCATGTTTGGTGTTAAATTGGTTGGTTGGTTGTTATTAGTTTGGTTTGTAGCATAAATTAGGACACGTGGAGATAAAAAAAAGATGAGGTAGTTCTACACTTCTAGAGTTTCTAGTAAAGTGTTAGATAGCTTATCGAACAACAACCAAGCAAAATAAACACTATGTATTTTTTTTAATATATTATATTAGTAATTAGTTAGTGATACGATTAGTGTAGTGTTTACTATACTACTACGTACTACTTGGCTTAATTAATTATTTTTTATGAAGTTGAGATTTGTCCAACTAATATGTATGACGTACAAGATCTTGCCTAGCTGTCTAGCTCCCTCTTAATTATGCACCGATTTATGCAGATATGAATTAGCTTAGTTGGTAATAAGATTCGATACTTATGATTTTAATCCCGCCAGTATTAAGATCGCCCTTTTAACCCCCTAAGAAAATTTATTTACTGATTTATTCGAATGTAAAGTCGTTTTAGTATTACTTAACATCGTTTGGACAAAACTTTGGTTTAATTAATTAATAAATGTGAATTTTTAAAGTTGATTAAAACTAAAACGTGAGGGTCATGATTTTGCTAGTTGGGGAACAGCAAGATAATTTGATATTTTTGATCGTTGGTTAAGTGTAAGGATTTTGGCGAGTACGATGGAGATTTTGTGTCTTGTTATATATGGTCAATTATTTCATGACCATGTATATTGATTTTTTAGGCACACTCTTCCCCCCAATTGTCCTTTATGCAAATTAATTAATTGTTCTTGGAAGTTTTTTTATATATTAAAATTTTTGAAAGTTGCAATTATGAACTCAAGTGAATTTTAAAAAAATAAAAAAAATAAGGGTAATGCTAAATATAACCCAGTGGGTTGTATTTAAGCATTAAATACCTTCTAATTTGGGTATTAATTTAGGAATTAAGAACTAAATTACACATTAATCAATACAATTAATGCATATACTAAGAATTTATTTCCTCTTTTGGTTTCATAAATACAATCCACAGGGCTGTATTTATCATTACCAAAAATTAAACCCACTAATTACGTGTTTAAGCCGCAATCAAAAATGTAAAATGTATCCTAAATTATAAATTAGTTACCAATTAATTCACCATTTGTGTTTGAAATTGATGCAAAATGTATCTAATTAGAACATAACCTTTTAGAAGTTTGATTGTAGGAACGGATAAGCAAATGATGACCACATTGTGTCAACTTTTTACTGTTTAACGGGGATGAACGCTCCTGTAACTTCCTACCCAACTATACTAATACTTATCTTGTAGATGTATGTACATCCATTTTCTTCTATGACACTATTTTTTCAAGAAATATAAACACGCAAAGTAACTAAAAAGATGGGAAAAAAATCTAAATAAAAGAAAATGGATAAAGATGAATACGATCGAGTAGTGCTTGATTTCATAGTAAAGAATCAAAGAGAAAGGGATAGGGAAAAGTGAGTTCTCCACAACATTCACTCTTTATTAACTCCTGCCACACTTGGCAATACGTACGTGTACTGTCCTCAACCAAACATGGTTGATAGAATTACACATGCAATTTTGATTGGTACGTCAGAAAAATGTAAACTACCATACAAAATAAATTTAACATATCCAAATAAATGGCTTTGATGGATTTTATCCAAGGCTTTTTTTAATAAAAAAAATACACAATGAATTAACGGATTTTATAGTGCCATACGTGTATTTCTGTCTTAACTGTAATATTGCAGTAATACTAGCTGTGTCAAATGTAACCACTATTGAAAAATAAGTTACCACGAGCTGTAATACTGGTTGTACCATTGTAGTTATATTTAACCATAAAATGGTCACACGGAGTATGTCGGTTTGAAGCTTGAGACGAAAAGTGACCGTTGAAAGAAGAATTTGCGTTTACTTTAAAATCTGACACTCTAGGTACATTATAGTGCTTTAACAGATAACTTCGTATTTTTAAAGCTTGTTTCCAAAGTTTTATACAGAGTAATTTGATTGTTTAATCGATTTTAATGAATTTTACAGTATTTATACGTTGTTCAATTCTTAGTTAAATTTGAATTTAACAAAGTAATTTTTCACAATTTGTTAAATTTGTTACTATCTGTTTTTTTGGTCCTATGATTCTGGATTAACAGAGTTGCGTTTAGTGATGGTTACCCACCAAGTTAGGTTCTAAACTTTCATTTATTCATGCAGTTTGTTGTACCAAATAAATGGAGAAGGTAACACAATTTGCACCAAACTACCCTAAATTTGGATACGTGGTCTATAAAACTATCTTAATCCTACACCATTCCTACTGTTTTTTCGGACTATAGCTTGGTTAGTTGCTTCTACTTTTTTGTTTTAGGGTGAAATGGAATCTCTAAAACTTTTTATAGATATTTTAGTGATCAAATGGAGATATTTGTTATAGCTAAAACGAGTTAAGCATTATCCATTTGTATAGATTTTTTTTTATAACAGTAAACTAGCATAGAAATAAAACGAGTCTACAAAGTTACAAAACAAACAAGGGGCCGATAGAGACCCCTAAACTACTAGACAACCAACTAACTGAGGTAAAAGTACATCTAGATGAAACTGAAATTGAAAGACGAATTTTCTTGCTGGATGGATGAAAATGGTCATCAAACTGGAAATGATGATTCTCCTTTCGTTTAATCCGCGTAATCAGTGCAAGTATCCTGGTGTTCCTGCAAAGAGATGTGAAGGTATCAAAGAAACAAAAGATCTTCTCTTGTGGTTGACCTTAGCCCGAACCATTTGTATAGATGAAGACAAAACAATCAAGGAATAACAAAACGATGTCTCATTAAATAGCGCAGTACGTAATCTGTCTTTGCAAAAAAAAAAGATACACTCATTTTAAATTCTTATGGGAGACTAACTGATTAAAAATGAATATAAATTAATTTTTAGCCACATGAATAGTACCCTACACTGGTCAACCTAGCCTGACGAGCATTATCCTATTGGACTCGATTTAGTCATAATAACTCAAATATATACTCGTCTCGACCTCTCGAGTAAAGCCACCCCTACAAAATGGATAACATTTAGGGTGGTAATTTTAGGAGGGCAGATTAATAAGGTAATAAAAAATTAAATTAGAATAAATATAAAATAATTTAACTAAAAATTTCTATTTCACCATTCTAAAAGAATGTAGTCATGTTGCCAGCATGTCACCCCCTAAATCCATCACTGCTCACAATCGCTACGACTATGTAGAGAAACACACCGATAATAGCAATAACAAAATCCTCAATTACAAAATAATTTGAATTCAAACAAAATACATAATTATTATCTCAAAAAATTTACAAACGACCAAACGTGAAGAAGAGATTTGAAACCAGACAAAGAACAAAAGAAAATGTAAAAGTGTCATACAACATGCAAACACTAGTACGCTCTTTATTTTGCATTCATCCTTTCACGTTTTTAATTGGTCTGCCATGCACGTAACAACATTGTCTTTGGCCAACAAGCAAGCAATAATATCATTTCTCATCTTATTTGCATGATGAGATTTCTCTGTTATTTGCTAGCTTTTTTTTCGTCTTATATAAAATATAATATGAATATTATGAATTAATTCAATCATTTTGTAGGGGGGCCTTGATCTATGCTTATTATTGGGAGTTTTATTTGATTGGAGGGCTAAGTCTTAAATGATTCTTGTTGGCCACCAAAGGACCAATCACGTCAAAGTTTAAATGCACTCCATAGTATGTGACTGTTATATGACGGATGACAGAAAAGTGATTATTTTATAATAAAAATGTAACAATAAACTAAAATAGTCATTTTCTAACATAAAAAGATCATTGTATATTCTTTTGTCCCACACAATAACTACTAAAAAGTATAAAAAGATGAATCAATTATGTACTTTTTCGGTGTAATTGGATGCTCCATATATAGTACTCCTATTACTCAAAATTGATTTAAAAAACAATACTATTATATATACCTCGAAGAATGTAGACAGATGGGTAAGGTTATTTCACCTAATGATAACAAGGATAGTTTTCGATCATTATTTTTGTTACTATATGCTTCATACAAATTACATCATTTTATAAATGTAATAATCGAATAATTTAGTTGTTTATAATTCCTTGTGCAATTTGAGCTGCATGGAATAGTACTCCGCACAATGTGGAGACTCGCTTACAATAATACCTTTGTTTTCACGACTATATACATACAACGATTTCACCCGATACATGTCACTTATTTAAGATCATCCTAAGCAATAAAAACGGGTCAAATAAATGGTCATACGAGACAAAGAGTATAATGTCTAAGAAATAACAAATTCTTACCTCATTTACTTATACGGGATAATATTTGACCCGTTTTATAATTAATAACCCTGCGGGTCATAAGACCACGAGTGTAGTTTGGTGGGTAGACATTCATAGTATATATGCTCCAATGCACCGAACATACACAAAGACGCACAGATCACATTGACGGCTAAATGAATCCTGAAAGATGTTAGGGAAGTGTCAATTAACAAGCCAAAACCATAGTATAAAAAATAATTTAATTCAATGAATTATTTCAATGATTATTATACGATGAATTTGCCTAACAATTGAGATTTAATCCAAATTGCTTGAATTACTTAATTTGTCACGTACATACATGCCTAATTAATTGGGTTACATGTTTGTTCATCTTTAGACTAAACCTACAAGATTAGGTCAATAATCAATTTAATTTAATTTATTTGACAACTAATAAGAAGTATCTACACCAACTAATTATAATTAACCCCACAAAAGGATAACAATCATGGTTGCTTCACTTTTCATACCTAAAGGATAAGTTGATTAGTTGGTCTTAAGAGTTTAGTTGAAGTCAACGTTGACTTTTTATTTAATTATTTTATTTTGACTTTTGGACATCGGATACTAACATATTTGTTTGAAAATGTACTAATAAAGTGGGAGTTTTCACCATTGTTCTATAATAACAATTGCAGTAGGTCTCCCTTGCGACGGGTCGGATATTGCGACGGGTATTTTGTGAGTGGAAATGGGTAGAGGGGACAAGGTGGGCACCCACCCCATGTGCTCTTGTCTCACCCCTTATGGGTTTTTTGTGAGATAATATGGTACCCGTCGCAAGTTTGCGACGGATACCCTCCGTCATAAAGGAGAATTTGCGTAACAATTGACCGAGTGAGAAAAATGTATAAAATAAAACAATTTGATATAATTAGAAATGATCTTGGGTTTGCTAACCTAAGCATCACGTAATATAAATTTTATACAATTTCTTTTATTAGTAAATGACTGAGACCGAGGGAGTCTATGCTTAAGATAGAAGAGTGTATGATATTGGGTTTGATGTTCTTTGCGGTAGAACCAAATATATACGAATGTATATTTAAATTTCAATTAAACGTTAAATAACAACTTCCTTGTAGATTATTAATAATAATTGAATAATTGATTATAGATTGAAGTGATCAAATTAAATACAAGCTTAAGATAGGAGTACTAGACCCACCGATCTTAAGAGTCATGGACAAGTGGACTATCGAGTTTGAGACAGGTTACAAGTTTAGTGAGTCAGATTTTTGTAAAAGATTTGAAAATATATTCGCAAGATAAAATGTAATTAGTTGAGGCGAGTCTAATTGTTCGTCCTACCTGACAACTTATTAATTACCAAAAATTAAACTTAATTTAGTTGAACATCTCAAATGTTGTTATAGTCAACTAAAAGGCTCTAGAAAACACAAGGTAGAATGTTGTTGTCTAGTGATATATTACTTGTCAAACCCAAAAAAATGTGATATTTTGGTTGATAAAATACACCATGCATAGATCTTTTCTACAACTCTGTAAGATTGATCATTTGGAAAAAATGTGATTCGTTTTACACATGATCGAGTTGCGCAACTTCCTCTAAAGAAACTTCCAAATTTGGGTCAACCTCCAAATATTTGATGATGTTGTTCTTACGCTATAACCAAACCCTTGAAATTGTGTTACGCTTATTTTGCTTTCGTGACCAAGTCTAAACAAAATGCCAAATTTTGCAATTTTTTTATACCCCTTTTCATTGCAACTTGTATGGAGTAGAATTTGGAGTAGTAGATTAAAATAAAACATGAGTTATAATGTGAAAACGCAAATATTTGTATTAGACGGTCTCGTTAAATGGTACACCATATGAGCGAATAAAACATCTCATCTATTATGTTGTTGTGTTTTTATTTTGAAATTTTTAATTTATCTGATATGGTATAAAAAATGTATAGCTTACTTTAAATTAGGTATTATTCGCATAAACTAGAAAATGACAATGTTTTGTTCGTTTACTTATCTAAATTAAGTCACAAGAATGCAATAAACTAAAATGCAATAGATTAGATATGGACATTTTAGTATGATACTCCGTAGATTGATAGGCAACTTATGTTAGTTAGCTCATTTGCTTTAAAAGCAAAACGTTTGTCGAATACTCTAACTGTACTATTCATTACCACTGTTGATTATAATTAATGCTTTAAACTATGTTATAGACGACAAAAAATAGACTTTTTCCAAAATAACATTCTTAAAGGATAATAAATATAAGACGCGGTTTTATACTGATCAAACACAGATTGATTTAATTAGTACTAGTGTTGGTCAAAAAACGAAAATTAGTCATTTTATCACGTTCAAATTGTTCCAATTTTTTCTTTGGTTAATCCGAAAATAAAAGTCCTCTTTACTAAATCGTTAATAGGAATTTATAAAACTCTAATTAAATACTTACATAAATAGTCGAATATTTAGGTGGGAGTGTGAACTAAGCAGCAGATGAGTAATGTACTCTCCAAGTCCAGTAGTCCACTCTACTAGTTGTAGTTGAAAAACAATACGGACCATACGGAATATGCTAATTTGCCACGTATAAGCAGTTTAATACCGCGACACGTTGACGAACATCATTGGAACAATTGGCTAAGTTGGCGAAAACGTAAATTAGAGGATTACTCAAATGATTTGTAGCTTCTAAGTTCCCACCTGAATAATGCGTTTTATAAGTGTATGAACTTGTGACATTTGTACAAGTGTAAACTGGACTTGAAAAACAGAGTATTATAGGTGTATGGTGTACCTTGCAAAGTTGCAACGTGACTTATTAATCTAAAGATTGTATTGCGTGCTTCTTGAGTTGTCTAGATTTTAGCTTTGCTCCAACACATAATTGGAACAACAACATTTGTACCGATGTATCCTAATATGTGAAGTTTCCGGAGAAACCGCCTTAGTAAAATTATACATTAATAATCAGCAAAAGAGAAAAAGGAAAAAGATGAAACGGTAATACAATTTAGTTATTTCCTAGTCAGTGGCGTAGTTAGGATTTCCCATTAGGGAGAGGGGGCGAAAAATCTCAGTGAAAGCGAACTGGTAACGCAATAAAATAAACAACAACAACAACATCAGAGCCTTAATCCCAAAATGATTTGAGGTTGTCTGACATGAATCATCTTTTAGAATCGTTCATGAGTGAACGCACACCTCAAAAATACAATAAAATAAACGTTCAAAAAAAAAAATCAATAAATTTAACTAAGAAATCGAATTTTCCAATCTTCAGTGTGGGCAAGCGCCCTTGCTAGCCTCCCTAAATCCGCCATTGTCTACAATTCAATAAATCGGCGTTTTAGGGATACATATGTTTAAGATAGAAGAGTATATGATATTAGGTTTGATGTTCTTTGCAGTAGAACTTTTGATCTAGTTATAAAAAACCGCCGAAAAATCGATCGGAAAAATCTGAAATGATAATATAATCGATCGAACACCTGATCTGAGTAATCTAAATAGAACCTGAAATCCGGCTCAATCCGAATCAAACCGAAACTGGATCGAACTCAATAATAACCGAATGATACTCGATCCTGAATATAACTGAATCGATAAAACCGAATCGATTGATCTGTGATAGGCTATGTCGCACACCTAACAAAGATAAATTCCCTAAACACAAATTAAAATAGTATGAGGGGTCGAACATAAGGAGACGAGAATTGCGCTATGAAATGCTATGAGTAGAAATCTATCAAGGTCGGTAACGATTGATTGGTTTGATGATAGCAAATAAAATATAACAATATATGATTAAAGGAGTCTAGGGGAGTCGAGTCACACATGCAATTGTAAATATATATTCATGTTAAATTCGGAATAAATAACATTGTCAGTTGTTTAGGCTTAAAGACACCCACATTATGATATTAGTGTCAACCATAAACCGGGTCCTAAAGAACTCTCGTCATGACTAGGTCGTCCTACTATACATGCTTAGTCTAATCTGATTCCTTGTCTCTCGACTTACAGAACGAATTTAACAAACTTAATCGATGAATATGGCCACTAAACAAAGATTAATCGTGACGATACAAACATGTGATAGAAACAATTAGACAATATTATATCAACCTAATTTATCATTTTACATATATTAGTTATTGCATGACTTCCTTATTCCCTAGACTAAGGAAATTTAGCTACTCATATTGAAATGTAAACTACAAACTATGATGTATGAAATGCTAAACATGATTATAAAATGATATAGACTAAAAGATGAATTATGAAATATGAAAATAAAACTATGTGATGGAATTAAAATACTAATAATAAAACTATGTGATAACTAAAATAGAAATGTAAACTAAATAAACTAGAATTAGAATTACCGAAATAGAAATGGAACTTGAACTAGGAACTTGCAAAGAAGGACATATAAGAACCAAAAGCTTGAATATATAATAACCAAATGTTTAACAATATTAAAACTAAAATGAAAACTATGAGAGAATTTTTGTGCGCTTAAGAATACTAGGAAATGAGAATGTATGATGAAAATTGGATCGAATTAGGTCGGACCTAGCTCTCTATTTATAAGGAGCTAGGGATGAAACGTATGCGCAAAAACAAGCAAACTCCGATCGGGGTTCCCAAGCCCTGATCGGGGTCGTGGGATTCTAGCTCTGTCTTCTTAATTCCTCTAGTTAATGCTCAAGGAATCTTAAGTGATGTTTAATGCCTTGTTTAGTCACCCGGTTAAGCTCTAAATACATAGCATCCAATGTATTTTAGCATCCTAAGCTTCTACTTAGTTGGACTTCAATTCTTGGACTTGACTTTGCATAAAACTTTGCATTTCTCATTTCGATCCATATCTTTATTCATGCAAATCCATGTAGAACTTCAAGGTTGGTCCAATGTTAGCTTTGCTTCTAGTTACTTGCACAAGTGATGAAATAAGCTTCTAAAAGCTCAACTTTCTACAAAATGTGACAAAACATAGAAAGACAACTACAATACAACAGTAGATCATAAAAACACTAAGGTTAGTGCAATAATCATATAAATTTGAGCTAAAATATGGGGTAAAAGTATATATAAAATGAACACATCAATCTGTATGAGAAATATCTAATTTCTCATAAATAAATTCATATTTAGGTTTTTTTTCCACTAGTTTTCTATTTATTAATGGTATTATGAATTGTTAAATTAAAATTTTAAAGTATAAGATACATCTAAGCTAGTTTTTTTACCTTCATCTCAAGAAAATTATGACCTCAAACTCAACCGAACTGAAGTAAACCCGATCCGAACTGTATCCGGCTCTAAATAGTACAAACTGATTAAAGTCACTAATTGAAATGAACCTGATTGAAATCGAAATTAAGGTTTACCCAATTTAAATCGAACCGATTTAACCCGATTTGAAACTGAACCAAAAAACCGTTTACCAGGTCTAGTTGCACGGGCTTAAAACTAGTATGCTTTTATTAGAGACATGCATTCTGATTAAACATTAGTACAAACTATTTCGAACATTAAATTTACCTAGAACCATCACAAGATTGACACCCTAAAGTAATAAGTTATACTAGATTGACCATGATTACAAGATATGCTTATATTCTTATCATAGTTCATATCAAAGGAGATAGCACAATATCTTGCTCACAAGTCACAACAATCACAAAGTGATAGCTATTTAACCCGTCTTAAACTTAAGACAGATACTATCCGTCTTAAATGAGAATTTGTGTATATTCTTATCATAGTTTATATCAAAGGAGACAACACAATATCTTGCTCACAACGATCGCAGAGAAATATACGAGGAACCTCTTCGTTGTTTGGAATACGCACACACCGAGTATGCTGCCATACTTCACAAATGTCGCAAGCTACCATTCTTTCTCCATCATCTTCCTTTGTTCCACAAGCACATTCTATGAATCCATGCCCTTGGTTTTGACTGTTTTCATAAATGTCATGACAAATTCCAACCTCGAGAACCACGTCTTTCCCCTCTTCAATCAAACCCGAGACAAAGTCATTATCGTTAGCATTTAAATTCACAATTGATCGGATAACTATCCCGTTTAATCCGAGATACATGTCCTTAAACCACTTTTCAACCAGCATCTTAAATTCTGCAATATTCATGGTTCCTTTTACCTGGACTAGTTCATATGGCAGCATAAGTTGTTTGTCTTTCAACTGTAAGGCACAAAATACATCAATTAGTTCATTGTCGGACCCGAATTTGTTCTTTGGTGGAAGATTTTGATGATAAGAACCGAATTCTTTAACAAGATGTTTGCTGTCTTGAATAACCCTGCTAGCTATTGAGATTGTGCTACTTGGCCCGGCCATAGGCGGCTTACGCTCCCTCAACGTCGATTTGTATAGATACAGTATGTCCTTTGCTAATTGCACCCTGGTGACTAGCATCAAATTTTCATGGCTAACTGATACATCTTCCAAACAGTATTCCAGAACTTTTGTGACCGGGTTTAGGCTGCGACGAACAAGGTATTTTCCGACAACATGGTTACCAAGCGACTTCAGGACGAAGTCTAAGAGGCCTGTATCCCCAATGTAGGCCCGGGCAGCATCGCGGACTTCTTGCCTTGACACCCATTTGAGCTCAGCCCGTTTCAAGGCTTCCACAATGACTTGGGTGGCCATCTCAACTCGTTTAGGAGACCACCTACAGGAAGTCTCTAGAAGGATCTTTGGGTTGAAAATGTCGGCGGGGCTGGCTTCTTTAGGAAGGCGAGACCGGAGCTCTAGCATGAAGTAGAAAAGGTCGCTTAAGGTGATCAAGGAGTGTTCGGACAAGGCTTGGTATCGTGAAAAAATGATTGGAAGGTAATTGTCCAAAGGGGCCAGGTGATGAAAGAGAAGGCAAAGCGGGATGTTTTGTATGGCATGGATGGATTTTTGGTACATTGTTTCTGTGACTCCGAAGCTTCCTCGCCCGAACTTATACTCCCAACGTGCAAACCAGGGTCCTCCGTATGCCAACCCATGTAGTAGTCTCAACTCCATGCTTTTCTTTTGGGATACATCAGTTAGACTCACTTTCCTGCAGGAAAACAAGTTTCATTATGTATATCACTGTAGACCTGGCAAACGGGTCAATAGGGTCGGGTCAGCTTGGGTCGGGCCAGTTTGGGTATCTCATTGGTATCGGGTTAATTCGGGTAATGCCGGATCATTTTGGGTTTTGGATCTGTTCCGGGTCAAGCGGGTCGGGTCAGTTCGGGTCTCTCATTATTATCAGGTTCATTCAGATCGGGGCGGGTCATTTTGGCTTTCTGGTCTGTTCCGGGTCAAGCGAGTTGGGTTATTTCGGGCCGGGACATTTTCGGGTCAATGAATAAGAGAGAAAACGCAATTTCAGGTTTTTTTGGTTCAATTAGAGTTATGTTTTGTCGTGTTATTTTCGGGTTTCGTGGTTTTGGATCGAGTAATTTTCGGGTCGGGTCGGGTCTGTTTAAGGTTAAGAAAGCTCGGATCGTGTCCAGGCCGGTTCGGGTCAATTTGGGTTTCGGGGCACATTCGTGTGATGTAGATCGGGTCATTACCTTGCGCGCAAGCTAGTGCAGATTCGGTCCCAGAAATCCATGATCTGGTGGCCAGATAAGTCGGATCCCATTTCAAGGCCATTGACACAAAGCAAATGTCCAAACCCATTGCAATGGAACACTCCATGGAGCGTATGACCCTCAAGTTCCACCAAGCTGCAGGAGTTACTTCCACATCTTGCTGCCAAAATCGTCCCATCGCGACAGTAATTATTTTGGCAGCTTAAACAGGTTGATGCTATTGCAGCTGTTTCTTTTGAAGGCACGACGAAGTGATACTTCATGTTACAAATCATATGTTGTCCCCAACCTGTTACAATAACCCACAGTTGTTGCAGTAAATAAAATAAGAAAATGGCGGTGGACGTAGAACAAAAGATTAGAATTGAAGCAGACTACCAATATAGCGACAGTGTTTGCAGTAACGGCATATTGAAGCTTCAATTGGTTCTTCAATAATGAAAAGAAAGACGCGGTGATCAGGTCTATGCCGATGAACTTCAAGCTGAAAAGACCAGCTTATCATCCCATTATTACTGTTCTGATTATTCTCCATATGACCGAACTCAAGTAAGGCTCGGACATTTTTCCCGAACGGTCCATTGAACTCAGCCGGGTAACCAGGCTCACAAAATGACTTGAATCTAAAAACGCGTTGATCAGCAGACGATCTCTTCCTCCTCTTGTTATTGCATCCATGCAAGTACTCGAGTTGCGACATCTCAGTACCAAATGTATATTCAAACAAGAGAGAGAAAGCCAGAGAGATATATACCGAAAAATGCTGCTCCTTCACACAGTAAGTGCCTTGGAAATAAAATCTTCTATACAAATTCTCATTGTCTGCATGAACCCTTTTCAAAAATTAAGCGACTATGCAAACTTGTCGCAACAACGTTAGTAACAGCTGAAATATCACATATATTCATAAACAATTAGTGACATGCTTTTGGTCCTCTATCAGACCTACGCAGTTATATTATAATGTTTTCATATTCCGTTAAATTCTGGGATTAGATAACACTTACATGTCATTTGGGAAGCGGAAATTTAATAAACATGTAAATTAAACGCAACATTTCTTCACCAACTACTCACTTCAGAGGATATTTCTATAATACACAGTCCAAGTACTATTTATGATTTTAGGACTCCTACTTGAAAAAATAGATACATATTACGAACCTGTATATTATGCGCTCCCATTTCAAACCGTGACAGATATCTGTCTATGACTCCCATGGCTCCAAAATTTTCTTACACGGCAAAAAGCTGTCTATGAAGCCTTAAGGTATCATAAAGAAGGATCCTTGAATAAAAATTACGCAAAACTAAACAGGATTCTTCAATAAACATAATTGTTCAATCGAGTATAGAATATAACACAATCTCTACTCAAGACGAACTTCATACCACTGAATGGAGCCAACATCTCCATCTATTTCAAGCTCGCATACAAATTTTACTAAGTAGGCCACTGCATCATCAACTGTTTCAAATTTGGCTAGATCAGGCGGTAATTCATCATTTGGCCAATTCTCTAGCCAACCTTTTAGTTTCTCCATCAGTTCTTCCTCTGAAACAAATTGTTCGCTCTTTCCGGGCTCCATGTATACATATGTTGTTGTGTCCGTATAATTCACTCGTCTCCTCCTTGTTGCATAACTCTGTTATATAGTATCATAATTGAAGTTTTTAGCCTATGAATAGACATTGAAAATGTAACAAAAGCGCGTGTCACATTACTCGTTGTTATATACTGTTAGACAATTACGTAGATTGTAACATTAACGGGTTCTTTAAATACCGTCAATATTGTAACATTCTCCATATTTCCAATGGAGCAAAACTCATTACTCTTTGGTTCTGGATTATGATGGAGTAAAGCAAAATGGCTTACTAAAGTGGCTGCGCTTTTTCCCCTTGTGAAGTAGCAGTCCTTCGATGCAGTTCTCGACACAATTTTCATACTGGGTCAATCGGAAACAGCCTCTTCGTGTTTCTAACACAAGGGTAAGGTTGCGTACATCCGACCCCCCCATACCCGCAATTTGCGGGAGCCATTGAGGCACTGGGGTAATGTTGTTGTTGTTATTGTTATGTACATCCCTGACAATTTATACTCTATGTTTTTCAATCAGTATCCTCATGTTCCTTTAATATTTATGCTGAAACTGGATACTGCATATACGAAGGGTACTTAAACTTACCTTAGCTACATTCCTTTCCGCTGTTGAGATAGTGAGCAAAAAACTTGGATATGTGTAATTACGAAAGCAAGCGTGATTTGGTAGCATTGACAGAGTTGGGAGGTTGGGGACTGTAGAAAATCAGTGAAATATTATTTGCAACAAAATTAGAAACATTGCAAATTTGCAACAACAACAACAACAACATCAGAGCCTTAATCCCAAAATAATTTGGGCTCCACTGACATGAATCATCCTTTAGAACCGTCGATGGGCAAAATTAGAAACATTGCATTTGACAAAAAATAAAAAGAAGGCTGACTTACAGATGGAATGAGTAGTAGCATTGCTGATAAGCTGCTGCTGCTGCGTCTTGTGTAAACAGCCGTCGATGCGCATCATTTTGGTTTCACAGTTTCACAGTCTGTTGAAAAACATGTCACAATTCACAACAGAGATTAATCATTTATTTCAAGTCTACGGGAAACATACGACATTTCAGTTTCTACAGTACGTATTAATTTGGGACAATGGCGAAGATGATGAAGAAGGTTTATGTGACTTTGTTCCTTTACCCGATAGTCTAGAATACTTTTATTCTTCGTCTTGAACTAATTACAAACAAAAACAAAGGAAGAAACCGACAATTACGGAGCTTAATTGAATTAGGACGCAAACTTTACAACAACAACAACACTACCCCAGTGCCTCAATGGCTCCCACAAATTGCAGGGTAAGGGGGGTCGGATGTACGCAGTCTTACTCTTGTGTTAGCTGCACAAAGAGACTGTTTTCGAATGACCCAAGATGAAAATTGTATACTTCACCAAAATCACTCAGACTTTACTTGACCAAAATCACCAACAAGGCAACAACTGAAGTCAAATATTAAGCTACCAAAAATCTCTGTCTATACATTTGTAATCAATTAAGCTGAAATCGGAAATTTATACATTATCAATTGGGGAAAGCTATCAACTCAAATCAATAGTATTTCTGATTTCAGCTTTTGGTTTTATGATTAGCATAATCGAATTATACCATATACAAAAGACACACTATCCATTTAAGCTTAAGACGGACAAGTATCAGACCACTTGCTATATACGACAAATATATTGTTTTTCACTATACTAAGACGGATAATGCTGTCTTAAGGAGACTATCCAATTAAGCTACTATTATGATTTCGTTTCTGATATCAATTCATAAATCCAATACATGTATAAATCAAATCCAACAAATCAATGCATTAAGTATGATATACTCCGTATCAATTATCACGTGAAAATAACATCACAAATTCTCGTTATAGACGGGAGATATCCAACCAAAAAATATCACCACTTTAAACATATTTGACCCATATTTTACTTTAAACGGATATATCCGTCTATATAGTGTGAGACTAATTGAAATAACATAAGCATATCAACAATTGGGGAAAAAAATAATAGGAAATTAAGGTTTGGGAAAAAAAAATTGAGAACACGGGAGGAAGGAGTGAAGGACTTACGTAATATGGTTGCAGTCGTCGGCAGTGACGCAGTGTATTGCTCGTGTAAGTCGTATTGACGTTGGTCAGTTGGTGTCGAGAATACTGAGAGAGATAATAGGTGTATGGTCTACCTTGCATTCTTGCCAACGTGACATAAAATCTTAAGTCATGGACTCATGGGATATGATATGTATGACTCGTTTTAAACTTGAGACGAATAATACCCGTCTTAAATGAGAATTTTTTATCTTAAATGTATTGCGTGTTTCTTGAGTTTAAACTAAATGATTCCCTTCGAATAATTCGTAATGAAAATTGGTAGCAAGTAATACCTACTTGACAATATAAGAAGCGCAAATAACAATAATAAATTAATTTTTCCGCGTATGATAGACCGCGGTCTGTATCTAAAACTCTGAGAGTTATTTCCCTGTTTTCGAGTTTATTAGGAGATTGGGCATATACTAGGCCCGACTACTATTAGGGTTTGCCATTAGGGTTAGGGTTTGCCATTAAGTCGGTGAGTATTATAAATACTCACCATATCGATGTAAAACCAGAACAATCAATAATACAATTCCTTTATGCAATCTCCCTCCTATAATCCTAACATGGTATCAGAGCCTCTTTCTTGAGGACTCTAAAATCGCTTCCGCTTTCTTGCCGGTGGGCAAAAAAAAAATCTACGATGCTCACCGGCGGGATTAGTAAGATTAGTTTAATTTCATTTTTTACAAAAAATAAAATTAAAAATAAAACCACGTTCAATTGCCTTTTCTTTATCCATTGTCTTTCACTCTTGCGTTAGCCGTCAAGCATTCATCATAAATAAAGTTCATATGAAAGTCAAACAAATCAATATGCTGATTTGTTTTTCTAGCAAATTCCGATGTTCGTTGTTCACGAGTCTCACGCTTCATATTGTGTTTTAATATGGAGTCTCTTGTGGAGATAAATTTTTTGGACGTTTCGGTTATGTGTGACTGGATTGTCGAGATCTACCAAAAAAAAAAAAAAAAAATTCTCAAAAAAAATAAGGAAGAAAAAAAAAAATCCTCTTTTCTTTGAAATTCGATTAAAATCATTCAACGTCGTTTAAGGTGGTGGTACTTATTTTATTTGGAGTCCGAAAAAATTAACGTTCTCCAGATCTTGAAATTGACGGATAATTTTCCGTTTTATTGAAATTTGTCAGGTTCGATTAGGGTTCCTGCAAATTAACTCATACTTTCGACAAGTCCGAAAAAATTAACGTTCTTGTTCGTAGAAATTTCTAGCGAGTCTTTATACTCGTTTATCTTACCACTTCTCGAAGACGAAGATGATTGATGAAGATCGAAAAAGATGAAGATTGAAGATTTCATTTTTTCTTTTTATATTTTCTTTGTATTTCTCCAATCGTAAAGTTCGTACTATTTACTGCCTTTACGATTGCGGGAGGGTATTAGGAGATTGGGCATATACTAGGCCCGACTACTATTAGGGTTTGCCATTAGGGTTAGGGTTTGCCATTAAGTCGGTGAGTATTATAAATACTCACCATATCGATGTAAAACCAGAACAATCAATAATACAATTCCTTTATGCAATCTCCCTCCTATAATCCTAACAGAGTTTTATATTGAAACATGCTCAATGTAGGTTTAATGAAGCGGGGTTGATAGTAAATCAGTCGTCGAGAAATCCCAGGTCGAGAAACCGTGGGAGAGATGAGAAGAACACGGGAAAAGGAATGGAGTGGAGAGAAATAATACGGACTAGAATTTATCCACACCCGTTTCACTCATTTTCAATTCAATTAAGGTCGTAATTGTTTTCTAGTTGATGATATCAAGTACGTCTTTTGGATTATTATCAACTTAAACAAGGGCTATGATTCTACGAGAAACTAGAATTTTATGTCAATAAAAATAAAATCAATGTACATCACTACACCCAAAAGAATAACAATTAAATTAATAAAAAAATCATTAGCCTATCTAAACATCTCAGCTAACTCATTTTCCATAATTGAATATCTAAGTTAGAAGTTTTCGGAACTACTATGGCATAGTATATTGCTGCAATGGGACGATCATAACACTAACATCATCCAGTGAACCCCTTGAGACCGCCATATCGACTAGTCGCTTACAAGCAGTAAGTATCGGTGGCCTGTTATTGTCAATGAACAAAGGATGGACGATATCGACAGCTTCTTGATTAGTAACCTTGTCCCATAAACCGTCAGACGCCAAAATCAAGAACTCATCGTTGCAACTCATTTTGACAACTCGGGTTTCTGGTTCAGCAATCACCCATTGCTTAAGTTGTTTGTCACCGATTGCTCTTGACACCGCGAGTGATCCTTGGATTCTCCATACACCGTTGTAACAATCAATGTACCCTCCCTACAACCGAACAACCAATTTAGTTTCTTAAGCAAGTTGAAATATTATTACTAAGAAAGGCGATACATTTTCTATTCGCTAGGATAAAGTTTTTCCTCTGCAGTCGTCTTTAATTTCACAGACACGACAGATTGATCAGGATTGAAAGTAGTTGACATCTGCACCTGATTCATTAATTATGACTTTACCAACTAAGCTAGTTGACATCTGCACCTGATTTATTAATGAAAGCATGAAAATTAACAAAAATCGGAAAGTCATGAATAGATTTGTTACCTTGGCCTCGATTCTATCCTTCTCGTCTTGCCTAGAAGGACGGTGATCACTAGTGAGTACCTCAGCTAGACCGGCCCTGCTCATGACAGCACGACAATCACCAGCATTCGACACAACAAGGTTTCCCTTGGTGATTAGGGTTACGACACAGCAAGACCCACCGTGGAACTCCGTCTCTAAGAAATCCAGGTCTGTTTTCAAGTAACCGTGCTTAACCGCCTCCTTAATGTCGTCCTCTTCATTCCTGTTTACGACTTCAGCCATGATGTTTTTATTCAGGTTTTCAGCTGCGTATTCTGCAGCTTTCGCTCCTCCGTGACCATCAAAAACACCAAATATAGCCTACATTGATATTTAAGTACATAAATCATCAGAATTTTTCAAAGATCACAACTTTTCCCACTTCTACGTCAATAAATTCATCCTACACAATTTATCTGTCAATAGTTTACGTTTGCTCTATTCCCTCCCATAATAATCTACGTCTGCTATTGAATTACTCTTCTATACACAAATAAGTACGGAGTAAAACACAAATACAAAACGTATTTCATCTACCATGAACCAAAACGTATGTAATACGTAAGCCATTATTAACATGAATATTAATTAGTAAATTAAAAATTACTCCCTTTTAAAATCCTATTTTCTAAAATTACTTCTTTATATAATTTTTTCTTAAAATTATTCCCTTAATATGTACTTTTATAAAAGAGTAAATTAGATTTTACTCCCTTTTGAAATCAACTTTTTAAAAATTACTCCCTTTAAATTTTCTTTTTTAAAATTACTCCCTTAAGTTGCATTTTTTGCTAAAATTACTCCCTCAAGTTGGATTGTTGTTAAAATTACTCCCTTTTAAAATCCTATTTTCTAAAATTACTTCTTTATACATTTTTTTTTCCTAAAATTGCTTCAAAACTCACAATTTAAGTGACTTATTTCCTCTATTTTTGAACTCCCCCTACATTTGTCTACATAGTTATACCTTTTAAAGTATAGATTGGTTAAGCCACAAACAGAATAAGTTAAAAAACAGACGAAATAAGTTACTTAAATTGGTGTTTGGAGCAATTTTAGCAAAAATTGTAACTTAAGGGAGTAATTTTAGCAAAAAAAATTAAAAGGGAGTAATTTTAAAAAAGTTGATTTTAAAAGGGAGTAAAATCTAATTTACTCTTTATAAGAAAATTGCTACAAAACTCCAATTTAAGTGACTTATTACGTCTATTTTTAGAACTTATTCTTATTTTTTGAACTTATTCTTCATTGTTATACGTTTCAAAGCATAGATTAGGTAAGACACAAACAAAATAAGTTCATAATAAAACGACGGAATAAGTAATTTAAGTTGGTGTTTTGAAACAAATTTTAATAAAAGTCAATTTTAAGGGATATTTTAGGAAAAAAATTATATAAGGGAATAATTTTAAAAAACTGAATAATTAATTAATCCGTAAAAAAAGAGTGAGTCTTGCTTAAGACTGTATATCTGTAAATTCGTTTTAGCTATCATTAAATGAACATTGAACAATAACCCGACCTAAAAAAATATTGTCAAAGCTTAAGACAGTCTCAAACGAGAATTACCTGTTTAGAATCACCAAGGACACTTACATCAACAGAAAACCGATCCTCCAAAACCGACCTCCTCGTCCCTTTCTTACAACAAACCGAATAAAACCCGTCTCTAACCTCCTCAACCACACTCACCTCTTCAACCACCTCACCAATCCTCGCCTCCGCCACACCAAACTCAACCGGCATTACCGGAATATCAAGCCGAGCTGGCCTCTTTCGCTTCGTCACAGCTGGAGACACATCCAGTGCAGCAACTGCGGTCGCAAAACTCTTCTTAGAGATAGGAGACATAGAAGTTGGGTTGAATATTGAATTGTTAGGGTAATAATGGTGTTTTGATGGCGTGTTTGATATTACTACTGACATTTTTGCTGTTTTTTTTCCTTATAATTTTGAAGTTTTTGTTTTGTACGTAGAAATTTTGTGTGTGAATTTGAGAAAAGATGGATGATGAGTTTATATATAGGGAGAAGAAATTGAAAAATGGTCAAAGTTGGGTCAACTTGGAAACTTACCCGTGTTGATGATGCGTTTCGTTGTTTTTTGAATCTTTGACTGGTTTGCAAACTAGAAGATGCATGCATTTGTTTCCTGATTTGCCCTTCAACTCAGATTTTTTTTTTTTCAATTAGTTGGCTGAAGAAGGGTCGGAGCAAGTGACGGATAATGTCACTCACAAAACGGATAGGGGGACAAGGTGGGGGCACCCTCATGTGCTTCCCTCTCTCCTCTATTTGGGTCATTTGTGAGGGAAAATGGTATCCGTCACTCCAAAGTGACGGATACGTGCCGTCACAAATGAGATTTTGTGTTTTTTTAATGACGTGAGAACCGTAAGCATTAAAACACGTCATATATAAAACCTCATGCATACAAATTCATATGAAGGTTTATCCAATTAAGTCAACCTATATGGACGTTCAACTGTAGTTTTCATTTAAGAAAATAAACTTTTTTTTACGAAAATATAAATAATGTTTTACGGAGTATTTTTGATTAGTTTAATTTTCAGTTTTAGACATTTAAATCCAAAAGAACATGATTTGCATTTTGATTTTATTGACTTAAACGTTGTACAATTTGCTAGTAGCAAGATGCATGAACTATAGTATAAAAATTGTTGTTATAACAATTTTAATAACAAATTACATTTTTACTAATTTTTTTCCTTTTATTCATTTCATTTTAATGTACTCGAAACTCAATAATTGTAATTTCTTACACCATATTCACTACACATACCTCGATGTTTTGTACTTAATCAACTAAATTAATTATAGTCGATGGTGGACACCCTAATTCACTTAGCTCACTAAATCAAATGCCGAATTTCAAATATGTCTCTCTTTTCATCAATAGTTCAATAATACTCCGTATTTTAAATGACAAGTTTCTATCTAAAGTTATATGACGAAGGGTAAGACGGTAATAGACCGACTTTTAAAGTTATACGACAAAGGATGAGATGGTAATTTGGGATTAAAAGAGTGAAACAGAGGGAATGATCAAGGTAGGGGAAAACAAGGATAATTTAGAGGGTCACACACGTTTAGTGACTAATGATACAACAAAATCAAACAAGCAACTAAAAGTAGCACTCTTTTTAGTTAGTCACGAGACTCACGACAAAAGCAATATAAAGGAAGTGACTCGTGATTAGAGGAAAGTATAACTTAACCACTCCTCCGCGTTTTAATTATTGATTGTGGTCATCTCTAACTAGGTTGTTAATGATCTGTGTCGGCTTGTCGAGTTTTCTGAAGCAGCTCAGTCAATATTCGGTTTGTGATTGGTCAAATTGAGCTTGGCTAAATCCGAGTTGATGTCGAGCTCAGCAAGGCTTGACTCGGTTATAGTTCTATCTATGACAATTATTTTAGGTCATATTTAAACGATTTTTATGTGTTCTTTACAAGAAATTCACAGAATTCTTAAAACACCGAAATAATTTGTTATATTTGAATTTTGAGCTATATTAGCTCACATAATAACCCCCCATATCTCAAACTAACTTCCAATTAAATACGTAATTTTCTAACAATTAACTAAAATCTATTAAAAAAAATCATATAATCTCTTCGTCCCGGCAAATGTTTACCTATTTCATTTCAAGGCGTCTCATTCATTTATTTACCTTTCTACAATAGGAAGGTTTAAATGGGTAATTTGATCATACACTTTCATTAAGGTTCAATTATCATCATCTAACATTCTAACAACAGAAAAAAATGGTTCTTTCTCATTTCCTGTGTCAAAACTAGGGCTGTTAATGAGACGAGATAGCTCGCGAGCTACTCGAGATCGGCTCGGTCAAAGCTCGGCTCGGGCTCGGCTCGAGACCTTAACGAGTTAAGCCGAGCAAAGGCTGGCTCGACTCGAAAAGCTCGCGAGTGGCTCGAACTTACGTGATTACATAATATATTGCTCATATTTTATAAAAATATTTTATCATGATTATATTTTTATATCACATATATCAAATGTGTCGCTGATTTGCCAAATGTTTTTACATATAAACTTTGAGCTTTGGTATTGAAAAAATCGAAAGAAAAAAAATAAGAAAATAAACAGTTTTATATACGCTCAATTTGAGCTCGAGTTTGGCTCGAGCTCGCGTTGAAGCTCGCAAGCTTTATAATGAGCACATTTTTTTCAAGTTCGGGTAAGCTCGAGATCGGCTCGAACTCGAATTTTGGTTCTTGAGCACAAGCCGAGCAAGGCCAAGCTCGGGCTCGGCTCGACTCGTTAACAGTTAACACCCCTAGTCAAAACCAAAGGTAAAAAAATGCCCGAAACGAAGTGAGAATTTCCGGATGCTTTTGTGTGGACTAAGCCAATGGGCCTTAAGAATTAAGAAAGCTGTCATTCCAACCCTTTACTAAAGCCACCCAAATTCCCATATTCCCAACTTCAAACCAGCATACGGCCGTCAATCCGTCATACCATACCAAGTCTCTACTCTCTACACATTCTAGCTCATCCTAGTACTCATAGCTAAGCCAGAATTTACACTCAACGAGGGCAAAAAAAATTCAGTGAACGCCAGAAGATAGGCCATATAATTTTCGACTAAAATCGTCTGAACTGAACTTAATTGAAAGGAACTGAACTGAACCGAAGTAAGAGTTAATTTGTAAAGATAAAAGTTGAACTAAACTAAACTGAATAGAGTTAAATTGAACTGAAATGAGCTGAAATTAAGTCCAAAAGAACAGGGTCATAATGGTGTAAGGAAAACTCTAAGAAAATCAGGAAATTTTGTAGCTAAAATGTTTGAAATTTTCAACCCTCAATAGAGACGAGCATCCTGCTAAGTGCTAAGTGCTAACTAGACCTGGCAAAATAAAACTCAGTCCAAAAAATCGATCGAAAAGACATGAATTGATAACCGATCAAACACCTGATACGAGTAAACTAAATAGTACTCGAAATCCGACTCAGTCTGAATCGAACCGAAACTGAATTGAACTCATTATTAACCAAATGATACCCAAACCTGAATTCTAAACCGATTGTCCTGAATGAAAAATGTTTATTTTCTCACAAATACACTAATATTTAGAAATTTTTTTCATTGATCTTTATTTATTAATGATATTCATTCAAATTAAAAAGTATAAGGTACATTTAAATTAATTTTTTTACTCTCAACTCAAGAAAATATGAACCGAAACACAATTGAACTGAAATAGACCCGGCCTGAATCGCACCTGGCTCGAAATAGCACAAACCGATTAAAGTTGCTAACCGAAATGAACCCGATCGAAATCGAACTGAAATTGAATTTTAGGTCGACCCAATTTTAATTAAACCTGTTTAACCCGATCGAAAACTGAACCGAATAACCCGTAACCCGTTTGTCAAGTCTAGTGCTAACCCTTCTTAAACTCCAGCACGCTAATACTCAACTAGATAGGCCCGCGATTTGACTTCCATCCTCACTAAATGGATAAGAGAAATCTAAAAGCAATGCCACCATCAAACTCAAGATAAGATGCCAATCAACCAACACAACCACAATCTATTCTATACTCTTACACTCATCCACCACAATTGTGATCTATCCATAGTCCATACCAAAATCACATGGCAACCTTACTCTCACCTTGGTCACTACTCCCAACAAATAACAACCTCAAACCACAACAACAACCAACCCCAACAAACTTAACTACCACCACAACCACAACCACATTTCCTCCCCAAAAACATCCCTTATCCCTAACCAACCTAACAACAACACTAACCGCCGCAACGACAACATTCCTAATCCTAACCTCCCCAACCCCATCCCTCGCCGCAACCGACACCCCCACCCCTTACACAACATACTACGGAACAGCCGCAAGCGCAGCGAATTACGGCGGATACGGAGGCAATTCAAGTAAAAAAGACTCAGCAGAATACATTTACGACGTCCCTTCCGGTTGGAAAGAACGACTCGTATCAAAAGTCGAAAAAGGAACAAATGGAACCGACAGCGAATTCTATAACCCGAAAAAGAAGACGGAAAAAGAGTACTTAACATATTTGTCCGGGTTTCGACAATTGGCGCCAAAAGAAGTAATACTGAATAATTTAGCATTGTCTGATGTTAATTTACAGGATAAAATTGCGAGTGCGGATTCAGTGACGGCGGTAGAAAGGAAAGATGAATCAGGACAAGTTTATTATGATTATGAGATTGCTGGTGTTAGTTCACATAGTTTGATTTCTGTTACTTGTGCTAAGAATAAATTGTATGCTCATTTTGTTAATGCTCCTGCTCCTGAATGGAATCGTGATCAGGATATGTTGAGGCATGTTCATCAATCTTTTAAAACTGTTGATTTTTCTCAGAATTAATTCTGGTTTTGGAATTAGCGTGTATTGTAATTTTTGTTGAGGATATTGTTGTAAACGGGTTAATCGGGTTGGATGCGGGTTTATGATGAATAATACATTTTGTAAACAATAATGATTTGTAAACTAGTCAGTCAATTTGGAAATAGTTTAGTTTTGATCGGATTAGTTGGATCATTTATTTCACAAATTTTCATTACAGACAGGAGATATCTAAATATCCATCCATTTTGAGCAACAAGTTGCATGATAGGGCTCAAAAATGTCGTCACTTTAAGCATATTTGATACGTATTTCACTTTAAACAGATATATATGTCTCTTAATGAGACTAATTGTTATCGGATATGCTGCATCAAGATTTAGGTAAGCGCATTTGAGCTTTACAGAGTTTTAATCGGATTATCGGATATGCTGCATCAAGATTTGGGTAAGGGCATGTGAGTCTAGCAATGACAATGGATCGGAAATAATTTTATTCGAGAATTTTAAACAAAGATAAACAAATGATTAAAACAGAAAAAATAAAGAGCTCAGCCCCTTAGATGTTCATAAGTTGCGATCATATCCGCAGTCATTACAGGTCTGTAATGTATAAATTTGTTCATCACTGCTCATTTTTAAAAATGAATTAAATTAATAATTTAGCTGTTCTAATGTTCAAAATCGCTGATTAAATTCAATGATAAAGAAAATTAACACCAAAACAGCACAGAAAATATTGCTTCAAGGGAACGAGTCAAAGGGAAATAAAATCCACAAAAACCAGTAAATGAAGCCTTTTTAATAACACAAATTCTCATTGTACTATCCAACTAAAACTGAGTACGAATAGTGGTCTTCTCACGAAATATAAGTAAATAGAGCAAATGAATGGGAGATGGATACCCCATTTACCCTCCCACCTGCACTTGGTGCGAGAGCACTATTTGTTTCAGCTTTAAACGAATAGTGATCGTCTAATATAAGACAAACTATTTTAATAAATATTCCATATAAATCAAGACCCAATTCAAAACACGAAATTTGAAAAAACAAAACCGTAAATCATTTTTAAAAAAACTTGTACTATAAAACTCGGTTGGGATTCTCTCCATTACTTAAAAAAATGACCTCCATTATTTTCGAACGGTCCGGATTAAACTTTAGGACAATCTAATGGTTGTAATTATTTCATAAAAATACTTTAATGCATGTTATTATAAAAATGACATTATATTTAAAAGAGACTGAACATAAGATCTAAACTAATTATAGAGTGATAATTTATGCATTAAGATCACAAAAGAGACTGAACATAAGATCTAAACAATCACAAAAAAACAAATCAATTAGAATCAACTCTAGTAAGAAAGAAATCTGGTGATAAAGCTTCTTTAGCATCAAAAAGGTACGAATTCAATAGTATTTTTGTTCAGCAGCTAAATCCTTATAAATCTCAAAGCTAATTATAGAGTGATAATTTATGCATTATTAAATCAATCCGCAATACTTCCACTTAGAGTATAACCTTCATTGTTTCCATGAAATAATAATTAAACATTACTTCCGTAAAACCAACATGACAGTTAGGCATTTGCTTAGATTAGTTCAGATTAGATGAGATAAGCCCATTTGCTTTCAAGTTTAGGGCAGATCACATAAGCTTCAAATAACCTTCCAGTAAGGCATTACTGGAGGCTAGTTAAGACTCAGTTCACAAATGATAACTTGAAAAATGCTTTACTCGTGTATAGTTCAGATGAGGTTAGTTCGACGCACTAGCCAATTAGAAGAGTCAAGATCATATATAAGCAAACGAGAATCCAATTAGCTCATACAAAGCTAGATTGATCAAATAAGTATCCGATTGCACTTGTGTTTAGTTTAGTTCATAAAACTATCCCAGGATCCGACTAGCTCCGATTATGCTAGTTCGACTCGATTCAATTCTCGATAAATTGTTTCCAGGTCCTTTCATTTGCGATTAAATTAAATGACATCGACTTAATTTGGGGAAGATGATTGTTGAACTAATCAACTGAAAATGAAACACAACTGCCCATCTTCTCCTGAAATTTCAATATTGCAAGGAAATCTTTCGGCTTATTAGCGTATTATAGACCGCCACGCCGATACACACAATCCCTGCTTTTATTTATCAATTGGTTTTGCATCAAACAGGCCATTTTGATCTAAAATAATAAGACACGATTTTATATTTGCAGCCAAATAAAACCACTATTTAAAAAACAAGTTATCATAAGCTATAAGCTATAACATTGTGATTATGTAATCATCATAAAATGAAATACAAAAACAGGGTTAGTATTTAATGAATCTTAAACTTAAGACGGATATTTCAGACTTAAATCAATTTGTGAAGAATTAAAATGTAGTTATCCAACGTCCTATTGCAGTATTAACAACAAACAACAGGATAGCGAGGATAACCAATATTTAATTTAGGGTCTCACTTATCTAAACAATTGCCCAATTTAATTTAAACGGCATCGTTTGGCCTTTTAAGTGAGCCCATATAAATCATTATTTTTTAATTATTTACGATAACGTTAAACAAGTAATTAACACATAGTAAATATTTTTATTCCGAAATTTTAATCAAAGGTAAACAAATGATTAGAACAGAAAGAAAAATTGAAAGAGCTCAGCCCCTTAGATGTTCATATGTTGCGATCATATCCGCAGTCATTACAGGTCTGTAATGTATAAATTTCTTCATCACTGCTCTTTTTGAAAAATTAATTAAATTAATAATTTAGCTGTTCTAATATTCTTAAATTACCGATTAAATTCAATAAAATAAGAAAATAATACTAAAACAGCACAAAAAATGTTGCTTCAAGGGAACGAGTCAGAGGGAATTGAAATCCACAAAAACCAGTAAATGAAGCCTAAAACCCAATTCATAAATTGATCTAAAAGACCCGATTTAAAAGAACAAAAAATACTTGTATGAGACGGTTTTACACAAACACATTGAAAATAACAAAGCAACTAAAACCTCAAACATTTACCTTAAAAACCAATCTAAGAAATCATAATCGAAGAACAAAAAGTTTGGGGAATTGGGGAGGAAAATAGATTAGGGTTTGAGAATGGGAAAGGGGGAAAAGATGAATGAATAAGAGAGAGGAAAAGATTGGTTTATATAAGGTGGAGAAAGGAGGATAGTATTAGGGCTTTAGGAGAGTTTATAGCGGCGCCTTAATATGGGCTTCTTCTTGTTATGCCATGGTTATGGAGTATGGACTTATATAGGTAATTTGTTGGGCTGTGGACGATTTTAACATGTTAGCAATTAGCATCGTGAACCACCCTTGTAATAAGTTGTACAGTAAGTCTTGCTTAAAACGGTGTTAGTTGGTGTCTTGGTGGTGCGGGTATGAATGTGTGTCAAATGCCAAGTGGTATGCATAGGGTTTTGGTACCGGATTTTCAAGTCAAACACCCTTGTTATTAAAACCTCTGTGTTTTTAACTGTCTATTGGTTATGACATTTCAATTAGAGTAAGTATGGGTTCAAATTTCAATATGATAGATTGGGAATGGATAGTTGTGGGTGGTGAGTTGGGATTTGATTTTGCATCATGCTCGTTTCATTACAGACTAAGATAAAAATGAACAATCTTGGTCAAAAACAACTCTAATATCGTGTTGCATGAGTTAAAATGGATGAGTAGGTATTTTTTTTCCTGCGTATTCGAGATTAATGCATAGACTAGCAAACTAATTTGCGCAATAACTAGCTTATTGATACACACAACGCTTATTAAAACTCTATCTCACACTAACTATTAGCTTCATACACGTCGTGAAGATATGATTATGGCCGAGATATCATCAACTTCTTCCTTAAGCATTTGAACCTAGATCATTAAACTCGATCTTCATGTAATTCTATGGGATATAGTTATGGGTGTTGAGGATATGACATCAGCGTAACTGAATTAGTTACATGACAGCTCATGCCAGCTCATGTCCAGCTAATGTACAGCTAACAAACTACCCTGTATAGCTAACTACTTTGTATATAAATAGCAATGTAAATATCTGACATTAATTATCAGTAAATAAAATCACTTTTATTTTGTTGTGTGCTTGAGAGCTAAAGCTCCAACCTCCATTAATAGAGTTTTGAGTTTCTTACATTTATCATGGTATCACTCACTCGGTTCTTTAATCCTGCGAATTCTTACTAATTCTTCATCGATTTTTCTTCTCAATTAATATAATCCTTCAATTTTTCCTAACATTCTCTGTTCCGGGTGTAAATCCAGAGCAGTTATTTGTTACCACCCGTGCTTGTAGAATGACGTCTTTGGTTGGATCCTCCTTTCGGTCTCCTGAAACGATGAACAAACTGAGGGCTCGGCTTTGGACCGAGCGAACTCACTCCGACGCTCAAGTCAGTAAACTTAGAGAGATAAGTTGTTGTTACTTGGCTAAGTACGTATTGTAGAGAGATAAGGAAGATATTACCAGATGAATAGTGATTCTTAGGTTAAAATGTGGATCCTTTCCTCAATGAGGGTTGAGGAGTATTTATAGACTTTCACCTTTTGTCACGTAGTGGCCAAGTGGCTAGCAGGTGGAAAGACCGTTCTACCCTCGGCCGATGGACCCATGGCGGCCGGCGGGCCTGTTGACTCGCCGCCGAGGGGTCTTGGATATGAGTTCGCGGATATGTGCCCCGGCTAGCTAGTTGTCCCAGCCGAGGCACAAGAGACAGCCGACAGCTGCGTCATGTGAGGGCCGCCTAAGTCGTTGACTTGCTTGTGGATATCTTTGACCTTGCTCAATATGTTGACTTGGTCAGCGGGTGCAGAATATGCCCCATCAATTTGCCCCCAGCGTAGTCTATGCCGTGGTATGGGCTCCGATGTATGTTGAGCGTATATTCTGCGTAAGTAAAATTTTTTCTGCCCCGGCTTCTTCTACCTCGGCTTGGTCATGCTTGGGCCGTACCATATCCCCCCTCCACATGGATGTGTAATGGACATCCGATGTGGAAAAGAAAGTGACGCTGGCCAAGACCTGGATTGAGAGTGCCGGTTGTTTTTGATTGCCCCCGGCCGGTGCTACCTAGCTTGGTCGATCATATGGCCGGCGGAGAACGGATACTTAGGAATTTGTTGAGGAAGATGAATAGGCAAAGAGATATGAAGGGGCGTGTTGAAGACGCTTGGTCACTGTTACATTGATTGACGTTCAACTGTTGCAACGATTGACATACCGTGGTTGCATGTCCGACACGTGTCTGTTCGCTGATTGGCTAACGTTTCATGGGCTGTGCCCTGATTGGTCCTTCTTCGTGGGCTTTGCTCTATAAATAGAGCAGTATTCCTCATGATTTCCGCCCAAAGTTCATTTCTTCAGAAAATTTTCTTCTCTCTAAACTTTCAAGGGCTCATTTCTCTTCTAATCTTCAAAGTCGTTGCTTCGGCTAGTGCTTTTCTTCAAGGTAAACAAACAAATTTTTCAACTTTTTTAACCTGTAAGTTTTGTTGTAAACATGGCTGCTGCTGATGCCGGATCGAGTAAACCTGCGCCGGGGGGTTCCCCGTCGCGTCTTGATGAGGAGGATATACTAGACGCCATCCCGATAAGGTCCAGGGGCCCTAGGTCTCCTTCTCCCGAAGTCGATCCAAAAGCTTTGGAGGATTGGGAGGATGATGATGATGTTGATGATGACGACGATGATGCTGAAAGGGCTCGTCCTAATGTAGGGAGGCAGTACGTCATGGATCACGGCGACGCCTGTAAGGTCTGCCCTGACCGTGCTTGGACCCATAAGTTTGCCAGTTCTTCCGGCGAGACACTTTTCGAGGGCCATTTTTACTTCGGCAGGGGATACAAAATTGTTATCCCCGAGGGGGGTCAGGCCGTCTGTTGCCCTCCACCGGGTTGCATCAGCGTATACATGCGGCACTTGGAGTACGGGCTACGGTTTCCGCTGAATGAATATGTTATGGCCATCATTAGAGCCATGAACATCGTCGTGGCCCAATTGCACCCGTTGGCTATTAGGACCATAGTCGGCTTTGTTTGGCTCTGTCTCTTCAAGGGGGAAGTCCCAACGGTTGATTTATTCCGTCGGCTTCACCACCTTCGGCCGTCGTTTGCTGGTCGCGTCGGATGGTATAGCGTGCAAATGGAGTCGGGTTACGTCTCCGTTGATAAGCTTTCTTCCTGCAAAGACTGGAAAGATCGGTGGGTGTACGTTGAGGTGCCAGATGACTACCCGCTGCCCCGGTCCTTCCAGCACCAAGTCAATTTGCGGTGCGAGACTAAGGCGAAGCATGACAAATGGGTCTCCCGGAAGAAGCTTAAAATGGACGCCAGCAGGGTCCCTCTTAATGCGGATGAGAAGCTGGCGATGAGGCTTTTTGAGGCGGACAAGAGTGGGGTGCCGAAAAGATGGATTCCCCCAACGCAGATCATTCTTCAGGATGAGCTGCTCTGCCATGTCGGCCTCATACCGGCCCTAGCAAAGGGTGAGTGGGGTCGGTTTGAGGCCCACCGCTGCTCTCAGTGTTTCTGTTTCTTGAACTTCGATTTATTTCTTCTACTTAACTCTTGTTTTGCTTCCTTTGCAGACCACTTTGGACCGGACCTGTCTGAGGATATCCTCCGGAGAATGGGGCTGCACAAGGACAAGACCGTTGCTGTTTTGCATCCTAAGGCTCTAGCCCATGATCGCAGAACGTCGCCGAATGATCTCATGGACCAACAGCTGAAAGGCTTGAATGTGGAGGCGGCCCAGGCGAAGGTTGCTGGCAACATGCCGCGTCGAACGCGAAAAACAAAGTCTTCGGCGGCGACGGCGTCGACATCAGTTCCACCTCCCATCCCTTCAGTCCAGAAGAAGACGGTGGTGATCGTTGATATCACCGATGGGGGGGACTCCGATGCGGAGGAATCTCCCCTTGTCCGTAAGAGAAAGGAGACAGCCTCTGCTGCTGCTGTCGCTGCTGCTGCTGCCACCAACAAAGAAACGGGACCTCCGGCCAAGAAGGCCAAGACTGGTACGGATCTAACCTGTGGCTCAAACTTAGCCGGCTCTTTAGGCGTTCCTGATGACAGTCTTACTGGCATGTCCACATATGTTGACACAGATGCCTTGATTGAATTTTTTGTAGATCCACCGCCGCCGTCAACCGGTCACACTATCGAACGACGTGCCGAGAAGGAAACTGCGCAGACAAGTGGTCAAGACGCCACCGTTGTTACCTCCTTCCCGAAGCCTACCCCCCTCCAGATTAAGTCGGAGGGCATAAGTTTGATCAGGTCACTGGCGAAGTGGGCTGGTACGGCCGGTGCTCTTATTGTGGAGCAAGAGAAGGCCATTGCTGACGCTACCCCACAGCTCGAGCGGCTAAGGCTTGAGCTCGACGCCGCGAACAGGGAGGCTAAGAGGGCCAAGGCTGAGGCCGAAGAGTCAGTCCGTGCTGAGAGAAAACTCAGGGAGGACGCTGAAAGGGAGGTCCTTGCTGAGAGAGCCAAGGCTGCGGCTGCGGCGGCTGAAGCTGCTAAGCTGCTGGAGAGGTGTGACCTTGTTCAGAAGCATGCCGACCTTTATCTTAAGCAGAGGAACGAATTTAGGGGCCTGTTTCAGGCCCAGGGGAAGGTGGCTCGGAACAAGGATGCTATCATCGCCCAAAGGGAGGAGAACATTGAGACGCTCCAAACCGTTATCCTCCCCAACATGTGCGCCCAATACCGGGACCTGGCCGAAGAAGCTGCAAGGGAGGTGATTGGGGAGCTCTTCCCCCTTGGAGGCTCCTTTCCGTGGGACAAATTTGACGAGCTGTTTGACGACAAGCTCGAAGCTAAAGAGAAAACCGCGGAGGAGAAGGCCAAGGAGGAGGTAAGGGTGAAGCAGGAGGAAGAGGCGGCCGCGGAGAAGGCGGTCCTTGCTGAGATGACCAAGGCGGCCAAGGAAGAAGCCGAGAGGATGAAGGGCGGTGAGGTCGCCGAGGATGACGATTATTTGCTAAGAAAGCCGAGGCCGAGGTGTGAAAGCCGAGGCTGCCAAGACAGCTTCTGGGTCGCCCATCAAAGATGACGCTGCTGACGGCAAGCAGCAACAAGCATAGGGAGACGGGCGGTCGTCGCCAGGCGTCTCGGATAGCTTCAGCTGTTCGGGAGCCAATTACTAAGCCTTTCCTCCCTGTCATCTTTTGGCGCTTCAAATGATATCTGTAACCTTTTGCTTTTCTTTTCCTTGTATTTTGTACAACTTTGGTAGGTTGTGTTTTGGCTTATCCATATGGGGACGGCCGTCGTCTGTATTCTCCTCACTTGTCACCTGTTATCATTTTTAATAAGAGTTTGCTTATTTTGCCCCTGGCTTGGCCAAGGTTTTGATCACAGTTCTTCACTTGTCTTCTTGCGTTATTAACTGAGTGCCTTCGTTTTTACTTTCGGCCATGCCGAGGCAGTTAGAATGCATATCTCAACCGTGTTTAACGTCTCTAAGGCATGTTGATCGCCTTCGCGAGTATCAACTGCGCTGGTAGTGACTGCCGTGGCGTCTGTTTCTTGATGGTGACTGCCGTGGCGTCTACCACTTGGAGTGACTGTTGCGGCGTCTACCTCTTGGGGTGACTGCCGTAGCGTCTACTTCTTGGGGTGACTGCGACGGCGTCTGCTTCTTGATGGGGACTGCCGTGGCGTCTACCACTTGGAGTGACTGCTGCGGCGTCTACCTCTTGGGGTGACTGCCGTAGCGTCTACTTCTTGGGGTGACTGCGACAGCGTCTGCTTCTTGATGGGGACTGCCGTGGCGTCTACCACATGGAGTGACTACTGCGGCGTCTACCTCTTGGGGTGACTGCCGTAGCGTCTACTTCTTGGGGTGACTGCGACGGCGTCTGCTTCTTGATGGGGGCTGCCGTGGCGTCTACCACTTGGAGTGACTGTTGCGGCGTCTACCTCTTGGGGTGACTGCCGTAGCGTCTAGTTCTTGGGGTGACTGCGACGGCGTCTGCTTCTTGATGGGGACTGTCGTGGCGTCTACCACTTGGAGTGACTGCTGTGGCGTCTACCTCTTGGGGTGACTGCCGTAGCGTCTACTTCTTGGGGTGACTGCGACGGCGTCTGCTTCTTGATAGTCATTATGGGGAAAATGAATACTTCGATGGAAAACTCGGATGATTCTTCATTAGATATAAACATGCGTCGGGGTGCCCACAGTTGTTTTGGACACCTCCGCCGCTATACAAAGCTTTTTTCCGAGATTATCAGCATCCTCCCCCATGTCTGTAAGCCGGTATGTTTCCGGCCCTAGCATTCTTGGTGCTTGCACCAGTGAGTCTTAAGAGAGCGTCGGATCTGGGAATGCACTGTATCTGGAAGGACTTTAATTTGGCGGTGTAAGCCTTCACCTTTTCCAGGTATCTTACCATCCCGTCGTCTCGAGCCTCATACTCTCCTCTGATTTGGTTGGCCACCAATAGTGAATATGTTTTCACCAAGACATGCTCCGCCCCGACAGCCCTAGCTAACTCGACTCCGTTTATCACCGCCTCGTATTCGGATTCGTTGTTTGAGGCCGAGGAGGTAAGTTTCAAGGCGTGCTCCGACACGTCCCCGTTTGGGCTGGTGATAAGGATGCAGGCCCCTGAGTTGTTCGCCGTGGGGGACCCGTCAATGTGTACTTCCCATACGCCGGGATGGGGTTCGTCTTGGTCGGTCGGGGTTCCTTCAACCATGCCGACGCTGGTATTCATCGGGTCGCTCCTCTGCTGCAAAGATGGGCTCTTCCCTTTCTCTAATTTCTTTGCCACTTTGAGGGATTGCATGTTGCACCCTCTGGCGGATATCTGGGTATTGACCACCTCGTCCTTCTCGTCCTTGGAGACGAGCTTATGCGCCTCCCCCCGGTCCGAGACATACATCAGCGTCAGGGCCCGGATGGACATTACTGCGTCGGCCTCGCTCAGAGTGACTCGGCCTATGAGCACGTTGTAGGCGGACGAGCCGTCAATGACCACGAACTCAGACATGACGTTTTTAGCCGCTTTCCCTTCACCGAACATCACTGGCAGTTTGATTGACCCCAGGGGTACCAGGCCGGCCCCGGAAAAGCTGTACAGTGGGTTGGTGCAGGGGCTCAAGTCCTCGACTTTCAGGCCGAGGTTGAGAAAACACTCCCTGAACATGATGTTCGTGTAGGCGCCTGTGTCAATCAGGCACCTTTTGACCAGATGGTTGGATATGTCCAGGTGGACTACGAGTGGGTCGCTATGAGGGGCGATGACCCCCTCGTAGTCTCTCCTTCCAATGGTCATATCGGGGATGTTGGTAGCGGGGATCGCTGTTTTGGGCACAAAGTTGATGGCCTGATACAGCTCGTTCAGGTGCCGTTTGTGCCCATGAGCGGACCCACCGTTCTCGTTGCCCCCGATAACAACATGGATCACTCCTATCCGTTCAAAGACGGATTTCTTATCTGAACCGCCGGCATCACTCTTTTGGCCTTTGGCAACATACTTGCCGAGGCTCCCCTTCCGGATCAGCTCTTCAATGGCATTCTTCGATGCGGCGGAGTTGTCGATAAGGTGGACCGGTGTGGCCGTGGTACTCACAGTACTGGCTCGTGTCACCGTCCCCCTTCGGCTTGGGAGGCCTCTCCCACTTCTGACCCTCGTTCTTGCTCAGGGCGAAGACCTCGGCAGCAGATACAACCATGGGGGTGTGATCACTGAACCGTTTCTGGTAGTACGATCCCGAACTCCCCCGGCACCCGCCGATTTCTGCTTCCTGGCAGATCTGTCAGACCGTGACCTATTATTGTCACGGCGTCTTTCATCCGGGTTGTCCTCCCGGTGGCTCCTCTTCTCTGAGTGCTCAGCCTCGCTGTGGTCTACCCAGGTCTTGTGATAGTCCTCTACCTTGATGGCTTGGTCGGCCATCTTCCTGGCGGCGTCCAAACCCAGGCCTCCGTACTTGATGAGCTCGTTTTTTAAGTCTCCCCTTGGGAGGCCTTTCATCAGCGCGAAGGCCGCCAGCTCGGGATTGATCTCTCGAATCTGCTGGACCTTGGCGTCGAACCTCTTCACATAGCTTCGTAGAGACTCGCCCCCCTCCTGCCTGATAGTCAGGAGATCCGATGTCTCCACGGCCCTCCTCTTGTTGCAAGAGTATTGGGCTAAAAAGGCGTCCCTTAGGTCAGCGTAACAGTATACCGAGCCGTCGGGCAGCCCCTTGTACCAACTTTGAGCCATCCCATGCAAGGTCGTTGGGAAGACTCGGCACCAGACCTCATCGTGTTGTTCCCACACCGACATGTACGACTCAAAGGCCTCGGCATGGTCGGTTGGGTCACTATCCCCTTTGTATGTGAACGCCGACAACTTTAGCTTAGTTGGCACGGCGGTTTCAAGGACATAAGCACTGAGGGGCTGTCTGACCACGTGTCGAATGACACGCGGCGATCGGCTCCTCGCATTCCTAGTCCGGCTCCTATCCTCGTAGCGGGAAGGACTCCTTCTCCGACTCGGCCTTCTTCTCCGACTCTGCTGAGTCGGGCTTCTTCTCCGACTCTGACGAGTCGGACTTCTTTCACTCCTCTGAGGCAGGCCTCGTCGGTGCTGCGGTGACGCTGTCCTTCCGCGGGTGCGAGAAGGACTTAGGTCCACCACTAGCACTCTGGGCTCCTCCGGCGTCTTCACAGGACCAGCCTCTTCCAGTGCTCCATTCATGTGACACCCCGCGACAAAGCGGAAAATATAACTTATGAATTCAAGCGGAAAATAGGGAATTTTTGAAACTTTTAAAATTTAAAGCGCGGGTTCACCAAAATCTAAAACATAAATAAAGAATGCGGAAATAAAGTTTAAATTATACAAACGTGATAGTCAAGGTGAGGGAAAAGATATCCCTCGAATGACAATACAATAAAAGGTGAGTCTAAACAATCCTAATAAACCGACTAAAAGGCCAAAGTGCTCGCTAGCTCACACATGTCTTCACCCCATGAATGCACCACTAATACCTGTCATTCATGTAAACATGAACGCCACAGTCAGTGGGGAGTAACTCAAGGTTCTCCCAGCCACAAAATGTCAAAACGAACATAACAAGGAATTAAAACAGGTAAGTCATATAAGACACATACAAAAGATAAGAATATCAAGTTTATATTCAAACACGGCAATTAAATGAGATGGAACGAGATAGGTCAACATTAGCTTAATAAAGATTCAACTGATCATGTGAAACAATTAAATAATATGAAAGACAGGAATATGGTCATTTATACAAAAGCACGCATTTCAAGGAAATACAATATAGATATGAGATTAGAATTCGAATCATGTGAAACAGTTAAGTAAGGGATTAACCAATGCAAATTACAAGAATAGAAACCGTAGCCATTATTTGGAAAACCACTTAGCAAACATTGTACGGGACGTGGCTACTAATCTCCCATTCATACTTATAGCTTGCATCTCACCATAAGAACGGATGGGAACATCAATCCCGACGATCATATCGCAACTAGAGGGCTTATAGCTCACCCCTAGTATCCAATAGGACCAAGACAAACAAAACAAGGCATAACTCTTACCTTGAAAGACAAATACCAATAACTATAACCAAGCAAGACCTTTACTACTCATATATGAATATATAATTCCCCTGGTAGGACGACAATGGTACTCCCAAGACTCAGTCCTAGTCTAAATCGCCGGACTCTCGGGGGCGAAACAGTCCCCGATTCGACATGCGGCGAACAGTCCGCATCCATGACTCGATCGACGTAACGGAAGTCGAGAACCCACAATCGCGAAACGATCCGAAAGAGGCGGAAAATATGAGCTAAACCCACAATCGGCAGAACAGTCCGAAAGAGGCGTAAAGATAAGTCAAGCAATACGGTATAGCATAAAGGCATTATCAAGAATACGACTCAACCAAGCGATGCGAATCAACTTGGAAAGAGACTACTACATGTAATGAACCGATGATAATCCAAGTGAGACATTTCATGCCAAATTATATTCATGAACATGAATGAGTAACCCAATTCTTCAATATTTGTCACTTGAATAAAAATGTAAACAACGGACATGAACCATTTATAATAAGCAAAACAAGCATTAAATTATAAATGACTCCATTTAATTGAACAAGTAGAATAATTCACTCATATTTGAGATACGATGAATAAATGAGAATGAACGGATCAAAAATTCATATTATAGGTAAATGAGACATTTCATCAAATTTTGACTTGAATAAATAATAAATTCCACATTTATGATTAATGTGAGAAAAATAAATAAATGAACGATATTTAACGAATTAAGTCATATAAAACACGAGACGGGAATTAAAATAATTCAAATAAACCAACCTAAGCTAAGACAGTCCTTAACCACGACTCAAGGCCCCTTTGGACATCACCCAAACACGACTCAAAACTAGCCGTGACCAAGGCCGCAACCAACCAGCCTTGGCCCCGCTGCCAGGCCACAACCATGCTCAGCCAGGGCGCTGCCTAGGCCAGGCAGGCTGCTGCCCAACCAGACCACGGTTCCCACTCCAAAACAACCACCATCCAACCATAATAAGCTCCTACCACTACCTAACCAACCGCCCCAAACAGAGCAACCATGAGTGGCCCAAGAACAGGCCGTGGACAGCCCTTGTCGCGGCCATACAACCGTGTCAAACAACCCACATTTCCTGCCCAAAACAGAACAATAAAAAGCATAAAGCCCTGCCCAAACACAGTCCATTCCACACATCATTTCGTGACAGGAGTTACTACACAAATGACCCAAATTGTTCTAGCATATACACTCAAGACGGAGCCAACGACTCACACTATCAACCAAAAAAAGACACCCAAAACTGCGCAACACAGCCCATATGGCCATCATTTTTGACTGTCCAATCAGACCACCCAACCTTCATTCTGACTACCCAAAACAGCCATGAAAGTACCTGCAAGGCAGAGTCAAAAACAGTCCCAACTTCCGTCTCAAAACAGTCCCAAAACAGCATAATTCTGTGCCTAAGATCAACACCACACATACTCTATTCTCATCCCAAAATAGTCCATATAAACACCATAATTTCATGCCCAAAATAGTCCCAAAGACAGCACCAATACGTGCTGAAAACGACACCCATACCGAGTCCATTTAAGACAAGTTTTAAGACAAGAACAAGGCGAAAAATTAACACTATACAAACTCTAGCAAGCTCATTATTTTCCTTTCCCAACCGTCCTCAGTTAGGCCGATCAAAACAGCGCATTGCAAAACTGATTTAAGACGAGTTCTAAGCACAAGCAAGATGGAATTAATTCATATAAATCACCTAATTCATACATATACACTACCAAGTGCTATAAGTCGTGTAATCTCTGCATTTATAGTTGGGAGTCTCGTAGTGTTCCGTCACATTCAATCATTCAAGAATAGTCCAAGAAAAGATGCAAAGATTCACACTTTAATACTACTAGTGACAACCCACAACATATAAACTCGAAATATTGACATAATGTCGAGTAACCTATCACCGTTACCTTATCCTCACGAATTCCAGAGTAAGAACGACCAAAACTCGAGCCTAACCTCAGTCTTCAACTAAAAGGGAAGAAAAACGAGTAAAAAGGGTCACAAAACCGAGTTTGTAAAAGATGTCCATTTCGAAAATTTCAACAAAGTTAAGACTTTCTTACCTAGAAATGAGGAGGAAGAAGAGAGGAAGCCAATGGTGTGAAAAAAATGGAGTTTGGTTGAGAAATAAGGGAGGGATCTGGGTTTTTGGAGGGACGAAAATGGTGTTATGTGTTTGTATTGTTGTTGCTGTTGAGACGCTGATGCTGCTTGTTGTTTTGTTTTCTTTTGAAAAGAAGAAGAAGAAAGAGTGGAGAAGGCAGGGACACGACATCATGAGCCAACAACAATATTAGTATAAATAATAATAATAATAATAATAATAATAATAATAATAATAATAATAATAATAATAATAATAATAATAATAATAATAATAATAATAATAATATGTAAAAGTAGAGTGTGGGGTGGATAGGGGTGTATGTGTCGATTTTCGATTGGTCCGTATTTAGATAAGATTCTCCATTGCAATGTGACGGTCTACAGTTAGACGGAATTTAAGACGGAAAATATTATTATCGTCATTATGGTCATTATTATTGCCCGACCAAAAGTACGTATTTTTTCTATAAATTAAACTTTAAAATATTCTTTTCATTAAAATCGTGCGCAAAATGAATTAATTAAATTAAATAATTTAATAATATAAAATGAGGTAATTAAACGGTTTAATAAATTAAAATTGTCAAAATGAGAAATTCGCGGGTGTTACAATCACCCCATCTTTTAAAAAGTTTCGTCCTCGAAACTTGAAAGTAGAAATGAAAGGTTATATAAAATAAAACTGGAACTTTGGAATCGGTAACCAAAACATTTTAAAGGTTACTTATCGTAAGAATCAAAGTTCTTTCAAAAGTTTCAATTAAAATTTTCCGACAGAGCCCGATCGAAAATTAAATTATTTGCATAAATCACAAATCAAAATACTTTCAAAAACATTAATGAAGAGTTTTCAAAAGTGTAAGTCTCATTCATGGAACGAAATTGCTCTTGTCGTGCACACAAGAACGCTAACTTTCCAAGTCTAAGGCAGGTTTAAAATAAAATCAATTCGCCAATAAGCGTAGAACAAGTTATCAAACGTCTCCAATAACGAGTTCTAACATCCGATCAACGTCAAAATCAAAAGAAAAAGATAATCTACTCAAATTTTCTTTTGCAAAAGCCAAAATAAAAATGAAGGTTTCACCTTTAAACTCAAAAGGGAGTCAAATTTCTGAAAATGTAATATTAAACCTTGACAAAGAAATCGTAAATAGATCAAAGTTAACCGAAATTGGGTAAAATTTAAAGAAATTTCTGGTTTAGAAATTAAAATCATGATAATTAAATTTATATCCCAAGAACAAATAAGGAATTGAATCAAATTTTCATTTTCAAATCTTTAGAATAGGTAAGGTTTTTCAAAAGTAACATCAACTTAAGGGAGGAGCAAGATGAAGCGAGGAAGAGAGGTATGAACGGTAACGCTTATGGTCAAAGAAGAAGATGAATTAGACAACAAGGAAAAGCTCTCTAACAACCTCAAACACAACATCACCCTAAACGGTCCCGAAAACTTTCTAACAACCAAAACTCATAACTACAACGCTCCCAAGAATTTCCTCAAATTACTTATGTTACTTCTCCTAATTTATTCCCTGAAACAAGATACTCCACTATAAGTGTGATTTCATCACTCCAAATCCTCAAACATCCACAAATAACTTCCACAAGATCTAGGTCCAGGTTTCCAACAAGGCTATACTCATATCCAACTAGGGTCAACCATGGGTTCCTCCGAAAAGTAAACCCTCCATCAAGAATCCCAATACCAAGACCTAAACTCCAAGAAAAGGTTCCTCAAATATTCTATAAGGTTCTCATTTCAATACAAGGTGGTAACATATACATTATCAAACCCTCACATCTAAGGCGACTACGAAAGCGAATCACAAACTCAACTTACTTAGTCAATCCTACATCCTCAAATCCACCATTCAATTTCATCCACCTTAGGTCAAGTACTAAGCACTAGTATCTCAAACATAACCAACCAAGCCAGGTTCCATAACCTTAGTAACCAATGCAACTCAAACTTGACACACAAAATCCACCAATCAAATATACTCACTTTATCAAGGAACTAGGTATAAGAATCATTAAGTATGTCTCATCACACTACCTAAGTCTTTCCAACATCAAATACTCTCAAAACCAGGATTAAGGGTCAAATACAACAATCTCCTCAAAAGTCAAATTTCCCACCAAGGTCAACATTCCTCAAAAGAAAGAGTACTATCAAAAGGGCGATAAGTAAGGATAAGCAAGGAACAAAGAACAAGTTAGGGGTATAAGAGTAGATTTCAAAATAAAAGAGAAGAGAGTTTAGAAGAAGGATAAGCATCAAGAGATAGAGAATAAAGCCAGATACACAAAGAGTGGGAAATATCTTCGGGGAAGTAGGAGCATTCTTCAAAGGTTGAACAATTCTTCAATCCTTAGCAATAGGCACTAAATCTTGATCTTCATGTAGATAAGCTCACGGTAATTGATCCAAGGGCACAACAATTATTAAATGACAATCAACAAACATGTTAGAACCTAACAAAAAGCAAACACACTACAGACTACCACCTTAGGTCCTTAAGTCTACCCATCTCTCATTCATTATTCAAGGTCAAGTTCAATTTAAATTTGGGGTACACGCGTGTGCGTCGGGAGCAACATAGGCTCTGATACCAACTGTGACACCCCGCGACAAAGCGGAAAATATAACTTATGAATTCAAGCGGAAAATAGGGAATTTTTGAAACTTTTAAAATTTAAAGCGCGGGTTCACCAAAATCTAAAACATAAATAAAGAATGCGGAAATAAAGTTTAAATTATACAAACGTGATAGTCAAGGTGAGGGAAAAGATATCCCTCGAATGACAATACAATAAAAGGTGAGTCTAAACAATCCTAATAAACCGACTAAAAGGCCAAAGTGCTCGCTAGCTCACACATGTCTTCACCCCATGAATGCACCACTAATACCTGTCATTCATGTAAACATGAACGCCACAGTCAGTGGGGAGTAACTCAAGGTTCTCCCAGCCACAAAATGTCAAAACGAACATAACAAGGAATTAAAACAGGTAAGTCATATAAGACACATACAAAAGATAAGAATATCAAGTTTATATTCAAACACGGCAATTAAATGAGATGGAACGAGATAGGTCAACATTAGCTTAATAAAGATTCAACTGATCATGTGAAACAATTAAATAATATGAAAGACAGGAATATGGTCATTTATACAAAAGCACGCATTTCAAGGAAATACAATATAGATATGAGATTAGAATTCGAATCATGTGAAACAGTTAAGTAAGGGATTAACCAATGCAAATTACAAGAATAGAAACCGTAGCCATTATTTGGAAAACCACTTAGCAAACATTGTACGGGACGTGGCTACTAATCTCCCATTCATACTTATAGCTTGCATCTCACCATAAGAACGGATGGGAACATCAATCCCGACGATCATATCGCAACTAGAGGGCTTATAGCTCACCCCTAGTATCCAATAGGACCAAGACAAACAAAACAAGGCATAACTCTTACCTTGAAAGACAAATACCAATAACTATAACCAAGCAAGACCTTTACTACTCATATATGAATATATAATTCCCCTGGTAGGACGACAATGGTACTCCCAAGACTCAGTCCTAGTCTAAATCTGGCCAGACTCTCGGGGCAGAACGGTCCCCGATTCGACATGCGGCAGAACAGTCCGCATCCATGACTCGATCGACAGAACGGAAGTCGAGAACCCACAATCGGCGAAACGATCGAAAGAGGCGGAAAATATGAGCTAAACCCACAATCGGCAGAACAGTCCGAAAGAGGCGTAAAGATAAGTCAAGCAATACGGTATAGCATAAATGCATTATCAAGAATACGACTCAACCAAGCGATGCGAATCAACTTGGAAAGAGACTACTACATGTAATGAACCGATGATAATCCAAGTGAGACATTTCATGCCAAATTATATTCATGAACATGAATGAGTAACCCAATTCTTCAATATTTGTCACTTGAATAAAAATGTAAACAACGGACATGAACCATTTATAATAAGCAAAACAAGCATTAAATTATAAATGACTCCATTTAATTGAACAAGTAGAATAATTCACTCATATTTGAGATACGATGAATAAATGAGAATGAACGGATCAAAAATTCATATTATAGGTAAATGAGACATTTCATCAAATTTTGACTTGAATAAATAATAAATTCCACATTTATGATTAATGTGAGAAAAATAAATAAATGAACGATATTTAACGAATTAAGTCATATAAAACACGAGACGGGAATTAAAATAATTCAAATAAACCAACCTAAGCTAAGACAGTCCTTAACCACGACTCAAGGCCCCTTTGGACATCACCCAAACACGACTCAAAACTAGCCGTGACCAAGGCCGCAACCAACCAGCCTTGGCCCCGCTGCCAGGCCACAACCATGCCCAGCCAGGGCGCTGCCTAGGCCAGGCAGGCTGCTGCCCAACCAGACCACGGTTCCCACTCCAAAACAACCACCATCCAACCATAATAAGCTCCTACCACTACCTAACCAACCGCCCCAAACAGAGCAACCATGAGTGGCCCAAGAACAGGCCGTGGACAGCCCTTGTCGCGGCCCTACAACCGTGTCAAACAACCCACATTTCCTGCCCAAAACAGAACAATAAAAAGCATAAAGCCCTGCCCAAACACAGTCCATTCCACACATCATTTCGTGACAGGAGTTACTACACAAATGACCCAAATTGTTCTAGCATATACACTCAAGACGGAGCCAACGACTCACACTATCAACCAAAAAAAGACACCCAAAACTGCGCAACACAGCCCATATGGCCATCATTTTTGACTGTCCAATCAGACCACCCAACCTTCATTCTGACTACCCAAAACAGCCATGAAAGTACCTGCAAGGCAGAGTCAAAAACAGTCCCAACTTCCGTCTCAAAACAGTCCCAAAACAGCATAATTCTGTGCCTAAGATCAACACCACACATACTCTATTCTCATCCCAAAATAGTCCATATAAACACCATAATTTCATGCCCAAAATAGTCCCAAAGACAGCACCAATACGTGCTGAAAACGACACCCATGCCGAGTCCATTTAAGACAAGAACAAGGCGAAAAATTAACACTATACAAACTCTAGCAAGCTCATTATTTTCCTTTCCCAACCGTCCTCAGTTAGGCCGATCAAAACAGCGCATTGCAAAACTGATTTAAGACGAGTTCTAAGCACAAGCAAGATGGAATTAATTCATATAAATCACCTAATTCATACATATACACTACCAAGTGCTATAAGTCGTGTAATCTCTGCATTTATAGTTGGGAGTCTCGTAGTGTTCCGTCACATTCAATCATTCAAGAATAGTCCAAGAAAAGATGCAAAGATTCACACTTTAATACTACTAGTGACAACCCACAACATATAAACTCGAAATATTGACATAATGTCGAGTAACCTATCACCGTTACCTTATCCTCGCGAATTCCAGAGTAAGAACGACCAAAACTCGAGCCTAACCTCAGTCTTCAACTAAAAGGGAAGAAAAACGAGTAAAAAGGGTCACAAAACCGAGTTTGTAAAAGATGTCCATTTCGAAAATTTCAACAAAGTTAAGACTTTCTTACCTAGAAATGAGGAGGAAGAAGAGAGGAAGCCAATGGTGTGAAAAAAATGGAGTTTGGTTGAGAAATAAGGGAGGGATCTGGGTTTTTGGAGGGACGAAAATGGTGTTATGTGTTTGTATTGTTGTTCTTTTGAGAGGCGATCTTTGTCTTGTTGTTTTGTTTTCTTTTGAAAAGAAGAAGAAGAAAGAGTGGAGAAGGCAGGGACACGACATCATGAGCCAACAACAATATTAGTATAAATAATAATAATAATAATAATAATAATAATAATAATAATAATAATAATAATAATATGTAAAAGTAGAGTGTGGGGTGGATAGGGGTGTATGTGTCGATTTTCGATTGGTCCGTATTTAGATAAGATTCTCCATTGCAATGTGACGGTCTACAGTTAGACGGAATTTAAGACGGAAAATATTATTATCGTCATTATGGTCATTATTATTGCCCGACCAAAAGTACGTATTTTTTCTATAAATTAAACTTTAAAATATTCTTTTCATTAAAATCGTGCGCAAAATGAATTAATTAAATTAAATAATTTAATAATATAAAATGAGGTAATTAAACGGTTTAATAAATTAAAATTGTCAAAATGAGAAATTCGCGGGTGTTACAATTCAAGTTTCTTGGAGTCACGTTCAGGGCCCTGGTCTCCTGGACGGGTGTCGCCGCTCTTGTCGGTGTGACAGTGTGAGCCGGCGTACTACCAATTAGGTCCAGGAGTAGCTTCGGGCATTTCGCATCAACCACATGCCCCATGATGGTGACCTGGTCGGCGGGCAGCGGCGTATCTGGTATTATTGGCATCCCATACTCCGGTTGGATTACTCGACCGGTGGAGGGTTGCGCAACTCTAGAATTGTGGACGGTATCATCTTGGCAGAATTCGGTTTCGTCAGTCACGAATACCTCTTGTTGTTTCGACATCTTCTTAGCTTCTTGGGTGGGTTTTTGTGTTGTTTTTTTTTTTGTTTGGGAATGAATGTGACTAGCTTCTAGTATCTTTCCCCACAGACGGCACCAATTGTTCCGGGTGTAAATCCAGAGCAGTTATTTGTTACCACCTGATGAGTCATAATTATATACATATTTATGCCTCCCCTTAATTGCTTTTGATACGGTTTTCGTGCTAGTTTATATCATTTACATGCCTTTTAAGTTAGAATGTCGATACTTTCGCCTTTTGATGTTTAATGCAGGAATGATGCATTTGAGGAGCAAAGGAATGAAATGGGCATCGCGGAGTGAGCATGAAGGGATACACGAAGCATGGCACGAGAATCCATAAGAATGAAGGAAGAGAAGTTAAGAAGAAAACACGAAGAAAAGAGCTTCTTATTACAAGTGCCTAATTTGAAGAGCCATATCTCGAGTTCTACAACATATTTTCAAGTGATTCCAAATGGAAGTGAAAGCTTATCTTCTTAGCTTTCCAACGCCGCAAAAATCGCTTGTTTCTGACAAGTAACGAAGAAATGGCGGCCGTTTGAAGTTCAGTGCGCGAAGCAGGAAATTGGTGCCTCGATCGAGTCAACCTTGGCTCGATCGAGGAACTTCATGCTCGATCGAGTCACTCTCGACTCGATCGAGGAACCAACCTAATCAATAAACTTTGCAATGTCGAGAGTTGGGTGTTCTTGAACTTTGGTGCCTCGATCGAGTCACCCTTGGCTCGATCGAGGAACCTTCCAATTTTATAATTCCCGCAACTTTCCTTAAGTCGGTTATGTATTGCTATAAATACCAAAACTCGTACCCCAGGTTATTTTATGCTTTATTTTCAGTAGGTTTAATATAGCTACCTTAGAAAACTCTCTAAAATACTTAGTTTAGTTTATTTATTGTTCTTACTTCCGGATCTAGCTATTTACGGTATTGTTCTTAATCTTTCCTTTATTAAGTGAGTTGAACTGAACTTATAGGATCTGAACTGAACTGAACTGAACTTATAGGATCTGAGTTGAACTTAAATTAAGTGAGGTATAGGATCTGAACTGAACTTATAGGATCTGAACTGAACTGAACTTATAGAATCTGAACTGAACTGAACTTATAGGATCTGAAGTGAACTTAAATTAAGTAACTTTAAGTCCAAAAGATCAGGACCTTAGTATAATTTTAGCATGGCCCACCACTATGTCAATCAATGGGGCAAGAAAACATTGAGAATTTCTTATTCTTTTAGTTTAGTGGGGATTGATTAGCGGATGGAGAGAAAGGGGCAAAAGAACATGATTGGACCGAAAATCAACAAGGTGATGAGGACGCGACTTGAAGGGACGTGGTAATGCTGATGAGGGCGTCGGCTACTAAGACGGTGGAGGAGTTGGAGATTTGAGTCATGGGTTTCAAAGGAGAGGAAGGAGGTTAAGTCAGAGGAGGTAAGGGTTTTTAATGCGTTTATTTGGTTCATTCTGCATTTGTTGGGCTAGTCTTTCCTTTTGGGCCATCTTATACTATAAGACAGTCCTATATAGAACGGTCCTATAGAAAAGTCAATAGATATAATCCCAATTCAAACCCAAACGTGTCCAACCTCCATTTCTAAACTTTTCAACACCATCAAATCAACAAGTCCCTATCCATAATAAACCGTCTTACGATCTTACCACCCACGTAAGCTTGACTGCATACATTTCCACCATGGCACCTCACCTCAAATCACACTCCAATTGAATTCAATTTCTTCCCCAATTAATTAAATCAAATCAAATCAATTCTTCAACATTCCCCAATTTCCGATCCCAATTTCTAATTCCTAGGGTTTTAATTCTTATACGGTGGCGATGGGGTCGGATGACGGTGTCGGAGAAAGCTCAAGTCGACCACTCAGGACAGATTCGTCGCGGTGGATTTACCAAATTAATTATGATTTCGATGGCGGTGATGACGAGGATTTGCTCCCGAAGATCGCCTCAGATTCCGATGATGATGACGAAGATGAAGATGAAGATGAAGAGGATGATGAAGGAGTTGAGCAGCGATTGATTCGTACTGCTCCTAGGGTTGATTCTTTCGATGCCGAAGCTCTTGATGTTCCTGGCGGTCACACTCACGATTTCCAGGTTACGTTTTTTCAGTAATTATTGTGTAAGACGGTTTTACACTGCATACGAGTACCACATTTATTAAGATAGTTTTATTCTACTCTTTCCGTCATCGTCATTTGTTTACCTATTTTATTTAGCGTGTTTCATTCATTTGTTGATCTTTCTATTTTGAGAATGGGTTTTTATCGGTAATTTGATTGCCAGCATACATCTTGGTTCACTTGTCATTTACTAACAATAACTACAAATGATCCCCGCTTCCCTCATTGAGTAAACAACTGACCGAGATGGAGGGAGTAGAATTTATGGATGGAGGAATGATCCCCGCTTCCCTCATTGGGTAAACAAATGACCGAGATGGAGGGAGTAGAATTTATGGATGGAGGAATGATCCCTGCTTCCCTCATTGGGTAAACAAATGATCAAGATGGAGGGAGTAGAATTTATGGATGGAGGAATGATCCCTGCTTCCCTCATTGGGTAAACAAATGACCGAGATGGAGGGAGTAGAATTTATGGATGGAGGAATGATCCCTGCTTCCCTCATTGGGTAAACAAATGACCGAGATGGAGGGAGTAGAATTTATGGATGGAGGAATGATCCCCGCTTCCCTCATTGGGTAAACAAATGACTGAGATGGAGGGAGTAGAATTTATGGATGGAGGAATGATCCCCGCTTCCCTCATTGGGTAAACAAATGACCGAGATGGAGGGAGTAGAATTTGGATGGAGGAATGTGTGTTGGACTGTTGGTACTACTAATATGCATTTGCATATCTCGTATGGAAATTGCTAGCTATGTTGTGATCATTTGTTTACTTTTATGATAATAATTGTGAGGGATATTTTAATTAAAGTTAAACAAATGATTAGGGTGGAGTAAGTATACAGTAGGGAAGCTTTTAGTGTATAGGAAGGAGTATTTGACAGAAGATAGTGAAAATGCGTTAATAAAAGTGTGGATTATTGATTACTCTCTCCGTCTCAATCATTTGTTTACCCTTTTTATTCTTTGTGAAAGGTATTTTAATCGAAGGTAAACAAATGGTTGGGACAAAGGGATTATTATTGTAGGAGGTACTGGGATATACTGCCTCTAATTTGCAGTAATTTTCCTTACAAATGGCGCAAGTTGGAGGGCTAAGTGGGGTGGTGGTTGAGACAATATGGTCATTAGTATTGCTAAAAGAGAAAGAAAGGAAAGTGAAATATTGTAGGGAAGTTGCCAGGAATCAGGATATTGTTGAAAATCTGTGTGAAATTGAGGGAATATACGTTTGTCAATGAACGATAAATGTTTCTTAAAGTTACTCTGTAATTGCAAAAAAATAAGATCAATGTTGTCATGTCGGAATCTGTGTAACGTCAAATGGGTAAGACATTACATTGAGTATATCTTAAAACTCTTAAAGTATGTGGAGTATTTTTTTTTTTGTTTTTTTTTGTTTTTTTTTGTTTTGTGCTTTCTTAATGTTCCATTTTCCATTCATTGATATCTTGATACGTTGAATTCGGAGTGTAGTATTTGAGTACATTTTATAATTCCAAGGTTTAGTTTGTGCGTAAGGAAACGTGGAGCTGAGAGTTTAGCTGCTTATTGTTTCAAGCTGTAGACTCGTAGGTGTATTATGTTTGGAGATTAGTGATAGATTAGTAGTTGCCCTTGAGGGGATGGAAATGTGGAACATGAGCTTAGCAGGTAGTGTACGACTATACTTATCTTGATCAAAAGTTCGGAAGTTCATTTCACTTCCAATGAATCAATGACTCACTATTCTTTTGATTTTGAAATTTGAATTATGATGGAACAAAGCAAATGACTCACTATACGTGTACAATAACTTAAATTATTTCATTTTGAAGTAGCAGTTATTGTATGCAATGTTGACGGTATTTTCATTTTGGGTCATTCAGGAACAATCTATTTATGTTGTGAATACATGGCTAAGATTGCGTACATATGACCCCCTAATCCCACTTTTTGAGTGCCCTTGAGGTATTACTGAAATGTCATTGTTGTATCTTATCCAAAGTCGAGTATCAGCCACAATAACCAAATTTTAATATAGAGGTTTCTTTGCATATTGGAGAAAATCAGCGGACTCGGCAGTATACCTGACAATGTGAAAACCATGAATAGGACTAAATTTGCTTTTAGATAGTATCTTACAGAAAACTGTCAGAAAAAATTGTCATTTAGGAGTTAGGACATAACATCTGACACAAGCGCGTCTTTGATGAGACAATTCTTCAGTGATGGTTGCTGTGATAGTTATGAACTTGAAATGGGGAATCTGAAGGTCTCATATGCAGGAATTTGGTGCTTGGAGGAGTGTCGTACTTTTTATTCAGACACTTGGGGTTGTCTTCGGTGATGTTGGAACAAGTCAATTATACACCTTCAGCATATTGTTTGACAAGGCCCCAATCAAGGGAAAGGATGATGTGCTTGGAGCATTGTCTCTTGTTCTGTATACTTTATTCCTGATTCCGCTAGTCAAGTATGTACTGATTGTTTTGTGGGCAAATGATGATGGTGAAGGTATAATGTCTTTAACAAGCCTTCTCTATATTGCATTTACCTTTTACTGGGGATTTTATTGAATTATGATTTCCTGGTCTCCATCATTGGAATACTACAGGTGGCACATTTGCTTTATATTCACTGATTTGTAGACATGCTAAGGTTAGTCTCATCCCTAATCAACTTCCATCGGATGCTCGTATGTCAAGCTTTAGGCTAAAGGTACCATCTCCAGAGCTTGAGAGGTCACTCAAGATCAAGGAATTGCTAGAGACTTCCTTAGGACTGAGAAAGCTTCTCCTAGTGCCTGTTCTGGCTGGTACAGCTATGGTCATAGCAGGCGGGGTTGTTACTCCAGCAATTTCAGGTATACTTTCCTTCTGTGGTTATTCCTTTGTTCTTTATCATGTGTGGAATCACACTCCTAATGGAAAGGCCATTCCTCAACACCCAGAGTGTTCAATGTTCAATGTTTTTTCGTTTTCTTATGTTTTACTGCCTCATGCAGTGACATCAGCAGTTGAAGGTCTGAAGGTAGGCATATCTGGGATAAATGAAGGTAAACTTTCCACCAAAAACTATTTTTTTATAGCTCTTCTCTTGTAGTTATATATACTGCCTACAATCCTACATGCCATATGGTCTCCGCTGCATGGTTTATTTCTATCAGTTGGCTGAAATTGGTGATGTAGTCTAGCTAGAACATTGCTGATCATTTCATCATGTAAATGTCATCCTTTTGCTCTTTTGCAGGGGAAGTTGTGATGGTTGCTGTGGCCCTTCTTGTGATATTATTCAGTTTACAAAGATACGGGACAAGTAAAATGGGATTCATTGTTGGCCCTGCTTTATCCATATGGTTTTGCTGTTTGGCTTTGATTGGAATATACAACTTGGTGAAATACGACCGAGATGTCTGGAAAGCTTTTAACCCCATTCACATCTATTATTATTTTGAAAGGAAAGGAATCCAAGCTTGGTATGCTCTCGGAGGTTGTCTCCTGTGTGCAACAGGTACACTATTCAGTATTCACATCTACATAGACAATTAAGTAACCACCGAAAATTGCAGTAGTATCTTACCTTGTTCACTTATCTAATCACACAAAGATCATTCTGGAATTTGCAGGGGTTTGGGAACCTTTTATCTTATGGAAAATGAGTGGTTGCTTGCATGTAAATCTTCTCAGATCCACTCATTGAATTTATTAATGATCAGCTGTTCATCAATGACACAACCATGAAATAGATGAAACCACTAGTCATACTATGATTGCGAATAGGGTGATATTTAGAGGGGGAGGGTGGGGGAGGGAGAGTAGGTAAGGTTAGGTAAACAATCAACAATGGTTGTGGAGTCAAGTTCCTCCTACCCACCCTCTGCTAGCAAATTAGTTTTAAAATGAATATAACCCTTCTATGTTGTGGAATCATTTATTGGTTGAAAATAGATGACATTTAAAGTTTATAACGGGATCTTGATGCACATGAGATGCACAAAAGCCACTGGTTCGAGTTACTTGCAACCGTTATTGCTGACATAAGGTTGTAATTTTATCATTTTATGTGAGGCAAAAATCAATGCTCAATCGGTTGTTTCACTTGTATGTGTAGTATTAAGTCTATTAACTATTACCAATCCTCAGAATTGTACTCATTGTCTTAAATCTATGCTTCTGGAGTGTAGAACTTTGCTAGCTCATGTTCACCTATGTTACTCCGACTCTTCATATTACTTGGCTTACCAGTGTTCAACACTGACACGAGTTTGACGCTTGTACACTTAATTATGCCAAAATCATGAGAAATTTTCTCAAAAAGTGAAGTTCAATACTTAGATTGGTACCCCATGTTAGATACTACTAAGCATGTTTAAGTAACATATACGGAGTAATAGTGTTTGAGATGTCATATATTTGAGACTGGTTGTCGAAATAGTACTCCCTCTTTTTCACTGGAATTGCAACATTGGTTGAATATATGCGAGTGGTATTTTAATGAAATGTTGCAATTCCAGGGAATTGAAGGGAATACTTTTTAAGGACTTTTTCTGAACTTGACTAATATTTTTCTAGGTAAAAGGCAAAATAAGCTGAAAAGAAAAGGCCTAATTCCAAGCAGACACCTCAATTTCTAATTTATAATTTTGAAGTAGCTCGTAAGTGCTTTTGTTAGCAATGAGCTTGTAGTGACAGCCTCTATAGTCCTTGTGAAACAGTGTGTTATATAATATGAATGGAGCAAATGTAAGTGGTTTAAAATGTTTACCTTGTTGAATACAGCTCAAATTAACTGAAAACGTTCTTTGGAACTTTTCATACGGCTAGTGTTGATTTTGTTTTCCAGTTATTCTTCCTTTTCGCTAATTTGTGATTTTTATTTAGGTTCTGAGGCTATGTTTGCAAATCTTTGCCACTTTTCTGTGAGATCGATTCAGGTACAGAATTACGGTGGTTTTGTGTTGAGCTTTTCTAGTTAAGGGGATATAATATAATTAAGTTAACTTGAATAACTGAATAAGGCTTCACGTGCAGAATCCTAATACTCTGTTGTTTGTTGCAGTTGACCTTTGCATTTTTTGTATTCCCGTGCCTCCTTTTGGGTTACCTTGGTCAGGCAGCATACATTATGCAGAATCAAGGCGATTCTGCTCAAACATTTTACTCCTCTGTCCCTAGTAAGTTCCATTAATTGGTGTCACTCATGAGTTTTAAGTTTGGTAACATTGCATCTATACGATATTTTGCTTCACGAAAGTCCTTAAAAACGGCGTCTTTTAATGTTTTGATTGCATTCGCTATAGCAACTGCTGGGAAGTGGAAGGGATAATGGGGTGTATGTGCCACATATTTAACTTGCCAGTTGCCATACCTAAGGACCCAAACACTTCTTTTGAATCTTCAGAAGTCTCTCTAATTACCATCCAGTATCAGTCGCAAACTAGTAAAACCATTCATTTCATCTTTCCTTTTTTCCAGGTGGTGCTTTTTGGCCAGTTTTTGTCATTGCTAACGTTGCTGCGCTGATAGCCAGTCGAACGATGATAACAGCTACATTTTCTTGTATTAAGCAATCAACTTCACTTGGTTGTTTTCCTCGACTCAAAATTGTGCATACATCTCGAAAGTTCATGGGCCAGATCTACATCCCAGTCCTCAATTGGTTTCTGCTTGCAGCTTGTTTGGTGCTGGTTTGCTCTGTCCCTAGCATTACGGAGGTTGGGAATGCTTATGGTAATTTCTGATTGTCATTGCAATTTCATAGCTTTTTTATTCTTGCATATTTACTTTCCTAATTTTTTTACTCTAATTTTTTTCCTTCCTACTTTACTGTGCACACTTTTTTAACAAAGTGCAAATTGGTTAGAGAGTTCAACATTAGCTATATAAAATTGGATTTTCTAACATATGCCCTAAGGGCATTGAAAGGATAGATATTTCACTAGAAAAGAAAAGTGTTATCTATTACACCTATCAAACATTTAAGTCTCTTTATACATGTTATAGAAACTATTATTTGGTTCTACTTTAAAAAAACAAGAATAAAAATATCTTTCAAAAAGTGTGATAAAAAGAGTCGAAGAGGGAGGTTGGTTAATGGTGTGTCCAGGAGGGAGTTCTAGGAATGTGGGTTGAGGAGTGTTTGTCGAGCAGGCTCGGTCGAGGAATGTTTGTCGAATAGGGTGGTCGAACAAGTGAAGTCGAAGAGGGAGATTGTGAGGTGTCTTTCCGGTAGAGAGGCCGGCTGCCGGCAATCTTGAGGGTTGGTCCGATGATTGATGGTTGATGGAGGATTTGGTTGTTGGGTGGCGGTCAAATGGGTTAAGGAGAGAAGGGAGAGATGAAGGTTGGTGGAGGGGGTTGCGGTCTATAAATAGTAAGTTGGGTAAATTGAAGACTATGTCTGTTAAGTACTTGCATATCTTGTAAGGTTCTCATTAGCTCTTATAAGGGCAATTTGGTTTATAATAAGATAAAAAAAACTTGCCAAATGTAGAAAGAATGAGAAGTAGGAAAATAAAAAACTTCCCAGAAATGAATGCAGGAAGACGATAGGTTAATTGAGGGAGCGATTGTTTCTGAATTTGATTTGGCAGTGTATACTGAATTTCTAATAAACAATTTGATTTGCTTAGTGATCTGGTCATAGGTTCTTCTCACTTGGTAATTTTTGGGTTCTTTTTAATTTCTTGTATTTGATATAATTTTCTTTTTCAGGCATTGCTGAAATGGGAGTAATGACAATGACGACAATCTTAGTAACCCTTGTTATGGTCCTTATCTGGCAAATCAATATTGTTGCTGTCGTTGCCTTTGTGGTTGTCTTCATTGGAATAGAGTTAACTTTCTTATCGTCAGTTTTATGGTTCGTGGGTGATGGAAGTTGGATCATACTACTCTTTTTTGCAGTTATGTTTTTGATAATGGCTGTATGGAATTATGGAAATCGACTTAAATATGAGACTGAAGTTAGACAAAAGATGTCGATGGATATTCTGAGACAGCTCGGTCCAAGTCTTGGGACAATCAGAGCTCCTGGAATTGGTTTGGTGTACAATGAGCTGGTGAGGGGGGTTCCTGCCATATTTGGTCATTTCCTAACCACCCTTCCTGCTATTCACTCTATGATTATTTTTGTCTGCGTCAAGTATGTCCCAGTTCCATCAGTGCCCCAGAACGAAAGATTTCTCTTTCGACGCGTATGCTCAAAGAGCTATCACATGTTTCATTGCATTTCTAGGTAAGTCAACTCAAATTTGAAAATCTTGTCACTTATTACTATTTTTATTTGAATTAGGAGAGAATGCTAAATTGTTTCATTTCCAATGAAGTCAAAATCTAACTAATCTTTGGGTCTGGATTATGACGAAATAATGAAAAATGATTCAAAAAACTATTTTTGCTTACTTCAACTGTGAAATGGCAGTCATTTCGGTGCAACTCCGATGCAATTGCCACATTCGGAAATGTCCTTTATGTAGAGTTAAAGGTTACACTGCGTACATCCGACCCCTCATTACACTACTGCTCATTAATCTACCCTTGGCAGGAGCCTTTGAGGCACTGGGAATATGTTGTAATGAGATGGAGTTGGATCTGGTCAGGTTTAGTAATATTATATAATCAATATCCATCTGTGATGGACAGGTATGGGTATAAAGATGTTCGCAAAGAGACCCATCAAATATTTGAACAACTGCTTATTGAAAGTCTTGAGAAATTTATTCGCCGGGAAGCCCAAGAACGGTCACTTGAAAGTGATGGTGACGAAGCTGGGGATACCGATACGGAGGACGAGTCCGTCTCGAGATACCTAGTTGCCCCAAATGGAAGTATTTATTCCCTCAACGTTCCACTTTTAGCTGATTTCAATGACACAAAGAAGCACATTTCAGATCCGAGCAGCTCAAGCAGCTCGCAAGAGTTGAAGTCGGGAACACCATCTGACACATTGGATTCAGAACAAAGTCTTGAGAGAGAGCTGTCTTTCATTCGGCAGGCTAAGGACTCGGGAGTGGTTTATCTTCTTGGTCATGGAGATATAAGGGCCAGAAAAGATTCCTGGTTTGTCCGGAAGCTTGTCGTAAACTATTTCTATTCTTTCTTACGGAAGAATTCTCGGAGAGGTATTTCGAACTTGAGTGTGCCAAACTCACATTTGATTCAGGTACGGATGACGTATATGGTTTGAAGGCAAGGTGAGAATCTATTTGCCATTTTAGATTCTTGACTGTGAAGGCTTTCATAATTTGGTCTTTCCATTTGGTACAAACTCCGGCAAAACTGCAAAATTTTGCTCTGTTCTCCCTGTGAGTTGTGATTTCTTACTCTTCCAATTTTGAACTCAATTTTATGTGGTTCAGTTGGCACACAATCCAAGACTTAACTTACATACATGACTCCATTTTCAAACTATTACCGGTGATGTATACCCAATAGTTTATTTTAACTTGTGATATTCTTTCACACATACGGAGTAGTAGTTAATTTCTTGTTCGTTGATAATGTAAACTCAACTAGGATGCTTTCTCCACCATTTGTAAATCTGAGTTCTTAACTGTAATCAATCAATAGCATTTTTGTGTTCCTGGTGCTCTTTTGAAGAAGTTTACTACTCCGACTCAATCAAATATAGATCTCGTTTCTGCTAGTCATTTTCCTTGCTACATTTTGGAGGTGATCATGATTCAAATTAGTTGAATATATGAACTGAGTTGATTCAAACCTGAGAAGTTGTGAAAAATGGTTGGTTCCAGTCCAGGTGTCCGGCAAACCAGGCAGGCGTCAGTGACTTCAGTCAGCTGACCATTATGAATTAGCCCTTTGTTCGAGGTGAGATCACCACTGTAAGTGGGCGGAAGCTCGTCTTTTCTCAGGATCGAGGGCCTATTGATGTCGAGCAGGTACGTAGGACTGCTAATTTCTTTAAGCGTTGTAGTCAGTACTCTAATTTGATCAGCTATCTGCAATGGATACTCTTCACCAGGGAATACCATTCCACTGGCTGGAGTTATCCGCCGTGTGGAGTTTTTATTCTAGGAGCTCCATTCTATGGGATGTCATATTAAAAGATATTTAAGTTGCTGTATTAGCAAGTTACAGTGCAGTTCGAAAATATTGATTTGGCTTCAGTTTGTTAAAGACAGAACCGAGACAACTGTCATTGTTTTTGTTGCTGTAAAGAGCTAAGAGGGCTGTTATTGATGATGTCGGGTTTCAAACCAAGTCAGGAGTACACCATCTTTCGGTGACCTTTTAACACCCCCATCTACTTAGCGGTTATCGACATGTTTATGCTGTTGTGCATGCTTGTCTAGATACCTGGTTTGTTGTCACTGTCATGCCATATCTTAACCCCCTGCGATACTGTAACCATAATTCAGCTTATATCGCTAACTTTTATGTCGCAACCACCAGAGTGAGGGTAGGCATCTGATTTTGTGAACTTTTGTTCTTTTTCGACAGCTGCTTGGTCAGCGACTTTTAACAAAGACTTGTACATTACGGAGTATACTTAATATATTTTTCTACATAAGGAGTCTTTCATTTCTCATAAACAAAAACTAACATGAAAAATTACGAATGATTAAATTATTGGTCCCTTTCTTCTAATTCTTCAATACAATAATTAACATGAAAGAAATACGAGAGAATAAATTATTATCCCTTTTTTTTTCTTATTCTTTTCTTGTTTAACGAATAAATCGACGTATTATGAATCATGAAAGCGATAACTCGATAAGTGTGATGCTTTCAATAACGACTTTAGAATAAAATCTCAAGCTTAAAATTGTGTAATCATTGTGTTCCGAGTGTAATTCCAGAGCAGTTATATGGTACCACCCGTGCTTGTAGAATGACGTCTTTAGTTGAATCCTCCTTGCGGTCTCCTGAAACGATGAACAAACTGAGGGCTCGGCTTTGGACCGAGCGAACTCACTCCGACGCTCAAGTCAGTAACTTAGAGAGATAAGTTGTTGTTACTTGGTGAAGTATATATTGTAGAGAGATAAGGAAGATATTACCAGATGAATAGTGATTCTTAGGTTAAATTGTGGATCCCTTACTCAATGAGAGTAGAGGAGTATTTATAGACTTTCACCTTTTGTCACGTAGTGGCCAAGTGGGCAAGTGGCTAGCAGGTGGAAAGACTGATTTACCCCTCGGCCGAGGGACCCATGGCAGGCCGGCGGGCCCTGTTGACTCACCGAGAGGGGTCTTGGATATGAGTTCGCGGATATGTGCCCCCAGCTAATTGCCCCGCCGGGACCCATCTGTCGGGCCGACAGGCCTCGTCGGTTAGGGTTGTCTAAGCCGTTGACTTCTTGTGGATATCTTTGACCTTGCTCAATATCTTTGCCGATCGGTCGGCGGGTGCGAATATGCCCCATCAATTTGCCCCAGCCGTAGTCTATGCCGTGGTATGGGCTCCGATGTATCGAGCGTATATTCGCGCAAGTAAAAATTTTTCGCCCGCTTCTTCTACCTCGGCTTGGTTCTCGCTTAGGCCGTACCCTATCCCCCTCCACATGGATGTGTAATGGACATCCGATGTGGAAAAAAGAGAGACGTTGGCGAGACCGGGGTTGAGAGTGGACCGTTTGGCAAGTAGATACCAAGGAGCGTGTTGAAGAAGATACATCGATTGGCATTCTGTCAAGGAGCGTGTCCCAACCGCCGCTGTAAACATGTTAGCGTATCGGTCGTTGTGGCCCCGCCGCTTCCGGCCTTGGCCGATGGAATCGGGTTACGGCGCGACGGCGTTCGTATCTATAGACCATTATTGATTGCGTCCTCGTTCACGCTCGGCCGTAATTCGCCGAGGTGTCAGATTTGCGTCTCAACGGTACTTATACATTCTTAAGCTCGGTCTTAATTAGCCGAGGGCAAGTCGTGGTTCCCTCGTCACTCTCGGTCTTAGTTAGCCGAGGTGATCGAGTTTACGTTCTGACTGCCGTTGTAAATATCTAGGCATATCGGCTCGTTCCCCCGTCGCCCTCGGTTTTAATTAGCCGAGGTGATCGAGGTTTTGGCTCGATTGCATTTACCGCTCGCTCCCCGTCACTCCGGCTTTGGCCGAGGTGATCGAGGTTTTGGCTCGATTGCATCTTTCGGCTCGTTCCCCCGTCACTCCCGACTTTGGCCGAGGTGATCGAGGTTTTGGCTCGATTGCATCTTTCGGCTCGTTCCCCCGTCACTCCCGGCTTTAGCCGAGGTGATCGAGGTTTTGGCTCGATTGCATTTAACGGCTCGTTCCCCGTCACTCCGGCTTTGGCCGAGGTGATCGAGGTTTTGGCTCGATTGCATCTTTCGGCTCGTTCCCCGTCACTCCGGTTTTGGCCGAGGTGATCGAGGTTTTGGCTCGATTGCATTTTTCGGCTCGTTCCCCGTCACTCCGGCTTTAGCCGAGGTGATCGAGGTTTTGGCTCGATTGCATTTACCGGCTCGTTCCCCGTCACTCCCGGCTTCGGCCGAGGTGATCGAGGTTTTGGCTCGATTGCATTTTCGGCTCGTTCCCCGTCACTCCGGCTTTAGCCGAGGTGATCGAGGTTTTGGCTCGATTGCATTTACCGGCTCGTTCCCCGTCACTCCCGGCTTCGGCCGAGGTGATCGAGGTTTTGGCTCGATTGCATTTACCGGCTCGTTCCCCGTCACTCCGGCCGGCCGAAGTGATCGAGGTTTTGGCTCGATTGCATTTACGGCTCGTTCCCCGTCACTCCGGCCGGCCGAGGTGATCGAGGTTTTGGCTCGATTGCATTTACCGGCTCGTTCCCCCGTCACTCCCGGCTTTGGCCGAGGTGATCGAGGTTTTGGCTCGATTGCATTTACCGGCTCGTTCCCCCGTCACTCCTGGCTTCGGCCGAAGTGATCGAGGTTTTGGCTCGATTGCATTTACCGGCTCGTTCCCCCGTCACTCCCGGCTTTGGCCGAGGTGATCGAGGTTTTGGCTCGATTGCATTTACCGGCTCGTTCCCCGTCACTCCCGGCTTTGGCCGAGGTGATCGAGGTTTTGGCTCGATTGCATTTAACGGCTCGTTCCCCGTCACTCCGGCTTTGGCCGAGGTGATCGAGGTTTTGGCTCGATTGCATCTTTCGGCTCGTTCCCCGTCACTCCGGTTTTGGCCGAGGTGATCGAGGTTTTGGCTCGATTGTATTTACTTTGTTCTGGGCCTCCGGCTACATACTTGCTACATACTTGCTTGCCGAGGCTCCCCTTAGGATCGGTTCTTCAATGACATTCTTCGATGGCGATTATCGGTTAAGTGACCGGTGTGGCCGTGGTACTCGCAAAGATCGGCTCGTGTCACCGTCACTCCTCGGCACGGGAGGTCTTTCCCACTTCGACCCTCGCTCTTGCTCGGGCGAAGACCTCGGCAGCAGAGACTCAAAGGCCTCGGCATGGTCGCTTGGCATGTGACCATACCGACATGTGAGACTCGAAGGCCTCGGCATGGTCGCTTGGGTCACCTTCTCCTTTGTATGATATGGGCGGCAACTTTAGCTTAGTCGGCACCGGGACGTCAAGGACATAGTCATTGAGGGGCTGTCTGACCACGTGTCGAACGACATGCGGCGATCGGCTCCTTGTATCCTTAATCGGCTCCCCTCCCGTGGCGGGTCGGGCTTCTTCTCCGACTCGGTGAGTCGGGCTTCTTCTCCGACTCGACGAGTCGGACTTCTTTCACTCCTCCGAGGCGGGCCTCGTCGGTGCCGCGGCGACAGCTGTCCTCCCGCGGGTGCGGGAAGGACTTAGGTCTACCACCGGCACTCGGGCTCCTCCGGCGTCTTGACGGGGCCGGCTTCTTCCAGTGCTCCATTCAAGTCTCTTGGAGTCACATTCAGGCCCCGGTCTCCGGACGGGTTCCGCCGCTCTTGTCGGTGTGACGGTGTGAGCGGCGTGCGGCAATTATGTCCGGGAGTAGCCGCTTTCTTTGCATCAACCACATGTCCCATGATGGTGACTGGTCGGCGGGTGGCGGCACATCTTATTCCTTTGGCGTCCCGTTCGTCGTATCGGTGATACGGTAGGTGGGGGACGCCCGATTTCGAGTTGTGGAATGTGTCGTCTTGGTAGAATTTGTTTTCCACCAACACCTTCTCTGGTTGTTTCGACATCTTCTTAGCTTTTTGGGTGGGTTTTTGTTTTGTTTTTTTTTTTTTTTTTTTTTTTTTTGTTTGGGAATGAATGTGACTAGCTTCTAGTGTCTATTCCCCACAGACGGCGCCAATTGTTCCGAGTGTAATTCCGGAGCGAGTTTATATGGTACCACCCGTGCTTGTAGAATGACGTCTTTAGTTGAATCCTCCTTGCGGTCTCTTGAAACGATGAACAAGCGAGGGCTCGGCTTTGGACCGAGCGAACTCACTCCGACGCTCAAGTCAGTAACTTAGAGAGATAAGTTGTTGTTACTTGGTGAAATATATATTGTAGAGAGATAAGGAAGATATTACCAGATGAATAGTGATTCTTAGGTTAAATTGTGGATCCCTTACTCAATGAGAGTAGAGGAGTATTTATAGACTTTCACCTTTTGTCACGTAGTGGCCAAGTGGCTAGCAGGTGGAAAGATTGATCTACCCCTCGGCCGAGGGACCCATGGCAGGCCGGCGGGCCCTGTTGACTCACCGCCGAGGGGTCTTGGATATGAGTTCGCGGATATGTGCCCCGGCTGGCTAATTGCCCCGGCCGGGACCCATCTGTCGGTAAGCCGACAGCCTCGTCGGTTATTTGTCTAAGCCGTTGACTTCTTGTGGATATCTTTGACCTTGCTCAATATCTTGTTGAGTCGGTCGTGGTCGAATATGCCCCATCACATTGAATAGGCTGGAAAAATTTCTTTTTTTTTCCTTTGGTTTTAACAAAGGAAATTCCTTTTATGAGAAATGAAAGCAACCCGTTGACCTTCAAAGTTTTAAAACTGACCACCTTAATTTTTATTTGAATAATTAGGATAAAAATAAACAAAGAATCTATGATATACTACTTAATTTGCACAAATACTATCTTACAACCAGTTTTATATTAGCATTGTACAACCGCCTCAAAGTTGTTGAGTTTTTTACACAAAGTTGTCGAGCTATTTTATAAGTTATTGAGCTAATTTAAAAAGTTATTGAGTTTAATAATTATTTCTCTTAAGCTCAATAATTTTGTATTGTAACTCGACAATTTTGTTAGTAAAGCTCGACAACTTTATAACAAAACTCGACAACATTGAAAAGGTTGTACATAAACTACATACAACCAGTTGTATAATCTACTAATTGATTAATTTGTGTTAAAGCCAAAAGAAAATGAATTTTTGAAAATTATCTGGATGAAAATCATGTCAACATTGCATAGTGACCACTTTAAAGTATAAACGGAAAATTCATGTGGTACCCTCGAACTTTGCCATTTTGCACGTGGTACCCAACCTTTTAAGTTTGAGTACATAATACCCTCCATGTTTAATTTTCATGCACAACATACTTTTTTGTCGCTATTAAAAAACGTAATTATTCATAACTCCTAGACCGGAATTCAGAATAAACCAATTTTTTTTCCTAAAATGATTATCTCGTCATAATCTACGATTTGAGAAAAAAAAAATTGCCGACTGACATTTTATAGGTTTTTTTTAACGAAAATCTCAAATCAACCATATCTTCGATCTTAAATTTTCAACTGACCATTTTCGTTTTACGAATTTATAGATCTCGAAAAGGCAATCTATCTGGAAAAAAAAATTAGTCAATTTCGATTTCTGGTCTATGATTTATGCTCATTTGAAAATTTTAAGAACGATAAAAAGGTCACGTTATGCTTGAAAATCAAATCTCAATGATATCATGTGCACAAACTTAAAAAGTTAGATACCTCGTGCAAAATGACAAAGTTCGAGGATACCACGTGAATTTTCCGAAGTATAAATATTTGTCAAATTGATCATTTGGAAAAAAATACATTAAATAGATAATATGTCAAAATATAAACAAAACTAGGTTTGGTGCCCGGCTTCGTCCGGGTTACCTCTATTTACCGTTAAATTTTATTTTCAATGAAATAAACTATGTTGGAGTTGTCTAACTCACAAGTTTATTATTTGTAATATATTTTTCTACATCATATCTTGTAATTATGATGAAATGTAAAATTTATTTTCAAATTATGAGACGCGTTTACTACCCTGCTATTAATATTATTACTTTCACGACATTCTTTCTTAATATCATTACGCTCACTACTCCCGTGGTTACTATTGTTTCTTTTACTAATTCCTCTATTTTTTCTGTTATATTCATTATTCCCGTTAATTTTATCCAGCCTATATTTAAATAAATAAAATATTTCCTTAAGTCGATTGGTTAGTTAATTGTACGTTCATACTTTTTCTCATTGTTACCACGGTTACTTTCACTACATTCGTAGTTACTTTCACTACTCCCACTATCATTATTATAACTGTCACTACTCCCACGTTAATACCGTTAATTTATTAATCTCGTTGCTGCTACTATTACTTTGACTACATTTAATTTAATGTATAATTCTATGATGATACTAATTAATTACATAAGTGGGACATGTTAATTTTAAGGAAAATCACTATATTCTTGTGTTTTCTAAATTTAATTACTTTAATTTATTGTAGTTTCCATAAATATTCTTCATCAAGGCATTTTTATATTATACTTTTAACCAAAACTATATAATATTTATATTGAGGTCCCTTTATCAGGTCCATCACACGGTGCTATTGATTTAAAACTATATAGTATAATTAATTTGTATAGATTTCTTTAATTACATTGAAGTTCCTTGATTTCTGGAATTAATATATAGTACTAGTATGGGTGCCCGGCTTCGCCCGGGCTACCTGTATTTAGCATTAAAATATATTTTCAATTAACTAAAATTATTTTAAAGTAGCATAACTCATAAATATCATTAATATATTTTTCTATGATACGGAGTATATCTTAAAATTACAGTGAAATAAATTATGAGACAAATTCACTACTCCTGCTATCAATATTTTACTTAAATCGGTTGCTTAACTGATTTTTCATATATACTTCCTTTTGTTCTTAGAATTGTTACTTTTATTACATTCGTTATTATTACCTTTACTTTCACTACTTCCGCCGTAATTATTGTTACCTAATTATTGTTACTTTCACTACTTGTACATTAATATTGATAATTCCACTACTCCCGTTGTTACTTCTGTTATTTTCACTACTCCCGCTCGCTGTTAATATTGTTACTTTGACTATTCACATGAGTGGTTACTATTATATTACTATATCCAATGTTACGACAATTATTTTCACTACTAACAGAATTACGTTTACTCCTTATTAAATATCCAATGAGTGATTACTATATCCAATTAAGGTTACTTTTATTACTCTCACTACTCGAAATAAATATATTACACATAGGCATTAAATTAATTAAGTCGAAATAATTATGTAATATTATATTTTTTGGAAATCTAGCTTGATTTATTTACTTTTTAATAGTTTCCAAAATATATTATACTTATATTTTATTTGTTTATGTTAAAATAATTTATATCTTTATACTAATTAATACCATAACTAAGGCATGTTTATTTTAAGGAAAATTACCATATTCCGTGTTCTCTAAATTTATACTTCAACCAAAACTATATAATATTTACATTGAAGTCCCTTGTTCAGGTCCATTGCACAGTGCTATCGATTTAAAACTATATAGTATACTGATTTTTCATATATACTTCCTTTTGTTCTTAGAATTGTTACTTTTATTACATTCGTTATTATTACCTTTACTTTCACTACTTCCGCCGTAATTATTGTTACCTAATTATTGTTACTTTCACTACTTGTACATTAATATTGATAATTTCACTACTCCCGTTGTTACTTCTGTTATTTTCACTACTCCCGCTCGCTGTTAATATTGTTACTTTGACTATTCACATGAGTGGTTACTATTATATTACTATATCCAATGTTACGACAATTATTTTCACTACTAACAGAATTACTTTTACTCCTTATTAAATATCCAATGAGTGATTACTATATCCAATTAAGGTTACTTTTATTACTCTCACTACTCGAAATAAATATCTTACATATAGGCATTAAATTAATTAAGTCGAAATAATTATGTAATATTATATTTTTTGGAAATCTAGCTTGATTTATTTACTTTTTAATAGTTTCCAAAATATATTATACTTATATTTTATTTGTTTATGTTAAAATAATTTATATCTTTATACTAATTAATACCATAACTGAGGCATGTTTATTTTAAGAAAAATTACCATATTCCGTGTTCTCTAAATTTATACTTCAACCAAAACTATATAATATTTACATTGAAGTCCCTTGTTCAGGTCCATTGCACAGTGCTATCGATTTAAAACTATATAGTATAATTAATTTGTATAAATTTCTTTAATTACATTAAAGTCCCTTGGTTTCTGGAATTAATATATAGTATTGATTGATTGATTGATTTGGACCACACAAACACTTATCATCAAACTATGAAACAATATATATAGTATGGGTGTCCGGCTTCGCCCGGTCTACCTCTATCTAGTATTAAAATATATTTTCAGTTAACTAAAACTACTTTAAAGTTGCATAACTCCTAAATTTATCATTAATATATTTTTCTATGAAACAGAGTATATCTTAGTTACAATGAAATAAATTATGAGACAAATTCACTACTCCCGCCATTAATATTTTACTTAAATCGATTGCTTAGCTAATTTTTCATACATACTTGCTTTTGTTCTTAGAATTATTAATTTTATTACATTTGTTATTATTATTACTTTTACTTTACTTTCACTACTTGTACATTAATATATATATAATTTCACTACTCCCGTTGTTACTTCTGTTACTTTCACTACTCTCGCTCGCTGCTAATATTGTTATTTTGACTATTCAAATGAGTGATTACTATCATATTACTATATTCAATGTTACTACAATTCTTTTCACTACTAACAAAATTATTTTTACTCTCTAAGTATCCAATGAGTGATTACTATATCCAAGGTTACTTTTATTACTCTCACTACTCGAAATAAATATATTAAATATATGCATTAAATTAATTAAGTCAAAATAATTATGGAATATTATATTTTTTGGAAATCTAGCTTGATTTATCTACTTTTTAATAGTTTCCAAAATATAATATACTTATATTATATTTGTTTATGTTAAAACATCTTTATACTAATTAATACCATAAGTAAGACATGTTTATATGTTTATTTTGATGAAAATCAATTAATAATTATTTTTACTAATTAAATTAAAAATCTAATGAATTATGGAATATTATATTTTTTTGGAAATCTGAATTGATTTACTTACCTATTAATAGTTTCCAAAATCTAACATATACTTATATTATTGATGGGGCATATTCTGCACCGCTGACCAAGTCAACACACTGAGCAAGGTCAAAGATATCCACAGCAAGTCAACGACTTAGACGGCCTAGCCGATGCAGCCCATCGGCCTGTCTCTTGGGTCCCGGCCGGGGCAACTAGCCAGTCGGGACACATATCCGCGTACTCACATCCAGGACCCTCGGCCGGCCTGCCATAGGTCCATCGGCCGAGGGTAGAACGGTCTTTCCACCTGATAGCCACTTGGCCACTTGGCCACTACGTGACAAAAAGGTGAAAGCCTATAAATACTCCTCAACCTTCTTTGAGGAAAGGATCGAACAACTAAACCTAAATACACTATTCATCTGGTAATATCTCCCTTATCTCTCTACAATACATACCTAGCCAAGCAACACAGCTTAATCCTTTAAGTTTACTGACTTGAGCGTCGGAGTGAGTACGCTTGGCGCAAAGCCAAGCCCTCAGTTCGTTCATTGTTGCAGGAGAGGCCGAGAGGGACGATAGAAGCAAGGAGGGTTCAACCCAAGACATCATTCTACAAGCCACGGGTGGTAACGATACTTGCTCTGGAATTACTCCCGGAACAATTGGCGCCGTCTGTGGGGAATAGACACTAGAAGCTAGTCACATTCATTCCCAAACAAAAAAAAAATAATAACCAACAAAAACCCACCCAAGAAGCTAAGAAAATGTCGAAACAACAAGACGCAGTCGTAACCGACGAAACCGCATTTTACCAAGATGATACTTTCAACAACTCCGGAGTCATACAGCCCTCCACCGGCGGTGTAATCCAACCGGAGTTCGGGATGCCATCAATACCCGACACGCCGCCGCTAACAACAGGTCACCATCATGGGACATGTGGTTGATGTAGCAAAACTGAAAATGCTCCTAGACCTAATTAGTGGTACGCCCGCTCACACTGTCACGCCGACAAGAGCGGCGGAAACTGTCCAGGAGACCAGGGCCCAAAATGTGACTCCAAGAAATTTGAACGGAGCACTAGGAGAAGCCGACCCAGTCAAGACGCCAGGGGAGCCCAAAGTGGGCGCGGTAGACCTAAGTCCTTCCCGCACTCGTGGGAGGACAGCGTCCCCGCCACACGAACGAGGCTCACCCCGAAGGAGCTAGAGGAGTCCGACTCGGCGAGTTGGAGAAGAAGTCCGAGTCGAAGAAGGAGCCCCTCCCGCTACGGGGGAGGAGCCAGGTTAGGGATGCAAGGAGCCGATCGCCGCGTGTCGCTCGACACGTGGTTAGGCGACCCCTCAACGCTTACGTCCTAGAAGTCCCGGTGCCGAATAAGCTCAAGTTGCCACCTCTGTCATACAAGGGAGATAGTGATCCGGCCACCACGCCGAGGCTTTCGAGTCTTACATGTCGGTATGGGAGCGCCCCGATGAGGTCCGGTGCCGAATTTTCCCAACAACTTTGCATGGGATGGCTCGGAGTCGGTACAAAGGGCTTCCCGATGGCTCGGTGTACTATTACGCCGACCTGAAGGGCGCTTTCCTAGCCCAAGACTCTGCAATAAGAGAAGGGCCGTAGAGACATCTGACCTCCTGACTATCAGACAGGAGGGGGGCGAGTCTCTCCGGAGCTATGTGAAGAGGTTTGATGGAAAGGTCCAGCAGCTTCGGCAAATCAATCCTGAACTAGCGGCCTTCGCGCTGATGAAGGGCCTCCCAAGGGGAGCCTTAAAAAACGAGCTCATCAAGAGCGGAGGCCTGGGCCGGACGCCGCAGAAAGTTGGCCGACCAAGCCATCAAGGTGGAGGACTACCACAAGACACGGGAAGATCCCCGCGAAGCCGAGCACTCGAGTAAAAGAAGAAGAGTCACAGGCAGGACAGTCAGGACGAAGGACGCCGCGACAACAACGGCTCGCGGTCCGATGGAAGACGCCGTGAGAATAATAGATCACGGTCGGACAGATCCGACCGGAAGCAAGACTCGCCGGGCGCCGGTGGAATTCAGAACGTACCACCGAGGAGGCGGTATAGTGAAAAAACCCCTCTCATCGTATCGCCCGCCGAAGTCTTCGCCCGAGCAAAAACGAGGGCCGGAAGTGGGAGAGACCCCCAAGCCAAAAAGTGACGGTGACACGAGCCTGTGAGTACCACGGCCACACCGGCCATTTAACCAACGATCGCCGCCATCTAAAGAATGCCATAGAGGAACGATCCGGAAGGAAGCCTCGGCAAGTATGTTGCAAAAGGCCAAAAGACCGACGCGGCGGCTCGGATAAGAAGTCCGTCTTCGAGCGGATAGGAGTGATTCATGTTGTCATCGGAGGCAACGAGAACGGAGGGTCCGCTCATGGGCACAAACGACACCTAAACGAGCTATATCAGGCCATCAACTTTGTGCCCAAATCAGGGATCCCCTCTGCACACATCCCCGATATGACTATTGGAAGAAAGGACTACGAAGGGGTCATCGCCCCTCACAGCGACCCGCTTGTAGTCAATTTGGACATATCCAACCACCTGGTCAAGAGGTGCCTGGTTGACACAGGCGCATACACGAACATCATGTTTAGAGAGTGCTTTCTCGGCCTCGGCCTGAAGATCAAGGACTTGAGTCCCTGCACCAACCCCCTATACAGCTTCTCTGGGGCCGGCCTGGTGCCGCTGGGATCAATCAGACTCCCGGTGACGTTCGGCGAAAAGAACGCGGCTAAAAACGTCCTAGCTGAGTTCGTGGTCATTGACGGCTCGTCCGCCTACAATGTCCTCATAGGACGAGTCACCCTGAGCGAGGCCGACGCAGTGATGTCCATCCGGGCCCTAACACTGATGTATGTCTCGGACCGGGGGGAAGCGCATAAGCTCGTCTCCAAAGACGAGAAGGATGAGGTGGTCAACGTCCAGATAGCCGCCCGAGGTTGCAACATGCAATCCCTCAAAGAGGCGAAGAAATCCGAAAAAGGAAAAAGCCCGTCCTTACAGCAGGAGGGCGACCTCATGGATACAACTAGTGGCTGACTGGGGAGGTGTGCCTGTGATGAGCCGTTAGGGCATTGGTAGTCTCGTAAAAATTTATGTAGCTCATGAGGTGTCCAAAATAGTCGTGGACACCCCAACGCATGTTTTTACCTAATGAAAAACCATCCAAGCCTTCCATCAAAGCAAAATTTTCCCATCAGTTATTTATCGAGAAATAGACGCCGGCTCACACTGTCATACCGACAAGAGCGGCAGTCTCCATCAAGAAATTAGCGCCGTCGCAGTCACCCCAAGTAGTAGACGCCACTAGCGATCACCCCAAGAGGTTTGACGCCGTCGCAGATCACTCCAAGTGGTAGACGCCACGTAACACGCTATCGAGAAATAGACGCCGGCTCACACTGTCATACCGACAAGAGCGGCAGTCTCCGTCAAGAAATTAGCGCCGTCGCAGTCACCCCAAGTAGTAGACGCCACGGCAGTCACCCCAAGAGGTTTGACGCCGTCGCAGTCACTCCAAGTGGTAGACGCCACGTAACACGCTATCGAGAAATAGACGCCGGCTCACACTGTCATAACAAGACAAGAGCGGCAGTCTCCATCAAGAAATTAGCGCCGTCGCATCAACCAAGTAGTAGACGCCACTAGATCACCCCAAGAGGTTTGACGCCGTCGCAGTCACTCCAAGTGGTAGACGCCACGTAACACGCTATCGAGAAATAGACGCCGGCTCACACTGTCATACCGACAAGAGCGGCAGTCTCCGTCAAGAAATTAGTGCCGTCGCAGTCACCCCAAGTAGTAGACGCCACGGCAGTCACCCCAAGAGGTTTGACGCCGTCGCAGTCACTCCAAGTGGTAGACGCCACGTAACACGCTATCGAGAAATAGACGCCGGCTCACACTGTCATACCGACAAGAGCGGCAACCTCTGTCAAGAAATTAGCGCCGTCGCAGTCACCCCAAGTAGTAGACGCCACGGCAGTCACAACAAGAGGTTTGACGCCGTCGCAGTCACTCCAAGTGGTAGACGCCACGTAACACGCTATCGAGAAATAGACGCCGGCTCACACTGTCATACCGACAAGAGCGGCAACCTCTGTCAAGAAACCAACGCCGGCTCCCACGGTCAATCCGACAAAAGCGGCAATCACCCTCGTAAGGCGGATACCACGACAGTAACGGCCATCGCACACTACACTCGCAAAAACAAACGAAGTGTCTTGGAAGCGTTGAAACAAAGTTGAGATACGCACTCTAAAACGGCCCCGGCCAAGCCGAGGCGGAAACAAAAGGGGCGCTCAATTAGGAATACAGGAAGACAACTCTGACAAAGATGAGATAAAGACCTCGGCCAGGCCGAAGGCGAAAGAAACGAACTATTATTAGAAGATAAGTTACAAGTAAGATTACAAATGAAAAGAATACATACGACGGCCGTCCCCACAGGGATAAGCCGAAAAACTACCATTATGTTCATGTACCAAGAGATAGCGGGGAGGAAGGGCTGAGTAATTGGCCCCCGGACGGCTGAAGCAGATCTGCTGTAAACTTGTTCTCATCAAGCCACATCTTCTTCAGTGGGCAACCCAGCAGCTTTTCTAGCAGCCTCAGCCTTGGCCTCGGCAGCCTCAGCTGCCCTCATCCTTTCGGCTTCTTCCTTAGCCACCCTAGCCCTCTCAGCAAGAGCTGCTTTCTCCGCGGCCGCCTCCCTCTCCATCTTCGCCTTCACCGCCTCCTTGGCCTTCTCCACCGCGGCTTTCTCCTTAGCCTCGAGCTTGTCATCAAGCAGCACGTCGAACCTGTCCCACGGGAAGGAACCATCAAGAGGGAAAAGCTCCCCGATAACTTCCCTAGCAGCATCTTCGGCCAAATCCCGGAACTCGGCGCACAGTTTGGGAAGCATGCCGGTTTGCAGCATCTCGATGTCCGCCTCCTTTTGCTTGATGATGGCCTCTTTGCCCCGAACCACCACCGCCTGAGCCTTAAACAGGTCCCAGGACTCGTTCCTCTGGTGGAGGTAGAGGTCGGCGCGCCCCTGAGCGAGCTCACATTTCCTCAGCAGTTTCGCAGCTTCGGCAGCCGCAGCCTCGGCCTTAGCCCTCTCAGCAAGGACCTCCTTTTCAGCGTCCTCCCTAAGTTTTCTCTCAGCCGAGAGCGCCTTCTCGCCTTCTCCCCGAGCCTCTGCTCATTGAGGAGACCCAACTTCGCCGACGCAGCCACCTGCTTAGTGGCATTACGCTCATGAACAGCCCGAGCCACGGCCTTCTCTTGCTCCATGAGACGAGCACTGGTAACCACGTTCCACCTCGCCAGCTCCCTAATTAGCTTCGTGCCCTCCTCTATAAGCTCGGAGACGGAAGCCTTCCGGGATGAAGGGACGGTGGTGACAATTTGACCACTAGCCTGCGGCTGGGAGACGAAAGCCTTCTGGGATGAAGGGTTGACGGTGGTGCCTTGATCACCAACCTGTGCAGAGGACCCCACCGCCTGCTGCCCAACGTGAGCAATAGCCGACTGCGGCTGGTCTGCAGAAATCCAATTAAAACATCAGTATCAACATTGACTTATCAGAAACACCTAATGGTTCGGCTAAATTTAAGCCACAAGCTAGGTAGGTACCATGTTTGGGCTTCTTGACCGGAGGAGGCACTTCCTTGCCAGCGGTAGAAGCTGCTCTCTTCCTCCTACAGATAAGAGGAGATCCCTCCGCGTCAGAGTCCCCCTCATCGGGAATATCAACAATCTCCACCTTCTTAGGGGAGGGGATGGGAGTTGGGACCGGTGTCGACGCTGTCGCCGCTGAAGACTTTGTTTTCCGCGTCCGACGCACTACGCCGCTAACGACCCTCGCATGCGCCTCCTCCTTGCTCAAGACCTTCAGCCGCTGTTCCATAAGATCATTCGGCGACGCCCTGCGGTCATGGGCTAGAGCCTTGGGATGCAAGTTAGCAACGGTTTTATCTTTGTGCAGCCCCATTCTCCGAAGAAGATCCTCAGATAGGTCCGGTCCAAAGTGGTCTGCAAAAGGAACAAAGCAAGAGTCAAGCAGAAGAAATAAATCGAAGTTCGAAAACAAAGAAACATTGAGAGCGGCGATGGGCCTCACACCGACCCCACTCACCCCGTGCTAGGGCCGGTATGAGGCCGACATAGCAGAGCGGCTCATCACGAAGAATGATCTGCGTCGGGGAATCCATCTTTTCGGCATCCCACTCTTGTCCACCTCGAAGAGCCTCATTGCCGACCTCTCATCCTCCTTGAGAACGACCCCGCTAGCATCCATTTTAAGATGCTTCCGAGTGACCCATCGTCATGCTCCGCCCTAGTCTCACACCGCAAGTTAAACGATCTTTGGAAGGAGCGGGGCGCGGGTAGTCATCCAAGCACTTTAACGTACACCCACCGACCTTGCCGGTCCTTGCAAGAAGAGGGTTTGTCAACAGAGACATAACCCTGCTCCGTTTGTACATCGTACCATCCAACGCGCCGGAGAGTGACGGTTTGAGATGATGAAGTCGGCGGAATAAATTCACCGTCGGAGCCTCTCCCTTAAAAAGACAAAGCCAGACAAAACCAATTATGGTCCTCATGGCGGCGGGTGCGGTTGGGCAACAAGAACGTTCATGGCCCTAATTATGGCCATAACGTACCCATTCACGAAACCGGAGCCCGTACTCCAAATGCCGCAGTATACGCCAAGATCTGCCCGGCGGAGGGCAAAGATACGGCCTGACCCTCCTCAGGGATAACAATTTCGTATCCCCTACCAAAGAAAAAATGATCCTCAAATTGTTTCCCGCCGGAACAACGGGCAAGCTTACGGGACCAAGCACTATCAAGACGGATCTTACAGACATAGCCGTGATCCATGACGTACTGTCTCCCCTCACTAGGACGAGACCTTTCCGCATCATCACCAAGATCACCAAAAGAGTCAGAATCCTCCCATTCCTCCAGAATTTGAGGATCAACTTCAGGAGAAGGAGACCTAGGGCCCCCGACGCAGTTTACTAGGTCCAAAGATCGTGAGAAGACATGATTCACAACAAATTACTAGCAAGAAAAATAAAAAGTTTGCTTGTTTACCTTAAAGAAAAACACTCGCCGGATCAAATATTCCGAAGATTAAGAAGGCAACCCTTGAAAGTTTGGAGAGATGAAGATTTTAGAGAAAATTTTCGAAAATAAAATGGAGGCCAAAATCACGGAATAACCGCCCTATTTATAGAGAAAAGCCCATGAAGAAGGACCAATCGGGGCACATGACCCATGAAGCGTCGACCAATCGAACACACACGTGTCAAGCATGCAACGCGGGATGTCAATCGTTGCAACAGTTGAATGTCAATCAATGCAACAGTGACAAAGCGTCTTCAACAAGCCCATTCACATCTCTTCGACTGTTCATCTCCCTCAACAAACTCCTAGGTATCTAGTCTCCGCCGGCTACCGATAAACCAAGCCGGGAAGCACGGTACGGGGCAATCAAAGTCAACCTAAGACTCTCACTGGTCTCGGTCTCGCCGGCGTCATGTTCTTTTCCACATCGGATACCCTTTACGCATCCATGTGGAGGGGGGATATGGTATATGGTACGGCCTATCAAGAGCCACGCAGATACACAAGAAGACACCGATACAGAAAAATTTGCGAGATTTACTTAGTGCAGAATATATACTCAGCATACATCGGAGCCCATACCACGGCATAGACTACGCTGGGGCAAATTGATGGGGCATATTCTCGCACCGCCGACTAAGTCAACACACCGAGCAAGGTCAAAGATATCCACAAAGAAGTCAACGACTTAGACGGCCTAGCCGATGCAGCCCATCGGCTTTGTCTCTTGGGTCCGGGGGCAACTAGCGATCGGGACACATATCCGCGTACTCACATCCAGGACCCTCGGCCCGCCATAGGTCCATCGGCCGAGGGTAGAAACGGTCTTTCCACCGATAGCCACTTGGCCACTTGGCCACTACGTGACAAAAAGGTGAAAGCCTATAAATACTCCTCAACCTTCTTTGAGGAAAGGATCGAACAACTAAACCTAAATACACTATTCATCCTGTAATATCTCCTTATCTCTCTACAATACATACCTAGCCAAGCAACACGGCTTAATCCTTTAAGTTTTCGACTTGAGCGTCGGAGTGAGTACGCTTGGCGCAAAGCCAAGCCCTCAGTTCGTTCATTGTTGCAGGAGAGGCCGAGAGGGACGATAGAAGCAAGGAGGGTTCAACCCAAGACATCATTCTACAAGCCACGGGTGGTAACGATACTTGCTCTGGAATTACTCCCGGAACAATTATATTTGTGTATGTTAAATAATTAACATCTTTATACTAATTAACACCGTAAGTGGGACATGTTATTTTAAGGAAACTCGCCATATTCTAGTTTTATCTAAATTAATACTTTTAACCAAAACTATATAATATTTACATTGAAGTCCCTTGTTGCGCCCATCACACGGTCTTTATCGATTTAAAACTATATAGTATAATTAATTTGTATAGATTTCTTTAATTACATTGAAGTCCCTTGGTTTCTGGAATTAATATATAATATTGATTGATATGTAAAAAATTAAATTGATCATGTAGAAAATTAAACCCGATATAAAATAAAAATTCATATTCCTTCCGATCCGATGACTTTTGGAATCCTCCATAAGTAGAAACGTACGTGGGTTCCCAAGTCCCAATGTGTAAGTAGTTACAGCAAAAAGCGTTGACTAATACGATAAGACAAAACTAATTAAATTTGGACGGTTAAGATGCTTTAATCCTAAATTATGGGTGCAACAACTTAAAAGTGTAGGTCTTTCTTGAAACGGTCTTAACATAAGACGAGAAAATATCAACATTATTAAAAAATGATTATTAGTTATTTGCCCACTTATAAACTTGGGCTTATAAATTAATAACAACATTTTATCTGTTTTATAAAAGGTCCGTTAAAAACAAGAATTTGCCACCCTATAACTTGCACAAATTCTCATTTGTGACGGGATATCCGTCACAAGCTTGTGACGGGTCAAATAAAATTCACTTGGTTAGATAAAGACATGTCATTTGTGATTCCCTAGACACTCTTACTTTTGTCTTATCTACCCAAGTGGGTGATACTTGACCCGTCATAAGCTTGTGACGAATATACCCGTCACAAGGGAGACTTATTGTATAATTTGGGCTTATAAATTCTCAACCTCTCCCCATTTTATTCTAGTCTCTCTGTCTACTCTACTAAATACAGTAATTAAACTCAGAACTCAGAAAACATAAAAGAAATTAAAATAGAAGAGAAATCAAAGAAAATGAAGTGTGGAGTTGGTAAAGTGTCGTTGCTTCTAATGTTGATGTTAATATCTGCCCTTCTTTGTGCATCTGCTCGTAACACCTTTTTCATCTCAGGTACGCATTGTTCTTCTTTGATTCAATTCTTTTGGGTCAGGTCTTGACCCGTGGGTATTTGAGTAGACATGTTAACTAGCTTAGTTTATAAATTTATGCTGGTCTCAATTTACACTTATTTGAGTATTTATAAGTGACCAATTAACGAGTATGTGTGCACGCAGGTTTGAGTCATTTGATCACCTCCTAATATACGAGTAGAATTTTTTTTTTTTTTTTTTTTTTTTTTTTTTTGGCAGCTGTAAAGAAAGACAAGACTGACAAGTAACCTAGTTGCCCATAGCTCCTTTTGCAAGGTTATGAGCAATCCTATTAAACCTACGTGGCACAAACTTAAACGATAAACAATGAAAAAAAAGGAAAAAGAAGACGCATGTCAAAGGTCACATCTATTCCATTTTCAAACTAATAGTTATAACAAAAACAATACAGTACAACTACAGCAATAACGATAACATTATCCTAGTGCCTTAATGACTACCGCAAATTATTGGGTAAGGGAAGGGGTTAGATATACGCCTTACTCTTGAGTTAGCAATGTGACTTAAGATGAAAATTACGTTGAAAATTGCATTGAAAAACTGTTCATTCATTCCTTCACAAAAACTATGTTATGCTATATAATGTACTTATCAAATGATTTTAACTTGTAAGGCATTATTAGCAAACAAAACAATTAGTATTAAGTACTAATTATTTGTTGCTCACCGACAATCGACAGACTAATAGAAAATGATAATTAACTGTCCAAAAAGACAAAATAATGTGTGTTAATAACGAATAATATGGGTGATTATTATGTGATGAGCTCTGTCAGTGTAACGGTTGGCTTGACAGTAGTTGATCAGTCAGTGAGTTATATCTTGAAATGCATGGCATTTTGAGAAAACCAAGTAGATAAAATTGCAACTGGCTGTGCCATTATGTTGTTTGGCTTCGGGTCGGAAACGGGGACGAATCAGTAATGTAATATTTTGAAACTGCTCCAAATAACGGGTTAAACGCGTGTGTTAGAATATAAAATCGATTATACTAATTGTTGGTTGGCGTAGTGGTAGCATGGGGCTGCGCTTGGTAGGGAGGTCTGCGGATCGATCCCCCACAACTGCGATTGGGAGGGGTTTAAATACCGTAATCCTTGGACACGCCCCGAAATCCGGATTAGTCGGCCCAATGTGGTTCGGATTACGGGATGGTTTAGACCAAAAAAAAAAATATATATATATATATAAAATCGATTATGGGACTCTAAGTCTCCAACCATCAACTTAAACTTTTGGCTGAGATAGTTTATTGACAAAACGTTCTAACTTACGTCTTGTTATATTGTTTTTTTAATTTTTTTCTCACTACAAGCCTGATGATTGTTAACATTCTTCTTTTACATATCCAAATCATTTATCTGCCGGTGATTAAAAATACATTTTACAAAGAACAGAAAAATAAAATAAACAAATGATTGAGTTCGTAAAGTGAGCTAGTTAGCTAGACACCTAACATTAATTTAAATTCGTTCATCCAATTTTTTGTAACATTTTTTTGGTTACATATGTTCTTATTGTATAGAGAAAGAGAGTGTAGGAAATCAAAGAATGCTAAGGGGAGTTTCCCTGAATGATTACGAAGACGTGGGTCCCAACACCGGGCATGACCCCGGCAATCGAGGCGGCCATGGTGCTGAAGGCGGACGGAGACGTGAAAATCCATAGACTGTTTGATGCACCTAAAGTGTATTTTCCTGCGTGGTGCAGTGTTTGCTTAGTTTTGGAATCCGAATCATTTTGATTTAATAATTCGCAAGTTTGTAATAAAATCATAAGTTCGTCTTTCTTGAGACAAATATATCCGTTTTAAGTGTAAAAAGGGTTAAATAGAAGTATTATTCTACATAGGTGGATGAGACAAGAGTTTGTCATCCTTTAGGCATTTTTCTTATTGTCTTATCCACCCAGCCATTTAACTCGTTTTGCGTTTTAAAACGAATATATCTGTCTTAACTAAAAAATTATGTAAAATCATAAACACTAATTGAAATTGTGCATTATTATCGTAATATAAGTTCAAAGTGCCAAAATTAAGTAAAAAGTTTTACGTTTAGAATGTAACGAGGAGTTATATGAAGGAGAAACGTCATATAATTTGTGTAATGTGTATGCCATGTGAACTACAGAGTATGTACTCGTAATAATGGAACCTCTACATCATCATAATAATTTCACATAAATGCTGTTAAAGTCAAATGCAGCGTATTAGTTAATCTAATTAAGACTTCTAATTAATCCGTTCAAATTACGACTCTGTATATTATATACAACAGTTTTACACAAGATCAACTGTCAGATCTCAAACATTTGTTTTATCAACCATGAAGTTTATAAAGATACAAGACATTTACATTACTCGGTTATTGACGTAATAACTATTACGGAGTACTACTTATTACTATATCTACGCATTCATAAAACTCCATCGAATAAACATTATAACATTAATAATTTAATTTTTAATTTTCTTAATTTTCTCATTAGCTATGTGCTCAGTCGCTATGTGTTTTCATTACTTTTTCTTTAATCGGTAATTTTACAATTCATAACTGAAAATTGTCTTAGACAAAATTATTATTGTTATACGAGTACATATTATGTTTCGATTATTTATTTGCCTTGGTGAAAACCTCACTAAATAAAAGTAATAAAAGTAATCGAATACATAATCAGGTGTCATTCGAGATTTTCGACCGATTAGTCTCTGCAACGTGGCGTACAAGCTGGTTTCTAAAGTTCTTGCTAACCGCCTGAAAATTTTCCTTGGTGATATTGTCTCAGAAAACCAAAGTGCTTTCACACCAGGTAGGGCCATTTCGGATAATGTTATGATAGCTTTTGAAGTCTTCCATTACATGAAGAATTGTCGAAGCACAGAGGGTATAATGGCTCTAAAACTTGATATGGCGAAAGCTTATGACCAAGTTGAATGGCTATTCCTTCAGAGAGTTTTAATTGCTATGGGATTTGACAGGGATTGGGTGATGCGGGTTATGGCCTGCGTTTCTTCGGTGGCCTTCTCGGTTCTAATCAATGGAGTGCCTACGGAGGAGTTTCGGCCATCACGAGGCCTGCGACAAGGGGACCCCCTCTCCCCTTCTTTGTTCATTCTTTGTGCTGAGGTTCTGTCGAGTGCCATGCGTAGGGCAGTTGAAATGGGAAGTTTACACGGGGTCCGAATTGCTACCAATGCTCCTTCTATTTCACATCTCCTATTTGCAGATGATAGCATATTTTTTATGAGAGCGAGGACGGAGGAAGCTGACACGGTCAGGAATATTTTGAACCGTTATGAACGAGCCTCGGGGCAGCTGGTTAGTCTTGAAAAAACAACAATCTCTTTTAGTAAAGGTATGCCCATCCAAAAAAGAAGCAATCTGGCCACGAGGTTGGGGGTAGTGGAGGTGGAAGAGCAGGAGAGGTATTTAGGTCTCCCGACGGTTCTGGGTCGATCGAAAAAAGTCCTCACGGACATCTTAAGGGACAAACTGAGCAAGAGGCTTAATGGTTGGCGTGGGAAAATATTGTCTAGGGCGGGTAGAGAAGTTCTTATAAAGGTCGTGGCCAATTCACTTCCTACCTATGTGATGAGTATTTTTAAAATTCCTGTCAACTTTTGCGAGGAGCTCAGATCCCTGATATCGAGATTTTGGTGGGGGCATGAAGAGGGAAAAAAGTGGATCAGCTGGGTCTCATGGAGAAAATTATGTCGATCGAAGAGTCTTGGAGGCATGGGTTTTAGGGACTTCCATCTGTTTAACATGGCACTCATAGGGAAACAAGTTTGGCGTTTGATGACGGAGCCAAATAGTCTTTGGGCACGAACTATGCGGGCTAAATACTACCCCTCAGACGATGTTATGACTGCGAGACTTGGTCACAATCCGAGCTACACGTGGAGAGGAATTATTGAGGCACGTAATATGTTGAACCGAGGGTGGAGGATGCGGATTGGGGACGGCTTATCCACACGCGTGTGGGGTGATGCGTGGCTCCCCGAGACTCAGACTGGCCGCATTATTTCACCACGGGTCCTGGGAAGAGAAGACATGAGAGTAGCGGAGTTAATGGAGGATGAAGGAGGGGGATGGAATGAGGAGCTTCTGCATACGGTTTTGCTTCCTTTTGAGTGTGAGAGAGTCATGAACATTCGATTGAGTTCACTCAAACCGGCTGATGCGTGGTACTGGAAGGAAGAGAGGGACGGGATTTATTCGGTTCGCTCTGCTTATCGAAGCCTAGCTGGGGGTCGAGAGGAGTTGGAAGTGGGCGGGGCTTCAGATTGGGAACGGGAGAGGTGGCTCTGGAATAGGTTGTGGAAAGTCCCGGTATGGCCTCGTGTAAAGCTTTTCTTTTGGCAACTCTGCAGTGAGGCTCTCGCAACAAGAGCGAACATCGCTTCTCGAGTACGAGGTGAGTCTTCTTTCTGTTCTTTATGCAATAATTCTAACGAGTCGAGTCTTCATCTTTTCCGTGATTGTGCTTGTGTTATAGCTGTGTGGGAGGGTATTGGTCTTGGGGAGGAGGGAAATGAAGGTGGAAGTATAAGAGATTGGGTGGAGGCGAGGTGGCGGGTGCTGGGTCATCGGGAACATGCTATGTTCATGGTGGGGTGTTGGGCGATATGGGAACATCGCAATAAGGTGGTATTCGATACAAGGGAGGTGGATGTGATGGGGATCATTCGACGGATACATGATGTCACGGCTGAGATGGAGGGTGGGGGTTTTGTTCGGGAAAGGAAGGAGGACGAGGGGATGGGTAGAAGAACGAAGGAAGGAGCAAGGGCATGGGAGGCACCACCGTTGGAGTATGTAAAGATAAATGTGGATGCGGGGATAACGGAGGGTGAGGGCATCAGCATTGGTGTGGTGTGCAGGGACGAGAGGGGTGCGGTTTGTTGGGGAATTTCGCAGGTGCAAAGGCAGCAATGGGATTCACAGATGACGGAGGCGGTGGCTATCATGGAAGGGATTAGCGAAGCTGCGAGGCGAGGACACACCAAGGTTGTGGTGGAAAGCGATTGTTTGCCAGTTATCGAAAGGTTGAAGAAGAAGGACACGGGGCGGAGCATGTTTTCTCTTGTGATTCAAGACATTTTATTTCTATGTAATTCGTTTAATTCTGTTATTTGGTCATTTACGAGTCGCGTGAACAATTCTGTGGCGCACTCTTTAGCTCATCTTTTTCCTAGAATAGTTGGTAGACATGTATGGTCGGAAACTTTACCACCGACTGCGAACATTGCTGTTTGTTTTGATTCTCGTTTAATGCAGTAAGGCCTTCGGGTTTTCTCCTCAAAAAAAAAAAAATACATAATCAGGTGTCTATTCCATGCATGGGCTCAAACCAGCTGATTGGCCCTGGACTAAGACTACCCCAATAAAAGTAAGAATTAAAGAAAGACCACGTGGACTAATTCTACAGGCCCATAAAACTAAGAACCAAAGAAAGGGCTTATTGGCCCAATACTCCACAACATCCGTCTGCAACTCTCGTATAAGACTGTCCTATACAATCTATATATTATATATATAAAAGAGAGTTTTTTCGAGCGATTTGAGAGCGTCCACATCATCAAAAATCAATTTAGGAAAGTATAATTTTTTATGTAAAAAATAAAAGTGGAAAATCTTTTAATTATTATAATATGTATATTTCCTAAATTATATTCAAGTGATATTTCCAATTTTTATATCAAACTTTTACATTTCATTTGGCAAAAAAATATCGTTAAAAAAATTATGAAAATAATATAATTAGCTTTGTGGTCAAAAATGCTATCATTAGAGTATAAATTTCATATTATTTGCACATATTAAAGATGATGTATTTCTTAATACGTAAAATTGTGTACTTTTTAGTATGTTTTGTCCCACATTGAAAAATAAGTAGGTGTGGTGAATATACTACATATAAATAGTAGAGTTGTCCCACATTGAAAGATTAGTATAAGGTGATGTGATTCTATGATTATAAATAGGAGGCATATTTGGAACTTATGTATCCACCCAACAAATTTTGAGTCTTATAAATATTGTTTTAAAGAGCTCTTAAGATTCTCTATCATTATCTGCGATATGATATAAAAAATAAAGTGGAAATCGTTGGGAACTACCCGGGAAAGAGTTAAGAACATGAACAAGAAAATCAAAAAATACAAAACTAAAGGTTTTACTAATGGTAGTCTCATGACACAGTACAAAACTAAAATTTTTACTAATGGTTGTCTTTTGAATGCAGTAATAGAGCGTTAATGAGTCGTTATATATACAATGTAGAGATCTTTAACTAATGATCGAGACTAGGTGGTTTTACCTTCAAAGAAAAATAATATGTATACAATAGTGGTTTTTTTAAGAAGAGACATGTATTTCTTGGTATGTTATATCTTTCACATTGAAAAATAATGTAGGCATGATGAACATACTACGTCTAGATAATTAAATTATGTATCTCAATTCTCACATTGAAATAATAGTATACGGTAGGGTAACGGTAGGGTGATTCTATAAATATAAATAAGAGGCATCCTTGAAACTTAGATATTAACCCAAATTTTTTTGTTATAAAAGATATGTACTTTTTAGTACTCCCTCTGTCCGGCCATTTGTCCTTTTCCATATTAGGGTGTCTCGGTGAGTTGTTGTCCTTTCTATTTTAAGAATAAACTTGATGAGCAATTTGATCATTCACACTCAATTTGTTTCACTTGTCATTTAATAATTGGCCCCTTTCTCTTTCCTTGGTCTTTGTGCCAAAAGCAAAGGACAACAAATGACCGGGACGGAGGGAGTATGTTATATGTCCCACATTGAAAAATAATGTAGGCGTGGTGAATATATTATATATGTATAAATAATAGAATTGTCCCATATATATATACATTTTCTATATTATATTAAAGTGATGTTTATAATTTTGATATAAAAACTTTATATTTTATTGGACAAAAAAGAATCGTATGAAAATTATATAATTAGATTGTGACAAAAAAATGCTATCATTAGAGTCTAGATTGTATTGTATTGTATTTTCTCATTATTAAATCGGGTTGATGTCAAAGTAGGTGCAAAAAAAAAAATGATGTACTTAGTATGTTATTTGTCCTACATTGAAAAGTAATGTCGTAAGTGTGGTGAATATACTATATATAAATATTAGAATTGTCCCACATCGGAAGATTACCATAAGGCAGGGTGATCTTATGATTATAAATAGAAGTCATAACCCAAAATCTTTTGATTCTCTTAAGTATTGTCAGAGAGAGCTCTTAAAAGAGTTTGTATTACTGTCTCTACAATAATGATTTATAACCTAAGTTAATCTTTGGAAAATCTTTTAGTTATTACAATATATGCTCTGTATTTCTTTTTTTATATTCAAGTGACTAATTTTTCTACAAAAGCTTTTACATTTTATTTGGCAAAATAATGTCGGTAAAAAAATTATGAAAATAATATTATTAGATTCAAAGTAAGATGGTGTAATTCTGAGTATGTTATTTGTCCCACATTGAAAAACAATGCAGGTTTGATGAATATATATTACGTATAAATAGTAAAATTGTCCCACATCAGAAAAAAAATCCAAGTTTGGTGAATATATTACTTATAAATAGTAGAATTGTCCTACATCGAAAGATTAGTATAAGGTATGGTGATTATATGATTATAAATAAGAGTTAACCCACGTATATATTAATCTTTTATTTATTTTTTGAAATTTCCGTATCTCAATTATGTTAAATTTTTTTTTGAAGAAAAACAGCGTACAAATATTAATGGAAAGTACTTGATCATATTAATAAATTTGAATATAACTATTAGATATAATGAGTAGCAAATGTCTGTATTCGGTATTCGGGATTTGGTTGGATGTCGAACTAAGTGCAAAAAAAGATGGTGTAATTCTGAGTATGTTTGTTCCACATTGAAGAACAATGCAGATTTGATGAATATATATTACATATAAATAGTAAAATTGTCACACATCAGAAAAAAAATCCAAGTTTGGTGAATATATTACTTATAAATAGTAGAATTGTCCCACATCGAAAGATTAATATAAGGTAGGGTGATTATATGATTCTAAATCATTAGACAAAAAATGTAAACATTAAACTCTTATAACATATTTTTTTGCATTATAAATAAGTTAATTACCCCGTTGCAACGCACGGGCATTCAAACTAGTATACATTAAGACGGACCCAAAAGAAAAATAACCCAAAATTAACATTTGATTATATCTATATTTTAATAATCCGATACCTTATTATATTTAAATATATGCAAATTATCAATATAAAATTACCTATATTAATTGTTCCGGGTGTAATTCCAGAGCAAGTATCGTTACCACCCGTGGCTTGTAGAATAATGTCTTTGGTTGGATTCTTCTCGTCCTTAACGTTCCTCTCGGCCTCTCCTGCAACAATGAACGAAGGCGAGGGCTTGGCTTTGTGCCAAGCGTACTCACTCCGACGCTCAAGTCAGTAAACTCAAAGGATTAAGTTGTGTTGCTTGGCTAGATATGTATTGTAGAGAGATAAGGGAGATATTACCAGATGAATAGTGTATTTAGGTTAAGTTGTGGGATCCTTTCCTCAATGAAGGTTGAGGAGTATTTATAGGCCTTCACCTTTTGTCACGTAGTGGCCAAGTGGCCAAGTGGCTTATCAGGTGGAAAGACCGTTCTACCCTCGGCCGATGGACCTACGGCAGGCCGGCCGAGGGTCTTGGATGTGAGTACGCGGATATGTGTCCCGGCTGGCGGGTTGCCATGCCGATACCATACTACAGCTAGCAGGCCGATGGGTGCATCGGCTAAGCGATCTAAGTCGTTGACTTCTTTGTGGATATCTTTGACCTTGCTCGGTGTGTTGACTTGGTCGGCGGTGCGAGAATATGCCCCATCAATTTGCCCCCAGCGTAGTCATGCCGTGGTATGGGCTCCGATGTATCCGAGCGTATATTCTGCAGAGTAAATTTGAAAATCTTTCAGATCGGTGTCTTCTTGTGTACCAGCGTGGCTCTTGCTAGGCCGCTCCATATACCATATCCCCCCTCCACATGGATGCGTAAAGGGTATCCGATGTGTGGAAAAGAACATGATTGCGCCGAGACCAGGGTGAGAGTCTTAGGTTGATTTGGATTGCCCCCGGCCGGTGCTTCCTGGCTTAGTTGATCGGTAGCCGGCGGAGACTAGATACCTAGGAATTTGTTTGAGGGAGATGAACAGTCGAAGAGATGTGAATAGGCGTGTTGAAGACGTTTGGTCACTGTTGCATTGATTGACATTCAACTGTTGCGACGATTGACATTCCGCGGTTGCATGCTTGACACGTGCGTGTTCGCTGATTGGTTGACGCTTCATGGGCTGTGCCCTGATTGGTCCTTCTTCATGGGCTTTTCTCTATAAATAGGGTAGTTATTCCGTGATTTTGGCCTCCATTTTATTTTCGAAAATTTCTCTCTAAAATCTTCGTCTCTCCAAACTTTCAAGGGTTGTCTTTGTCTTCTTAATCTTCGGAAGATTTGATCCGGCGAGTGTTTTTCTTTAAGGTAAACAAACAAACTTTTATTTTTTTTTTCTTGCTAGTAATTTTTGTGAATCATGTCTTCTGCTGATGCCGGGATTGGTACTTCTGCGCCGGGGGGTTCCCCGTCGCGTTTTGATGAGGAGGAGATACTGGAGGCCATCCCGCTAAGGTTTGGGGGGCCTAGGTCTCCCTCCCCTGTAGCTGAGATGGCCCTCCCGGAGGAGTTGGAAGATGAGGATGACGATGAGGGGGCTCCCGGTGACGGTGGGAGGATTACTACTCCGGATCGCGGTGAGGGGGCTCCCGCTGGTGGTGGGAGGAGGGCTATTCCAGACCATGGTGAGGCCTGTACGACTGGCCTCGACCGTACGTGGACAAATAAGTTCGCAAGCAGCTCCGGAGAAACTCTTTTCGGAGATCACTTCTTCCTTGGTGAGGGGTACAAAATTGTTCTCCCTCGGGAGGGTCAGGCGGTCTCTTGTCCTCCCCGGGTCATATCGGCGTGTACATCGGGCATTTGGAGTACGGGCTCCGGTTTCCTTTGAACGAACACGTCGTGCCCATCATCAAAGCTATGAATCTTGCCGTGGCCCAGCTGCATCCGTTGGCCATGAGGACGATAATTGGCTTTGTATGGCTCTGTCTCTTTAAAGGGGAGGTCCCTACGGTTGACTTATTCCGCCGACTTCATAGTCTTCGGCCGTCATTCGCCCGAAGGGTGGGGTGGTATAGCGTGCAGACGGAGCCGGGATATGTCTCCGTAAACAAACTTACTTCCTGCAAAGACTGGCAAGAGCGATGGGTGTACGTCCAAGTGCCGGAGGACTACCCGTTGCCTCGGTCTTTTCAGGGCCCCGTTCACCTACGGTGTGAGACCCGGGAAGAGTATGAGAAATATGTCTCCCGGGGTAACAAGGTTAAGATGGACGCTACTTTTGTCCCTCTTTCTGCGGATGAGAGGCGGGCAATGCGGCTATTTGATCTTTGAGGAGGGATGGCGCCCCAGACTCGGATTATTCTTCAGACGAGATGCTATGCCGCGTCGGCCTCATACCGGCCCTCAGCTGGGGTGAGTGGGGTCGGTGTGAGGCCCACCTTTGCTTGCTATGCTCTTTTTCTGAGCTTTGCTTTTACTTCCTTTATGTAACTCTTGTTTGGTTTTTTTGCAGATCGGTTTGGTCGGGATCTGTCAGAGAAAGACTTGGGGAGGTTGGGGCTTGATAAGGACGGGAAGGTTCTCACCCGTCATCCTACGGCTGAAGTGAAGGATCGCCGAGTGTCGCCTAACGAACTCATGGACAAACAGACGAAGGCGTTGGATCAGGAGACGGCTCAGGCACGGGTTCTTGGTGGTGTGCCGAAGAGATCGAAGAAGGCGGCGTCCAAGTCGGCGGCCGCTTCAATGGCAACTCCCTCTTCGACCCGGCGGCCGAAAAGGCTCACGTGGAGGTGATCAACATTTCGAGGAGGAGGAGGTGATTGCTAAGGCCCCTTCTCCGAAGAAGAGGAAAGACCCACGTGCGCTTCCGCCGTTCTTGGGGAGGAGCACTGCTTCCACCAAAGACTCCAACTAAGAGGGTTCGAACGGTACGGATTTAACTTGTGGTTCGGATTTAGCCGGCTCGTTGGGTATTCCGACGACGGAGCTTTCGACGTGTCAACGCAAGGTGACCTGGATGCTCTGTGTAAATTTTTTGTAGATCCATCGTCGGCGGCTGCCGTTCTCAGTGAACCGCGACCTGAGAAGGCGACTGAGAAGGCGGCTGAGAAGGCTGGTGACCAAAACGTCGTTGTGGACTCCTTACCCCAGAAGTTTACTCCCACCGAGCTCGTGGCGGAGGGCGAGAAAATATACAAGAGGCTGGGGAGATGGAGTCGTCGCCGCCTCCTTATCATAGAGCGAGGAAAAGGCCACGGCCCAATCCGGCCAGCGATTGACATAAGGCTCGGCTTGATCTCTCCGCTGCGAAGGGGGAAGCCGGGAAGGCTAAGCCGGATCTTCATCTTCTTTGTGAGGCGTGCGGAGGAGGCTGAAAAGCTGCTGAGGGCTGAGAGGGCCAAAGTTGAGGATGCTGATGGCGCCACGGCCAAGATGATGGAGGAGCGGAATAGGTATAAAGGTGCCTACGACGCTGTGGTTGCCAAGAGGGACGAGTGGGAGGGTCGGTTCCATAAGCAGGCGGAGGTGCTCAGTAATGTGCAGGCTATCCTTGCTCAAAAAGAGAAGGATATTGAAATGCTCCAAGATGATCTCCTCCCTAAAATGTGCGTCCAGTTCCGGGACCAGGCCGAGGAGGCGGCCAGGGAGGCAATCAGAAGGTCTGTCCCCGACGGCTCTTTCCCGTGGGATAAATATGACCAGTTCATGGATGAGATAGCTGAGGCGGCGGAGAAGGCGGCTGCTGAGAAGGCGGAAGCGGCGAAGGCGGCTCAGACAGCTGAGGCCAAAGAGTTACTTGGAGATGGTCAGCCTTCCTTAAAGCCGGCCACCGAAGATGCCGTTGCTACAGATGGAGGGCAACGGCAGGCATAGGGAGACGGGCGGTCGTCACCGGACTCACCCGGCGTCTCGGATAGCTTCAGCTGTTCGGGGGCCAACTATTGAGCCTTCTCTCCCTGCCATCCTTTTGGCGCTTCAAATTCCAAGTCTGTAATCTTTTGCTTTTTTTTGTTTTTTTCGCTTTTTGTAAAACTTTGGTAGGTAGAGTTTAGGCTACCCTCATGGGGACGGCCGTCGTTTGTACTCTCCTTGCAATTACCTGTAATAAAGTTATCTTTGCCGGCCTTTGGCTTGGCCGGGGCTTCGATCATAGTTCTTCGTTTGTCTCTTCACGTTACTGATTGAGTGCGCTCGTTTCCACACTCGGCATGACCGAGGTAGTTCGAATGCACGTCTCAACTGTGTTCAACGTCTTTAGCGTTCGTAACTGTGTAGGCATATTGACCGCTAGATTGGCGTCTCAATTGCGCTGAGCATACGTCTCTCTTTTAGCGTATCGGCCGTCGTGTTCCCCGTCGCTCTCGGTTTTGACCGAGGTAATCGGGGTTGCGGCTTTGATAGCGCCCGTAACTGTGTAGGCATATTGACCGCTAGATTGGCGTCTCAGTGCGCGAGTATACGTCTCTCTTTTAGCGTATCGGCCGTCGTGTTCCCCGTCGCTCTCGGTTTTGACCGAGGTAATCGGGGTTGCGGCTTTGATAGCGTTAGAATCGTGTAGGCATATTGACCGCTAAATTGGCGTCTCGGTGCGGCGAGTATACGTCTATCTTTTAGCGTATCGGCCGTCGTGTTCCCCGTCGCTCTCGGTTTTGGCCGAGGTAATCGGGGTTGCGGCTTTGATAGCGTCCGTAACTGTGTAGGCATATTGACCGCTAGATTGGCGTCTCAATTGCGCTGAGTATACGTCTCTCTTTTAGCGTATCGGCCGTCGTGTTCCCCGTCGCTCTCGGTTTTGACCGAGGTAATCGGGGTTGCGGCTTTGATAGCGTTCGTAACTGTGTAGGCATATTGACCGCTAAATTGGCGTCTCAATTGCGCTGAGTATACGTCCATCTTTTAGCGTATCGGCCGCCGTGTTCCCCGTCGCTCTCGGTTTTGGCCGAGGTAATCGGGGTTGCGGCTTTGATAGCGTCCGTAACTGTGTAGGCATATTGACCGCTAGATTGGCGTCTCAATTGCGCTGAGTATACGTCTACCTTTTAGCGTATCGGCCGTCGTGTTCCCCGTCGCTCTCGGTTTTGACCGAGGTAATCGGGGTTGCGGCTTCGATAGCGTTTCTTTCCTCGTCTGGTGGCAAATTTCGGAGGGGACAGACACTTTGGTGGGGAATCTGGGCGTTTCATTCATATGTTATGATTGTGCGCTGGGGTGTCCACAATGGGTTTGGATACCTCCGCCGCTATACAAAGTATTTTCTCAAGTTGTCGGTGTTCCAATGGCTCATCAAGGGCACACCTCCCATGTCTGTCAGCCGGTATGTACCCGGCCTCATCTCCTCAACTACCCTGTAGGGACCTTCCCAGTTGGCCGTCAGTTTGCCATGAATATTTCCCTTGTTGGTGGCAGCCGACTTCCTTAGGACTAGGTCCCCTATTTTTAAGTCCCTTTTGTGGACTCTTCGGTTGTAGGTTCTCTTCATCCGGTTCTGATATACGGCCAAGTTCAGGCGTGCGTGTCTCGCTCTCTTCGACCAGATCCGGGAAGCCCTTAGGCCCTCCTCGTTTTCAACCGGGTCAAAGGTGGTCGTTCTGAATGTCGGCACCGTCGCTTCGATCGCGGGGCGCCGGAGCCGTAGACTAGGTGGAAGGGGGTGTATCCGTTGCTTCTTTTCTCGTGGTTCGAAGGGACCATAGGACGCCGGGTAGTTCGTCGGCCCACCTTCCCTTAAGGTCTTATTTGTCTTCTTTAAGCCGTTGAGGATGGTTTTGTTGGCGCCTCACTTTGCCGTTACTGCGGATGGCGGAGACGGAGGAGTACGCAAACTTGATGCCCAGCTCCTCTAACCAGTTCATTATTAGGTCGCTCCAAAATTCTCGACCGTGGTCAAATACCATAACTTGGGGCAATCCAAAGCGGGTTATAACGTTTTCCCAGTTACCTTTCGACGGCCTTTGTGGTCTTTCTTTGTATCTTGCTACGGCCTCAACCCATTTGGTGAAGTAGTCAACGGCGACGATTAAGAATTTCCTCCCTCCGGAGGCTGTCGGGAACGGCCCTAGCATGTCCATCCCCCATTGCGCGAAGGGAAGGGGACTAAGCACCATTTGTAGGTCTCGGAGGGAGCGTGTATCACCGGGCATGCATCGACGGTTCGTGCACTTCTTGGTCTTCGTTCGGAGTCTTGAAGCATGGTGGGCCGTAGTAGCCGGCTCGGAGAGCCTTGTGGGCTAGTGTTCTTGCCCCCATGTGATGTCCGCAGATGCCCTCGTGAATTTCTGTCAGTATTAGTTCTGCGTCGGCCGGACCGACACACTTCAAGAGTGGTCTTATTACGGATCTCCTATACAGTTCCCCTTCGAATACGGTACGGCGGCGATCCTTTTATTTTGGCCGAGGGATCTGCGGCCCTCCCAGATTCACTGTAAGCTTGTATCTCATTATAGGAGTCATCCACGTTGTCTCGGTCTCTATGTTACCCACCATGCCGACGGTCTCAGTGATGCTTTTCGCATTCACGATATCTACCAAAGACGGTTTGGTGACATTCTTGATGGTTGAGTGGCGTTTAGAGAGCGTCGGCCCGATTGTTCTCGGATCGGGAACGCACCTTTGGATTTGGAAGGATTTCAATTTTGCTACGTCGGCTTTTACCCTCTCCAGGTACCTTACCATTCCGTCGTCCCGGGCCTCATACTCCCCCTCGATTTGGTTGGTAACCAACAATGAGTCGATTTTCAACACAATGTGTTCGCTCTCCGCAGCCCTAGCTAGCTCGACTCGGTTATCACCGCCTCGTATTCGGACTCATTGTTCGAGGCCGAGAAGGTGAATTTCAGGGCGTACTCAAACTCGTCCCCGTTTGGGCTGATGATAAGGATGCCGGCTCCGAGTTTGCATTCGTTGTGGAGGAGCCGTCGGTGTAGACCTCCCATATGCCCGGGTTTGGCTCTTCCTGATATGTGCATTCGGCCGGGGAAATGCAAGCGCTTGCCCCTTTATCGAAGGCCTTGGTTTTGTCTTGAATGCCGAAACCAGAGAGTTCCACCGCCCATTTGATGAGCTCACGGACTGCTCAAACTTTTCCAAAGCTTTCTCCAACGGTGATCGGTTAGGACCGTCACGGGGTGTGCATCGAAGTAGGGTTTTAACTTCCTTGTGGCGATGACGACGACGAAAGGCGCTTTTTCGATTAGCGGGTAATTTCTCTCGGCGGCGGGCAACGAGTGTATGGCCGACGAAGTAGATTGGGTGTTCTTTGTTTGTCTTCTTCCCGATGATCACGGCTGGCCGACCGTGGCCGAGGTAAGCTGCTATGTATAGGTATAGTGTCTCCCCAGATCGGCCTGGACAGAGTTGGGAGAGTCGAAGGTGAGCTTTTAGTTGTTTGAAAGCCGTGCTCTGTTCCTCCCCAGTGAAGTCTTTATTTCCTTTCAACACTTTGAAAAATGGGGTGCTTTTGTCGGCTGACCGAGAGATGAAACGAGCAAGAGCCGCCATTCTCCGGGCAAAGCATCATAACCTCTTTCCGATTCCTTGGTTCCGGTAGGTCTAGGATTGCTCGGACCTTGTCTGGATTGGCATCTATGCCCCTGGCACTGACAAGTACGCCTAGGAATTTACCTGCCCGGACACCGAAGTTGCATTTCATTGGGTTGAGCTTCATCTTGTATTTCCTTAGTGAACAAAATGTTTCGTGTAAGTCGGCGGATGCTCGTTTGTCGGATTTGCTTTTGACAATAGCATCGTCGACGTAAGCCTCAATGTTTCGCCCTTTTTGGTTTTGGAACACTTTGTCCACCAGCCTCGTGTACGTTGCTCCGGCATTCTTCAAACCGAACGGCATCATTTTGTACATGTATGTGCCGTTGGCGGTGATAAATGCACATTTAGGCATGTCTTCTTCGGCCATAAACACTTGGTGATACCCCGAGAAGGCGTCCGGCAGGCTCGCATGGTGTAGCTTGCCGTGGCGTCGATCAAACTATCTATTCGAGGCAAGGGGTAGCAATCTTTGGGGCATGCTTTATTAAGGTTGGTAAAGTCTACACACATTCTCCATGCCCCGATGACTTCTTCACCATTACAACATTGGCTAACCACTCGGGATAAGTACAAGGCATGATAAAACCCGCCGCTAGTAATTTGTCTACTTCGGCTTTGATGGCCTCGTCCTTCTCGGCGGAGGAGTTCCTCATTCTCTGCTTGGGGGCGGCGGTGGTGAGTACGTTCACCTTGTGAACAATCACCTCCGCTTACGCACGGCATCTCGGCCGCCGAGTATGCAAAAACATCTTTATTTTTCCTCGGCGAGTCCAGGAGGTCGGCTCGAATTTTGGTTCCAGGTTGACACCGATGGTTATGGTGCGGCCTGGGTCAATTTCTACCTCCTCGGTCTCTGCTCCTTCGACCATGCCGATGGTCCGATCGTTCCGGATGCGGGGCGATCGTATCCGGAAGGATTTTAGTTAAAGCGACGGCTCTTACCCTCACTAGATACCCGATCGTCCCGTAGTCTGGGCTTCGCACTCGCCTTTGATCGGTTGGCCGCTAAGAGTGAGTCCGTCGTCACCATGATACGCTCTGCTCCGGCGGCTTTAGCTAGCTCAACTCCGGTTATTACCGTTTCGTATTTGGATTCATTGCTTGAGGCCAATGAGGTAAGCTTCAAGGCGTGCTCAAACACGTCTCCGTTTGGGTTGATAATAACGATGTCGGCCTTCGAGCTATTAGCGTAAACCTCCCATAAATCGGGGTCTTCGTTTTCCGAGGTGAGCTTCGCGCCTCCCGCCTCGAGACATATATCGTGTCGGGCCCACGATGGATATTACAGCGTCGATTTCGCTCAAAGTGACTCGGCCTACGAGGACGTTGTGGGCGGACACGCCGTCGATGACTATGAATTCAGACATAACACTCTGGTGTATTCCCCTCGCCAAACTTCACCGGCAATCTAACCGAGCCCCGGGGGTACCAGGCCGTCCCAGAAAAAGCGTACAATGGGTCGGTGCGGGGATTCAGATCTTCGATCCTCGGTCCGAGGCCGAGAAAGCACTCTCTGTACATAACGTTTGTGTAGGCGCCGTGTCAATCGAGGCATCGCTTCACCAAGTGGTTGGCTATGTCCGGCGGATTGTAAGTGGGTTGCTATGAAAAGCGACGACTCCATCGTAGTCTTCTTGTCCAATGGTCATGTGCGGGATCTTTGGGAGCGGGGGTTCTTTGTGTTGGGCACAAAGTTGATGGCGGATGAGGCTCATCCGGGGCCGTTTGTGCTCATGAGCGGACCCTTTGCTCTCGTTGTCCCCGATGACGACATTGACTACTCCTAACCGCTCGCCGGTGGACTTTCTTTGTTCGATCCGGCATCGGTTTTGGCCTTTGGCAACATATTTGCCGAGGCTCCCCTTTCGGATCAGTTCCTCAATGGCATCCTTCAGGTGTCGGCAATCGTTGGTAAGGTGTCCGGTGTGGCGTGGTACTTGCGATCTTGGCTCGTGTCACCGTCACTCCTCGGCCTAGGGGTCTTTCCCATTTTCGGCCCTCGTTCTTGCTCAAAGCGAAAACTTCGGCGGCCGATACAACCAGAGGGTGTGATTTTAATTGTTTTTTTGTAGTACGTTCCCGAGCTCCCCGGGTATCCGCCGGGCTTTGTTTCAGCAGGCTTGTCGACCGCGACCTATCATTCTTACGGCGTCTTTCGTCGGACCGTGACCTGTTGTCGCCACGGCGTCTTTCCCGGCCGTTCTCCCGGTGGCTCTTTTCCCCGAGTGCTCGGCTTGGCTGGGGCCTACCCGAGCCTTGTGATAGTCTTCTACCTTGATGGCTTGTTCGGCCAACCGCCCTGGCGGCGTCCATGCTCGGGCCTCCGCACTTGATGAGCTCATTTTTAAATCTCCCTTTGGGAGGCCCTTCATCGCGCGAAGGCCGCCGGCTCGGGATTAATTTCTCGAATCTGCTTTGGACCTTTTCATCAAACCTCTTTACGTAGCTCCGGAGAGACTCGCCCCCTCCGTCTCGATAGTCGGGAGGTCGGATGTCTCTACGGCCCTTCTCTTATGCGGGAGTATTGGGCTAGGAAAGCGCCCTTGGTCGGCGTAATAGTACACCGAGCCATCGGGAAGCCCTTTGTACCGGCTCCGAGCCATCCCATGCAAAGTTGTTGGGAAAATTCGGCACTGGACCTCATCGGGCTGCTCCCATACCGACATGTAAGACTCGAAGGCCTCAGCGTGGTCGACTGGATCACCATCTCCCTTGTATGACAGAGGTGGCAGCTTGAGTTTATTCGGCACCGGTACTTCGAGGACGTAGGCGTTGAGGGGTTGCCTAACCACGTGTCGAACGGCACGCGGCGTTCGGCTCCGTGGGTCCCTAACCTGGCTCCTTCCGTAGCGGGAGGGGCTCCTTCTTCGACTTGGACTTTTTCTCCAACTTTGCTGAGTCGGACTCCTCTGGCTTCTTCGGGGTGAGCCTCGTTCGTGCGGCGGGGACGCTGTCCTCCCACGAGTGCGGGAAGGACTTAGGTCTACCGCGCCCACTTTGGGCTCCCCTGGCGACTTGGCTGGGTCAGCTTCTCCTAGTGCTCCGTCCAAATTTCTCGGAGTCACATTTTGGGCCCTGGTCTCCCGGACAGTTTCCGCCGCTCTTGTCGATGTGACAGTGTGAGCAGGCGTACTACTAATTAGGTCTAGGAGCATTTTCAGTTTTGCTATGTCAACCACATGTCCCATGATGGTGACCAGTTGGTTGGGCGGCGGCGTGTCGGGTATTGATGGCATCCCGAACTCCGGTTGGACTACACCGCCGGTGGAGGGCTGTATGACTCCAGAATTGTTGAAAGTATCATCTTGGTAAAATGCAGTTTCGTCGGTTACGACTGCATCTTGTTGTTTCGACATTTTCTTAGCTTTTTGGGTGGGTTTTTGTTGGTTTTTTTTTTTTTTTGTTTGGGAATGAATGTGACTAGCTTCTAGTGTCTTTCCCCACAGACGGCGCCAATTGTTCCGGGTGTAATTCCAGAGCAAGTATCGTTACCACCCGTGGCTTGTAGAATAATGTCTTTGGTTGGATTCTTCTCGTCCTTAACGTTCCTCTCGGCCTCTCCTGCAACAATGAACGAACTGAGGGCTTGGCTTTGTGCCAAGCGTACTCACTCCGACGCTCAAGTCAGTAAACTCAAAGGATTAAGTTGTGTTGCTTGGCTAGATATGTATTGTAGAGAGATAAGGGAGATATTACCAGATGAATAGTGTATTTAGGTTAAGTTGTGGGATCCTTTCCTCAATGAAGGTTGAGGAGTATTTATAGGCCTTCACCTTTTGTCACGTAGTGGCCAAGTGGCCAAGTGGCTTATCAGGTGGAAAGACCGTTCTACCCTCGGCCGATGGACCTACGGCAGGCCGGCCGAGGGTCTTGGATGTGAGTACGCGGATATGTGTCCCGGCTGGCGGGTTGCCATGCCGATACCCTGGCTAGCAGGCCGATGGGCTGCATCGGCTAGGCAGTCTAAGTCGTTGACTTGCTGTGGATATCTTTGACCTTGCTCAGTGTGTTGACTTGGTCAGCGGTGCAGAATATGCCCCATCATTAATATTAGGCTTAAGACGGGTCAAACAAATACTACTTGTGCATATACATATGCATAGGAAAAATCAATATATTTGTCTTATATATTTGTCTTATAACCCGTACCGTCTTAAACGAGAATGTATGCAAAATAAAATACAGTACTTTATTCAAGTCTTATTTATGAAATGGATTTATGCAACAAATTGTGTCGCCTTCCATGTTATCTATGAAATGGTTTTATGCAACAAATTGTGTCTTATTTATAAAATGGTGTTTGAAGGAAATGTAGATTCATATACATATTTAACATACTCATATATGTCTAATTAATTTGTCATAAAATTAAAACGGATCTTATGCATGCAAACAATAAAATAAATAGAGGAGAAATCATGTCCTTACATGGTAAATTTCGGTTATAAGGGCACAAGAGAGATCACCTTTCTCTTCTTGTTCTTGAGCTTTTCCAATGGAAGAACAAAGATCTAAGTGTAAGATCTCTCCCTATGTATAATACCCAAGGCTCCTCTTAATTAAATTAATATTACAAATACTAGTTATAATATTAATTCTTAGTAGAAAATTGAACCAAAATAATATTGAACACTTTGTATTATTTCGGTTTATGTAAGAGAGAAAGAGAGGATTTTATCTCACTAGAAATCTCTATATTTGATGATGGAATAGAATGAATAACAATATACCACATTTTGTATATTATTAGGCAAAAATAAAACAAAAGCCATGATGGCTTTTGCCTTCTCAAAACCGGGTAAGAGGAGGGGTTTTGGGGAGCCAATGCATGAATTTGTTGCTCTTAACAAAGTTCATAGGCTTGCATGGCTAGACTACTCTTTAATCATTATGTTTTCTTATTAAAATATAAACACAATATTAAGTCTATTCCTCCTCTTATTTTCGGCACTTTACATAATATGGTGTCCATATTATTTTTGTCAATTGTCTATATGTTACATGTCACATGTCACATATATTTGTTATGTAATTTTTAACTTATTAAAAATCAACGTATTAATAAAAATACGTCACATACAAAAATCGACTTAGTAATTTCATAATTACTTATGCCAAAATTTTTTACCAATTTATAAATCACAACTGTTTGTATTTATAACAATTCATTCAATTTAATTGTTACATTAAACAATCTATTTCATCCGAATAATTATACAATTTAATTACTCGACCAGTATCTCATTTAATCACATTTCAATATGATACGTAAATTTTACTTCCAAAATCGTCCGTCAATTTTCAAGTAATTTAATTAACTCGTAACATTATACGATTAATTAAATAATCAATTAAGAGTGTTGCCCTTTAGGTATGACCTAGGGGTCAATCGATCACCACCGTCACACGACAAGTAATGTCAAACTCTAGTCACCAATCATTACCGATATATGTTGACCGATTTGACAAGTAACAATATTACTTCCCAATTGTATTCATTTTAATGAGACTTAAACATGTGATCATCATGATCAACGGTCGTGATCGCATTATTGTCGGAGGACACATATTCCAACAATCTCCCACTTGTCCTCGACAAGTGTGCGTCACCAATTCTCTTGTCCTATTACTATCTCCCACTCAATGCAAGGTGTCTTTCAGGTCGTACTTGCAAGTGATCATATCGAGAGTGGTTTCCTCGATCTGGAGAATAACTGATTGACCGGATTTATCCACTCGGGATACCTTCCGAGCGTGGCCACGCATTTCCAGTTCATTACTCCTCGAGTGGCCCCGAGATATTGTTATAACCCTGACTAGGGGTGGACAATTCTTATCGCACTCATTCCCTTCGACTAGCCACACCATCATAACCCAAAATATGCCCATTTGACCCCATTTACGAAGGTCGTAGTAACACAAATCAAAGTTAATCAAATCGTGCCATCTTAGGCGAATAGTCTTTAGTCAAAAGAATCGACTCATTTGAATACTATAGTAGCTCTCGCCACGACCAGGCTATATAAATTTGCAAGAACTCTATAAGCGGTCATTAGGCCCGACAAAATGTTCCTAAACGATGCCTATGTGATCGACTAGTCATCTCACATGACTCTATGGCACTTGAACTTGCCATCAATCGCATCACACTCTAGTCACTTCGAGACGTCACCTCATATAAGTAACTATGGGCAAAAACAATGTTAATCCATGTTCACTTTAACGGGGTTCAATTGTCTCCACAACCCGTTTGGATATAACAATGTACCAAGTGAGTTAATAATAACTCAAACGACAAATGTCGACATCACACTCGGGTAGTCAATATCATATTACAACCTTGTGATGTTTATCATAAGTGTAAACACTTATTGATTGCAATAGAAGTTTAACATCCCATGTGTCCATGTGTTCAAACTTCTTGCACTTACAATTTCCTTCACATTCATGTTCTCATAGCATGAATCTTACCAAGTACACATTAAGGTTCTTGACCTTGGTTTTGGTTCTTTAACTTGAAAGAACTTTCTCATTGCCCATCTCATAACGAACGAATTTGCGATGAATAATATAACTTGTACCGATCAAGTATTCCATCCACACACAATGCACTAGGTATATGTTTTGTAGAATCTTGTAACAATTGACAAGATTATTGGCTTGGTACTTTTCACAAGTCCTAGCTTTATTAGGAAAGATTGTTTTGAATAACCTCTTATTAAACCAAGTATCTTTCCAAAACTTCTCATTTCTCTTTCTAGGCTTGAAAGATTTGGGATTCTCATAAATCCTCATATGTGCTCGGATTTTCTACAATATGTGCAACCTCTTGACACACAATAGAACATTCCGTCAAACACTGAAATCGCTCATCGGATCCTGCTTGAGAATTCATGACGTTTCTATTTTGGCTCACCAAGTCTATCATCATGCTCTTATGCATATGATTTATGATTGGACATGTATATGATTATTCTAATGGCGGAAACATTAGTTACTAATAATCATGAGATCAACTGTTCATAGGTTCAATGAACGACCATGACTGCTAATGGTAATTCCATTTTCATCTATATGAATAGCCTATGTGAATGTTGATATGATGTGTATCTCTTAATACTAATCCAACATCCCATGATGTAATTGGATTCATCATTGTCCATTTTCATCCAGAATTGAAAACTCAAAAGCTTCTTTATGAAAGAAGGTATTAGCTCGTCATTCTTTAATGAGTAATGGGTTTTTCACATTCAAGGATGATAGCTCCCACTAAATTCCATGTCTGCACATGAGAATTTCCTAACTCCCACTCAATTCTACATATTTCGAAATTGACTTCTCAATCAAAATTTGTCAAAAATATAAATATAAATTGCCTTGCCAAGTTACTGGGATAAAACCATATATGTTCCCATCATATCCTTTCAAAATGCCTATTTTGAAGTGGTCTCATCTCAACCTTACGGAAAGAGATTTTAAATCTCTAACACACTCATGTCATAATGATGTGTAGCAATGTCATTATTCAAATACAAATAATATTTAGAATAGGTCCTTCGGAATACCCTTTCGGAAGGAGGTTTAACCATTTCATAGCGAGGTTAAACAATGACATTTGCGTGGTTAAAACGTTGGCTATTGATCATAACTAGTATGTTACTATGTTTCAATTAGGCTCTTAAGTAAAACTCATGATTGAAACTATTTGGTCAAAAATTATCATATAGAACTTAGTCAAAAACTTGTTAAGACTTTACATTAGTCATTTTCATCCAAAACTTCTTTTGGTCTCCTCGTGTAGTTATCTTAAAAGAAAATTCTCTTATTACTACACTTGGTCTCTTTAGTCATATAGAACTAACTTGAGACCATAGATCTCATCTATTGGGTACACCATGTAATTAGATATACCTTCATTCAAATCATTCTCTCTTGTGTAGATCTTCATATACACAAGTACACAATCTTAATCTTGTCTTGTGTGTCGTGTCCTCATTTTTCTCCCACTCTATCTTTAGAATGAATACACTAAGCATTCAAAGATAGCATATGAGACACAAATTAATGATGTTGAAGTATAAGGAGAACTACCTCATAGGTTGACTAATTGTTATTGATTTCATATGTGTACTTGGTGGTTGACATACCTTTAAGAGAGTTCATAGACTCATAGTCACTTTATAAATGATCATACACAAGCCTTAAGCATGTGGACATATAATGAAACCCGTCATTATAATTGTCTATTAGATCACTTTTAGTGAATAATCTTATGTTTCAAAACGCAAGCATTTAAAGATGAAATTTTAGAACATAAAGGATAAATGATAAAACGGGTGACTTGGGTTGCAAACCAAGTCACTATCATCCAAAATACAAACCATTATCCAAAATACCTTTCCATGTCGAACACGGAAACTTAAAGTTCTAAAAATTCAAAATATGACTTAAAATAAGACAATGAAAAACAAAGCTCCATAAAAGCTATCCTTAGCTTCTTCATGGTTTCTTATGCTTGCTTTTCTTTTCCTTTGTCTTTGCTTGGTGGTGGCCCTATTTACAAATAAAAAGGGAGATACATTATCACAACTTTGCATCATAATACCATAGTTGAATTTAGAAACATAAAAGAAGGTTAGTCATTTACCTACTGGAGTGATCTTTCCAGTTTTGATATCACCAAGGTATTTGGAACAATTCCTCTTCCAATGTCCCATGCCATTACAATAATGGCATTTGTCAAGAGGACCCTTCTTGACTTTGGAGGTGCTAGCTTCACAAGACTTAGCTTTGGTGAATGTGGGAGCTTGCTTCTTGCCCTTTCTCCCATTCTTCTTGAACTTCCCCTTACTCTTTGTGCTTATGTTAAGCACATCCTTGGGAGGGTTCACATTTAACCCCATGTCCCTCTCGGCTTGCACAAGTAACTTGTGCAACTCCTCAAGAGACACATCCTTGTCTTGCATATTGAAATTCACCCGGAATTGTACATATGCCTTGACCTTAGACAAGGAGTGTAGAATCCTATCTACGATGAGTTCTTTGGGGATTTCAACTTTTTGAATCTTCAAGGTCTCGACAAGCTCCATGAGTTTGAGCACATGAGGGCTAACCTTTTGGCCCTCTTTGAAGTCGAGATCAAAGAATGCCGCGGCCGCCTCATATTGGACGATCCGCGGAGTTTGTGAAAACATGGTCACAAGTTTGGAGTAAATCTCATTAGCATTGCCCATTTTGAAGGCTCTCCTTTGGAGTTCCGCCTCCATCGCAAATATTAATACATTTTTCATTGCGGCGGACTCCTTTTGGTAAGCCTCATAGGCTTCCCTAGTGGCCGCGGTGGACCTAGTGGAGGGCTCGGGTCACTACAAGAAATTCAGTCTCGGGCGACCGAAATAGGCGACTGATTTTAGTCGCTAAACGTAAATTAGCGACCAAAAACGGTCGCCCAGATGTAGTCGCAAGGCCTAGTCGCCTAAATGATGCGGGCGACTGATTTTAGTCGCCAAAATGGCGACCGCTTTTTCAGTCGCCAAATTGGCGACCGTCGTCACCTCATCGCCAAAATTGCGACCAAACGCCGTCGCTAATTCTAAAATAAAAAAATAAAAAAAAAGGAAACAGATCTGCAGATCTGCTCAAAAAATACTCTCGCCAATATAAATTTACACGACAAATTTGCTTATTTTCACAATTACTTGGGTCTAAAATATAAATTTACATTACAATCCTTTCTTATTTGAAACTAAATATACTAAATTTACATTTACAATACTACAAAAGGCATATTCAAACCAAATAACAAAAATAAAAAAGCATAAAAAACACCTAGAATCAAAATTTCAAATGTAAACTAAAAAGTTTAATATAAAACTGCCTAGAATAATCAAGCCCGGAAACAAACCCGATCCGTCTTCCTCAACTTTTCCAAAAGCCAAGATCCGTTTAGAAATATGCATCTTGTTTTAAGATGTATGTTGGAAGCTCTTTGAAATTTTGTGGTTGTACTTGGAAAAACAAAGAGGAAGATGAAATTAAAAGAGGGTTTTGTTTTTTTGGAAATTGTTGAAGTAAATTGGAGGGGTATACGAATAGTAGAGGGAGAGTGTTACAGAGAGAGAGTTGTTTTTTTTTATGTGTGAAGGTGATAACTGAGGGAGGGAGTTTTATTTTTTGTAAAGTGTGGAGGTGGGGATTGAGGGAGGTGTTATCTGATATTTTTATTCTATTCAGACATTTAGCGACTGAAATAGGCGACAGATTAAGGGGCAGTCGCCAATTTGGCGACGAAAAGCGGTCGCCCGATTTAAAAAAGCGGTCGCCAATGTTAAAAAATGTACGGAATTTCTTCGTCGCCACTTTGGCGACTAATTTTAGTCGCCCGAATATTTTGTCAGTCGCCAATTTGGCGACTCTTCTTTTCAGTCGCGTATTTTGGTCGCCCGAGCACATATTTCTTGTAGTGGGTGGAGAGGCCTCGGTGAGGTAACGAAGCTTGTCGTCACCTTCGGCGGCTAATTTGAGTTGGGCATCCCACTCGGAGAAATTTGACCCATTCTTTTCAAGTTTACATCGATCCATAAAGGATCGGAGCCAAGATGAAGTAGCGAGTGGTGTAGCATTAGGAGTTGGTGTTGCCATTTGTTATGAATAAGAAGTGGTCTACAAAACAAAAATAAGGAGTAAAACAAATGTCGTTTTAAATAATACTCGTAAAATGTAGAAATTAAACAAGTTTTATGCATTTTTCTAGTGACCTCTACCCAACTAGATAAATGATTCCAAGACCCAAATTCATATCGACTTAGGCACGGGGTAGCCGATGAAACCCTCATCAATATAACTCGGTGGATTAACCTTTTAATCGATTCTACTTTTAGAACTCTTGGTCGATAAAATTACTCTAATATTTATCTATAGCCCAAAACACATCAACAAGGGCACGGGGTAGCCGATGAAACCCTTATCAATTACTTTTGTTGAGTTCAATCCAAATTTCGAATAAATGTGTCCATTATCCAAACCCATATTAATTTAGGCACGGGGTAGCCGATGAAACCCTCATCAACATGAATTCGGTGGATTAGACATTTATCACCCACTTCCCCTACGTAACAAGGTTTGTACCCCGGGGTAGCCGAGTGCACTCCCTCGCGAAATAGGTTTTCATGGTTTCTACTATTTGGTAAGGCTATGTCTCAATTGTTTGTTTTAGCGAGAGGTCATGTCAATTTATTATCTATCACGTTTTAAGTGAACTAAAGCGGTGAACTACGATAATTTTAATTGACATGGTCGATAAAGTCGATAAAATAACAATGCATGTTTAGTTATGGCGATTTAGCGATGCATGTGACATAAAATAAAATGCAAGCATAAAAGTAAATAAATCCTAGTATGACCTTTCCTAAAATAGAAAAACTATTAATCTATTACATATTCGGAAACCAACTCCATTGGTCCCTTGAACTTCGGTTGTGGCACGCATCTCGAGGTAACACCGTCTTTATGTATCGCCATTCTTGAAGTAATCCGTCTTTTGGAACTCCGGAATGAATAAAATTACATAATAAATTACATAATTTCCTATTATACATTTGTAACTAAAATAAAATAAATCTATTAAATTACAAAACGGTGATACGAGATCACAATAAAAATTACAACCGAATCGATATTCCCATACATTTCGGGAAATACCAATTAAAATCTAAGGCCATACTAAGTAAAATTACATAATTTCAAAATTACATAAATTAAAATTATGACAATCATAAAGAAAAAAAAAATGCAGCATTATAATATGTATGAACATGCTCAATTTTTATGCTAAATCGCCTTTTAATTAGCCAATATCATATATTACTCGGTTTTTACGGATTTGCGTGATTTCAACATTTTATAATCACAAAAATACATAAACTCATATTTATGCATAAGTTAATTACCCTAACCTCTTAGGACTCAAAATATAGTCTTCACTAATAATTTGACCATAATTAACTTTTATTTACAAAAATTGTTCATAAAAGGGCCAAAAATACAAAATTAAGCTATTAAACTTCAAATAAATCCAAAAATTCCAAATAAATTCAAAATTTGAAATTTAAATACATGAACATTCTGGAAAAAATCCATGACACTCATAATGTTCAAAATTTTAGGTTAAAAATTTCGAAAATTTTCCGGAAAAACAATGTTGCGGTTTATCGATATTTAATAAAATAATCATAAAAACATGGAAAAAATTATTTTCATTAACTTTTCATTTTAGATCTGAAAAATATAATAAAATGCAACATTAGACGTTTTTCCTAAGTCATAGATTATGTTTTATTAATTTTACACTAATAATGTCACTATTTATGCTAATTTTTCTTCAAAAATTCATAAATCATGCTAAATGACTTCTTTATAGCCAATTATTTTACACACATCTTGTAAAATTGCATGTGACAACATATAAATTTTCTATGACCAGATTCGAAATTTAACTCATATTAACCTATTTTTCTCTTAAATCCGAATTTAATAATGAAAAATTCATTTTTCGAGCATAACAAGTGCAAAAATTATAAAAATTTACAGGTTATCTCAAAATAATATATGTAACAACATATCCAAAAACCAAGTGAAAATTCGAAGTATAGCTAATTTTCGACCAAAAATGACATTTTTACTCATAAAATCACATTTAAATGTCATTATTGTAAATTATGAACAATAAAAATCCGAAAAATTAACCAAAAAATCCTAAAACACTTTAGGACCAGAAATATTAACATGCATGTAATAATTTCGTGATATATCATAATAACACAAATTTTACAAGTTTTATTTTGTTATTCATATAACTCGGAAAAACTTTTAACCAATTTGCATGCAAACAACCGTGGCTCTTGATACCGATTGAAGGAAATGTAGATTCATATACATATTTAACATACTCATATATGTCTAATTAATTTGTCATAAAATTAAAACGGATCTTATGCATGCAAACAATAAAATAAATAGAGGAGAAATCATGTCCTTACATGGTAAATTTCGGTTATAAGGGCACAAGAGAGATCACCTTTCTCTTCTTGTTCTTGAACTTTTCCAATGGAAGAACAAAGATCTAAGTGTAAGATCTCTTCCTATGTATAATACCCAAGGCTCCTCTTAATTAAATTAATATTACAAATACTAGTTATAATATTAATTCTTAGTAGAAAATTGAACCAAAATAATATTGAACACTTTGTATTATTTCGGTTTATGTAAGAGAGAAAGAGAGGATTTTATCTCACTAGAAATCTCTATTTTTGATGATGGAATAGAATGAATAACAATATACCACATTTTGTATATTCACTACTACAGATACAGGCTATAACAACGGTCAAAAACCGTTGTTATATAAAAAAGCGGACGTTGTAAAAGCGTCCGTTGTAGAAGGTTTTAACAACGGTTAGTTTTCTTACCGAAACCGTTGTTATAACTATTAATAACGGTTTTAAATATAAAAACCCGTTGTGGAAAGTGTGACTCAATTTTGGGGGGAAAGTTATAACAACGGGTTTTAATATACAAAACCGTTGTTATAAATAAAGACAACGGGTGTTTGTAAATAACCGTTGTTGTTTGTTCTTAAAAAATAAAAAAAAATTAAATTAAATATTACTAGCTATAAATATTAAAGCATCTATCCTTTACCAACATATTAAAGCATCCTTTACTAACATTCATTAATTGAAACAACATGGCAATGAACCCTAATTTTATCAACAACGAAGAATGGCTTACACAAACGATTGAAGATGATGGGAAGGTTCTCGCCGGGCTTCCCGCCGATCAACACCCATTAATCAAAGCATCCCTTGAACATCAACGGAATTATTGGATTAAGAGGCGTGAAGCGGTCCGGCTTGTCAACAAAGCCTCATCATCATCATCATCTTCATACCCTAGTCGGCTTTGTTACTCGCAACTTGGTCTGCGACCAGAGATATGTTGAGTTGTACTCTTCCAACCTTATCTCCACATGCAAGTCGTGTCCTTGCATATATTCAATCTGTTATTGCAAAATATGAAGCCAATGACCCGGAAGTTAGCGGTATACCAGAGTGGCGTGATTGGTGGCGGGTTGAGAAGCGCTTTTTACGCTTAACAGGGGTTGTTCGGCTTATTATACATCTTTTGATTTCGATAATTCTTTGTAATGTATTTGGTTTAAAATTAAATGAAATGATCATTTTGAAAGTGTTGAGTTATGCTTGTTTGATTTGCTTCCATTTTTTCAACTCCATAGATCTATCAGTCATCATCAAGATCCGATTATGGCACAACTTCCTAACATATATGGCACAACTTCCTAACATATATATTATCTCAACTAACATGCATTTCCATTATCTCAATATATTCTCCAAACCCTAATCGCTAAAACATGCTCGATCCGTCTTGAAGGGACGCCAAATGGTCGATAAAAACACATACATTAAAATGAAATAATTAGAACAATAAAATAATGACGATGAAACAAACACGATAATTACGTAACGTACGTAAAGAGACGATGAAATCAACAAAGTGACGGCGAGAAGATAAAGCGACGATGAGAAAGAGAGAAAGAGACGATGAGAAAGTGTGTGTTTTGTGTTTGTGTTTGTTTTTCTTTGGGTTTGTGTTTGTGTATTAAGGTTTGTGTTTTGTGGCTGCAGCAGACTTGTGTTTGTGTGGTTTATAGTATGTAAGGTATTGACAACGGTTATTAAACAACAACCGTTGTGAAATATGTTTTAACAACGGTCTTAAAAAACACCCGTTGTTAAATAAGTTTTAACAACGGGTTTCAAAAATAACCGTTGTGATTACTTTTCACTAACTTTGCGCCAATTTTGCGCCAACTTATTAACAACGGTTGTGCATGTGTGACCCGTTGTTAAAACTAATAACAACGGTTTTTATAACCATACCCGTTGTAATTGATTTTAGTAAAATTCGCGCCATACATTCTACAACGTCTATTGTGATTTTCGTGAATAATCGTTGTTAAAGGGGCGTTGTAGTTGCCTGGATTTGTAGTAGTGATTATTAGGCAAAAATAAAACAAAAGCCATGATGGCTTTTGCCTTCTCAAAACCGGGTAAGAGGAGGGGTTTTGGGGAGCCAATGCATGAATTTGTTGCTCTTAACAAAGTTCATAGGCTTGCATGGCTAGACTACTCTTTAATCATTATGTTTTCTTATTAAAATATAAACACAATATTAAGTCTATTCCTCCTCTTATTTTCGGCACTTTACATAATATGGTGTCCATATTATTTTTGTCAATTGTCTATATGTTACATGTCACATGTCACATATATTTGTTATGTAATTTTTAACTTATTAAAAATCAACGTATTAATAAAAATACGTCACATACAAAAATCGACTTAGTAATTTCATAATTACTTATGCCAAAATTTTTTACCAATTTATAAATCACAACTGTTTGTATTTATAACAATTCATTCAATTTAATTGTTACATTAAACAATCTATTTCATCCGAATAATTATACAATTTAATTACTCAGACCGTATCTCATTTAATCACATTTCAATATGATACGTAAATTTTACTTCCAAAATCGTCCGTCAATTTTCAAGTAATTTAATTAACTCGTAACATTATACGATTAATTAAATAATCAATTAAGAGTGTTGCCCTTTAGGTATGACCTAGGGGGTCAACTGATCACCACCGTCATCGCGCGTAATAATGTCAAACTCTAGTCAACCAATCATTACCGATATATGTTGTTGAGGTTGATGAGAATAATATTACTTCCCAATTGTATTCATTTTAATGAGACTTAAACATGTGATCATCATGATCAACAGTCGTGATCGCATTATTGTCGGAGGACACATATTCCAACAGTGTTTACACCAAATACTTTTAACAAGTTAAGGACTCAAATCTATGCAGGAAAAATAGAATGTACAACGACATGATATACCGAAAAATCTTAATTGTTTATCTAATGACCAAAGCCTCAAAAGAGTACGAGAAACAGAAGATGACAATATAAGCTAATCCATGATCCATTAATGGATGGCTACGGCCAATTCCCCCATCTAAAAACCCACACCTCCTACACCCATATCTTTCTTGGATCATGAGGCCCCAATTTCATTATCTTCTTTTGTTAAGGTTTAAAAACAAAATTTTAAACTTATTAACTTAGTCTTTTCCGTTCAGATGAATTATTTACGTTTTTTAATATAAATATATCAGTCAATTATTTACGTTTTCTCCTTTCATGTCAGTCAATAAGTAATCATTCAAAAACGAATAAAATTTATATAGAAATAAATAAAACTAATAAATACTCACTTAATAAGTCTTCTGAATTAACTAAAAAGAAAAAGATAAAATTAAATATAAGTAATAACAACCTCTTATAAGAAATGTCTCTTACTAATATTGATGAGAGACCGTCTCTCTTAAAAATTCGTGATACTCAATACCATGAGATTTGAAGTCTAATTCAACAACTTTGATCATCCAATCTTAGAGCATGTTTGGCCTGAATTCTCAAAAATGAGTTTTTGGTTTTCAAGCTTAATTTTGTAAAAGTGTTTTCCAAAAATAGAAACAACAAATTGATGCTTCTATTTCTATGGGTAAAAAAATGGATTTTTAGTTTTTGAGAATTTTCTTTTTAACTTTTAAAAATTGATGTGTTTGGCCAAAAAGTGTTTTTAAATCCAAAAACACTTTTACAAGCTAGGCCAAACACACACTTAATTAATTTTGTAATCATTTTCATTGATCAATTAATTAGTCAAATAATCCCTCATTTTGCAACTTGTACTAATAACAAAATAACAAAAATTTAAAAAATAATTACCCCAAAATTAGTTACACACTTACACTTGTTCTTTATTCTTTACCACCTTAACATTATTGTCTTCCTACATTGTAGGAAACATGTCACCTTCTCTTCCATTTCTTAAGCAACAAACTCTTCAACATTAACAATGCCAAATTAAATATACATATTCTCTATTATATCGTTGTTTCTTCACACAGCCATTTACGACAATCTTCTAATCTCGAAAAAAATGTCATTCTTTAGATCCCTCCTTAAACCCACATCCAAATTCAAACCCAAGACCAAAATTCCATTCTTACCCCCAACATCACTATACGCTTCCCTTACTCCCTTCTCCACAACAACGGCGGAAGAATCATACGGTGGGCTTGGGCCTACAGAGCCCAAGGATAAGCCCAGAGTGGTGGTTTTAGGTTCGGGTTGGGCCGGGTGTAGGATGATCAAGGACATTGACACTAAGTTATACGACGTCGTTTGTGTGTCTCCTAGGAATCATATGGTGTTTACACCTTTGTTGGCTTCGACGTGTGTAGGGACTCTCGAGTTTCGGTCTGTTGCCGAGCCTATTGGTAGAATTCAGCCTGCTATTTCTAAGGATCCTGGCTCTTTTTATTTTCTTGCTAATTGTACTAAAGTTGATGCTCATGATCATGTGGTAATGTGTTTTTCTTCGACGATTTTATTATAAAGTTCGCAAATTCTCATTTGTGACGGGAAAAAATGTGATCATTATCTGATAAATAAAAATTTCTCGATGGTTACTTTTTATTATGAAATGGTCACATTTACCCGTCATAATTTGTGACTAACAAGAAGTTGTGATTTGTTATTTGTTTTTTTTGCAATTTTATTATAAAGTTCGCAAATTCTCATTTGTGAAGGAAAAATGTGATTATTTTATGATAAAATGTAACCATTATTGATAAATCATAATTTTTGGATGGTTACTTTTTATTATAAAATGGTCACATTTCCTGACACAATGTGTGGTTAGTCACAATTTGTGATTTGTTATTTGTTTTTCTTTGCAATTTTATTATAAAGTTCGCAAATTCTCATTTGTGACGGAAAAATTTGATCATTTTATGATAAAATGTACGAGTAACCATTATCTGATAAATAAGAATTTCTGGACGAGTTAGTAATGCAACAGAGTAATTCAAGCCAAAGAAAATCGAAAATTTTAACTAAAAATTCGTTTTTTTCCAAGTAACGTCTTCATTTTACGCTGATTTGTTAATGATGACAATTATATTAGGTACATTGTGAGACTGTCACTGACGGATCCCAATCGTTGGATCCGTGGAAGTTCAAAGTAGCATATGACAAACTGATTATTGCGTCCGGGGCTGAAGCCTCTACCTTTGGAATCAGCGGAGTACATGAATATGCAATTTTTCTACGCGAAGTTTATCACGCACAGGAGATTCGTAGGCGACTGCTTTTGAATTTGATGTTATCTGATATACCTGGTAAGACCAGACGTAAAAAACTTTAGCATCGATATTTTCCTGTTTCTTTACTCTCGACTCTGAGTAAGTCGTTTGCTTCAGGTATCGCTGAGGAGGAGAAGCAACGGCTTCTTCATTGTGTTGTGGTCGGAGGTGGTCCTACCGGTGTTGAGTTTAGTGGCGAACTTAGCGATTTTATTATGAAGGATGTTCATCAGAGATATGCTCATGTCAAAGACTATATACATGTAACTTTAATCGAGGTCTGTGATAGAATTATTGTAAATATGTAATTTATTTACTAGATAAATTACATATTTACTAGAATAATTGTAAATATGTAATTTAAATAAATTACATTACATATTTACAATTATTCTATCAGTCTGATTATTTATCTGTCGATTTTTCTTTTACTTTTATCGTGGAAAAATCGACCTGCAGAATTTCTAATTGGTGTGCAGGCAAATGAAATCTTATCGTCTTTTGATGATCGTCTCAGACATTATGCTGTGAAACAACTGACTAAGGTCAGTAATTTAATTTGATCAGACTTGTTTCATTTTTGCTGTACAAAGACTTCTGCAATCGAGTTATAATTGCATCTGTTCCTCAGTCAGGAGTTCGACTAGTTTGTGGAATAGTGAAGGAAGTTAAGGCTGATAAGATAATCTTAAGTGATGGCAGTGAGGTTCCCTATGGTCTCTTAGTATGGTCTACTGGAGTCGGACCGTCCACTTTTGTGAAGGACCTCGGATTTCCAAAGTCACCCGGTGGAAGGTTGAGTCGCTGCCTCGCTGTTACCTTTTAATACCTTGAGTTAAATCAGGAACTGAATTGTTATAAATTCTATTTTACATTTCAGGATCGGTATTGATGAGTGGCTACGCGTTCCGTCTGTTGAGGATGTGTTTGCAATCGGTGATTGTGCCGGTTTTCTTGAAAGTACAGGCAAACCGGTTCTCCCAGCTTTGGCACAGGTTCTATCTACTCAGCTTTAGTCCAGAATCGAACTGTGTAGGACCTCAACGGTGACAAAAGTTTTCCTACTGAGTTTTAACATTGCTGCATTCGTACTTTGATGAATTAGGTAGCAGAGCGGCAAGGGAAGTACGTAGCCAGGCTTCTGAATCGCATTGGTAAAACAGGTGGAGGACACGCTAACAGCGCTAAAGATGTCGACTTTGGTGAATCTTTTGTTTACCGACATCTTGGGTCAATGGCGACTATTGGTAGGTACAAGGCACTTGTGGACCTTAGGCAAAGCAAGGTGAGTCCTATTTATATTAACACTATATAATTTTCTATACGAGAGTCGCTGGCAGTTAAACTTATAAAAGAAATGTTAAAACTTGTTCAGGATGCTAAAGGGTTGTCACTGAAAGGTTTCCCGAGCTGGTTTATCTGGCGGTCTGCATATCTTACTCGGGTCATCAGCTGGAGGAACCGTTTCTATGTAGCTATTAACTGGGTTACTACCATCCTCGTTGGTCGTGACATAAGTCGAATTTAAATCTTATCGTTGTTGCTAGACCTGCAAACAGGTCATTGAGGTGAGTCCTAATGCATGGTTCTGTTGTTTGGATTGGTACTTTGCAGCAGCGTTCATTCCGATTTCAGAAACTGCTCAGAACCGCGTGTTTTAGCCTCCTGCAGTTGCTCAGAACAGCGTTCATTCCGATTTCAGGCCAGCTGTAAATTCATGTATTAATGATAGAAATGCCACTAATGCACACTACATAATATAGAGACCAGAATTGCTATCACATTTGGATTATGTTACAATATTGTTGTTTGGACTATGTATTTGCCGCGATAACTACAGTATTCACTGTAGGATGATTATTCTGTCATATGTACAGTTATCTGCAAATGATGCATGCCCATTAAACGAAACCAATTGGTGTGCTAAATCGTTTGTACAATGGTAATTTCTTACACTATCTCAAGGAAGTAATTACAAGGAACTAATTTCATCCCAAATGCCATGAATCTAAACAATAAAAAGCAGAAGATCTATAGACTTACACTATCTCAAGGAAGTAATCGACATCCTGCTATCTTCTTTAGATTAGATACAAAACATGGACCAAGATAGATATGTGAAACAGAAATATCTGGAATTTTGTACAAGGATATATGAGAAATGAGAAATAAAGATAATAATTTTCACTCAATAGAAAAGTACTACTTTGTTTAATGTCATAGATATTTAGGTAGTACTTTGGTTGAGAATGGAGCAAGGTTTGAGAAAACAGGAAGGGGAAGCACAATGATCCTGATAACGGGCAGAAGAAAAATGAACAATTGTGTTTTTACCTTGTTAGGGTTTCGTAGATGGGCGGGAAAAAATTGGCCGAGGAGTTGATACGTGTCCAATTAAGTGTTAAGTGGTTCTTGTTTTATATGTTTATATAGATATAGATATAGATATAGAATAGATATAGATAGATAGATAGATATAGATAGATAGATAGATAGATAGATAGATAGATAGATAGATGATAAACCCTAATTCTATCTTCATAATTTTTTGTGCATATAAAATGTAAATAAATGATTGAGATAGAAAGAATATTATACAAGGTGTTAGTAATTACTGCTGGATTATCATGGACTGTAGCGTTTGTTTGTGCAGCAACTCAAAGAACCTAAAGAATAGCGATTATGAGCTCGAAAATCGAAACAAAGACATAAATCGAGAGAAGAGAATGAGAATGACACCCAAAAGACCACCGCGAGACCATAACATTTAAAGTCTACTAATAATCTCCATAATTCGGAACGACATCAACATAATAAGTACATAACTACTACAAATAAACACGCATCACAATCACAATAGGTTTAGTACTTAATAAAGCGAACTATTTTAACAAGAAAGAGAAAGAAGCTTAATTAAGTAGTCACTACAACTAAAACGAGAAACTCCAGAGGTTACGTTGCCATAAGACATGCAAGATCTTCATCTTCTAGTCACAAATGATTTCTTTCTTGTTATTCGGATTCGGATTCTGTATGAAAGTTATGAACAGTAATATAAGTTAGGGTAACGCAAATGCATAACGTCAACAAAAATAATACTACAACCTCTTAGACAATATCAAAAGACCTTAATTATGGGTCGTCCTCTATATATTTATATTGACGATTGGGACCTTTGAGATCGAGACCTAATGTTGAAAGGGTAATTAAACTCTCTTTCAATATTATTATCATTGCAAATGTGAATACTAACAAAATTATAAGAAAAATATATATCATGTATTTGATTTGTAATTTAGTATACATTATACATCTAATATTTACAAAATATATAGCATCTAAATTTTTTTAATCACAATTTCAAAAAGAAAAGTGTAGGTATATTTATAAACATTTTTACAATTCATTATTTTAATTTGAAAAATAAATTTTGGATGTTGTATATTTTAAGTGTAATAGAATTATGATAATTTTGAATTTTCATATGGACAAACAATAAATTGTGAGCAAAATAATCTTTCAATTTATTTGCATTTTTATGAAAGATATGCAAACTATATAAAAATAAGGAATTTTTGTTGTATACTATTATCATGGTATATTATTTTACTTATAATAAATTCATGTTGTATTCTAATGTCTAAGATAATTTCGTTGCAAGGAAGTAACATACAAAATAAAACAAATGGATAGAGCGAAAAAATAATGAAATAACACCCCAAAGTTTAACTGATCTTTACATAATTTTTGTTTTCTTATGCAAATAATTTTATCTAAAATACCATTAGGTTGAAGTGCATTTTTGTCCAAAAAGAATAACGAGCTAGGTCGTTAAAACTTACAAAACAAAGTTTGGATCCTTATTTCAAAATTTATCAAACTTGGGACCTTCATTGTGTAGTCCGTAAACACGAGTATATATTTTAGATTGAAAAGGGTCAAAAACATATGCATGCAATTCAAAATAAATATAGACGAATAGTTTTACCTCCCCGGGCCAACATTGAACTTCAAGGAACCGAACCATACGAGCAATCAAGCCACACCAGCGCTACCGCCACTGCCACCGCAGCCTTTTCTAGTTCTTGCCTCATCAGGGAGCTCAAAGCGGCATATGGGACAGGAGTTGTGTGCATGGAACCAATTAGTAATGCATTCATCATGGAATCGGTGCTCACACGGGAGTTGCTCAACAAGCTCTCCAATGATAAAATCAACATAACAAATGGGGCATGGTTCCACGTTCTTGATCTCTACCTCGGTCTTCCCCTCAATCCTGCTATCTAACACAGCTGACCAACGGACCGGGGCATTCTCGTTATCATCAGGAGCGTAACGAAGAGCTAGATGGGGAGGGAGAAAGTCATCTTCCGAGAGTTGGATATTGACAGGATTATGACATTCATAACATACGGGAAGCTCGGAGTTGACGGAATTGTACACGGAAACCATTTTATTACATTTTTCACACCAACGAAGAGAAGAAGGGTCCATTTTTTTTTTTTGGAAAACGAGATTACACAAGTTTTGGGAGATGGATGGATGTTTTATGTTTATTCTCTCATTGTTTTGGACGATATATATGATCCTTTATATAGGAAAATAAAATGGCATCACCCGGTCCATTTTATTAGGTCTTCATTTTATGTTTTTATGTTTATCATTATAAATCTAATCATCGGATTTCGTAATTAACTCCATTAATCATTCCTAATATTCTACTCCCTCATATTCATTTTAACTCTCTCCTTTCAAAAGGGCACGCAAATTAAGGGGAGAATTATTTTATTGTAAAGTATTGTGGTGGTGTAAGGTAATTGGAGAGAGGGAAGGTATTATTGTGGAATAAGATGATTAAAATAAGTATTGTTGTGGGGTAAGGTGATTAAAATAAGATAAAGTATTAGTATTGTGGGGTATTGTTGTAGAGTAAGGTGATTAAAATAAATATGAAACTTACTAAATAAGGAAATTGGGAGAGTTATATGAATAGATGAAAAAGGAAAAGGGACGAGTTAAAATGAATAGGAGGGAGTACATCGATTGCACGTTATTGTAAAACCGTAAACTATTTTACTTAATTATCCCTACCTCCACTAACTACCAAGTCATGACTGACTAATAAGAGTATTAAACTACTTTGTTAATAGTTTTACAATGTTTTATTTAAATAAGATTTGCCTCATATCACCCTTTTAATTCGAGTTTAGTGCACAACACACCCTTTATTCATTTTTCGAAATACCGTTAAGTTTCCTATGTAATGCAGTAAAAACTAATTTAAAAGATAAAAGAATTGTAAAATAATTACTCTCCCCATTCTGGACACAATTTATTTATCTTTGATTTGCACAAAGATTAAGGAAAAAGGAGATAACAAATGGACAAAATTGATTGTTAGAGATCAAATTGTCCATCAAACAAAGTCAGTCATAAAATAGAAAGGTGAACAATTAACAAAGACATCCAAAATAATATATGTAAACAAATGATCGGGGGCGATGGACTACATTTTTCTAGATTGTTTACGTTTTTTAAAATAGAGGGAAAAATAAGACACGGTATCTCCGACGTTATTGGTCATTGTATTATTTGTACCCCTACTTCATTGTTTTTTTCTCTCTTATAATTATAATAATAATTTGATTCTGATCTACATCACGTTGTATTTTTCGAGTACGAGCTGTTCTCGATTAGCAACAATGGGTCGCTTTAGATTGCAAGGTAACTTCTTATATAGAGTCTATTTCAAACATAAATGTGATAATTAATATTTCTATAAAATGAAAATTTTAGTGCGCATGATCCGTTGCTACCAGGTAGAGCTGGCCATCACGGCCCGAACCCGACCCGTCTTGGCCCATTATTTTATGAAACTTGGCCTGACCCGGCCCGGTCCGGTCCGGTCGTGGCTCGCTCTGGCCCCGGGCCTGGCCATGGTCCTAAAATTCCAGCCCGATCCGGCCTTGGCCCGCCATTTTAGCAAAAATAATAATAAATAAAAATAAATTGGTAAGGCCCGTCAGCCCGGCCCGCTCTTGGCCCGCCGCGGGCTTGGTCCTGGTCAAGCATATCCCAGCCCGGCCAAGCCCGCCTCTCCCCATGGCCTGGCCCGAGTCTAACCAGGAGAGCCCGGCCCGCCCCCTGGCCAGCCCAACCCGGCCTTAACCCGGCCCGAGTACAGGTCTACTGCTAGGATGCTTAGTGTAGTGTATTTACAACTTATGTATTTGAGTATTGGACTTGGACCTTGTCTTTTTAAGTGCTTATTGCATACTCTAAAAATCTCTAAAAGTTGTACGTCAGTAGCTCAAAGTGGGGAGATAGAACCGTTATTATAAATTTTTCTTTTTACACGATTTTATTAGTGATCGTTCTTCAAGCGTGAGTTATCAGGGACGGAAAATTATCAATGAATAAAAGACCGAGTTGAATTGTGTATTATGTATTGTATTGTAAATAGATAAACGGATATCAGGCAAACAAACCGCACATTGATTATGCTAATTCCATGAATTGCAATTTAAAAGGGTAACCAAACGACTCTTATACTTCAACATGTCTTCGTCTGATTACAATTATTGCAGTACTGCAATTATTGAGAGCTCAACTGTTTTCCACCTTTCACAAAAATGGAAATGCTTATTTTCGTATAAAATAAGTTTATTTTCTTATTATGTGATACGTATGTAATTTTTATTTGACAAATAAAAAAATAAAAAAAATTACATAATTGAGTTCCCAAGTTAAAAGTTAGTCAAATATAACGCATTGCTTAATATTTTACCTAGTTTATTTTGAGCTTTAAAATTGGATCTTTCATAGACAAAAGTTTAGTGATTGAGGATTGTAACAAGTTTATTATATGTTCGAATTAAATTATAGGAAGTACAAGAAATGACGCATATATGGAAAGATTATTTTTGTCGAAAAGAAGTTTAATTTTCTTCAATTAGAGGAGTGACATGACATCTAGGACTTCACCTAAGATATTTTGCTCTAGTTGCTTGTTCTTCATAAGGAGCTGGTTTAAAATTGAGACTATTGGCACAAAAACTAAGGAAAGAGAAGAATGTCAATTAATAAATAATATGAGGATCAATTTGAGTGTGAATGACTAAATTATTTATCAAATTCATTCCTAAAATAAAAATGACAATAATTCTCATCACACAAATTAAAGACGTTATCACATTACCAATTAAGGTCGTCGTAAACATCTACTTACTGATCGAAGTTTGTATATATAAACCTTTCTATACCGGTAGAGATATACAAAGTATGTCGATATACAAAATTACATTGACTATTACAAGTCACTCCCAACAATAAATTGATGCATTGAATTATTCTGAGTTTGATGGAGCTTTTGAACAACAATGGGCCTGGATTTTACCTTGCAACGGTAAAAATGAACCCTAATATCATTATCACAATATGTATATAAGACCTTCTTTAGATAATGTCTGAAACATAATTATTGAATGCTGAGACATTAACTGCATTTCACTTTCATACGTTCTCCGGTTCTCTCCCCATCTAAATTAAACATCAATGGAAGAGGGTTGGGTAGAGAGCTTGAAATAAGGATTAATTGACAACAGTTTTTTCCTCCTTTTTATCAGGATCAGTTTCTGATTCTGCCTCTAACTTTGCTTCCATTACATTTGATGGGGCATATTCTGCACCGCTGACCAAGTCAACATACTGAGCGAGGTCAAAGATATCCACAGCAAAGTCAACGACTTGGATAGCCTAGCCGATGCACCCCATCGGCCTGTCACCTAGGTCTCGGCATGGCAACCAGCCAGCCGGGGCACATATCCGCGTACTCATATCCAAGACCCTCGGCCAGCCTGCCATAGGTCCATCGGCCGAGGGTACAACGGTCTTTCCACCTTATAGCCACTTGGCCACTTGGCCACTACGTGACAAAAGGTGAAAGTCTATAAATACTCCTCAACCTTCATTGAGGAGAGGATCCAGAACTTAACCTAATAACCACTATTCATCTGGTAATATCTCCCTTATCTCTCTACATTACACCCTTAGCCAAGTAACCACAACTTACCTCTCTAAGTTAACTGACTTGAGCGTCGGAGTGAGTACGCTCGGCCAAAGCCGAGCCCTCAGTTTGTTCATCGTTTCAGGAGACCGCAAGGAGGATTCAAGCAAAGACGACATCCCACGAGCTACGAGTGGTAACAAACATCTGCTCTGGAATTACGCCCGGAACAATTGGCGCCGTCTGTGGGAAAGATACTAGAAGCTAGTCACATTCATTCCCAAACAAAAAAAAAACACACAAAAACCCACCCAAAAAGCTAAGAAGATGTCGAAACAACAAGACGCAGTCGTGACCGACGAAACCGCATTCTACCAAGATGATACCTTCAACAGTGCGAGTCGTGCAGCCCTCCACCCGTGAGTAATCCAACCGGAGTTCGGGATGCCAATAATACGGACACGCCGCGCCCCAACCAGGTCACCATCATGGGACATGTGGTTGACGTAGCAAAACTGAAAATGCTCCTGGACCTAATTAGTAATACGCCTGCTCACACTGTCACGCCGACAAGAGCGGCGAAAACCGTCCAGGAGACCAGGGCCCAGAATGTGACTCCAAGAAATTTGAACGGAGCACTAGGAGAAGCTGACCCAGCCAAGTCGCCGGGGGAGCCCAAAGTGGGCGTGGTAGACCTAAGTCCTTCCCGTACTCATGGGGGGACAGCGTCCCCGCAGCACGAACGAGGCATACCCCAAAGGAGCCAGAGGAGTCCGACTCAGCAGAGTTGGAGAAGAAGTCCGAGCCGAAGAAGGAGTCCTTCCCGCTACGAGGGGAGGAGCCGGACTAGGAATGCGAGGAGCCGATCGCCGCGTATCGTTCGACACGTGGTCAGACAGCCCCTCAGCGCCTACGTCCTAGAAGTCCAAGTGCCAACTAAGCTCAAGTTGCCACCTCTATCATACAAAGGAGACAGCGATCCAGCCGACCACGCTGAGGCTTTCGAGTCTTACATGTCGGTATGGGAGCAGCCCGATGAGGTCTGGTGCCGAGTTTTCCCAACAACTCTGCATGGGATGGCTCAAAGCTGGTACAAGGGGCTTCCCGACGGCTCGGTATACTACTACGCCGACCTAAGGGACGCCTTTCTAGCCCAGTACTCTTGCAACAAGAGAAGGGCCGTGGAGACATCGGACCTCCTAACTATCAAACAGAGGGGGCGAGTCTGCGAAGCTATGTGAAGAGGTTCGATGGAAAGGTCCAAAGATATTCGAGAGATTAATCCCGAACCGGCGCCTTCGCGGCGATGAAGGGCCTCCCAAGGGGAGACTTAAAAAATGAGCTCATCAAGTGCGGAGGCACGGACCGGGATGCCGCCGGGAGGATGGCCGACCAGGCCATCAAGGTAGAGGACTATCACAAGACCTGGGTAGGCCCCAGCGAGGCCGAGCACTCAGAAAAGAAGAGCCACCGGGAGGACAACCCGGATGAAAGACGCCGTGACGACAATAGGTCACGGTCCGATGAAAGACGCCGCGAGAATAATAGGTCACGGTCGGACAAATCTGCCAGGAAACAGGACTCGACGGGCGCCGGGTGGAGTTCAGGAACGTACCACCAGAGGCGGTATAATGATAAAACCCCTCTCGTCGTATCGCCCGCCGAGGTCTTCGCCCTGAGCAAAAACGAGGGCCAGAAGTAGGAGAGACCTCCCAAGCCAAAAAGTGACGGTGACACGAGCCAGTACTGTGAGTACCACGGCCACACCGGCCATTTAACCAACGACTGCCGGCACCTGAAGAATGCCATTGAAGAGTTGATCCGAAAGGGGAGCCTCGGCAAGTACGTTGCCCAAGGCCAAAAGACCGACGCCGAGCGATTCGGGTAAGAAATCCGTCTTGAACGGATAGGAGTGATCCATGTTGTCATCGGGGCAACGAGAACGGAGGGTCCGCTAATGGGCACAAACGGCACCTGAACGAGCTATATCAGGCCATCAACTTTGTGCCCAACACAGCGATCCCTGCTTCCAACATCCCCGATATAACCATTGGAAGGAAGGACTACGAAGGAGTCATCGCTCCTCACAGCGACCCACTTGTAGTCAATTTGGACATATCCAACCACCTGGTCAAAAGGTGCACGATTGACACAGCGCGTACACGAACATCATGTTCGGGGAGTGCTTCCCGAGCCTCGGCACGAAAGTCAAGGACTTGAGCCCCCGCACCAACCCACTATACGACTTCTCGGGGCCGGCTGGTACCACTAGGATCAATCGACTCCGGTGACGTTCGGCGAAAAGAACGCGGCTAAGAATGTCCTAGCCGAGTTCGTGGTCATCGACGGCTCGTCCGCCTACAATGTTCTCATAGGCCGAGTCACCCGAGCGAGGCCGATGAGAATGTCCATCCGGGCTCTAACACTGATGTATGTCTCGGACCGGGGGGAAGCGCATAAGCTTGTCTCCAAAGACGAGAATGACGAGGTGGTCAACATCCAGATAGCTACCAGAGGATGCAACATGCAATCCCTCAAAGTAGCAAAGAAATCAGAGAAAGGGAAAAGTCTATCCTTACAACAGGAAGGCGACCTCATGGATATAACTAGCGGCTGACCAGGAAGGTGTGCATTTGATAAACCGTTAGGACACTGGTAATCCCGGGAAAACTCTGTGTAGCGGCGGAGGTGTCCAAGACGGCTGTGGGCACCCCGACGCATGTTTTTATCTAATGAAAAATCGTCCGAATCTTCCATCAAAATGTTCATTTTCCCCAGTCACTAGGAAGCGGCAGACGCCGGCTCGCACTGTCATACCGACAAGAGCGGCAGTCTCTATCAGTAAGCAGACGTCGGCTCACACTGTCATACCGACAAGAGCGGCAGTCTCCATAAAGAAGCAGGCGCCGTCGCAGTCACCCCAAGTAGTAGACGCCACTAGATCACCCCAAGAGGTTTGACGCCGTCGCAGTCACTCCAAGTGGTAGACGCCACGTCAGTCTCCATGAAGAAACAGGCGCCGTCGCAGTCACCCCAAGTAGTAGACGCCACGGCAGTCACCCCAAGAGGTTTGACGCCGTCGCAGTCACTCCAAGAGGTAGACGCCACGGCAGTCTCCATGAAGAAACAGGCGCCGTCGCAGTCACCCCAAGTAGTAGACACCACGGCAGTCACCCCAAGAGGTTTGACGCCGTCGCAGTCACTCCAAGTGGTAGACGCCACGGCAGTCTCTATGAAGAAATAGGCGCCGTCGCAGTCACCCCAAGTAGTAGACGCCACGGCAGTCACCCCAAGAGGTTTGACGCCGTCGCAGTCACTCCAAGTGGTAGACGCCACGGCAGTCTCTATCAAGAAACCGACGCCGGCTCCCACTGTCAATCCGACAAAGAGCGGCAATCACCCTCATAAGGCAGACACCGCGACAGTAACGGCAAGCGTAGTCTATACTCGCAAAAACAATCGAAGTGCCTTGGAAGCGTTGAAACACAGTTGAGATACGCACTCTAAAATTGCCCCGGCCAAGCCGAGGCGGAAACAAAAGAGGCGCTCAATTAGTAATATAGGAAGACAACTCAGACGAAGAGGAGATAAAGACCTCGGCCAGGCCGAAGGCGAAAGAAACGAACTCTTATTAAAAGATAAGTTACAAGTGAGATTACAAGTGAAAAGAATACAGACGACGGCCGTCCCCACAGGGATGAGCCGAAACACAACCTACCAAAGTTGTACAAAATACGGAAAGAAAAGCAAAAAGTTACAAATTAGTCATTTGAAGCGCCAAGAGATGGCGGGAAGGAAGGGCTTAATAATTGGCTCCCGAACAGCAGGAGCAGATCTGATGTAAACTTGTCCTCATCAAGCAGCACATGGTAGTGTGTGAGGAGCTGAAGCAGATCTACTGTAAACTTGTTCTCATCAAGCAGCCCATGGTATTGTGCGAGGAGCTGAGGCTATCTGAGACGCCGGGTGAGCATGGTGACGACCGCCCGCCTCCCTATGCATGTTGCTGCTTACCATCAGCAGCGGTAGCCGCATCTTCTTCAATAGGCAACCCAGCAGCTTTCCTGGCAGCCTCAGCCTTGGCCTCAGCAGCATCAGCTGCCCTCATTCTCTCGGCCTCCTCCTTGGCCTCCTTAGCCTTCTCAGCAAGAGCTTCTTTCTCCGCGGCCGCCTCTTTCTCCATCTTCGCCCTCACCGCATCTTTGGCCTTCTCCGCCACGGCTTTATCCTTAGCCTCGAGCTTGTCATCAAGCAGCTCGTCATATTTGCCCCACGGAAAGGAACCATCAAGAGGGAAAAGCTCCCCGATCACTTCCCTAGCAGCTCCTTCGGCCAAATCCCGGAATTCAGCGCACAGGTTGGGGAGCATGACGGTTTAGAGCATCTCGATGTCCTCCTCCCTTTGCCTGATGATGGCCTCTTTGCCCCGAATCACCTCCGCCTGGGCCTTAAACAGGTCCCTGGATTCGTTCCTCTGCTGGAGATAGAGGTCGGCACGCCTCTGAACAAGGTCACACTTCCCCAGCAGCTTCGCAGCTTCGGTTGCCGCAGCCTCGGCCTTGGCTCTCTCAGCAAGGACCTCCTTTTCAGCGTCCTCCCTGAGTTTTCTCTCAGCCAAGAGCGCCTTCTCAGCATCTCCCCTAAGCCTCTGCTCATTGAAGAGATCCAGCTTCGCCGACGCGGCCACCTGCTTAGTGGCATTACGCTCAAAAACAGCTCGAGCCACGGCCTTCTCCTGCTCCATAAGACGAGCACCGGTAATCACGTTCCACCTCGCCAGCTCCTTAATCAGCTTCGTGCCTTCCTCTATCAGCTGGGAGACGGAAGCCTTCTGGGATGAAGGGACGGTGGTGACACTTTGGCCACCAGACCCGGGGAGAGGGAAACCTTCTGGGATGAAGAGTTGACGATGACGCCTTGATCACCAACCTGCGCAGAGATCCCCTCCACTTGCTGCCCAATGAGAGCGAAAACCGACAGCGGCTGGTCTACAAAAATTTAATAAAGGCATCAGTATCAACATGTATCGACATATCAGAAAGCCTGTCATCAGGAGAACCTAATGACCCGGCTAAATTTGAGCCACAGGATAGATAGGTACCATGCTTGGCCTTCTTGGCCGGAGGAGGCACTTCTTTGCCAACGGTAGAGGCTGTCTCCTTCCTCTTACGGATAAGAGGAGACTCCTCCGTATCAGAGTCCCCCTCAGAAGGGATATCAACAATCTCCACCGTCTCCTTCTTAGGGGGGGGGGGGGGGGGGGATGGGAGGTGGAACCGGCGTCGATGGCTTCGCCGCCGAAGAATTCGTTTTCCGCGTCCGACGCACTACGCCGCTAACAACCTTCGCCTGGGCCTCCTCCCTGCTCAAACCCTTCAGCCGTTGTTCCATAAGATCATTCGGCGACGTCCTGCGGTCATGGGCTAGGGCCTTGGGATGCAAGTTAGCAACGGTTTTATCTTTGTGCAGCCCCATTCTTCGGAGGATATCCTCAGACAGGTCCGGTCCGAAGTAATCTGCGAAAGAAACAAAGCGAGAGCTAAATAGAAGAAATAAATCGAAGTTCGAGAAACAGGAACATTGAGAGCGGTGATGGGCCTCACACCGACCCCACTCACCCTGCGCTAGGGCCGGTATGAGGCCGACATAGCAGAGCGGCTCATCCTGAAGAATGATCTGCGTCGGGGGAATCCATCTCTTCGGCACCCCACTCTTGTCCACCTCAAAAGCCTCATCGCCGCCTTCTCATCCTCCGTAAGAAGGACCTTGCTGGCATCCATTTTAAGCTTCTTCCGGCTGACCCATCTGTCATGCTCCGCCTTAGTCTCGCACCGCAAATTAACTTGGTGCTGGAAGGAGCAGGGCAGCGGATAGTCATCCGGCACCTTAACGTACACCCATCGACCTTGCCAGTCCTTGCAAGAAGAAAGTTTGTCAACAGAGACATAACCCTGCTCCATTTGCACACTGTACCATCCGACGCGGCCAGAGAATGGTTTGAGATGGTGAATCCGGCGGAATAAATTCACCGTTGGAGCCTCTCCCTTGAAGAGACAAAGCCAGACGAAGCCGACTATGGTCCTCATAGCCAACGGGTGCAGTTGGGCAACAGCAACGTTCATGGCTTTAATAATGGCCATAACGTATCCATTTAGCGGAAATCGGAGCCCGTACTCCAAATGCCGCATATATACGCCGGTGTAGCCCGGTGGAGGGCAACAGACGGCCTGACCCTCCTCAGGGATAAAAATTTTGTATCCCCTACCGAAGAAAAAATGGCCCTCGAAAAATGTCTCGCCGGAACAACTGGCGAGCTTATGAGTCCAAGTACGGTCAAGACGGACCTTACAGGCGTCGCCATGATCCATAACGTACTGCCTCCCCTCATTAGGACGAGGCCTTTCCACATCATCACCAAAATCATCACCAAAATCATCACCAAAATAACCAAAGGAATCATCATCCTCCCATTCCTCCAAAATTTGAGGATCAACTTCAGGAGAAGGAGACCTAGGGCCCCCCGACGCAGGTTTGCTAGGTCCAACATCAGCAGAAGACATGATTCACAACAAATTACTAGCAAGAAAAATAAAAAGTTTGCTTGTTTACCTTAAAGAAAAAACACTCGCCGGATCAAATACTCCGAAGATTAAGAAGACAAAGGCAGCCCTTGAAAGTTTAGAGAGATGAAGATTTTGGAGAAAATTTTCGAAAATAAAATGGAGGCCAAAATCACGGAATAACTGCCCTATTTATAGAGAAAAACTCATGAAGAAGGACCAATCAGGGCACAGCCCATGAAGCGTCAACCAATCAGCGAACATACACGTGTCAGACATGCAACCGCGGAATGTCAATCGTTGCAACAGTTGAATATCAATCAATGCAACAGTGACCAAGCGTCTTCAACACGCCCATTCACATCTCCTCGCCTGTTCATCTTCCTCAACAAATTCCTAGGTACCTGCTCTCCGCCGGCCACATGATCAACCAAGCTAGGAAGCACCGGCCTGGGGGCAATCAAAAACAACCGGCACTCTCAACCCTGGTCTCGGCCAGCGTCACTTTCTTTTCCACATCGGATGCCCTTTTACACATCCATGTGGAGGGGGGATATGGTACGGCCTACGAATGATCAGGCCGAAGTAGAAGAAGCCGATGCATCAGAAGAAGCCGATACAGAAAAATTTTACAAAATACTTGCGCAGAATATACGCTCAACATACATCGGAGCCCATACCACGGCATAGACTACGCTGGGGGCAAATTGATGGGGCATATTCTGCACCGCTGACCAAGTCAACATACTGAGCGAGGTCAAAGATATCCACAGCAAAGTCAACGACTTGGACAGCCTAGCCGATGCACCCCATCGGCCTGTCACCTAGGTCTCGGCATGGCAACCAGCCAGCCGGGGCACATATCCGCGTACTCATATCCAAGACCCTCGGCCAACCTGCCATAGGTCCATCGGCCGAGGGTACAACGGTCTTTCCACCTTATAGCCACTTGGCCACTACGTGACAAAAGGTGAAAGTCTATAAATACTCCTCAACCTTCATTGAGGAGAGGATCCAGAACTTAACCTAATAACCACTATTCATCTGGTAATATCTCCCTTATCTCTCTACATTACACCCTTAGCCAAGTAACCACAACTTACCTCTCTAAGTTAACTGACTTGAGCGTCGGAGTGAGTACGCTCGGCCAAAGCCGAGCCCTCAGTTTGTTCATCGTTTCAGGAGACCGCAAGGAGGATTCAAGCAAAGACGACATCCCACGAGCTACGAGTGGTAACAAACATCTGCTCTGGAATTACGCCCGGAACAACATTGTTTGTTAGAGTGTACATTTGCATTAGTGAATGATATATTGCGTCTAGGTGTATGTCACTCATTTTCAGTTTTATTTAGGGTTTATAAACTATCAAGAGGAAGAAGTATATTGGTGCAATCTCTTACAAGTTGGAGCCCCTCTTTATATAGAGGCTATAGTTTCCTACACACGTGTATGTACCTTTCGTTCGTAGAGTAATCTTATTAGTTGGCCCTTACTAATGATCACTTGATTATTGTGTTACTCCTTAATTATGTTCAATGGTTCCTTCGTGTTTTTTTTTTTTTTTTTTGCTAGTTTCCTTCCTAACCTTAAATAAGGTAGCACGGACACTTCTCCTAATCAGCCGTCCCGTGTCCGACACCGTGTCCGACACCGACACTCCTCGGACACACGTCGAAACGTGTCGGACACCTACAAAGCCGTGTCTAACTTTCTACATTTATTCGGGCACATGTCCGATGCGTGTCCATGGTATTTCGGCCGTGTCTGAGCGTGTCCATGACATTTGGACATCATTTAGGGTGAATGATGTTCTTTAAGCGTGAAATGAGCTGTCGAAAGAGATTGATTAAAAGATTCGTTTGGATGGTAAATGAAAACGAGTTATAATCAAGGGCAAGTTTTAGCTTCACTTATTTAAATTTAATATCAAATACTTTTATAAAAATAAAATCGAACGTTTATAATTATAAAATATATATTTTATTAAATTTAAATAACGTGTCCCGTGTCCTAAATTTCAAGGGATGCCGTGTCACGTGTCCGTGTCGTGTCCGTGTCCCGTATCAGTGTCCGTTTTGGTGCTACCTAGACCTTAAATGGTAGTCTTCTTTTCTTAATTAATTAGGGCACGTAATGATGGTCACATGGGTTCTACTTCTCTCCCCTTTGTATATTAATTATTATTACCCCTTTGGTCTTAATCATTTGTATATACTCCGTATATTATTGATGTCTACGCCTCCGGTCTCTTCACTTTGTACTCTCTCTGTCTCGATTATTTATTTACCTTTGCGTTTGACAGAAAGATCATGAAAAAAGAAAGGGGCGGTTTAAGATTATTGTTATTGGATGACAAATGGACAATAATGAATGTGAAACATTAAATTACTCATTAAAAACATTCCTATTACATAAAGAAAACAAATTTGATAAGGCAGATAAAAATAAAATAGGTTGAAATTAACAAAGGGAGTATATTAATTACGTACTTCGATACCTATGTTATAATTTATTTGTGCACAAAATTGGTAATGTTTTATCATTAAACCCTAATATAAACGTTAGTTCTCCGTATCAATCATTTATTTACCTTTGATTAAAATACTTTACATGAAGAACAAAAAAAAGGTAAGCATATGATTGGGACAAGGGTTATATAAAGTAGTAAAGTTTGTATGTTATATTTGATTAATTGGATCATAAAAGGATTTTTTGTTTATATGTTTGTGAAAAAAATAAACAATTTTGTTGAATTTCACTTCCGAAGTCGTGATTGCTACAAATGAAATCTTAGGGATTTTGACACTCTGATTTCATTTTCGAGTAAGGTTAAGATTGTTGTTACCACTATTACGGTATTTTAATTAAAGGTAAATAAATAATTGAGATGGAGATAATATTAGTTAACGAATTTGTTGAAATTAAAAACAATACATATACACTAGGTGTACTACATTATTCATTGTACAACTTAATTGATGAAAAATTGTAACTAAAACAAACTTTCATAAATAGCAAAGTAAAATCTTACTGATAAAATAAAAACGAAGACTTCTCATTGGACATAATCAGTGGCGGGGTTAACTCAAGTATATATTCTCATTTTTACCATATTTAATGAGAATATGTTATTAATCTTACCATATATGGGTTATTAATCTCAGTCAATTGTTGTCCTTTTTATTTTAGGATTGCATTTGATGAACAATTTGCTCATTCATACCCAATTTCATCCACATGTCATTTAGTAATTGGCACTCTCATCTTTCCTTGGTCTTTGCGCCAAAATCAAAGGACAATAAATGATCGGAACGGAGGGAGTAATTTTCATTTTTACGCCTAACTTTGAGGTGTATTAGCTAGTAATTATGCAGACTTATAGTTCACCATTTTGCATCATGTGTTGCAAAAACCAATCAACCAATTCTCAAAATCGCCATTGTATATTAGTAATCAAGTGATCAACTTTAACGATGTAAATATATACGAAGTTATTATGCTGCATAAAATCCCAAATTTACACCACTTTAATTGTTTTACGTTTCGCCGTCTCATTTTCCCAATGTACTTAGGTCAACTAAAGTACTAAATTGTTTTGTTAAAAAAAAAAACTAAGCTACCCTTTTATTAGAAAAATTTATATTTGGAAAAAAAAGTAGTAAAAAGTCATGGCAAATTACTAAAATATCATACTAACTCATTTTCCTTGTTTATTTCACCCATACGAGTTTGATTGATGTGGGAAGGACAAAGGACCACATAAGTCCAGAAAATTACATACACAATTGACTTGTACATTAAGATGTGTAAGAACGTACATGTCTTTGATTGATTAAAAAGCCAAAGCTTTCACCAAAAATGTCACCTGCGCCCGTGCGACCTAAACTTCCAAAATTGTTTCTTTGGTGGAAGAGCCAAAACTTTCACAAAACAAGTCACCTGCAACAAGTACTTCATTTCTTTCAAGCAGAAGAGCTTTGAAAATTTGATAAACGAATATTTTATTTGCATGGATACGGAGATTTAGTTGTACCAGTTTATATTTCTCATCTGACATTTAAGATCCTCTTCTGATATTAGGCTTCTTTATTTTTTTTGTTCATGGTAAATATATTGAAAATTTAAATGATAATTACATCATCTACACGTATTTAAACATCAATGAAATTATCAAATTATTGAATGCTGAGACATTAACTGCATTTCACTTTCATACGTTCTCCGGTTCTCTCCCCATCTAAATTAAACATCAATGGAAGAGGGTTGGGTAGAGAGCTTGAAATAAGGATTAAATGAGATGTGAAAAAGACTACAACTTCGTAGCAAATGAGGTCAATGGGTTACATATGTCTCGTCTAAAATCTTTAGACGAAAATGACCGTCTAAAGGGAGACGTTCTGATAAATTCTAATGTCACCGAGATTAAACAGTCTATTCTTCTTTTACTTTAGTCATTACGACAAAGCCTTAAAATTTATAGATTTATTTGAGGTTATCAAGTGTAAGCGTAGGGAGCGAACCTCCTTCTGATACCAACTACTCGTATATAACCACCACGATTTTAAAACAAACATATTTTGTAGTAGTACGCGAAAGGGGTAATTAAGCTCCTTAACTTTGGTCAATTGTAAAATTAGGCCTCATAAGTTTCAATTGGAACAATTAAGCCCCTTACGTTTTACCAAAAGTGAAATTCAACCCTATTTTTAAAATTTTCACAAGAATTTTAATTAAAAATATTTTATATTACTATTAAATAATTTATTAAATATTAAAATTACTAATTGCAACTTTATGAATTTCTACATAATTTATTAATTATTAAAGGACACTTTGACATACATATTTAGTAAATTATTTATAATTTATATGGTATTCGTACATATATAATATATGGTCTATATACTGTAAAATCCAAAAAAAAAACAATTCTCAATATTTAATATAAATATAAAAGTTCTAAAATTATAAAATAAAGTATTTTATATTTGATAAATTGTATTAAAAGTGGGGTTGAATTATAAAACAAAGAATTTGGTAAAAATTAAGAAAATAGGGTTGAATTTCACATTTGGTGAAACTTAAGGGGGTTGATTGCTCCAAATGAAACTTATTGGGCCTAATTTTACAATTGAACAAAGTTAAGGATCTTAATTACCACTTTCGCGGTAGTATAAGTCAAGAATGTTTCTGTCATCCTAACTTTAAATTGTTTGTTTATTTTAACGTAATGGTTACGTTTATTATGGTCGGTAATTATGCAGTCAGTAAGTTAGCTTGTTCTTATTTCTTACAAGGTAATATCCCGCGTTTCACGCGACCTATTTTAAAACTCTATTATTATAATTGAAAAAAAAAATATAATTCATATATATCCTTTAATATTTTTACTTATAAATAAAATAAATAAGTTTTTTCTCAAATATAACTTTTTAGGTTTAACTTCAATGGTTTATAATTAAATACATACAATTTTAAATTAAACTAATAAGTGTTAATTAATTATGCAGAATTTGTTTTATAAATAAATTTGTGACTGATCAAATATCATATTAATTAAATAAATTTATTTGAATAGTGCAACAATCAACATTAAGTTCTCAAATTATATCATTTCACAATATGTTATGTTCCAAATTAATTAATAATTGTTAAAAATAATGTGAATATAATTATGGGAAATGATAAATATAGTCCTAAGGGATGTATCTAAGGAGATATAAAAGGAAATAGATCCTTAGTATTTGTATTAATTATATGGAGTAATATGTAATCACATTCTTAATTCCTAAGTTAATACCACATAGAAGGTATTAAATGTTTAAATACAACCGTTAAGGCTGTATTTAACACTATCCTATAATTATATATGATTTTTAATTTTGTATGTATAACGTGTGATATTTATGCATCAAACATATATGGTCCAAACTCAACTTATTCAAATATTTTGATTGTGTATTGCATGTGTTATGTGTCAAACATATCTATAAAAAAATTGCACCTTTTGTTTTTTAAACAACTATATATAATGATGTTAAAGTGTTTACCTATAAATAAAATAGTTTGAAGTTTCTCAAATATTATTTTTTGACGTTAAACTTCAAATTATTTAAAAAATTAACATATCAAATATTTAGTTAGTCATAATCAATATTTTATACTTGACGTATACATATTTAATTGAAGATATTTAAGAAAAATATAACGTGTTTTCTATTTTTTTCATATCATTTATAATACTACATTACTTAATAATAATAATAATAATAATAATAATAATAATAATAATAATAATAATAATAATAATAATAATAATAATAATAATAATAATAATTAGGTTTTCTTTCACCTACTGTCTGTTTTTTATCCTAGGGTTCCGGTTGTATGTTCCATGCCTTGTCTGTGATCCCTGCCTTGTTTGTGATCGCTGGCGGCCTTGCCGGACGTCAGTGTGTTGATCGGTTTTTGGTTCAACACTAACGGCTGTTTTCTCGTGGTTCAGCATTCACGGCTGTTTCCCGGCTGTAGCTTTGTCGGGGATAGGCTTTATCAGGTGGGTGTTTGTCTTGCGTTTTTTATTTATTTTGGGTCGCTTTGTAAGGGTTCTTTGGAGTCATTGGTGGTTCCGGAGTCATTTGTTGTGGTTGTTTTGGGAGTGTTGCTCTGACCTTTTTTCGATTTCCCTTGTTTGCTTTGGTTTCTTTTATCACGTCCTTATTGCTGCTGGTTGTTTTTTTTTGCCGGCTGCTGTGTGCGTGCTATCACTGTGGTATGGCTGGTTGTTGACCATCACCGGAGTGGGTGGTGTGTTGGTGGTCACCTTTGCCACGGGTTTGTTCTTCTTTTTGGGTGTCTTGCCTCTAGCTGCTTGTGCGGGTGCCTGCAAGGTGGTTTTTGTTCGGGTGGTTGCTTGGTGGCTATATCGTTTTTTGGGCAGGTTGGGCGTGGGGATTTGCTTCTTCCTTCATGCCCGAGCTAGTACGGTACCATTGTCCTTTTTCGGGTATTCATGCGTGTCGGGATGGTTTCGGTAAGGGCCTGACTAAAGCGGCTTGGCAGAAACATTTACAGGACCGACATTGTCATGATGGTGCGTTGGACCTTACGCGTCAGACTCTTACTAATAGTTTGACTGTTTATTCCAATGCCGAGAGTTCTTTGAGACGGATGAGGCTCTGGTTGTGTGGGGTGTGTTTTAAAACCCGTACTATTAGAGCTAGATGTCGGCATAGTCGGGGTGATATTGTGATGTATCCAGAGTGTGTTGATGGCCTCTACACCTTCCATATTCATGGTATTCCGAGACCTTTGGCTCCTTCTACTTCGGTTTCTTCTGATGATAGTGTCGAGCCCGTTCAGTGGTCTATATCTTCGCTGGATCGTTTATTGTCTTTAGGCCTTCGCACCGTGAAATCCATTCCTCCTAAGTGTCGTCTTGGGTTTGCTCGGGCTTTGAAAGGGGCCTTGGATGAGGTGTTTGATTCCCCTAGTGATCTCTCCCGCTGGATTCGTTTGCTTGTTCTACCACTTTGTTTGCTTAGGACTTTCGCTCCTCGGAGTAATCATGAGTGTCAGACTGCTATTCGGCGTCAGCATCAGGAGGAGAGTATTGCCAGGGCTATCCTTGCTTGGGGGGCACCTGGGGGGGTTTGCAGTTGTTGCAGGAGTGTTTTGATGAGGTTCCTTCTTCATTTTCTGTGGACGAGGATCTGGATTTGAGTGAGCTTAACCTCCGCCAATGTCGGCGAAAGATTTCTGATGGCCATTATACTGCTGCTGTACAGGTGCTTTCTTCCTCTGGGGTCACCCCCTACTCCGATGCCACTCTTGTGGCCCTGCGTGAGAAGCATCCTGTCGCCCCGCATCCTTCATTGCCTCCTCTGTCTGGGGATCATCATCCTCTGGTCGCTTCTTCGGCTGTGGTCTTGGATATGATTCGGAGCTTCCCTCGTGGTACTTCCTGTGGGAGGGATGGTTTTCGTGCCCAGCACCTTATGGATTGTTTGAGTGGCGCTGTTGTGGCTATCTCCGATGATTTGATCACTTCTATTACTAGGGTGGTTAATCTTTTTCTTGAGGGCCGGTGTCCTCTTCCTCTGGGTGAGTACATTGCCAGCGCCCCTCTCACGCCACTCGTTAAACTGGGTGGTGGGGTTCGTCCTATTGCTGTTGGTACGGTCTGGAGACGGCTTGTCTCTAAGGCTGGTGCTTCTATGGTTGGTCCGTCTTTATCTTCTTTTTTTGATGGGCTTCAGTTCGGGGTGGGTGTGTCCGGTGGAGGAGAGGCTATCTTGCATGCCTTGAACCGTCTCATTGAGGATCGGGGGGCTCAGGTGGGGCTTTCTATGTTCTTTGGTTGATTTCCAGAATGCGTTCAACCTTGTTGATCGTTCGACCATGCTTCAGGAGGTCCGCCGTCGTTGCCCGGCTCTCTCCCGTTGGGTGGAGTTTTGTTATTCCAGCCCGGCCCGCCTTTTTTTATGGGGAGCACTACTTGTGGTCTTGTCAGGGTGTTCAGCAGGGTGATCCATTGGGCCCTTTGCTTTTCGCATTGGTTTTGCATCCGTTAGTTTGCAAGATCCGGGACACTTTTGACCTCACTTTGCAGGCGTGGTACTTAGATGATGGCACCATCGTGGGTGATACTTTGGAGGTGGGGAAGGTCTTGGATTTGATTATGGTGGATGGCCCTCTTTTTGGATTGCATCTTAATGTCTCCAAGATGGAGGTCTTTTGGCCTGTTGAGGATCCTCGGAGTCGACTTCCTGGGGTTTTCCCCCCTTCTATTTCTCGGCCATCGCGTGGTGTTACTGTTTTGGGTGGACCTGTCAGTGCTTGTTATGATTTTAGCAGTGAGATTGTGGCGACGAGAGTAACCAAGACCATTGAGCTAATGGATTTGGTTGCGAGGATTGAGGACCCGCAATGTGAGTTGCTTCTTGTTCGAGCTTGTACTGGTATTTCCAAGCTTTACTTCTCACTTCGTACTGTGGACAGCGGGGGCCCACGGGGGCGCTTGGGAGGAAGAGAACAAGCGTTTGCATTTTTGTTGGAGTCGCCACCAATTTTTATGGGAAATTGGATCCGTTCGAATACCTCGTGTCATGTCAAAACACAAAGTAGAGACATGAACACTAAGCAATCGTTACCCTTAGCATTCTATGTCTAGAATGACTCTCGTGGATGTCAATGAACACGGGTGTTCACAGAGATCTGGAGTAAGGGGTGAGGGTACGTATTAGGAAGCTCTTTTGATCGAACACCTAATCCCGCCCGCCTCGATAGCGGCCTCTACTAATGATTAGGGAAGTTGTCTATCCTTGATATATCGTCGATTATATGCATGCAATGCAACATCCAAGTTTTAATCCTAACATGTGAGAATTAGGCTAAGTCGGTTAACACGTAATTTAGCATACAATTAATGTCGAAGTAGGATTTAATGCTCAATTACATGTGAAAACATACAGATGATACAAGATACAATGAATAGAATGAAATAAAATTACAATAATTACAACGGGATTTATTGATTTATGTCGAAAATACCTTTCAAAATGGTTAATTTGAGAAAAAGAATACAAGAAAGAATTAACGAACAAATCAGCGCGATAATATGGATAATAGTTGATTATACGTAAACTAATTAAACTAAGTCAAGGCAATAACGGAGTTCAGGGACAGAATTCAACCCGGAACAGGCGCAGCAGAGCTGCGTCCTTTGGAATAGCGCGCAGCGATTCTTGCGTCATTCTGACCCGAATCTGGTTGTGAAGTTTTAATTGCGTGTTGTTAATACTCGTTGGTAAATTTAATGATTGATTAAAATTATTTACTCGGGTGAAAGTGATTAGCAGGTTATTTACATGTGATTAAGGTCATAAAAGCAATAAAACATGGATGAAGACGAAATTAAGACGAATTAATTACATGGATAAACGATTAATTAGTGACATGGGTGAATGGAATAAGCTAGCATGACGAATTAATGACAAATTAACGACGAACATATGAATAAACAGATGAAAATATATCAAAGCTCGAATTCCAGAAACTCAATATGAACAATTTCTACAACCCGGATTGAATTTAATGACGAAAACCCGCAAATATGAGATTATAAGGGATTTAAGTCGGATTTTATGATGAATAAAACGTGTTAATGATGAATAATATACATGTGAAACATTAATATGCTATTATGTCAAGAATTAACAGGAAACAAACGAAATAAATAAGAAAACGAACAAATTAACAGAGGACGAAGGAAGAAGAAAGGAAGCAGGAACTGCGGCAGCCTCACGAAGAGGCGCAGCAGGAACCGCGCTTCTTCGAAAAGGCGCAGCAGTTGCTGCGTCCTTTCTCGACGGTTTGTCTTCTGAAAATCCGTAAAAAGGGTTTTAAAGCACGGTTTTATAAATTGATTTTAAGAGGTATTTTCGACATAAACCTTACAATTGTGATACAATAAGATAAATAACAATAATAAAAGAGAGATTTACACCCTCAGACTTACATGTTTGACGAAACGAGATGAACTAAGATATCGATTAGCGATGCTCGACTCGAACTATAATGCAAATATGAAAGTGCCCTCGTAAGAGAAAAACGATTAGATTAATTAAATTGATTGATTGTGGAGTTGGTCAAATTGGTCGGTCATGCAAACGAGGCTGGTACTCAGAAGGATCCGAGCTTACATGGTCGAATGTTCAAGCACGTAGACGCCAAAAAGTAAGAACAAAGGTCTAGAATGCAAAGGGAGAAGAGAAGGGCGGACACTCGCGTGAGAAATATGAGGAGCGAAGGCTCCTATTTATACTAATCACGTGAAGGAATTAGGGTTTTCGGAGAGTCTTTGGAAGTAAATCTCGGAAAGATATGAAAAAGATACGAAAATTACGCAGAAAAGGACCTGGGAAGAGGCGCAGCAGTCACTGCGTCTCTTGGAAGAGGCGCAGCATCTGCTGCGTCTGTTCCCAAGTGGTTTCCTCCTGCGAAAGAAAGATTTCCGTGTTTAAATTATGGAATAAAGGGATTATTCGGTTTTCCTTAATATTTGTATGAATATTACGGGAAATTGTTTACCAAAGAATAAAGATTATGAAATATTTATTAAAAATATGGAATAGAAATATCCGGAACATTCCAGAACATTCTGACTCGGGATTTAACGGTTTTCGGAAAATGAAGACGGTTTCAGGCCCGGACTCCAAATGTACTCTAATTACTGTCAAAACGACCGTATCGGCACGTAGATGACAACTAAGAGGTAGACATAAATGTTTGAGCAATCACTTGACGATAAACTTACAAACTGTCACAAATCGTTCCGCGTACCAAACATGCGGCCCAATCATCACCGGGTGGTTTGCGAGAGGTGCAGAAATGAGGTATCTACAGAGCCCCCACTTTGACTGAGGCTTGGATAAGGCGAAAGTCAAAGTATAGCCATCAGGTCAATCGAAGATTACAACCTGACGACTATGGCGACGCGAGGCGGCTCAAGGGGTCTGAGCCAAGGACTTGTCGTCGGGAACATTTTAGAGTCTGTCGACTATCGGGGAGGGTCGTTTAAAGTCCATTAGATTACGTAAGGAAGCTCGCCAGCCATAAGAAGAGACCATACCTGAGACTTCTTCTTGAGATGCTTCTGGAGGTGCATAGGAGCTAAGGGTAAGACCTAAAAGATATATAAGGATTGGTGCTAGGGTATGGGGCCCTAAAGGAAAGCATCGGCAGGAAGGAGGCTCGAATATAAGTTTAAACTAAAGGGTAACTAAGGCTCGAGTGTAGGAACTCTACTGGTTTGGGAACTTATGGAGAACGACATTTTTATCGCACTCCGAGGGGAAACAAGAAATATTATGAATAGCAGGACACAGGCGGGAACTGCTGGGAGAAATCTGTTCGTGTTCAGCTTCAAACAAACTTCGGAAGAAATAGGGTATGATGTTGATCTCCATGACCCGAGAGGGAAAGTCTATCCGCTTACTCTCGTTAGGGAAATATAATCGGGAATTAATCTCCATGTCTTGAGAGGGAAAGTCTATCCGCTTACTCTCGTTGGGGAAATATAATGAAGGCGTGTCGAAACACCTGTGAAAGGGATAAGTGCTCGTTGTAACAAGCGAAGTCTTGGAAGCGATAAATAACGTGTAACAGTCTGTTGTTGGCTTGGAAATGCGGGCCGGAACGAAAGATAATCGTCAAACGGACCAAAAAGATAAAATAGCATCGGGGAAGAGGCGCACCAAAGATGAGCCCACAAATAACGAACTCATAACGAATTTTTAAAAACTCGTAAGGAGGGAACACCAGGAAGAGGCGCAGCGCCTGCTGCGTCTGTTCCCAAGGGTGTATCTTCTGCGTAAAAACGCGATAAACAGAGGGATTAATTTCATTTATTTCGAAACACAAATCACACAATTTCTCTCTCAAATCCTAACCATTTCCGCCAAGGTTTGATCCGAAAGCTTGCATTAATCATGACTAATCGAGGTATGTGTCTTATTCTTGCATTAATCTTCTATATTTGCTCAATTTGGATCGAAAGAATTAGGGTTTTCAACCCAATTAAATCGAAAACTTGGGGCTTTTTCCCCAAATGGATTTGCCTTGTGAAATTGGTATTATAAATGGATAATTGGTAATATAAGGAACATAACCATGTATTTGTTTCGAATTTTCGTTGAGTTTTGAGCATTTGAGTGAATTTGAGACGGTTTCACGGCTAAACCGTAAATTGCTTCGAAAATAGCCTTAGGATTGCCCATTTGCGATGAAACTTGATATTTGGAATCCTTGGATGATGGGTAAACTTCCTATCATCTCGGAATTTTGGTTTGTGACGGCTTTTTCAGGACACTTTTCTAGGGCATAATCGTCGTTATAACGAAATGCTGCCGAAATTTCGACTCGAACCCGGAAATAGGCTTCAAATTAGGCTTGACTTGACCCTAATTACCACATGAGTGATCGGGTTTGTGAGAATATGGCCAAAGATGGCGAGAAAAGAGCAATTTCAGGGCTTTCGAAGGCTCGAAAATCCCTTAACTAAGGCTTGTCGTCACGTGACGCGGCCTAAATTTGCTTTAATGTTGCAGGTGACGAGGCTTCTACTTCTGGGAGAGTTCCCATGGAGATAGACACTGCCGTTATCGAGGAGGCTTTGGAGCAGGCCTTCACCGCTGCGGTGATGGCTGCTGGGGACGAGGTCCATGAGGAGGAGGCTGCTGAGGAGGAGGAGGCCCCTAGACGGGCCAACGTTGGGCGAGGAGGTCGTCCGCTGAGAGGAGCTCCCGCGTGGGCTGAGACTTGCGAGAGCAGGCACCTGCTTTGGGCTGCAGAGGGTCACCTGTCCTATAGGACGGTGAAGAGTTTGGTAAATAGAAATTCACTACTCATCACCTCCTTCTTTCATTCATTTCATTTGCTCATATCTTATTCAATTTTCATTCAAAACTAAAGATAGCTTTTGTTTCAAATCGCAATAGGAAGCTGGGAACATCAGGTCGTTCTCGGGTTACATGACAGCGATGGAGTGCTACGAGCGGCTGTCGGTGGAGGAGCGCGCCATGATCGATCGTGGAGCGTTTGGTGCAGGCCTGGAAGGATATCGCGAAGAGGAAACTGCGGGCTAACCTTAGCCTGGTCCGCGCTTTCTTGGACCGATTCTGGGATACGACTTCCACTTTTCACATGCCTTTTGGTGAGGTGGGAGTCACTCTGGAGGACTACGGCATGATTTCTGGTCTGCCGTGTGGGTCTGAGGTCGTGGAGTGGCGGAGATCGCGCCATGAGGGTGGACTCGACCGAGGCTAGGAGGTTGATCGGCTGGAACTTGTCGCCGAGGGCTGCTACAGTGCCGGGTTTGGTGCCCAGCTCCTACGTTCGAGACTATTTTGCGGGAAAGATCCCGGCGCTGGTGACGATTGATGGGAGAGAGACGACTCCTCCTCCCTGTACAGCTGAGCAGAGGACTCGTTTGTGGCTCTGGTGGTTTCTATCTTCGATCTACCTCGGAGACAAGGGAGAGAGGCTGTCGACGAAACTTCTTCCCTTCCTTTCTGACCTGAGCTCCCTAGGGCATTGGGACTGGGTCACTGCTGGTTTTGCGGTCCTCATCCGCTTCATGAGGGCCATGGTTCGTCCGGAGTTGATGGAGAAGGGGACTTCTCCTGGCGCTGTCGGACCTGGACTACTGTTGGAGGTATGAACCTTCATTTAGACTAAAATCAATTCCTTTCTTTATCACATCACGAAAGATCGTCGTTGACTATCTTGCTTTGCAGGCGTGGGTGTACTCCTACTTTCCGGGCCTCGCGCCCAAGAGGACGGAGCCGCTGGAGAAGGCCTATCCCGTGGTGAGGGATTGGGTGATGTGAAGAACGAAGAGCAAGCGTTCTTCTCATGGTGTCTACCGGCGGGACGTGAACGCTCTTCAGCTAGACAGCGTAAGCATCTCACTTATATTCATTTGCTTCTTCATTGCTTTTAAATCGATCATAAGAATGATTCTTTGTTTATCTTGTCCCAGTGGGTGCCCAGGCCTTGGGCGGAGTACGCTGGAGCGCCTCCTTTTGTGGCTGAGATCCTTCAACCTAGGAGCTCTAGCCGGCTGCTGTTGAGGACGTCGATGGGTCCTGTGTGGTACTTGGGTGAGCGTTTGGCTCGTCAGTGCTCTCGGGACGTGTTGACGGTTCCCATCGATCCTCCTAGGACGATGTTCAGGGAGCCTTCTGAGGCAGAGAGGGAGGCCGACTTGGCTGGCGTTTGTGGTGACGCTCTTCTTCTTCCTGGCGAGGACTACTTGGCGTTCCTCTACGGGAGGTTGGCGTACTGGCCGGTTGTGGTGAGCATATTTTCTCTACTTTATTCTTAGATTTTGAGAACTACGATGAAAGATCATCGATTAATGAGAAATATTTGACTTTGCAGGAGGTCGAGGCGGCGGGCATCGAGCCCCCAAAGTACCCTGAGACCCTCGAGTACACTGACGCGACTTGGAGGACGACGCTCTCCGAGCTGCGTGACTTTGACGTGGCTGTGAGGGATGCTGGCTTGGACGACTGGAAGCATCTGATTCGGAGGGTGAGCCTCTAATTTGCATGATTTTTGTGTAAGAACACATTTGATTGAACTTGTCCAATTATTGAGAACTTTCTTTTTGAAAATGCAGGTTGCGTCATCCCGGTTCGTGGCGTTATGGAGGGTGGCCAACCGGTTGCGAGCTACTGCCGTCGAGGCACTTGTCGGCGGTCGAGGTCGTCAGGTATGAACCTTGTGCCTATTTCATTTTTGGATTTGATTTTCCAACTTTTCTTGTAATTGCTTGAAACGATTGACATAAGCCAATTTCGTTGTTTACAGGAGGACCGTGAGCTGGAGCGAGAGTTGGCTCACTCTCGGGAGGAGACAGCTCGCTTGTTGAGGGAGCTCGAGGTTAGAGACGCCGAGATTGTCGCTCTTACGGCGAGAGTTGCGGAGCTGGAGGGTGACCAGCAGTAGTTTTGTTTTTGTTTGTATTTTGCACATCTGTACATTTTGGACCTTCATTTTGAATATTTCGGACTTTGTTTGGGGCTCGAGCCCCCAGTTTGTTGTACATTTCCCTCTTTGAGTTTTATATAAGATGGCCCGAGTGCCTTTGCTGCTGGGTTGTGTTGCTTGTTGATGGGGATATTCTGCACCCGCTGACCGAGTCAACATATTGAGCAAGGTCAAAGCAAAAAGACAGCAAGTCAACATATTAGACAGCCTAACCGACGCAGCCTGTCGGCCTGTCACTTGGGTCTCGGCTAGGCAACCAGCCAGCCGAGAGACATATCCGCGTACTCATATCCAAGACCCCTCGGCATGGAGTCAACCAGGCCAGCCGGCCTGCCATGGGTCCCTCGGCCGAGGGTAGAACAGTCTTTTCCACCTGCTCTGCCACTTGGCCACTTGGCCACTACGTGACAAAAGGTGAAAGTCTATAAATACTCCACTTCTCTCATTGAGAAAAGGATCCGAAATATAACCTAAACTCACTATTAATCTGGTATAAACTCCCTTGTCTCTCTACAATATACTTTGCCAAGTAACACACAACTTAATCCCTTTAAGTTTACTGACTTGAGCGTCAGAGTGAGTACGCTCGGTACCAAGCCGAGCCCTCAGTTTGTTCATTGTTTCAGGAGAGGCCGAAAGGAAGAGTCAAGCAAAGTCATCATTCAACAAAGCTTACGTGGTCATAACACTGCTCCGAAATTACACCCGGAACAATTGGCGCCGTCTGTGGGAAAGAGATACTAAAAGTTAGTCACTTCCCTTGCAAAAAAAAAAAAAAAACCAAAACCCACTTTGCAAGCTAAGAAGATGTGTGGACAGCGGGCCGCCCACGGGGGCGCTTGGAGCGAAGGGGGCTCGAAAACAAGCGTTTGCATTTTGTAAGGAGTCGCCACCAATTTTTATGGGAAATTGGAACCGTTCGAGTACCTCGTGTCATGTCAAGACACAAAGTAGTGACATGAACACTAAGCAATCGTTACCCTTAGCATTCTATGTCTAGAATGACTCTCGTGGATGCCAATGAACACGGGTGCTCACGGAGATCTGGAGTAAGGGGTGAGGGTACGTATTAGGAAGCTCTTTTGATCGAACACCTAATCCCGCCCGCCTCGGTAGCGGCCTCTACTAATGATTAGGGAAGTTTATTTATACTCGATATATCGTCGGTTATATGCATGCAATGCAACATCCATTGATTAATCCTAACATGTGAATTAAGACTAAGTCGGTAGACAATTAATTAGCAAACAATTGATGTCGAAGTAGGATTTAATGTCAATTTACATGTGGAAACATACAAATAATAGGATAAATAGAATAACTATAAATTACAATAATGAAAATTACAATAATTACATTAGAAAAGGCGATTTACGTCGAAAATACCTTTAAAACGGATTATTTGAGAAAAAGGAATAAAAGGAATAAAAGAAATAAGATTAAATAAAGTAAACGAACAGAAGTTAGTGATAATACGGATATTAGTTAATTAATATGTAGACTAATTAAACTATGTCAAGGCAGAAAGGAGTTCAGGGACAGAAATCACCCTGGAACAGGCGCAGCAGGCACTGCGCCCTTTGGAAGAGGCGCAGCAGTTGCTGCGTCTGTTCCAAGGGTGAGTTCTGGCTGTGAAGCCGGAACTGCAGATTGTTAACGTTTGATTGATAAATTAATGGATTGATTGCGATTTTAGACTCGGATGAAAGTGATTAATGGATTATTTACATATGATTGGGTCATAAAAACAGTAGAACGTGGATGAGACGGAATTAAACGGATTAATCATGTGAAGGGTCGATGTTAATAAACAATTAATTAAACTAACAAACTAATTAATTAGATTAAACACGATGAATGATGACGGATTAATGATGAACAATAAATAAACAGGTGAAAATATATCAACAATGAATCCCAGAAACTCAACATGAACGAATTGAATCTCTAAAACTCGAAACTTGAATTTAATGACGAAAACCCGCAAATATGAATTATAAGGGATTTGAGTCGGATTTATGATGAATTAAAACATGTTAAAGATGATGAATAATATACATATGAATTATTAAACTATCATGATGAAGAATTAAAGAACAAAACAAAAGGAACAAATTTGATACGAATTACAGAGGACGGAGGAAGAAGAAAAGAAGCGAGAAGCTGCGGCGGCCCCTCACGAAGAGGCGCAGCAGTGCTGCGCTCCTTCAAGAGGCGCAGCGATTGCTTTGCGTCTTTTCTCGACGTCTCATCTCATCTGGAAATCCGCGAAAACAGGGTTTTAAAGACGGTTTTAGAAATCGGTTTTAAAGATGCTTTCGACGTGAATCTTACAATGATGATTACAATATATAATAAATAACAATAAATAAAAGAGGATTATACACCCTCAGACTTACATGTTGACGGAACGAGAAGGACTAAGATATCGATTAGTGAATGCTCGACGCGAATGCAAAGAAAGAGTGCCCTCGAAAGAGGAAAACGATTTAACAAGTTGATTAATTAGATTGATTGAGTGTAGTGGTCAAATTGGTCGGTCATGCAACGGAAAGGTGGTACCGGAAGGATCCGAGCTTACGTGGTCGGAAGTCCAAGCACGTAGGCGCCAATTAGTAAGAACGAAGTCTAGAATGCAAAGGGAGAAGAGAAGGGCGGACACTCGCGTGAGAAATATGAGGAGCGAAGGCTCCTATTTATACTAATCACGTGAAGGAATAGGGTTTCGGAGACTCTTTGGAAGTGAATCTCGGAAAGAATATAAAAAAGATACGTAAATCATGCAAAGAAGGGCCTGGGAAGAGGCGCAGCAGCCACTGCGTCTCTTGGAAGAGCGCAAAGACTCGTTGCGTCTGTTCCCAGGAGGTTTCCTCCTGTTTAAGAAAGATTTCCGTGTTTAAGTTATGGTAGGACGGATTTAATTCGATTATCTTTTGAATATTACGGGATATTGTTTGCCAAAATATAAAATTTGATAAATATGGAATAGAAATATCCGGAACATTCCAGAACATTCTGACTCGGGATTTAACAGTTATCAGTAAATGGAGACGGTTTTTGACCCGGACTCCGAATGTACTCTAATTACTGCCAAAACGACCGTATCAGGACGTAGATGACAACTAAGAGGTAGATATTAATATTTGAGCAATCACTTGACGATAATCTTACGAACTGTCACAAATCGTTCCGCGAATCAAACATGCGGCCCAATCATCACCGGGTGGTTTGCGAGGGGTGCAGAAACGAGGTGTCTCTGAGCCCCCACTTTGACCGAGGCTTGGACAAGGCGAAAGTCAAAGTATAGCCATCAGGTCAATCGAAGATTACAACCCGACGACTATGGCGACGCGAGGCGCTCAAGGGGGGTCGAGCCAAGGACTGTCGTCGGGAACATTTTAGAGTCTGTCGACTATCGGGGAGGGTCGTTTAAAGTCCATTAGACTACGTAAGGAGGCTCGCCAGCCATAAGAAGAAATCATACCTGAGACTTCTTCGGACTTCGCGGGAAATAAGAGATATTGAAAACAGCAGGACGTCGGTAGAAACTGCTGTGGGAATCCGCTTGTGTCGGTCTCAAGCGAACTCTGGCGAAACTTGGAAGTTGAATTTGCTTGCGTTGGTCTCAAGCGAACTCTTGTTGGGGAATATGTCGACGACTAGGAACATCTTGATCGTCGAAAGAGAAAACCTTAAGTGAGCAGTACTGCAAAATACTACTGCGCTGGGATAAAATGAATTGGACGATACTGCAAAATATTGTCGCGCCGGATAAAATGCGGGCCGGAACGAAGAAAAAATCGCCGAAACGGACCAAAGTGATAAAAATGTCATCGAGGAAGAGGCGCACCAAAGATGGGCCCACAAATAACGAACTCATAACGAATTTTCGAAAATTCGTATGGAGGGAAACAAAGGAAGAGGCGCAGCAAGAGCTGCGTCTCTTGGAAGAGGCGCAGCACCTGCTGTGTCTGTTCCCCAATTCGGCAATTCTGCGTAAAAACGCGAAATCAGAGGGTTTAATGTTCATTTCATTCGAAACATAATCCTCCAATTTTTCTCTCAAATCTTCACCATTTCCGTCAAGGTTGGATTCAAAAGCTTGCTTGAAATATGACTAATCGAGGTATGTGTTTTAATTTCGCATTAATCATCCGTATTTGTCGAATTTTGAGCCGCGAACATTAGGGTTTTCGACCCTTTTACTCGAAAATTTGGGGCTTTTCCCCAAATGGATTTGTCTTGCCAAATTGATACTAGAAATGAGTAGTAGGCAATGTTAGGAACATAACCATGTATTTGCTTCGAATTTCCATCGAGTTTTGAGCCCTTGAGTGAATTTTGAGACGGTTTCACAGCTAGATCATAAATTGCTTCGAAAATGGCCTTAGGATCGCCCATTTGTGATGAAATTTGATATTTAGGACCCTTGGATGATGGGTAAACTTTCTGCCATCTCGGAAGTTTGGTTTGTGACGACTTTTGCAGGACACCTTTTAGGGCATAATCGCCGTTATAGCGAAATGCTGCCGAATTTTTGACTCGAACTCGGAACTAGGCCTTGACTTGGACTTGACTTGACCCAATTCATCACATGAGTGGCTGATTTGGTGAGAATATGGCCAAGGATGGCCAGAAAGGGGTGATTTCCGAGCCTTGGAGGCTCGAAATAACTACTTAATCAAAGGCTCGTCGTCACGTGACGCGGCCTAAACTTGCTTTAATGTTGCAGGTGATGATGCTTCCACTTCCGGGAGGACTCCCATGGAGGTAGACGCCAGTGCGGTTGAGGAGGCTTTGGAGCAGGCTTTCACCGACGCGGTGATGGCTGCTGCAGACGAGGTTCCTGAGGAGGAGGTGGCGATGAGGAGGAGATTCCGCGACGGGCCCACCTCGGACGAGGGGTCGTCACCGAGAGGAGCTCCGCGTGGCCGAGACACGGGAGAGTAGGCACCTTGTGTGGGCTGCAGAGGGTCACTTGTCCTACAGGACGGTGAAGAGCTTGGTAAATAGGAATTCCCTAACTCATTACTTATCCTCTTTCTGTTTTTTTGCTCAAATTTCTTTCAAATTCACTCCAAAACTAAAGATAGCTTTATTTCGAATCATAATAGGAGGCCGGGAATATCCGGTCGTTCTCGGGGTACACGACGGCGATGGAGCATTACGAGCGGCTGTCGGAGGAGGAGAGGGCCATGATCGAGCGCGGAGCGTTTGGTCCTCTGGTTCAGGTCTGGAGGGATATCGTGAAGAGGAAGTTGCGGGCCAACCTTAGCCTGGTTCGCGCTTTCTTGGATCGATTTTGGGATACGACTTCCACGTTTCACCTGCCTTTTGGTGAGGTGGGAGTCACTTTGGAGGATTACGGCATGATTTCCGGTCTGCCGTGCGGGACTGAGGAGATGGTGTGGCGGAGGCGGCATGAGGGCGGATTCGGCCGAGGCGAGGAGGTTGATTGGCTGGAACCGTCGCCGAAAGGCTGTTGCGGTCCGGGTTTGGTACCCGTACCTATGTTCGAGATTACTTTGCGGGGAAGACCCCGGCATCGGTGGTGATTGATGGGAGGGAGACGGCTCCTCCTCCTTGTACAGCTGAGCAGAGGGCTCGTCTGTGGCTTTGGTGGTTCTTGTCTTCGATCTACCTCGGAGACAAGGGTGAGAGGCTATCGACGAAGCTTCTTCCCTTTCTTTCTGACTTGAGTTCCCTAGGGCGTTGGGACTGGGTCACGGTGGTTTTTGCGGTCCTCATCCGCTTCATGAGGGCCATGGTTCGTCCGGAGTTGATGGAGAAGGGGACTTCTCCTGGCGCTGTCGGACCTGGGCTACTGTTGGAGGTATGAACCTTCCTTTGGACCAAATTAAATTCCTTTCTTTTATCAAAGATCGAAAGATCGTCATTGACTATTCTGTTTTATAGGCGTGGGTGTACTCCTACTTTCCGAGCCTCGCGCCCAAGAGGACGGAGCCGTTGGAGAGGGCCTATCCCGTGGTGAGGGATTGGGTCATGTGCCGGACGAAGAGCAAGCGTTCTTCTCACAATGTCTACCGGCGGGATGTGAACGCCCTTCAGCTGAGCAGCGTGAGTATCCCGTTCGTATTCATTCATATTTTTGCCCTTTGCTTCAAATTGATCATAGGAATGACCTTTGCCTTCATGCTGTCACAGTGGGTGCCCAGACCTTGGGCGGAGTACGCCGGAGCGCCTCCTTTTGTTGCTGAGGTCCTCCGTCCCAGGAGCTCGAGTCGGCTGTTGTTGTGGACGTCGATGGGTCTGTATGGTATCCGGGCGAGCGGTTAGCTCGTCGGTGCTTTCGGGCGCGTTGACGGTTCCGTCGATCCTCCTAGGACGATGTTCGGGGAGCCTTCCGAGGCCGAGAGGAGGCGGACTTAGTGAGTCTTGGTGGTGACGACCTTCTTCTGCCTGGCGAGGACTACTCGGCGTTCCTTTACGGGAGGTTGGCGTACTGGCCAGTAGTGGTGAGCATCCTTTATTTTTCTTTGTTTGACTTCGGGAATTACGGCGAAAGATCATCGATTAATGAGAGTCATTTGTCTTTGCAGGAGGTTGAGGCGGCGGGCATCGAGCCCCCAGTGTACCCCGAGACTCTTGAGTACACTGACGCGACTGGGAGGACGACGATCTCCGAGTTGCGTGACTTTGACGTAGCGGTGACGGATGCTGGCCTAGACGACTGGCAGCATCCGATTCGGAGGGTGAGCCTCTAGCTTATTTCTTGTGTAAGAACACATTTGATTAAACTTGTTCAATTTGCTAAGAATTTCTTTGAAATGCAGGTCGCGCCATCTCGGTTCGTGGCACTATGGAGAGTGGCCAACCGGCTACGAGCTACCGCCATCGAGGCACTCGTCGGTGGTCGAGGTCGTCAGGTATGAACCCTATTTGATCTCTCTTTGATTTTGATTTTATTTTGATTTTTGGATGAATTGATTGACATGAGCCAACTTGTTGTTGTTTACAGGCTGGTCGTGAGTCGGATCGAGAGTTGACCCAGGCTCGAGAGGAGACGGCTCGCTTGTTGAGGGAGCTCGAGTTTCGGGACGCCGAGATTGCTGCTCTTACGGCGAGGGTTGCTGAGTTGGAGGGTGCCCAGCAGTAGTCTGGCGTAGTTTTGTAGATTTTGATTTTGAAACATTTTGGACTTGTTTTGGGGCGCAAGCCCCCAGTTTGCCTGGATTTTTTTGACTTTGTTTGGGGCGAAGCCCCCAGTTTGCTTGTGCATTTGTACCTTGTTCAGAGCGCAAGCCCCCAGTTTGCTTGTACATTCGCTTTTTTTGTTGCATATATGGCGGCCTGAGTGCCTTTGCTGCTGGGTTGTGTTGCTTGTATCTGCAGGTTAGTTCTTGAACAAGGTTGGTAGACAACGGTTTACGCCGTCGTGCTGCCGGAATTTACATGGAAAAAAAAACACGCAACACATGCATTTTATATACACATAAGGCCTTTAATTAGTGCAAAATGAGACTCAAAAGGACCAAAATGCAAAAAATATCTCGGAAATGACCGGACAGTAGGGAGGGCTACCCCCTGAAAAAAAAGAAAAAGAGAAATCTATAAGTTAGAAATATTGAAATTTTATTAAAATGAATTATGTCAAAAAGAAAAAGAAATGATTTAAAGTGTGCTGTAATGGCGGAAGTGTCGATGTCGCCTCGAAATGCGTGCCCGCGAATTTAGGAAACCTGAAGCATGGTAAATTTCTCGGATTTACCAAAATAAAATCCCGTAGGAATAGGAAATTATGCGATATAGGATTAGGAAAGATCCAAACACGGAAATCACAGAAGTGATTCTAGGGAAGAGGCGCAGCAAGAGCTGCGTCCCTACTGTAGCCCTCCCTACTGTCTCTTATGTTGCTAGAAGGAGAGCATTTGGTTTCTGTTTGCTTCATGTTTATGTCTTCCAGGGACATGTTGACGAAGAATTGCGAGGTGATCCCCGTCTATTGGGTCTTATTGAGCAAATGGAGCTGCGCAGGAGCCCAGCTTGTCTATGCTTAGGGGAGATTATCTTGGGCTTGGATAATAGGAAATCCAACCGCGATCTTCCATTTTTGGGGAGTCCCGTCATCCTACAGGTAAAAGACACCTTTTTTTCTTTTCGGTTTTTTTTTTTTTTTTTTTTTTTTTTTTTTTTTTTTTTTTTTTTTTTTTTTTTTTTTTTTTTTTTTTTTTTTTTTTTTTCGGATGTCTAATACCTGTCTTGGTAGGTTTGGCTTATGGAACGTCTCCGATTGCTCGAGCCCCCTGTTCATGCACTTTCCTATCATGCCCGTATGATTTCGATGAGGACGAGGTTGTACATGGTGGATTTCACTCGGGTCTGTGATTATTGGAAAAACAAGCTGAAGACTGATGATGGCCCTTTGATCAGGTGGATTGTACCGTGGTGGCATCTCAAGTCTGTCACTGGAGTGTCTTCTTTGGATCCTACTAGGTCCGTGCGCATTCCTGGATTGGAGTTCATGGTATGCATCTTTCCTGAGAGATTGATGAGGCAAGTAGGGTTGAAGCAGATGATCCCTAGGCTTGACACTGTCCCGCAGACTGCTATGGCGTTGACTACCGAGAGCCGAAGAGAGTGGGCTATGAAGTGGGCCCAAAGAAACATGTGGTTCTTGAGCTTCTCCGCCAATGCTTTGTGGGTGTCGGACTCCTATCTGAGGTGGAGAAAGGCTGCAACTTCGGAAGAGCGCGAAAGACTGAGGAAGCGTGAGCCCGTTGACTACAAAGTGCGCGAAGGAGAGAAAGAGAAGGAGAAGCATCTAACTGAAGGAGAAGAAGAAGCCGGCTTTCAAGTCATTCATCCTTCAAAGAAATCGAAGACTACTCCTGTCGCAGAGGTGGTGGTTGGCAAGAATGGAAGAGTCAGGCCTCGAGAAAGACCGTTGGTGATTAGGTCTGAAGTGGTGCAAGAGCGCCCGGCTCGAGGTCGTGACAAGAAATATGACAAGAACGACAAGGGCAAGGGAAAGATGGAGGAATAGCCCAAGTCTTATTATTATTATTTGATTATTATTATTATTGTTGTAATAAGAAAGGAGGGATTTTTAGAATCCTAGCTTATCTATTTTCTATTATTTGTCGTATTATTATTATTAGAATTTGAATGAATGAAATAAAAAAAATGGTTATGAAACCGTTGGTATTTTCTATAATTATCCTTGTCGAATTTCAAGTGCAATGCAAATGTCCTTCTATTTACATTTTAAATATAACGGTGGGTTGAATCCCGTGAAGGATTGCCTACGTATTCACTTAAAAAGTGAAATCAAACCCTTGCGCGTAGTTCGAGTAAATGTAAAAGAATAATTGTTCGAAGCAAGAGCTTGTAATGAACATAGAAAATAAGCATGAGCTTTGCTTACTCGGGGGGTGCGAATTTAGTTTGTTTGATGATATGAGGATGACAAGTTTGCCAAGATGCAAGAGCATAGTGACATTCAAATGGGCCAGGGGCCGTTTATTTAGTGCCACAAGAGCGACACTTAGGTTTACGCGAGGCGCGTTTCTGTTCTATCCTAGGCATAGTACCGTTTCAGTTGGTCGAGATTTGTGGGGTTTGAAAACTCATTCCCATCTAGGTCTGTGATTCTAACCGCACCCCCTGGGAGTATGGATTTGACTAGATATGGTCCGGCCCAATTAGGTTTGAATTTTCCCCTCGGGTCGACAGGTAAAAGAGCTCTAACCGATTTGAGTACTAAGTCTCCTTCTTTGATGTTTCTTGGCCTAACCCTCTTGTTGAAAGCTCGTTTGATACGTGCTTGATATGTTTGGACATTATGTAAGGCACGTAGCCTACGTTCATCCAGGAGGATGAGTTCTTCATATCTATCTTTCTTCCAATCGGCTTCCGGGATTTGGCTTTCGAGTAGAATACGCAAGGATGGTATTTCTAGCTCAACTGGTTGTACGGCTTCCATGCCGTAGGTTAAATAGAAAGGAGTGGCCCCAGGGGGCGTCCTGACTGATGTACGATACCCCCATAAAGCAAAGGGTATCTTGCTTGGCCAATCTCTGTAATTGTCAGTCATTTTCTTGAGAATGGTGACGACATTCTTGTTAGCCGCTTCTACCGCGCCATTAGTCTGTGGTCTATAGGGCGAGGAGTGATGATGCTTGATCTTATATTTGGCTAGCAACTGTTCGGTTTCGGCTTGGAAGTGGGACCCATTATCGCTAATGATCTCATGTGGGCAACCATATCGACAGATGATGTTGTTTTGTATGAACTTGGCTACATTTTTGGCCGTGAGAGCGGTGTAGGAAGCCGCTTCTACCCATTTTGTGAAGTAGTCAATTGCTACTAGGATGAAACAGTGACCTCTGTTCCTGGGGTTATTTTCCCAATTATGTCAATTCCCCATGCGGAGAATGGCCAAGGAGATGTCATTGTGTATAGCAACGAAGGAGGGACGTGTTGCACGTTCGAAGATTTGCCGATTGTGGCAATGCCTCACATATTTGATGCAATCGGATTCCATTGTGGTCCAATAGTACCCTAGACGTGTGATTTTCTTTGCCATCATAGGCCCGCTCATGTGAGGACCGCATTCTCCATCGTGGACTTCTTCCATCACCTTTCGTGCCTGTGAATGATCAAGGCAACGTAGAATTACACCAAGAGGTGTTCTTTTGTACAATTCTCCTTGCATTAGGATGTATTGGGAAGCTAGTAGGCGTATAGCTCGTTGTCCCCTTTTGTCCATATCTGGTGGATAGGTACCATTAAGCTTGAAATTCAGGATTGCTTGGAACCAGGGTTCTTGTGCGATTTCTTCTTCATTGGTAATTTGATGGACATACGCTGGCTCCGACCGTCGTTCGATACACAAAGGCATTTCCATCATGTAATCTGGCATGTTTATCAAAGATGCAAGTTTCGCAAGAGCGTCTGCAAATTGATTTTCTTCTCGAGGTAGGTGTAAGTAAGTTACATGATCAAAGAATTGAGCCACTTGGTCTATCCTAGCCTGATAGGGTGCCAGGCTTTCACTTCGGATTTTCCAGGATCCTGTAACTTGGTTGATGATCAGTGACGAATCCCCGTGCACTCGTAGGTTTTTGATGCCTAAGCTTACTGCCGCTTGTAGTCCAATTAGACAAGCCTCATACTCTGCAGCGTTGTTTGTCACTTCGAAGTCGAGTTTGACAGCAATCGGTGTATGCTCACCTTCAGGAGAAATGAGCAACACTCCTATCCCAAATCCTCTTAGGTTTGACGCTCCATCAAAGTATAGATCCCAAGAGTCTACATCAGTTTGAAGTATATCCTCGTCGGGAAATGACCAAGTATCTATGGTTTGTGCGTCGTTGATGGGATTTTCTGCGAAGAAGAATTCGCGACGGCGCGACCCTTTATTACTTTCGGTGGCACGTATTTGAGGTCAAATTCTGAGAGCATCATGGTCCATCTTGCCAGACGTCCGTTGAGAACGGGTTTCTCGAAGAGGTATTTGACTGGATCCATTTTGGAGAATATCTTGACAGAGTAGCTAAGCATGTAGTGACGTAGCTTCTTTGTTGCCCACACAAGAGCGAGGCATGTCTTTTCGAGTTGCGAGTATTTGCACTCGTATTCCAAGAACTTTTTACTTAGATAGTAAATAGCTCTTTCTTCACTTCCTACGGTTTGAGCTAGCATAGCACCCATGGCAGTTTCAGTTACTGTGAGATACAAGCCAAGAGGTTGATCTTGTTGTGGCGGCATGAGCACTGGCGGTTTAGCTAATATCTCCTTGATTCGGTCAAACGCCTTTTGACAATCATCGTCCCACATGGTGTGGTCTGTTTTCTTGAGTTTCTTGAAGATAGGCTCGCAAATCATCGTAAGTTTCGATATGAATCGACTTATGTATTGGACTTTTCCCAGGAATCCTCTGACTTCCTTTTCTGTTTGAGGTTGCGGCATTTCAATCAGAGCTTTGATTTTGGAAGGATCTATTTCTATGCCTCGTTGACTAACGACGTATCCTAGGAGTTTGCCAGATGTTACCCCAAATGTGCATTTCTGAGGATTGAGTCTCATGTTGTACTTCCGTAGCCTTGCGAAGAACTTGCGAAGGTTCGCAATATGTCCCTCTCTTTCCTTGGATTTGACGATCATGTCATCCACATATACCTCGACTTCTTTATGCATCATGTCATGTAGGAGTGTAGTCGCGGTGCGTTGGTATGTAGCTCCGGCGTTGATCAATCCGAACGGCATTACTGTATAGCAATAGGTTCCCCATTGGGTGACGAACGCGGTCTTGTGCATATCTTCCATGGCCATTTTGATTTGGTTATAACCCGCATATCCATCCATGAAGGAAAGTAACGCGTGGTCTGCAGTATTGTCCACTAATATGTCGATGTGGGGTAGAGGAAAGTCGTCTTTTGGGCTTGCTTTGTTCAAATCCCTAAAGTCAACACAAACTCGGATTCTCCCATCCTTTTTGGGTACGGGTACTATGTTAGCCACCCAGTCAGAATACTCGGAAACTTTGATGAACCCGGCTTTGAATTGCCTGTCAACTTCTTCCTTAATCTTTAGAGCCCATTCTGTTCTCATTCGTCGAAGCTTTTGTTTCACAGGTTTGAAACCTGGCTTAATCGGAATCCTGTGTTCGGCGATATCCCTGTCGATTCCTGGCATGTCTTTGTAGGACCAAGCGAAAACGTCTTTGAATTCATTTAGGAGGTCTATGAAGTCGGCCCGTTCGGTAGAGCTCAAGGTAGTCCCTATCCTAAGTTCTTTGGGTTCTAGTTCAGTTCCTACATTGATGGGTTCGGTGTCCTCAATTACTGGTCCCCCTTCCCCTTTCTGTAGTATTTCTTTGGCTACGTAGGGAGGTATTTCGGTCAAGTCTGGGTTTTGGTCATCCTCAGTATCATCATAAACAGAATTGCACTCAAGATAACGCAAAGAGTAAGCAGAACCTGATTTATTCATATTAAGATTTGAGTAAAGTTGAAACAAAGAAGCCAACTGATCCATGGTCAGTGGCGGCAAAGGAACAGTAGTTGGGGCATTTCCTGAACTACCGTGACTACTCGATGCTAAGCTAGGAGAAACGAAGGGAGTGGGGTTGACGACAGGAGTAGACTCTCTAATGACTCCTCTAGACTCTGACTCTGACTCCGACTCCGACTCGATTCGAACGTCATCATCTTCGGTTCTTCTTTGAACATCTCTCCTTCTCCAGTGGTGAGCTTGAAGAGTCTTCCTTGATTGTTGGTCCATTTGATTGATTTCCTCCACCCTTTCTGCTGTTTTGTGTCGATTTCCGTGATCAAGGCGGTGGGGTTGAAGCGATCGTCTTGAAGTATCGTAGTAATGATCTCATCCTGCGCGGCCCTAACAAATCGGTCCTCTCCAAACAGGAGGCTAACAGCTTGTTTGTCTAAGCAAGGTGCTTGACGGGTTTTGACGGTAGGAACCGTTTCTGGAGGGATAAAGTAGCAATCGTGAAAGATCTCGATTCCGGCTAACTTCCTCTCAAGGTAATGCCAAGGTTCGGGAAATCCATGAAAGAGTTCCGAACTTCCTTCTTGAACGAAGTACCCATTCAAGGTAGGGAGATATGGCTTCATTTGGACCCCTACATATTTGCGATTTTGGACTTGAGCGAGCATTTCGAGAACTTCTTCAGCCGTGGGTTTGTACCCTAGTCCAAGTGGTATTCTTGATGAGTTGCCTTTCTTGTATGGCGCGAAAGTGTTCTTCCGAATTGGGTTCAAAGGCATTCCAGGGAAGTATCCCTGATTTTTGAGTATGTGGTTGACCACTAAGTTAGAGTAGGGATTATAGTATAGGGGTGCCAACTCACTTTCTATGACATTTACACTTTGGAAGCCCCCAAGCTCGTATATGGGATCCGCAAGGACTTGATTATTTGATTGCTTCTCGATTATGGCCTTGATGGGTGACGAAGTGATTGTCACAACTTTGCCATTTAGTGGGATCTTGATCTTTTGATGAAGGGTGGATGTTACCGCTTTGGAAGCGTGAATCCAAGGCCTTCCCAGAAGTATGTTGAATGAAGCTTCGATGTCCACTATTTGGAAGTTGACCTTTCGTTCGATTGGTCCCGTTGCTATGGTCAGGTTAGCAAGTCCTACCACTTTTCGTCGTGTACCGTCATATGCACGTACACCTTGATTTGTAGGAGTCCAGTCCGACTCCTTCATGCCTAGTTTGTATGCCGTTTTGAGGGGTATGACGTTGACCGCGGAGCCATCATCTACCAAGGTCATTGGCACATTTTTCTTTAGACAGATGACAGTGATGTATAGAGCAAGGTTGTGACTAGCGCCGAAAGGTGGCAAGTCTTCGTCTGAGAAAGTAATAGGATTACTTAGCTTGGGTGATTCTTGGAAGACCAAGTTGACTACGTCTTCGGGAGTAGAGTTATGTGCCACATTCAATTTGGCCAAAGCTTGCAGTAAAGCTTGGCGATGCGGAAATGAGCTTGCCACTAGTTGCCAGACTGAAAGATCAGCCTTGGTTCTTTATAATTGCTTGAGCAAATGATCAGTGGGGTCATCTTCATTGTCATTTGGTGTGATGACGTTGGTTGGATTGTTTTGAGTGGTACTTTGGTATGGACGGCCCGAGCGAGTTAGGTGATCCACATCTTGGTCTTCGCCATTTTGGACTATCTCTTTGACTACGGAGTTTTCAATGAGATATTCATCCTCATCGTCATCGGCCCAAACCCCATTGATTGCGGCTAGTTCTTTCATCCTTATGATGTCACTTTCTAGTTGTATGATTTGATTAACTAGTTTATCGACCAAGGCGACTACTCCTTGCATAGTGGCATTTTGAGAGAAGATCAAAGGCACGCGTTCTTTAGGCGTTGCCTTGGGATCGCGTAAGATCATTACCATGTTTTCTAGTTCCCACACTTGTCTATCTACACTCCTTGCCCATGCGATGAAGTCGGAAATGGTAGGGGAGATGGTAGAGTAGAGTCTTTCTTTTTCAATTGCGTGAATTTCATTTTCGGTGGGAGAGATGAGGTGTGAGCAATCTAAGGTAGATTCGTCACTTGTAATCACTAGAACTCCAAGAGGATTCTGAGTGTTGTTGGGCTTACCTCCTGGTGGAATTGGAAGCCGACCATCTTCAATCATATCCTGAAGCACATGTTTCAATTTGTAGCATTTTTCTGTGTCGTGCCCCTTGCCCCTATGGTATTCACAGTAGGAATTTTCATCCCAGAATTTGGACTTCCTTTCGGGTTCGGGAGTAGGTCCAATGGGTTGGAGTTTGCCTTGCTTCATTAGCCTTTTTAGAGCATTGGAGTACGTATCCCCAAGGTTTGTGAACTTCCTTGGTGGGCTAGTTTTCTTGGATGGCTCGAGAAGGTTAACTTCGTCTGTCTTGCTAGTAGAGCCGTATGAACGACTTGTGGACCCTTGATATCCTCGACCTACCGTTTTGGACAAGAGTCCTTTACGGATGTCATCTTCAATTCGTGTCCCTAACACGGTTAAATCTTTGAAAGTCTTGATGTTTTGATATCTCAAATGGTTGGCATATATGGGCTTGAGATTGTCCACGAACTTCTCCACAAGAGTGGCCTCATCTGGGCGTTCTACTAGTTGAGTACTAGTCTTCCTCCACCTACTTAGGAAGTCGGTGAACCCTTCTTTGTCATTCTGGGTAAGAACCTCTAGAGTACGCATGTTGACTTGGATTTCGGCATTATCCGCATATTGTTTTGAGAATTCGATCGCGGCGTCTTCCCAAGTAGCGACCTTCTTGTGATCTAGGGTATAGAACCATTGCTTCGGGATGGTGTCGAGAGATGAAGGAAAGATCCTTAAGAACATCTCGGGTTTGATGCCTTTGATAGACATATAGTCCTTGAAGGCGCGGATGTGGTTCAAAGGGTTCTCATGTCCTTTAAACTTAGGGATATCCGTCATGCTAAAGTTAGTGGGTAACTTGGAATTGACGGCTTCATACTTGCGATTGTTCTCCATGTAAATGTCATTCCCCTTGAGGTACATCAATTGTTCCTCTAGGTATTGGAGTCTTTTTTCAGCTATAGTCATCCCTATGGGAGGATTTTCATCTTTAGACTCATCATCAGAAAAGCGTGCTTCATTTTTAGGGGAAGGCAACCTTCCTTCTACGTCAAAGATACGGCCTTCGATAAGTTCAAGGCGGTCATAGGTTTGTTCTTGAGTGATTTGCATTTGGGCCAGCGCGGCTAGGATTCGATCACTATTCTCTTGAAGTTGTTGGAGGTTCGTTTCATCACTTGATCCGGGCATCTTGGAAACTGGATAAGAGACCGGCGACGAATCAAAACACGATCGACCATTCTATCACACTTGCTAAAAGAGGAAAAGTTTTGACTCGTGAAGTGGGTGTGTGCCACTTGTGTTGAGTGAGTTTTGAAGAAAGACAAGGTCTTTGAGAATGTGTGTCCTAGTCAACTGTAGTGTAGTTGTAGGAGTGGACTCGAGGTGAGGTTTGAAATGGGCTCGTGACCCGAATTTTGACTTGACAAACGGACAGAGTTTTGACCGGATTTTGTACTAATTAAAGGCCCTATTTTCGAAATTCTTGATTGAAAACGGGTTTTGATTTTCGAAAATTCGTCATGGTTTTGTTTAGAATGGTGATCACATAAGGTTTTGCATATTTATACAAGCATTATAACGGGATGCTGAGTGCATTTAGAAGGGTTTTGGTTTAAAGGGTGGGTTGCCATACCGAACCATCAAACCCGAAGTCTGTGGAGAGGCTCGTGCCAAACAAGAGTAAGGCCGATTCCTAGTCCATTTCCTCAAGTAGTGAAGGCCCTTGATACAAACAAGAGTAAGCATCACGGTATGGATGACGTCAATCGCTATCCATCCTTAGGCCCAAATAAGAATTAGGACCGTTTAGACGGGACGATTGGTCGAATGGGTTGGGTTGGGCCTAGGAAGGCCGAATTAAACGGTCTAGGAAGACCGAGTTATGAAAACCGACAATTGTCTTGTACAAACTTATTCCCTAACCTTGTTCAAGTTTCACCCTAGCTACACGTAAGTGTATTCCCCAGCGGAGTCGCCAAACTGTGGACAGCGGGCCGCCCACGGGGGCGCTTGGAGCGAAGGGGGCTCGAAAACAAGCGTTTGCATTTTGTAAGGAGTCGCCACCAATTTTTATGGGAAATTGGAACCGTTCGAATACCTCGTGTCATGTCAAGACACAAAGTAGTGACATGAACACTAAGCAATCGTTACCCTTAGCATTCTATGTCTAGAATGACTCTCGTGGATGCCAATGAACACGGGTGCTCACGGAGATCTGGAGTAAGGGGTGAGGGTACGTATTAGGAAGCTCTTTTGATCGAACACCTAATCCCGCCCGCCTCGGTAGCGGCCTCTACTAATGATTAGGGAAGTTTATTTATACTCGATATATCGTCGGTTATATGCATGCAATGCAACATCCATTGATTAATCCTAACATGTGAATTAAGACTAAGTCGGTAGACAATTAATTAGCAAACAATTGATGTCGAAGTAGGATTTAATGTCAATTTACATGTGGAAACATACAAATAATAGGATAAATAGAATAACTATAAATTACAATAATGAAAATTACAATAATTACATTAGAAAAGGCGATTTACGTCGAAAATACCTTTAAAACGGATTATTTGAGAAAAAGGAATAAAAGGAATAAAAGAAATAAGATTAAATAAAGTAAACGAACAGAAGTTAGTGATAATACGGATATTAGTTAATTAATATGTAGACTAATTAAACTATGTCAAGGCAGAAAGGAGTTCAGGGACGAAATCACCCGAACAGCAGAAGCAGTAATCGCTGCGCCCTTTGGAAGAGGCGCAGCGATTCTTTGCGTCTTTCAAGGGTGAGTTCTGGCTGTGAAGCCGGAACTGCAGATTGTTAACGTTTGATTGATAAATTAATGGATTGATTGCGATTTTAGACTCGGATGAAAGTGATTAATGGATTATTTACATATGATTGGGTCATAAAAACAGTAGAACGTGGATGAGACGGAATTAAACGGATTAATCATGTGAAGGGTCGATGTTAATAAACAATTAATTAAACTAACAAACTAATTAATTAGATTAAACACGATGAATGATGACGGATTAATGATGAACAATAAATAAACAGGTGAAAATATATCAACAATGAATCCCAGAAACTCAACATGAACGAATTGAATCTCTAAAACTCGAAACTTGAATTTAATGACGAAAACCCGCAAATATGAATTATAAGGGATTTGAGTCGGATTTATGATGAATTAAAACATGTTAAAGATGATGAATAATATACATATGAATTATTAAACTATCATGATGAAGAATTAAAGAACAAAACAAAAGGAACAAATTTGATACGAATTACAGAGGACGGAGGAAGAAGAAAAGAAGCAGGAACTGCGGCAGCCTCACGAAGAGGCGCAGCAGGTGCTGCGCTCCTTCGAAGAGGCGCAGCAGTTGCTGCGTCTTTTCTCGACGTCTGTCTACTGGAAATCCGCGAAAACAGGGTTTTAAAGACGGTTTTAGAAATCGGTTTTAAAGATGCTTTCGACGTGAATCTTACAATGATGATTACAATATATAATAAATAACAATAAATAAAAGAGGATTATACACCCTCAGACTTACATGTTGACGGAACGAGAAGGACTAAGATATCGATTAGTGAATGCTCGACGCGAATGCAAAGAAAGAGTGCCCTCGAAAGAGGAAAACGATTTAACAAGTTGATTAATTAGATTGATTGAGTGTAGTGGTCAAATTGGTCGGTCATGCAACGGAAAGGCTGGTACCCGGAAGGATCCGAGCTTACGTGGTCGGAAGTCCAAGCACGTAGGCGCCAATTAGTAAGAACGAAGTCTAGAATGCAAAGGGAGAAGAGAAGGGCGGACACTCGCGTGAGAAATATGAGGAGCGAAGGCTCCTATTTATACTAATCACGTGAAGGAATAGGGTTTCGGAGACTCTTTGGAAGTGAATCTCGGAAAGAATATAAAAAAGATACGTAAATCATGCAAAGAAGGGCCTGGGAAGAGGCGCAGCAGCCACTGCGTCTCTTGGAAGAGGCGCAAACACTTGCGTCTGTTCCCAGGAGGTTTCCTCCTGTTTAAGAAAGATTTCCGTGTTTAAGTTATGGTAGGACGGATTTAATTCGATTATCTTTTGAATATTACGGGATATTGTTTGCCAAAAGATAAAATTTGATAAATATGGAATAGAAATATCCGGAACATTCCAGAACATTCTGACTCGGGATTTAACAGTTATCAGTAAATGGAGACGGTTTTTGACCCGGACTCCGAATGTACTCTAATTACTGCCAAAACGACCGTATCAGGACGTAGATGACAACTAAGAGGTAGATATTAATATTTGAGCAATCACTTGACGATAATCTTACGAACTGTCACAAATCGTTCCGCGAATCAAACATGCGGCCCAATCATCACCGGGTGGTTTGCGAGGGGTGCAGAAACGAGGTGTCTACAAGATGTCAAAACAACAAGAAATAATGGTGAGCGACGAAACTGCATTCTACCAGGATGACACAGTCCCTAATTCTGAGATCGGGCAGTCCCCCACCGGCCGAGTAATTCAACCGGCGTACGGGATGCCGATACTACCGGAAACACCGCTGCCTGCCGGCCAAGTCACTGTCATGGGACATGTGGGCGATGCAGCCAAACTGAAGCTATTCCTGGTACTGATGGGTAATACGCCGATCACCCCCGCCGCAACGACGGTGACGGCAGCGCACCCACAGGTGAACAGAGCCCATAAAGTGACTCCGAACAACCTGACCGGAGCGATGCAAGAGGTTGGGCGTACCAAAACGCCAGCGGTGCCCGTGTTGTCAGTGGCAGACCAAAGTCCTTCCCACACTCGCGGGAGGACAGCGTCGCCGCGGCGACAACGAGGCCCGCCCCGAAGAGAAGAAAGAAGTCCAACTCACCAGAGTCGGACGAGAAGCCCGACTCACCAGAGTCGGACGAGAAGCCCTTCCCGACCGAGGGAGGCAAGCCGGACTAAAGGTGCGAGGAGCCGATCGTCGCGTGTCATTAGACACATGGTCAGACAGCCCCTCAGTGCCTATGTCCTCGAAGTCTCCGTGCCAACCAAACTGAAGCTGCCGGCCCTAACGTACAAAGGGGACAGTGACCCAACCGACCACGCCGAGGCTTTCGAGTCTTACATGTCGGTATGGGAGCAGCCTGATGAGGTATGGTGCCGAGTCTTCCCAACAACCCTGCATGGGATGGCCCAGAGTTGGTACAAGGGGCTGCCTAATGGTTCGGTATACTGCTACGCCGACCTAAGGGATAACTTCGTAGCCCAGTACGCCTGCAACAAGAGAAGGGCCGTGGAGACGTCGGATCTCCTCACTATCCGACAGGGGGAGGACGAGTCTCTACGAAGCTATGTGAAGAGGTTCGACGCAAAAGCTCAGTAGATCCGTGAGCTGAACACCGAACTGGCGGCCTTCGCACTGATGAAAGGCCTCCCGAAAGGCGAGCTAAAAAATGAGCTGATCAAGTGCGAGGACCTCAACCTGGACTCCGCCAGAAAGATGGTCGACCGAGCCGTAAATGTGGAGGATTACCACAAGACCTGGGTAGGCCACAGTGAAGCTGGGCACCCAGAAAGGAGGAGCCGCCGGGACAACGTTGATGAAGGTCGCCGTGACATGAATCGGTCACGGCCTGAGAGATCTAACAGGAAGCAGAACTCGGCGGGCACCGGGGGGAGTTCGGGACCATACACCCAGAAGCGGTACAACGGTCACACCCCCTGGTCAAATCTCCGGCCGAGGTCTTCGCCCTGAGCAAGAGTGAAGGGCAGAAATGGGCAAGACCCCCCAAGACGAGGGCGGAAGGCGACGCAAGCCAATTTTGCGATTACCACGACCAAGCCCGGCCATAAGACCGACTACTGTCGGCATCTGAAGAATGCCATCGAGGAGCTGATCCGAAAGGGGGCCCTCAGCAAGTACGTAGCTGGGGCCCCGGAAACGAGCTCCGACGGGGCGAATAGGAAATAAGTATTCCAGAGGATGGGAGTGATCCAGGTGGTTATCGGAGGAAACGAGAACGGAGGGTCAGCTAATGGGCACAAACGACACCTAAATGAGCTTTACCAAAGCCATCAACTTTGTGCCCACCACAGCGATCCCCGCTTCCACCGTCCCCGATATAACCATCGGAAAGAAAGACTACGAAGGAGTCGTAGCCCCGCACAGCGATCCGCTGGTGGTCCACCTGGACATAGCCAACCACTTGGTTAAGAGGTGCCTAATTGATACAGGCGCCTACACAAACATCATGTTCAGGGAATGCTTCCTCAATCTCGGCCTGAAGATTGAGGACCTGAGCCCCTGCACCAACCCACTATACAGCTTCTCTAGGGCCGACCTGGTACCCCTGGGGTCAATCAGATTGCCGGTGATGTTTGGCCAAGCAGATGCGGCCAAAAATGTTTGGTCTGAGTTCGTGGTTATTGATGGTTCGTCCGCCTACAATGTCCTAATAGGCCGGGTCACTTTGAGCAAGGCCGATGCTGTAATGTCCATCCGGGCCCTGACATTGATGTATGTCTCGGACCGGGGGGAGGCACAAAAGCTCGTCTCAAAGGACGAGAGAGACGAAATTGTCAATGTCCAAATATCTGCCAGAGGGTGTAACATGCAATCCCTCAAAGTGGCGAAGAAATCAGAGAAAGGGAAGAGCCCATCCTTACAATAGGGGGGTGATCCGATGAACACCGTCGGCATGGTCGAAGGAGCCGAGACCGAGCAAGTGGAAATTGACCCAGGACGCACCGTAACTGTCGGTGTCGGCCTGGAGCCAAAATTCAGAGCCGATCTCCTAGACCTGCCGAGGAAGAACAAACACGTCTTCGCGTACTCAGCCGCCGAGATGCCAGGCGTGAGCCGAGAGGTGATCGTTCACAAGCTGAACGTGCTCTCCAACGCTCGCCCTGTCAAGCAGAAGATGAGGAACTCCTTCGGCCGAGAAAGATGAGGCCACCAAGGCCGAGGTATATAAATTGTTAGAGGCAGGCTTTATCATGCCTTGTACTTACCCTGAGTGGCTAGCAAATGTTGTAATGGTGAAGAAGTCATCAGGGGGGTGGAGGATGTGTGTTGATTTTACAAATCTTAATAAAGCATGCCCTAAAGATTGCTATCCCTTCCCTCGAATAGATAGCTTAATTGACGCAACAGCAGGCTACACTATGCTAAGCCTGCTAGACGCCTTCTCAGGGTACCATCAGGTATTCATGGCCGAAGAAGACATGCCTAAGTGCGCATTCATCACCATACACGGCACATACATGTATAAAATGATGCTGTTCGGTTTGAAAAACGCTGGCGCAACTTACACTAGGCTGGTGGACAAAGTGTTTCAAGATCAAAAAGGGCGAAACATCGAGGCTTACGTCGACGATGCTATTGTAAAAAGCAAGTCTGACAGCGAGCACTTGGCCGACTTGAGCGAAACATTTTGTTCACTAAGGAAATACAAGATGAAACTTAACTCAATGAAATGCAACTTCGGTGTCCGGGCAGGTAAGTTCCTCGGCGTGCTTGTCAGCGCCAGGGGAATTGATGCCAATCCAAAGAAAGTTCAAGCAATACTGGACCTACCGGAGCCGAGGAATCGAAAAGAGGTTATGATGTTGACCGGGAGGATGGCGGCTCTCGCCCGTTTCATCTCTCGGTCAGCCGACAAGAGCACCCCATTCTTCAAAGTGTTGAATGGGAATAAAGACTTCAGCTGGGGGGAGGAACAGAGCACAACTTTCAGGCAACTGAAAGCTCATCTTCTAACTCTCCTGTCCAGGCCGATGCTGGGGGAGACGCTATATCTATACATAGCAGTTACCTCGGCCACGGTCAGTGCCGTAATCATCAGAGAAGAAGACAAGCAGCAACACCCAATCTACTTTATCAGCCATACACTGCTGGCCGCCGAAAGAAATTACCCACTGATCGAAAAAGCAGCCTTTGCTGTCGTCGTTGCCGCAAGGAAACTAAAACCTTACTTCGACGCACATCCCGTGACGGTCCTAACCGACCAACCATTGGAGAAAGCATTGGAAAAATTTGAAAAATCCGGCAGGCTCATCAAATGGGCAGTAGAGCTATCCGGCTTCGGCATTTAATACAAGCCGAGGCCCTCGATAAAAGGGCAGGCACTTGCAGACTTCCCGGCCGAGTGCACATATAAAGAAGAACCAAATCCCGGAGTATGGGAAGTATACACCGACGGGTCCTCCACGACGAACAGCTCAGGAGCCGGCATCCTTATCATCAGCCCAAACGGGGATGAGTTTGAGTATGCCTTGAAGTTTACCTTCTCGGCCTCAAACAACGAATCTGAATACGAGGCGGTGATAACTGGAGTCGAGCTAGCTAGAGCTGCCGGAGCGGAACACATTGTGTTGAAGACAGACTCACTATTGGTGACTAACCAAATCAGAGGAGAGTATGAGGCTCGAGACGACGGGATGGTAAGATACCTGGAAAGGGTAAAAACTGACACCGCTAAATTAAAATCTTTCCAAATCCAATGCATCCCCAGGTCTGAGAACAACCGAGCCGACGCTCTCTCAAAACTTGCCAGTTCAACCATCAAGAATGTCAGCCGAACCGTGCTGGTGGATATCAGGAATGCTAAAAGCATCGCTGAGTCCATCGGCATGGTGGGCGACATCGAAGCCGAGATGACGTGGATGACTCCGATAATGAAGTTCAAACTAACAAATGAGTTACCGGAGGACCGCAGTCTGTCTCAGAAGATAAAGAGGATCGCCGCAAGGTACTTGGTGTTCGAAGGAGAATTATACAGAAGGTCCGTAATAAGACCACTCTTGAAATGTGTCGGCCCAGCCGACGCGGAGCTAATACTGACAGAGATTCACGAAGGCATCTGTGGACATCACATGGGGGCGAGAACGTTAGCCCACAAAGCTCTCCGAGCCGGCTACTTTTAGCCTACCATGCTTGAGGATTCCTGAGCTAAGACCAAGAAGTGTAAGAACTGTCAAATACATGCTCCGGTGATACATGCTCCTTCCCGAGACCTGCAACCGGTGCTTAGTCCCCTTCCTTTTGCACAGTGGGGGATGGATTTACTAGGGCCATTTCCGACGGCCTCCGGAGGAAGAAAATACTTAATTGTCGCCGTTGACTACTTCACCAAATGGGTCGAAGCTGTCGCAGTACCTGCCAAGACCACGGCGGCCGTAAGAAAGGTGATTTGGGAAAACGTTATAACTCGTTTTGGGTTGCCCCAAGTCATGGTGTTTGACCACGGCCGAGAATTTTGGAGTGACATGGTGATGAACTGGTTAGAAGAACTCGGCATCAAATTCGCATACTCCTCTGTCTGCCACCCTCAGAGTAACGGGCAGGCGGAAGCAGCCAATAAAACGATACTGAACGGATTGAAAAAGAAGGTTGAAGATCTAAAAGGAAGGTGGGCTGATGAACTACCCGGCGTCCTGTGGTCCCTTAGAACCACGGAGAAAGAAGCAACGGGGTACAGTCCATTCCACCTAGTCTATGGGTCCAAGCCGTCCCGCAATTGAAGCAGCGGTGCCAACATACAGAACGCAAACCTTTAACCCAGTCGAAAACGAGGAAGGCCTGAAAGCCTCCCTAGACCTGGTCGAAGAAAGCCGAGACACGGCACGGCTTAACTTGGCAGTGTATCAAAACCGAATGAGAAGAGCATACAACCATAGGGTCCACAAAAGAGACTTAAGAGTAGGAGATCTAGTCCTAAGAAAGTCAGCCGCGACCAACAAAGGAAACATCCATGGTAAAATGACGGCCAACTGGGAAGGACCCTACAAAGTGGTTGAAGAAATGAGGCCGGGGACATACCGGCTGACAGACATGGAGGGAGTGCCTCTAATGAGCCACTGGAACACAGACAACCTAAAGAAATATTTCATATAGCGGCGGAGGTGTCCGAGACCGCTGTGGGCACCCCAACGTGTGATTATACCTTATAAAAAGTGATCCAAGTTTTCCATCAAAATACTTGTCCCCTCCATAGTCATGCCAGAATAGACGCCGCGGCCAAAGCCAGGCAGTCACCACCGAAGTACAAAAACGTATAAGCACTGTTGAGACGCAAATCTGACTGCCCCGGCCAATCCGGGAGTGGCAGAGGAAGCGATCAATATGTCTATAGATACGGAAAGCAGTCAAAACGTAAACTCAGTTGCCTCGGCCATAGCCGGGAGTGACGAGGGAAACGCGACTTGCCAACAGCAGTTGATACTCGCCACAACGACCAACATGCTTAGGAACGTATAAGTACGGTTGAGAAACGCAAATGGGACGCCTCGGCCAGACCGTGAGTGAAAGAGGAAGCGATCAACACGTCTACAGATACGAACGCTGTCGAGCCGTTAACTCGATTGCCTCGGCCAGACCGAGAGTGACGGGGACACAACGACCGATACGCTAACATGTTCACAACGGCGGTTGGGAAGCGCAAATCTGACGCCTCGGCCAGACCGAGAGTGAAGGAGGAAGCGACCGACATGCCAACATGTTTAAAAAATGTTAAGTACAGTTGAGATACGCATTCTAACTGCCTCGGCTTGGCCGAAGGTAAAAACGAAAAGAAAAAAAGCGCTCAACTAATAACGAAAGAAGACAACTGAATGAAGGATTGTGATCAAAGCCCCGGCCAAACCGAGGGCAAATAAACAAACTTTATTAAACTTGTTTACAGGTGATACAAAATGAAGTCGACGGCCGTCCCAATAAGGATAGCCTAAACTCAACCTACCAAAGTTTTACAAAAAAAGAAGAAGGAACAACAAAAAGTATCACATTGAGACAATGAAGCGCCAAAAGGATGGCAGGGAAAGAAGGCTCAAAAGTTGGCCCCCGAACAGCTGAAGCTATCCGAAGGGCCAGGTGAGTCTGGTGACGACCGCCCATCTCCCTATGCTTGTTGCTGCTCGCCACCAGCAGCAGCAGCATCATCTTTGGTGGGCGACCCAGAAGCCGACTTTGCAGCTTCAGCTGCCTTTGCCCTCTCAGCTTCCTCCCTGGCCGCCTTCACCTTTTCATCATGGGCTGCCTTCTCCGCAGCCTCCTCAGAGGCCTTATTCGCCTCTGCCTCCTCCGCAGCCTTTGCCTCCGCAGCAGCCGCCTTATCATCAAGCAGCTGGTTAAATTTTTGCCACGGGAAGGAGCTTTCAGGAAAGAGCTCTCTGATTACTTCCCTGGTGGCTTCTTCGGCCTGGTCCCGGTATTGGGCGCACATGTTAGGGATGATGACAGTTTGGAGCGTCTCAATGTCCTCCTCCCTCTGGGCGAGGATGGCCCTTGTGTCCCTGTGTCCCTTCGCCTGAGCCGAATACAGAGACTTCCATTCTTCCCTCTTACCAACCGCGGCGTCGTAAGCACCCTGAAGCTTGTCCCGCTCCTCCCGCAGCTTAGCGGCGTCAGCCACCGCAGCCTCAGCCTTGGCTCTCTCGGCTAGGACCGCCTTTTCAGCGTCCTCCCTAAGCTTTTGTTCAGCCACCGCAACCTCAGCCTTGGCTCTCTCGGCCTCCTTCTTAGCAGCGGCAAGATCAAGCTTAAGCCGTTCAACCGCAGGGGCAGCTCGAACCATGACCGTTTCTTGCTCCATAATATGAGCGCCGGCTAGTTCATTCCACTTAGCCAGCTTCTTGCACAACCTTGTGCCTTCCGCCACAAGCTCAATAGGGGAAGGCTTCAGGGAGGAGGAGTCGACGACGACATTTTGATTGCCCGTCTGCACTGGCCGCTTCTCCGATTGCCGTTCAGTGAGAGGGACAGCCGGCGGCGGTTGATCTACAAAAAATTCAGACAGAGCATCCATGTCAACATTTATTGACATGTCAGAAAGTCTGTCATCAGGAATGCCTAATGAACCAGCTAAATCTGGGCCATAGGTTAGATCCGTACCGGCCTTGGCCTTCTTGGTTGGAGGCCCCTTTTCTTTACCGGCCTCGGTAACAGCAGCGGCGGCAGACTCGGTCTCCTTTCTCTTATTCAAAGAAGGAGGAGCCTTCGCAACAGTGACCTCATCCTCAACATCTATGACCACCTGCTGCTTTTGGACCACAGGGATTGAAGACTGAGCCGGAGTTGACGCCGTCGCCGTCGTAGACGTTGTCTTTGATTTGCGGCGCGGCACGTTACCAGCTATCCGCGCTTGAGCCGCCGTCACATCCAGTACCTTCAACTGCTGGTCCATGAGTTCGTTAGGAGTCGGTCTGCGATCACGCGGCAAGGCCTTAGGATGAAAATCAACAATTTTTCCGTCCTCGCCAAGTCCCAACCTCTTGAGGATATCCGCAGAAAGATCCGGGCCAAAACGGTCTGTAAAAGAAATAAAGCAAGAGTTAAACAAAAGGAGATAAACCAAGGCCAAGATACAGAAACATAAAAAGCAAAGATGGGCCTCACACCGACCCCACTCACCCTGTTCGAGGGCCGGTATGAGGCCGACGTGGCAGAGCAGCTCATCCTGAAGAACGATCTGCGTCGGGGGCATCCATCCCTTCGGCGTCCCATCCTTCTCGGCCTCAAACAGCCTCATTGCCCGTTGTTCGTCCTCATTGAGATAGACCCTGCTGGCGTCCATCTTTAGCTTACTCCGGGAGACATATTTGTCATGCTCCCCTTTACTCTCGCATCGCAAATTGACGCGGCTCTGAAAGGACCGGGGCAGCGAGTAGTCCTCCGGAACCTCAACGTATACCCACCGCCCCTTCCAGTCCTTACAAGACGTCAGCTTGGAAACGGTGACGAAGCCCGGCTCGGTCTGTATGTTGTACCACCCCGAGCCGACTACGGTAGTCTGTTTAAGATGGTGGAGCCGGCGGAAGAGGTTCACCGTTGGGGCCTCCCCTTTGAAAATACACAACCATACAAAACCAACAATCGTCCTGATGGCCAACGGATGCAGTTGGGCCACGGCGACATTCATTGCTTTAATAATAGCAGCAACGTATTCATTCAGAGGAAACCGGAGCCCATACTCCAGGTGTCTGATGTATACGCCGATACAACCCTCGGGAGGGCAACAGACGGCCTGGCCCTCCTCAGGGATAACAATTCTATACCCCCTGCCGAAGGAGTAATGGTGTTCAAAAAGTTCAGAACCAGAACAACTGGCGAACTTGTTCGTCCAGGCACGGTCAGGACTGATCGAGCAGGCATCACCGTGCCCCGAATTAGGCGGCCTCCTTACGACAGAAGGGGTCGCCTCATCATCATTCTCGAAATCCTCCAAAAATTTTGGATCAATCTCAGGAGAAAGCGGCTTGGGACCCCCAACGGTTAACGGGGTGACAACCAGTGCCTCCTCTTCATCAGGACGCGACGGGGAGCCCCCCGGCGCAGAAGTACTAGGTCCAGCATCAGCAGAAGACATGACAACAAATACTTAACAAATAAAGGTTGAAAAAATTTGTTTGTTTACCTTGGAAAAGTGTTACGCCGAGTAACGCTTTGAAGACTAGAGAGAAGTTTCGTCGAAGAAGGCTAGAGAGAAGAAATTTTTTTTTTGAGAAAATGAATTTTTGGTGGCCAAAATCAGGGGGTAACTGCTCTATTTATAGAGCAAAACCCATGAAACGGACCAATCAGGGCAAAGCCCATGAAGCGTCAACCAATCAACACCGAGCCACGTGTCAAGCATGCAGCCACAGAATGCCAATCGACGTATCTTCTTCAACACGCTCCTTGACAGAATGTCAATCGACGTATCTTCTTCAACACGCTCCTTGACAGAATGCCAATCGACGTATCTTCTTCAACACGCTCCTTGGTATCTACTTGCCAAACGGCCCGCTGTTCAACCAAGCTTGGCAGCACCGGCCGGGGGCAATCGATAGCACACGGCACTCTCAACCTCGGTCTCAGCCAGCGCCATTTTCTTTTCCACATCTGATGTCCATTACACATCCATGTGGAGGGGGGATATGATACGGCCTGAGCAGAACCAAGCCGAGGAAGGAGAAGCCGGGGAAGAAATTCAACTTGCGCAGAATACGCTCAACACTCATCGAAGGTCCATACCACGACATAGACTACGCTGGGGGCAAATTGATGGAGCATATTCTGCACCCGCTGACCGAGTCAACATATTGAGCAAGGTCAAAGCAAAAAGACAGCAAGTCAACATATTAGACAGCCTAACCGACGCAGCCTGTCGGCCTGTCACTTGGGTCTCGGCTAGGCAACCAGCCAGCCGAGAGACATATCCGCGTACTCATATCCAAGACCTCTCGGCATGGAGTCAACCAGGCCAGCCGGCCTGCCATGGGTCCCTCGGCCGAGGGTAGAACAATCTTTTCCACCTGCTCTACCACTTGGCCACTACGTGACAAAAGGTGAAAGTCTATAAATACTCCACTTCTCTCATTGAGAAAAGGATCCGAAATATAACCTAAACTCACTATTAATCTGGTATAAACTCCCTTATCTCTCTACAATATACTTTGCCAAGTAACACACAACTTAATCCCTTTAAGTTTACTGACTTGAGCGTCGGAGTGAGTACGCTCGGTACCAAGCCGAGCCCTCAGTTTGTTCATTGTTTCAGGAGAGGCCGAAAGGAAGAGTCAAGCAAAGTCATCATTCAACAAAGCTTACGTGGTCATAACACTGCTCCGAAATTACACCCAGAACACTTGTATCTGCAGGTTAGCTTTGAACAGGTTTGGTAGATGACGGTTTACGCCGTCATGCTGCCGAAATTTACATAGAAATCACGCAAAACATACATTTGTATATACACATGGCCTGAGTTAGCGCAAAACGAGAGACTCAAAAGCACGCAAAAAATGCAAAAATGCAAAAAATTGCCGGAAATGACCGGACGATAGGGAGGGTTACCCCTAAAAGAAAAAAATAGAAACCTATAAGTTAGAAATGAAATGGTGAAATAAATGTAGAAATGAAATTAATATATAAATGTTAAAATTCATTAAATTTATAATGAAAATTATTTCCTAAAATAAATGAATTAAAATGAAAATTATTTCCTAAAATAAATCAATTAAAATTAAAATTAAAAAGTGCAAGTGTGGTAAAATGGCGAAAATGTCGATGTTGTCTCGAAATGCGTGCCCGCGGAATTAGGAAACATGGAATATGGTAATTCCCACGTATTTAACAAAACAATAACCCGTAGGAATAGGAAATTATTCGTCACGAAATTAGGAAAGATCCAACGCGGAAAATCACAGAAACTTAGCTACGAAATAGGCGCAGCATGAGCTGCGTCCCTTTGAAGAGGCGCAGCAGGTGCTGCGCCTGTTCCCAGGTTGTTCCGTTCTGGCAGATTTTTGGAAACAGAAATTAGTATAAATAGAGACGTCGATAGAGCTTTTATTCACATAATTCTTTCGTCTCTTCTTCGTCTTATTACATAAAATTCTCAAAATAATCTCTCATCATGAATACGTTGGAGATTCGCTTAAAAGAATGGACCAACGAATTTTCAAACATGGAGAAATATGATATGGGCGCCTATAATCTTGGATCATTGTTGAGTTTGAAGCTTATCAAGGTTGTCAAACCATTCTTGGATGCTTGTCTTGATTATTGGGACCCGAATTACCATGTCTTTGCGTTCCCTGGAGGCGACATTTGCCCATTTTCTGAAGAAATTGCTGCGATTGGTGGATGGGACCCTGAACACTTGCCTGCCATTCCTTCTACTTCGCAAGGGTATAAAAGCAAATTTAGAGACTTGCTTGGGTTGACTAGACTCGAGGTGGACCGTCTAGTGACCTCGAAGGGAGTGCGAATGTTGGATTTCATTGACCGATTCATTAATAGGGCCGACCCCACCGTTTCTTATGTTGCTAGGCGAAGGGCATTTGGGTTTTGCTTGTTGCATGTGTATGTCTTCCAAGGGCATGTTGATGAAGACTTGAGAGGTGATCCCCGTCTTCTGGGCCTTGTTGAGCAAATGGAGCTGCGCAGGAGCCCAGCTTGTTTATGCTTAGGAGAGATCCTGTTGGGCTTGGATAATAGGAAAGCCAACCGTGACCTACCGTATTTTGGAAGTCCCGTCATTCTGCAGGTAAAAGAACATTTTCTTCTCTTTTTCCTCTCTTTTTTTTTCGTTTTTTCTTTTTTGTTGTTCTTTTTTTTTCGTTTTTCCTTTTTTTTTTTTTCGTTTTTTCTTTTTGTGTTCTAATACCTGCTTTTGGTAGGTTTGGCTTATGGAACGGCTTCGATTGATCGAGCCCCCAGTTCATGTTCCTTCTTATCATGGTCGTTCGATTGCGATGAGGACCAGGCTTTACATGGTGGACTTCACCCGAGTCTGCAATTATTGGGAAAACAAACTGAAGAGCGATGATGGCCCTTTGATTAGGTGGATTGTACCGTGGTGGCACCTCAAATCAGTCACTGGAGTGTCTTCTTTGGATCCTACTCGATCCGTGCGCATTCCTGGCTTGGAATTCACGGTGTGCATCTTCCCGGAAAGGCTGATGAGACAGGTTGGACTAAAGCAGACGATCCCGAAGCTTGATACTGTTCCGCAGACCGCCGTGGCGCTTACTACAGAGAGCCGAAGGGAGTGGGCCATTAAATGGACCCAAAGAAACATGTGGTTCTTGAACTCTTCTGCTAATGCCTTATGGGTGTCGGATTCTTATCTGCGATGGAGGAGATCTACTACTCCGGAAGAGCGCGAAAGATTGAGGAAGCGCGAGCCCGTTGACTACAAAGTGCGCGAGGTGGAAAAAGAGAAAGAGAAGCATCTGACTGAGGGAGAGGAGGAAGCCGGGTTTCAAGTTGTTCATCTTTCGAAGAAACCGAAGACCTCTCCTGTCGTGGAGATGGTGATTGGCAAGAATGGGAAGTCGAGGCCTCGAGAAAGACCGTTGGTGATTAGGTCCGAAGTGGCGCAAGAGCGTCCGGCTCGAGGTCGTGACAAGAAGTATGACAAGAATGACAAGGGCAAAGGGAAGATGGAAGAAAAGCCCGAGTCTTCATTTATTATTTATTATTATTATTATTATTGTAATAAAAAGGTGGGGTTTTTAGAATCCTAGCCTATTTTATTTTTATTATGTAGCGTACTATTATTAAAAAAAATGAATGAGATAAAAAAGGTTAAATGGTTATGAAACCGTTATGATTTTCTATTTATTATTCTTGTCGAATTCCAAATGCAATGCAAATGTCCTTCTATTTACATTTTTAAAATAATGGGTTGTATCCTGTAAAGGATTGCCTACGTATTCATTTAGAAAATGAAATCAAACCCTTGCGCGTAGTTCGAGTAAATGTAAAAGAATAATTGTTCAAGCAAGAGCTTGTAATGAACTTAGAAAATAAGCATGAGCTTTTTACTTACTCTGAAGGTGCGAATTTAGTTTATTTGATGATATGAGGATGACAAAATTGCCAAAATGCAAGAGCAGGATGACACTGGCTTATTTCAGCTTGGCCAGGGGCCTTTTTCTTAGTGCCACAAGAGCGACACGTGAGGTTACGCGAGGCGCGTTTTTGTTCCTATTCTAGGCATAGTACCGTTTTAGTTGGTCAAGGTTTGTTGGGTTGGAAAACTCATTCCCATCTAGGTCTGTGATTCTAACCGCACCCTCTGGAAGTATGGACTTGACTAGAAAAGGTCCGGCCCATTTAGGTTTGAATTTTCCCCGCGGGTCAACAGGTAAAAGAGCTCTAACCGATTTAAGTACTAAATCTCCTTCCTTGATGTTTCTTGGCTTAACCCTTTTGTTGAAAGCTCGTTTGATATGTGCTTGATATGTTTGGACGTTATGCAAGGCACGTAGCCTACGTTCATCCAGGAGGATGAGTTCTTCATATCTATCTCTCTTCCAATCGGCTTCTGGGATTTGACGTTCGAGTAAAATACGTAAGGATGGTATCTCTAGCTCGACTGGTTGTACAGCTTCCATGCCGTAGGTCAAATAGAAGGGAGTAGCCCCAGTGGGCATCCTAACAGATGTACGATATCCCCACAAAGCAAAGGGTATCTTGCTTGGCCAGTCTCGATTAGACCTGGCAAAATGGGTCAGACCCGAATGACCCGACCCGAAAAGGCTGACCCGAGACCCGAAAATGACCCGAACTTGCTTGACCCGAATATGACCCGAAACCCGAATTGACCCGACCCGACCCAGACACGACCCGAACATTGTCTGACCCAATGTTGACCCGACCCGAGGTGACCCAATCCGAAAAGACCCGACTCATAACTGACCTGATCCCAAATGACTTGAAGAGACCCAAAATGACCCGAAATGACTAGTACTAACTCATATTAATACTATATAATCAAAATAAAGTTTCATTGGTTACAATAATCCCAAATAAATGGTTAAATTTGCAAAATAGCATTTCTTAATCAAAATAGTATTAACTTAAGTGCTTAGCCATTAACTCAAAAGCAACCCGACCCAAAATGACCTATACCCGAAAATGACCCGACCCGAAATGACCTGACAACAGGTCACCCGAAATTGACCCGAAACCCGAAAGTGACCCGATCCGACCCAACCCGACCCGAAATATATGGCAGACCCGAAATAACCCGACCCAAACTGACCCGACCCGTACCCGACCGGAGTGACCCGCTTTGCCAGGTCTAGTCTCGATAGTTGTCAATCATTTTCTTGAGAATTGTGACAACATTCTTGTTTGCTGCCTCTACCGCGCCATTAGTCTGTGGTCTATAGGGCGAAGAGTGGTGATGCCTAATTTTGTACTTGGCTAGCAATTGCTCAGTCTCAGCTTGGAAATGTGATCCATTATCACTAATGATCTCATGTGGGCAACCATATCGACAGATGATGTTGTTTTGTATGAACTTTGCCACATATTTGGCCGTGAGACTAGTGTAGGAAGCCGCTTCTACCCATTTGGTGAAATAGTCGATTGCCACTAGGATGAAACAGTGACCTCCTGTTCCGGCCGGGGTTATCTTCCCGATTATGTCAATTCCCCAGGCAGAAAATGGCCAAGGAGATGTCATCGTATAGAGCAATGAAGGAGGGACATGTTGTACATTCCCGAATATTTGGCAATTGTGGCAATGTCTTACATACTTGATGCAATCGGATTCCATTGTGGTCCAATAATATCCCAAACGTGTGATTTTCTTTGCCATCATGGGCCCACTCATGTGAGGACCGCATTCTCCATCGTGGACTTCTTCCATCACTTTCTGTGCCTGTGAATGATCAAGGCAACGTAGGATTACACCAAGAGGTGTTCTTTTGTATAACTCTCCTTGCATGAGAACGTATTGGGAAGCTAGTAGGCGTATAGCGCGTTGTCCCCTTTTGTCCATATCGGGTGGGTAGGTACCATTGATCTTGAAATTCAGGATTGCTTGGAACCATGGTTCCTGCGCGATTTCCTCTTCATTGGTGATTTGGTGGACATAAGCTGGCTTTGGCCGTCGTTCGATGCACAAAGGCATTTCCACCATGTCATCTGGCATATTGATCAAAGATGCGAGTTTTGCAAGAGCATCTGCAAATTGATTTTCTTCCCGAGGTAGGTGTAGATATGTCACGCGATCAAAGAATTGGGCAACTTGGTCTATTCTGGCTTGATAAGGTGCTAAGCTTTCGCTTCGGATTTTCCAAGATCCCGTAACTTAATTGATGATCAGGGATGAATCCCCATGTACTCGGAGATTTTTAATGCCTAAGCTTACTGTCGCTTGTAGTCCAATGAGACAAGCTTCGTATTCTGCAGCGTTATTTGTCACCTCGAAGTCGAGTTTGACAGAGATGGGTGTGTGCTCGCCTTCAGGAGAAATGAGCAACACTCCTATTCCGAATCCTCTTAAGTTTGATGCCCCATCAAAGTAGAGGTCCCAGGAGTCTACACCAGTTTGGAGTATATCCTCGTCTGGAAATGACCAAGTGTCTATTGTTTGTTCATCATTGATGGGATTTTCTGTGAAGAATTCGGCAACGGCGCGACCTTTTATGACTTTCAGAGGCACGTATTTGAGATCGAATTCTGAGAGCATCAAAGTCCATCTTGCTAGGCGTCCGTTGAGGACGGGTTTCTCGAAGAGGTATTTGACTGGGTCCATTTTGGAGTATATTTTGACAGAGTAGCTAAGCATGTAATGGCGTAACTTCTTCGTTGCCCACACAAGAGAGAGGCATGTCGAGTTGTGAGTATTTACACTCGTACTCCAGGAACTTCTTACTAAGGTAGTAGATAGCCCTTTCTTCACTTCCTACAGTTTGAGCTAGCATGGCACCCATGGCTATTTCGGTTACTGTGAGATATAAACCAAGAGGTTGATCTCGTTGAGGTGGCATGAGCACTGGTGGTTTAGCCAATATCTCTTTGATTCGGTCAAATGCCTTTTGACAATCATCATCCCACATGGTGTGGTCTGTCTTTTTGAGCTTCTTGAAGATAGGCTCGCAAATCATGGTGAGTTTCGATATGAATCGACTTATATATTGCACTTTTCCCAGGAATTCTCTGACTTCTTTTTCTGTTTGTGGTTGTGGCATTTCGATCAGAGCCTTGATCTTGGAAGGGTCTATTTCTATACCTCGTTGGCTAACGATGTATCCCAGGAGTTTGCCAGACGTTACTCCGAATGCGCACTTCTGAGGATTGAGCCTCATGTTGTACTTTCGTAGCCTTGCGAAAAATTTGCAAAGGTTCGCAATATGCCCCTCTCTATCCTTGGACTTGACAATAATGTCGTCTACGTATACCTCAACTTCTTTGTGCATCATGTCATGTAAGAGTGTATTTGCGGTGCGTTGATATGTAGCTCTGGCGTTGATCAACCCAAACGGCATGACCGTATAGCAATAAGTTCCCCATTGAGTGACAAAGGCGGTCTTATGCATGTCTTCTATGGCTATCTTGATTTGATTATAACCCGCATACCCATCCATGAAGGATAGTAATGCGTGGTCTGCAGTATTGTCCACCAATATGTCGATGTGCGGTAGAGGGAAGTCATCTTTAGGACTTGCTTTGTTTAAGTCCCTAAAATCAACACAAACACGGATTCTCCCATCCTTTTTGGGTACAGGTACTATGTTGGCTACCCAGTCAGAATACTCGGAAACTTTGATGAACCCGGCTTTGAATTGCTTATCAACTTCTTCTTTAATCTTGAGAGCCCATTCCGTTCTCATTTGACGAAGCTTCTGCTTTACAGGCTTGAAACCTGGCTTAATCGGAATTCTATGTTTGGCGATATCCCTGTCGATCCCTGGCATGTCTTTGTAGGACCACGCAAAAACATCTTTGAACTCGTTTATGAGGTTTATAAAATCTGCCCTTTCGGTAGACCTCAAGGTAGTCCCTATCCTAAGTTCTTGGGGTTCTAGTTCGGTTCCTACATTGATGGGTTCGGTGTCCTCTATTACTGGTCCCCCTTCCCCTTCCTGTAGTATTTCTTTGGCTACGTAGGGAGGTATTTCGATTGAGTCTGGGTCTTGGTCATCCTCAGTGTCATCGTAAACAGAATTGCACTCAAGATAACACAAAGAGTAAGCAGAACCTGATTTATTCATATTAAAGTTTGAGAAAAGTTGAAACAAATAAGCCATCTGATCTGTGGTCAGTGGCGGCAAAGGGACAGTGGTTGGGACATTTCCCGAACTACTGTAACTACTCGAGGCTAAGCTAGGAGAAACAAAGGGAATGGGGATGACGGCAGGAGGAGACTCCTTAGTGACTTCTCTAGACTCCGACTCTGACTCCGACTCCGACTCGAACTCATCGTCTTCTGGTTCTCCTTTGAACATCTCTCCTTCTCCAGTGGTGAGCTTGAAGAGTCTTCCTTGATTGTTGGTCCACTTGATCGATTTTCTCCATCCTTTCTGCTGACTCGCGCTAGTTTCTGTGATTAACGCGGTAGGGTTGAAGCGATCGTCTTGAAGTATCATGGTAATGATCTCATCCTGCGCGGCTCTAACAAATCGGTCCTCCCCAAACAACAGGCTAACATCTTGTTCGTCTAAGCAAGGTGCTTGACGGGTTTTGACGGTAGGAACCGTTTCTGGAGGGATGAAGTAGCAATCGTGAAAGATCTCGATTCCGGCTAGCTTCCTCTCGAGATAATGCCAAGGCTCGGGAAATCCGTGAAAGAGTTCTAGACTTCCTTCTTTAACAAAGTACCCATTTAGGGTAGGGAGATAGGGTCGCATTTGGACTCCTACGTGCTTACGGTTTTGAACTTGAGCAAGCATCTCGAGAACCTCCTCTTTAGTGGGTTTGTACCCTAGTCCAAGTGGTATCTTCTTTGAGTTGTCTTCCTTGTATGGTGCGAAGGTGTTTTTCCGAATAGGGTTCAAAGGCATTCCAGGGAAGTATCCCTGAAATTTGAGTATGTGGTTGACCACCAAGTTGGAGTATGGACTGTAGTATAAGGGTGCCAATTCGCTTTCTATGACACTTATGCTTTGGAAGCCCCCAAGTTCATATACTGGGTCTGCAAGGACTTGATTGTTCGACTTCTTTTTTATTATTGCCTTGATGGGTGACGAAGTGATCGTCACTACTTTGCCATTTAGTGGGATCTTGATCTTTTGATGAAGGGTGGATGTCACCGCTTTGGAAGCGTGAATCCAAGGTCTTCCTAGAAGTATGTTGAAGGAAGCTTCAATGTCCACTATTTGGAAGTTAACCTTGCACTCAATTGGCCCTGTGGCTATGGTTAGGTTTGAAGGAAATGTAGATTCGTATACATACTAACATACTCATATATGTCAAAATTAATTTGTCATAAAATTAAATACGGATTTTATGCATGCAAACAAAAATATAATAGAGAAGAAATCATGTCCTTACATTGAAGATTTCGATTATATTGGGCACAAGAGAGATCACCTTTCTCTCTTGTTCTTGAGCTTTCCCTTATGGATGAACAAGATCTAAGTATAAGATCTCTCCCTAAGCTTTATACCCAAGGCTTTCTCTTAATTTAATTAATATTACAAGAACTAGTATAATATTAATCTAGTAGAAAAATGACCCAAAAATATTCCAATACACTTGATATTTTCGGTTTTATGTGTGGAAGAATAAGAGAGCTTTTTATCTCTCTAGAAATCTTATATTGGATGAGTAAAAAAAAAAAGTGAATGAACAATACAATTACATTATTGTATATGAGGTAAAAATTAAGAGAAAAACCAAATGTTTTTCTCTTCTTAAAAACCGGACAAGGGTAGTGGGAGGGGAGCCAATGCATGGAAAAATTGTTCTTTACAATAAACCATAGGGTTGCATGGCTAGTGACTAGGGTAATCATCATGCCCTCCACTAATTATAATCAACATATAATTAGCTTAAAACTCCTCTAATTTTCGGCCCACTTGAGTTAATATGGATTCCATATTATTTTTGTCAATTGTCAATATGTCACATGTCACATGTCACATAAATTTGTTATGTATTTTTAACATATTAAAAATCAACGTATCATCAAAAATACGTCACATACAAAAATCGACTTAGTAATTTCATAATTACTTGTGCCAAAAATTTTACCATTTATAAATCACAACTGATTGTATTTATAATAATTCATTCAATTTTTGATTGTTTCTTTAAACATTAATTTCATCCGAGTAATGATACAATTCAATTACTCGACAGTATCTCATTTAATCACATTTCAAAATGATACGTAAATTATACTTCCAAAATCGTCCGTCAATTTTCAAGTAATTTAATTAACTCGTAACATTATACGATTAATTAAATAATCAATTAAGAGTATTGCCCTTTAGGTATGACCTAGGGGTCAATCGATCACCACCGTCACACGACAAAGTAATGTCAAACTCTAGTCACCAATCATTACCGATATATGTTGACCAGTTGATGAATAACAATATTACTTCCCAATTGTATTCTTTAAAATGAGATTTAATAATGATATTTAAATCATATGATCGCACTATTGTTGAGGACACATTTCCTAACAATCTCCCACTTGTCCTCGACAAGTGTGCGTCACCAATTCTCTTGTCCTATTACTATCTCCCACTCAATGCAAGGTGTCTTTCAGGTCGTACTTGCAAGTGATCATATCGAGAGTGGTTTCCTCGATCTGGAGAATAACTGTTTGACCGGATTTATCCACTCTGGATACCCTCCGAGCGTGGCCACGCATTTCCAGTTCATTACTCCTCGAGTGGCCCTGAGATATTGTTTTAACCCTGACAAGGGGATGGACAATTCCTATCGCACTCATTCCCTTCGACTAGCCACAGCCATCATAACCCAAAATATGCCCATTTGACCCCATTTACGAAGGTCGTAGTAACACAAATCAAAGTTAATCAAACCGAGCCATCTTAGGTGAATAGTCTTTAGTCAAAAGAATCGACTCATTTGAATACTATAGCAGCTCTCGCCACGACCAGGCTATATAAATTTGCCAGAACTCTATAAGCGGTCATTAGGCCCGACAAAAAGTTCCTAACAGTCTGCCTATGTGATCGACTAGTCATCTCACATGACTCTATGGCATTTGAACTTGCCATCAATTGCATCACACTCTAGTCACTTCGAGACGTCACCTCATACAAGTGACTATGGGCGAATACAATGTTAATCCGTGTTCACTTTAACGGGGTTCAATTGTCACTACAACCCGTTTGGATGTAACAAAGTATAAAAGGAGTTTTTAAAGAAAAACTCGAACGACAAATGCGATTATCACATATGAATAGTCAATGCCTGATTACTATTTCATATTCTATAATCTAATTTGATCTTGCATGTAGTTGTTAATTTCAATTCAATTGAAATGACATGACTTATCATGTTTAGCCTTTGAGAAGGCTTTGGTTAGTAGGTTTTATCAATTTCTTGTACCTTACTCAACCTTACTACATATTCGTTTTCCTTTGTAATGTATACATTTGCATCACAAAACTTTCTGAGTACGTGTCGAGATCCAATCAAGATATAGGCCCTCTTAGCCTAAGAGTAGCTCCCACTGGTTTCACAGTGTGCGGGACTCATCCTCTTGCACATCTCATGATTGCAAGTGTACTCAATTTCCGTTATAAATATCTCTCATTGTTCTTTATTGCCTAGAACGATTCTAGAAAATCTACTTCTTAATTATCATAGCCACAATGGTATCTTAACCATCCTAATGTGTTTTGATTATGGTTTTGTCGGAAACCATGCGCAACCTCAATTGTCAATTGTCACTTGTGTAACACCCTTACACAAAATTGCATCATAAACACTTTGCTTTACTTCCTTAATGCTTCTGCAAGCACTTAAGGGTAATCTTTATTTATACCAGGTAAAGATTACTTAAATTCGATTTTGAAAACAATTCATCATACTCAAAGTATATGAAGTGTTATACATCATTACTCGTTTAATTGATTCGGGAGCGGAAGCAAATGGAATCAATCAAATATGTTCAATTTAATTGAACTAGTCATGAATCTTATCAACATAAGACTTCTTACTGACGCTAATATCATGTGGATTTATCTTCATAAATCTGGATATCAAAGATGTATTATAATACTCTAAAAGTCTTAAATCATTCTCAATGATCAATATGTCATCCACATATCGGACTAATTAAAATTTCCGTAACTCCCACTAAACTTCATGTATAAACACAACTTCTCGACTTATTGAGAAATGTTTTATCACATGATCAAAATGTTGATTCTAACTCATTGATGTCCTACTTAAGACCCTCTCTTAAGTTTCACATTATCTTAGGATTGCAAGAATCTACTAAACTCAAGACATGTATTGAATACATTCCTTCTTTTGAAGAAGTGGGTTTTAGATTCACTTGCTATGTATTTCATAACCTCATAATGAAACACAATCCCTAAGAAGATCCAAATAGACTTGAGCATTTCAATTAGTGCAAAACCCTTTGCAATCAATCAAACTTTGAAATTTGTCTTTATTAGTGCAAAACCCTTTGTCACTAATCAAGCCTTTTATTTCGGACTTTTATGGCTCTAAGCCTTGCATTGAGTTGTGACTTAAACACTCTTATGTAAGTTATATGTTCATTACTTTCCAGAAGTAATCAATCTTGAATCAAACAATTTCTTTGTAAGCTCTTTACTTTCTTAAAAGTAACATGAATTCATCATTTTTAACAAGTGACGAATTTTAACCTCCTAGGTTTTGAAGAAACAATGTCTTACACAAAACGTCTCATGTAGCCAAGAAAGACCAGTTTCTTGCGACATAGCATTCTTTGTGGCTCTTGAATAAATTCTCCCACTCTGTCTTCTAGAAATAAACTTGTATTTTAGAAAGACAGCTTCACGAGCCGCAAACCCGTCGTACTCGTGATAATTGAAAAGGGAAAAATGAGCATTTGTTTCTTGTGAAAACTTACAAGCATGGTACTCTTACCATTTCATATCTCATATGTTTTGATTTAGTGGAAAAATGATTTAGACAAAAATGATAAAATCCCAAAAGGATCAAGTAACTCAAAGTAACTTGATTGAAGTCCAAACCATATCGAATAGCATTTGATTTCTTATCCATCCACACATTATTTCATAATGCGTGCTAAGAGAGATTAACTTGTGATACTATATCACATTTCCTTTGGCTTATATCAAAGTCTTCACTTTGATAATCCCATCACAACTATATCGTGATTCCTTGAACTTTTGAACTTCTTCAAAGATTTCTCTATTTACCTCATTAAGTGAACACACTAGTGTCAACTTAAATCGTTGGTAAAAGAAAATGATCAACCTATTTTGGATCAATGATTTACAACCTCGATCTCCTTTTCAACCAAAAGGCACGAGACATCTTGCTTTGAATACAAGATACGTATATACCATTAACGATCTAATGGTTTCAAGAGTACTTGATAACTCTTTGCGTTCATCATTCCAAAATTTAAGGTTTAATCTTGGGTTACCAATTTGAATCTTACATCATCTACATGATATGTCATTCTAGTTTGGTTTAGAATATAATCACCTTGATAATGGGCTAGCCATTCATCAAATAGTGGTGTATAGGGTCACAAAAGTGAGAACCTCTTTTGTCTCTTAACAAGTTTATATTCTTATTTAGAGTTTATGCACTTAATAGTCACAATTAAGTACCACTTTAAATCCAAAAACTAGATTGAGTACACAATTACTCTATCTCTCGACTTTATTGTTTCTAGTCGTCATATTCTAATCATCCTATGTATCAAACATAATGATGAAAACCACCACCGGTTTCTAATATTGACGAAGTAATACTAGCAAAATTTATGTTTAATCAAATAAACATTTTTAAAGAAGAAGGTCCCATTAGATGTCCCACAACTAACTTGTTGATTCTTCAATAATTTGGGGTAGTTTCCTTTCTCGTGTCCAACATTTTAAGACAATGGAAACTTTATCGGTCGGGATTGATAGGTTTAGTATCGTTATTCTCAACAACTTTACTTTTAACATTACCTTGTATCAATTCCATTATTATCTTTACTTCTTGAACCTCGTTCTCATCTTAACGGTTTAAGAGAATGCTCCCACTCATTTCAATGAGTCTTTGCTTTGAGAAGCAAAATTGAATTCATGAGGATTACTCTTCATTTGTTCGTTTTAGTCTTAAAAACTTTCATTGAAGTGGTTGCGTTATTTTGGTCAATTACGTATTCTTGACAAAACTAATTACCAAAACAATTTTATCGCTTCGATGTACTTAATGCATTTAAGTACATGGAAAAACAATCCATTGCAAGTAGATGTGTTAGTCAAGAATCAAAAACCTGTTTGATAATGAATAACTTTAATCTATACTCTTTACAAGAGATCCTTAGCAATGGTTCATTTGAGGTTTTAGAAGCAAACTCATATTTGTCTTTAGTTACGATATTTTAATGGAGATTTGAATCAAAAATCGAAATGATATCGTATATGAATTGTGGTAAAGAAATAGAACAATATAAAAACGGAATAGTGGAAAATTTAACATTCATCGTTTTAATAATACTTGGTAAAACAAGTATAGCATTTACATAGTGACCTCTACCCAACTATGATAAATGATTCCAAGACCCAAATTCATATCGACTTAGGCACGGTGGGGCCGATACATCCTTCATCAATATAACTCGGTGGATTAACGTTTAATCGATTCTACTTTTAGAACTCTCGGTCGATAATATTACATTAACAATTATCTTTAGCCCAAAACACATCGACAAGGGCACGGTGGGGCCGATACATCCCTTATCAAATACTTTTGTTGAGTTCAATCCAAATTTCGAATAAATGTGTCCATGATCCAAACCCACATTGACTTGGGCACGGTGTGGCCGATACATCCCTTATCAACATGAATTCGGTGGATTAACATTCATCACCCACTTCCCCTACGTAACAAGGTTTGTACCCCGGTGTGGCCGAGTGCACTCCCTCACGAAATAGGTTTTCATGGTTTCTACTATTTGGTAAGGCTAGTCTCAATTGATTGTTTTAGCGAGAGGTCATGTCAATTTATTATCTATCACGTTTTAAGTGAACTAAAGCGGTGAACTACGATAATTCTAATTGACACGGTCGATAAACTCGATAAAATGACAATGCATGTTTAGTTATGGCGATTTAGCAATGCATGTGACATAAAATAAAATGCAAGCATAAAGATAAATAAATCCTAGTATGGCCCTTCCTAAAATAGAAAAACTCTTTAACTATTACATATTCGGAAACCAACTCCATTGGTCCCTTGAACTTCGGTTGTGGCACGCATCTCGAGGTAACACCGTCTTTATGTATCGCCATCTTGAAGAAATCCGTCTTTGGGAACTCCGAGATAAAATAAATTACATAATAAATTACATAATTTCCTATTATACATTTGTAATTAAAATAAAATAAATCTATTAAATTACAAAACGGTGATACGAGATCACAATAAAATTACAACCGAATCGATATTCCCATACATTTCGGGAAATACCAATTAAAATCTAAGGCCATACTAAGTAAAATTACATAATTCAAAATTACATAAATTAAAATTATGACAATCATAAAGAAAAATGCAGCATTATAATATGTATGAACATGCTTCATTTTATGCTAAATCGCCTTTAATTAGCCAATATCGTATATTACTCGGTTTTTACGGATTTGCGTGATTTCAACATTTTATAATCACAAAAATTACATAAATTCATATTTATGCACTAGTTAATTACCCTAACCACTTAGGACTCAAAATTTAGTCTTCACTAATAAATTGACCATAATTAACTTAAAAAATATAAAATTGTTCATTAATAGTCCAAAATTACAAAATAAGCTATTAAACTTCAAATAAATCACAAAACTTCAAATAAATTCAAAATTTGAAATTTAAATTCATGAACATTCTGGAAAAATACCATGACACTCATAATGTTCAAAATCTTAGGTTAAAAATTTCGAGATTTTCCCGGAAAAACAATGTTGCGGTTTTATCGATTTTAACTAAAATAATCATAAAACATGAAGAAAAATTATATTCATTAACTTTTCAATTTTAGATCTGAAAATGATGATAAAAAGCAACATAAGACGTTTTTCCTAAGTCATGGATTATGTTTTATTAATTTTTAACTAATAATGTCACTATTTATGCTATTTTTCTTCAAAAATCCATAAATCATGCAAAAGGACTTCTTTATGGCCAATTATTTTACACTCATCTTGTAAAATTGCATGTGACAACATATAAAATTTCTATGACCAGATTCGAAATTTAACTCATATTAACCTATTTTTCACTTTAAATCCGAATTAAAAATGAAAAATCCATTTTTCGAGCATAACAAGTCAAAAAATTATGAAAATTTACAGATTATCTCAAAATAATATGTGTCACAACATATCCAAAAATCAATGAAAAATTCGAAGTATAGCTATTTTTAGACCAAAAATGACATTTTTACTCATAAAATCACATTTAAATGCCATTATTGTAAATTATAAACAATAAAAATCCGAAAAATAACCAAAATATCCTAAAACACTTTAGGACCAGAAATATTAACATGCATGTAATAATTTCGTGATATATCATAATAACACAAATTTTACAAGTTTTATTTGTTATTCTTATAACTCGGAAAAACTTTTAACCAATTTGCATGCAAACAACCGTGGCTCATGATACCGATTGAAGGAAATGTAGATTCGTATACATACTAACATACTCATATATGTCAAAATTAATTTGTCATAAAATTAAATACGGATTTTATGTATGCAAACAAAAATATAATAGAGAAGAAATCATGTCCTTACATTGAAGATTTCGATTATATTGGGCACAAGAGAGATCACCTTTCTCTCTTGTTCTTGAGTTTTCCCTTATGGATGAACAAGATCTAAGTATAAGATCTCTCCCTAAGCTTTATACCCAAGGCTTTCTCTTAATTTAATTAATATTACAAGAACTAGTATAATATTAATCTAGTAGAAAAATGACCCAAAAATATTCCAATACACTTGATATTTTCGGTTTTATGTGTGGAAGAATAAGAGAGCTTTTTATCTCTCTAGAAATCTTATTTTGGATGAGTAAAAAAAAAGTGAATGAACAATACAATTACATTATTGTATATGAGGTAAAAATTAAGAGAAAAACCAAATGTTTTTCTCTTCTTAAAAACCGGACAAGGGTAGTGGGAGGGGAGCCAATGCATGGAAAAATTGTTCTTTACAATAAACCATAGGGTTGCATGGCTAGTGACTAGGGTAATCATCATGCCCTCCACTAATTATAATCAACATATAATTAGCTTAAAACTCCTCTAATTTTCGGCCCACTTGAGTTAATATGGATTCCATATTATTTTTGTCAATTGTCAATATGTCACATGTCACATGTCACATAAATTTGTTATGTATTTTTAACATATTAAAAATCAACGTATCATCAAAAATACGTCACATACAAAAATCGACTTAGTAATTTCATAATTACTTGTGCCAAAAATTTTACCATTTATAAATCACAACTGATTGTATTTATAATAATTCATTCAATTTTTGATTGTTTCTTTAAACATTAATTTCATCCGAGTAATGATACAATTCAATTACTCAGACCGTATCTCATTTAATCACATTTCAAAATGATACGTAAATTATACTTCCAAAATCGTCCGTCAATTTTCAAGTAATTTAATTAACTCGTAACATTATACGATTAATTAAATAATCAATTAAGAGTATTGCCCTTTAGGTATGACCTAGGGGGTCAACTGATCACCACCGTCACACGACAGTAATGTCAAACTCTAGTCAGCCAATCATTACCGATATATGTTGACCAGTTGACAGTAACAATATTACTTCCCAATTGTATTCTTTAAAATGAGATTTAATAATGATATTTAAATCATATGATCGCACTATTGTTGAGGACACATTTCCCAACAAGGTTAGCAAGTCTTACTACCTTTCGTCGTGTACCATCATATGCGCGAACACCTTGATTGGTAGTAGACCTGGCAAAACGGGTCAACGGGTCGGGTTCGGGTCGGGTCAATTCAGGTCGGGTCAATTCGGGTTTCTCATTGATTTCGGGTTAACTCGGGTCGGGACGGGTTATTTCGGGTTTCGGGTCTGTTTCGGGTTTGTTGTCGGGTCAGTTCCGGGTCATGCGGGTCGGGTTGTTTCGGGTCGGGTCATTTTCGGGTCAATGAATAATAGAGAAATTGCCATTTCAAGTCTTTTCGGTTCAATTAGAGTTATATTTTGTCGGGTCATCTTCGGGTTTGGTCGTTTCGGATCGGGTTATTTTCGGGTCAGGTCAGTTCGGGTCAAGAAAGCTCAGGTCATGTTCGGGTCGGGTCGGGTCAATTCGGGTTTTTGGGTCAAATTCGGGTGATGTAGTTCGGGTCACTTCGGGTCTCGGGTCAGCTTTTTCGGGTCGGGTCAATCGGATCGGGTTGCTTTTGCCAGGTCTAATTGGTAGGGGTCCAATCCGACTCTTTCATGCCTAATTTGTATGCCGTTTTCAGGGGTATGATGTTGACCGCAGAGCCACCATCAACCAAGGTCATTGGCACATTCTTCTTTAGACAAATGACAGTGATGTAAAGAGCCAAGTTGTGACTAGCGCCAAAAGGTGGCAAATCTTCGTCTGAGAAAGTAATAGGATTACTTAGCTTCGGTGATTCTTGGAAGACCAAGTTGACTACATCTTCGGGTGTGGAGTTATGCGCTACATTTAGCTTGGCCAAAGCTTGCAGTAAAGCTTGGCGATGTGGGAATGAGCTTGCTACTAATTGCCAGACTGAAAGATCAGCCTTTGTCTTCTGTAATTGCTTGAGCAAATGATCAGTGGAGTCATCTTCGTTATCATTTGGTGTGACAACGTTGGTTGGACCATTTTGAGTAGTGCTTTGATATGGATGTCCCGAACGAGTTAGGTGGTCCACATCTTGGTCTTCAGCATTTTGGACTATTTCCTTGACTAGGGAATTTTCAATGAGATACTCGTCCTCATCATCATCGGCCCAAACTCCATTGATTGTAGATAGTTCCCACATCTTCATGATTTCATCTTCTAGTTGTATGATTTGGTCGACTAATTTATCAACTACGGTGATTATTTCTTGCATAGTAGCATTTTGAGAGAAGATTAGTGGCACATGCTCTCTAGGTGTTGCGTTGGGATCATGTAAAGTTGTCACCACATTTTCTAATTCCCACACTTGCTTATCCACACTCCTTGCCCATGTGATGAAGTCGGAAATGGTAGGGGAGATAGTAGAGTAGAACCCTTCACTCTCGATTGCATGGATCTCATCTTCAAGTGGAGAAATGAGGTGTGAACAATCTAAGGTAGATTCGTCACTTGTAATCACTAGAACTCCAAGAGGATTCTGAGTGTTGTTGGGTTTACCTCCCGGCGGTATTGGTAGTCGACCATCTTCAATCATGTCTTGAAGCACATTTTTCAATTTGTAGCATTTTTCTGTATCATGCCCCTTGCCCCTATGGTATTCACAGTACGAGTTCTCGTCCCAGAATTTGGATTTCCATTCGGGTTCAGGAGTAGGTCCAATGGGCTGAAGTTTGCCTTGTTTCATTAACCTCTTAAGAGCGTTGGAGTAAGTGTCCCCAAGATTTGTGAATTTCCTTGGTGGGGTACTTTTCTTGGATGGCTCGAGAAGGTTAACTTCATCGGTCTTGCTAGTGGAGCCGTATGAACGACTTGTTGACCCTTGATATCCTCGACCTACCATTTTGGACAAGAGCCCTTTACGGATGTCATCTTCAATTCTTGTTCCTAGTACGGTTAAGTCTTTGAAAGTCTTGATGTTTTGGTATCTCAAATGGTTGGTATAGATGGGTTTGAGGTTATCCACGAACTTCTCTACAAGTGTAGCCTCATCCGGGCGCTCAACTAGTTGGGTACTAGTCTTCCTCCACCTACTTAGGAAGTCGGTGAATCCTTCTTTGTCATTTTGGGTAAGAACCTCTAGAGTGCGCAAGTTAACTTGGATCTCGGCATTATCCACATATTGCTTAGCAAACTCGATCGCGGCGTCTTCCCAAGTAGCGATCTTCTTGTGTTCTAAAGAGTAGAACCATTGCTTTGGGGTGGTGTCAAGAGATGAAGGAAAGATCCTTAAGAACATCTCGGGTTTGATGCCTTTGATAGACATGTAATCCTTGAAGGCACGGATGTGGTTCAAAGGGTTTTCGTGCCCCTTGAATTTAGGGATATCCGTCATCTTGAAGTTGGTTGGCAATTTGGAATTGACGGCCTCATACTTGCGATTATTCTCCCTATAAATGTCATCCCCTTTAAGGTACATCAGTTGCTCCTCTAAGTATTGGAGCCTTTTCTCGGCTACAGTCAGTCCCAGGGGAGGATTTTCGTCCCTGGATCCACTTGCGTAGTCACCCACTACTTCACTTTCTTGAGGAGGCAGTCTCCCTTCTACGACGTAGATCCGACCTTCGATGGTCTCAAGGAGATCATGGACTTGGTCTTGGGTAACTTGGATATGGGCTAGCGCGGCTAGGATTCGATCATTACCATCTTGAAGTTGGTTGAAGTTCACGTCGCTTATTTCAGGCATCTTGAAACTGGACAAGAGATCGATGACGAATCAAAACACGATCGACCATTCTAACACATCTGCTAAAAGAAGAAATGTTTTGACTCGTGAAGTGGGCGTGTGCCACTTGTGTTGAGTGAGCTTTGAAGAAAAGACAAGGTTTTGAAAATGTGTATCCTGGTCAACTATAGTGTAGTTGTAGGAGTGGACTCAAAGTGAGGTTTTGAAATGGGCTTGGGCCCGAATTTTGACTCGACAAACGGACAGAGTTTCGACTGGGTTTTGCGCTAATCAATGGCCTTTTTCGAAATTTTGATTAAAAAAGGGTTTTGATTTTTCGAAAAATCGTCATGGTTTTGTTTAGAAATGGTGATCACGTAAGGTACAAACATTTATACAAGCATTATAATGGGATGCTGAGTGCATTTAAAAGGGTTTTGGTTTAAAGGGTGGGTTGCCATACCGAACCATCAAACCCGAAGTCTGTGGAGAGGCTCGTACCAAACAAGAGTAAGGCCGATTTCTAGTCCATTTCCTCAAGTAGTGAAGGCCCTTGATACAAACAAGAGTAAGCATCATGGTATGGATGACGTCAATCGCTATCCATCCTTAGGCCCAAATAAGAATTAGGACCGTTTAGACGGGACGATTGGTCGAATGGGTTGGGTTGGGCCTAGGAAGGCCGAATAAAACGGTCTAGGGAGACCGAGTTATGAAAACCGACAATTGTCTTGTACAAACTATTCCCTAACCTTGTTCAAGTTTCACCCTTGGCTACACGTAAGAGTATTATCCCCAGCGGAGTCGCCAAACTGTGGACAGCGGGAGCCCACGTGGGCGCTTGGGAGGAAGAGAACAAGCGTTTGCATTTTTGTTGGAGTCGCCACCAATTTTTATGGGAAATTGGATCCGTTCGAATACCTCGTGTCATGTCAAAATACAAAGTAGAGAAATGAACACTAAGCAATCGTTACCCTTAGCATTCTATGTCTAGAATGACTCTCGTGGATGCCAATGAACACGGGTGTTCACAGAGATCTGAAGTAAGGGGTGAGGGTACGTATTAGGAAGCTCTTTTGATCGAACACCTAATCCCGCCCGCCTCGATAGCGGCCTCTACTAATGATTAGGGAAGTTGTCTATACTTGATATATCGTCGATTATATGCATGCAATGCAACATCCAAATTTTAATCCTAACATGTGAGAATTAGGCTAAGTCGGTTAACACGTAATTTAGCATACAATTAATGTCGAAGTAGGATTTAATGCTCAATTACATGTGAAAACATACAGATGATACAAGATACAATGAATAGAATGAAATAAAATTACAATAATGAAAATTACAATAATTACAACGGGATTTATTGATTTATGTCGAAAATACCTTTCAAAATGGTTAATTTGAGAAAAAGAATACAAGAAAGAATTAACGAACAAATCAGCGCGATAATACGGATAATAGTTGATTATACGTAAACTAATTAAACTAAGTCAAGGCAATAACGGAGTTCAGGGACAGAATTCAACCCGGAACAGGCGCAGCAGAGCTGCGTCCTTTGGAATAGGCGCAGCGATTCTTGCGTCTGTTCTGACCGAATTCGGGCCGTAGAAGCGGAATTGCGTGTTGTTAATACTCGTTGGTAAATTTAATGATTGATTAAAATTATTTACTCGGGTGAAAGTGATTAGCAGGTTATTTACATGTGATTAAGGTCATAAAAGCAATAAAACATGGATGAAGACGAAATTAAGACGAATTAATTACATGGATAAACGATTAATTAGTGACATGGGTGAATGGAATAAGCTAGCATGACGAATTAATGACAAATTAACGACGAACATATGAATAAACAGATGAAAATATATCAAAGCTCGAATTCCAGAAACTCAATATGAACAAATCGAATTTCTACAACCCGGATTGAATTTAATGACGAAAACCCGCAAATATGAGATTATAAGGGATTTAAGTCGGATTTTATGATGAATAAAACGTGTTAATGATGAATAATATACATGTGAAACATTAATATGCTATTATGTCAAGAATTAACAGGAAACAAACGAAATAAATAAGAAAACGAACAAATTAACAGAGGACGAAGGAAGAAGAAAGGAAGCAGGAACTGCGGCAGCCTCACGAAGAGGCGCAGCAGGAACTGCGCTCCTTCGAAGAGGCGCAGCAGTTGCTGCGTCCTTTCTCGACGGTTTGTCTTCTGAAAATCCGTAAAAACGGTTTTAAAGCACGGTTTTATAAATTGATTTTAAGAGGTATTTTCGACATAAACCTTACAATTGTGATACAATAAGATAAATAACAATAATAAAAGCGAGATTTACACCCTCAGACTTACATGTTTGACGAAACGAGATGAACTAAGATATCGATTAGCGATGCTCGACTCGAACTATAATGCAAATATGAAAGTGCCCTCGTAAGAGGAAAACAATTAGATTAATTAAATTGATTGATTGTGGAGTTGGTCAAATTGGTCGGTCATGCAAACGAGGCTGGTACTCAGAAGGATCCGAGCTTACGTGGTCGAATGTTCAAGCACGTAGACGCCAAAAAGTAAGAACAAAGGTATAGAATGCAAAGGGAGAAGAGAAGGGCGGACACTCGCGTGAGAAATATGAGGAGCGAAGGCTCCTATTTATACTAATCACGTGAAGGAATTAGGGTTTTCGGAGAGTCTTTGGAAGTGAATCTCGGAAAGATATGAAAAAGATACGAAAATTACGCAGAAAAGGACTGGGAAGAGCGCGCAGATCACTTGCGTCTCTTGGAAGAGGCGCAGCACCTGCTGCGTCTGTTCCCAAGTGGTTTCCTCCTGCGAAAGAAAGATTTCCGTGTTTAAATTATGGAATAAAGGGATAATTCGGTTTTCCTTAATATTTGTATGAATATTACGGGAAATTGTTTACCAAAGAATAAAGATTATGAAATATTTATTAAAAATATGGAATAGAAATATCCGGAACATTCCAGAACATTCTGACTCGGGATTTAACGGTTTTCGGAAAATGAAGACGGTTTCAGGCCCGGACTCCAAATGTACTCTAATTACTGTCAAAACGACCGTATCGGCACGTAGATGACAACTAAGAGGTAGACATAAATTTTTGAGCAATCACTTGACGATAAACTTACGAACTGTCACAAATCGTTCCGCGTACCAAACATGCGGCCCAATCATCACCGGGTGGTTTGCGAGAGGTGCAGAAATGAGGTATCTACACGTACTTGCTCCCCTAGTGTTTTTGGGTCTGTCCGTCTTCCTTTTGATGTCGCTCTGCGTTCTAGCTTGGAACGTATTGTCACCGCGTCAGGGCCGGGTTTTGGGGATTGGCAGTGGCGCCTTGCTACATTCCCTTTTCAGCTTGGTGGTCTTGGTGTCTATGCAGCGGGAGATGTTTTATTTTATGATTTTATTGCGTCCCGCTTAGTCTCTTTGGTTTGCGAGGCTAAGCTCCTCGGCCCTTTCGGTATTGTAGCCGTTGGCCCCGCTTTTGATGATGTCGCGCGGTGTTTCTTTGTGACTACATGATCTCGGTGTTTTAGGTAACCCTAGTGAAATTGTCGCCCCAAACTTATGAAGAAATTGGAAGACATTTATTTCGCGACGGTTTTCTTTGCCTCGTAGTCTGTTTTCTCTTTGACGCCACGCCGATTGCTTTATGGCGGTCTCGGCAGGTTCTCACTCCTCCGATTGGTTGCGTGCGGTTCCTATCTCGCGGTTGGGTCGGACTATGAACGGGAGGACTTACCGTTGTGTCTTTGGGGTATCGTCGGGTGTTCCGTTATTCACGGTATCTAGGCCCTGTCCGGCTTGCTCTCGGGTTTTTTCTGAGGATGTTTTTGGGGACCACGCTGTTTCTTGTCTGATCTTGTGGGCGTTAAACATCGGCATAACCTTGTCCGGGACACTCTTTTCGACATCTACTATAGATCTGGTATTACTGCGGGAAAGGAGGTTGATATCGGTTTGGTTGATGGACATGGTGGCTCTCTTCGTCCTGCGGATTTATTGCTTTATTCTTGGGACAGGGGGCGTGATGTGTGCGTTGACTTGACAGGTTCTTCTCTTTTGACTCAGACTGGGATGGCGGATTTTGTGCCTGGTCGGGTTGTCGCTGATGCTGCTCAGCGAAAGTGTGCTAAGTATGGTGATTTGTGCGCGGTGGCGGGTTACGGTTTCCTTCCTTTCTCTTTCTCTTCACTTGGGGAGCTGGGTTCGGATGCTGTTGCCTTGCTCAAGCGGGTCCAGAAATTCTCGGTATCTCAGGATGCGGAGGCTCGGGTGGCCGCTTACATTTTTACTAGACTTAGCTTTGCTATTGCTAAGGGTGTGGGAGCCCACATTGTATCTCGGCTCCCCACCAATTTCATGTAAACTTTTATTTTTCTTTTAATGAAAGCTGCGCGCATCCTTCCATAAAAAAAAAAATAATAATAATAATAATAATAATACATTACTGGCGATCGTGGAAACGTAACCCTAATCTGCCGTGCTGCTGCCACTACTACCGCCTACTGCCACCGCCATCAGTCCCTTCACCCCGTCGGTGGTTGATCGTCGGTGTTGGGTTGTTAGTTTGCGGTGTTGGTTCGCGTTTTAGGGCATTTTCTCCTACGATCAACAGTTAGGGCTTTGGGTTTCTCCATCGAGTTGCCGCCGTTGGCTACCAACATCTACCCCACGTCGACCTTTAGACCTCACGTCGCCGGTCAGGGGACGGTTTTGTTGGTGGTTCCGGCGACGGTCTGCTGTTTGCGAGGGTTTTAGTTCGCCTGTAGTGTTGTCCTTTTCAGGGAGCTTTGTCGCCTGTCTGCGACCAGTACACCTGCGCCACCGATGATGGGCCACCAGACCTCACGTCGCCGGTCCTTGACGTGGTGGCTGACGACTGCCTGCGTTATTTCCTTCCCAACACCGGTGAGTTTCTTGCTGTTTTTTTACCGTGGGTTTTTTTGCGTTTTTCTTTTCTTCTCCCCGTGCTGCTGGTTGTTGCTGCTCTCTTGTCCTCCGTTGTCCGGCCACCTCTGCCACTGCTGTTGGGTTGTTGTGTGGGTGTTACGGGCTAAGGTGTTGTGGAGTGTGGGTTCCTTCTCGGTTGCATTTGTGGTCGTTTTGGTTGTTACGTTGATTATTGATCTCCACCGGAGTGGGTGGTGCGTTGGTGGTCAACTGGGCTGCCCTTTTGGTTGCTAGTAGCGGGTACATTTTGAGCTCTTAGCTGCTTGTGTGTGGTGGTTTCCGCTCAGGTGGTGTTTGTTGGTGGCTCTATAGTTTTCTGTGCAGGGTGGTGGTGTGTTCCTTCATGCCCGAGCTTGTGCGGTACCATTGTCCTTTTTCGAGGCTTCATGCTTGACGGGGTGGTTTTGGTAAGGGTCTTACTAAGGCAGCTTGGCAGAAACATTTTCAGGACCGACATTGCCAGAATGGTGCGTTGGAACTTACGCGTCAGACTCTTACTGATAGTTTGACTATTTATTCCAATGCCGAGAGTGTTTTGAGACGGATGGCGCTCTGGGTGTGTCGGGTGTGTTTTATGACCCGTACCACTCGTGCTAGATGTCGACATAGTCGGGGTGATATTGTGCTGTCTCCGGAGCATGTTGATGGCCTCTACAGTTTTCATATTTATGGTATTCCGAGACCTTCGGCTCCCTCTACTTCGGTTTCTTCTGATGATGGTGTTGAGCTTGTTCAGTGGTCTATATCTTCCCTTGATCGTTTATTGTCTTTGGGCCTCCGCACCGTCAAATCTATTCCTCCTAAGTGTCGTCTTGGGTTTGTTCTGGCTTTGAAAGGAGCTCTGGATGATGTGGCTGATTCCCCTAGTGATCTCTCCCGCTGGATTCGGTTGCTTGTTTTACCGCTGTGTCTGCTTAAGACTTTCGCTCCTCGGAGTAATGTTGAGTGTAGGACGGCTATTCGGCGCCAGCGTCAGGAGGAGAGTATTGCCAGGGCTATCCTTGCTTGGGGGGTACCTGGGGGGGGGGAGGGGGTTGCAGCTATTGCAGGAGTGTTTTGATGAGGGTCCTTCTTTGTTTAATGCGGAGGAGGATCTGGATTTGGGTGAGCATAACCTTCGTCAATGTCGGCGGAAGATTTCTGATGGTCACTATACTGCTGCTGTTCGGGTGCTTAGTTCCTCTGGGGTCGCCCCCTACTTCGCTGCCACTCTTGTGGCCCTGCGTGAGAAGCATCCTGTCGCCCCACCTCCTAATAATTAAAAAAAAAACGAAACAAAAGGAGTATAACTTAATTTCCATGTAACATAAAATGGAATTTGAAAATATATATAATAATAATAACATAAAAAGGCATGATGAACCTCTTTTGAAGGGACACATGTCACGCTATATGTTCTTGCCACCTATCATACCTATTTACATAATAATAACCCAAGGAATAATAATAAAAATTTTGTAAGAAAAAAAAAACGAATAATAATAAATTTTCACTTAATAATACAAAATAAATGCAAATAAATCTAAGAATTCAATAGTCATTTATCTACCCTTCAATATACCTAAGAAAAAAGATAGAGTCATAAAACACTCTTTCACAATTTTAATGACTTTCGTAACTACAATCCCTCCTCTATAATGACGTCTTTTTATCTTCTTTATTTGTTTGCAAAACATAACAATAAATTTCAAGTATAAACAAAAATAAACTCAAAGCATCTTTTATCCTCATTCTTATCATAAAAAGAAGTTATGTGAATTTTGTTTTATATATTGTTGTTATGAAATTATAGTTTTATATGTGTTTTTATAATATAGTTTCAGATTGAAAGTTTAACAGTGGAATGAATCATATTTCGAAAGAGGTATTCATCAATTTTATTACTTCGATCATTCAAGAATTGATCTTATTTAAGCATATGTAAATTTTTAAATTTCAATTAACCGAGTGTCAAAATATGTTTTTATACCGTTTAAACACGACTAATATTTGGATGGCAGGGGAAAATAAAAGAGGAGAAAAAATCGTCCAAAGTTGAAGAAAATAGTAGAATATGAAAGAAAGAATATAATTGATTAAGTGAAGACTTTTCTTACTATTTTGAATCAATTGGTATGATAATTTGCCGTAATGTATCTATAAAGTTGTTAAGGGATAAGAGGTGACTGTTGTAATGTTGAGTTTTATTAATGTTTTATTAGGGACTATTTACACGGAATAAGGTGGAAATTGTGTTAATACGCCAATTTGGAAAATAATTTACATGTTTGTAAACTTCTAATTAATTTCTTTATTAATATTGGTTATATTCTTTTGATCTCCCATGTTTTATTTGCTCTATTAGTTTACCAATCATATTTTCTTTTTAAGATCAAAACGGAGTGAGTGACTTTTCTAATTCATATCAAATTCCGCCAACTCCAGTATGGTTTGTGAAAAATTAGAGGTATCTTGCCGATGCTACTATATTTTCTTTTTTTACTTAGGGTCGAGGTATTTGTATCTTGTACGTACATGTCTATCATTTGATCGATTTATGATTAAAAACATTATTAAAGCCGCAAATGAATAAAAAATAGTGAAAATATAAACATAAAAGAAACCTTTAAAAATCCCCGTGATTTTCACGGGATACAAAACTAGTTTCATGATTTATAATCAACATTGACATTTTAATTGAACTTTTGTGGTAAAAACATGTTAATAAATGTAACACCCCCATACTCCAAGTGCCTTACCAGGACCACCCAGGTATAAGGATGTTACCATCTCGGTTACCCGAGGCAATGATAATCAAATAAACAATAGTGAAACAACAGTTAAATAGAAATACTTTAGTGAAAGGTTACAATCCAAAAACCAAACCAAAATACGAATACATGTTCTCAAACCAACTCTCTACTGATCTAACTGAAATGTTTATGAAAACTACTAAGCTACAGCGGAAGACTTCTATCATCAGACCGTGGCACATCTCAGCTATCCCAGTACTCAACTCATACCTGCTCAATATCTGCTCACCATCCCCGAATGGATCACCGCAGGTTTTAAAACAATAAACCGGGGTCAGTACTAATCACACAATTTATATAATCAACAGTACAGTAAACAACACAGCTCAAACAGTCACACACAATCACCCACTCCAATCAATCTCCGTCTCCGACTGTCCACTGGACCAGCCCTACCAGTGGGGGACCGCAGCCGTACCCACCAAATCCCCGCTCATCATACCGAGCGATAACCCTGTCCCATTAATGTGCACATCCCCTCCCGTGGCGGGTTCCACGGAGGGCGAAACTAGGGAGTGAAGACACTCCCGCAAGTGACTCCACTCAGCCGAGAACGCATCTCGAGAACCAGAGATAAGCAATCACAATCACAACACAACATCAACAACCGTCTGAATTAATCAACAATCACTAACTAAAGCACAATCACCACATATTATGTAACTAATACTGAGTAGGGAAACCCTACCTGGAAAGCACAACAATCAGACGATCTCACAGCTGATATCAAAAAGCTTCCTCTACGAATCCTCCTCCTAATATACAAACACATAATCACTACCAAGCATAAAATACCACAAAACCCCCAATTCCCAACATTAGGGTTTAACCAACTTTAAAGAAACATTGTAAAAACGGTATATAGGTCTTACCCTCGACGCAAGGATCACAACGGTATAAAGAAAGGTGAAATCCGACCTTCCAAGCTCCGGGATTTGCCAACAATGCGATTAAAGGGAATGACGTAGTTTGATTTCTCTTCTCACAGTGATTAGGTTTAAAAAGTGTTTAAAGAATAATGACGGAAGTATTATATACTCTAATCGCATTATTAACAAAACCCGAGAAATCGTCCCCCGTAAACCGGCTACTCGATCGAGTAGCTAAGGTACTCGATCGAGTGCCCCCTTACTCGATCGAGTATCCACGTTACTCGATCGAGTACCCAACAGGTCAGAAACTATTTTAATCTGCAACTCGCCCTTACTCGACAGAGTAAGGCCTACTCGATAGAGTACCCCAAGACTCATAAATACGTAGTATTACAGTCTTCCCTCCTTAAAAAGAACTTTGTCCCCGAAGTTCAAACCACAACAAAACAAAGACTCACACTACGCACTCCCGACTCAACAACCAAAACAAAACTCAACATAAAACATGTTACTAACCCAAACTCAACCCGACTCAACGACAACAACTATACCGACACAACATAAAAAGGGTGTAAAAACTCTTAAAAACTCTTTGCGATCATCTCCTGCCCCCCTAAAAGAAACAAGGTTACGTCCCCGTAACCATACATACCTGATCAAAAAGGAAAGGGTAGCGCTCTCTCATTGCATCCTCCGCCTCCCATGTAGCTTCCTCGTCTCGTGGTTAGACCAAAGGATCTTAAGCAAAACCGTCTCACCACTCCTAGTCTTCCTAACCTTAGGTCAATAATCCGCTTAGGTACCTCAAGATATGATAAGGACTCATCTAGCTCTAAGCTCTCTGCCTCTAACACATGTGACGGGTCACTCACATACTTCCGCAGCTGCGATACATGAAACACATTATGCACTCTCTCTAACGCGGCCGGTAAAGCCAGACGATATGCAACCTCCCCAACTCGCTCTAAGATCTCATAAGGCCCGATGAACTTCTGACTCAGCTTGCCTTTCTTCCCAAATCTCATAACCCCACGCATAGGAGACACTTTCAGAAGAACCTTATCCCCAACCCGAAATTCTATATCCCGCGATGTAGATCTACATAACTCTTTTGCCTATCCCGATTTTGCTCTCATCCGTTCCCCGATCATCTTAATTTGTTCAACCATCTCATGTACCATCTCTGGTCCTAGAACCTTTGCCTCAAAGATGTCGTCCCAACAAATCGGACTCCCGCATCTCCTCCCATATAAAGCCTCAAACGGTGTCATGCCAATACTAGTGTGATAGCTGTTGTTGTAAGAAAACTCTATCAAATCCAACCTTTGTTCCCAGCCACCACCAAAGTCCATCACACAAGCTCGCAACATATCCTCAAGAGTTTTGATTGTTCTCTCGTCCCGACTGTCTCGTCGCAGGATGAAAAGTGTACTCATCTTCAAAGTTGTTCCCAAAGATTCTGCAACTCTTTCCAAAACCTTGAGATAAATCTCGCATCTCTCGTCGGACACTATGTCCTTAGGGACTCCATGTAACTTTAGCACATTCTTTCGATAAGCCATAGCTAATTGTGCTTTAGTCCATGTATCTTTCATTGGCACAAAGTGAGCTGACTTGGTCAGTCGATCCACTATTACCCATATCATGTTGTTACCCTGTTGACTCTTTGGCAAACCCACGATAAAATCCATAGAAATGGATTCCCACTTCCACTCAGGTACCTCTAAAGACTGAATCTTACCTTGTGGTCGTCGCTGTTCCCCTTTAACTCTCTGGCATGTCAAACAACGGGCCACAAACTCAGCTGTTTCTTTCTTCATCCCAGGCCACCAAAACGTGTTCTTCAAGTCCTTGTATAGCTTGTCACCACCTGGATGTACTGAATACGGTGTACAATGTGCCTCTGTCATGATTGTCTTTTTCAGCTCCTCATCATTAAGGACACACCACCTACCATCGAACCTCAAACTACCATCTGTATGAATAGAGAATCGAGACACTGTCCCTTTTTCTACTCCAGCTCTCCACTCAACCATCTTAGGATCCAACGCCTGTTTACCTCGAATATCATCATAAAGATCGGCTGCCGCATGTCAAATCTCCCACAAAGATCCCCTCTCTCGCATCATATGTATCCCAAACTTCCCCACCTCATCTCTCAACCTCATCAAAGATAGAGCTGTACACAAGGAATGTACACTCTTCCTACTCAAAGCGTCTGCAACAACATTGGCTTTCCCTTCATGGTAGATAATATCCATGTCATAATCGCCAATCAGCTCCATCCACCTCCTCTGTCTCATGTTCAACTCTTTTTGAGTGAAGATGTACTTGAGACTCTTGTGATCCGAAAATACCTTAAAGGTCGCCCCATAAAGGTAATGTCTCCATATCTTGAGAGCAAACACCACTGCACCCAACTCTAGATCATGTGTAGGGTAGTTCTCCTCATACGGCTTCAATTGCCTAGAAGCATAGACAATCACCTTACCGTTCTGCATCAACACACATCTCAACCCATTCTTTGAGGCATCTGTATAAACCTCAAAGTTCTCGATTCCCTCAGGCAATGCTAAGATAGGAGCGGTGGTCAAACGCTCCTTTAATGTTTGGAACGCCTTCTCACAACTCTCATCCCAACAAAACCTGTTCTCTTTCCTCATCAAAGCTGTCATAGGTCTAGCTATCTTGGAGAAATATTTCACGAACCGTCTGTAGTATCCAGCTAAACCCAAGAAACTCCTGATCTCAGCAACATTCTTTGGTGCTTCCCACTTTGTAACTGCCTCAATCTTCGCCGGATCCACAGCTACTCCCTCCTTAGAGATCACATGCCCCAGAAAAGCAACTTTCTCTAACCAGAACTCACACTTGGACAGCTTAGCATATAACTCATGCTCCCTCAAAGTCTGCAACACAATCCTCAGATGCTCCTCATGCTCCTCCTTAGTCTTAGAGTAGACTAAGATGTCATCGATAAACACCACCACAAACTTGTCCAAAAACCGTCTGAAGATTCTGTTCATCAAGTCCATAAACACAGCCGGTGCATTAGATAACCAAAACGGCATCACCATGTACTCATAATGACCATACCTCGACGTGAAAGCTGTCTTTGGTATGTCCATCTCCCTAATCTTCACCTGATGGTACCCCGACCTCAAATCAATCTTAGAAAAGACTGATGCACCACTCAACAGATCAAACAGGTCATCTATCCTTGGCAAAGGATACTTGTTCTTCACTGTCACTCGGTTCAGCTCTCTGTAGTCTATGCACAACCTCAAACTCCCATCTTTCTTCTTCATGAAAAGAACTGGTGCTCCCCACGGCGATACACTAGGTCTAATGTATCCCTTTTCTATCAGATCATCTAACTGTTTCCTGAGCTCCTCCATCTCTTTAGGACCCATCCGGTACGGTGCCTTAGAGATTGGCTCCGTCCCCGGTTTCAACTCAACGGTGAAATCTATCTCCCTCTTCGGTGGCAACCCCGGAATCTCCTCTGGAAAAACATCTGCAAACTCTCCCACCACTGGTATCGATCAATCGCCTAGGACTCTCTATCCGGTCATCTCTCACATGGCACAAGATCAAAGGGCATCCCTTCCTCAGATAAGACTTCAAGGTGACAGCTGCAATCAACTTAACTTTGGGTTTGACCAGAAACCCACGATAAGACACACTAACACCCTTAGGCCCTCTCAAAGACACTTTCTTTTGATGACAGTCTATCTTAGCTTTATACTTTCCTAACCAATCCATCCCGACTATCATCTCAAAACCGTCAAAAGGAAACTCTAGCAAGTCTACAGGTAGATCAACTTTCCCAACTATCATAGACACATCTCTAAACAACCTCCCACATGATACAGACTCACCCGAAGGTATAAAAACTTTCTCGCTTACGGACTCATATACCCTCAAACCCAACCGTTTAACATGACTCGAAGATACAAACGACTGAGACGCCCCCGAATCAAACAAAACAAAGGTATGAATACCGTTAACAAGAAAGGTACCAGTGATAACATGTGCATCCTCCTCAGCTGCTTTCTTGTCCATCATGAACAGACTTTCCATCGGTCTTCCGTCCACCTCCCCGGACAAGATCTTGGTGATGTGGTCGGCTTAGCACCCGACCCCGATTGTTGTTGTTCGTAGCTAGTTTCGATAAGAATTACCGCCATTGCGGTTACCTCCACCCCGATAGCTCGACTTCCCGGTTAGACCATGATCCACCCGGGTCATTTGCTCGCATAACTCTGTGCGGGTCCCCGAGAATAGCTCCCCGAGCCGATCCCCGAAAAGCTCCGGGCATACTCGTGCACTCATGTCTCTTGTGGCCTACACCGCCACGCCCATAGCAGTCATCCCCCAACTACCACTACCACTCACACGGCCACGCCCAAAGGAAGCCCCAAAGATCGAACCCCGACCTTAAGAAAACCCTTTAGCTTGATTGTGGTTGCCTTTCTTGTGACTAGATTGGCCTCCACCCTCACTCTCAGCCTTTCTTTTCTCACTCACTCTCTCCTGAGCCATCTCCACCAACCTCTCAGCTCTCTCAGCCTTCTCATAAGCTTCCTTAACATCGGTAAGGACTCCCACCGGTAACTTATCCATAATCTTGGGTGTCAACCCTCTCTCAAACCTCGGCGTCGGGTTCTCCTCACTCAAACCCATATCCTCAAAGATACCTAGACTTCTCATTGAATCGCTTATAGTACTCAAAGAATCGACATATCGATGTCATCTTAAACCCATCAAACTCCTCCCTCGCCTTACTCCTCACATGCTCCGGTACAAACTCTTTCCTCATAGTCCTCCGAAACTCTTCCCAAGGTATAGCAGGTAAGCCCTGGTTCGCATACATCTCCCTAGCACTCACCTTCACCGTATCCCACCACTTGCCAGCTGCTTCCTTCAGGTAGAACGCAGCTTGTTCTACTCTCATCTCATCGGGACAAAGTGAACTGTGTCTAGTATGTTCTCCATCTCACGATGCCCGTTGTCAAGAAGGTTTGGTTCCCGGTTCCGTGTACTCTTTTGGGTTAAACCTCGCTATATAAAGACTGATCTTAGAGTGATCAACCTCCTTATCCTTATTCACTTTCTTTAAGGCCTCAGTAAGAGCATCTTGGTGCTCCAACATCTTAACGATATCATCCATATTCATGGTCTCAGATCTCGCATAATACGCGTTTCTCTTGGGCGGCATCTTGATACTATATAAGAAAGGGTAGACATAAACATACGCACTAAAACCTCAAACACGAAAGCGGACTGCCCAGAACACACTCGATCGAGTGCCTAAACCTACTCGATCGAGTAAGAGGCTACTCGATCGAGTGCCCACCATACTCGATCGAGTGCCTCGACATCAGACCCCAAACAGACCTTCTGATCTCTAACATACTTGACCGAGTAGCCAGGCTACTCGATCGAGTGACCCCCTACTCGATCGAGTGCCCGAGGTACTCGATCGAGTGCCCAAAAACACGATTTTGGTTGCAAAATCGTCAAATACCCACTCGATCGAATCAGACCCACGCGATCGAGTCATGCTAACTCGAATATGCTACCCGCATGTTATATCATATCCCAGCATACAAAACAACTTTATAAACACAACATTATATCATAGTTAAGCATACTATGCTACTCAACTCTTCATACGATTAACAAACAACTATATCATGTTATCAAATGCCACATAGTAAACACCCAACATGCTTCTCATTCCAACAACAGTTCTATATGTCTCATCAATCTTTCATTCATATTCTCAAATTTCTACTCCAAACATCCAACAATTACAACATACTTCATCACATCCACACACAAGCGAACAAACAACACATACGACTTGACATATATTCCCCCCATGTGACCGGTTCAAAATTGTAGGGCGAGTTCGCGACTTTAGGACGTCTCCCAAGCCTTTACATTAGCTCCTACAACCTTTACCCCGGGTTTATTTTAATTGACTCCCGATATTCATTAGGTTCATTGGTTACAGGTTTCAGGATCGTCGCTCTGATACCATTTTGTAACACCCCCATACTCCAAGTGCCTTACCAGGACCACCCAGGTATAAGGATGTTACCATCTCGGTTACCCGAGGCAATGATAATCAAATAAACAATAGTGAAACAACAGTTAAATAGAAATACTTTAGTGAAAGGTTACAATCCAAAAACCAAACCAAAATACGAATACATGTTCTCAAACCAACTGTCTACTGATCTAACTGAAATGTTTATGAAAACTACTAAGCTACAGCGGAAGACTTCTATCATCAGACCGTGGCACATCCCAGCTATCCCAGTACTCAACTCATACCTGCTCAATATCTGCTCACCATCCCCGAATGGATCACTGCATGTTTTAAAACAATAAACCGGGGTCAGTACTAATCACGCAATTTATATAATCAACAGTACAGTAAACAACACAGCTCAAACAGTCACACACAATCACCCACTCCAATCAATCTCCGTCTCCGACTGTCCACTGGACCAGCCCTGCCAGTGGGGGACCGCAGCCATACCCACCAAATCCCCGCTCATCATACCGAGCGATAACCCTGTCCCATTAATGTGCACATCCCCTCCCGTGGCGGGTTCCACGGAGGGCAAAACTAGAACGTGAAGCCACTCCCGCAAGTGACTCCACTCAGCCGAGAACGCATCTCGAGAACCAGAGACAAGCAATCACAATCACAACACAACATCAACAACCGTCTGAATCAATCAACAATCACTAACTACAGCACAATCACCACACATTATGTAACTAATACTTAGTAGGGAAACCCTACCTATAAAGCACGACAATCAGACGATCTCACAGCTGATATCAAAAAGCTTCCTCTACGAATCCTCCTCCTAATATACAAACACATAATCACTACCAAGCATAAAATACCACAAAACCCCCAATTCCCAACATTAGGGTTTAACCAACTTTAAAGAAACATTGTAAAAACGGTATATAGGTCTTACCCTCGACGCAAGGATCACAACGGTATAAAGAAAGGTGAAATCCGACCTTCCAAGCTCCGGGATTTGCCAACAATGCGATTAAAGCGAATGACGTAGTTTGATTTCTCTTCTCACATTGATTAGGTTTTAAAAAGTGTTTAAAGAACAATGACGGAAGTATTATATACTCTAATCGCATTATTAACAAAACCCGAGAAATCGTCCCCCGTAAACCGGCTACTCGATCGAGTAGCTAAGGTACTCGATCGAGTGCCCCCTTACTCGATCGAGTATCCACGTTACTCGATCGAGTACCCAACAGGTCAGAAACTATTTTAATCTGCAACTCGCCCTTACTCGACAAAGTAAGGCCTACTCGATAGAGTACCCCAAGACTCATAAATACGTAGTATTATAATAAATGTCATAATTAATAATTAAAATTGACATTTTAATTGAAATTTTGGTAAGAAAACATGTTAATAAATTAAAACTTTTCATATTACTTAACATAGACCCACCATTTTTATTATCACTTTTTCCTATTTAATTCATTTTTTTAATTAAACATTATAATAAATTGATTAAAATTCTTCATGATACTTAACACCCACCAAATTAATTAAAATTTCTTCCTATCTAATTAATTTTTGTAATATAATATGTTAATAAATTGATTAGATTTATTTATACTACTTAATACCCATAATTTTCATTAACATTTTTCCTTATTTAATTCATCTCTTGAGTTGCTCAGCAATCAATTATCTAATTTAATAATACCACAAAATAAATTAAAAATAAAATTAAAATATGGGAGTCTATGGTTGTGTGATGGCTATAAAACCTATAATACCTATGATAGTTTCTATATACAATATTTATTTAAAATATATTGCTCATTTCCCCATGAGCTTCTAAGTTGTGGATTATATTTTATGGTTTAATTTATTTATTTGATTATAGAGAGTATATTGAGTATTATTATTGAGTATTGTTGTTGTTATGTCTAATAAAGTATATTTTAATTTGTTATGTTATTGGTTTATAAATCCTTTGATTTATATTTAAATTCATGTTTTCCATTTGGTTTAATTTCAATGATTTACATGTGACAATGTTGATTCGTTTGTGAAGTTTTTGCCATCTTGATGTTTTACCTTTTGGTCAATATATTTTTTATATGAATTTTAAATCATCGTGAAATGTATGTGAATGCAGATAAGACGAAGCCTCGCGTGAGTAGTATGAAGAAGGAAGAAATATAAAAGGCACGAAACTGAGGTAAAATCTATCTATACAATATAATTAAAAGGCTACATAAAACATTTAAGTTTAATTCACATGGCATTTTTATAAAGGTTAATACTAATTCATCTATATTAATTACTTAATTATTTATTTTTATAAAATATTATAAAAAGGCAAAACTATGTATTAAAAAGTTAATTATCTCCAAAACTGTCACATGTTTATAAGTAACAAAAAAAATTTCAAAAAAATTGTAGTTGCAATCACTAAAAAACTAATATAAACTCTTTATTTTCCTCTCATAAATTTAGTTATTAATCTACCTATTTATTTAACTTTAATTCCATGAGATAATTAAAAAGCAAGCGATTATATCTACCATTATTAATCTGCATGTCATATTTTAATTTCGGAAGATAATTTATAAACCATTCTCATGCAAAGTAGACTGTGTAAAATAATAGGTGAAAACATGCATGTGAAGGTTGAAAATCGAAGAAACGAGATACGGAGGCTATTAGACATATATGTGGGCAGGTCGCAACTCACAGGGGTAGGGTTTCTAAGTACTCAACATAATCCTCCCTTATAGAATCATTAAGTCCATAAGTGTAATTATGGACCCAATTGACTAAATTATTTATATTCATCGTCATGATCTCTCTTGCAAAATATTATTTTCGGCAAAAAAAGGTATATATGTCATAGTGCTGATAAACGGGTCAACCAGATCAGATTAACTATAATTTATGAATAATAATCATTTTGCAACAATAAAATTTTGGGTTGTGTTATACTAGGACGGGCCAAGTTCGGGTGTCAGTTTGGGCCGGGTCATTTAGGTCGGGTGAATTTTGTCAACTCTATGTATGTGTGTTGAAAAGAGCGGTCAATATCGTATTAGACACCGCGGAAAAGCAAATGGAAAGATAAAGAAAAATGAGAGTGAGCATTAGTTTTTATTAATGACAGCCACTACCTTTGGTGCGCACTAGGAAAAGCCTTGGGTATACGGGATATCCTGCAAACAACGTATATCAGGTAGACCACCCTTTTTTAGGGGATGACAGACTCGAAGTTTAAAAGAAATAGCCTCATGCTATACAAGATTTGCTCTTGATGAGGCTTAAACTGATACCCTTACGGGCGAGAGTAATATTGTTTTAACAAAAATATTGAGTAAATTTGGTCAATTTTCGGGACGCATACAGATCACTTAACCCCACATGCACATGGAAAATGGTCCACAAAAGGTTACTAAAAACAGAAATAGATAACTATTCAATGATACACCCCAAAATGAAAATAGATAACTATTGACCGGGACGGAGTGACTACATCATATCACTTTAATTTATGTTTATAATGTTATTAATGTTGCCATATAATTATAGGTAGGTTCATCATATACAAACTTAGAAATTGCTAATGAAATAACTGAAAGAAAAATTTAATATGACTTTCTAGAAAATGTAATCATCATTTAACGTAATTCTATTAGAACGAATCTTGAATTATAAAAGGTAAACAAATGACCTAGTTTTTGTATGATAAACGGATTTGGAAAGCTAATGTGTTGTCGTGTATTAAATTGTTCTTTTGGCAGTTTTGTAGTGATGCAATTGCTACTCAACGAAATTTAGCATCCCGAATACAAAACTTAAGTGTGGAGTGTCCGGTTTACTGCCGCGAAATGGAGACGTGTCTCCATCTAGCTTGGGGTTGTGGTTGGGTGTCAGGAGTTTGGGATGGGTTAGGGCTGGAGTTACGGTCGATATGGGGATATGGACGGGTGAGGGAGTGGGCTGATGATGTCTTGAGGAAGATTGATATAAGAGAAACTGAAATGTTTATGGTGGGTGTGTGGGCTATTTGGGAAGTGCGTAATAAGGCCGTGTTGAGGGCACCAGAGTTGGAGTGGACATATGTGTGAAGCGTGTGACGGAGCTGTTGAGAGAAATGGATGGGCTGGGGGAGAATTAGGAGACACGTAAATACGTGGTTGAGCAAGATGAGGTAACTAAAGGAGGGACGACTGATATGTGGTGGAAGCCGGGGCAGGGGTTGGTGATAATTAATGTGGATGCTGGAGTTATGCAGGACCGTCTTGGATATTTTCGAGGTCCTGTACAAAATTTTAAAAGTTGCCCCTAAGTATTTTATATATTACATATAAAACGTTTATTAAAAAATTTATTTGATATGCAGTATATTTATCTAAATTTTAGATTGTAACAAAATTTGGAGGGCCTTACTTTGTGTTAATTCGCCTCAAAAACTATAGAACGCTTACAACGTGTGACAATCCATTACTTTTAAAATAAATCCATTCATTTGTTGTATCAATAGAAAAAGTGATTCCTATATAAATGGATCGTGTTACAGTGCAAGACCGTCATACACTACCACTACTACAAAACTAGGCAACCACAACGGCCCTTTAACAACGCTTATTCACGAAAATTACGAAAAGACGTTGTTGAATGAATTATTGTTTTTCCGCGCAATTTTACTAAACGTAATTACAACGGTTTTACTTTGTCACCCGTTGTTATTAGTTTTAACAACGGGTAAAAATTACATACCGTTGTTAATGTAAAAAACTAATAACAACAGTTTACTCTGTAATACATTATAACCGTTGTTAATAATTTGGCGCAAAATTAGTGAAAAGTAATTACAACGGTTATATTAGAACCCGTTGTTAATACTTTTTAACAACGGTTGTCAAAGGAACCGTTATTAATATATTATCTAATGACAATGGGTTTATGTGTAATAACCGTTGTCAATACTTTCAAGCAAATACCACAATATATACCACACAAACACAGATCAGCTACAACCACAAACACAAACACACAACCACACTCTTTCTCATCGTCTCTTTCTCATCGTTGCTTTATCATCTCCGTCACTGTTGTTGTCATCATCTCTTTCTTTCTCTAATTATCAGGTATATATCTATCGCTTTATGGTTTTAGGTTTTGTCATCTCCGTCATTATTGTTCTTTCTCTAATTATTTTAATGGCTGTGTTTTTTTCCGTCATTGTTCTTTCTCTAATTATTCGCTTAGTTTTTCTGCGTTTATTAGTAAAACAAATTAAATAAAATAAAACAAAGAAGAAGATGGAGAGGATAGTAAAAAAATCCACATTTAACATATATAAACTTAATTAATTGATATATATACATAAACTTAATGCATTGCTAAAAATACATTTCTTAGATCTTCATATAGGGATGCATTCTCTTCTATGAGAATCATCCTCTCCTCCTTTGCTATTTGGAGGTTTCGTTCCGCAGATGCAATATCTTCATATAGCTGCATTATCTGCGACTCTAACTCCTGCACCAAGCCATGTTTCACTACGGCTCTAACTTCTGCACCAAGCCAGATCCGAGCTTGCTCAAGGAAGAGCTTGTTCTTCCTCTCGATTTCCTGCAAGCGGCGTATGAAACTTTTGTTGTACTCGGTCATAATGCATGTTAAACGAATGGTATCATTCATTATTGAAGGAAGTTTGGAGTTTATTAGATTTTAAAGATTTAGGGTGTGGAGTTTAGGGTGGAGATAGTGATATAATTAGTATATGTGTCGTTTGAGTTGTTTTTTAATTAATATGTTTAGGGTTTGATGCTTAAATTAATACGAACTATATTTTTGTTTAGGAAGTTGTGCCATATCCCTGCTTCAAATCTTATAACCCTTCGCATTCCATATATTGTGTCCTTTTATGCAGGGATTTTGGCAGTAATAATACAATATAATTAATTGATGCAGGAGGGATTTTGGCAGTAATGCTTTGTATTTTTATTTTTTTTATATTTTTTAAAAACAATAACAACGGTTATTTAAAAAAACCCGTTGTCTTTAGTTATAACAACGGTTTTTTCTATTCTAACCGTTGTTATAACTTTTCCACAAAAAATTGGTAACACTTTCAACAACGAATGACTCGTAACGACAACGGTTTTTAACCGTTGTTAATAGTTTTCACAACGGGTTTCTTAAAAAAATCAACCGTTGTGGAAACCTTTAACAACGGATGCTTTAACAACGTCCGCTTTTTTATATAACAACGGTCTTTAACCGATGTTATACCCTATATCTGTAGTAGTGTACGATTTCTTAATTTTGTTTTTTTTTTGTTAATATCGATCTGATAAATATACTATTGGCCAATTAATTAAGTTAAAACCTTGTATATATAGTATGCCAATTCTATAAATTAAACAAAAGGAGAAAGAAGAAAATATCAAATTACTATATTTTCTTTTTGAAAAACAGCAGTAACCATAAAAAATAAACAAAACAATGTTGCTATTTTATAAGGTGGTCTTACCGACTTACCCTCATACTAAGCAAAAACTAGATAAAACATATAGTGTAAAATGTTGGTACGAAGAGTCGAACCAAAAACTTACGCAAGAGTGAAAATTATCATGCGTTAGCGCTGCTACCGGCTAAGATAAATAGATCAAGTTATATTATGGTGTGATGACTTTTATATAAGCTATATAACTATATATTGGATTTCCAGAAAATTAGGCCCCAAAAATTCGGCGGCCCTGTTCAAATGAACGGGTTGAATCCCTTATAGACGACCCTGGAGTTATGGAGGGATTGGGGCTGGGAATAGGAGTCATTTGCAGGGATGAGACGGGTGGTATAAAGTGGGGTTGGGCGGACCGAAGGCGGGTCGAGTTTGAGCTAAGAGTGGCGGAGGCGGAGGCAATGCTCGCTGTCGAATGACGCGAAGAATGAAGATGCTGGATGTTTGTATGGAGACCGATTGCAAGGATGTCGTTGATGCAATGAAAAACCGACAAACTGGAAGGAGTGACTTTTATAGTGTGATTAGTGAAATTCGTTTAGTTAGTTCACAATTTCGTTTTGTGTTCTGCTCTTTTGCCGGTAGGAATTGTAATCGTGTTGCACACGAACCGACACATTATTGTTCTGTTGGTAGTAGCAATCTTTTTGATGGTACGACCTTGCCTCGTCGTATTATCGATATTTCTAGTGCGGATTTGAATATAAGTACGTAATCCCGTTCCTTTTTTTTAAAAAAAAAAAAGAGAGAAAAAAGAAAAAAGGGTACGCATATTTCTTCTTATTCCTCGGCTGCCGTTTCTTATTATTCACAATTCTTCACTCATCAAAGCTTGTACCCAGGTAACTATTCTTCTTTAATTTTTACCTTCTTCTTTAGTTGTTAATAAAGTTTTCTTTGACTACAAAACGCTGTTGTTTTACCTAATGGAATGTTAGTTGCTAGGTTGGGCGGTTTGGCGGTTAGACGGGTACCCGACTTATTCATGGGTAATTGGCGGGTTTGGGTTTCTTCTTTTGATTTGAATAATACAAAGTATTATCTCCGTCTCAAACATTTGTTTATCTTTAATTGAAAGACCGCCCACAATTTATATAAAAATAAACAAATGACCTAGTCTTTTTCATAATTTGGATGTTTTGTTAAAAATCTTGACTTTGTCCAGAAAAATGGTAATGGAAGTGATGGAAGAAGAGGAAAGAAGTATAATTTGTGCGCTGAAAGCCTCGGAAGGGAATCCATTAGGAGGCCCTATCAGTGTTCCTCACTCGATCGGTCCCAAACAATTACAACAAATCATTAATAAACTCCTCGGCAATGTAACTGATTCGTCTTCTGTTATTTCTTCGTTGATCTTGTTTAAAACCGTCTTAACTTGAGTCATCTCGCAATCTCCTTTTATTTCCACGGTTCCACCTCTTTTTTAGTTGGTTGTGAGAGTCGTTTAAGTTAAGAAGGTTTTAAACAAGAAATGATGATGCTTGTATATATTTTTAAAATTGATGCGGAGAATTATGCCTGTTATCTATAAAATATAATTAAAAGACTACCCTAAAATGACTAATAAACGCCACGTAGACAAAGCCACGTAGGATCCCAAAATGCCACGTAAATGTGAGCATGAAAACTCATTGCCACGTAATTGTCTTATTTTATAGATTTAATTCATTTTTCTATAAATTAATTTAATTTATGTAACTCTTACAAATTTACATCAAAATCTATATAATAACATAAAAAGGCTTTTTAAACCTCTTTTGAAATGACACGTGTCACCTCTCTACTACATGCCACCTATCACTACTAGCTTATCTAACATCCCGTAAATTTGAAGACCTTTATTATATTTTAAAAGTAATATTTTAATCTATTTTAATTTTATATTAATTTATTTAAAATAAAATTTATTTGATAAAATATAATCTTATTTTATTTTGAAGAAATGTAATTATTTTTGATAGTTTAGAAATGTTTAAAAGTGATTTAAACTATATTTAAACCTTTTCCCTTGATAAAATAGATTTCGGATAAAAGTCGTAAAATTGGGATTTTCTCATTTCTTACGGCCGTTGGGTAAACGAGTTTGGATATTGGGCATATGAGTACTTAATCTTTTAGTAAAATCGTGTTTAAGAACTTTAATTTTCTCGGAAATCGCGTTCGACGAATATTTCTAATTTCCGTCGAAACGAACCAAAACGTAAGCAATTGAAACTCACCCAAACACCTAGGGCTGAGCAAAAAAAGCCGATCCGAATTTTAAAACTGAATCCGAACCGAAAACCGTTTTAAGGTGACCGAAAATTCGGTTTTTTTCCGGTTCCGGGGTCCGAACCGTATTTTTTATTGTTGAATCGGAGCGGATACGGATCTCACTAAATCGAAACCGGTGCCCGGTTTTCAAACCGGTTTAATAAAAATTAAAATTTTCAAAAAAAAAAAAGAAAAACACGTGGACTCCAAACCAAATATGCGTAAACCCAGTTACCCAACTCCAAACCCAACTCTTTTTCATTTTTCATTTGAGACAACCCTAATTCCTAAACCAAACGCAGCCTTCCTCTTCTCCTCTTCTTCTCTTCAAAATAACTCCATATCTACCATTAATTCACTGGAATTTTCGAGCTCTTAACTACTAAGGTTTGTATATTCATCCTTTTATACATCATATTGATCTTTTTTTCGTCTTTAATCATATATTTTTACTGTTTTGATTGTGTATTGATTGTATAATTGATTCGGATTTTACTTTGTTTTTCATTGTTTCGGTCTCGATGATTTGTTTGTTTCGATTTTTATGTTTTAGTTTGATTGTATAATTGATTCGGATTTTACTTTGTTTTTCATTGTTAGGGTTTATAGATTTGCTGTTACTGTTTCCGATTTTTCAAATTCATGCATCCCCACTCCAATATTCCTTTTTATTTGCTTGATAGAGATTTGTAAATTGGAAGTGTTGACATGTCGATTTGCGCGACTTGAGGTTGAGGGCTAAAGCCACATCACGATTTTTATCTTAATGGTGTCTAACTCTTAACATAACCGCAACAACATTCATGTTTGTCACTTTGCTGTGGTCTTGACTCTTGGCGTTCTTGATGGTGGTCTTCTGTTTTTAGAAATGGTCTGTAACTTATGGATTGGTTGATCAATTTATTGTAGATGTCATCGAGTTTAGCTACTGCTTTATTATCATCTAAAGCTTCAAATTTTTTTGTAGATGTCATCGAGTTTTGATGAGAATGACGATAATGAAAGGTTGATCAATTTGGATGACAAAAGTGAAGAGGATGAGGTTCAAACTTCTCATCGTCGAGCTTCACGGTCTCGAAAGAATAACAAACCACCCAGACCTCCTAAAGTTCCAAGTACAAGTCAGGGTGAGTCTTCTTCTCATAAAAGAAAAAATGCCTCAGAAGTTTGGTGTCATTATAGTAAAACTGACGACCCTAATTTTGCTAAGTGCAATTACTGTAATGGTAAGTTTGCGTCCTCTTCCAAAAATGGGACAAGTAATTTAAGTGGTCATACTGTTAGATGTCCAAAAGCGCCAGCTAATGTGGATAAGAGACAAAAGTTGATCAATATTGAGACGACCACTATTATTAATGATGATGGTTCCGCTGAAACTATCAGTGTTCCAAAAGTATGGACTTTTAATCAAGAAATTGCTAGGAGATCACTTGCTAGGATGGTAATTGTTGATGAATTGCCTTTTATGTGTGTTGAAAAAGACGGATTTAAAGGTTTTTGTAAAGACATGAACCCTCAATTTATTATTCCTTCACGATTCACATTGGCTAGAGATTGTTATGCTCTATTTATTGAAGGAAGAAAAAAATTGTATGATTTCTTTGGTCGACTCTCTTCTCGGGTATGTCTCACCACAGATGCTTGGACATCGGGTCAAAATTTAGCCTATATGTGTCTCACTGCTCATTTTATTGATGATAATTGGGTTTTGCATAAAAGAATCATCAACTTTTGTCAACTTTCTGGTCATTCGGGTAAGATAATTGGTAAAACTGTTGAGAAATGCTTGAGTGAATGGAACTTAAAGAACATTTTGTGATCCACGGTCGATAATGCTAGCTCCAACGATGTTGCATTTGATTATTTGAGGAGAAAATTTAATAACTCAGAATGTGATGTTATGGGTGGGAAATATTTACACATGAGGTGTGCGGCTCATATTCTAAATCTGGTTGTTAAAGATGGCTTGCATGATCTTGAGAATGCAATTATTAAAATCCGTACTCTCTGTAAATATGTGAAAGCTTCACCCGCTAGAAAGGAAAAATTTCAAGCTTGTATTGTGGAAGAGAAAATAGAGTGTAAGAGTCTTGTATGTTTGGATGTTGAAACTAGATGGAACTCCACTTACTTAATGCTTGATATTGCGATAAAATTTAAGAAGGCTTTTGGGTGTTTGCTTGTAAAAGATTCTAATCTTCAAAAGGAAATGAAGAAGATTGGTGACTACCTTACAATTGATGAGTGGAAACAAGTGTCTTACTTTTTGCCTTTCTTGAAAATTTTCTATGATGCAACATTAAAGCTGTCCGGTAGTCGTTATGTTACTAGTAATTATTATGTGGAGATTATATTTGGGGTTGGTGAAGTGATTTCTCAACATCTTAGTCACAAGGATGAAGGAGTTCGGAATATGGCTTCTAAAATGAAGTTGAAGTATGACAAGTATTGGGGTAAGATTGAGAATCTCAATTTGCTTTTGTTTGTCTCTCTTATTCTCGATCCAAGATATAAAATGACTTATGTGGAATGGATGGTTAAAACCATATATGGTAATGATAAAGGCCGTCTTCTCGCCATGAATATTACATACTTCTTTGAGACTTTCTTTGATTTTTATGCTTCCTCTATTCCTAAAACTTCAAACAGTGCATCTAGTTCTTCCACCACTACTAATATATTCCCCCAAACTAATAATCAAGATGATACATTTAACTTTGGTGCTCTCTTGGGGAACAAATTTGAAATGGAAATGGGTGGGGCAGAGAATGAGAGTAAAAGTGAATGGGAGAAGTATTTGACTGATGATAGGGAAAGTAGACACTCTACTCTTAATATTTTGCAATGGTGGAAGGATAACCAAAAACGATACCCTATACTTGCTAAAATGGCTCGGGATGTGCTAGCCATTCCCGTTTCTACGGTGGCATCAGAGTCCGCTTTTAGCACGGGAGGTCGGGTTCTTGATTCGTTTCGTACTTGTTTGAACCCTAGAATGGTGGAAGCTCTTATATGTGCCCAAGATTGGCTTCGTACCTCCCATACTCCAATGATTATTGAAGAGATCTTATTTGCGATGGAGAATATTGAAGAAGACAAAGGCAAGTTCGTTTTTTATATTTCAATTGCTAACTCATTGTTTTGTAGTTGTTTTTTTACATTTCAATTGTTAACTCATTGTGTTGTGTTAATATGAATATCTAATTTTTGCTTTCGTTTTCCTTAAAAATTGTAGATATGGCGGATTTGGTGTTACAACAACCTCTTATGGTTATTGATGAGACGGATGGTTGATGTCTTCTTCGAAGATGCAAGTTTTTTATTCTGTTTTGGAGTTCTAGATTATGGACAATTTGTTATGTAATTTGTTACCTTTCAAGTTAATTTGTATGTGTTTTACTTTATTTGTATTTTAGGACTTCTTTATGCATAAAGACTTATTTTAAAGTTGTATGCATGAACTTTGAACATTTATTATGGAAAACTTAGGTTTTTAAAAACAAGTCAGGGGCTTTAAGAGAAGAACAAGCTCTTTGTTCTTATGAAACCGGTGGCAAAACTGGTGCGGATTATCCGGTTTTCGGATTCGGTTTCAATTCTAAAAAAAAACCGGTTTACCGAATTAATTCGGTTCGGATTCGGTGCAAGAAAATGACAACTTTTAAAACCGGTTAACCGCTCCGAATTACAAAACCGGTGCGGTTAACCGCTTTTGCTCAGCCCTACAAACACCCTACCCCAAACCATGCACCCTCCATCCTCCATGGGTCTCCTCTTCATCTTTCATTTCCTCAATTCTCATTCTCTCTCTTCCTTTCATCAAACACCAAATTCATCTCAAAAATCCTCCTTACAATCCCTAAATCCACCATAAATCCTTCATTTCTCCACCAAATCTCATAAAAATTATATATTTGGAATCCTCTCTTCAATCCCCATCTACTAGTAAGCTTTATTTTCATTTCCCCCAATTTTTGTTTAAGGCTCATCTTTTAGGGTTTTCGAATTTAAGCTTAATAATTGTGTTTTTGTTGTTCTTATAGGTGAAGAATTTGAAGATGAGTTATATGACTCATATGTTGTTGAAGATGAAGAGTAATTATGGGTTTTAGAAGCTTTATCAAGTGTTATTGTTCTCTTTTTCTAGCTTAAGGTAACTATTCCGAGTCACTCGACGAATTAATGTCACATTAGTAGTTGTATTTGTTGTTTGTTGTTGTTTATTGTTGTTTGTTGTTGTTTGTTGTTGTTTGAGACGATCTTGTTGATAAATGAATGAATGGAGTAAGATGAGTATGCTTATGTTTAATTTATGTTACCTATTTGTATATTATTGTTTGGAACAAATTTGGATGAGGAATTATGTGTTGTGACAAGTCCGTGTTTGGGCTGGAACGTGTCAGTACCGGACCGAGACGGTTTCCAATGTTTCCAAAAATATGACAGATTGAACGGCATCGAAAAATTAGGTGGTTTAGCCACTTGAATCGCTCAATTCGGAGTCCGTATGAGTAAATGGCGTCGTTTTATCGATTAAAATTTATAGAAAAGTTTACCCTTGTGTGAGACGGTTATTTATGCTATTTTATTATGCGAGAATTTTGTGGAATTAGTTATTTTGTAAGTTGGAATGTTTTCTTTATGTTGATAGTGTTCACATGATAGAAATTGGAAATAGCATGAGAATGATATTGTGATGAATTTTGTGATTTGGGCCAAAGTAGGCCAAGACTCTGAGCTGGGCCAGATTGACCGAACGAGTTTGGTCAAACTAGGTTTAAACCGGTCAGCCTCGATTTGACCGATGACCCGTCGCGGGACTCGGGTCGAGGGTTTGTCTTTGAGGTGAGATTGGTTGTTATTGGATGTTTTATGTTATGCCTTGATGTTTGTAATTATCATTTCACATGTTGGTTGTTGGATGCTTTGGATGCCTTATGCTTGAGTCTTGTTGCCTCTCTGCCATTTTAGCTTGTTCTCATGGATTATGGTACGGTTGGTTAGCTGGAATTTGGATTATTATTGATATTGGAGATATTGTTGGATTGTCAGCTGAATATGCTCTTGCGTAGTCTTTCATATGCTAGGGTGTGTATGATCATTTGTGTGTGTGCAAGTTTGGACTCTTTGCCCCTCTTATGGTTAATTGGGTGTCCTACTTGTCTTGTGTGGTGTGGGCTAAAGTATTCAAGCTGGGACTAGGTCCTAGGTGAGTATTTCGGCCTTCGTCATAGATAGGCCCTTATAGTCTTTGACGAGTGTATGTTCACAGCTTAATAGCCTTTGTGTCTTAGCTTGGTGGGCTTATATCCAAGTTAGGGTATGACCTCCTGACGTACTCTTAGAAGTATGTGGTCAGCTTAAGTACTAGCCAACCCTTTGGTGGACTCCTTAGGGGTACTCATGTGTGTGATCATGGGTCTTGGATGCGGTATTTTCCGCATGTCGCTAGGTCTGCGCAGGTTTAGGACTAGGGTGTTTACCTTACCTCGTGGTATAGACTCGAGTTCTGAGTGACTATTGACTGTACTAGGAACTTATGCATGTCTCTAGATATATTGTCCTTTCTTGTTGATGATTCTATGAATCATAGAAGGTGAGATGCAAGCCGGCTATGGTTGATAGAGTTTGGATTCCTGGATGTTATGTGATTCACATGATAGTGTAGTATGAGTCGGTCTAGTATTCATATGCTAGGACTATGTGTTGTTATATTGTTGTTCACATGATGAGTACGATTGTCTAGCATCTATATGCTAAGGCTATGTGTTATTCATATTCATATTCTTATGTTTACATGTTATATTAATTATGACATTTCGTGGTCGGGAGAACTCGGAGTTACTCCCCACCGACCGTGGCTTTCGTATTTGTATAAAATGCGATTGACAGGTAGGTGATGCATATATGGGGTACATGGACGAGCTAGCGAGCAAAGTAACCTTGGGACCTAGATTGGCTTTATTTTATTGTGACCCTTAAACACTTTTTATGTTATATACTTTTTAGGGACATATGTCTCCCTTTATCATATTTGGGTTATATAACTTTGTTTCGCGACTTTAGCGATGTTTTATTATGAGATTTATTTTAGACCTTGCATGTTTGACACCTTCCCATTTGGATACTTTTATAACAGGTTCAGGTTTTAAAAATTACAGGTTTTACCCAAATTAACCTATTACAAACATATCCACGCAGTTTTATTCTAGAATTACGTGTTTATTTTTCCGCAATGAATGAGGGTGTCACAGCTTACCTACTTATTCCAAATCTCAATAACTTCCGTAAGAAATAAAGAAAGAGTCTTAAATGTTGGATTTCTCATCTTTCCTGCCTCTTTACATACCTTCGCACCAACAAAAATCAAAATTTCAATTTAAGTACCTCAATTAATTAGCCCTTTATTACTTCCTCATTATACCTATTACATCATCATTAACTCCAAAGAGTAAATACGAACCAGTTTTTTTTTTGCATTCCCCTAATTCTATTCAATACTCCCTATTTATAACGTTAGAAGAAGATTATATAAAGGGACAGTGATAATGATGACACCACTTATTTCTATCCGCATATTATGAAACTTTCAAATACTAAATGATTTTTTGCTATAAAACTTTACATCAATCAACAAATAGTCATACTAATTTTCCCCCCTCTATATTCTCTGCTTTACTTTAGGGTCTTTTTTATTTTCTAATATCTCCAATTATTTGTTTCACTACTAATTATTTGGCCTTCATTTGTTTAATTGGTTATCTAATAATATCTATGTAGTTTAATTTGCTAGTTTAGTAATTACATTGACTACTATTTGGTTGATTAGTTCTTTGAGCAATATAAGTTTTAATCTGTGTTTATTTTGGTGTTTATTGACATAATTCTGCAGATTAGGCTCTTTGAAACTCAGGTTTGTTTTCCTTTTTATTCTTCAACTATCTAATTTATTTTCTTCTCTAATAAATTATATATCCGTGTCAATGTTATTTATTTTATTGAACATATTTTGTTTTAATATATTTGTTTGTTAAAGTTGGTAATGATCCAATGATACAGGGGGTGATTTGAACCACATATGGCCTAAATTGTGGTTATTTTTGGTTTAATTGGTATTATTACTCAGATAGCCTTATTGTTTTTCGAAGGTGTGGGTGGCTTATCAATTTATGAAGACTATTACTGCTAGAGAAGTTTCTTATGTTGTGTGAGACTACATTTTGATAGCTCATCCTATTTTGTATTATAATTACCTTTAATTTGATATGTATTCTTAGATTAGTATTTGTACGTTAGACTACACAGTACTTAGCGCTTTATGTACTCCGTATCTTATTGCGTTGGTCGAGTTATGTCAATTTCACATTGTATTATTACATCTCTATAAATTAAAAGAGTATTCTTATGAATAAAATCGTTTTTTTAGGATTTTCCCTTCTTTCATGAGGTGTAAGTTCTCATTTGTTCATACAAGTATACAACCAATAAGAGAGATGTGTAATTTATTTAACCTATAGTTTACAGTATTATTATAGCTACGTTATTTGTTCGAAAAACTTTAAATTTCTCTACTATGTAAGTTGTTAGAGAGCGGAACGTTTTTACTTGAACTCTTTTCTATTTGGACATTAACTAGCCTTTTGTTTGGAAATTGTATTTGTCAATATAAAATGGTGTTGGGTTTTGATTTTTCATTAATATATAGGTGAAGGTGTAATTGTTATTAGTCATTAACAATTGGAAGTCGAAAAGACTAAATACTTTCATATTAGGAATGTGAAGACTCAAGGACGTAGCTTGGCCGTTGTGCACGACTTTTATGTGAGATATGGATGGGGAGTTCAGAGCTCCGTATTTAGCATAGATTTTTTAGGAGGTGGAGTCTTGGAAGATGATGTGGCAAGTATAGTGTAGCTTAATTGCCACGTGTTTGTTGATTGGTTTAAGGGGTTACGCAAGATTGACTTTTACTACTGCATTTTATAATATATAGATAGATAGATTTTATTACTCCTTTCGTATCGGTTATTTGTATAACACAAAGATCAAGAAAAGAGAAGGAAGCTAATTATTAGATGATAAATGTACAAAATTGAGTGTGGATCATCAAATTGACCATCGACAATATTTCTAAAATAATAATTAAAAAAAAACGAAACAAAAGGAGTATACCTTAATTTCCATGTAACATAAAATGGAATTTGAAAATCTATATAATAATAATAACATAAAAAGGCATGATGAGCCGCTTTTGAAGGGAAACATGTCACGCTATATGTTCTTGCCACCTATCATACCTATTTACATAATAATAACCCAAGGAATAATAATAAAAAATTTGTAAGAAAAAAAAAACGAATAATAATAAATTTTCACTTAATAATACAAAATAAATGCAAATAAATCTAAAGAATTCAATAGTCATTTATCTGCCCTTCAATATACCTAAGAAAAAAGATAGAGTCATAAAACACTCTTTCACAATTTTAACGACTTTCGTAACTACAATCCCTCCTCTATAATGACGTCTTTTTATCTTCTTTATTTGTTTGCAAAACATAACAATAAATTTCAAGTATAAACAAAAATAAACTCAAAGCATCTTTTATCTTCATTCTTATCATAAAAACAAGTTATGTGAATTTTGTTTTATATATTGTTGTTATGAAATTATAGTTTTATATGTGTTTTTATAATATAGTTTCAGATTGAAAGTTTAACAGTGGAATGAATCATATTTCGAAAGAGGTATTTGATGGGGCATATTCTGCACCCGCTGACCGAGTCAACATATTGAGCAAGGTCAAAGCCAAAAGACAGCAAATCAACGTATTAGACAGCCTAGCCGATGCAGCCTATCGGCCTGTCACTTGGGTCCCGGCTAGGATAACTAGCCAGCCGGGATACATATCCGTGTACTCATATCCAAGACCCCTCGGCCGGCCTGCCATGGGTCTATCGGCCGAGGGTAGAACGGTCTTTCCACCTGCTAGCCACTTGGCCACTTGGCCACTACGTGACAAAAGGTGAAAGTCTATAAATACTCCACTTCTCTCATTGAGAAGGGGATCCGAAAATATAACCTAAACCAGGCATAATCTGGTATAAACTCCCTTATCTCTCTACAATATACTTTGCCAAGTATCACACAACTTAATCCCTTTAAGTTTACTGACTTGAGCGTCGGAGTGAGTACGCTCGGTACCAAGCCGAGCCCTCAGTTTGTTCATTGTTTCAGGAGAGGCCGAAAGGAAGAGTCAAGCAAAGTCATCATTCAACAAAGCTTACGTGGTAACAACACTGCTCCGTAATCACACCCCGGAACAGTATTAATTAATTTTATTACTTCGATCATTCAAGAATTGATCTTATTTAAGCATATGTAAATTTTTAAATTTCAATTAACCAAGTGTCAAAATATGTTTTTATACCGTTTAAACACGACTAATATTTGGATGGCAGGGGAAAATAAAAGGAGAGAAAAAATCGTCCAAAGTTGAAGAAAATAGTAGAATATGAAAGAAAGAATATAATTGATTAAGTGAAGACTTTTCTTACTATTTTGAATCAATTGGTATGATAATTTGCCGTAATGTATCTATAAAGTTGTTAAGGGATAAGAGGTGACTGTTGTAATGTTGAGTTTTATTAATGTTTTATTAGGGACTATTTACACGGAATAAGGTGGAAATTGTGTTAATACGCCAATTTGGAAAACAATTTACATGTTTGTAAATTTCTAATTAATTTCTTTATTAATATTGGTTATATTCTTTTGATCTCCCATGTTTTATTTGCTCTATTAGTTTACCAATCATATTTTCTTTTTAAGATCAAAACGGGGTGAGTGACTTTTGTAATTCATATCAAGTTCCGCCAACTCCAGTATGGTTTGTGAAAAATTAGAGATACCTTGCCGATGCTACTATATTTTCTTTTTTTACTTAGGGTCGAGGTATTTGTATCTTGTACGTACATGTCTATCATTTGATCGACTTATGATTAAAAACATTATTAAAGCCGCAAATGAATAAAAAATAGTGAAAATATAAACATAAAAGAAAACTTTAAAAATCCCGTGATTTTCACGGGATACAAAATTAGTTTCATGATTTATAATCAACATTGACATTTTAATTGAACTTTTGTGGTAAAAACATGTTAATAAATATCATAATTTATAATTAAAATTGACATTTTAATTGAAATTTTGGTAATAAAACATGTTAATAAATTAAAACTTTTCATATTACTTAACATACATCCACCATTTTTATTATCACTTTTTCCTATTTAATTCATTTTTTTAATTAAACATTATAATAAATTGATTAAAACTCTTCATGATACGTAACACCCACCAAATTAATTAAAATTTCTTCCTATCTAATTAATTTTTGTAATATAATATGTTAATAAATTGATTAGATTTATTTATACTACTTAATACCCATAATTTTCATTAACATTTTTCCTTATTTAATTCATCTCTTGAGTTGCTCAGCAATCAATTATCTAATTTAATAATACCACAAAATAAATTAAAAATAAAATTAAAATATGGGAGTCTATGGTTGTGTGATGGCTATAAAACCTATAATACCTATGATAGTTTCTATATACAATATTTATTTAAAATATATTGCTCATTTCCCCATGAGCTTCTAAGTTGTGGATTATATTTTATGGTTTAATTTATTTATTTGATTATAGAGAGTATATTGAGTATTATTATTGAGTATTGTTGTTGTTATGTCTAATAAAGTATATTTTAATTTGTTATGTTATTGGTTTATACATCCTTTGATTTATATTTAAATTCATGTTTTCCATTTGGTTTAATTTCAATGATTTACATGTGACAATGTTGATTCGTTTGTAAAGTTTTTGCCATCTTGATGTTTTACCTTTTGGTCAATATATTTTTTATATGAATTTTAAATCATCGTGAAATGTATGTGAATGCAGATAAGACGAAGCCTCACGTGGGTAGTATGAAGAAGGAAGAAATTTAAAAGGCACGAAACTGAGGTAAAATCTATCTATACAATATAATTAAAAGGCTACATAAAACATTTAATTTTAATTCACATGGCATTTTTATAGAGGTTAATACTAATTCATCTATATTAATTACTTAATTATTTATTTTTATAAAATATTATAAAAAGGCAAAACTATGTATTAAAAAGTTAATTATCTCCAAAATTGTCACATGTTTATAAGTAACAAAAAAAATTTCAAAAAAATAGTATTTGCAATCACTAAAAAACTAATATAAACTCTTTATTTTCCTCTCATAAATTTAGTTATTAATCTACCTATTTATTTAACTTTAATTCCATGAGATAATTAAAAAGCAAGCGATTCTATCTACCATTATTAATCTGCATGTCATATTTTAATTTCGGAAGATAATTTCTAAACCATTCTCATGCAAAGTAGATTGTGTAAAATAATAGGTGAAAACATGCATGTGAAGGCTGAAAATCGAAGAAATATGATACGGAGGCTATTAGACATATATGTGGGCAAGTTGCAACTCACAGGGGTAGAGTTTCTAAGTACTCAACATAATCCTCCCTTATAGAATCATTAAGTCCATAAGTGTAATTATGGACCAAATTGACTAAATTATTTATATTTATCGTCATGATCTCTCTTGCAAAATATTATTTTCGGCAAAAAATGGTATATATGTCATAGTGCTGATAAACGGGTCAACCAGATCGGATTAACTATAATTTATGAATAATAATCATTTTGCAACAATACAATTTTGGGTCATGTTATACTAGGACGGGTCAAGTTCGGGTGTCAGTTTGGGCCGGGTCATTTAGGTCGGGTGAATTTTGTCAACTCTATGTATGTGTGTTGAAAAGAGCGGTCAATATCGTATTAGACACCGCGGAAAAGCAAATGGAAAGATAAAGAAAAATGAGAGTGAGCATTAGTTTTTTTTAATGACAGCCACTACCTTTGGTGCGCACTAGGAAAAGCCTTGGGTATACGTGATATCCTGCAAACAACGTATATCAGGTAGACCACCCTTTTTTAGGGAATGACAGACTCGAAGTTTAAAAGAAATAGCCTCATGCTATACAAGATTTGCTCTTGATGAGGCTTAAACTGATACCCTTGGGAGTTTCACCCAAGTTTTAATCACTAAACTCTACCCTTACGGGCGAGATTAATATTGTTTTAACAAAAATGTTGAGTAAATTTGGTCAATTTTCGGGACGCATACAGATCACTTAACCCCACATGCACATGGGAAATGGTCCACAAAAGGTTACCAAAAACAGAAATAGATAATTATTCAATGATACACCCCAAAATGAAAATAGATAACTACTGACCGGAACGGAGTGACTACATCATATCACTTTAATTTATGTTTATAATGTTATTAATGTTGCCATATAATTATAGGTAGGTTCATCATATACAAACTTAGAAATTGCTAATGAAATAACTGAAAGAAAAATTTAATATGACTTTCTAGAAAATGTAATCATCATTTAACGTAATTCTATTAGAACGAATCTTGAATTATAAAAGGTAAACAAATGACCTAGTTTTTGTATGATAAACGGATTTGGAAAGCTAATGTGTTGTCGTGTATTAAATTGTTCTTTTGGCAGTTTTGTAGTGATGAAATCGCTACTCAACGAAATTTAGCATCCCGAATACAAAACTTAAGTGTGGAGTGTCCGGTTTACTGCCGCGAAATGGAGACGTGTCTCCATCTAGCTTGGGGTTGTGGTTGGGTGTCAGGGGTTTGGGATGGGTTAGGGCTGTAGTTACGGTCGATATGGGGATATGGACGGGTGAGGGAGTGGGCTGATGATGTGTTGAGGAAGCTTGATGTAAGAGAAACTGAAATGTTTATGGTGGGTGTGTGGGCTATTTGGGAAGTGCGTAATAAGGCCGTGTTGAGGGCACCAGAGTTGGAGTGGACATATGTGTGAAGCGTGTGACGGAGCTGTTGAGAGAAATGGATGGGCTGAGGGAGAATGAGGAGACACGTAAATACGTGGTTGAGCAAGATGAGGTGACTAAAGGAGGGATGACTGATATGTGGTGGAAGCCGGGGCAGGGGTTGGTGAAAATTAATGTGGATGCTGGAGTTATGCAGGGCCGTCTTGGACATTTTCGAGGTCCTGTACAAAATTTTAAAAGTTTCCCCTAATTATTTTATATATTACATATAAAACGTTTATTAAAAAATTTATTTGATATGCAGTATATTTATCTAAATTTTAGATTGTAACAAAATTTGGAGGGCCTTACTATGTGTTAATTCGCCTCACAAACTATAGAACGCTTACAACGTGTGACAATCCATTACTTTTAAAAAAAATCCATTCATTTGTTGTATCAATAGAAAAAGTGATTCTTATATAAATGGATCGTGTTACCGTGCAAGACCGTCATACACTACTACTACTACAAAACTAGGCAACCACAACGGCCCTTTAACAACGCTTATTCACGAAAATTACGAAAAGACGTTGTTGAATGAATTATTGTTTTTCCGTGCAATTTTACTAAACGTAATTACAACGGTTTTACTTTGTCACCCGTTGTTATTAGTTTTAACAACGGGTAAAACTTACATACCGTTGTTAATATAAAAAACTAATAACAACAGTTTACTCTGTAATACATTATAACCGTTGTTAATAATTTGGCGCAAAATTAGTGAAAAGTAATTACAACGGTTATATTAGAACCCGTTGTTAATACTTTTTAACAACGGTTGTCAAAGGAACCGTTATTAATATATTATCTAATGACAATGGGTTTATGTGTAATAACCGTTGTCAATACTTTCAAGAAAATACCACAATATATACCACACAAACACAGATCAGCTACAGCCACAAACACAAACACACAACCACACTCTTTCTCATCGTCTCTTTCTCATCGTTGCTTTATCATCTCCGTCACTGTTGTTGTCATCATCTCTTTCTTTCTCTAATTATCAGGTATATATCTATCGCTTTATGGTTTTAGGTTTTGTCATCTCCATCATTATTGTTCTTTCTCTAATTATTTTATTTGCTGTGTTTTTTTCCGTCATTGTTCTTTCTCTAATTATTCGCTTAGTTTTTCTGCGTTTATTAGTAAAACAAATTAAATAAAATAAAACAAAGAAGATGATGGAGAGGATAGTAAAAAAATCCACATTTAACATATATAAACTTAATTAATTGATATATATATACATAAACTTAATGCATTGCTAAAAATACATTTCTTAGATGTTCATATAGGGATGCATTCTCTTCTATGAGAATCATCCTCTACTCCTTTGCTATTTGGAGGTTTCGTCCGCAGATGCAATATCTTCATATAGCTGCATTATCTGCGACTCTAACTCCTGCACCAAGCCATGTTTCACTACGGCTCTAACTTCTGCACCAAGCCAGATCCGAGCTTGCTCAAGGAAGAGCTTGTTCTTCCTCTCGATTTCCTGCAAGCGGCGTATGAAACTTTTGTTGTACTCGGTCATAATGCATGTTAAACGAATGGTATCATTCATTATTGAAGGAAGTTTGGAGTTTATTAGATTTTAAAGATTTAGGGTTTGGAGTTTAGGGTGGAGATAGTGATATAATTAGTATATGTGTCGTTTGAGTTGTTTTTTAATTAATATGTTTAGGGTTTGATGCTTAAATTCATACGAACTATATTTTTGTTTAGGAAGTTGTGTCATATCCCTACTTCAAATCTTATAACCCTTTGCATTCCATATATTGCATTCCATATATTGTGTCCATTCATGCAAGGATTTTGGCAGTAATAATGCAATATAATTAATTGATGCAGGAGGGATTTTGGCAGTAATGCTTTGTATTTTTTTTTTTTTTTTTTAAAACAATAACGGTTATTTAAAAAAACCCGTTGTCTTTAGTTATAACAACGGTTTTTTCTATTCTAACCGTTGTTATAACTTTTCCACAAAAAATTGGTAACACTTTCCACAACGAATGACTCGTAACGACAACGGTTTTTAACCGTTGTTAATAGTTTTCACAACGGGTTTCTTAAAAAATCAACCGTTGTGGAAACCTTTAACAACGGATGCTTTAACAACGTCCGCTTTTTTATATAACAACGGTCTTTAACCGATGTTATACCCTATATCTGTAGTAGTGTACGATTTCTTAATTTTGTTTTTTTTTTTTGTTAATATCGATCTGATAAATATACTATTGGCCAATTAATTAAGTTAAAACCTTGTATATATAGTATGCCAATTCTATAAATTAAACAAAAGGAGAAAGAAGAAAATATCAAATTACTATATTTTCTTTTTGAAAAACAGCAGTAACCATAAAAAATAAACAAAACAATGTTGCTATTTTATAAGGTGGTCTTACCGACTTACCCTCACACTAAGCAAAAACTAGATAAAACATATAGTGTAAAATGTTGGTACGAAGAGTCGAACCAAAAACTTACGCAAGAGTGAAAATTATCATGCGTTAGCGCTGCTATCTGCTAAGATAAATGGATCAAGTGATATTATGGTGTGCTGACTTTTATATAAGCTATATAACTATATATTGGATTTCCAGAAAATTAGGCCCCAAAAATTCGGCGGCCCTGTTCAAATGAACGGGTTGAACCCCTTATAGACGACCCTGGAGTTATGGAGGGATTGGGGCTGGGAATAGGAGTCATTTGCAGGGATGAGACGGGTGGTATAAAGTGGGGTTGGGCGGAGCGAAGGCGGGTCGAGTTTGAGCTAAGAGTGGCGGAGGCGGAGGCAATGCTCGCTGTCGAATGACGCGAAGAATGAAGATGATGGATGTTTGTATGGAGACCGATTGCAAGGATGTCGTTGATGCAATGAAAAACCGACAAACTGGAAGGAGTGACTTTTATAGTGTGATTAGTGAAATTCGTTTAGTTAGTTCACAATTTCGTTTTGTGTACTGGTCTTTTGCCGGTAGGAATTGTAATCGTGTTGCACACGAACCGACACATTATTGTTCTGTTGGTAGTAGCAATCTTTTTGATGGTACGACCTTGCCTCGTCGTATTATCGATATTTCTAGTGCGGATTTGAATATAAGTACGTGATCCCGTTCCTTTTTTTTTAAAAAAAAAAAAGAGAAAAAAGAAAAAAGGGTACGCATATTTCTTCTTATTCCTCGGCTGTCGTTTCTTATTATTCACAATTCTTCACTCATCAAAGCTTGTACCCAGGTAACTATTCTTCTTTAATTTTTACCTTCTTCTTTAGTTGTTAATAAAGTTTTATTTGACTACAAAACGCTGTTGTTTTACCTAATGGAATGTTAGTTGCTAGGTTGGGCGGTTTGGCGGTTAGACGGGTACCCGACTTATTCATGGGTAATTGGCGGGTTTGGGTTTCTTCTTTTGATTTGAATAATACAAAGTATTCTCTCCGTCTCAATCATTTGTTTATCTTTAATTGAAAGACCGCCCACAATTTATATAAAAATAAACAAATGACCTAGTCTTTTGCATAATTTGGATGTTTTGTTAAAAATCTTGACTTTGTCCAGAAAAATGGTAATGAAAGTGATGGAAGAAGAGGAAAGAAGTGTAATTTGTGCGCTGAAAGACTCGGAAGAGAATCCATTGGGAGGCCCTATCAGTGTTCCACACTCGATCGGTCCCAAACAATTACAACAAATCATTAATAAACTCCTCGGCAATGTAACTGATTCGTCTTCTGTTATTTCTTCGTTGATCTTGTTTAAAACCGTCTTAACTTGAGTCATCTCGTAATCTCCTTTTATTTCCACGGTTCCACCTCTTTTTTAGTTGGTTGTGAGAGTCGTTTAAGTTAAGAAGGTTTTAAACAAGAAATGATGATGCTTGTATATATTTTTAAAATTGATGCGGAGAATTATGCCTGTTATCTATAAAATATAATTAAAAGGTTACCCTAAAATGACTAATAAACGCCACGTAGACAAAGCCACGTAGGATCCCAAAATGCCACGTAAATGTGAGCATGAAAACTCATTGCCACGTAATTGTCATATTTTATAGATTTAATTTATTTTTCTATAAATTAATTTAATTTATGTAACTTTTTAGGGACATATGTCTCCCTTTATCATATTTGGGTTATATAACTTTGTTTCGCGACTTTAGCGATGTTTTATTATGAGATTTATTTTAGACCTTGCATGTTTGACACCTTCCCATTTGGATACTTTTATAACAGGTTCAGGTTTTAAAAATTACAGGTTTTACCCAAATTAACCTATTACAAACATATCCATGCAGTTTTATTCTAGAATTACGTGTTTATTTTTCCGCAATGAATGAGGGTGTCACAGCTTACCTACTTATTCCAAATCTCAATAACTTCCGTAAGAAATAAAGAAAGAGTCTTAAATGTTGGATTTCTCATCTTTCCTGCCTCTTTACATACCTTCGCACCAACAAAAATCAAAATTTCAATTTAAGTACCTCAATTAATTAGCCCTTTATTACTTCCTCATTATACCTATTACATCATCATTAACTCCAAAGAGTAAATACGAACCAGTTTTTTTTTTTTGCATTCCCCTAATTCTATTCAATACTCCCTATTTATAACGTTAGAAGAAGATTATATAAAGGGACAGTGATAATGATGACACCACTTATTTCTATCCGCATATTATGAAACTTTCAAATACTAAATGATTTTTTGTTATAAAACTTTACATCAATCAACAAATAGTCATACTAATTTTCCCCCCTCTATATTCTCTGCTTTACTTTAGGTTCTTTTTTATTTTCTAATATCTCCATTTATTTGTTTCACTACTAATCATTTGACCTTCATTTCTTTAATTGGTTATCTAATAATATCTATGTAGTTTAATTTGCTGGTTTAGTAATTACATTGACTACTATTTGGTTGATTAGTTCTTTGAGCAATATAAGTTTTAATCTGTGTTTATTTTGGTGTTTATTGACATAATTCTGCAGATTAGGCTCTTTGAAACTCAGGTTTGTTTTCCTTTTTATTCTTCAACTATCTAATTTATTTTCTTCTCTAATAAATTATATATCCGTGTCAATGTTATTAATTTTATTGAACATATTTTGTTTTAATATATTTGTTTGTTAAAGTTGGTAATGATCCAATGATACAGGGGGTGATTTGAACCACATATGGCCTAAATTGTGGTTATTTTTGGTTTAATTGGTATTATTACTCAGATAGCCTTATTGTTTTTCGAAGGTGTGGGTGGCTTATCAATTTATGAAGACTATTACAGCTAGAGAAGTTTCTTATGTTGTGTGAGACTACATTTTGATAGCTCATCCTATTTTGTATTATAATTACCTTTAATTTGATATGTATTCTTAGATTAGTATTTGTACGTTAGACTACACAGTAATTAGCGCTTTATATACTCCGTATCTTATTGCGTTGGACGAGTTATGTCAATTTCACATTGTATTATTACATCTCTATAAATTAAAAGAGTATTCTTATGAATAAAATCGTTTTTTTAGGATTTTCCCTTCTTTCATGAGGTGTAAGTTCTCATTTGTTCATACAAGTATACAACCAATAAGAGAGATGTGTAATTTATTTAACCTATAGTTTACAGTATTATTATAGCTACGTTATTTGTTCGAAAAACTTTAAATTTCTCTACTATGTAAGTTGTTAGAGAGCTGAACGTTTTTACTTGAACTCTTTTCTATCTGGACATTAACTAGCCTTTTGTTTGGAAATTGTATTTGTCAATTTAAAATGGTGTTGGGTTTTGATTTTTCATTAATATATAGGTGAAGATGTAATTGTTATTAGTCATTAACAATTGGAAGTCGAAAAGACTAAACGCTTTCATATTAGGAATGTGAAGACTGAAGGAGGTAGCTTGGCCGTTGTGCACCACTTTTATGTGAGATATGGATGGGGAGTTCAGAGCTCCGTATTTAGCATAGATTTTTTAGGAGGTGGAGTCTTGGGAGATGATGTGGCAAGTATAGTGTAGCTTAATTGCCACGTGTTTGTTGATTGGTTTAAGGGGTTACGCAAGATTGACTTTTACTACTGCATTTTATAATATATAGATAGATAGATTTTATTACTCCTTTCGTATCGGTTATTTGTATAACACAAAGATCAAGAAAAGAGAAGGAAGCTAATTATTAGATGATAAATGTACAAAATTGAGTGTGGATCATCAAATTGACCATCGACAATATTTCTAAAATAATAATTAAAAAAAACGAAACAAAAGGAGTATAACTTAATTTCCATGTAACATAAAATGGAATTTGAAAATCTATATAATAATAGCATAAAAAGGCATGATGAGCCTCTTTTGAAGGGACACATGTCACGCTATATGTTTTTGCCACCTATCATACCTATTTACATAATAATAACCCAAGGAATAATAATAAAAATTTTGTAAGAAAAAAAAAACGAATAATAATAAATTTTCACTTAATAATACAAAATAAATGCAAATAAATCTAAAGAATTCAATAGTCATTTATCTGCCCTTCAATATACCTAAGAAAAAAGATAGAGTCATAAAACACTCTTTCACAATTTTAACGACTTTCGTAACTACAATCCCTCCTCTATAATGACGTCTTTTTATCTTCTTTATTTGTTTGCAAAACATAACAATAAATTTCAAGTATAAACAAAAATAAACTCAAAGCATCTGTTATCCTCATTCTTATCATAAAAAGAAGTTATGTGAATTTTGTTTTATATATTGTTGTTATGAAATTATAGTTTTATATGTGTTTTTATAATATAGTTTCAGATTGAAAGTTTAACAGTGGAATGAATCATATTTCGAAAGAGGTATTAATCAATTTTATTACTTCGATCATTCAAGAATTGATCTTATTTAAGCATATGTAAATTTTTAAATTTCAATTAACCGAGTGTCAAAATATGTTTTTATACCGTTTAAACACGACTAATATTTGGATGGCAGGGGAAAATAAAAGAGGAGAAAAAATCGTCCAAAGTTGAAGAAAATAGTAGAATATGAAAGAAAAAATATAATTGATTAAGTGAAGACTTTTCCTACTATTTTGAATCAATTGGTATGATAATTTGCCGTAATGTATCTATAAAGTTGTTAAGGGATAAGAGGCGACTGTTGTAATGTTGAGTTTTATTAATGTTTTATTAGGAACTATTTACACGGAATAAGGTGGAAATTGTGTTAATACGCCAATTTGGAAAACAATTTACATGTTTGTAAATTTATAATTAATTTCTTTATTAATATTGGTTATATTCTTTTGATCTCCCATGTTTTATTTGCTCTATTAGTTTACCAATCATATTTTCTTTTTAAGATCAAAACGGGGTGAGTGACTTTTGTAATTCATATCAAGTTCCGCCAACTCCAGTATAGTTTGTGAAAAATTAGAGGTATCTTGCCGATGCTACTATATTTTCTTTTTTACTTAGGGTCGAGGTATTTTTATCTTGTACGTACATGTCTATCATTTGATCGATTTATGATTAAAAACATCATTAAAGCCGCAAATGAATAAAAAATAGTGAAAATATAAACATAAAAGAAACCTTTAAAAATCCCGTGATTTTCATGGGATACAAAACTAGTTTCATGATTTATAATCAACATTGACATTTTAATTGAACTTTTGTGGTAAAAACATGTTAATAAATATCATAATTTATAATTAAAATTGACATTTTAATTGAAATTTTGGTAATAAAACATGTTAATAAATTAAAACTTTTCATATTACTTAACATACACCCACCATTTTTAGGCCCGGACTCCAAATGTACTCTAATTACTGTCAAAACGACCGTATCGGCGCGTAGATGACAACTAAGAGGTAGACATCAGTGTTTGAGCAATCACTTGACAATAAATTTACGAACTGTCACAAATCGTTCCGCGTACCAGACATGCGGCCCAATCAATCAATCATCACCGGATGGTTTGCGGGAGGTGCAAAAATGAGGTATCTACACTTAGTAACAAGGCCTTGTGCTTTTGGGCTTGAGTGAGGACAAATATGGGCCCAAAGGTGCACACCCATCTTATTGGGGTTGTGTTACGACGGTGGCGGGTCGGGTTGTTATACGCACTAAGTTTAATTGTCCAATGATTTGTCCTCTTGAAATCTAAGTTTGAGTTACTACTTGACATGATGATTGAGAGGCTAAATAAAAACCGAGAAATATGAATTAAATGAATTGGAGTAATTTTTTAAAAAATTATAAATTCTAAGGTCAAACATTAAAGCATCTATGATATACCTGTAGAAATTTGACTTGACACCGGCTAGTGTTTTCCGAGGTTAAGACCAGCGAACTTTGATATAAACCAGTCGAGCTGAAGTAACCCGTTAACTTAGTTCCCCTTAGATTCAACCTGTCTTTTTCGTGGTTAAGTCCAGCGAATATTGACATGGGACCCCGGAGTAACCTGTTAATGTAAGTTGTCTTAAATATAATTATAGAACATATAAGTCACTAATATTAATAAAATACATTAATATTTATATAATCTAACTGAAAGAATAATTAATTGTACTTATAAATTACAAATACACTTAAAACTTTAGTTTTATCTAAAATTTATAACCTTACTTGTATTATGGATTATCCCGTATAAGCCGATCTAAGGCGATAGTCTTATGCTCATAGGATACACATATACATTCTAATAAATTTTGGGTGCAATAAATACATTCACAAAATCTCCTGGGACACTCCAATTATAAGTAATGGACGAAAATACCCCTGATTTTATTATAATAACTGCATTCGAGAGGTTGGAAGTTAAATGGCAAATCAGTCATATGAAACATAAAGAGAGTGTCTCAAGACATTTTGATAGTGTATTTAGGCCCACTCTAATTTTTTTTATAAAAAAATAGTAAGTTTCTCATAAAATGTCTTACAATAAGTCATTGTAAAACCATCCACAAACTACATTGATGCCCTTATCACTCAACCATGTTAAGTAATGGAAGTTTTATGAAGTTAAATAATGTAAAGTTATACATGGTTTTTTATTAATGCATGTGTAAAAACGTTTTATAAAATAATTAATATTTTTTTTAAAAAATGGGCTCCTTCAGCGAAAATTAATGGGCGTAAGCCGTAAGCAATCAGAGTTCGAGCAAAATTCGCACGACCCAAATATACTAGCCCTTTACCAACTACAATCTACAAAACCTATTTATTTTGACCCGCCTAATAAAAAAATCTAAAAATACACACAATTACTCTCCTCTTATCCCTTCACCGTCTTAACCTCACACTCTGTAAAAACGTTTTATAAAAGAATTAATATTTAAAAGAAAAATGGGCTCCTTAAGCAAAAATTAATGGGCATAAGCCGTAAGCAATCAGAGTTCTGGCAAAATTAAGCCCAAGTGCGCGGGCCGGGCTACAAGTACGGGCTTATTTCATCGACCCAAACTTGGCCCGTCCGGGGTTAAAGCGGGCTTTCGAGCCAATTCGGGCTAAATTTTATTTGTTTCTCTTGAAATAAGTTTAGAAATCCCCATTATGAAGTTAGATACTTTGTGTATTTGTTATCAAAATTTTCGTAAAGAATTATGTGATTTTTTCAAGTATTGTCAATTAAGTAGTAACCTAACGCACATTTTATGAACCTACTGATAGAGGTGATCCATACAAACTAAATGCAGAATTTTTAATAGTGTAATAATATATTTTAGTGCGGTGCTTACTGTATGTTGTTGTAGTGTTGTAATTGATTTGATATTTGTTGTTCATTAGGCTCAAAAATACTGACTTAGCACGCCGATAATGGTAAAGAATTTATCGGCACTAGTGTGATACAAAATCATTAGCTCATTTTTTATCATTTAAATACTAGTAAAGGAAAATACTAAGCCTTATCAAATTAATACATGTAAACAAGTGACTATGACTTATTTACAATACAACAATTGATTGGTTAATTATTTTACTGAATGCTTATTAACATTCTTAAATTTTACATATTCGCAAATTTTGCAATGTTCGAGCTGTGCCGGGCCAAAATCCGGGCATAACGACGGCCCTAATCCGGCCCTATTATATTGAATCGGGCCATGGGCTTCGAGCCGTTGGCTTTTCGGGCCTAAAATCGAGGCCCAAGCTTGGGGAAAAATCGGGCTGGGCCGGGCGGGCTAGTGGGCTTGGGCCATATGATCAACTCTACGTAACACATATGGTTCTATTTTCTAGATTAGGATCCTTACAATTTCCTTTTTTCAAGCCCCATTTAATAATAATTTCCCTTCTAACTTTCATTTTACCTTTACTTTTATTAATATTTATGAATAAATTTAGGACCGTTAGATGTGTGGAGAAAACAATCTCAACCGAATGATCAATGTACTAGGCTCCCTCTCTCTCTAACAATTTAGAAAGAGAAAACCTTCTTAAAAGCAAAAAAATCCCAGACTTGGTGTAGAAGAGATCTTTTTCATCCCTATTCTTTAATCTTCATTCTTCATAGCCATGTTCCTCCTTCAAGATGAGGTAGATCCTAGTCTCTTATCAAGTCTTTTTTCAAAAAAATTCAGCCATTTTTCTTGATTTTCTCCTTCTTAAAGATTAGACTTTAATTTGCTCTCCACCTTAGTCTGGGAGGGCATTTTTTAGTCACATATCTTAGTTAAGGAAAGTTTAAATTAAGGATTTAATAGCAATATTTATCGATTTACCTTTGTAAATTGAAGTCATTGTTAATTTTTTCAGAATATTTCAGCCCTTTTTCTTCATTTTCTCCTTCTTAAAGATTAGACTTTAATTTGCTCTCCAATTTAGCCTAGGAGGGCATATCTTAGTTAAAGAAGGTTTAAATTAAGGATTTAATAGCAATTTTTATCGATTTACCTTTGTAAATTGAACTCATTGTTCAACTTTTTTCAGAATATAAAGTTTAGCTTTTTGATGAATGTTTATTGAAGTTTTAAATCCTTTTGGATGTGTAAACAAATCTGGTTTTTAGGTTTCTTTGTTCCCCTTTTGTGTTCTTTACAGTTTGGTAAGGTAACTTCTCAGCTCTTCTATTTTATCGTAATGAATTTGTTTTGGGGGTTTTAAAGTATCCGACTTTTCAGACGAGAGCCTCCTTCTTTGTACCCTTTCTTATTATGGTTCTCCGTGGTAAATGAAAATTCTTTGAATTTCGTTTACCTTTCTCATCCGAGAGGATGGTATAGGTTAATTAGTCAACCTAATTTCTTTACTTTATCAAAAAAAAAAAAAAAAAAAAAAAAAATAATCAATGTACTAACTAGTAACTACCAAGTATGGACTCGAAATATGGACTTTTATTTTAGTGTCTTTCTTTACCAAAATCCCAATTCTTTGGTTGAACCCAAAACCCACCTCTAGGCTCAAACCCTAAACGCACCTCTAGGCTCAAACCCTAAACCCTAAACGCACCTCTAACCATAAACTGAGATTTATCCTTCTTGAAAATTCTTTGCAAGAAGGATAAATCCCTCTTTTTTGTATTCCTATTTCGAATCCATCAATTATTTAGTAAGTATGATTTTAATCTTTTTATTGTTTTTAATTTCATATGCTTATTTGAATTGAATCTCATACGAATTTGCCCTTAAATTAGTACTGTATTAATTTGCTATTCAATTGATATTAATTTGTTCTTAATTTCATATGTTTCGTCTGATTTTACTGATGATGAGGATTTGTCCAAGAGTGTGCTAGTTAATGAATGAATGCTTTAAACTTTGAGCTTTGCTTATTTGATTTTCAGGGATAATGTACATGTGCTAGTTAATGCAAGTGAAATCAGTGGTGTTTGAATTTTATTTTTGCGTATACCTTTCCAATTACAAAAAAATGCATTAATTACTCTAGATAATTGTCCTCTTATTCTTTTGAGGTAAATCCAGTAGAAGAATAAGAAGATGGTGGCCGAAATTGGTAGTGAGAAAAGGATAGTGTCATAATTTGGAGTGGGTATAATGCAATTCTTTCGTGTAGCGGAAGAGGCTTTGTGGATTTTGGGATGAGCCATGCCGGGTTTTGGGCAAGTGGTTTGCTGCTTTCGCTTAAAAATAATATCTACCATGAGGGGTTGTGGCCGAATTTTAATAGTGACCAAAGGAGTGGTGGTCGAATTTTAGTAGTGAGATAATGCAATTTTGGTGGTAATTTGGCCAAGAGGCTGGTGGCCAATAATTTTGGCGGTGGTTGACCAAAGGAGTTGCGGCAAAACATTAATAGTGGGTTTGTGTAAGGTGGATTAAGGGTGGTGGTAGTGGAAGAAGATTAACTCTTAATTAAGGCGTTAACTTTTATCAAGAGCCTCACCCTACCACATTTGAAGACCATCTCAATCAAAGCTTTAGGGTTATGATCGACTCAATAAGTTAATCAGTGATCATATATCTTATATCTTGGGCCATTGAAATTAAGAAACTGTTGCTTAGGAATTAGAAGATGAGTTTTTAAATTCTAAATTTCCAATTAAAGAAGAAAAGAGTTGGGAATTCGGGTCTTAGAAAAAAAAAAAAAAGAGGGTAGAGCCTAGAGATTCAGGGTGAGAAATTAGAAAAGCATTGCTTCGTTTTTACTAAATTAGATTTTTTTTCTTTTCTTACCACTATTATTATTTTAAAACTCTGAACAATGGGCCCCTTTCTAGCTTGGGCCCTAGGCCGCCGCCCCGGGCCTGATCTCGGTCTCAACTCTCAATTATTTGTTTACTTTGATTAAAATACGGCTGACAATTTATATAAAAGGTAAATAAATGACCTAGTTTTCTGCATAATTTGGATGTTTTGTTAAAAATCTTGACTTTGACCAGGAAAATGGTAATGGAAGTGATGGAAGAAGAGGAAAGAAGTGTAATTTGTGCGCTGAAAGACTCAGAGGGGAATCCATTGGGAGGCCCTATCAGTGTTCCTCACTCGATTGGTCCCAAACAATTTCAACAAATCATTAATAAACTCCTCGGCAATGTAACTGACTCGTCTTCTATTATTTCTCCGTTGGTCTTGTTTAAAACCGTCTTAACTTGAATCGTCTCTCAATCTCCTTTCACTTCCATTGGGAGGCCCTATCAGTGTTCCACCTCTATTTTAGTTGGTTGTGAGAGTCGTTTTAAGTTAAGAAGGTCTTGTTTAAAAACATCTTAACTTGAATTATGCCTGTTATTGTATTTACAGGAAGAGAAATTGCCATATGCGTTTTATATTAATGATCGTGAACTTGTCGTTGAACTCGGAGTTTTTCTTCAGTCAATCAATGGTCAGTATTATACTATTACCCCCTTCCCTCTCAATCATTTGCTTACGTAGGTAAATAAATGATTGAGACGGAAAGTATTATATAAGGTGTAATTGTAATTGCTGCTGGATTGTTATAGATTGTGGCATTTGTTTGTGCAGCTTCTGTGGAGAATATAGTACAAATTGTTTATCAGCCTCAAGCAATTTTTCGCATTGCTCCAGTTTATCGTTGTTCTCAAACACTATCTGGTAATAATTAAACTTTTATAAATTGATTGATATTCCGACCTACTTCTCTGGTATTTTAGATAAACTAGTTGTTGAACTGCTTCACTTTTGATTCTCGTGATGCAGCTCACCAAGATGCTGTGCTTGTGGTTAAATTTAGCCCTGATGGCAGAAATTTGGCTAGTGGTTCAGGCGACACTAATATCACGCTCTGGGACATAAATACCCAATTACCACAGTACACGTGTCAAGGTTAGCTACTTAATGCTTGTTTTGGCAAATAGAGTACGCGCTTCTAGTTTCTTCAACTGACTTTGCCTTATTTCTGTATAGGACATAAGAATTGGGTTCTTTCCGTTGAGTGGTCACCTGATGCTAAGTATCTAGCCAGTGGCAGCAAGGCAGGAGAAATTATGTGCTGGGATCCAAAAACTGGAAAGTCTCTTGGTGGACCGCTTGTGGTAATGTCTATTAACGTCTTAATTACAAACTCCGTAGATTCTGTTTTAGTTGCAACATAAATGGTTGCTTTGTGACTTATGGATGCACAACATTCTGATCATTCCTTTTTTTTTTGAGGGAGCGTTTTGATCATTCCTATGCATGCTTAAATGTGTGTTTACAGACATTTACTTACATTTATTCGACAATAACATTTTCCCACTGAGGTAAAGAATTCCAAGTTCCACCTATGAGTAGATCACTGGTGTTGATGTATGCAACCTTCTGTTATGATAATCGATCTCTTTTTATTTGAGTTTCTTGGCATACATTTCACTATGGGCTGTCCAAAAATCGCTGCTTTCTTTTCTCGGCAGTAAAGTTAGGGCAACATACGTGTGATCCCGTTGCCCTGCCAATTCTGGGAAACTTTGAGGCACTTGGCTATGTTGTTGATGACTGCCATCGCTTTTTTTGTGAGACTTTACTGAAATTTCTCATTTCAGGGGCACAGAAAATGGATTACAGCCATATCTTGGGAACCCCTCCACCTTCAAGCTCCATGTCGCCGATTTGTAAGTGCTAGCAAAGATGGTGATGCACGCATCTGGGATGTAGTTCTTAAAAGATGTGTAATGTGCCTGAGCGGCCATACACTATCTGTAACATGTGTAAAATGGGGTGGAGATGGAGTAATATACACTGGGTATGTTGCCATTTAAATTCCGAGCTATTACCTTTCTGTTTTTCTATTTATATGTGATTGGACAACATTTTCATCCATACAGGACGCCATTATTTGTCTATTCTGTTCCGCCTTGCTAAAGATATACAACTACTTTGTATATTTTGTTACTTCCCTTTGCTTATCCTTTAATTTCTCACCGCTCTTGTGTCCGTCACTTAGAGTTTGTCTTCAGACTTGCTTGACTTAGCTACATGCCCGCCCTTTCTTGTTTGGTTTCACGATCCTTAGGCTTAGTTTGGAGTCAATGCCTAAGAGGGGGCTTCAACCAGTGTTATTCGATGATTTTCCAATAGAAAACCTAGTGTGATTCGAACTTAGATTTGGAATTATGTTTAAAAAAGACAATTATTAGCTCCTTAAATATTGTTTTTAGTAGCAGGTTCTGCTCATCATTTACTTTCTGTAGCTTAAATTGAAGAATTCTTCGCTCATGCATTTTCTTTACCTGCAACAGATCTCAAGATTGTACTATAAAAGTTTGGAACACACAGCAAGGGATGTTGATTCGTGAGTTGAAGGTATTTCAAACTTCGTTGCCTAGATGAGTTAAGATGTTAACATTTTTTTTTTCGGGGATGCTTTCTATAGAGTATACTGTGGAGCACTGCCGAAATTGAAATTTTGGCTGCTGTATCTATATTTTAAAGAAAAGCACAGTTGATGATCCTTAGTTTATCACTAATGTCTTTTGATGAACTTTAATTTCTAGGGGCATGGGCATTGGGTCAATTCTCTGGCACTCAGCACTGATCATGTCCTTCGTACCGGAGCTTTTGGTCACAAGGGAACACAACATGAATCTCCCGAGGAAGCGAAAGAGGTAATTTAGGTTTGTTTGTGTCAGAATGTTATTGCCTTTGTATTTGTGGGCAATGCCATGTACCTTCTCTTTCGGCCTTCTCCTATAATACGACTTTAAAATTTAAATACTACGGAGTACTTGTACTTATTTTGCTTTCACGCTGACAAGCGATATGATTAATTATATAGGCTATTGGTAAGTTGTAGAAGGACAAGTAACTAGCAAAATTCTTTAATTAGTGATTTTGAGTATTACTGCTCATGCACATGATTTTTGGCGTGTTGGACACTTGTCATGTGTCGTGTCAGTCTCGCCAGTCGCCATGGCGACTGGCGAACTAAGTGGAGTGTTTGTACTATAGTTTGTGAACAATGGTATGACCCTTATATTCTCTCCATCACACCTTATTGGTAACATTTGATTTGATTAAAATACTCCTCCTGAAGGAATACAAATGTTAACAATCAAGTGAAATGAAGGAAGTACACGTTTAAAAACTGTTATCTTTTACGTCAATAAACAATAAACACATGTGAAAGGATTAAATACATATTACTATATGTAAATGTGAAAGTCGAAGGATGAAAGGAGAACTGCATTTCACTGCTTTGTTCTTGTTACATACATTGTTTTCGTTTCATTTTCTGAAAGTTTGTAATAAATGCTTCTGATATTTGGATTCCATGTCAAACATTACTGTGGGGAATGACTCGTTCCTTTTCAGCACTTGCTGTCGGCAGTTGTTGAGATGATAGAATCTTTCCCGTCGCTATCTGTGTAGTAGATGAGTAGATCCACCCCACCCCCACCCCCCATCCCCGCCATATGACGTGTGTTATTTTTAGTTTAGCGTGATTCCAATTCATTTTGTGGGTTTAATAGGCTGCTTTGGAGATTTATAACAAAGTGAGGGGCAACGCACCAGAGAGACTAGTTTCAGGCTCTGATGATCGTTCCTTGTACATATGGGAACCTCTTCTAGACAAGCACCCAAAATTTCGATTGACGGGCCACCAACAGGTTCGGATTTATTTATTTTTTTGTAAAAAAAAATTGCTAACAGGTGTGGATATAGTTTGATCTCGGTTCCATCACAAGCCGCTCTATTCTCTGCAGTTCCGTTACATTTATTTAAATAAATATTTACATGACTGCGAATTATTAATAATGTCCTTTGAACTGATACTTCATAATGCTTGTTTACACAGCTTGTGAACAGCGTTGGGTTTTCCCCTGATGGGCAGTGGTTGGCAAGTGGTTCATTTGATAAATCAGTCAGGTTGTGGAACCCTCGTACGGGAAAATTTGTTCATGTTTTTCGAGGTCATGTTGCGTCTGTGAATCAGATCTGGTTAGCACATCTTATCTCCTTCCGTGAATTTTTTTTCTATCTTGGTTCCGATTAACACAATCATAAAACCATCCTCTGTATCATCCAACTTTTGTTAAATGTTTAAATGCAGCTGGTCAGCGGATAGTCGGTTTCTAGTGAGTGCAAGCAAGGACTCCACTTTAAAGGTTGGTAGACACTAACTGGTTACGTTTCTTTTTATTGCAAAGTTTGTAATAGCTTAGTATCGAGTTTTTGACAAGGGACTTCTCGTTTATCAGGTCTGGGATATTAGGACTCTAAAACTAAAGCATGACCTGCCAGGCCATTTTGATGAGGTTTGACTCTTATGTCTATGTAACTTATCGCGCTCTCCCGTATCTCGCTGTTATAGTTTTTGATGTTCCTACTCTGATATTCCTGCAGGTTTATGCTGTGGACTGGAGTCCTAACGGAGAAAAGGCGGCCTCTGGTAGCAAAGACAAGACAACGAAATTTTTTATGTGATAGCTTCGTGTGAGGCGTGATTTTGCCATTTGACGTCTGGTCACTAACTCAATATCTGAAAGTTTACGGCGTAATTACTAACTAATACGACATAGTCTAGCTTTCACAATTGCTTATGTGAGTCGGTTTCATGATGTGATCTCGTCAGAGTAACCCATATCACAAAATCTCATTTGTGACGGCACGTATCCGTCACTTTGACTTTGGAGTGACGGATACCATTTTCCCTCACAAATGGCCCAAATAAAGGAGAGAGGGAAGTACATGGGGGTGCCCCACCTTGTCCCCCCTATCCGTTTTGTGAGTGGCATTATCCGTCACTTGCTCCGACCCGTCTTCAGCAAGACTAATTGAACCCATATAAGTTATTATTTGGTAAACGTGGCAGAAAAATAATTTGGTAAACTATTTGAAGGTATGTTTTCCCTTCTTTCTTGTAGAAAGAAAATATATAGCAAAGTTATATAAAGCCGAGTTGGACATTCAATTGCTTCGATTTTAATTATCGGTCAAGAATTTAGGGTATGGAGAAAGTACTAAAGTTGCCCAACCAAAAATTTATAAATTTAGCATCGTTGGATTGTTCAGTTACTCTGGTCCAGCCCATATTGACCAACTAACTGTAGAGATGTTCATGAATGGGATGACCCATTTGCCGGGCCTGTTTGCCCGGCTAACAAAGCGGTTTTGTACGATGTGTTTCAAAATTTACAAAGACTCGCACCCACAAACCTGCCCAAAACTCAATTGGGCTTAAAAAATGTTATGCTAGCCTGGCTCGCGTCCTGCCCCCGCCCGTAATTGATAATGCTGTTATTGTGCACTTAATCAAGTTAGGAAGTAAGGAAAAAATTGATAGACGAATCATCTCAACCAAACAATTATATTTATTCCTATTAAAAACAAGTGCTTTATCGATTTTGTAGTATATGTATTCTTGTATGAGATCGTGTACCGGTGGTATCGTGAGATTTAACTTGGTGAAAAAATGAACTACGATTTGCTCCATTTCAATCATATTGTTTACGTATGACTAAAATATACCGTGTTTCACAACAGATATCAAAGTAAATAAAATGATTAGAATGGGCGAGTGTTAAGGTTAGTTGTGGAAATGATCGTTAAACTTGAGAAGGTTGTAATCAACACATAACTTTGAATTGTCATCAAATTTTATCAACTTTCCAAATTACCCTTCCCATCCTAAACATTTTAATGGAACTATTGACAAACAATTTAAGTGACAAATCGAAACTATGGACATATTATTTGGACTAGTTCATAAACCCGTTAATTTCATGTTTGTGTGGTGTTTTTGCCTAAATCGAGTTATTTATGTCTTAGGGATCTTCCCTTTTTTTTTTATTGTACTTGGCTTTGCGCCTCGTAGGAGTTGGTTAGAATACTATGCCTGATTTTCTGCCTGTTGTAAGAATCAAGCAAGACAAATGGAAGAATGTTTAGGTTCACCAACAGAAGATGATCAGTAAGAATAAGTTGTAAAGGCAGACAAACAGAACAACTGAATATTATCTGAAGATTTAATCTGACACCGCGATAAGATCTTGACCTGGTGACGGAGATGTTGCTCGTCTTCCGTTTCCGTTGCTGTCTAGACTTCCAAGTACCCATTCTCGACCTAGTGGCCAGGATACTGCCCGTCTCCTGTTTTCCTGTCTAGACTTCAAGTGCCTGTTTTTGTTGCTCATGTCAAAGACTATATACATGTAACCTTAATTGAGGTCTGTGATAGAATTATTGTAAATATATTGAGGTCTGTGATAGAATAATTGTAAGATAAATTACATATTTACAATTATTCTATCAGTCTGATTATTTATCAGTCCGTTTTTCTTACGTTCTTTTAAAGCTTACAGTTACTTTTATCGAGGAAAAATCGACCTGCAGAATTTCTAATTTGTGTGCAAGCAAATGAAATCTTATCGTCTTTTGATGACCGTCTCAGACATTATGCTGTGAAACAACTGACTAAGGTCAGCAGTTTAATTTGATCAGACTTATTTCATTTTTGCTGTATAAAGACTTCTGCAATCACTTAGATGTTTATATTCCGCTTTTCCAATCGAGTTATAATTGCATCTGTTTCTCAGTCAGGAGTTCAACTAGTTCGTGGAATAGTGAAGGAAGTTAAGGCAGATAAGATAATCTTAAGTGATGGCAATGAGGTTCCCTATGGACTCTTAGTATGGTCTACTGGAGTCGGACCGTCCACTTTTGTGAAGGACCTTGGATTTCCAAAGTCACCCGGTGGAAGGTGAGTCGCTGCCTCGCTGTTACCTTTTAATACCTTGAGTTAAATGACGAACTGAATTGTTATAAATTCTATTTTACATTTCAGGATCGGTATTGATGAGTGGCTACGTGTTCCGTCCGTTGAGGATGTGTATGCAATTGGTGATTGTGCCGGTTTTCTTGGAAGTACAGACAAACTGGTTCTCCCAGCTTTGGCACAGGTTCTATCTACTAGCTTGTCCTTGTATATGTTTTCAAAATCCGCTTTAGTCCAGAATCGAACTGTGTAGGACCTTAACGGTGACAAAAGTTCTCCTACTGAGTTTTAAGACTTTTAACATTGCTGCATTCGTACTTTGCTGAAGCAGGTAGCAGAGCGGCAAGGGAAGTACGTAGCCAGGCTTCTGAATCGCATTGGTAAAAAAGGTGGAGGACACGCTAACAGCGCTAAAGATGTCGACTTTGGTGAATCTTTTGTTTACCGACATCTTGGGTCAATGGCGACTATTGGTAGTTACAAGGCACTTGTGGACCTTAGACAAAGCAAGGTGAGTCCTATTTACGTCAACCCGGTAATTTCCTTTATGTGCTGCTACCAGTTACACTTATAAAGTACTGTTAAACTTGTTCAGGATGGTAAAGGGTTGTCACTGAAAGGTTTTCCGAGCTGGTTTATCTGGCGGTCTGCATATCTTACTCGGGTCATCAGCTGGAGGAACCGTTTCTATGTAGCTATTAACTGGGTTACTACCATCCTCGTTGGTCGTGACATCAGTCGAATTTAAATCTTATCGAACTGGTACAAATCTGTTTTCTATTTCCTTAATTGCTGTCACATTTTGTTTTATTTTTTTACGGCGTCTCTCATTCCTTATGTAGATTTTTCAGGCCAGATACAGGGTGAGTCCTAATGCATGGTTCTGTTGTTTCGATTGGTACTTTGCAGCGTTCATTCCGATTTCAGGCTGCTCAGCCTCAGAGCCGCGTGTTTTAGCCTCCTGCAGCTGGAATCCAAGGATATATAATGCTGTCATTCTTTTCTGTAAATTCATGTGTTAATGATCATAATATAGAGACCAGAATTGCTCTCACATTTGGATTTATGTTACAATATTGTTGTCTAGATTATGTATTTGCCGCGATAACTACAGTATTCATTGCAGAGGACAGAAGATCATTCATCTTCTGAAAAAAGATGACCATAATGATTCCCATTAAATCGAACCAATTGGTATGCTAGATTGTTTCTACAATGGTTTGAACCTGAGACCCGAAACTCATCCTATTCATTTGAATCATCCTATTTAGGCTCTAATAAAACCTTCTCCTTTTACGAGTAAATAAAAAACATTATATTTTGCTTACATGGATGACAAATGCAGGTGGCTCAAATATATTATTTCTTGGTTTGTGAGAGAAGAAGATCAGAGAAGATCCGAAAGAGATTGTCTGACTATCTATAACATTTGTCGTTAAAGTAAACTTTTAATTAATGGTGTGAGGTTAAATAGAAATCATAGAATACTATGGCTGTCTAATCTGTGCATATATTCAAAGTTATTATATTCAGATTTCAAAAATCAGAATAATGGTTGTAAGAATAAAGGAAGACAAATGGAATGTTTAGGTTCACCAACAGAAGATGATCAGTAAGAACAAGTTGTAAAGGCAGACAGATAGAACAAGTGAATATTATCTGAAGATTTAATCTGACACCGCGATAAGATCTTCACCTAGTGACGGAGATGTTACCCGTCTTTCGTTTTTGTTACTGTCTAAGCTTCAAGTACTCGTTCTCGACCATAATAAGGTCTTGGCCAAGTGGCCGAGATAATACCCGTCTCCCGTTTTCCTGTCTAGACAATACCCGTTCTCGACAATAATAAGGTCTTGACCTAGTGGCCGGGATACTACCCGTCTCCCGTTTTCCTGTCTAGACTTCCAAGTGCCTTTTCTCGGGCCCTCGGCTATAATGTTGTCATAATAACATAATAAGGTCCTGACCTAGTAGTGATGGAGATATTACCCTCTCCAGTATGTGCTGCTGTCTAGACTTCAAATACACATTCTCGACTCTGGGACGAATTAATGATGAACTGATATGACTTAAGATTTTAAATCGCACTTTCGAACAAATAGCATAACCATAATCAGTAAAATTAAATTGATGAACAAAACAAGTTTGAGATTTGAATACATAATAATATTACAGTAGACAAAAGAAATGTATAAATCAAATATTATCAGTACATAATTTTGTTGCATACAATTTTCAGAAGGAACTGGGGAAGCAGACTGATCAGTGATCACTACCTTCTGATCTGATAAAAATTCATCTCCCAGACTCCCAGTATACCAAAAGAAGGAAATAATATAAAGACTTAATAATAATCAAAAGAATACTTCAATTTGCATGAATATATTAATTATCCTAGAAAGATTGGTTTATTACTTTTATTATTATTATTATTCTCTACCCAATTATCTCGGCTGTCGGATGCATTCTTGATCGCCTGCTTAATTCGGGTTAGAGCTGATAGTTTTGATTAAATGAAACTTAATTGGATGTTAATCGGAAATTAAAAGGTGCAAGGTGGGAATTAACCATACGCGTCAAGCTGCCATCGGCTCCTGCTCCATGTATAACTGCTCGACCCAAGCCGGTATCATCTCGGACCCGCCACTGTTGAGATAATACTGCTGTCTAAGCTGCTGCTGCTCTTCGAAACTGAGTTTGGCTGAATTTGAAGGCTGAGCATCCTTTACTAGAGAATTAACCCTGGAAACATCAGGTTCAATCTCGGGGTTTGGACCATTATTGTTGCCATTGCTTCTGAATCCAAATGAAGCCGATTTCCTGAGTTGGTTAAGCTCGTCTCCCTGAACTCCCCATTCCACTTGACCATCCGGGGAACCCCAATCGGACAGATGAGCTGGCATCCTGCCAGGAAGTCGGTTGATTGTGCTCCGGTCGATGAAGCTTTGGCTGCGGTTAGTGAAAGATGCTAGCCGGGGATTTGAAAAAGGTGAGGCACAGGATTCCATACTGAGAGGGGACCCACCCCTCACCGGGGAAGAAGGCATTCCAGAGGAGTAGCTTGAGCACAGCTGTTGGTTGATACTCTGCCGGGCTTGCATCCCAGTTGGTGACAGAGGTCCGAACATATCATCAAGGTTAGTGGGCTTGAGTCCGCCAAGTCGGCCCAACTCGCTAGACCTGGACCAGTTGGTAGGGGAGGACATAGAGAGACCGGCTAGCTCATCCAACAATTGTTGCCGGTGTAACCCGGTTTCAAAGTTCATGTCACGGGCACATAGAGCGGCTTTTAACCTGCTACCGGGAAGCTGCAAGGCTGGTGGCGGCCTGATATTAAGGTGATTCTGCCAAGCTGCGGTCCCACCAATCGGAGAAGAGCAACCCGTGGGGGTCATTGGAGGAGTCGATGTCGAAGGCATCATCATATAAGGGGAGCCAAGGGAAAGAGGGCTTAATGGTCCAACATCAAACGAAGGTGCACTTGAATATGACCTAGGAGAAGGGACAGCTGAGCCAGTAGAGGCATATAAAGGGCGAAGTTCCTCTGGCTTGTGTGCAAAAAAGCACACCCTTCGAGCACACTTGGTCTCATCTTTACAAAGACGAGTCCGGTATTGAGCTGGATGTAGCCAGCACTCAAAAATACCATGAGCATATTCACAGACATCTCCTTTAGGGCATGCTCCCTTGCGAAACTCTGGGCATGGTACACAGCTGTAATGGTACTTCCGTGGGTCCCTCCGCCTGGCATTCTCCCCCGGGTGGACAAAGGGGCACTCGGTCCAATCGTGAGAGTAAGCCCTTGAGCAAGGCTTGACCTTGAAGGTATACATCCTGAACTCATCGGTTCCATATATTCCGTTCTTGATATCGGGCAAGGACGGGTCAACCGGGTATTCTTTCTTCTCCGGCCCGTTTCCATCAATCGAGGATTTGGGAGACAAGCCCTCCTCATCTGATGTCGGACATGGCTCTTCATTATTACCTCCCTTGTTCAGCAAGGTATCCAAGGTCTTTCTCTTCAACTTTGAAGAGAAACTTAAGCCAGAAGAAATAACGTAAACAGGCCGATTTCCATTACAATCAACCTGGTTTACATCAGCACCCGAGTCAACCAGGAGCTTGACCACCTCATGTGAATAGAGAGAACCACCAGCAGTTGCACAGTGCAGAGCAGTAGCACCATCCGACTCACTAGCTCTATTTACATCTACTTGACCCGTTTGGAGGATAAATTTCAAGATATCCATACTGCCAAACAAAGCCGCGATCATTAACGGCGTCCTCTCCTCAAACCCCATCTTTTTTAACCCAATTTTTATCCCATACCAACGGCCTACTTCTTCGACATCACGACCCTCTTCCTCTATAGCATGCTTAAAGCCATCTAGATCATTCACGGCCGATAACTCGAGTAAAATAGAGGTTGGGTGATCCCCAAGTGATGAAACATTCTTTTCCAACTCATTCTCCATGATAACTTCAGAAGAAGCGAGTTTCGCTTTTGAACCACTACACATGAAAGTTATATTGCTTCTATTTCTCTCTTGCTTAACTGAAAACATGACAAAAGCAAATCCCTTTTTTAGATTCATGCCCAAATTTCAAAGATCATACGCACGTGATGCAATATGTGACACAGATAGCACAATTATTGACCAATTTCAACAAAACATTTCCCATCAAAACCAGGAAAAATGGACATCTACTAATACGATAACATTACAACATCACAACCGTGCCTCAAGGGCTCCTGCGGAATTGCACAGTTAGGGGGGTCGAATGTACGCAGTCTTACCCTTTACTAGCAGCACAAGGAAGAGAAAAAAACGAACAACTTACAAAAATAGCAAACAAAAAAAGTTCAAATATTTAACTTTTGTGGAATTAATTAAAGCCAAGATAATAAAAAATAACAACCCAAGTTGTGATTAATGAGAATATCTCAGCTTTATGGTTATACAAACCTAATTTCACCAAATTCCCAAAAATATCTATTACCTACTACAAGTTCAGTTGCAATCCACACCACATAACAAGGAAATCCTAGACATATTAGCAATTAGCATAGAGCTTCAATCTTTATTGATTTCTCAACAATAAATGAAGAAAGAATCATCCATCCATTACCAAGAAATTTCTCCATCCGTCTCAATCATTCTTTTACAGTTTATATTCATTGTCGGGTATTTTAATCAAAGGTAAACAAATGATTAATACGAATAGGGTACTCCGTACTAGTTATGAAATCGAAGTTGGGGGGAAATAATAGATTGAATTTTTTTTAAAAAAAAAATAAAAAAAAATATCAGTCTTTATCCAATTTCTTAAGAACTTCATGAGAATCTTTGACTCTTAATCAACAAAACTTGTTCTTTTTAATTTAAAAAATCATAGTTCTCAAACTCAATAGCACAAACAACCAAAACATTACACAAAAGTGAGTATATATGCAACTTATACTTCTAATTAAATTCATACCAATCAATCAAATAACCATAACACAAACAAAAAACCAACTAATCTAAATAAGCATTAAATTTCAATATGAAACATATATCATCAAATAAGCTAAATAAAGATTCAAACTTTATACCATATATCAATCAATCAAATAACCATAAGCAAAAACACTAAGTAATTTTTTCTTAGAAAACGAGGGAATCCGCAACCGCTATCTTTGGTGTGCACGGTTAAACCCCGAATAATTTAGATGACTATTAGATTACATAATGAAATAATACCATCAACTAAGCTAAAAATAAAGATTCAAACTCTATACAATATCACAAAAACCCAACAAAGAATAAACACAAATAAACTCAAAAATGAACAAAAATTCTTAAAAACATACCTAAAAAATACTTGAAATAGAAGAAAACTTATGTTGTTGTAATAATAAGTGTTAAATGGAATTATGGAAGAATGAAAAAGAATGGCTCACTAATTTTCAGCAGCAGAAATGGGGTTAACACCTCCTTTTAAATCCGCCCAACTACATAGACCAAAACCCACTATTGAAAGCAACTTTGAGTGAGAGAATGTTAATAAAATAATAATCTTAATATTATATTTTTATTTTTATTTTTATTTTTTGTGGAAAAAGGTAGACTTTTCTTTGTTTACTATACCATCCTTTTGCATTGGTCAATAAAGCTGACCCTTTCTTTTTTAATTTTTGGGTTGTTTAACTTGTTATGGCTAAAAAAATTGTTTAATCGGGTATATCCGTCTTAAACAAACCTTGTAAATTGGTCGATTAAATCAGGTTTGGATTGGTCCATAATAGAAATAATTATAATAGTTGGGCATCAACCATCACGTTATGGTTTTGGTTAAGATGGTTCATCTATCAGTCCATACGGACTTGTGTTGTATAGATTGTTGAGAATTCGGACATGGCCACGTCGGGTTATTTTTGTAAAGTTATGGCAAAAAAAAATTGTCTAATATAGAAATATATATGTCTTTAATTTAAAACGAATCAAAAATGGGTCATATCAATTTATATATGTTCACATTTTAAACGGCTAAACCCGTTTAAAATTAAAACAGGTTAAATTATGAACATTTTACGATAAATGTGAAGATTTATGAATCAATTTATTGTTTGAAAATGAGAATTTTTGTTATAAATTTCTATTATTAAATAATCGGTTTTTATTATATTAGATATATGAGACAATTGACTTGTTTTATATATGTGCTACGCTAGATCACTGATATTGTAGACAACCTATTTCTGATCTCCTTCGATCTTCTTCTCTTAGCGAATTGATCATATAATGATAATCGTATATGATAATCTGCATTTGTCATCCATAGAAATAACCATTTAGACTTATCTTTCATATGGTAATCACTTGCATTTGACATTTAATTTCAATAATTAATGCTTTTGTGTCAGATGAAGAGGCAGTGGAACACGAAAATGGGACGCAAGATCCACTCATATAAAATGCTCTATATTAACTATTAAGGAGTTGCTTGGTTGAGAGCGAATTCTTTATCTCATTTTATGTCTCATCTTATGTCCAACTATATTCTCCTTGTGACAATCCATTAGTTTAATAGATATAGTTATATATTTTCTATTTGTTTGATTACCCCAATTCACATGAAATAGAATTACCCTGAAACTCAAATTCATATTGCTTACCTAGATCCTCTAAATATGTGAGAATGTTTATATGAATTAAATTTTAGTTATGCAACCAAACAACGTTTTATAATTCATACAAATTCTAAAATCGTGTGATTTATCACGGCAATGTAACTTTCTACATGCAAGTGATGCAACCAAACAAGAAACAACACCTAATACTCCATAATCGTATTGTCGGACATTTACATGACGTGTAGATATTTTCCTTATCGAACTTTGATTTTTCTTTTTCGTCTCCTAAGTGTTTTTATAATTAATATTATGTCACAGAATATCTTTATGTGAAAAATGCCATGAAAAACTCATTCATGAGTGTATTAGATGATATTTTATTTAAATACGAGAGAAGGTTGAAGAGAAGGCTTAAAAACAGATCTTTTAGTTTTTTTTGGATTGGTTAGACACTTGGACCAAATGATATGCAAATGTACATGAAATCGAAATGCAGATGTAAATGCAAATGAAATTTGAATGCAGAATACATGCTCTTCTTGAATGTGGGCCCCACAAGTGAGTAGACTTGTAGGTTGATACAGACACGTGTCAGTAATTTTACACTAAAGTCACCGGCTTTTGTATTCTCTCATTGTCATGCTTTTCGCGCCTTCTGTGTTTGCGGAATGACGTGGGTGGATTTCAACCGTTGTATTTTTTGATCAAATTTAACTCTTGTAAATATTGGTCGACTTGGAAAATTAGGGAAACATTTGATTTATTTATTTTTGACAACAACGTAAATTTGATCGGAAATTATTATGTAAAACAGTTTTACATAAATTGTTATTGTTACAAAGAAGCGTTCATAGATGATATCTTTTATTGGGCATCTGCTGCATCGTTGTCAACATCCACCACGATATTGCTCTCTTCGCTCCAAGCCTCACGGATTTGTTATTGGGCTTTTTCCCAAAAAAAAACCTCATGTTGTTATACTTGATGGACACTTGAAATTTATAATGATGTCTTTACCCCATCTATGGGATATGAGCTTGCACTCTAAGGATTAAGGGTGTGTTTGGATTGAGTGATTTGGAGGGAAAAGAAAGGGAGGGAGAGTAGGGGATCTAAAATCTCTTGTTTGGATAGTAAATGAGGGTGGAGGGAAGTGGAGGGGAAGAGATTTTGAGGGATCCAATTTCGCTCCTCCAAGCCTAATCAAAATCTCTCCACAATAGGCAAGATTTGGAGGGAAATTGTATCCAAACACCCACACTCCATTTCCCCTCCCCTTCCTTTCCCTTCCTTCCCCTTCCCTCCTTCCCCCTCCCCTCCCTTTCCCTCCTTTTTTCCTATCCAAACACACCCTAAGGGTCCGTTTGGATACAATTTTAGGAGGGAAGGGGAGGGGAGGGGGAGTGAGGGGAGGTGAAGGGAGGGGAGAGAAGGGGAGGACAAATGAGATGTAGGTGTTTGGATAACAAAAAATATGAAGGGAAATGGAAGGGGAGGAAGGAGGGAGATGAAGAATGGATGGAGGATTGAAGGATGTTGGTGGTATAATTAGGGTGTGTTTGGATAGCAAAAGTGGGGGGAAAGTGAGAGGAGGGGGAAGGAGGGAAAGGAAAGGGAAAGAAGGGAAGGGGAGGTGGAATGGAGTGTGGTTGTTTGGATAGAATTTCCCTCCAAATCTTGTCTATTATTGAGAGATTTTGATTAGCCTTGGAGGAGGGAAATTGAATCCCTCCAAATCTCCCCCCTCCCATTTCCATCCGCCCTCATTTGCTATCCAAACGAGGGATTTTAAATCCCTACTCTCCCTCCTTTTCTTTTCCCTTCAAATCCCTCAATCCAAACACACCCTAAGGGAGGGTTTGGTTAACAAAAGTGGAGGGAAAGGGAGGGGAGGGGGAAGGAGGAAAGGGAAAGGGAGGGAAAATGGGGTGTGGGTGCTTGGATTAATTTCCCTCCAAATTTGCCTATTGTGGGAAGATTTTAATTAGGCTTGGAGGAGAGAACTTGGATCCCTCCAAATTTCTCCTCCTCCATTTTCCTCCACCCTTATTTGCTATCCAAACACAGAATTTTAAATCCCCTACCCTCTCTTTCTTTTCCCTCCAATCGCTCAAATGTGTGTTTGGATTGAAGGAACTGAAGGGGGAGTAGAAGATTTAAAATCCCTTGTTTGGATAAAAAATGAGGATGTAGGAAAATAGAGGGGTAGAGATTTGGAAGGATTTAATTTCCCTTTTCCAAAGCTAATCAAAATCTCTCTATAATAGACAAAATTAGGAAATTGTATCCAAACACCTACACGGCTCCACCCCATTCCCTTCTCTCCCTTTCCCTCCCCTCTCTTTCCTCTCTACCTTTCATTTCCCTCCACTTTTGCTACCCAAACACACCCTTAATCTTTCCCCCTCCCTTTCCTTTCCCTCCATTTTTGCTATCCAAACACACCCTAAGGGTCCGTTTGGATACAATTTTAGGAGGGAAAGGGAGGGGAGGGGGAGTGAGGGGAGGTGAAGGGAGGGGAGAGAAGGGGAGGGCAAATGGGATTTGGGTGTTTGGATAACAAAAATTATGAAGGGAAATGGAAGGGGATGAACGAGGGAGATGAAGAATGGATGGAGGATTGAAGGATGGTGGTGGTATAATTAGAGTCCAAATAATGTTTTCTTTCCAAATCTTGTCACTCTTGGAAAGATTATTGTTTGTTCTATAGGAGGGAAAATAAGTCCTCTCATTTCTCTCCCCTTCCATTTCCTTTCTCCCATATTTTTTATCCAAACAAAGGAAATTAAATCCCTTCCCTCCCCTTCTCTTCAATTCTTTCAATCCAAACGGGCCCTAAGAGTATGTTTTGATAGCAAAAGTGGAGGGAAAAGGACGGGAGGGGGAAGGAGGAAAGGGAAAGGGAGAGAAGGGAAGGGGAGGGGGAATGGGGTGTGGGTACTTGGATATAATTTCTCTCTAAATCTTACCTATTGTGGAGAGATTTTTATTAGGCTTGGATATAATTTCTCTCAAAATCTTGCCTATTGTGGATATAATCTCTCTAAATCTCTCTCCCTTCATTTTTCTCCACCCTCATTTGCTATCCAAACAATAAATTTTTAAATCTCATACTCTCCCTCTCTTTTTTTCCCCTCCAAATCTCTCGATCCGAACCTAACCTAAACTCCTAACAAGTAACAACCCTTTATTCCTCCCTTAAATCAGAACCGTCATATCTTAACTCGGACCTTAAGTGTCATGGAGAACTCAAAACTCAGAAAGTACTAGTCCATTGTCAAATCTCAAATGTGATCATTTGTGTCTTGATGTTATTAATTGGAATATTTTTTGAAATATTTGTAGTGTCACTAAATAAGTTACTACTTTATCCATTTTATTCAATTTTATACATTTGATTCATACACGTATATCAATGCTCACTAAATAAGTCCATGCCGTAATTTTTCCTTTTGATATATAAAGAAACAAAGCGTCTTGTTTATGACGGACACTATCCGTCACAAACTGAAGACGGATAGTGCTCCTCTCACAATAAGGCAAGTGAGAGGGCAAGTGGGAGGGAAATGGAGCACCCTATGAATAGTGTCACTTGCATATTGTGAGAGGGACACTATCCAATTTCAGCTTATGACGAATATTGTCCGTCTTCAATGAGAATTTGTGATAAAGAAAATACTACTCCCTCCATACCAGACCAATGGTAACATTGACCATTTTGTCACTATTCATGGTCGTAGGGAATCTCCGATATTATTCTTAATCTATAAGACAAAATATAGTCATGTGAGATCTTGTTTGATTTATCGTTATGAATGCTATAAAAATATCAAATTTTTATAATTTTTAATAATGTGTAACAAAAGATATTTACGTTGCAAAACGTGTCTCGACAAGTGTGAAAAAGTCAAATATTACCATTGGTGTGGTATGGAGGCTATTGTTTCGCAAAGCTAATTAAATTACTAATTTTCTTTTTTTTTTTATCGTCAATTTGTGGTCGTTGTTCATCAACTTATCTTATTTCGAATAAACAACCAAACTTTATTCCCTAAAAAAAACATTGTTTTAAAAAAAAATCAAACAAAAACTTAATTAATAATATTATCTGTCAGCTGTCGAAATCAGATTGTGGCATGTCCACCGCCATTTACCTATGCAAATGCTAAAACAAAGAACCACTACCTAATTTTATCAATTCACTTTTTTAATTTTTACATTACATTATCTAATAAAAAACTTTTTTATTTGCTTTAGACTTTAGATGCATAATATGTCAAATTACTATTCGTATATAAGTGGACGTGACTGGATACAGCATAATCTGCATTGTACTAGGAGTACTATATACCAACACAAAATTGAAGACTGCACATATTCGTCACTCCGGAGTGACGGATACCATTTTATCTCACAAATGACCCAAATAGAGGAGAGAGGAAAGTACATGGGAGTGGCCCATCTTGTCCCCAATATCCATTTTATAAGTGACATTACCTATCACTTGCTCCGACCCGTCTTCAGCAAGACTAACTGATATACCTAAGCATTGCCAAGGTTCTTTTATATTTTCGTTTCACTTACGTCGCGTAAAGAGATTACGACATCTATGTCTATGTTCATTGAAAGTACGGATGGCAATGGATCGGGTTTGATCGAGTTTTGCAAGATTTAAACCCGGTCCACTAATTTAGTGGATCACCGATCCATATCCAAACCCGAACCATATACAAAATTTCAAAATCCATACTTGATCGACTGATCCATTATACTTTTTCCGAATCCATACCTGCACCAAATCCATACACGATCCACCATATAATCCAAAATCCGATCCAAAACTTGATTTCAATATATAAAAAATTTATTTTATATGACAAAATTGGAATTTCAAGTTCAATAAAGCCTAAATTCTCAAAAATATTTGATTGGATCGGGTTCGTGTACAAATGGAATGGTTTGATTTGGTTCGGGTTTTCCAATAGTGGATTTGGATATGGGTTTTTAAAATAGTGGATCGGGTATGGGTTATAAAGAGTTGGTTTTGGATCGGATTTTTTTCCTTCGAGTCGGTTTGGTTTCGGTTCGGTTTGACTCATAATTGTCATCCCTAATTTAGAGATGAGATGATTCAATCAGGTGATATTAGTCTTTGTATGAAGAGTGATAATGAGATGAGAGAGTCTGGGCTCGGCTCAGTTTAAGCTCGGTCAAATCCCGGCTCATACAAGCTCGACTCAATAACTTAACGAGTCAAGCCGAGCTAACTTCAGCTCGACTTCAAAAGTTCGCTAGCGGCTCGAATTTGCGAGATAGGAGTAATATAAATCTTGCTCTTTGTTTATAAAAATATTTTATCATAATTATATCTTTATATAATCATATCAAAGTAAACAAAATTATATATAGGCCGGAGTCGAGCCGAGTTTGAACTTATATAGGCTCGAGTAAAACAACGATAATTTCTGCTAATTTTAATTATTATATATATAAGCTAGTTGAGTTCAAACTTGGCTTGAGCTAGGGTTAAAGCTTGCGAGCATAATGACGAGTTTAGTTTTTTAAAGTTCGGAATTTCTCCAACTTAGGTTTTGTTTCATGAACACAAACCGAGCAAGGCCAAACTTGTTCTCGTGCTTAATTCGGCTCGTTATCGCCCCCAATTGGTACCATCGGTGGCATATTCATGTAGTACGATATGATGTAGTACATGAGAGCGAGAGTGGTATTGTAACTCAGTACTATCTGTTGAAATCATCTCATTTTCCGTTCAAAAAAAGAAGAAAAAAGGTTGTTAAAGCTACTCCCTTAGTCTCAAACTCTTAATCGTTGTTTACATTATTTTATAATGGATTTTTTTTTTATTCGGAAGTAAACAAAATTGAAATATAGAAAATACTAAATAATGAAAAAAAATACAATATAATTACTTAGAAAATGCATAAGAAAATATAATAAGTTTGGAAAGTAGGGAAACAAAAAATAAAATTTGGAAAATATTACAAACATATTTACTTTTTTTTTTGAGTAGATTAAGTTTTTTTTACAAATAAATTTGATTTCTATAAATGCACTTCTATATTTTAAGTGATATTTTTTTGATAATTTTGTTCATATTGTTGTACCACAAAATGAAAGGTAAATAATTTAATTATTTTTTTTAGGGGAAAAAGTTTAATCACTTTATTACACGTTTTACTTTTTTATTGCTAATTTTATAGGATAAATTAAGAGTATTTCCATCCTCTCACGGGCTCATGGCATTAAGGTGGATGACTTAATTAACACTTTCTCCGTCCTCGTAATTATTACCTATTTCATTTTTGGGTTTATTTCTATTTTTGGTAAGTTTACATAAGTGGGTCGGAGGATACGTGAAATAGGCAAGTGACATGTGAAAGAACTATTAAATTCGTCATTATTTTTCTCTTAACTTTGTCATTTCCTTAATTTTGTGCTGAAACAAATAAATACTCCGTAACAAATAACCGAGGCAGAGGAGATAACTTAATACACTTTAGGTAAAATCTCATGACCTTTCATGTTGTAAATTCTTCCCCTAAATTCGCCACTGCAAACAAATATTGTTCGATATGATCAACATGACAACATTATAACATTAGTATCAATGTTGATGCGTATCGAACCCAAGTTGAGAGTATCGTAATTATTAAGTTAAAGATTTATTAAACAATAAGTGACACTTTATACAAAATATAGTATCCGACCAGAATTAATCAGAGAATTTTTGTTGCTCCGGTACGGAGTTTAGTTGACCTGCTCGTATACTTATTTCTTAATGTAGAAGAACTTATCATCAATGTATTGGATATGGTCACATCCTTTACCCAAATTTTTATTTAAGACGTACATATTCGTTTTAAACAATAAAACGGATAATATAAATAGATGAGACAAAAAACATGTGTTTAAACAGATTACATAAATAGATGAGATAAAAAACATAATATCTAGGGCATGAAAAACTCTGGTCTCATCTATCTATATGAAATAGTATTTGACCTGTTTTACGTTTAAAACGGATATAATTGTTTCAAGGGTAACCAACTCCATCCTTTATGTCTCTAATCCCTTTGATTTAGACTTATTAAACATCATTTACTTGGAAGATACTCAACTAATTAAACAAAATTAGTTGGGCCAATGCTTAGGCATTAAATTATCATTGTTTAACTTAGCAGTCTTTGTGATAGAGATATTGCAATTTTTATTTACGCCACTAGATATACGGAGTACTAGGAGGAACAATGACGGAGCCAAGCAGAGGCTAGTAAGGTCGCTCGTCTCCTTTAAACAATGCAAATATTGAAACATTTAGTTGAAAATTTCAGGGTTTTTTTTTTACCTATTTTACACTATTACATTCGTAGTGCAACCCGGTTAAATTTTTTCGTCTTTTAACATCAAATCCTAGCTCCGTCACTGAGGAGAAAGACTTGGTTAATGTTCAAGTTTTGATTTAACTATATAAGGCTTGTATTGTTGGCTAACGCTTCATAATTTAAGGAAAATCCATATAAATTGACTTGTTCATGGAAAAAAAGATGTAAGGAAATATTCAAGGTCATTTTTTTTAATGTGTATTTATATTTAGTGTGTTTCTATATTGTCTGGGTCTTTAAAAAACGGTGGTTATATATGGGCGTTCAATTTTTAATACCATAAGTCGCTTTTTAAACCTTACTACAACTTTGTTCTTATAATCCTAATTGATCGTTATTCTTTCTAGCACACTTCCTTTGGCTTTGAAATCAACATTCAGTGTCTAACTTAAGACTTTGTTTGGCAAAACTATCTGAATAACTAACTGTAAACTGAAAAGTTACCTGAAACCTGAAAAGCTAGCTAAAACCTGAAAAGGTAACTGAAAATTAGGAGCTGATAAGGTAACTGATTATAAAAAAATATTTGGGAAACTAGCTGAAAAGGTAGCTGATTCTTGATAAAATGACGTAAAATGATATGATAATTATTTAATATTATAAATTCAAAGGGTAATAAACGGAAAATAATTTATTTCAGGTACCTGAAATCCCAAATGCTACTCTAGGTAGCATTTCATTTCAGGTAGCTTATTTGACCAAATAAGCTAGCTACTTGCCAAACACTTGCAGAAAAATCAGGTAGCTGAAATTTTGGTCAAATAAGTTACTTTGGTCAAATAAGCTACCTGAAGTGTCGTGCCAAACAAAGCCTAAATATGACAAAAAATAATACTCCTTTCGTCTCGATTATTTATTATCTATTTACATTTTGAGCCGTATAAGTGAATTGTTATCTATTTCTATTTTTAGTAAGTTTTATATGTAAAAGGTAATGACTCTGTTTGGTAAACAGCGGATTAATTTCAGCATAAGCAGATTGCAAAAGCAGATTATAAATGACAAATTTTATGAGAAGGTTTGACTAGCATATTATAGCAGAATTAATTTGAGTGTTTGATAATTGACAAATTAGGATTAGTAGATTGTTAGTTTTCTTTGTAAAATGAATTTTTTTTTTCCTATTTTACAATATGCTAATCAATATGCTGGGGTAAGCAGCATATTGTAAAACAACATATTGACCTCAAGTATGCTGTTTTAATATGCTGTTTACCAAACACTAAAATTAGCATATTGATTGGTCAAACATGCTAAAACCCTTGAATATGCTAAAAATTGGTCAATATGCCGTTTACCAAAGTAGACACCCACTTGCATTTCATTGGTCTTTGTACTAAATACAATAGATAACAAATGATCGAAACGGAGTGAGTAATATAAAACCGTTATATAGCGAGTGCAAACCAATTCCACGATTCAACATAATGAAATGAGTTTACATTAATGATGGAATTGGTTTATTCAGTAATATATAATGAATACATCATAATGAAATTAGTTAATACAGAATACATATTATTTATAAGAGACTGTAATTATGTTGAACTGTTTACAATATTGAAAACTCATTTCATTTTCTCATGTTAAGGAGACGATTCATCCAACAAGTCCAATTCACCAGTGAAATCACTGTTATGCGGATTATGTTAATTAATGAATCATAGTTTTAAGTTTAAAATCCATCATTTAGCATCATCATTTACCCTACCATGGGTGGGACTAGCTAGAAAACAAGCACGTACTAGTCGAATTGTACGAACTGCTATAGTCGTATAACTGTATAAGTAATAAGATTCAATAATGGCCACAAAGTTTATAAATCATGATGTTCCAACTTCAACGATGTGCGCAACTATTATTGAATAATATCTGCGCATAGTATAATACTCCATGTAACTCCACGGTATGTCGTTGTGCATTGAATCATTGATGCAATGAGAGCTCAGTTAGCCATTAGTCTTATTATAGACGGATATATCCGTTTAAAGTGAAAGACGAGTCAAATATACTTAAAGTGTTAACATTTTTTAGCCCCGCTATACAACTTGTTGCTTGTCTTATGCTTAAATATGTGGATATTTGATCCGTCTATAACTATAGACGGTGGATATCTTCCGTCTATAATGAGAATTTGTGCTCAGTTAGGCTCTATTCTTTTCGGACACTGTTTTTTTTTTTATTGAAACGAGCTAAAGTGAATTGTATGGATTTGAGCCGAATTGAACTGAACGGAGTTAAGGTGGACTGAATGCAAGCAATGTAGCTGAAGTAAGAGTTAATTTTGTGAAGAGATTAGGTAACTGAACAAAACTGAACTGAATTGAAATTAAGCTATAAAGAAGAGGGTTAGGAGTAGACTTGACAAACAGATCAGGTCGTGTCGTGTTCGTATCCGTGTCAATTTTAAACGGGTCATCACTACCCCAACTCTAACCCGACCCAATTACATAAACGTGTCATTTGTTTCAACCCTAACCCAACCCATTTAATTTTTTTATAACCCAATCCGACTTGTTTAACTCATTTATCTTGTAGCGAGTCATTTTTAACCTGTTTAACCTAGTAAACTAATAGATAAGTAAAGTTTTACAACTTTATTATCCCAAAAATGATGAATGAGAATGCTTATTTTTAAGTTGTTTGGTTGGATTATTGATTCAACCCAGATATATTATAACACTTTTAAATAAATGGGTTATTCGTGTCGGGTTTGTCTCAAAAGAGCTCAACCCTAACCTGACCCATTTAAGTTTTGTGTCGTCCGTGTCAACCTAATTACTTAAATGGGTCACAACTTCTCAACCCTAACCCATTATCTTCATGTTGGGTTCGTGTCGTATTTTCGGGTCGCGTCAATAATTGGCACCTCTAGTTAGGAGTCTATGGGTACATCTTACATGTAGGGGTGGGCATAATCCGGTCCGGACCGGAAAAATGGACCGGAATCGAGTGGACCGGAATTAAAAATTCCGGTCCGGTCTTCGGTCCACCATTTTTCAAGATTCCGGTTTCCGGCCCGGGACCGGTATTTTTCGGTCCGGACCGGAATGCCCGGAATTATGGTTATTTTCATTTTTTTTCTTAAAATTGTGTTTTTATTCCGGTCCGATCCGGAATTTGAAAAAGTTGGTAATTCCGGTCCAATCGGTTCGGTCCAGTCTTGGACTGGAATTTTTCCGGTCCGGTCCCGGTCCGTGAATTTAGTTTAGGCAACTAAATGTCTAAATCCAGTTTAGAAAAGTAAAGCCCCTAGTTCAAAAGAAAAATTTTTGTGTCCTCCGAGAGTACGGTACTCCTTACACCTAAGTCATTATAATATTTCATTTAGTGGATTGACTTTGGGTGTAGGGAATACCGTACTCCCGGAGGACACAAGAATTTTTCAGTTCAAAAAAGTATAGTTAAACTCTTATAAGTTTAGTTTAGAAAAGTTCAGCTCATATAACGAGTTCAGTTAAGAAAAGTTCGGTTCAATTTATATTATAGTGAATTTTAAATAAGCTCAACTCATTTAAGTTCAATTCAGCTCTTACAAGTACAGTCCAAGTTACATGGTATTTAATCTAAGTATTTAACCTAATGTGTGTAGAGAAATAAAATTCAAATACCATGCACGTTAATGACAAATATTAATTAATAAATGCTTAGGTCTTCAAATATACGTATGTTTTTATTATCAAATACGAAGCAAAAAACTATATTTAATACGTTTTTAAAATCCTACAATTTTCTAACCCGATTCTGTCAGTTCATTCATAATCATTCCATCGATTCAAAGTAAAATCTTGATCCTAAAAATATTGCGCATGTCAATGATCCTGATTCATATTCTAAAAATAGAAGACTTCCGAATTTACCCCGATTAGTCGTTAACCGATTTAGCTCACCCCTACCCGAAAAGCGGAAACACTTTAAACTTCAACAACCGATTATAATCACAATTGGTCTCTTTTATGACAGATAATATTTAACCACTAACCATCTATAAATTCTTATTTATCAGATAATTGTTAATTTGTTACTGCATTTTATCATAACAATAATAATACATTTTTCCGTCAGAATTTGTGACGCGTCACAAATAAGAATTTGTGTTATAATCAAGTACAGCCCAAACTCACAAGTTAGCCCAAATCTAAAAGAAACCCATATTACACAAAATGGACTCCTAAAACCCTACACAAAAAACCCCATTCAATTATCCGCCATTTCTATAGCTTCTATCACCTCCAAAACGACGACGTTTCCCTCGACTTTATTTGCAAATAATGTTGCTCTGAACGTCCACATAATTTCTGGGCAGTGTTTAATTTTCTGGTAATTTCTTTTAATTGATTAAATATTATCATTTGTTCATCTCGTTAAGCTATGAATTGCAAAAGATAGTGTTTGATTTTTCTTGTGATTGTTTAGCTATTTTATCTTGATTATGTTTGTTTAGCTAATATAGAAAGTGGGTTATTAGTTTGTTGATAATTTACGCTCCCCCGTCGCAATCATTTGTTTTCTTTTATTCTCTGTGAGCGGTATTTTAATCAAAGTTAAACAAATGATTGAGACGGAGGGAGTAATTTATCGAGCCCTCAATCAAGGGTTTTTGGTCATAATTTAACTGGATTGTAACTTTTAGTTTATTTTTCATTTGTTGACTGTATTTATCAGGAGCAAGTATGAAACTTTTCCGGGTAGTTCTTCGATCCGTAAACAATGGGGTTCATTATCGTCAATGTAATCGATCCATGTCTACTTTCCCAGGCTTTACTGATCCATTACCTGGTATACTTTTTTTTTTTTTTTTTTGGTATTTTATTATGTTTGCTGATTGCATATTCATTTGCATTGTCCTTATTCGGAGATCAGATGTACGCAATCTAACCTGTCCTTTGTAGAGATTAGTAAGAAGTAGTTTCGATGTTTGCATCTTTCAGCGAAAAGTATGTAGGGATCAATGCAATATTAGTTGATGTTATCGTAGTATGTTGTATTTGTGTAAAAAAAAATACCCAACGTCTGTCCAAATCTGTAGTAATCGTAGTTAGAATTCCTGGTGGTTACACTTATTAATATAATGAGATCATATGCTGTGCTATGTATCAGAAAGCGTGATTATGAAGGGGTGATTTATGCTTGAGGTGTGAATGTGTGATCATTGAGGGCCGGGTCTTTGTATTCTGGTGAACATGTTGTATAGAATGGTACATTAGATGTGACATTAGATGGTCGATGGAGTGTTTGAAGCTACTGGTTGAGATTTCTCGAGCTAGTAAATTCGCTGATTTGAGTGAAGGTGCATGTTTCTGTACATTAGTAGAATATCATTTGAAGCTACTGGTTGACATAAGAAACTCACGTTTTGCTTTAGGTAGTATATTGGTTGCAGTCTTGTCGGTATTAGGTAGAGAGTGCTAACTAGGGTAGCACATTGCAAAACGCGTGGTATATAGAATAGCATTTGAACCGTAAGAAATGGCATATTTTGTTAGTTTAGATAGTAGATACGTATCGTCTTACACTTCTTATTTTAGTAAATGCTAAAATTAATAGCCGAAAATGATGTTATTTATTTGCCATGGTGCTCAGTAGGTCCTGACAACAATTCAAACTCAGCTGAGTCTCCTGATGACTTTGAGAAGCGTATATTTGGTGATTCTCAAGACCAAACAAATTCTTTATTCCGTTCATTTGATAAGGTTCAGAATGCTCATTATGGACCAGGCTTCCGTTTTACTCATGGTGAAGATGCTTCTGGAGGTTTTGGAGGAGATAATAATTCTCTCACCACATTACCAGATGGAATGGAAGGAAAGTTGAAGCAGGCAGCTACATATTTCGAGGTCGATCCACAGGAGATTGCAGCCGATGATTATACCTACAGATCTGACATGAATCTTAAGCCCAAAATGACTTATACCCCTGAGGTAGGGAGTTGAACCTTGTATGTCATTGCTGTTTGGTTTCTATAGCGAAGGGACTGCTCATTTTTGTATCATCTAACATTCGTTATAGTTTCGGCTTACTATCACATATTTTAAGGCGCCTTTGGTGAAATTTTGTCATCTACTTTAACATGGAGAAATGTTATGTGCCCTTTTTTTCCACATTCTCTGTACCGTGTCCGGAGTATGAATGTAAGATATTTATAAATAGGACATATGTAAAATCTTTGGTTGTTAGATACGTTGTACATTGTTCAAGAGTGTGACCATCTGATTCCGTCCCTTATACTATGACATCTCTTCTCTATAAATCTATAATTGTTCACTTTCTTAATCCCCGTTTCACTCTTCACAGGATCTGAATATCAGGAAACCAGGAGTTTGGAAACCAAACAAATGGGCTGAGTTTGAAGTAACTACAAAGGAGGTTCTCGAAAATGCAGATTTCAGGGTAAGCATATGGTACTTTAAAGACTAAAGTGCTCACTTGTTTATGTTTGATGTAAAGACTGCCAGTGAAAGCTCTTTTTTCATGGTATTTGATAATTGTAACATGTGGCGAAATGCTCTCTCTGAGCCCAACTAATACGGTGTTAATTTGTGTTCACCATGAATTATATGACAACAAAGAAGTTACTAAGTAAACGACTTTTGAAGATAAAATGGTCATTAACGGTATGAAATTGGTTACTAATAAAAAACCCAGCAACGATTTTACAAGAGTTTTGTTAATGTATATGAGGTCACTATAACTTCCGAGGAAAGCGTTCTCATGATAATCTTAACGGCTCATGAAAATTTGATGACCCTGGATTAAGTGTTCCGTGGCTCCCACCAGTTCACAAAGCCATCTTGATTCGGTGAAGTTTAGACCTCGAGAATTGGTTTTTGCCTATGCTTTTTTGTACTTTTGTGTTTAATTATGCACTCTGTCTTTCTCCCTTTTGATCTTGTGTTTCACTCTGTCTCTTTAACACTGATTTGTATTCAATTTATGTCTTAGAATGTGCGGTTCCTTGCCAACTTTCTAACTGAAGCTGGTTTACTAATCAAGAGGAGCAAGGTAACGTATTGACCTTATAATGACATTGTGCTTTACCTTTTGGATTACGGTTATCTAAAATTGCACCTCTTGAATTCTTGCAGACCGGAATTAGTGCTAAAGCCCAAAGAAAAATTGCTAGAGAGATCAAGACTGCCCGAGCTTTTGGTCTCTTGCCTTTTACAACAATGGGGACAAAAGCTTTTGAGGTCGGGAAGACGATGCAGAATCTTGACCAGGACTTTGAGGTGGACCCTTACGAAAACCCTTCTTTTGTAGAAGATGGTCCGGATTCCATTGCAGAATAGATGCTTCAGTAGTTGAGAAGATTAAGGTCTGTAATGACAGCGTAATGACTCGCTTCATCTATTGATATCTGCACTATGGATAACTTGTACTCCGTCACATTCAGGTTCTTCTCTATAACTTTGTTTACCTGTTCTTTTAATGAAGATATAATGTGGAATTCGTAGATTTTTACCTACATTTTCTAGCTCTACCCTTCTTCTCGCCTTCTATTGTTACCTTCTCTTATATTCCTGTTATGTTATCTACATGTATCGAAATTTGGAAATTGAATAAAAAACTAAGATTATTTAGTTCTGATTGGTGGGTTATACTTGTACCGTTATATCATGTTGTCGTAGCATGAATTTGTTTTCTAGTTTCCCCTTGATGTAGTTTCTATAGTTCGTTATATAGCTGCGGGTTTACATCCTGTTAGAATTAGGATTGACCATGCGGTTCCTTTTACTCGAGAAGAACAAAAAACTGAAAGAACTTCCTTAACCTAGAGTTACTTCATCTTATACATAATACTGTATTACTTTTATTAATTTCATATTCCGGAATCAAAGAATAATGAGCGGAACACCATCGTAAATTAAGACATTGCCCTTTTGATATATAGTTTTCTTTGGCATTAAAAGTCGAAATGCAATCACTCGACTGGCAATACAAACTGAAACTTCATCAGCAGTTTCACATGTTTATAGATCTCTCCTTTCTTGTTGTACAACGGAATTGCTCGGATGCCACTCCGAAGCTCCGAGACGGGCAAGCAAGTTTGGCCGCCAAAGTCATGGTTTCGAGTAGTATCATACTCGAGTACTTCAATTCTTAATAGAGCCAGATCAGGAACGGTTAACGGGAACTCAAACTCTTTATTCCATGTTGGAACCCATTGATCCTCTATAGGTAGTGTACTCCCTTTTTTCATGTCAGCTGGAACTCCGAGTATCGAAAGCTAGACACAAAAAATACAATTAATCTCTGAAAGTTGCTAAATTTTGCTAGAAATCTTAGTAATAACCTTAACCTATTAGCTTACCTTTGTGAAGAAATCGGGTGGAGATAATTGATCAAAAGATGACGGGCGGAAATCCAAATGCCAACCTTCACCCATGTATAGTTTTATCTGTCATGTGTTATTCAGATTCAGTTAAAAGGATCGACACGGACGTGGATCTAAGTGTCATGAGTGGAGGAGAAGATGGACACCTTCAAAATCTTCTTGACCTTCTCCGCGGTGCTGGGATTGAAAGCCTTGTTACTCAGCAAGACGTCTGGTTTTTTTACATAACCGCATCCACCATTGGCCCTGAACATTCCTTGCATGATCCAAAGGTACTTTCCGTATCCCTTTTTAGATTCGAGTACAGAAATGTGTGCCATGGAAATTCAAGTCATGGTCGTACCAACTGACGGAAAAAGGGTGAAACTTATACAACTAAAGATTCAAACCTGCATGTTGAATGCAACCATCTGAGCTCCATGAGTCCACCCTGTCAGAGGATTGTAATTTGTCGAGAGAATCCGTGTCCCTTTTGGATATACTCTAAGCAGGTTCCGCTGTGTGAACCTAAATTGGTGATGTGAAAACATTGAGTCTCCATTTTGGCGGAAAGGGAGTCGCAAGGCTAGTTTTGATGCAGATGCATTCTGAAGCTAGCTGATATCTGTCTTATTTAAAGTGTGTCGGAAAGCATACATAAAAGACTAACCTGACAATATCAGCCGCGTAAGTTCTTACAGAATGTTGAAGCTTCTGCTCGCTCATGCTCAGGCGGTTTACTCCCTTAGAATTGTCATTCAACAAATTTCTTAGTTCACCTTTCAGCTTCCGCGCATGAATGGCAATTAAGTTCCTGTACTCAGGAACACCAGCCTCATCTTCATCTTCTTCCTCTATTTCTTTCGTTCCCTAACAATATTCATCAACAAAGATCGATAGAAGATTTTTTCTTCTTTTTTTTTCTAATACAAAACGAAAAATTCGAATCAAGCTAACCTTATTCTGTGTACTGTCGGCTTTATTTCTGAAATCACCTGCATTTTCGGATATTGGTACTGTTATATTAGTAGGGCCGTGTTCTGGGAGATCATGTTCATGGTCCTTGAGACTGTCGAGCGACTCTTGTGGCGGTTTGGTTGATATTAGTATTCTTCCCTTCAAAGTTTCCGGTGAGGGGAATTCGAGAAAGTCTGCTCCTGGATACAGCATCTCTCCAAATGTTGAGGTCACCATCTGAATATAAAAAGAGGTCATTATGAGGAACAAAGATGTTTCTACAGCAACTGCAATGTTCCTTCGACGGTTACAGACCACCTTGCATGGCAAAATAGACCCCAACCCGACCCGTATCCGAATTAGGGACCCGAATCTAACCGGAAACCCGAATTGGCCCAACCTTTTTCAACCTGACCTGAATGTTTATTTTTGCATACTGACGGTTATCCCCAAAAACTTGATAACAACCCACTCAAAATGACCCGAACCAAGCCCTACCCGATTGACCCAAACCCTACTCGAAAGGGCCACACTCAGAACCGCTTGGAAACCGTTGATCCAAACTGAGTTGTAGCCAAAATGAAATGGTAACAAACTAACAATGCACTTAAATGACCACAACTATAATGACGTGATCTCTATCATGATCCGACTGACCCGTTTGCCAGGTCTAGGGTCCTATATGCGGTTGTTTGACATCAATGAAGCGCGGATAACATAATGAGCTAATTTACTTTATGCAATTAGAACTGTTAATTTCATTAGAAGAAAACTTTCCTCAGCAACTTTTTTCCGGAGCAAATCATTTTGATTCAAGTTGTCTTCAAAGGTAATGATGACAGGGTATTCCGAAACCACGAAAGCGTTTTCCCTAATTGCTTCCAAACACTTGACGAGTTCCACGAAAGAGGTCAGTGTCCTGCAGGTTTCAACAAAATCTGAATTCATACAAATCTCAGGAACTATAATGTGTACCGAGTTACTGCACGTATTAATGAAACGCGATCATAGTGGACAGAATACCTTCCATGGCAAACTCCCACATTGTCTTTTTTGTAAGGCCATAAATCTAACTCGATAACCCTGACGCCATTCCTGAGAGCTGTAATAATCGGCTCAATGCTGCTGTTACTACTGAGCTGGTTTCCTGTCAAGTAGGAATTGTGGCCTGTGTACAAGAAGTAGTGCGCCAGCGGTGCATTCATGTCATGGTGCATCTGTAGAACAACCATATATAAATGGTTACCTGACTTGGCTGATTATTACAGTATATAATAAAAGAAGCGGAAAATGTTTACGACATTTTGAAGAGTTACCTCAGGGGAAATAGGAGAGTTGAGGTCTCCAAAAAGATACCGGAAGAAGGCATTAAGGCTAAGACCTTTCCTCTGGAAGACATTAAGATGTTTCAGGAAAATGTCTTGAGCATCATCAATGGTAGCCTTATCTTCTCCTTGAACATCTACCAGAAACTTGTGTAAATGTTCAACTGTCATAAAACCATTTTCGGAGTAATGATTGAACAAGTCGACAACATCCTCTGGCGGCTCTGCCATTTTCAGCCGAAACATGCGACTGAAACAAAAACAGAAGTTGTATGCCTGCCTTGATTGTTTAATTAGACTACTTTTTGTTGATAGATATTGTTTAATATCCTGCATCTTTGATCAAGCTTGCGGCTTTTCTGTCTTGCAGGGTCTCGGGTTAAATAAGGTGAAATTACTTGCCCGCGACTTAAACATCTGTACTTTTGGAATTGCCTCCTGCTTAAGTGAGAATAATGTACTATGTTTCATGTAGTTAATGCTTTTTTTTTTTTTGGTAACGAGGAACATCTCTCATTAGCAGCCTAGGGCGATACACCTTTGAGAGACCAAACCCCGAGAGATACGCGACAGCACGGTAAGCCGGCAGTCTCTTTTAACAGACCCCAAAGGTCCCCGCGCAATAACCGCATACTGCCCATGCACGGTAGTTTTTCTTTCGCGGTTATGTTCTGTTTTTCTTAAGGATAGTTTTGCACGCATGTCATGAGTATCACCGTTCAATGACTTTAGTCGTTAAACTGACCGACACGTGTAATATTGATTGGTTTTGGATTGTCTTCTGTTGCTATAGTTAATGATCACACTTCATTAAGGTTGTCAGGCTGTACAAGTTTCCTCTAAAAGCATGAAATATGTTCCTTCACACTTTTTACTATTGTAAGCTGGGAAAAAGGCAAAAGTTAAGAATAGTCCTAGGAGTGTGTCAGACTCATACTCTTTTGTTTATTCCACGGTTACCGGATTCACTCGGGTACCCTAAAAATCACGAATCACTAAGAGCGAATTCTATCTTCTTGCTTACAGAAAATACATATAGCACGTGTTCTACTCCTATAAGCTAAGGCCTAAGGGTGAATCGCAAATCAGTAAGAGAGTATTCATAGTGAATCTGATAACCATGGTTTATTCACTCGGAATATAATTACAACATTTTATATTGAACCTAACCTTCACAACATCGGAACAATACTCAGACCAACGAGTCCTGTATGAGACAGTCTCACATATTAGACGAGTCTTGTAAAATACGTTTTTTTCACCAAGAAAAGCGACAATTACTATTTAGTCTTAGTCCTGAAACGATTAGAATCGACTGACATGAATCGTCAAAGGAACCATCAATTTAAAGGAAATCAATGAAGTATCCCCCATACTACTAAGAGAATAAAAATTCTCTTAGTTTTCCCTCCAAATGCTTCTATCTAAATAAAGAAACAAGTAAACTTTCTTTCTTTAAACTATTATCCTTTCATTAAAATATAATCTTATAATTAAACTTTAATCTTATAATTAAATTCAAAATTATTTTTTTTCATCAAAATAAAATAAAATTGATGTTAAACTATAAACTAATAAGTTGGTAAATTTTTCATTTAATGCAATAATAATAACTTGGCACATACTTACCATTAACTTTGTGACAAAAAAAAATCATTAAAATAATTGGAGAAGATTTATAAAATGAAATCCTTAATTTTATGGCAAAAAAAAATATAGATTTCATAAACGGATTTAGCTTATTATCATGTGCCCTAAGGGCACATGTTAGAAAAACCCTTTCATAAAAATACCCCTTTCATAACTTTGGTTTTCCATTATAAATAACACCCTAAAAAACTACTCTATATATACCGCGCATTGCGCGGGATCTATACTAGTTGGTATATTACAACTCACTTTTCCGGTTGCTGATATTCCGATAAACAAGATTATATATATACAGAATGACACAAATCATAAGTATAATCTTTGATTTACACAAACATAAAGTGCATCAGAAGCTTAACAGAAGCATATTTTTCTCCTTCATAATTGTAAAGAGGAACTGCATGGATCCCGGGCCTGAGTTCCGAAACAGGAAGACAAGTTTGCCCTGCAAAATCATCCTTTTCTGATTTATCATATTCATGTACTTCAACTCTTAGTAAAGCTACTTCAGGGACTGTTAATGGAAAACCGAATTCCTCGTCCCAAACTGGTATCCATCTATCCTCTATCACCCTTGTTTTCTTCATCATCTCGTCTGCTGCTACTCCGGCTATTCCCACCTGTCAGTTAACCCTAGATGATTCAGACTGTAGTATGTAACCTTTTCTGGTGTCGAAAATACAAAGAGACTGTTTTTGGAACGATTCAGGACGAAAGTTGCATTAAGTGATTATGTTTATTGATTACCTTAACGTAGAAATCTGGTGGCGAATACAAATCAAAATGGGTTTGTTTGAAATCGACATGCCATCCGTCTCCCATGTAGACTTTCACCTGCAAAATTCAGTAGGTTCTACTGTGAAAATTTTCTCACAGATGATGTAATGCTACCTGAAGATATATATTTCCTAGGATTTCAGACCTTTAATGTTATTTTGATCTGTAAATCTGATTTAGGATCAAAAATCTCGTTCTCAGGGGTCGACTTCAGTAGGAAATCCGGCTTCTTAATATAACCACAGCCCCCATTGGCTCTAAACATCCCATGCATTAACCACAGTGGTTTGCCATATCCCTGAAATCATCGGAAACAATAAGTACAGTATTACCTACAAAACAGAAGCAATCGCCTGCATGTTACAGAAAGGTAACCTGCATGTTAAACGCGACCATTTGAGCACCATGCATCCAACCAACAAGAGGCTTGTAATTTGAAGAGTCGAATCTCGTCACCTTAGGAAATATCCTTAAGATGTTCTTTTGGGTATACCTACAAAACAGAAGCTATCACCATGTATTAAAACAAAAAAGTCGACACCCATAGAAAGAATTTGGGACGGAAGGAACCATGACTTAAAGTACCTTACAATATCTGTTCCACAAGATGCAGTGGCCTTAGCCAGAGTTTGTTCACTCCAACTAAGTCGGCTCAACTTATTCGGGTCTACCTTAAGCGACTCTTTTAATTTACCCCTTGGAATACCCGGTATTGTGATCATCTTCTTGTATGCTGGAGGCTCGACATTCGTTGAATTATCATCAGAATTATCTTCCTCCTGCTGTACCTGTTTCTGTTCAATGTTCATAGAGTTAAGTAATCGGTAGAGGCGGCAATCAGGTCACTCGGGTCGGCTACGGGTCGGATAAAAAAGGGTCGGGCCAAAACGGGTTCGGGTTGTGTCGGGTCAATGACAATTCGGGTCGGTTACGGGTCATCTTCGGGTCGGGTCATTAGCGGGTCAGTATCAGGTCAAGCTATCAACTTATATTTTATCTTATATATTTAGTGTTTGATGAGTAGTTTTATGTTTAAACAATGTGTAAGTGTATTAATTGTAGTTCATTATCGGGTCATTCATCAGGCTGAGTCAATATCGAGTCACAGGTCGGGTCGGGTCGGGTCGGTTTGGTTTCGGTTCACCCAACTTCGGGTTCTATCAGGTCGGGTTTCGGGCGGGGCGGGTCAGGTTCCTCGGGTCAGGTCAGCTTTTGCCGGCTCTAATCGGATGTCAGTAAACTGTATAGGCCTCTCGAGTTTTGCTCAAATTCTTGGATAAGACGGTTCTAGTTCAACCTATGATCGCCTGTAAAAATAATGATAAAATGAAGAATGTGGAAGTACCTTCTCCTCTACAGACGGTTGTTCTTCACCAGAATGCTGCTTCTCTTTTTGCGATTTACTACCTTTATCAACAGAATTATCGACTGCAAGATACTCCTTGGGCGGCTTTGTTGAAATAAGGACTTTATATTTCAAATCTTCAGGGGAAGGGAAATCTTGGGTAATTTCTGATTCAGGGCAGAATAACATATCTCCCAATTCACGAGTAATCATCTGTCGAAAAAGTTATCAGTATGATCATAGTTAGCAATAATTTCGATATATAAAGCTCTTACATTGAAATTGAATTCACATTTTTTCAGTGAGCATGAGTTTATGTTAACGATGATATTATGATATTTGTACTCGGAATCAGCGTACCACCATAATCACGTAAAATTTCACTCGTATATTTTTGTAAAGTAAAAAGATTATAACTTGACCCTTATGTGTGTTTGGTGGTATTAAAACTCAATATCTCACTTTATCGTGTTCTCTCACATTCTGTATCACCAGGTGATATTATCTCAGAGTTTGGTGGTATTAAAGCTCAATGTACTCGGAACCAACGTACCACCATAATCACGTAAAATTCCACTCGTATATTTTTGTAAAGTAAAAAAGATTATAACTTGATCCTTGTGTGAGTCTGGTGGTATTAAAACTCAATATCACTTTATCATGTTATCTGACATTTTGTGTCACCAGGTGACATTACCTCACAGTTTGGTGGTATTAAAGCTCTATGTACTCGGAACCAATGTACCACTAGAACCAACGTAAAATTTCACTTGTATAATTTTAAAAAGTAAAAAGATTATAACTTGACCCTTATGAGTCTCGTAGTATTAAAACTCAATACCACTTTATCGTGTTATCTCACATTCTATATCACCAGGTGACATTATCTCAGAGTCTGGTGGTATTAAAGCTCAATGTACTCGAAATCACGTAAAATTTCACTTGTACAAATTTGAAAAGTAAAAAGATTATAACTTGGCCCTTATGTGAGTCTGGTGGTATTAAAAGTTTAAAACTCAATATAACATATCGTTATCTCACATTCTGTATCACCAGGTGATGTTAAACTCATTTTTCGCGGTTTACTCACAATTAATCCAAGAATGTGGACTTACATTAGCTACTTTTGCTTGAAGTTTTGCATTCAGGTGATCTTCAAGAGTAAGAATCACAGGGTAAGGCGATGCACAAAACGCGTAGTTTTTAATGGCTTTGAGACATTTCAAAAGTTCCACCGGAGCTGTGAGCGTCCTTAAACAATGAACAAACAAAAACCGAAAACTCAAATAAAACCGTAGCAAAATGCAAACAGAGATTACTAAAATAAACATGAAATTTCGAGTTTTATTATAGGCATACATACTTTCCATGAAGAACATGAACATCTTCTTTGTTGGGAGTCGGCCAAAGATCAAGCTCGATGACTCGAACTCCTCTCTCAAGTGCTTTGATTATAGGAATGTCACTGCAATCACTACTCAGTTGGTTCCCAGTTAAGTATGAATTGTGTCCGGTGTATATGAAATAATGTGATAATGGTGCTGTCATATCTTGGTGTACCTTCAAAAATCAAAACCAACCAATTTAAGAAACAACTAGTCTTGCTATGGACGGATATATCCGTCTATAGTTAGACGGGTCAAATAGCTTGAAAGTGAAGACATTTTTTGCCCCACCACCCCACTTGTTGCTTGTCCTATTAAGAATGTGGTATTGTATTTGACCCGTTTTTAGTTATAGACGAATATGTGCCGTCTATAATGAGATTTTGTATTTAAGAAAACTAGTATTGGTGCCCGGCTTCGCCCGGGCTACCTCTACTTACCATTAATTTTTTTTTTATAAAATAAAATTACTTAAAGTTGCATAACCCATAAATTTATCATTAATATATTTTTCTATGACATATCCTAAAATTATGATGAAATAAATTTTGAGACAAATTCACTACTCCCCCTATTAATATTTTACTCTTATTAATAAAACAATATTAATAATATTTCACTACTTGCCCGTAATCATTGTTACTTTTACTACTCCCGCCGTAATTATTATTACTGTCACTACTGCCGCATTAATATTGATAATTTCACTACTCCCGCCGTAATTATTGATAATTTCACTACTCTCGCCGTAATTATTGTTGTTTTCACTATTACCGCATTAATATTGATTATTTCACTACTTCTGTTGTTGTTTCTACCACTTTCACTAATCTCGCTGATAATATTGTTACTTTTACTATTCAAATGAGTGATTACTATCATATAACTATATCCAATGTTACTACAATTCAATTCTTTTCTTTACTGACGAAATTACTTTTACTACTTAGACATGCAATTTTAAGAGAATTATATATTTATATAAATATATTACATATATGATTAATCAAATCGAAAGAATTATGCAATATTATATATTATGGAATCTAACTTGAATTATTTATAACCTACTTATATTATATTTTTGTATGTTAAATAATTAACATCTCTATACATCTAATAAACTTTAAAGTTTAATAAAATTGCATAGATTTTAAATTTAATATATAATTTTATGATGATAATAATTAATACCATAAGTGTGCATATTTATACTAATTAATTATTTTATTTTAAGGAAATTGACCATCTTCTAGTCTTCTATAAATATTTAGGAAAATTACCAAGCATCTAATTTCTTTTACTCTCCTTGAAATTGACCATCTTAATTAATTATTTTATTTTAAGGAAATTGACCATCTTAGTTAATTATTTTATTTTAAGGAAATTGACCATGTTTTAGTCTCTTACAAATATTTAGGAAAATTACCAAGCTTTTCTATAATTTAATTTTAACCCAAACTATATAATATTTGCATTGAGATCCCTTAATCGGGTCCATCACACGGTGCTAGTGATTTAAAACTATATAGTATAATTAATTTGTATAACTTTCTTTAATTCAATTGAAGTCCCTTGGTTTCTGGATTTAATATATAGTATTGATAGTTATATAAGATACAAGATCATTAAAACAATGTTAAAAGAGTAAAATCCTCATGATTTGAAAACAGTCTCTTTCTATTACTAACGCAGCAAAACGACTGCATCACCTTACCCTTATGCAACTAAGAGGAGACATTGAGGCAACGGGGCATGAGGGCATCATATCCTTATGCAAATTTTTTTGTCTAAGACAAACATATTATTCGTCTTAAACAATATAACAAGTTACATAAATGGATTAGACAAAAAAACATAATGCCTAAAGAATGATAAACTCTTGTCCTATCTACTTACACCGGTAGTATTTTACCAGTATTACACTGAAGACGGATATAACTGTCTTAAATGAGACCAACTGGTCCTTATGAGCTATTTATACGTCCACCGACTAATTCACGGCATTATGATACACGAGTGTAAAAGTTAGTACAGTAGCCCAAATCTACTTTCAGGTGCACCATAAAGTCCAACAAAAATACTTGGTTAAGACGGGCTTATACAAATTATATTGTAAAACGGGTCTTTTTTTTAACTACTTCTACTCAGTAATGAGGTTATATCTGAGTCTGTTTTACATTATATTTGCGTAAAACCGCCTTATATAAGACTTACTCGAAAGTCCAATACTTCATAAAACCAAAAAGACGATCATATTATCTTAGGAGTAAAATTTTCGCATTCTGCTTTTTGTCCTATCTTATATACTTGATCATTTATGTCCGTCTTAAACAAAAATCTGTGAAAATTTTGACATAAAAAAATGTTAAAGAAATGCTTACTAACCTGAGATTTGATAGGAGGATTAATATCGACTGAAAACAAGTAAGTGAAAAAGTCATCAATATTAAGAGACTTTTTAACATTAGTAAACTTAAAAATATGAGGGTGTTTAAGTCTCATAATATCCTCCACAATCTTCTCAGCATCCGTCACCGACGCAGCCGTATCGCCTTGAACTTCCACCATGAACCGGGTTAGCTGTTCCGGTGACATGACGGTACCGCCTTCGGCGTAATCATTGAAGAATTGTGTGACATCCATTGGTGGTTGTAACTCTGCCTTCTTAAACTTCCTTGAAAAACATCCACATATGATATAACTCTCCATTTTCCTTAAGAGAAGATGATAACGAATTTGTGACCTGGTATCACGATACCTACGTTTTAACCATTGGGCAAAGACCTTTTCGGTTTCTTAGTGAGATGTTGAGATGATAATAATGTGAGGATTTTGAGCTCCTCTCTTTTAAATGAAGAGAAGAGTGATTAAATATGTGTGTTAATATTATGGTTTATAGGTAAGATAATTGACCTTTTGTTAACCTTGGTTGTGGAATGTGGAGTGGTTATCATGATTGTAGGGATTATTTAGAATGGTCCACTCTTATATATTAGTAGTAGTAAATAAGCATTAACTTTGTGTTTCAATCTTTTTGTGAAATGTACATTAATAATTTAATATGTTTCTCTAGGAGGAAATATTATTATACGGAGCACTGGCGGACCTAGAAAATTTGTTTTTGTTGTCTGTAAAAATAACTTAAAGTTATTATTATATGTAAATGATAAATTTTAAAATTTTATCACGCATCTACAGTAATGAAAGATTGTACCAAGACTTGATACCGAAAATGAAATTTCTTTGCGCATTATTTGTATTTTTGCTTTGTTTCTGTTGTCTGTAAAAATATTTTAAAGCTATTATTATACGTAAATTTTAAAATTTTATTATACAAAAATACAAATAATGTGGAAAGAAATTTCATTTTCGCTATCGAGTCTTGGAACAATCTTTCATGATTGTAGATGCCCAGCAAAAACTAGTAGATAGATATTCATTGATCAGTAGGTCTCTCTTGCGACGGGTCGGATATTGCGACGGGTAATATGTGAGTGGAAATGGGTAGAGGGGACAAGGTGGGTACCCATCCCATGTGCTTTGTCTCTCACCCTTATGGGTTTTTTGTGAGACGATATGGTATCCGTCGCAAGTTTGCGACGGATACCCTCCGTCATAAGGGAGATTTTGTGTTCATTGATAATCTTAGTTGAAAGTTTTAGCACAAAGTAACAAATAACAATAAGGTACAATTGTACAGAAGAATATTGTCGTACAAGTATTTCATAAAGTGAAATTATATATATATTTTTTTTTTGTTAACAAAGTCGTTAGAACTTGTCCTCCAAGTAAATAAATTATTAACGAGTTTTTTTTAATTAAGTATCGAGTACTACTACTTATATAAGCTAATTTTCAAAAATCGTACTAGACGATAGAGTCTAAAGGTCTCCCGAGAAATCAATTTTCGCTAAATTAGTTTGAAACCTGAGATTTAACCATTAAAAAAACTATCAATGCCATGAAATGTCACATATATATATATTAAAAAAATATTAAAAAACTGTTTTATTCGAGAATAGTGCAACTTAGAGTATGTTTGGCCTAATTTGATAAAAATGAGTTTCTAATTTTTAAGCTTAATTTTTTTTAATACGCTACTTCATTCTATGACTCGCTCGGTTAGAAGCATAAGTAATACTCTATTCCATTTAGGCCCTGCCGAAAAGAGCTGGAGTGAACTTAATTGAGCTGAGCTGAACTGAACTGAACTGAATGGAATGAAGTTGAACTAAACTGAACTAAATGGAGCTGTGAATGGAGCTAAAATGAGTTAATTAATGAAGTGGTGAGTTGGACTGAACGAAACTGAACTGCAAATAACTGAAAAGAGTTGAAATTAAGCAAAACGGAACAAGGCTTAAGAGTTAATTTGTGAAGAGATTGATCTAAATTGAACTGAATAAAGCTGAACTGAATAGAGCTAAATTAAATTAAAATGAGCTGAAATAAAATACAAAATAACAAAATTTCACTATAATCACAATTCACAACATAGTATAGTATCATAGTTAAAACAAGCTCTAACACCAAAGGGACGTGCCGACGAGGTAAAACATTGTTATGAACTTACTGTAAGATAGAGGGTACAAATGTACAATTGAAGGTGTTGGATATTGATATTTGATTCCTTCTTCTTTTGATGGAAGTCCTTGTTCATGCTGCCTCATACTAAAATCATGAAAAATTGACGCATTCCACAATGGCGTGCAGACTGTGGTATATGACACTGCGTTGAATAGAGGGAGTAATTTAACTTTACATCACATCTCTATTTGTCTAGCTATCAGCTTTAACAGTCTCCTTTGTTGTAAGTCGGAGTAACTTAACGTCGACAACAGCGAGAAATTCTCTCGTCGTGTATATAGTGTGCTCTCTCGGAAATGGTAATTGGTAAATAACTGGTTAAGAAGTTTGCTCCATGCTAATTGCTATGGGCAGCTAAACACAACTCTAATAACTTCTTTTGTTGTGAGCCGGGGTGGCGGGGTATGCAATGTCGAGAACAGTGAGAAATCCCTTTGCCGGTCTCCGAATGTGGTAAATGACTGGTCATGAAATTTACATTATTCCTATGTTGTGAGCCGGGGTATGCAATGTCGAGAACAGTGAGAAATCCCCTTACCGGTCTCCTAATGTGGTAAATGACTGGTCATGAAATTTACATTATTCCTATGTGCAAAAATTAACTCCTGACTTCATGGCTAAGCAACAACGAAAATTTGAATTAGATCATGTTCTGATACGAGACAATCCTTTTATTAGTTACACTTACACACTCATCTATTAGTCATCAAGTATTACTCCCTCCGTCTTGGCCACTGTTGTACCTTTTGGTTTGTGACACAAAGATCAATGAAGGATGAGGGCCCAATTATTGGATGATAAGTAGACCAAATTGAGTGTGGAAAATCACATTGTTCATTAAAAGCATTTTCAAAATAGAAAGGTAAAATCATAGACTAATGCACCTAAAAATAAAATAGGTAAAAAATGACTAGAACAGAAGAAATGATAAATAAATTCTTTTACATAAAATGATCGTTTAAGTTATAAAACTGTCTTGACTCAATAATTATTAATGAATCAATAAATAATTAACAATGGAGTAACCAATCAATTTGTAAATAACGTCAATTTTTGGTACATATTAAATCCGTGGAAAATGTGAATTGCACCGACTTTGTTCTATTTTCAAGAGACATAGTCCTTAGGTGTCCAAATATCATTTATCTTAATTTATATATGGTGGAGTCAAATGATGTGATGGCAAAATGCAATTAGGCAAGTACACTAATAAAAATCAATTAATCCATCTAGATATGGACAGAATTATGCTAATGCTAAAGTAAAATCTAATTAGTCATAATTATTTTGATTAGTCATGATTGATCCACAAACTAATGGAAAATTAATGGGGATCACCATAATTTAAGGGTCAACATTACAATTAATGAGGGGAAGATTTTATGTTCCATACATTTCTGTGTCTCATTTGCTACATTGTTTTCACTTCTGTGACATAGTACTTTTCTCCTCTTGTTGATGTTTTTTAAGACGGTTATATTCTTCTTAAGTATAAAATAGAATAATTTTTTGTTTGGTATTGACATTTCACAAATTCTCATTATAGACGAAACTATCCGTCTATAGTTATAGACGGATAGTGTCTCTCTCACTAATTAAAGTGGGTAGTGCAAGTGGGTGGGAAATGAATACCCCCACTTGCACTACCCACTTTAATTTGTGAGAGGAACACTATCCGTCTATAGCTATAGACGGATAGTGTCCGTCTATAATGAGACGGACTGTTGACATTTAAGAGGTAGCTATTTTAGTACTAGTTTCTTGTTTATTTCGAGGCTCGCCCCTCTTTAGCACCACAAAGGAACAAAAAGTATAACGAATCAAATACTATTTCATACCCCCTTCTATCTACTATAATTAGGGATGGCAGTGGGTCGGGGACCCGACCCAGATCCTGAGGGTCGGACCCTAATGGGTCGGGTATGGGTCTCATTTTTTTCAGACCCAATGGGTATGGGTTTTAAGAAAATATTTCGGGTCCGAGTCTAAGTTATGAGACCCATACCCGACCCTTAGACCCTTTATTAAAAAAAATCACAACTTCTCTGAATTCATACTGGCAGACTGTGGAAATCAAAGCAACTAAAGTCTCTTTCTCTTCCCCCATCCCATAAAGTGATAAAACTCAACCAAACTCTTCTGACAATACCACCACTCCACCAGTGACACAAGGAAACCACCACCACAACACTGATACACCACTGGCAACCATCTCTCTAATAGGCGGCGACCGACAACCACTATTAACGGCAGCCAGCGACGGTCAGATGAAGACGACTATCAAGTACGGTATTGATTTTAGGGTTCCGAGTTTGATTCTTTCACATGTATTTGGAGGTAAAATTAATTTAGATCTTCTTTATCTTTCTTAATCTCTTTGGTATGTATATTGGATTTGGTAGTGTACAATAGAGATTAATAAACTCATAATGTTAAAGTAGTATGATTTTTTTTTTTTAATATTATAGACCCCAAAGCGATTAATCCTGCTATTAAAGTGGCTGAAACTCGGACCCGCGGGTAGACCCAGACCCGACCCTAACCCATAGGGTCCGGGTATGGGTCCTCAAATTTTAGACCCTTGCGGGTCTGGGTTGGGTACGGGTGCAAAGGGAAAATCTCGGGTCCGAGTCCGGGTCTGGATGAACCCTACCCAGACCCTACCCATTGTCATCCCTAACTGTAAGACCATCCCCAAGCAAAGGTCGCGCTAATTAGGTCACGACCCTGTTTTACTCTTAATCCTACTTTATTTATCTTGACCTACTTTCACCCTCCCAAGCAGAAGGTCACGACCTAGGTCATCAATCCAATCATTTTTCACTTTCCAACCAATTACATCTCTCCACATTATATCACTTTTTCATATATATATATATTTTTATTAATTATTAATATTGTCAGCCAATCACATATCGCCACATATAGGTCATGAGTTGGGTCAATTTGCTCCACCAAAGGTCACAAATTGACCACCAAAGGTCACAAATTGACCTCTTCTCTCCAAAGGTCACCATAATTTTTTTGTTAATTGATGATTAGTGTGACCAAGCAAGGTCATGACCTAGCAATTGACCTTGTTTGGGGATGGTCTAATTGATTGGTAACATATCCTTTTGCACAAGTTTTAATGTAGAAGAAATAATAAGAGATAAAATTGGTAAGATAAAAGCAGAAAGGATCATATGTCCCACTTTTTTGTTTCATTCTATATCACACTCCATACGCAGTTTGACACATCACTTGTAGCAAAAAAAAATATACAAAAATATGTATAGAGCGGGACACAAAATAGGACATCAAATAAGACAGGGGATCCTCATTGGAATAAAAGAACGTGTGAAAAAAGTAAGGAATAAAAAGAATCTTATAAATTAATTATACCAATTTACGTGGGTAAAGTTGTTAAATTTTTTACCAAATAAGAAATGTTACTATTGAATTGGATGGTACAAAAATAGAAGGTATAACTAATGGACTGGATAGGAGGATAGTACTTCGTATAAGACTAAAGTAGATGGGGCAAAAGTATGTCATTGGGTAGACATTTTTTTTTATCTCATCCATCTATTTAACTCGTTTTTTTTTTTTTTTGAAGAATATTTAACTCGTTTTATTGTTTAAGGTGGATATGTCTATCTTAAATTCTAAATTTGTACATTTACTTTGTCTTCACGAGATACAAGTATATAACGAATACAAGACGAGTAACTAAAATGAGTATATACAACTAATTTGCAAAGTAGCTAAAATTGATAATTTAGCTTGAAAGATTTCTTAGGTTGTTTCTTAATTAAGTTGGATGTTAATAGCGTTTGGCTTTATTTTTCTCTCGCTTTCAGTTATATATTTAGTTTTGATTAAAAAACCTCTTGTAAAAATAAAATCGATAGACAAATGATCAAAATGGAGGGAACTATTGATAGTGACAAGTTTAAGATTTTTCTAATTTCAATTACAAATCAAATGTTTTTTTCTTAATCTGAATTTATGTAATGTGAGAAAGAAACTATATATGTGTATTAATTCATAACTTATTTATGATTTACTCCGTATGATGTAAGGTACACATACCAAAAAAGGCCAATGCATAAATATACGTGATGGGGCATATTCTGCACCGCTGACCAAGTCAACATATTGAGCAAGGTCAAAGGTATCCACAGCAAAGTCAACGACTTAGACAGCCTAGCCGATGCATCCCATCGGCTGTCACACTGGTCTCGGCGGACAACTAGTCAGCCGGGACACATATCCGCGTACTCATATCCAAGACCCCTCGGCCAGCCTGCCATAGGTCCATCGACCGAGGGTAGAACGGTCTTTCCACCTGCCAGCCACTTGGCCACTTGGCCACTACGTGACAAAAGGTGAAAGTCTATAAATACTCCTCAACCTTCATTGAGGAAAGGATCCAAAAATTGACCTAATAACCACTATTCATCTGGTAATATCTTCCTTATCTCTCTACAATACACTCTTAGCCAAGTTACAACAACTTCTCTCTAAGTTTACTGACTTGAGCGTCGGAGTGAGTACGCTCGGCCAAAGCCGAGCCCTCAGTTTGTTCATCGTTTCAGGAGACCGTAAGGAGGATTCAAGCAAGGACATCATTCTACAAGCTACGAGTGGTAACAAATATCTGCTCTGGAATTACACCCGGAACAATTGGCGTCGTCTGTGGGGAGAGACACTAGAAGCTAGTCACATTCATTCCCAAACAACAAAAACAAAAACACAAAAAACCCACCCAAAAAGCTAAGAAGATGTCAAAACAACAAGAGGTATTCGTAAATGACGAAACCGAACTCTATCAGGATGATACCATTCACAAATCTGGAGTGGTACAGCCCTCCACCGGCGGAGTAATCCAACCGGAATTCGGTATGCCGATAATACCGGACACGCCGCCGCCCGCCAACCAGGTCACCATCATGGGACAGGTGGTTGACGTAGCAAAACTGAAGACGCTCCGGACCGATTGGGGTACGCCACCACACCGTCACGCCGACAAGAGCGGCGGAAACCGTCCAAGAGACCAGGGCCCAAAACGTAACTCCAAGAAATTTGAACGGAGCGCTGGGAGAAGCCGACCCTATCAAGACGCCGGAGGAGCCCAAAGTGGTCGTGGTAAACATAAGTCCTTCTCGCACTCGGGAGAGGACAGCGTCGCCGCAACACCGACGAGGCACACCCCGGAGGAACCAGAGAAGCCCGACTCAGGAGAGTCGGAGAAGAAGTCCAAGTCGGAGAAGGAGTCCTTCCCGTTACGAGGAGAGGAGCCGGACTAGGAATGCGAGGAGTCGGTCGCCGCGTGTCATTCGACACGTGGTCAAGCAGCCACTCAGTGATTATGTCCTTGACACCGCCGTGCCAACTAAGCTGAAGTTGCCGGCGTTCACGTACAAAGGCGATAGCGACCCAACCGACCACGCCGAGGCCTTCGAGTCTTACATGTCGGTATGGGAGCAGCCCGATGAGGTCAGGTGTCGGGTCTTCCCGACGACTCTGCATGGGATGGCTCAGAATTGGTACAAGGGGCTCCCCGACGGTTCGGTATACTGTTTCGCCGACCTAAAGGACGCCTTCTTAGCCCAGTACTCTTGCAACAAGAGGAAGGCCGTGGAGACATCGGACCTCCTGACTATCAAACAGGAGGAGGGCGAGTCCCTACGAAGCTATGTGAAAAGGTTCGACGGCAAGGTTCAGCAGATTCGGGAGATCAACCCCGAACTGGCGGCTTTCGCACTGATGAAAGGCCTCCCAAAGGGAAACTTAAAAGACGAGCTCATCAAGCACGGGGGCCTGGGCCTAGACGCCGCTAGGAAGATGGCCGACCAGGCCATCAAGGTGGAAGACTATCACAAGACCTGGTTAGGCCCCAGCGAGGCTGAGCCCTCAGAAATGAAAAGCCGCCGGGATGACAACCCGGATGAGAGACGCCGTGACAATAACGGGTCACGGTCCGATGAGAAACGCCGTGACAATAACAGGTCACGGTCTGATAGATCCGCCAGGAAACAGGACTCGACGGGCGCCGGGGGGAGTTCGGGAATGTTTTACCAAAGGCATTACCATGATAAAACCCCTCTGGTCGCATCGGCCGCCGAAGTCTTCGCCCTGAGCAGAAACGAGGGCCAGAAGTGGGAACGGCCTCCCAAGCCAAAAGGAGACGGTGACACGAGCCAGTACTGCGAGTATCACGGTTGCACCGGTCACCTCACTGACAATTGCCGGCATCTGAAGAATGCCATTGAAGAGCTAATCCGGAAGGGAAGCCTCGACAAGTATGTGGCCAAAGGCCAGAAGACTGACGCCAGCGGCTCTGATAAGAAATCCGTTTTTCAACGGACAGGAGTGATCCATGTGGTCATCGGGGGAAACGAGAACGGCGGGTCAGCTCATGGGCACAAACGGCACCTAAACGAGCTGTATCAGGCCATCAACTTCGTGCCCAACACAGCGATCGCCCCTAACATTCCCGATATGACTATTGGGAGGAAGGACTACGAGGGAGTCATCGCCCCTCACAGCGACCCGCTTGTGGTCAACTTGGACATATCCAACCACCTGGTGAAGAGGTGCCTGATTGACACAAGCGCCTACACGAACATCATGTTCAGGGAGTGCTTCCACAGCCTCGGCCTGAGAATCAAGGACTTAAGCCCCTGCACCCATCCATTATACAGCTTCTCCGGGGCTGGCCTGGTACCCCTGGGTTCAATCAGACTACCGGTAATGTTCGGCGAGGGGAATGCGGCCAAGAATGTCCTAGCTGAGTTCGTGGTCATTGACGGCTCGTCTGCCTACAACGTTCTCATAGGCCGAGTCACTCTGAGCGAGGCCGACGCGGTAATGTCCATCCGGGCTCTTACACTTTTGTATGTCTCGGACCGGGGGGAAGCGCAAAAGCTCGTCTCCAAGGACGAGGTGGTCAACGTCCAGATATCTGCCAGAGGATGCAACATGCAATCCCTCAAAGTGGCAAAACAGTCAGAGAGGGGAAAAAGCCCATCCTTACAACAGGAAGGCGACCTCATGGATGCAACTGACATCTGACGAGGGGGGTGAGCCTTTAGCAAGCCCTTAGGACACTGGCGATTTTGCGAAAACTTTGTATGGCGGCGGAGGTGTCCAAAACAGTTGTGGGCACCCCGACGCATATTTGTATCTAATGTAGAATAATCTAAGTTTTCCCATCAAAGTGCTCATTTTTCCCGCAGTCATTATGAAGAAGCAGACGCCGGCTCACACTGTCAATTAGACAAGAGCGGTGGTCTCTACCAAGAAGCCGACGCCGGCTCACACTGTCAATTAGACAAGAGCGGCGGTCGTTATGAAGAAGCAGACGCCGGCTCACACTGTCAATTAGACAAGAGCGGTGGTCTCTACCAAGAAGCCGACGCCGGCTCACACTGTCAATTAGACAAGAGCGGCGGTCGTTATGAAGAAGCAGACGCCGGCTCACACTGTCAATTAGACAAGAGCGGTGGTCTCTACCAAGAAGCCGACGCCGGCTCACACTGTCAATTAGACAAGAGCGGCGGTCGTTATGAAGAAGCGACGCCGCTCACACTGTCAATTAGACAAGAGCGGTGGTCTCTACCAAGAAGCCGACGCGGCTCACATCCAATTAGACAAGAGCGGCGGTCGTTATGAAGAAGCGACGCCGCTCAAATCCAATTAGACAAGAGCGGTGGTCTCTACCAAGAAGCCGACGCCGGCTCACACTGTCAATTAGACAAGAGCGGCGGTCGTTATGAAGAAGCAGACGCCGGCTCACACTGTCAATTAGACAAGAGCGGTGGTCTCCATGAAGAAACGTAGCGCTGTGGCAGTCACCCCAAATAGTAGACGCTTCGGCAGTCACTTAAAGTGGTAGACGCCGCGTAACACGCTATCCGAAGCGTACGCGCTCACACCGTCATAGACAAGAGCGGTGGTCTCCGTGAAGAAACGTAGCGCCGTGGCGATCACCCCAAATAGTAGACGCTTCGGCAGTCACTTAAAGTGGTAGACGCCGCGTAACACGCTATCCAGTAACAGACGCCGACTCATACTGTCGTACCGACAAGAGCGGCAGTCTCCATCAGAAAGCAGACGTCGCGACAGTCGCGGCCAGCGCGGTTGATAAACAATCAAAATGCCTTAAAAGCGTTAAACACAGTTGAGATACACACTCTAAACTGCCTCGGTCAAGCCAAGGCGGAAACAAAAAGAAACACTCAATTGATAACGTAAGAGGGCAACTCAGACAAAAACGAGTAAAGACCTCGGCCATGCCGAAGGCAAAAGAAACGAACTCTTATTAATGATAACAGGTTACAGGTGAAAAGAATGGAGATGACAGCCGTCCCCTTTGGGATAAGCCAAAACTCAGCCTACCAAAGTTGTACAAAATACAAGGAAAGAAAAGCAAAAGCTACAATTATGTCATTTAAAGCACCAAAGATGGCGGGAAGGAAGGGCTTGATAATTGGCTCCCGAACAGCTGAAGCAGATCTGCTGTAAACTTGTTCTCATCAAGCAGCACATGGTAGTATGTGAGGAGCTGAAGCAGATCTACTGTAAACTTGTTCTCCTATGCCTATTGCTGCTCGCCATCAGCAGCAGTAGCCGCATCTTCTTCAATAGGCAACCCAAAGCGACTTTCCTAGCGGCCTCGGCCTTGGCCGGCAAAGATCACCGCCTTCATTCTCTCGGCTTCCTCCTTGGCCGCCTTAGCCTTCTCAGCGAGAGCTGCTTTCTCCGCAGCCGCCTCCTTCTCCATCTTCGCCCTCGCCGCCTCCTTGGCCTTCTCCGCCATGGCTTTCTCTTTAGCCTCGAGCTTGTCATCAAGCAGCTCGTCAAACTTGCCCCACGGAAAGGAACCATCAAGAGGGAAAAGCTCCCCGATCACCTCCCTAGCAGCTCCTTCGGCCAAGTCCCGGAATTCAGCGCACAGGTTGGGGAGCATGACGGTTTGGAGCATCTCAATGTCCTCCTCCTTTTGCTTGATGACGGCCTCTTTACTCCGAATCACCTCCGCCTGGGCCTTAAACAGGTCCCTGGATTCGTTCCTCTGCTGGAGATAAAGGTCGGCATGCCTCTGAACGAGGTTACACTTCTCCAGCAGCTTCGCAGCTTCGGCTGCCGCAGCCTCGGCCTTGGCTCTCTCAGCAAGGACCTCCTTTTCAGCGTCCTCCCTGAGTTTTCTCTCAGCCAAGAACGCCTTCTCAGCATCTCCCCTAAGCCTCTGCTCATTGAGGAGATCCAGCTTCGCCGACGCAGCCACCCGCTTAGTGGCATTACGCTCATAAACAGCCCGAGCCACGGCCTTCTCCTGCTCCATGAGACGAGCACCGGTAACCACGTTCCACCTCGCCAGCTCCCTAATTAGCTTCGTGCCTTCCTCTATAAGCTGGGAGACGGAAGCCTTCTGGGATGAAGGGACGGTGGTGACACTTTGACCGACAGCCTGCGGCTGGGAAAGGGAAGCCTTCGGGGATGAAGGGTTGACGGTGGCGCCTTGATCACCAACCTGCGCAGAGGTCCCCTCCACCTGCTGCCCAATGAGAGCAAAAGCCGACAGAGGCTGGTCTACAAAAATATAATAAAGGCATCAGTATCAACATGTATCGACATATCAGAAAGCCTGGCTAAAATTGAGCCACAGGATAGATAGGTACCATGTTTAGCCTTCTTGACCGGAGGAGGCACTTCCTCGCCAGCGGCAGAGGCTGTCTTTTTCCTCTTACGGATAAGGGGAGATCCCTCCGCATCAGAGTCCCCTTCATCGGGAATATCAACAATCTCCACCTTCTTAGGGGGAGGGATGGGAGGTGGAACCGGTGTCGACGCCGTCGCCGCTGAAGACTTTGTTTTCCGCGTCCGACGCACTACGCCGCTAACCACCTTCGCCTGGGCCTCCTCCCTGCTCAAGCACTTCAGCCGTTGCTCCATAAGGTCATTCGGCGACGCCCTGCGGTCGTGGGCTAGAGCCTTGGGATGCAAGTTAGCAACGGTTTTATCTTTGTGCAGCCCCATCCTCCGGAGAATATCCTCAGACAGGTCCGTTCCAAAGTGGTCTGTGAAAGAGACAAAGCAAGAGTTAAGTAGAGGAAGTAAACCGAAGTTCGAAAAACAGGAACATTGAGAGCGGTGATGGGCCTCACACAGACCCCACTCACCCTGTGCCAGGGCCGGTATGAGGCCGACATAGCAGAGCGGCTCATCCTGAAGAATGATCTGCGTCGGGGGAATCCATCTTTTCGGCACACCACTCTTGTCCACCTCAAAGAGCCTCATTGCCAGCCTCTCATCCTCCTTGAGATAGACACTGCTGGCATCCATTTTGAGCTTCTTCCGGGTGACCCATCTGTCGTGCTCCGCCTTAGTCTCACACTGCAAATTAACTCGGTGCTGGAAGGAGCGGGGCAACGGATAGTCATCCGGCACCTTAACGTACACCCACCGACCTTGCCAGTCCTTGCAAGAAGAAAGTTTGTCAACAGAGACATAACCCGGCTCCATTTGCACACTGTGCCATCCGACGCGGCCGGAGAATGGTTTGAGATGGTGAAGCCGGCGGAATAAATTCACCGTTGGGGCCTCTCCCTTGAAGAGACAGAGCCAGACAAAGCCAATTATGGTTCTCATAGCCAACGGGTGCAGTTGGGCAACGGCAACGTTCATGGCTCTAATGATGGCCATAACGTACCCATTCAGCGGAAACCGGAGCCCATACTCCAAATGCCGCATGTATACGCCAGTGCAGCCCGGTGGAGGGCAACAGACGGCCTGACCCTCCTTAGGGATAACAATCTTGTATCCCCTACCGAAGAAAAAATGGCCCTCGAAAAATTTCACGCCGGAACAACTGGCGAGCTTATGAGTCCAAGTACGGTCAAGACGGACCTTACAGGCGTCGCCGTGATCCAAGACGTACTGTCTCCCCTCATCAGGACGAGACCTTTCCGCATCATCACCGAAGTCATCACCCAAATCACCAAAGGAATCATCATCCTCCCATTCCTCCAGAATTTGAGGATCAACTTCAGGAGAAGGAGACCTAGGGCCCCCCGACGCAGGTTCACTAGGTCCAGCACCAGCAGAAGACATATTCACAACAAATACTAACAAAATAGAAGAAGATTTGTTTGTTTACCTTGAAGAAAACACTCGCCGGATCGAAGACTAAAGATTGGAAGAAAAGCAGCCCTTGAAAGTTTAGAGAAATGAAGATTTTGGGAGAAAATTTAAGAAAATTTGAGGAAATGAAAGTAATGGCCAAAATCACGAAAAAACTGCCCTATTTATAGGGAAAAGCCCATGGAAAAGGACCAATCGGGGCACTGACCCATGAAGCGTCAACCAATCGTGACGGACACGTGTCGGACATGCAACCACGGAATGTCAATCGTTGCAACAGTTGAACGTCAATCAATGCAACAGTAACCAAGCGTCTCCAACACGCCCATTCACATCTCTTCGCCCATTCACCTTCCTCAACAAATTCCTAAGTACCTGCTCTCCGCCGGCCACTTGATCAACCAAGCTAGGAAGCACCGGCCGGGGGCAATCAAAAACAACCGGCACTCTCAGCCCTGGTCTCGGCCAGCGTCACATTCTTTTCCACATCGGATGCCCTTTACGCATCCATGTGGAGGGGGGATATGGTACGGCCTAACAAGAACCACGCCGACGCGTCAGAAGAAGCCGATGCAGAAAATTTTGCAAAAATACTTGCGCAGAATATACGCTCAACATACATCGGAGCCCATACCACGGCATAGACTACGCTGGGGGCAAATTGATGGGGCATATTTTGCACCGCTGACCAAGTCAACATATTGAGCAAGGTCAAAGGTATCCACAAAGAAAGTCAACGACTTAGATGAGCCCTAGCCGATGCATCCCATCGGCTGTCACCGGGTCTCGGCAGGACAACTAGCCACCGGGACACATATCCGCGTACTCATATCCAAGACCCCTCGGCCAGCCTGCCATAGGTCCATCGGCCGAGGGTAGAACGTCTTTCCCACCGACCACTTGGCCACTACGTGACAAAAGGTGAAAGTCTATAAATACTCCTCAACCTTCATTGAGGAAAGGATCCAAAAATTGACCTAATAACCACTATTCATCTGGTAATATCTTCCTTATCTCTCTACAATACACTCTTAGCCAAGTTACAACAACTTCTCTCTAAGTTTACTGACTTGAGCGTCGGAGTGAGTACGCTCGGCCAAAGCCGAGCCCTCAGTTTGTTCATCGTTTCAGGAGACCGTAAGGAGGATTCAAGCAAGGACATCATTCTACAAGCTACGAGTGGTAACAAATATCTGCTCTGGAATTACACCCGGAACAATACGATAATATGAACACATTCTTACGACATGATACCCTTTTTTTATGGGTAATGATAAATACAACCCAGTGGGTTGTATTTAAGAAACCAAAAGATGAAATAAATTCTTAATATATGCATTAATTGTATTGGTTAATGTGTAATTTAGTTCTTAATTCCTAAATTAATATCCAAATTAGAAGGTATTTAATGCTTAAATATAATCCACTAGGTTGTATTTAGCATTACCCTTTTTTTTATTCTTATGCAAAACACTAGACAAATTCTAATAAAGTAATACTTACCATATTATTTCCAAGAAAAGACAAGCTTCACGACGGTCAAAGTATCATAATAATAGTAGATCTTGTAGAGGAGTAGAGGACAGTAATTTCTCATAATTTTTTTATTTTAATATTATTTAAATCGATAATTAGACTGGAGTGTTGGATTAAGTCAAGGTGGTCTTAGACAAAAGTATGTGCACAATAAGAGATTGGGAGACACTAGCTAAATAGCTAGCAAGTTATCCACATGACTAGTTTACTTGGAACAAGAAAAAAAAGGTTATTCTCATGACTGGATCCACCTAACCCAACAAAAATCACATGTGCAAGTACAAGGATTTCTAATCATCTAAGCTAGTATCCAATATCAATTTGGGTTAGTCAGTTTTTGACCATAATTACAATAAGTCAAATATTTTATGAACTAATAATACGAAAAGAGGTACTCGTAATAATGTAATAAGGAGACAAAGTATTCGTATTAAATAAGATTTTGGGCTGAAACTTGTATCTCGAATTAAATTTCTTCACTCAAGTAAAGATTACTACGTTCCTAAGGAGGCATTGTTGTGTTTTCTTATTTACTCGTATTACGGAGTATTACACTTTTTAATAAATACATGCTTTAGTTTCATCACAAAATCTCATTGAAGACGGGCACTATCCGTCACAAGCTGAAGACGGATAGTGCCTCTCTCACAAGATGCAAGTGGCAATATGCATGGTGCTCCATTTTTCCTCCCACTTGCCAACCCACTTGCTTTATTGTGAGAGGTCTTCAGCTTGTGACGGATAATGTCTGTCATAAGCAAGACGCTTTGTAGTTTCATATGCCACTATCATAATTGACTTAAGCAAATATTTAAAATGGATACATCTTTTCTTTTTTGCTTGTGCAGGGTTCACGGAGTTACGAGGGTGCATATGTAATACGGAGTATGTTGTTGAGGACGTGTAAAGTTGTTTACCATTTTAGTAAGGAGATGACGTATTTATATCAATGTACCACTTTAGGAGCAGGGAGACGCAGAGGCGGTTCTAAAATTTGATGGAAGGGGGTGCGTAAAATTTTTTAACAATGAAAATATTGAGTTTTATGAAAAAAAATATTGTTTAGTTGGACAAAATGTATGATATATAACATTAAATAAAAATTATTTAATACAAGGATAAAACCCATGACCTCTTAACTAAGAAATAGTTTTAATAATCACTAGACCCACATAACTTCCTTTACTAAAGAATACTGTAATTATTTTTCGGGAAAGGGGTGCAGATGAACCCCCTGCACCCCCGCCAAAAACGCCACTGGGGAGACGGAGATTCTTACTTTGATACTTGGGCAACTTTTTGGAGAAGGACACAAAGATAGATTTATTGTCACAAAAGCTGAAAAAAAAACATCGGTATTTTTGGAAGGTTACACGAACATTGTATTTCTGCGTAACTCCCTCTGCCCTTCAATCCCTCTCATAAACATTTAATAATGAGTTGATTTTGGTTAAAACCGCACTACCTTAAAACATCTTACAACTTCATTTTTTTTACCTTTATTTTAATTGAATGTAAGAGCCGTCTTAAGTTAAGATTATCCTAATTAAGAAAATGTTTGATAATTTGATTGAATTATACTAACAATATGAAGTGGGAATTCCGGTGATCTAAGTGGTTGAATGAACATGATTGGATGATGAATAGTTTGATGTCCTTTAGTCAATTCTATTTAAAAAATTGGTTCAGTTTTAGGTACGTATAGTTGTATGAAGACAAAGGCTAGTTAATGGTAGTTATTAATTGCCTAATTGTCAAGACATTTAATGGTGCCTCGACGTGGTCTTTGTTTATTTGTCAAAGGTCATATAACAATCATGGAGGTAAATGATTGTGGACCAAACTTCACAAATTCCCAAATTATATTGTGAGCCAACCTAGGCCCTCTTACGACTAAAAGGAGCTATATTGAACTAAGATGGAGTGACTGAAATCAAACTGAACGATGAGGTTGAGAATTGAGATGAATTAAATGAAGTTGAAATAAGAGTTAATTTGTGAAAAGATGAGTTAAACTGAACTGAATAAATAGGGTTGAACTGAATAAAACTGAAGTGAGAGTTAACTTGTAAAGAGATGAATTGAAGTGAACTGAACTGAACTGAATGAAGCAAAGCTGAACAAAACTGTACTCGATCAAGCTGAACTAAATTGAAATGAGCTAAGATTAAGCCAGAAAGAATAAAGCCTAATTATGGGATTTGTAAAAGTGGTCGCCTTTTAAAGTGCAATAATCCTAGTTTTTATTATAAAGTGGTTATCTTTTATAAGTCGCACCAATGGACGATCGAATACAATAACTACGGATTAATAAACTATAAAATAACTCTCTCATATTGTTAAATGGTTTTTTACATAATAATTTTTAATGGAACATGCTTATTATACTATGAACAATTTCTTTAAAAGTTTAGGATGTGGAAAAAAGAAAGTTTATATCCATATTAATATAAGTGAGAAAATTAATAGAGATTGTTTTTTATTATTAATTAGCACAAATTCCCATTGAAGACGCGCATATCCGTTACAAGCTGAAGACGGGTCAAGTAATACCCAAGTGGGTAGATAAGACAAAAGCAGAATGTTACTCCCTAGGCATTATGCTTTTGTCTTATCTAATTACATGGATATTACTTGACCCGTCTTCAACTTGTGACGGATATGTTCGTCTTCAATAAAACTTGCTATATTATTAGAGTAGAAAGAAATACAGTCTAAGAAAATTAATAGGGATTGTTTTTTTATTACTGTATTAGAGTAGAAAATACAGCCCAATTCGCCGATGGAATGCTTTGAGTACTTATGTATTTATCATGATGTTAAGGCTAATATAGGGAGATATAGAAGTAATTCACTTTTAGTCTAGTTTCAGATTATTATATGTGTAACAAGTCGTCAACTCATTTATGCACGAACCAACGTAATCTGAAATGTGTTTAATGGTCGTTCATATATAACAGTTGGTTTTCCTTGAGATAATTACATCCATACAGATAGAGGGGACAGACTTATTATTCTCTTGACATTTTACTTTTTGTCTCATCCATAACTTTGAGCCGTTTTATTTTTTATACAAATACCTAAAACAATAATTTATGCATACATAAAGACTTTAACTCAATAATCTCTATAGAACGCTTCTATGGATAAAACAAACTCGATTATATAATGCACCTTACTAACCAAGTATACGAATTACATTCTTTTTTGGTACAAAAGTAATCGAATTACTTTCAAACCATTTAACACTATATTATTGTCCTGAATAAGAATTTCGTCTCTATTTGAGAGTTTGTCCCGTCTAAAAAACCAGGCTAGAATTCCAAAATGAAGGAGAGAGAATTAGACATTGACATGCTAGTGAGGTTTAAGTATATATGGCTATTCATCATAGACGTTGACTAATGACTTGTTAATGCGCAAATTGCGTTTGCAAATTGGACAATTTCTGCTTATTTAAACAAAATATAATTGAGAATGTTAACCACTTTATTTGATGGTAATTGGTAGTGCTTTAGACAAACGGATTAGCACAAGAGTACAACGCCGCCACTCATATAAGTATTATACAAGCCTACTCTCAAAAAGAAAGGTTAGATAATTTAGGCCAACTTGTCAACATATAAAATTAGGATGGTCATTAAGGCACATCATCACTTGTATACGCGTAGATGTCAGCTAGTATAATTGGTAACCTTACGACTTACGAGTGATTGTACTCATGACATAGATTCAACTTCCGACAACGTATCTACCCTTATGGCTCACTCTTCACTTGTTTTTAGAAGATCTACTGTGAAGAAACCCAAAGTTCCACATGTGAGGGTTGTCCCACATTGATAAAAGAGGAGAAGAATTACCACTTTATAAGGCAAGGGGCTACTCCCTCTATCGCCAATTGGTTTTAGAGTGGAACCCTCTTGGGCCTAAGTTGTGGACTCTTTCTCCTCCGTTTGGGTGCGGCCCAGGCCCGTTGTTGGAATTTAACATCTACTGCCACCACCGTCAGCTACTAGTGCACCTTGCTTTGACAACTTGTCCACTTCGAATAGAACAACGATCGTTTCATCCAAGGTTAAAGTTATCCTTCCCACTAACAAGCTAGTAATCACGTTATTATAATGATTAGTATTTGGTAGGGATGCCAACAACATTATCGCCTTGTCTTCCTCCATGAATGTCTCATCTAAACTATCCAATGGGTGATCAGGCCATTAAACTGGCTAAGATGATCCCGCAAATCGCCGTTTTCTTCAATTTCGAGCTCAAACAAGTCTTTCTTCAAGAACAATTTATTTGCTAGGGACTTTGCATTATATATATATATATATGTTACCTAGTTTTGTCCACAAACTCTTGGGATTGTCTTCATCAAGAACGATATACTTGATTTCTGGTGCAAAGGCTAACCGAATAGTTGAAACTGCTCGTAGTTACATCTCATTCCACATTTCCACCTGGCTTCTTCTAGATCTTTGGGCTTCTTGTCCTCAAGGGTCTCATGTAACCCTTGCTGTATGGTGATATCTTTCATCATACTTTTCCATAACGCGAAGTTGTTCTTTCAATTGAACAACGACATCTCGAACTTACCACCTAATATGTTCTCCATCGCAGCGGAATCGTCACTCTAGCTCTGAAACCAATTTGTTAGGTATTAAGCGGTAAATAAAAACAAAGTATGGAAAAACCACACAAGATAAAGTGACGATATGGTAAAAAAATCAGGAGGAAAAAAAAACATGGGTCGGTACAACAACCGAACAACTCAAATCGAATTGTATAGTACACGGATTTCAGAGATTCCGGACTTTCGGAACAAAAAAGACCAGAAAATAGAATGGAGGGTTTCTCGGGTCAGATAAAGTGGTCGCACAAAATTTAAAGGACAACAGAGGACAATTGAGGGTACTGGTAGGCAATAAACCAGTGTCAGCCGAAAATCGGATAATCTTGTAAAAGCGATGTATACTTGTTGCTTAGGTCTGAAATCGAATATTATATCTCCTGGAGCGACCCAAGACACGTGGTGGAAAAAATGAGAAAAAAAAATAAACGAGACCCAATACGGCCTCTCGAAAAGCTCAAATTAAAGTGCATAATACACGGTTATCGAGATTTCGGAATCCCGGGAAAAAATGTGCAAAAATCGTATGTGATAAATCATCATGGGCTGAAAATCGAATAATCGTGCAAAAGCGATTTATACTTGTTGTTTGGTCCTAAAATTGAATAGGGTACCTCTTGAAGAGAACCCGGATACGTGGTAGAAAAAATGGGAGAAAGCGAAACGTTTTTCGGTACAACCTTCCGAACGGCCCAAATGGAAGTGTATAATTTACGGTTTTCGGATATTTCGGGGTCCCAGAACAAAACTGTCCAGAAACCAACGTGGCAACAGAGGGTTATTCGGGTCAAATAAAGTGGCCACACAAATTTCGAGGAGAAACCGAGAACATTTGGGGTGCTGATATGCGATATACCTTCCTAGGCTAAATATCCGGATAATCGTGCAAAATCGATGAAAACTTGTTATTTGGGATGCTGATATGCGATATACCTTCCGAACGGCTGAAATTGAAGTGTATAATACACGGTTTTTCGGGATTCCGGGGTTCCGGAATAAAATTCTCCGGAAATCACATAGAAAGTTCCTCGGGTCAGATAAAGCGGCCACGCAAAGTTTGATAACCAACGGAAGACATTTGGGCGTGCCGGTGTGCAACAAACCAGCATTCGCCGAAAGTCGGATTATCGTGAAAAATGCGTTAAAGCTATCTATTTGAGGCTGAAATCGAACCGGTTGATTCCTGAAATCGAACAGGTTGATTCCTGAAATGAGCTCGGACGCGTGATTGAAAAACAGGGAGAAAAAAGAAAGGTTCGATTCGACCTTCCGAACTAATTTGAAATTGAAGTGTATAATACACGGTCTTTCGGGATTCCGGGGTCCCGGAATAAAATTCTGCGGAAATCACATAGAACGTTCCTCGGGTCAGATAAAGCGGCCACGCAAAGTTTGAGCACCAATGGAAGACATTTGGGGGTGCCAGTGTGCCACAAACCAGCATTCGCCGAAACTCGGATTATCGTGAAAAATGTGTTAAAGCTCGTTATTTGAGGCTGAAATCGAAAAGGTTGATTCCTGAAATCGAACAGGTTGACTCCTGAAATGAGCTCGGACGCGTGATTGAAAAACAGGGAGAAAAAGAAACAGGTTCCGGTACGACTTTCCGAACGGCTGAAATTGAAGTGTATAATACATGGTTTTTCGGGATTCCGGGGTCCCGGAATAAAATTCTCTGGAAATCACATAGAAAGTTCCTCGGGTCAGATAAAGCGGACAAGCAAAGTTTTAGGACCAACGGAAGACATTTGGGGGTGCCGGTGTGCCACAAACCAGCATTCGCCGAAACTCGGATTATTCTTGAAAAATGTGTTAAAGCTCGTTATTTGAGGCTGAAATCGAACAGGTTGATTCATGAAATCAAACAGGTTGATTCCTGAAATGACCTCGGAAGCGTGATTGAAAAATAGGGAGAAAAAGAAACAGGTTCCTGTACGACCTTCCGAACGGCTAAAATTGAAGTGTATAATACACGGTTTTTCGGGATTCCGGGGTCCCGGAATAAAATTCTCCGGAAATCACATAGAAAGTTCCTCGGGTCAGATAAAGCGGCCACGCAAAGTTTGAGCACCAACGGAAGACATTTGAGGGTGCCGGTGTGCTACAAACCAGCATTCGCCGAAACTCGGATTATCGTGAAAAATGCGTTAAAGCTATCTATTTGAGGCTGAAATCGAACCGGTTAATTCCTGAAATCGAACAGGTTGATTCCTGAAATGAGCTCGGACGCGTGATTGAAAAACAGGGAGAAAAAGAAACAGGTTCCGGTACGACCTTCCGAACGGCTCAAATTGAAGTGTATAATACACGGTCTTTCGGGATTCCGGAGTCGCGGAATAAAATTCTCCGGAAATCATATAGAAAGTTTCACGGGTCAGATAAAGCGGCCACGCAAATTTTGAGCACCAACGGAAGACATTTGGGGGTGCCGGTGTGCAACAAACCAGCATTCGCCGAAACTTGGATTATCGTGAAAAATGTGTTAAAGCTCGTTATTTGAGGCTGAAACGAACAGGTTGATTCCTGAAATCGAACAGGTTGATTCCTGAAATGAGCTCGAACGCGTGATTGAAAAACAGCGAGAAAAAGAAACAGGTTCCGGTACGACCTTCGGAACGGCTAAAATTGAAGTGTCTAATACACGGTTTTTCGGGATTCGGGGTCCGGAATAAAATTCTCGGAAATCACATAGAAAGTTCCCCGGGTCAGATAAAGCGGCCACACAAATTTTGAGCACCAACGGAAGACATTTGGGGGTGCCGGTGTGCCACAAACCATCATTCGCCGAAACTCGGATTATCGTGAAAAATGTGTTAAAGCTCGTTATTTGAGGCTGAAATCGAACAAGTTGATTCCTGGAATCGAACAGGTTGATTACTGAAATGAGCTCGGACGCGTGATTGAAAAACAAGGAGAAAAAGAAACAGGTTCCGGTACGACCTTCCGAACTTTGAAATTGAAATGTATAATACACGGTCTTTCGGGATTAGGGGTCCCGGAATATAATTCTCGGAAATCACATAGAAAGTTTATCGGGTCGGATAAAGGGGCCACGCAAATTTTGAGCACCAACGGAAGACATTTAGGGGTGCCGGTGTGCAACAAACCAAAGATTCGCGAAACTTGGATTATCGTGAAAAATGTGTTAAAGCTCGTTATTTGAATTTGAAACGAACAAGGTTGATTCTGAAATCGAACAGGTTGATTTCGAAATGAGCTCGAACGCGTGATTGAAAAACAGGAGAAAAAGAAACAGGATCCGCATTCGACCTTGGAACAGGCTACTGAAATGAAGTGTCTAATACACGGTTTTTCGGGATTCCGGGGTCCCGGAACAAAATTCTTCGGAAATCACATAGAAAGTTCCTCGGGTCACATAAAGCGGCCATACAAATTTTGAGCACCAACGGAAGACATTTGGGGGTGCCGATGTGCCACAAACCACCATTCGCCGAAACTCGGATTATCGTGAAAAATGTGTTAAAGCTCGTTATTTGAGGCTGAAATCGAACAGGTTGATTCCTGGAATCGAACAGGTTGATTCCTGAAATGAGCTCGGACGTGTGATTGAAAAACAGGAAGAAAAAGAAACAGTTCGATGACGACCTTCCGAACAATTTGAAATTGAAGTGTATAATACACGGTTTTTCGGGATTCCGGGGTTCCGGAATAAAATTCTCCGGAAATCACATAGAAAGTTCCTCGGGTCAGATAAAGCGGACACGCAAAGTTTGATAACTAACGGAAGACATTTGGGCGTGCCGGTGTGCAACAAACCAGCATTCGCCGAAAGTCGGATTATCGTGAAAAATGTGTTAAAGCTCGTTATTTGAGGCTGAAACAAACAGGTTGATTCTTGAAATCGAACAGGTTGATTCCTGAAATGAGCTCGGACGCGTGATTGAAAAACGGGGAGATAAAGAAACAGGTTTCGGTACGACCTTCCGAACGGCTGAAATTGAAGTGTATAATACACGGTTTTCGGGATTAGGGGTCCCGGAATAAAATTCTCCGGAAATCACATAGAAAGTTCCTCGGGTCAGATCAAGCGGCCACGCAAAGTTTGAGCACAAACGGAAGATATTTGGGGGTGCCGGTGTGCCACAAACCAGCATTCGCCGAAACTCGGATTATTGTGAAAAATGTGTTAAAGCTCGTTATTTGAGGCTGAAATCGAATAGCTTGATTCCTGAAATCGAACAGGTTGATTCCTGAAATGAGCTCGGACGCGTGATTGAAAAACAGGGAGAAAAAGAAATAGGTTCGACGACCTTCCGAACGGCTATTTGAAATTGAAGTGTATAATACACGGTTTTCGGGATTCGAAGTCCGGAATAAAATTCTCCGGAAATCACATAGAAAGTTTCTCGGGTCAGATAAAGCGGCCACGCAAAGTTTGAGAACCAACGGAAGACATTTGGGGGTGCCGGTGTGCCACAAACCAGCATTCGCCGAAACTCGGATTATTCTTGAAAAATGTGTTAAAGCTCGTTATTTGAGGCTGAAATCGAACAGGTTGATTCATGAAATCAAACAGGTTGATTCCTGAAATGACCTCGGAAGCGTGATTGAAAAATAGGGAGAAAAAGAAACAGGTTCCTGTACGACCTTCCGAACGGCTAAAATTGAAGTGTATAATACACGGTTTTTCGGGATTCCGGGGTCCCGGAATAAAATTCTCCGGAAATCACATAGAAAGTTCCTCGGGTCAGATAAAGCGGCCACGCAAAGTTTGAGCACCAACGGAAGACATTTGAGGGTGCCGGTGTGCTACAAACCAGCATTCGCCGAAACTCGGATTATCGTGAAAAATGCGTTAAAGCTATCTATTTGAGGCTGAAATCGAACCGGTTAATTCCTGAAATCGAACAGGTTGATTCCTGAAATGAGCTCGGACGCGTGATTGAAAAACAGGGAGAAAAAGAAACAGGTTCCGGTACGACCTTCCGAACGGCTGAAATTGAAGTGTATAATACACGGTCTTTCGGGATTTAGGGTCCCGAATAAAATTCTCCGGAAATCACATAGAAAGTTTCTCGGGTCAGATAAAGCGGCCACGCAAATTTTGAGCACCAACGGAAGACATTTGGGTGTGCCGGTGTGCAACAAACCAGCATTCGCCGAAACTTGGATTATCGTGAAAAATGTGTTAAAGCTCGTTATTTGAGGCTGAAACGAACAAGTTGATTCCTGAAATCGAACAGGTTGATTCCTGAAATGAGCTCGAACGCGTGATTGAAAAACAGCGAGAAAAAGAAACAGGTTCCGGTACGACCTTCGGAACGGCTAAAATTGAAGTGTCTAATACACGGTTTTTCGGGATTCCGGGGTCCCGGAATAAAATTCTCCGGAAATCACATAGAAAGTTCCCCGGGTCAGATAAAGCGCCCACACAAATTTTGAGCACCAACGGAAGACATTTGGGGGTGCCGGTGTGCCACAAACCATCATTCGCCGAAACTCGGATTATCGTGAAAAATGTGTTAAAGCTCGTTATTTGAGGCTGAAATCGAACAAGTTGATTCCTGGAATCGAACAGGTTGATTACTGAAATGAGCTCGGACGCGTGATTGAAAAACAGGGAGAAAAAGAAACAGGTTCCGGTACGACCTTCCGAACGGCTGAAATTGAAGTGTATAATACACGGTCTTTCGGGATTCCGGGGTCCCGGAATATAATTCTCCGGAAATCACATAGAAAGTTTCTCGGGTCAGATAAAGGGGCCACGCAAATTTTGAGCACCAACGGAAGACATTTAGGGGTGCCGGTGTGCAACAAACCAAAGATTCGCGAAACTTGGATTATCGTGAAAAATGTGTTAAAGCTCGTTATTTGAGTCTGAAACGAACAGGTTGATTCCTGAAATCGAACAGGTTGATTTCTGAAATGAGCTCGAACGCGTGATTAAAAAACAGGAAGAAAAAGAAACAGGATCCGGTACGACCTTCGGAACGGTTGAAATTGAAGTGTCTAATACACGGTTTTTCGGGATTCCGGGGTCCCGGAATAAAATTCTCCGGAAATCACATAGAAAGTTCCCCGGGTCAGATAAAGCGCCCACACAAATTTTGAGCACCAACGGAAGACATTTGGGGGTGCCGGTGTGCCACAAACCATCATTCGCCGAAACTCGGATTATCGTGAAAAATGTGTTAAAGCTCGTTATTTGAGGCTGAAATCGAACAAGTTGATTCCTGGAATCGAACAGGTTGATTACTGAAATGAGCTCGGACGCGTGATTGAAAAACAAGGAGAAAAAGAAACAGGTTCCGGTACGACCTTCCGAACGGCTGAAATTGAAATGTATAATACACGGTCTTTCGGGATTCCGGGGTCCCGGAATATAATTCTCCGGAAATCACATAGAAAGTTTCTCGGGTCAGATAAAGGGGCCACGCAAATTTTGAGCACCAACGGAAGACATTTAGGGGTGTCGGTGTGCAACAAACCAGCATTCGCCGAAACTTGGATTATCGTGAAAAATGTGTTAAAGCTCGTTATTTGAGTCTGAAACGAACAGGTTGATTCCTGAAATCGAACAGGTTGATTTCTGAAATGAGCTCGAACGCGTGATTAAAAAACAGGAAGAAAAAGAAACAGGATCCGGTACGACCTTCGGAACGGCTGAAATTGAAGTGTCTAATACACGGTTTTTCGGGATTCCGGGGTCCCGGAATAAAATTCTTCGGAAATCACATAGAAAGTTCCTCGGGTCAGATAAAGCGGCCATACAAATTTTGAGCACCAACGGAAGACATTTGGGGGTGCCGGTGTGCCACAAACCACTATTCGCCGAAACTCGGATTATCGTGAAAAATGTGTTAAAGCTCGTTATTTGAGGCTGAAATCGAACAGGTTGATTCCTGGAATCGAACAGGTTGATTCCTGAAATGAGCTCGGACGCGTGATTGAAAAACAGGGAGAAAAAGAAACAGGTTCCGGTACGACCTTCCGAACGGCTGAAATTGAAGTGTATAATATACGGTTTTTCGGGATTCCGGGGTTCCGGAATAATATTCTCCGGAAATCACATAGAAAGTTCCTCGGGTCAGATAAAGCGGACACGCAAAGTTTGATAACCAACGGAAGACATTTGGGCGTGCCGGTGTGCAACAAACCAAAGATTCTAGAAAGTCGGATTATCGTGAAAAATGTGTTAAAGCTCGTTATTTGAGGTGAAACAAACAGGTTGATTCTTGAAATCGAACAGGTTGATTCCTGAAATGAGCTCGGACGCGTGATTGAAAAACGGGAGATAAAGAAACAGTTCGATTGACGACCTTCCGAACGGCTGAAATTGAAGTGTATAATACACGGTTTTTCGGGATTCCGGGGTCCCGGAATAAAATTCTCCGGAAATCACATAGAAAGTTTCTCGGGTCAGATAAAGCGGCCACGCAAATTTTGAGCACCAACGGAAGACATTTGGGGGTGCCGGTGTGCAACAAACCAGCATTCGCCGAAACTTGGATTATCGTGAAAAATGTGTTAAAGCTCGTTATTTGAGGCTGAAACGAACAGGTTGATTCCTGAAATCGAACAGGTTGATTCCTGAAATTAGCTCGAACGCGTGATTGAAAAACAGCGAGAAAAAGAAACAGGTTCCGGTACGACCTTCGGAACGGCTAAAATTGAAGTGTCTAATACACGGTTTTTCGGGATTCGGGGTCCGGAATAAAATTCTCCGGAAATCACATAGAAAGTTCCCCGGGTCAGATAAAGCGCCCACACAAATTTTGAGCACCAACGGAAGACATTTGGGGGTGCCGGTGTGCCACAAACCATCATTCGCCGAAACTCGGATTATCGTGAAAAATGTGTTAAAGCTCGTTATTTGAGGCTGAAATCGAACAAGTTGATTCCTGAAATCGAACAGGTTGATTCCTGAAATGAGCTCGGACGCGTGATTGAAAATTAGGGAGAAAAAGAAACAGGTTCGAGTGCACGACCTTCCGAAGCTAGTGAAATTGAAGTGTATAATACACGGTCTTTCGGGATTCCGGGGTCCCGGAATATAATTCTCCGGAAATCACATAGAAAGTTTCTCGGGTCAGATAAAGGGGCCACGCAAATTTTGAGCACCAACGGAAGACATTTAGGGGTGTCGGTGTGCAACAAACCAGCATTCGCCGAAACTTGGATTATCGTGAAAAATGTGTTAAAGCTCGTTATTTGAGTCGAAACGAACAAAGTTGATTCCTGAAATCGAACAGGTTGATTTCTGAAATGAGCTCGAACGCGTGATTAAAAAACAGGAAGAAAAAGAAACAGGATCCGTGCGACCTTCGGAACGTGAAATTGAAGTGTCTAATACACGTTTTTTGGGATTAGGGGTCCCGGAATAAAATTCTTCGGAAATCACATAGAAAGTTCCTCGGGTCAGATAAAGCGGCCATACAAATTTTGAGCACCAACGGAAGACATTTGGGGGTGCCGGTGTGCCACAAACCACCATTCGCGAAACTCGGATTATCGTGAAAAATGTTTTAAAGCTCGTTATTTGAGGTGAAATCGAACAGTTGATTCCTGGAATCGAACAAAGTTGATTCCTGAAATGAGCTCGGACGCGTGATTGAAAAACAGGGAGAAAAAGAAACAGGTTCTGTACGACCTTCCGAACTACAATTTGAAATTGAAGTGTATAATATACGGTTTTTCGGGATTCCGGGGTTCCGGAATAATATTCTCCGGAAATCACATAGAAAGTTCCTCGGGTCAGATAAAGCGGACACGCAAAGTTTGATAACCAACGGAAGACATTTGGGCGTGCCGGTGTGCAACAAACCAGCATTCGCCGAAAGTCGGATTATCGTGAAAAATGTGTTAAAGCTCGTTATTTGAGGCTGAAACAAACAGGTTGATTCTTGAAATCGAACAGGTTGATTCCTGAAATGAGCTCGGACGCGTGATTGAAAAACGGGGAGATAAAGAAACAGGTTCCGGTACGACCTTCCGAACGGCTGAAATTGAAGTGTATAATACACGGTCTTTCGGGATTCCGGGGTCCCGGAATAAAATTCTCCGGAAATCACATAGAAAGTTTCTCGGGTCAGATAAAGCGGCCACGCAAATTTTGAGCACCAACGGAAGACATTTGGGGGTGCCGGTGTGCAACAAACCAAAGATTCGCGAAACTTGGATTATCGTGAAAAATGTGTTAAAGCTCGTTATTTGAAAAAACGAACAGGTTGATTCCTGAAATCGAACAGGTTGATTCCTGAAATGAGCTCGAACGCGTGATTGAAAAACAGCGAGAAAAAGAAACAGGTTCCGGTACGACCTTCGGAACGGCTAAAATTGAAGTGTCTAATACACGGTTTTTCGGGATTCCGGGGTCCCGGAATAAAATTCTCCCGAAATCACATAGAAAGTTCCCCGGGTCAGATAAAGCGCCCACACAAATTTTGAGCACCAACGGAAGACATTTGGGGGTGCCGGTGTGCCACAAACCATCATTCGCCGAAACTCGGATTATCGTGAAAAATGTGTTAAAGCTCGTTATTTGAGGCTGAAATCGAACAAGTTGATTCCTGGAATCGAACAGGTTGATTACTGAAATGAGCTCGGACGCGTGATTGAAAAACAAGGAGAAAAAAAACAGGTTCAGCACGACCTTCCGAACTAGTGAAATTGAAATGTATAATACACGGTCTTTCGGGATTCCGGGGTCCCGGAATATAATTCTCCGGAAATCACATAGAAAGTTTCTCGGGTCAGATAAAGGGGCCACGCAAATTTTGAGCACCAACGGAAGACATTTAGGGGTGTCGGTGTGCAACAAACCAGCATTCGCCGAAACTTGGATTATCGTGAAAAATGTGTTAAAGCTCGTTATTTGAGTCCGAAACGAACAAAGGTTGATTCTGAAATCGAACAGGTTGATTTTGAAATGAGCTCGAACGCGTGATTAAAAAACAGGAAGAAAAAGAAACAGGATCCGCACGACCTTCGGGAATCTTTTGAAATTGAAGTGTCTAATACACGGTTTTTCGGGATTCCGGGGTCCCGGAATAAAATTCTTCGGAAATCACATAGAAAGTTCCTCGGGTCAGATAAAGCGGCCATACAAATTTTGAGTACCAACGGAAGACATTTGGGGGTGCCGGTGTGCCACAAACCACCATTCGCCGAAACTCGGATTATCGTGAAAAATGTGTTAAAGCTCGTTATTTGAGGCTGAAATCGAACAGGTTGATTCCTGGAATCGAACAGGTTGATTCCTGAAATGAGCTCGGACGCGTGATTGAAAAACAGGGAGAAAAAGAAACAGGTTCAGACGACCTTGACCTTCCAATTTGAAATGAAGTGTATAATATACGGTTTTTCGGGATTCCGGGGTTCCGGAATAAAATTCTCCGGAAATCACATAGAAAGTTCCTCGGGTCAGATAAAGCGGACACGCAAAGTTTGATAACCAACGGAAGACATTTGGGCGTGCCGGTGTGCAACAAACCAGCATTCGCCGAAAGTCGGATTATCGTGAAAAATGTGTTAAAGCTCGTTATTTGAGGCTGAAACAAACAGGTTGATTCTTGAAATCGAACAGGTTGATTCCTGAAATGAGCTCGGATGCGTGATTGAAAACGGGAGATAAAGAAACGGGTTCGATGACGACCTTCCGAACATTTGAAATTGAAGTGTATAATACACGGTTTTTCGGGATTCCGGGGTCCCTGAATAAAATTCTCCGGAAATCACATAGAAAGTTCCTCGGGTCAGATCAAGCGGCCACGCAAAGTTTGAGCACCAACGGAAGATATTTGGGGGTGCCGGTGTGCCACAAACCAGCATTCGCCGAAACTCGGATTATTGTGAAAAATGTGTTAAAGCTCGTTATTTGAGGTTGAAATCGAATAGGTTGATTCTTGAAATCGAACAGTTTGATTTCTGAAATGAGCTCGGACGCGTGATTGAAAAACAGGAAGAAAAAGAAATAGGTTCGATCACGACCTTCCGAACGGTGAAATTGAAGTGTATAATACACGGTTTTTCGGGATTCGAAGTCCCGAATAAAATTCTCGGAAATCACATAGAAAGTTTCTCGGGTCAGATAAAGCGGCCACGCAAAGTTTGAGAACCAACGGAAGACATTTGGGGGTGCCGGTGTGCAACAAACCAGCATTCGCCGAAACTCGGATTAAAGTGAAAAATGAGTTAAAGCTCGTTATTTGAGGCTGAAATCGAACAAGTTGATTTCTGAAATCGAACAGGTTGATTCCTGAAATGAGCTCGGACGCGTTATTGAAAAACAGGGATAAAAAAAAACAGGTTCCGGTACGACCTTCCGAACGGTTGAAATTGAAGTGTATAATACACGGTTTTTCGGGATTCCGGGGTCCCGGAATAAAATTCTCGAGAAATCACATAGAAAGTTCCTCGGGTCAGATAAAGCGGCAACGCAAAGTTTGAGCACCAACGGAAAACATTTGGGGTTGCCGGTGTGCCACAAACCAGCATTCGCCGAAACTCGGATTATCGTGAAAAATGTGTTAAAGCTCGTTATTTGAGGCTGAAATCGAGCAGGTTGATTCCTGAAATCGAACAGGTTGATTCCTAAAATGAGCTCGGACGCGTGATTGAAAAACACGGAGAAAAAGAAACAGGTTCCGGTACGACCTTCCGAACGGCTGAAATTGAAGTGTATAATACACGGTTTTTCGGTATTTCGGGGTCCCGGAATAAAATTCTCCGGAAATCACATAGAAAGATCCTCGGGTCAGAAAAAGCGGCAACGCAAAGTTTAGCACCAACGGAAAACATTTGGGGGTGCCGGTGTGCCACAAACCAGCATTCGTCGAAACTCGGATTATCGTGAAAAATGTGTTAAAGCTCGTTATTTGAGGCTGAAATCGAGCGAGTTGATTCGAAATCGAACGGGTTGATTCTGAAATGAGCTCGGACGCGTGATTGAAAAACAGGGAAAAAAGAAACAGGTTCTTGTACGACTTTACGAACGGCTGAAATTGAAGTGTATATAATACACGGTTTTTCGGGATTTCGGGGTCCCGGAATAAAATTCTCCGGAAATCACATAGAAAGATCCTCGGGTCAGAAAAAGCGGCAACGCAAAGTTTGAGCACCAACGGAAAACATTTGGGGGTGCCGGTGTGCCACAAACCAAAGATTCGTCGAAACTCGGATTATCGTGAAAAATGTGTTAAAGCTCGTTATTTGAGGTGAAATCGAAAGCGGAGTTGATTCTGAAATCGAACGGGTTGATTCCTGAAATGAGCTCGGACGCGTGATTGAAAAACAGGGAGAAAAAGAAACAGGTTCTTGTACGACTTTACGAACGGCTGAAATTGAAGTGTATATAATACACGGTTTTTCGGGATTCCGGGGTCCCGGAATAAAATTCTCCGAAAATCACATAGAAAGTTCCTCGGGTCAGATAAAGCGGCCAAACAAATTTTGAGCACCAACGGAAGACATTTGGGGGTGCCGGTGTGCCACAAACCAGCATTCGCCGAAACTTGGATTATCGTGAAAAATGTGTTAAAGCTCGTTATTTGAGGCTGAAACGAACAGGTTGATTCCTGAAATCGAACAGGTTGATTCCTGAAATGAGCTCGAACGCGTGATTGAAAAACAGCGAGAAAAAGAAACAGGTTCCGGTACGACCTTCGGAACGGCTAAAATTGAAGTTTCTAATACACGGTTTTTCGGGATTCCGGGGTCCCGGGATAAAATTCTTCGGAAATCACATAGAAAGTTCCTCGGGTCAGATAAAGCGGCCATATAAATTTTGAGCACCAACGGAAGACATTTGGGGGTGCTAGTGTGCCACAAACCACCATTCGCCGAAACTCGGATTATCGTGAAAAATGTGTTAAAGCTCGTTATTTGAGGCTGAAATCGAACAGGTTGATTCCTGGAATCGAACAGGTTGATTCCTGAAATGAGCTCGGACGCGTGATTGAAAAACAGGGAGAAAAAGAAACAGGTTCCGGTACGACCTTCCGAACGGCTGAAATTGAAGTGTATAATACACGGTTTTTCGGGATTCCGGGGTTCCGGAATAAAATTCTCCGGAAATCACATAGAAAGTTCCTCGGGTCAGATAAAGCGGACACGCAAAGTTTGATAACCAACGGAAGACATTTGGGCGTGCCGGTGTGCAACAAACCAGCATTCGCCGAAAGTCGGATTATCGTGAAAAATGTGTTAAAGCTCGTTATTTGAGGCTTAAACAAACAGGTTGATTCTTGAAATCGAACAGGTTGATTCCTGAAATGAGCTCGGACGCGTGATTGAAAAACGGGGAGATAAAGAAACGAGGTTCGCACGACCTTCCGAACGGTGAAATTGAAGTGTATAATACACGGTTTTTCGGGATTCCGGGGTCCCGGAATAAAATTCTCCGGAAATCACATAGAAAGTTCCTCGGGTCAGATCAAGCGGCCACGCAAAGTTTGAGCACCAACGGAAGATATTTGGGGGTGCCGGTGTGCCACAAACCAGCATTCGCCGAAACTCGGATTATTGTGAAAAATATGTTAAAGCTCGTTATTTGAGGCTGAAATCGAATAGCTTGATTCCTGAAATCGAACAGGTTGATTCCTGAAATGAGCTCGGACGCGTGATTGGAAAACAGGGAGAAAAAGAAATAGGTTCCGGTACGACCTTCCGAACGGCTGAAATTGAAGTGTATAATACACGGTTTTTCGGGATTCCGAAGTCCCGGAATAAAATTCTCCGGAAATCACATAGAAAGTTTCTCGGGTCAGATAAAGCGGCCACGCAAAGTTTGAGAACCAACGGAAGACATTTGGGGGTGCCGGTGTGCAACAAACCAAAGATTCGCGAAACTCGGATTATCGTGAAAAATGTGTTAAAGCTCGTTATTTGAGGCTGAAATCGAGCAGGTTGATTCCTGAAATCGAACAGGTTGATTCCTAAAATGAGCTCGGACGCGTGATTGAAAAACACGGAGAAAAAGAAACAGGTTCCGGTACGACCTTCCGAACGGCTGAAATTGAAGTGTATAATACACGGTTTTTCGGTATTTCGGGGTCCCGGAATAAAATTCTCCGGAAATCACATAGAAAGATCCTCGGGTCAGATAAAGCGGCAACGCAAAGTTTGAGCACCAACGGAAAACATTTGGGGGTGCCGGTGTGCCACAAACCAGCATTCGTCGAAACTCGGATTATCGTGAAAAATGTGTTAAAGCTCGTTATTTGAGGCTGAAATCGAGCAGGTTGATTCCTGAAATCGAACGGGTTGATTCCTGAAATGAGCTCGGACGCGTGATTAAAAACAGGAGAAAAAAAAACAGGTTCTTGTACGACTTTCCGAACGGTGAAATTGAAGTGTATATAATACACGGTTTTTCGGGATTCCGGGGTCCCGAATAAAATTCTCCGGAAATCACATAGAAAGTTCCTCGAGTCGGATAAAGCGGCCACGCAAAGTTTGAGCACCAACGGAAGACATTTGGGAGTGCGGTGTACAACAAACCAAAGATTCGCGAAACTCGGATTATCATGAAAAATGTGTTAAAGCTCGTTATTTGAGGTGAAATCGAGCGGAGTTGATTCTGAAATCGAACAGGTTGATTCTGAAATGAGCTCGCGCGTGATTGAAAAACAGGAGAAAAAGAAACAGGTTCCGCACGACCTTCCGAAATTTGAAATTGAAGTGTATAATACACGGTTTTCGGGATTAGGGGTCCCGGAATAAAATTCTCGAAAATCACATAGAAAGTTCCTCGGGTCGATAAAGCGGCCACGCAAATTTTGAGCACCAACGGAAGACATTTGGGGGTGCCGGTGTGCCACAAACCAAAGATTCGCGAAACTTGGATTATCGTGAAAAATGTGTTAAAGCTCGTTATTTGAGGTCAAAATCGAACAGGTTGATTCCTGAAATCGAACAGGTTGATTCTGAAATGAGCTCGGACGCGTGATTGAAAAACAGCGAGAAAAAGAAACAGGTTCCGGTACGACCTTCGGAACGGCTAAAATTGAAGTTTCTAATACACGGTTTTTCGGGATTCCGGGGTCCCGGGATAAAATTTTCGGAAATCACATAGAAAGTTCCTCGGGTCAGATAAAGCGGCCATACATATTTTGAGCATCAACGGAAGACATTTGGGGGTGCTGGTGTGCCACAAACCACCATTCGCCGAAACTCGGATTATCGTGAAAAATGTGTTAAAGCTCGTTATTTGAGGTTGAAATCGAACAGGTTGATTCTGGAATCGAACAGGTTGGTTCTGAAATGAGCTCGGACGCGTGATTGAAAAACAGGGAGAAAAAGAAACAGGTTCGATGACGACCTTCCGAACTATTTGAAATTGAAGTGTATAATACACGGTTTTCGGGATTAGGGGTTCGGAATAAAATTCTCCGGAAATCACATAGAAAGTTCTCGGGTCAGATAAAGCGGCCACGCAAAGTTTGATCACCAACGGAAGACATTTGGGCGTGCCGGTGTGCAACAAACCAGCATTCGCCGAAAGTCGGATTATCGTGAAAAATGTGTTAAAGCTCGTTATTTGAGGCTTAAACAAACAGGTTGATTCTTGAAATCGAACAGGTTGATTCCTGAAATAAGCTCGGACGCGTGATTGAAAAACGGGGAGATAAAGAAACAGGTTCGTCACGACCTTCCGAACTAGTGAAATTGAAGTGTATAATACACGGTTTCGGGATTAGGGGTCCCGGAATAAAATTCTCCGGAAATCACATAGAAAGTTCCTCGGGTCAGATCAAGCGGCCACGCAAAGTTTGAGCACCAACGGAAGATATTTGGGGGTGTCGGTGTGCCACAAACCAAAGATTCCGAAACTCGGATTATTGTGAAAAATGTGTTAAAGCTCGTTATTTGAGGCTGAAATCGAATAGGTTGATTCCTGAAATCGAACAGGTTGATTCCTGAAATGAGCTCGGACGCGTGATTGGAAAACAGGGAGAAAAAGAAATAGGTTCCGGTACGACCTTCCGAACGGCTGAAATTGAAGTGTATAATACACGGTTTTTCGGGATTCCGAAGTCCCGGAATAAAATTCTCCGGAAATCACATAGAAAGTTCCTCGGGTCGATAAAGCGGCCACGCAAAGTTTGAGAACCAACGGAAGACATTTGGGGGTGCCGGTGTGCAACAAACCAAAGATTCGCCGAAACTCGGATTATCGTGAAAAATGTGTTAAAGCTCGTTATTTGAGGCTGAAATCGAGCAGGTTGATTCCTGAAATCGAATAGGTTGATTCCTAAAATGAGCTCGGACGCGTGATTGAAAAACACGGAGAAAAAGAAACAGTTCGATGCACGACCTTCGAACGGCTGAAATTGAAGTGTATAATACACGGTTTTTCGGTATTTCGGGGTCCCGGAATAAAATTCTCCGGAAATCACATAGAAAGATCCTCGGGTCAGATAAAGCGGCAACGCAAAGTTTGAGCACCAACGGAAAACATTTGGGGGTGCCGGTGTGCCACAAACCAAAGATTCGTCGAAACTCGGATTATCGTGAAAAATGTGTTAAAGCTCGTTATTTGAGGTCGAAATCGAGCGAGTTGATTCTGAAATCGAACGGGTTGATTCCTGAAATGAGCTCGGACGCGTGATTGAAAAACAGGGAGAAAAAGAAACAGGTTCTTGTACGACTTTCCGAACGGCTGAAATTGAAGTGTATATAATACACGGTTTTTCGGGATTTCGGGGTCCCGGAATAAAATTCTCCGGAAATCACATAGAAAGTTCCTCGAGTCAGATAAAGCGGCCACACAAAGTTTGAGCACCAACGGAAGACATTTGGGAGTGCCGGTGTGCACAAACCAAAGATTCGCGAAACTCGGATTATCATGAAAAATGTGTTAAAGCTCGTTATTTGAGGCGAAATCGAGCAGTTGATTCCTGAAATCGAACAGGTTGATTCTGAAATGAGCTCGGACGCGTGATTGAAAAACAGGGAGAAAAAGAAACAGGTTCGATGACGACCTTCCGAACGGCTGAAATTGAAGTGTATAATACACGGTTTTTCGGGATTCCGGGGTCCCGGAATAAAATTCTCCGAAAATCACATAGAAAGTTCCTCGGGTCAGATAAAGCGGCCAAGCAAATTTTGAGCACCAACGGAAGACATTTGGGGGTGCCGGTGTGCCACAAACCAGCATTCGCCGAAACTCGGATTATCGTGAAAAATGTGTTAAAGCTCGTTATTTGAGGTGAAATCGAATAGCTTGATTCTGAAATCGAACAGGTTGATTCCTGAAATGAGCTCGGACGCGTGATTGGAAAACAGGAGAAAAAGAAATAGGTTCCGATGACGACCTTCCGAACTAGTGAAATTGAAGTGTATAATACACGGTTTTTCGGGATTCGAGAGTCCCGGAATAAAATTCTCCGAAAATCACATAGAAAGTTTCTCGGGTCAGATAAAGCGGCCACGCAAAGTTTGAGCACCAACGGAAGACATTTGGGGGTGCGGTGTGCAACAAACCAAAGATTCGCCGAAACTCGGATTATCGTGAAAAATGTGTTAAAGCTCGTTATTTGAGGTGAAATCGAGCGAGTTGATTCTGAAATCGAACAGGTTGATTCCTAAAATGAGCTCGGACGCGTGATTGAAAAACACGGAGAAAAAGAAACAGGTTCCGGTACGACCTTCCGAACGGCTGAAATTGAAGTGTATAATACACGGTTTTTCGGTATTTCGGGGTCCCGGAATAAAATTCTCCGGAAATCACATAGAAAGATCCTCGGGTCAGATAAAGCGGCAACGCAAAGTTTGAGCACCAACGGAAAACATTTGGGGGTGCCGGTGTGCCACAAACCAGCATTCGTCGAAACTCGGATTATCGTGAAAAATGTGTTAAAGCTCGTTATTTGAGGCTGAAATCGAGCAGGTTGATTCCTGAAATCGAACGGGTTGATTCCTGAAATGAGCTCGGACGCGTGATTGAAAAACAGGGAGAAAAAGAAACAGGTTCTTGTACGACTTTCCGAACGGCTGAAATTGAAGTGTATATAATACACGGTTTTTCGGGATTTCGGGGTCCCGGAATAAAATTCTCCGGAAATCACATAGAAAGTTCCTCGAGTCAGATAAAGCGGCCACACAAAGTTTGAGCACCAACGGAAGACATTTGGGAGTGCCGGTGTGCCACAAACCAGCATTCGCCGAAACTCGGATTATCATGAAAAATGTGTTAAAGCTCGTTATTTGAGGCAGAAATCGAGCAGGTTGATTCCTGAAATCGAACAGGTTGATTCCTGAAATGAGCTCTGGCGCGTGATTGAAAAACAGGGAGAAAAAGAAACAGGTTCCGGTACGACCTTCCGAACGGCTGAAATTGAAGTGTATAATACACGGTTTTTCGGGATTCCGAAGTCCCGGAAAAAAATTCTCCGGAAATCACATAGAAAGTTTCTCGGGTCAGATAAAGCGGCCACGCAAAGTTTGAGAACCAACGGAAGACATTTGAGGGTGCCGGTGTGCAACAAACCAGCATTCGCCGAAACTCGGATTAAAGTGAAAAATGTGTTAAAGCTCGTTATTTGAGGCTGAAATCGAGCAGGTTGATTCCTGAAATCGAACAGCAGGTTGATTCCTGAAATGAGCTCGGACGCGTGATTGAAAAACAGGGAGAAAAAGAAACAGGTTCCGGTACGACCTTCCGAACGGCTGAAATTGAAGTGTATAATATACGGTTTTTCGGTATTTCGGGGTCCCGGAATAAAATTCTCCGGAAATCACATAGAAAGTTTCTCGGGTCAGATAAAGCGGGCACGCAAATTTTGAGCACCAACGGAAGACATTTGGGGGTGCCGGTGTGCCACAAACCAGCATTCGCCGAAACTCGGATTATTGTGAAAGATGTGTTAAAGCTCGTTATTTGAGGCTGAAATCGAACAGGTTGATTCCTCAAATCGAACAGGTTGATTCCTGAAATGAGCTCGGACGCGTTATTGAAAAACAGGGATAAAAAGAAACAGGTTCCGGTACGACCTTCCGAACGGCTGAAATTGAAGTGTATAATACACGGTTTTTCGGGGTCCCGGAATAAAATTCTCCGGAAATCACATAGAAAGTTCCTCGGGTCAGATAAAGCGGCAACGCAAAGTTTGAGCACCAACGGAAAACATTTGGGGTTGCCGGTGTGCCACAAACCAAAGATTCGCGAAACTCGGATTATCGTGAAAAATGTGTTAAAGCTCGTTATTTGAGGCTGAAATCGAGCAGGTTGATTCCTGAAATCGAACAGGTTGATTCCTGAAATGAGCTCGGACGCGTGATTGAAAAACAGGGAGAAAAAGAAACAGGTTCTTGTACGACCTTCCGAACGGCTGAAATTGAAGTGTATATAATACACGGTTTTTCGGGATTTTGGGGTCCCGGAATAAAATTCTCCGGAAATCACATAGAAAGTTCCTCGGGTCAGATAAAGTGGCCACGCAAAGTTTGACCACCAACGGACATTTGGGGTTCCGGTGTGCCACAAACCAACATTCGCCGAAACTCGGATTATCGTGAAAAATGTGTTAAAGCTCGTTATTTGAGGCTGAAATCGAGCAGGTTGATTCCTGAAATCGAACGGGTTGATTCCTGAAATGAGCTCGGACGCGTGATTGAAAAACAGGGAGAAAAAGAAACAGGTTCTTGTACGACTTTACGAACGGCTGAAATTGAAGTGTATATAATACACGGTTTTTCGGGATTTCGGGGTCCCGGAATAAAATTCTGCGGAAATCACATAGAAAGATCCTCGGGTCATAAAAAGCGGCAACGCAAAGTTTGAGCACCAACGGAAAACATTTGGGGGTGCCGGTGTGCCACAAACCAGCATTCGTCGAAACTCGGATTATCGTGAAAAATGTGTTAAAGCTCGTTATTTGAGGTGAAATCGAGCGAGTTGATTCCGAAATCGAACGGGTTGATTCCTGAAATGAGCTCGGACGCGTGATTGAAAAACAGGGAGAAAAAGAAACAGGTTCTTGTACGACTTTACGAACGGCTGAAATTGAAGTGTATATAATACACGGTTTTTCGGGATTCCGGGGTCCCGGAATAAAATTCTCCGAAAATCACATAGAAAGTTCCTCGGGTCAGATAAAGCGGCCAAACAAAGTTTGAGCACCAACGGAAGACATTTGGGGGTGCGGTGTGCCACAAACCAAAGATTCGCCGAAACTTGGATTATCGTGAAAAATGTGTTAAAGCTCGTTATTTGAGGCTGAAACCGACCAGGTTGATTCTGAAATCGAACAGGTTGATTCCTGAAATGAGCTCGAACGCGTGATTGAAAAACAGCGAGAAAAAGAAACAGGTTCGATGACGACCTTCGGAACGGCTAAAATTGAAGTTTCTAATACACGGTTTTTTTGGGATTCCGGTCCCGGATAAAATTCTTCGGAAATCACATAGAAAGTTCCTCGGGTCAGATAAAGCGGCCATATAAATTTTGAGCACCAACGGAAGACATTTGGGGGTGCTAGTGTGCCACAAACCACCATTCGCCGAAACTCGGATTATCGTGAAAAATGTGTTAAAGCTCGTTATTTGAGGTGAAATCGAACAAAGTTGATTCCTGGAATCGAACAGGTTGATTCTGAAATGAGCTCGGACGCGTGATTGAAAAACAGGGAGAAAAAGAAACAGGTTCGAATACGACCTTCCGAACGGCCGAAATTGAAGTGTATAATACACGGTTTTCGGGATTAGGGGTTCCGGAATAAAATTCTCGGAAATCACATAGAAAGTTCCTCGGGTCAGATAAAGCGGACACGCAAAGTTTGATAACCAACGGAAGACATTTGGGCGTGCCGGTGTGCAACAAACCAGCATTCGCCGAAAGTCGGATTATCGTGAAAAATGTGTTAAAGCTCGTTATTTGAGGCTTAAACAAACAGGTTGATTCTTGAAATCGAACAGGTTGATTCCTGAAATGAGCTCGGACGCGTGATTGAAAAACGGGAGATAAAGAAACAGTTCCGCACGACCTTCCGAACGGCTGAAATTGAAGTGTATAATACACGGTTTTTCGGGATTCCGGGGTCCCGGAATAAAATTCTCCGGAAATCACATAGAAAGTTCCTCGGGTCAGATCAAGCGGCCACGCAAAGTTTGAGCACCAACGGAAGATATTTGGGGGTGCCGGTGTGCCACAAACCAGCATTCGCCGAAACTCGGATTATTGTGAAAAATGTGTTAAAGCTCGTTATTTGAGGCTGAAATCGAATAGGTTGATTCCTGAAATCGAACAGGTTGATTCCTGAAATGAGCTCGGACGCGTGATTGAAAAACAGGGAGAAAAAGAAATAGGTTCCGGTACGACCTTCCGAACGGCTGAAATTGAAGTGTATAATACACGGTTTTTCGGGATTCCGAAGTCCCGGAATAAAATTCTCCGGAAATCACATAGAAAGTTTCTCGGGTCAGATAAAGCGGCCACGCAAAGTTTGAGAACCAACGGAAGACATTTGGGGGTGCCGGTGTGCAACAAACCAGCATTCGCCGAAACTCGGATTATCGTGAAAAATGTGTTAAAGCTCGTTATTTGAGGCTGAAATCGAGCAGGTTGATTCCTGAAATCGAACAGGTTGATTCCTAAAATGAGCTCGGACGCGTGATTGAAAAACACGGAGAAAAAGAAACAGGTTCCGGTACGACCTTCCGAACGGCTGAAATTGAAGTGTATAATACACGGTTTTTCGGTATTTCGGGGTCCCGGAATAAAATTCTCCGGAAATCACATAGAAAGATCCTCGGGTCAGATAAAGCGGCAACGCAAAGTTTGAGCACCAACGGAAAACATTTGGGGTGTGCGGTGTATTACAAACCAAGATTCGTCGAAACTCGGATTATCGTGAAAAATGTGTTAAAGCTCGTTATTTGAGGTGAAATCGAGCAGGTTGATTCCGAAATCGAACGGGTTGATTCCGAAATGAGCTCGGACGCGTGATTAAAAACAGGAGAAAAAAAACAGGTTCTTGTACGACTTTCCGAACGGTGAAATTGAAGTGTATATAATACACGGTTTTTCGGGATTTCGGGGTCCCGGAATAAAATTCTCCGGAAATCACATAGAAAGTTCCTCGAGTCAGATAAAGCGGCCACGCAAAGTTTGAGAACCAACGGAAGACATTTGGGAGTGCCGGTGTGCCACAAACCAAAGATTCGCCTGAAACTCGGATTATCATGAAAAATGTGTTAAAGCTCGTTATTTGAGGTGAAATCGAGCAGTTGATTCTGAAATCGAACAGGTTGATTCTGAAATGAGCTCTGGCGCGTGATTGAAAAACAGGAGAAAAAAAACAGGTTCCAGACGACCTTCCGAAACATTTGAAATTGAAGTGTATAATACGATTTTTCGGGATTCCGGGGTCCCGGAATAAAATTCTCGAAAATCACATAGAAAGTTCCTCGGGTCAGATAAAGCGGCCAAGCAAATTTTGAGCACCAACGGAAGACATTTGGGGGTGCCGGTGTGCCACAAACCAGCATTCGCCGAAACTTGGATTATCGTGAAAAATGTGTTAAAGCTCGTTATTTGAGGCTGAAACGAACAGGTTGATTCCTGAAATCGAACAGGTTGATTCCTGAAATGAGCTCGAACGCGTGATTGAAAAAAGGGAGAAAAAGAAACAGGTTCGTGACGACCTTCGGAACGGCTAAAATTGAAGTTTCTAATACACGGTTTTTCGGGATTCCGGGGTCCCGGGATAAAATTTTCGGAAATCACATAGAAAGTTCCTCGGGTCAGATAAAGCGGCCATACATATTTTGAGCATCAACGGAAGACATTTGGGGGTGCTGGTGTGCCACAAACCACCATTCGCCGAAACTCGGATTATCGTGAAAAATGTGTTAAAGCTCGTTATTTGAGGCTGAAATCGAACAGGTTGATTCCTGGAATCGAACAGGTTGGTTCCTGAAATGAGCTCGGACGCGTGATTGAAAAACAGGGAGTAAAAGAAACAGGTTCCGGTACGACCTTCCGAACGGCTGAAATTGAAGTGTATAATACACGGTTTTCGGGATTAGGGGTTCGGAATAAAATTCTCCGGAAATCACATAGAAAGTTCCTCGGGTCAGATAAAGCGGACACGCAAAGTTTGATAACCAACGGAAGACATTTGGGCGTGCCGGTGTGCAACAAACCAGCATTCGCCGAAAGTCGGATTATCGTGAAAAATGTGTTAAAGCTCGTTATTTGAGGCTTAAACAAACAGGTTGATTCTTGAAATCGAACAGGTTGATTCCTGAAATAAGCTCGGACGCGTGATTGAAAAACGGGGAGATAAAGAAACAGGTTCCGGTACGACCTTCCGAACGGCTGAAATTGAAGTGTATAATACACGGTTTTTCGGGATTCCGGGGTCCCGGAATAAAATTCTCCGGAAATCACATAGAAAGTTCCTCGGGTCAGATCAAGCGGCCACGCAAAGTTTGAGCACCAACGGAAGATATTTGGGGGTGTCGGTGTGCCACAAACCAGCATTCGCCGAAACTCGGATTATTGTGAAAAATGTGTTAAAGCTCGTTATTTGAGGCTGAAATCGAATAGCTTGATTCCTGAAATCGAACAGGTTGATTCCTGAAATGAGCTCGGACGCGTGATTGGAAAACAGGGAGAAAAAGAAATAGGTTCCGGTACGACCTTCCGAACGGCTGAAATTGAAGTGTATAATACACGGTTTTTCGGGATTCCGAAGTCCCGGAATAAAATTCTCCGGAAATCACATAGAAAGTTTCTCGGGTCAGATAAAGCGGCCACGCAAAGTTTGAGAACCAACGGAAGACATTTGGGGGTGCCGGTGTGCAACAAACCAAAGATTCACGAAACTCGGATTATCGTGAAAAATGTGTTAAAGCTCGTTATTTGAGGCTGAAATCGAGCAGGTTGATTCCTGAAATCGAACAGGTTGATTCCTAAAATGAGCTCGGACGCGTGATTGAAAAACACGGAGAAAAAGAAACAGGTTCCGCACGACCTTCCGAACTAGTGAAATTGAAGTGTATAATACACGGTTTTTCGGGATTTCGGGGTCCCGGAATAAAATTCTCCGGAAATCACATAGAAAGATCCTCGGGTCAGATAAAGCGGCAACGCAAAGTTTGAGCACCAACGGAAAACATTTGGGGGTGCCGGTGTGCCACAAACCAAAGATTCGTCGAAACTCGGATTATCGTGAAAAATGTGTTAAAGCTCGTTATTTGAGGTGAAATCGAGCAGGTTGATTCCTGAAATCGAACGGGTTGATTCCTGAAATGAGCTCGGACGCGTGATTAAAAAACAGGGAGAAAAAGAAACAGGTTCTTGTACGACTTTCCGAACGGCTGAAATTGAAGTGTATATAATACACGGTTTTTCGGGATTTCGGGGTCCCGGAATAAAATTCTCCGGAAATCACATAGAAAGTTCCTCGAGTCAGATAAAGCGGCCACACAAAGTTTGAGCACCAACGGAAGACATTTGGGAGTGCCGGTGTGCCACAAACCAGCATTCGCCGAAACTCGGATTATCATGAAAAATGTGTTAAAGCTCGTTATTTGAGGCAGAAATCGAGCAGGTTGATTCCTGAAATCGAACAGGTTGATTCCTGAAATGAGCTCTGGCGCGTGATTGAAAAACAGGGAGAAAAAGAAACAGGTTCCGGTACGACCTTCCGAACGGCTGAAATTGAAGTGTATAATACACGGTTTTTCGGGATTCCGGGGTCCCGGAATAAAATTCTCCGAAAATCACATAGAAAGTTCCTCGGGTCAGATAAAGCGGCCAAGCAAATTTTGAGCACCAACGGAAGACATTTGGGGGTGCCGGTGTGCCACAAACCAGCATTCGCCGAAACTCGGATTATCGTGAAAAATGTGTTAAAGCTCGTTATTTGAGGCTGAAATCGAATAGCTTGATTCCTGAAATCGAACAGGTTGATTCCTGAAATGAGCTCGGACGCGTGATTGGAAAACAGGGAGAAAAAGAAATAGGTTTAAAGACGACCTTCCGAACGGTCGAAATTGAAGTGTATAATACACGGTTTTTCGGGATTCCGAAGTCCCGGAATAAAATTCTCCGGAAATCACATAGAAAGTTTCTCGGGTCAGATAAAGCGGCCACGCAAAGTTTGAGAACCAACGGAAGACATTTGGGGGTGCCGGTGTGCAACAAACCAGCATTCGCCGAAACTCGGATTATCGTGAAAAATGTGTTAAAGCTCGTTATTTGAGGCTGAAATCGAGCAGGTTGATTCCTGAAATCGAACAGGTTGATTCCTAAAATGAGCTCGGACGCGTGATTGAAAAACACGGAGAAAAAGAAACAGGTTCCGGTACGACCTTCCGAACGGCTGAAATTGAAGTGTATAATACACGGTTTTTAAGATTTCGGGGTCCCGGAATAAAATTCTCCGGAAATCACATAGAAAGATCCTCGGGTCAGATAAAGCGGCAACGCAAAGTTTGAGCACCAACGGAAAACATTTGGGGGTGCCGGTGTGCCACAAACCAGCATTCGTCGAAACTCGGATTATCGTGAAAAATGTGTTAAAGCTCGTTATTTGAGGCTGAAATCGAGCAGGTTGATTCCTGAAATCGAACGGGTTGATTCCTGAAATGAGCTCGGACGCGTGATTGAAAACAAGGGAGAAAAAGAAACAGGTTCTTGTACGACTTTCCGAACGGCTGAAATTGAAGTGTATATAATACACGGTTTTTCGGGATTTCGGGGTCCCGGAATAAAATTCTCCGGAAATCACATAGAAAGTTCCTCGAGTCAGATAAAGCGGCCACACAAAGTTTGAGCACCAACGGAAGACATTTGGGAGTGCCGGTGTGCCACAAACCAGCATTCGCCGAAACTCGGATTATCATGAAAAATGTGTTAAAGCTCGTTATTTGAGGCAGAAATCGAGCAGGTTGATTCCTGAAATCGAACAGGTTGATTCCTGAAATGAGCTCTGGCGCGTGATTGAAAAACAGGGAGAAAAAGAAACAGGTTCCGGTACGACCTTCCGAACGGCTGAAATTGAAGTGTATAATACACGGTTTTTCGGGATTCCGAAGTCCCGGAAAAAAATTCTCCGGAAATCACATAGAAAGTTTCTCGGGTCAGATAAAGCGGCCACGCAAAGTTTGAGAACCAACGGAAGACATTTGAGGGTGCCGGTGTGCAACAAACCAGCATTCGCCGAAACTCGGATTAAAGTGAAAAATGTGTTAAAGCTCGTTATTTGAGGCTGAAATCGAGCAGGTTGATTCCTGAAATCGAACAGCAGGTTGATTCCTGAAATGAGCTCGGACGCGTGATTGAAAAACAGGGAGAAAAAGAAACAGTTAAAGACGACCTTCCGAACTATTTGAAATTGAAGTGTATAATATACGGTTTTTCGGTATTTCGGGGTCCCGGAATAAAATTCTCCGGAAATCACATAGAAAGTTTCTCGGGTCAGATAAAGCGGGCACGCAAATTTTGAGCACCAACGGAAGACATTTGGGGGTGCCGGTGTGCCACAAACCAGCATTCGCCGAAACTCGGATTATTGTGAAAGATGTGTTAAAGCTCGTTATTTGAGGCTGAAATCGAACAGGTTGATTCCTCAAATCGAACAGGTTGATTCCTGAAATGAGCTCGGACGCGTTATTGAAAAACAGGGATAAAAAGAAACAGGTTCCGGTACGACCTTCCGAACGGCTGAAATTGAAGTGTATAATACACGGTTTTTCGGGATTCCGGGGTCCCGGAATAAAATTCTCCGGAAATCACATAGAAAGTTCCTCGGGTCAGATAAAGCGGCAACGCAAAGTTTGAGCACCAACGGAAAACATTTGGGGTTGCCGGTGTGCCACAAACCAGCATTCGCCGAAACTCGGATTATCGTGAAAAATGTGTTAAAGCTCGTTATTTGAGGCTGAAATCGAGCGGAGTTGATTCTGAAATCGAAAGGTTGATTCTGAAATGAGCTCGGACGCGTGATTGAAAAACAGGGAGAAAAAGAAACAGGTTCTTGTACGACCTTCCGAACGGCTGAAATTGAAGTGTATATAATACACGGTTTTTCGGGATTTTGGGGTCCCGGAATAAAATTCTCCGGAAATCACATAGAAAGTTCCTCGGGTCAGATAAAGTGGCCACGCAAAGTTTGACCACCAACGGAAGACATTTGGGGTTCCGGTGTGCCACAAACCAACATTCGCCGAAACTCGGATTATCGTGAAAAATGTGTTAAAGCTCGTTATTTGAGGCTGAAATCGAGCATGTTGATTCCTGAAATCGAACATGTTGATTCATTAAATGAGCTCGGACGCGTGATTGAAAAACAGGGAGAAAAAGAAATAGGTTCCGGTACGACCATCCGAACGACTGAAATTAAAGTGTATAAATGCACGGTTTTTCGGGATTCCGGGGTCCCGGAATAAAATTATCCGGAAATCACATAGAAAGTTACTCGGGTCAGATAAAGCGGTCACGCAAAGTTTGAGCACCAACGGAAGACATTTGGGGGTGCCGGTGTGCCACAAACCAGCATTCGCCGAAACTCGGATTATCGTGAAAAATGTGTTAAAGCTCGTTATTTGAGGCTGAAATCGAACAGGTTGATTCCTGAAATGTGCTCGGACGCGTGATTGAAAAACAGGGATAAAAAGAAACAGGTTCCGGTACGACATTCCGAACGGCTGAAATTGAAGTGTATAATACACGGTTTTTCGGGATTCCGGGGTTCCGGAATAAAATTCTCCGGAAATCACATAGAAAGTTCCTCGGGTCAGATAAAGCGGTCACGCAAAGTTTGAGCACCAACGGAAAACATTTGGGGGTGCCGGTGTGCCACAAACCAGCATTCGCCGAAACTTGGATTATCGTGAAAAATGTGTTAAAGATCGTTATTTGAGGCTGAAATCGAGCAGGTTGATTTTTGAAATCGAACAGGATGATTCCTGAAATGAGCTCGGACACGTGATTGAAAAACAGGGAGAAAAAGAAACAGGTTCCGGTACGACCTTCTGAACGGCTGAAATTGAAGTGTATATAATACACGGTTTTTCGGGATTTCGGGGTGCCGGAATAAAATTCTCCGGAAATCACATGGAAAGTTCCTCGGGTCAGATAAAGCGGCCACGCAAAGTTTGAGCACCAACGGAAGACATTTTGGGGTGCCGGTGTGCCACAAACTAGCATTCGCCGAAACTCGGATTATCGTGAAAAATGTGTTAAAACTCCATATTTGAGGCTGAAATCGAACAGGTTGATTCCTGAAATCGAACAGGTTGATTCCTGAAATGAGCTCGGACGCGTGATTGAAAAACAGGAAGAAAAAGAAACAAGTTCCGGTACGACCTTCCGAACGACTGAAATTGAAGTGTATAATACACGGTTTTTCGGGATTCCGCAGTCCCGGAATAAAATTCTCCGGAAATCACATAGAAAGTTCCTCGAGTCAGATAAAGCGGGGACGCAAAGTTTGAGCACAAAAGGAAGACATTTGGGGGTGCCGGTGTGCCTAAAAATGTGTTAAAGCTCGTTATTTGAGGCTGAAATCGAACTGGTTGATTTCTGAAATCGAACAGGTTGATTCTTGAAATGAGCTCGGACGCGTGATTGAAAAACAGGAAGAAAAAAAAAACAGGTTCCGGTACGACCTTCCGAACAGCTGAAATTGTAGTGTATAAATACACGGTTTTTCGGGATTCCGGGGTCCCGGAATAAAATTCTCCGGAAATCACATAGAAAGTTCCTCGGGTCAGATAAAGCGGCCACGCAAAGTTTGAGCACCAACGGAAGACATTTGGGGGGGGGTGCCGTCACACAAACCAAGATTCGCCGAAACTCGGATCATCGTGAAAAATGTGTTAAAGCTCGTTATTTGAGGCTGAAATCGAACAGGTTGATTTCTGAAATCGAACAGGTTGATTCCTGAAATGAGCTCGGACGCGTGATTGAAAAACAGGGAGAAAAAGAAACAGGTTCCGGTACGAACTTCCGAACGGCTGAAATTGAAGTTTATAATACACGGTTTTTCGGGATTCCGGAGTCCCGGAAAAGAATTCTCCGGAAATCACATAGAAAGTTCCTCGGGTCAGATAAAGCGGCCACACAAAGTTTGAGCACCAAAGGAAGACATTTGGGGGTGCCGGTGTGCCTAAAAATGTGTTAAAGCTCGTTATTTGAGACTGAAATCGAACAGGTTGATTCCTGAAATGAGCTCGGACGCGTGATTGAAAAACAGGAAGAAAAAGAAACAGGTTCCGGTACGACCTTCCGAACGGCTGAAATTGAAGTGTATAATACACGGTTTTTCGGGATTCCGGGGTCCCGGAATAAAATTCTCCGGAAATCACATAGAAAGTTCCTCGGGTCAGATAAAGCGGCCACGCAAAGTTTGAGCACAAACGGAATACATTTGTGGGTGCCGGTGTGCCGCAAACCATCATTCGCCGAAACTCGGATTATCGTGAAAAATCTGTTAAAGCTCAATATTTGACGCTGAAATCGAACAGGTTGATTCCTGAAATCGAACAGGCTGATTCCTGAAATGAGCTCGGATGCGTGATTGAAAAACAGGGAAAAAAAGAAATAGGTTCCGGTACGACCTTCCGAACGGCTGAAATTGAAGTGTATAATGCACGGTTTTCGGGATTCCGGGGTCCCGGAATAAAATTCTCCGGAAATCACATAGAAAGTTCCTCGGGTCAGATAAAGCGGCCACGCAAAGTTTGAGCACCAACAGAAGACATTTGGGGGTGCCGGTGTGCCACAAACCAGCATCCGCCGAAACTCGGATTATCGTGAAAAATGTGTTAAAGCTCGTTATTAGAGGCTGAAATCGAACAAGATGATTCCTGAAATTGAACAGGTTGATTCCTGAAATGAGCTCGGACGCGTGATTAAAAAACATCGAGAAAAAGAAACAGGTTAAGCACGACCTTCCGAACGGTGAAATTGAAGTGTATAATACTCGGATTTTTGGATTCGGGGTCCCGGAATAAAATTCTCAGAAATCACATAGAAAGTTACTCGGGTCGATAAAGCGGCCACGCAAAGTTTGAGCACCAACGGAAGACATTTGGGGGTGCGGTGTGCCACAAACCAAGATTCGCCGAAACTCGGATTATCGTGAAAAATGTGTTAAAGCTCGTTATTTAAGGCTGAAATCGAACAGTTGATTCTGAAATGAGCTCGGACGCGTGATTGAAAAAAAGAGAGAAAAAGAAACAGGTTCGGTGACGACCTTCCAAACCGAAATTGAAGTGTATAATACATGGTTTTTCGGGATTCCGGGGTCCCGGAATAAAATTCTCCGGAAATCACATAGAAAGTTCCTCGGGTCAGATAAAGCGGCCACGCAAAGTTTGAGCACCAACGGAATACATTTGTGGGTGCCGGTGTGCCACAAACCAGCATTCGCCGAAACTCGGATTATCGTGAAAAATGTGTTAAAGCTCCATATTTGACGCTGAAATCGAACAGGTTGATTCCTGAAATTGAACAGGTTGATTCCTGAAATGAGCTCGGACGCGTGATTAAAAAACATCGAGAAAAAGAAACAGGTTCCGGTACGACCTTCCGAACGGCTAAAATTGAATTGTATAATACACGGTTTTTCGGGATTCCGGGGTCCCGGAATAAAATTCTCCGGAAATCACATAGAAAGTTACTCGGGTGAGATAAAGCTGCCACGCAAAGTTTGAGCACCAACGGAATACATTTGTGGGTGCCGGTGTGCCACAAACCAGTATTCGCCGAAACTCGGATTATCGTGAAAAATGTGTTAAAGCTCCATATTTGACGCTGAAATCGAACAGGTTGATTCCTGAAATGAGCTCGGACGCGTGATTGAAAAACAGAGAGAAAAAGAAACAGGTTCTTGTACGACCTTCCGAACGGCTGAAATTGAAGTGTATAATACACGGTTTTTCGGGATTCCGGGGTCCCGGAATAAAATTCTCCGGAAATCACATAAAACGTTCCTCGGGTCAGATAAAGCGGCCACGCAGATTTTGAGCACAACCGGAAGACATTTGGGAGTGCCGGTGTGCCACAAACCAGCATTCGCCGAAACTCGGATCATCGTGAAAAATGTGTTAAAGCTCGTTATTTGAAGCTGAAATCGAATAGGTTGATTCCTGAAATCGAACAGGTTGATTCCTGAAATGAGCTCGGACGCGTGATTGAAAAACAGGGAGAAAAAGAAACAGGTTCCGGTACGACATTCCGAACGGCTGAAATTGAAATGTATAATACACGGTTTTTCGGGATTCCGGAATAAAATTCTCCGGAAATCACATAGAAAGTTCCTAGGGTCAGATAAAGCGGCCACGCAAAGTTAGAGCACCAAAGGAAGACATTTGGGAGTGCCGGTGTGCCTAAAAATGTGTTAAAGCTCGTTATTTGAGGCTGAAATCGAACAGGTTGATTCCTGAAATGAGCTCGGACGCGTGATTGATAAACAGGAAGAAAAAGAAACAGGTTACGGTACGACCTTCCGAACGGCTGAAATTGAAGTGTATAATACACGGTTTTTCGGGATTCCGGGGTCCCGGAATAAAATTCTCTGGAAATCACATAGAAAGTTCCTCGGGTCAGATAAAGCGGCCACGCAAAGTTAGAGCACCAACGGAAAACATTAGGGGGTGCCGGTGTGCGACAAACCAGCATTCGCCGAAACTCGGATTATCGTGAAAAATGTGTTAAAGCTCAATATTTGAGGCTGAAATCGAACAGGTTGATTCCCGAAATGAGCTCGGACGCGTGATTGAAAAACAGGGAGAAAAAGAAACAGGTTCCAGTACGACCTTCCGAACGGCTGAAATTGAAGTGTATAATACACGGTTTTTCGGGATTCCGGGGTCCCGGAATAAAATTCTCCGGAAATCACATAGAAAGTTTCTCGGGTCAGATAAAGCGGCCACGCAAAGTTTGAGCACCAACGGAAGACATTTGGGGGTTCCGGTGTGCCACAAACCAGCATTCGCCGAAACTCGGATTATCGTGAAAAATGTGTTAAAGCTCGTTATTTGAGGCTAAAATCGAACAGGTTGATTCCTGAAATCGAACAGGTTGATTCCTGAAATGAGCTCGGACACGTGATTGAAAAACAGGGAGAAAAAGAAACAGTTTAGTGACGACCTTCCGAACGGCTGAAATTGAAATGTATAATACACGGTTTTTCGGGATTCCGGAGTCCCGGAATAAAATTCTCCGGAAATCACATAGAAAGTTCCTCGTGTCAGATAAAGCGGCCACGCAAAGTTAGAGCACCAAAGGAAGACATTTGGGGGTGCCGGTGTGCCTAAAAATGTGTTAAAGCTCGTTATTTGAGGCTGAAATCGAACAGGTTGATTCCTGAAATGAGCTCGGACGCGTGATTGAAAAACAGGAAGAAAAAGAAACAGTGTACGACCTTCCGAACGGCTGAAATTGAAGTGTATAATACACGGTTTTTCGAGATTCCGGGGTCCCGGAATAAAATTCTCTGGAAATCACATAGAAAGTTCCTCGGGTCAGATAAAGCGGCCACGCAAAGTTAGAGCACCAACGGAAAACATTAGGGGGTGCCGGTGTGCCACAAACCAGCATTCGCCGAAACTCGGATTATCGTGAAAAATGTGTTAAAGCTCGTTATTTGAGGTGAAATCGAGCGAGTTGATTCTGAAATCGAACAGGTTGATTCGAAATGAGTTCGGACGCATGATTGAAAAACGGGGAGAAAAAGAAACAGGTTCGATACGACATTCCGAACAATTTGAAATTGAAATGTATAATACACGGTTTTTCGGGATTGAGTCCCGGAATAAAATTCTCCGGAAATCACATAGAAAGTTCCTCGGGTCAGATAAAGCGGCCACGCAAAGTTAGAGCACCAAAGGAAGACATTTGGGGGTGCCGGTGTGCCTAAAAATGTGTTAAAGCTCGTTATTTGAGGATAAAATCGAACAGGTTGATTCCTGAAATGAGCTCGGACGCGTGATTGAAAACGGGAAGAAAAAGAAACAGTTCCGTCATGACGACCTTCCGAACGGTGAAATTGAAGTGTATAATACACGGTTTTTCGGGATTCCGGTCCCGGAATAAAATTCTCGGAAATCATATAGAATGTTTCTCGGGTCGAGATAAAGCGGCCACGCAAAGTTTGAGCACCAACGGAAAACATTTGGGGGTGCCGGTGTGCCACAAACCAAGATTCGCCGAAACTCGGATTATCGTGAAAAATGTGTTAAAACTCGTTATTTGAGGTGAAATCGAGCGGAGTTGATTCCGGAATCGAACAGGTTGATTCCTTAAATGAGCTCGGATGCGTGATTGAAAACAGGGAGAAAAAGAAACAGGGTTCGTACGACCTTCCGAACGGTGAAATTGAAGTGTATAATACACGGTTTTTCGGGATTCCGGGGTCCCGGAATAAAATTCTCCGGAAATCACATAGAAAGTTCCTCGGGTCAGATAAAGCGGCCACGCAAAGTTTGAGCACCAAAGGAAGACATTTGGGGGTGCCGGTGTGCCTAAAAATGTGTTAAAGCTCGTTATTTGAGGCTGAAATCGAACAGGTTGATTCCTGAAATGAGCTCGGACGCGTGATTGAAAAACAGGAAGAAAAAGAAACAGTTACTGAGACGACCTTCCGAAGCAATTTGAAATTGAAGTGTATAATACACGGTTTTTCGGGATTCCGGGGTCCCGGAATAAAATTCTCTGGAAATCACATAGAAAGTTCCTCGGGTCAGATAAAGCGGCCACGCAAAGTTTGAGCACCAACGGAAAACATTAGGGGGTGCCGGTGTGCCACAAACCAGCATTCGCCGAAACTCGGATTATCGTGAAAAATGTGTTAAAGCTCGTTATTTGAGGTTGAAACGAACAGGTTGATTCCTGAAATCGAACAGGTTGATTCCTGAAATGAGTTCGGACGCGTGATTGAAAAACAGGGAGAAAAAGAAACAGGTTCCGGTACGACCTTCCGAACGGCTGAAATTGAAGTGTATAATACACGGTTTTTCGGGATTCCGGGGTTCCGGAATAAAATTCTCCGGAAATCACATAGAAAGTTCCTCGGGTCAGATAAAGCGGCCACCCAAAGTTTGAGCACCAAAGGAAGACATTTGGGGGTGCCGGTGTGCCACAAACCAAAGATTCGCCAGAAACTCGGATTATCGTGAAAAATGTGTTAAAGCTCGTTATTTGAGGCTAAAATCGAACAAGTTGATTCCTGAAATCGAACAGGTTGATTCCTGAAATGAGCTCGGACGCGTGATTGAAAAACAGGGGAAAAAAAACAGGTTCAGACGACCTTCCGAACGGCAGAAATTGAATTGTATAATACACGGTTTTTCGGGATTCCGGGGTCCCGGAATAAAATTCTCCGGAAATCACATAGAAAGTTCCTCGGGTCAGATAAAGCGGCCACGCAAAGTTTGAGCACCAACGGAATACATTTGTGGGTGCCGGTGTGCCGCAAACCAGCATTCGCCGAAACTCGGATTATCGTGAAAAATGTGTTAAAGCTCAATATTTGACGCTGAAATCGAACAGGTTGATTCTTGAAATCGAACAGGTTGATTCCTGAAATGAGCTCGGACGCGTGATTGAAAAACAGGGAGAAAAAGAAATAGGTTCCGCACGAACTTCGACGGGCCGAAATTGAAGTGTATAATGCACGGTTTTTCGGGATTCCGGGGTCCCGGTATAAAATTCTCCGGAAATCACATAGAAAGTTCCTCGGGTCAGTTAAAGCGGCCACGCAAAGTTTGAGCACCAACGGAAGACATTTGGGGGTGCCGGTGTGCCACAAACCAGCATCCGCCGAAACTCGGATTATCGTGAAAAATGTGTTAAAGCTCGTTATTTGAGGCTGAAATCGAACAGGATGATTCCTGAAAACGAACAGGTTGATTCCTGAAATGAGCTCGGACGCGTGATTAAAAAACATCGAGAAAAAGAAACAGGTTCCGGTACGACCTTCCGAACGGCTAAAATTGAAGTGTATAATACACGGTTTTTCGGGATTCCGGGGTCCCGGAATAAAATTCTCCGGAAATCACATAGAAAGTTACTCGGGTCAGATAAAGCGGCCACGCAAAGTTTGAGCACCAACGGAAGACATTTGGAGGTGCCGGTGTGCCACAAACCAGCATTCGCCGAAACTCGGATTATCGTGAAAAATGTGTTAAAGCTCGTTATTTGAAGCTGAAATCGAATAGGTTGATTCCTGAAATCGAACAGGTTGATTCCTGAAATGAGCTCGGACGCGTGATTGAAAAACAGGGAGAAAAAGAAACAAGTTCGATGACGACCTTCCGAACTATTTGAAATTGAAATGTATAATACACGGTTTTTCGGGATTCCGGAGTCCCGGAATAAAATTCTCCGGAAATCACATAAAAAGTTCCTCGGGTCAGATAAAGCGGCCACGCAAAGTTTGAGCACCAAAGGAAGACATTTGGGGGTGCCGGTGTGCCACAAACCAGCATTCGCCGAAACTCGGATTATCGTGAAAAATGTGTTAAAGCTCGTTATTTGAGGCTAAAATCGAACAGGTTGATTCCTGAAATCGAACAGGTTGATTCCTCAAATGAGCTCGGACGCGTGATTGAAAAACAGGGGGAAAAAGAAACAGGTTCGTCGTGACGACCTTCCGAACTACAGCGAAATTGAATTGTATAATACACGGTTTTTCGGGATTCCGGGGTCCCGGAATAAAATTCTCCGGAAATCACATAGAAAGTTCCTCGGGTCAGATAAAGCGGCCACGCAAAGTTTGAGCACCAACGGAATACATTTGTGGGTGCCGGTGTGCCGCAAACCAGCATTCGCCGAAACTCGGATTATCGTGAAAAATGTGTTAAAGCTCAATATTTGACGCTGAAATCGAACAGGTTGATTCTTGAAATCGAACAGGTTGATTCCTGAAATGAGCTCGGACGCGTGATTGAAAAACAGGGAGAAAAAGAAATAGGTTCCGGTACGAACTTCCGAACGGCTGAAATTGAAGTGTATAATACACTGTTTTTCGGGATTCCGGGGTCCCGGTATAAAATTCTCCGGAAATCACATAGAAAGTTCCTCGGGTCAGTTAAAGCGGCCACGCAAAGTTTGAGCACCAACGGAAGACATTTGGGGGTGCCGGTGTGCCACAAACCAGCATCCGCCGAAACTCGGATTATCGTGAAAAATGTGTTAAAGCTCGTTATTTGAGGCTGAAATCGAACAGGATGATTCCTGAAAACGAACAGGTTGATTCCTGAAATGAGCTCGGACGCGTGATTAAAAACATCGAGAAAAAAAAACAGGTTCGACGACCTTCCGAACGGCTAAAATTGAAGTGTATAATACACGGTTTTTCGGGATTCCGGGGTCCCGGAATAAAATTCTCCGGAAATCACATAGAAAGTTACTCGGGTCAGATAAAGCGGCCACGCAAAGTTTGAGCACCAACGGAAGACATTTGGAGGTGCCGGTGTGCCACAAACCAGTATTCGCCGAAACTCGGATTATCGTGAAAAATGTGTTAAAGCTCGTTATTTGAAGCTGAAATCGAATAGGTTGATTCCTGAAATCGAACAGGTTGATTCCTGAAATGAGCTCGGACGCGTGATTGAAAAACAGGGAGAAAAAGAAACAAGTTCCGGTACGACCTTCCGAACGGCTGAAATTGAAATGTATAATACACGGTTTTTCGGGATTCCGGAGTCCCGGAATAAAATTCTCCGGAAATCACATAGAAAGTTTCTCGGGTCAGATAAAGCGGCCACGCAAAGTTTGAGCACCAACGGAAGACATTTGGGGGTGCCGGTGTGCCTAAAAATGTGTTAAAGCTCGTTATTTGAGGCTGAAATCGAACAGGTTGATTCCTGAAATGAGCTCGGACGCGTGATTGAAAAACAGGAAGAAAAAGAAACAAGTTCCGGTACGACCTTCCGAACGGCTGAAATTGAAGTGTATAATACACGGTTTTTCGGGATTCCGGGGTCCCGGAATAAAATTCTCCGGAAATCACATAGAAAGTTCCTCGGGTCAGATAAAGCGGCCACGCAAAGTTTGAGCACCAACGGAAGACATTTGGGGGTGCCGGTGTGCCACAAACCAACATTCGCCGAAACTCGGATTATCGTGAAAAATGTGTTAAAGCTCGTTATTTGAAGTGAAATCGAATAGGTTGATTCTGAAATCGAACAGGTTGATTCTGAAATGAGCTCGGACGCGTGATTGAAAAACAGGGAGAAAAAGAAACAAGTTAAAAGACGACCTTCCGAACGGCTGAAATTGAAATGTATAATACACGGTTTTTTGGGATTCCGGGGTCCCGGAATAAAATTCTCCGGAAATCACATAGAAAGTTCCTCGGGTCAGATAAAGCGGCCACGCAAAGTTAGAGCACCAACGGAAGACATTTGGGGGTGCCGGTGTGCCTAAAAATGTGTTAAAGCTCGTTATTTGAGGCTGAAATCGAACAGGTTGATTCGAGAAATGAGCTCGGACGCGTGATTGAAAAACAGGGAGAAAAAGAAACAAAGTTTACGATACGACCTTCCGAACGGTGAAATTGAAGTGTATAATACACGGTTTTTCGGGATTCGGGGTCCCGGAATAAAATTCTCTGGAAATCACATAGAAAGTTCCTCGGGTCGGATAAAGCGGCCACGCAAAGTTTGAGCACCAACGGAAGACATTAGGGGTGCCGGTGTGCCACAAACCAAGATTCGCCGAAACTCGGATTATCGTGAAAAATGTGTTAAAGCTCATTATTTGAGCTGAAATCGAGCAGGTTGATTCTGAAATCGAACAGGTTGATTCTGAAATGAGCTCGGACGCGTGATTGAAAAACAGGGAGAAAAAGAAACAGGTTAGACGACCTTCCGAACGACTAAAATTGAAGTGTATAATACACGGTTTTTCGGGATTCCGGGGTCCCGGAATAAAATTCTCCGGAAATCACATAGAGAGTTCCTCGGGTCAGATAAAGCGGCCACGCAAATTTTGAGCACCAACGGAAGACATTTGTGGGTGCCGGTGTGCCACAAACCAGCATTCGCCGAAACTAGTATTATCGTGAAAAATGTGTTAAAGCTCAATATTTGAGGCTGAAATCGAACAGGTTGATTCCTGAAATGAGCTCGGACGCGTGATTGAAAAACAGGGAGAAAAAGAAACAGGTTCCGGTACGACCTTCCGAACGGCTGAAATTGAAGTGTATAATACACGGTTTTTCGGGATTCTGGGGTCCCGGAATAAAATTCTCCGGAAATCACATAGAAAGTTACCCGGGTCAGATAAAGCGGCCACGCAAAGTTTGAGCACCAACGGAAGACATTTAGGGGTGCCGGTCTGCCACAAACCAGCATTCGCCGAAACTCGGATCATCGTGAAAAATGTGTTAAAGCTCGTTATTTGAGGCTGAAATCGAATAGGTTGATTTCTGAAATCGAACAGGTTGATTCCTGAAATGAGCTCGGACGCGTGATTGAAAAACAGGGAGAAAAAGAAACAGGTTCCGGTACGACCTTCCGAACGGCTGAAATTGAAGTGTATAATACACGGTTTTTCGGGATTCCGGAGTCCCGGAACAAAATTCTCCGGAAATCACATAGAAAGTTTCTCGGGTCAGATAAAGCGGCCACGCAAAGTTTGAGCACCAAAGGAAGACATTTGGGGGTGCCGGTGTGCCTAAAAATGTGTTAAAGCTCGTTATTTGATGATAAAATCGAACAGGTTGATTCCTGAAATGAGCTCGGACGCGTGATTGAAAAACAGGAAGAAAAAGAAACAGGTTCCGGTACGACCTTCCGAACGGCTGAAATTGAAGTGTATAATACACTGTTTTTCGCGATTCCGGGGTCCCGGAATAAAATTCTCCGGAAATCATATAGAATGTTTCTCGGGTCAGATAAAGCGGCCACGCAAAGTTTGAGCACCAACGGAAAACATTTGGGGGTGCCGGTGTGCCACAAACCAGCATTCGCCGAAACTCGGATTATCGTGAAAAATGTGTTAAAGCTCGTTATTTGAGGCTGAAATCGAGCAGGTTGATTCCTGGAATCGAACAGGTTGATTCCTTAAATGAGCTCGGATGCGTGATTGAAAAACAGGGAGAAAAAGAAACAGGTTCCGGTACGACCTTCCGAACGGCTGAAATTGAAGTGTATAATACACGGTTTTTCGGGATTCCGGGGTCCGGAATAAAATTCTCCGGAAATCACATAGAAAGTTCCTCGGGTCAGATAAAGCGGCCACGCAAAGTTTGAGCACCAAAGGAAGACATTTGGGGGTGCCGGTGTGCCTAAAAATGTGTTAAAGCTCGTTATTTGAGGTGAAATCGAAACAGTTGATTCTGAAATGAGCTCGGACGCGTGATTGAAAAACAGGAAGAAAAAGAAACAGTGTACGACCTTCCGAACGGCTGAAATTGAAGTGTATAATACACGGTTTTTCGGGATTCCGGGGTCCCGGAATAAAATTCTCCGGAAATCACATAGAAAGTTCCTCGGGTCAGATAAAGCGGCCACGCAAAGTTTGAGCACCAACGGAAGACATTAGGGGGTGCCGGTGTGCCACAAACCAAAGCATTCGCGAAACTCGGATTATCGTGAAAAATGTGTTAAAGCTCGTTATTTGAGGTTGAAACGAAGCAGGTTGATTCCGAAATCGAACAGGTTGATTCTGAAATGAGTTCGGACGCGTGATTGAAAAACAGGAGAAAAAGAAACAGGTTAAAGTCGACCTTCCGAACGGTGAAATTGAAGTGTATAATACACGGTTTTTCGGGATTCAGGGTTCCGGAATAAAATTCTCGGAAATCACATAGAAAGTTCCTCGGGTCAGATAAAGCGGCCACGCAAAGTTTGAGCACCAACGGAAGACATTTGGGGGTGCCGGTGTGCCACAAACCAGCATTCGCCGAAACTCGGATTATCGTGAAAAATGTGTTAAAGCTCGTTATTTGAGGCTAAAATCGAACAGGTTGATTCCTGAAATCGAACAGGTTGATTCCTCAAATGAGCTCGGACGCGTGATTGAAAAACAGGGGGAAAAAGAAACAGGTTCCGGTACGACCTTCCGAACGGCAGAAATTGAATTGTATAATACACGGTTTTTCGGGATTCCGGGGTCCCGGAATAAAATTCTCCGGAAATCACATAGAAAGTTCCTCGGGTCAGATAAAGCGGCCACGCAAAGTTTGAGCACCAACGGAATACATTTGTGGGTGCCGGTGTGCCGCAAACCAGCATTCGCCGAAACTCGGATTATCGTGAAAAATGTGTTAAAGCTCAATATTTGACGCTGAAATCGAACAGGTTGATTCTTGAAATCGAACAGGTTGATTCCTGAAATGAGCTCGGACGCGTGATTGAAAAACAGGGAGAAAAAGAAATAGGTTCGTACGAACTTCCGAAACGGTGAAATTGAAGTGTATAATGCACGGTTTTTCGGGATTAGGGGTCCGGTATAAAATTCTCCGGAAATCACATAGAAAGTTCCTCGGGTCGATAAAGCGGCCACGCAAAGTTTGAGCACCAACGGAAGACATTTGGGGGTGCGGTGTGCCACAAACCAAAGATCCGCCGAAACTCGGATTATCGTGAAAAATGTGTTAAAGCTCGTTATTTGAGGTGAAATCGAACAGGATGATTCTGAAAACGAACAGGTTGATTCTGAAATGAGCTCGGACGCGTGATTAAAAAACAGGGAGAAAAAGAAACAGGTTCCGTCACGACCTTCCGAACGGCTGAAATTGAAGTGTATAATACTCGGTTTTTCGGGATTCCGGGGTCCCGGAATAAAATTCTCCGGAAATCACATAGAAAGTTACTCGGGTAAGATAAAGCGGCCATGCAAAGTTTGAGCACCAACGGAAGACATTTGGGGGTGCCGGTGTGCCACAAACCAGCATCCGCCGAACCTCGGATTATAGTGAAAAATGTGTTAAAGCTCGTTATTTGAGGCTGAAATCGAACAGGATGATTCCTGAAATTGAACAGGTTGATTCCTGAAATGAGCTCGGACGCGTGATTAAAAAACATCGAGAAAAAGAAACAGGTTCCGGTACGACCTTCCGAACGGCTAAAATTGAAGTGTATAATACACGGTTTTTCGGGATTAAGGGGTCCCGAATAAAATTCTCGGAAATCACATAGAAAGTTACTCGGGTCAGATAAAGCGGCCACGCAAAGTTTGAGCACCAACGGAAGACATTTGGGGTGCCGGTGTGCCACAAACCAGCATTCGCCGAAACTCGGATTATCGTGAAAAATGTGTTAAAGCTCGTTATTTGAGGTTGAAACGAACAGGTTGATTCTTGAAATCGAACAGGTTGATTCCTGAAATGAGTTCGGACGCGTGATTGAAAAACAGGGAGAAAAAGAAACAGGTTCCGGTACGACCTTCCGAACAGCTGAAATTGAAGTGTATAATACACGGTTTTCGGGATTAGGGGTTCCGAATAAAATTCTCGGAAATCACATAGAAAGTTCCTCGGGTCGATAAAGCGGCCACGCAAAGTTTGAGCACCAACGGAAGACATTTGGGGTGCGGTGTGCCACAAACCAAAGATTCGCGAAACTCGGATTATCGTGAAAAATGTGTTAAAGCTCGTTATTTGAGGCTAAAATCGAACATGTTGATTCCTGAAATCGAACAGGTTGATTCCTCAAATGAGCTCGGACGCGTGATTGAAAAACAGGGGGAAAAAGAAACAGGTTCGAGTCACGACCTTCCGAACGAGAAATTGAATGTATAATACACGGTTTTCGGGATTAGGGGTCCCGGAATAAAATTCTCGGAAATCACATAGAAAGTTCCTCGGGTCAGATAAAGCGGCCACGCAAAGTTTGAGCACCAACGGAATACATTTGTGGGTGCCGGTGTGCCGCAAACCAGCATTCGCCGAAACTCGGATTATCGTGAAAAATGTGTTAAAGCTCAATATTTGACGCTGAAATCGAACAGGTTGATTCTTGAAATCGAACAGGTTGATTCCTGAAATGAGCTCGGACGCGTGATTGAAAAACAGGGAGAAAAAGAAATAGGTTCGACGAACTTCCGAACGCAATTTGAAATTGAAGTGTATAATGCACGGTTTTTCGGGATTAGGGGTCCGGTATAAAATTCTCCGGAAATCACATAGAAAGTTCCTCGGGTCGATAAAGCGGCCACGCAAAGTTTGAGCACCAACGGAAGACATTTGGGGGTGCGGTGTGCCACAAACCAAAGATCCGCCGAAACTCGGATTATCGTGAAAAATGTGTTAAAGCTCGTTATTTGAGGTGAAATCGAATAGGATGATTCTGAAAACGAACAGGTTGATTCTGAAATGAGCTCGGACGCGTGATTAAAAAACAGGGAGAAAAAGAAACAGGTTCCAGGACGACCTTCCGAACTATTTGAAATTGAAGTGTATAATACTCGGTTTTTCGGGATTCCGGGGTCCCGGAATAAAATTCTCCGGAAATCACATAGAAAGTTACTCGGGTAAGATAAAGTGGCCATGCAAAGTTTGAGCACCAACGGAAGACATTTGGGGGTGCCGGTGTGCCACAAACCAGCATCCGCCGAACCTCGGATTATAGTGAAAAATGTGTTAAAGCTCGTTATTTGAGGCTGAAATCGAACAGGATGATTCCTGAAATTGAACAGGTTGATTCCTGAAATGAGCTCGGACGCGTGATTAAAAAACATCGAGAAAAAGAAACAGGTTCCGGTACGACCTTCCGAACGGCTGAAATTGAAGTGTATAATACTTGGTTTTTCGGGATTCCGGGGTCCCGTAATAAAATTTTCCGGAAATCACATAGAAAGTTCCTTGGGTCAGATAAAGCGGCCACGCAAAGTTTGAGCACCAACGGAATACATTTGTGGGTGCCGGTATGCCACAAACCAGCATTCGCCGAAACTCGGATTATCGTGAAAAATGTGTTAAAGCTCCATATTTGACGCTGAAATCGAACAGGTTGATTCCGGAAATCGAACAGGTTGATTCCGGAAATCGAACAGGTTGATTCCTGAAATGAGCTCGGACGTGTGATTAAAAAACATCGAGAAAAAGAAACAGGTTCCGGTACGACCTTCCGAACGGCTAAAATTGAAGTGTATAATACACGGTTTTTCGGGATTCCGGGGTCCCGGAATAAAATTCTCCGGAAATCACATAGAAAGTTCCTCGGGTCGATAAAGCGGCCACGCAAAGTTTGAGCACCAACGGAAGACATTTGGAGGTGCGGTGTGCCAAACCAAGATTCGCGAAACCCTCGGATTATCGTGAAAAATGTGTTAAAGCTCGTTATTTGAAGTGAAATCGAATAGGTTGATTCCCGAAATCGAACAGGTTGATTCTGAAATGAGCTCGGACGCGTGATTGAAAAACAGGGAGAAAAAGAAACAAGTTCCGGTACGACCTTCCGAACGGCTGAAATTGAAGTGAATAATACACGGTTTTTGGGATTCGGAGTCCCGGAATAAAATTCTCGGAAATCACATAGAAAGTTCCTCGGGTCGATAAAGCGGCGACGCAAAGTTAGAGCACCAAAGGAAGACATTTGGGGTGCGGTGTGCCTAAAAATGTGTTAAAGCTCGTTATTTGAGGTTGAAATCGAACAGGTTGATTCTGAAATGAGCTCGGACGCGTGATTGAAAAACAGGGAGAAAAAAAACAGTTACGATGACGACCTTCCGAACGGCTGAAATTGAAGTGTATAATACACGGTTTTTCGGGATTCCGGGGTCCCGGAATAAAATTCTCTGGAAATCACATAGAAAGTTCCTCGGGTCAGATAAAGCGGCCACGCAAAGTTTGAGCACCAACGGAAGACATTAGGGGTGCCGGTGTGCCACAAACCAGCATTCGCCGAAACTCGGATTATCGTGAAAAATGTGTTAAAGCTCATTATTTGAGGTGAAATCGAAAGCGCAGTTGATTCTGAAATCGAACAGGTTGATTCTGAAATGAGCTCGGACGCGTGATTGAAAAACAGGGAGAAAAAGAAACAGGTTCACGTACGACCTTCCGAACGGCTGAAATTGAAGTGTATAATACACGGTTTTCGGGATTCGGGGTCCCGGAATAAAATTCTCGGAAATCACATAGAGAGTTCGCTGGTCGATAAAGCGGCCACGCAAATTTTGAGCACCAACGGAAGACATTTGTGGGTGCCGATGTACAAACCAAAGATTCGAAAAACTAGTATTATCGTGAAAAATGTGTTAAAGCTCAATATTTGAGGCTGAAATCGAACAGGTTGATTCCTGAAATGAGCTCGGACGCGTGATTGAAAAACAGGGAGAAAAAGAAACAAGTTCCGGTACGACCTTCCGAACTATTTGAAATTGAAGTGTATAATACACGGTTTTTCGGGATTCCGGGGTCCCGGAATAAAATTCTCCGGAAATCACATAGAAAGTTACTCGGGTCAGATAAAGCGGCCACGCAAAGTTTGAGCACCAACGGAAGACATTTGGAGGTGCCGGTGTGCCACAAACCAGTATTCGCCGAAACTCGGATTATCGTGAAAAATGTGTTAAAGCTCGTTATTTGAAGCTGAAATCGAATAGGTTGATTCTGAAATCGAACAGGTTGATTCTGAAATGAGCTCGGACGCGTGATTGAAAAACAGGGAGAAAAAGAAACAGGTTCGAATACGACCTTCCGAACGGTGAAATTGAAGTGTATAATACACGGTTTTTGTGATTCCGGTCCCGGAATAAAATTCTCGGAAATAATATAGAAAGTTCCTCGGGTCGATAAAGCGGCCACGCAAAGTTTGAGCAGAACGGAAAACATTTGGGGGTGCGGTGTGCCACAAACCAAAGATTCGCCGAAACTAGGATTATCGTGAAAAATGTGTTAAAGCTCAATATTTGAGGTGAAATCGAAACAGTTGATTCCGAAATCGAACAAGGTTGATTCTTGAAATGAGCTCGGACGCGTGATTGAAAAACAGGAAGAAAAAGAAACAGGTTCAGGTACGACCTTCCGAACGGCTGAAATTGAAGTGTATAATACACGTTTTTCGGATTCGGGTCCCGGAATAAAATTCTCGAAAATCACATAGAAAGTTCCTCGGGTCGATAAAGCGGCCACGCAAAGTTTGAGCACCAACGGAAGACATTTGGGGTGCGGTGTGCCACAAACCAAAGATTCGCGAAACTCGGATTATCGTGAAAAATGTGTTAAAGCTCGTTATTTGAGGCGGAAATCGAATAGGTTGATTCCTGAAATCGAACAGGTTGATTCCTGAAATGAGCTCGGACGCGTGATTGAAAAACAGGGAGAAAAAGAAACGGGTTCCGCACGACCTTCCGAAACGGTGAAATTGAAATGTATAATACACGGTTTTTGGGATTCCGGGGTCCCGGAATAAAATTCTCCGGAAATCACATAGAAAGTTCCTCGGGTCAATAAAGCGGCCACGCAAAGTTAGAGCACCAAAGGAAGGCATTTGGGGGTGCGGTGCCTATAAATGTGTTAAAGCTCGTTATTTGAGGTGAAATCGAAACAGTTGATTCTCGAAATCGAACAGGTTGATTTCGAAATGAGCTCGGACGCTGGATTGAAAACAGGAAGAAAAAGAAACAGGTTCCGTCACGAATTTCCGAACGGTGAAATTGAAGTGTATAATACACGGTTTTTCCGGATTAGGGGTCCCAGAATAAAATTCTCCGAAATCACATAGAAAGTTTCTCGGGTCGATAAAGCGCCACGCAAAGTTTGAGCACCAACGGAAAACATTAGGGGTGCGGTGTGCCACAAACCAAAGATTCGCCGAAACTCGGATTATCGTGAAAAATGTGTTAAAGCTCGTTATTTGAGGTGAAATCGAGCGGAGTTGATTCCGGAAATCGAACAGGTTGATTCGAAATGAGCTCGGATGCGTGATTGAAAAACAGGAGAAAAAGAAACAGGTTCTAAGACGACCTTCCGAACGGCCGAAATTGAAGTGTATAATACACGGTTTTCGGGATTCCGGGTCCCGGAATAAAATTCTCCGGAAATCACATAGAAAGTTCCTCGGGTCGATAAAGCGGCCACGCAAAGTTTGAGCACCAACGGAAGACATTTGTGGGTGCGGTGTGCCCAAACCAAAGATTCGCCGAAACTCGGATTATCGTGAAAAATGTGTTAAAGCTCGTTATTTGAGGCTGAAATCGAACAGGTTGATTCCTGAAATCGAACAGGTTGATTCCTTAAATCGAACAGGTTGATTCCTGAAATGAGCTCAGACGCGTGATTGAAAAACAGGGAGAAAAAGAACAGGTTCCGGTACGTCCTTCCGAACGGCTGAAATTGAAGTGTATTATAATACACGGTTTTTCGGGATTCCGGAGTCCCGGAAAAGAATTCTCCGGAAATCACATAGAAAAATCCTCGGGTCAGATAAATCGGCCACGCAAATTTTGAGCACCAACGGAAGACATTTGTGGGTGCCGGTGTGCCACAAACCAGCATTCGCCGAAACTCGGATTATCGTGAAAAATGTGTTAAAGCTCAATATTTGAGGCTGAAATCGAACAAAGTTGATTCTGAAATCGAACAGGTTGATTCGAAATGAGCTCGGACGCGTGATTGAAAAACAGGGAGAAAAAGAAACAGGTTCCGGTACGACCTTCCGAACGGCTGAAATTGAAGTGTATAATACACGGTTTTTCGGGAGTCCGGAGTCCCAGAATAAAATTCTCCGGAAATCACATAGAAAGTTCCTCGGGTCAGATAAAGCGGTCACGCAAAGTTTGAGCACCAAAGGAAGACATTTAGGGTGTCGGTGTGCCTAAAAATGAGTTAAAGCTCGTTATTTGAGGCTGAAATCGAACAGGTTGATTCCTGAAATCGAACAGGTTGATTCCTGAAATGAACTCGGACGCGTGATTGAAAAACAGGAAGAAAAAGACACAGGTTCCTGTACGACCTTCCGAACGGCTGAAATTGAAGTGTATAATACACGTTTTTGGGATTCCGAATAAAATTCCGGAAATCACATAGAAATTTCCTCGTGTCGAGAAAGCGGCTACGCAAAGTTTGAGCACCAACGGAAAACATTTGGGGGTGCCGGTGTGCCACAAACCAAAGATTTGCCGAAACTCGGATTATCGTGAAAATGTGTTAAAGCTCGTTATTTGAGGTGAAATCGAGCAGTTAATTCTCGAAATCGAAACAGGTTGATTCTGAAATGAGCTCGGACGCATGATTGAAAAACAGGAGAAAAAGAAACATCTTCCGCACGACCTTCCGAACTATTTGAAATTGAAGTGTATAATACACGGTTTTCGGGATTCCGGTCCCGGAATAAAATTCTCGGAAATCACATAGAAAGTTCCTCGGGTCAGATAAAGCGGCCACGCAAATTTTGAGCACCAACGGAAGACATTTGTGGGTGACGGTGTGCCACAAACCAGCATTCGCCGAAACTCGGATTATCGTGAAAAATGTGTTAAAGCTCAATATTTGAGGTGAAATCGAACAAAGTTGATTCCGAAATCGAACAGGTTGTTTCTGAAATGAGCTCGGACGCGTGATTGAAAACCAGGAGAAAAAGAAACTGGTTCCGTGACGACCTTCCGAACGGCCGAAATTGAAGTGTATAATACACGGTTTTTCGGGGTCCCGGAATAAAATTCTCCGGAAATCACATAGAAAGTTCCTCGGGTCGATAAAGCGGCCACGCAAAGTTTGAGCACCAACGGAAGACATTTGGGGGTGCCGGTGTGCCACAAACCAAAATTCGCCGAAACTCGGATTATCGTGAAAAATGTGTTAAAGCTCGTTATTTGAGGTAGAAATCGAACAGGTTGATTCCTGAAATCGAACAGGTTGATTCCTGAAATGAGCTCGGACGCGTGATTCAAAACAGGAAGAAAAATAAACGAGTTCCGACGACCTTCCGAACGGTGAAATTGAAGTGTATAATACACGGTTTTTCGGGATTCCAGGTCCCGGAATAAAATTCTCCGGAAATCATATAGAAAGTTCCTCGGGTCAGATAAAGCGGCCACGCAAAGTTTGAGCACCAAAGGAAGACATTTGGGGGTGCCGGTGTGCCTAAAAATGTGTTAAAGCTCGTTATTTGAGGTCGAAATCGAACGAGTTGATTCTGAAATCGAACAGGTTGATTCCTGAAATGAGCTCGGACGCGTGATTGAAAAACAGGAAGAAAAAGAAACAGGTTCCGGTACGACCTTCCGAACGGCTGAAATTGAAGTGTATAATACACGGTTTGTCAGGATTCCGGGGTCCCGGAATAAAATTCTCCGGAAATCACATAGAAAGTTCCTCGGGTCAGATAAAGCGGCCACGCAAAGTTTGAGCACCAACGGAAGACATTTGGGGGTGCCGGTGTGCCACAAACCAAAGATTCGCGAAACTCGGATTATCGTGAAAAATGTGTTAAAGCTCGTTATTTGAGGCTAAAATCGAACAGGTTGATTCCTGAAATGAGCTCGGACGCGTGATTGAAAAACAGGGCGAAAAAAAAACAGGTTCCGGTAAGTCCTTCCGAACGGCTGAAATTGAAGTGTATAATACACGGTTTTTCGGGATTCCAGAGTCCCGGAATAAAATTCTCCGTAAATCACATAGAAAGTTCCTCGGGTCAGATAAAGCGGCCACGCAAAGTTTGAGCACCAAAGGAAGACATTTGGGGGTGCCGGTGTGCCTAAAAATGTGTTAAAGCTCGTTATTTGAGGTCGAAATCGAAACAGGTTGATTCGAAATCGAACAGTTGATTCCGAAATGAGCTCGGACGCGTGATTGATAAACAGGAAGAAAAAGAAACAGGTTCCGGGACGACCTTCCGAACGGCTGAAATTGAAGTGTATAATACACGGTTTGTCGATTCCAGGGTCCGGAATAAAATTCTCCGAAATCACATAGAAAGTTCCTCGGGTCGATAAAGCGGCCACGCAAAGTTTGAGCACCAACGGAAGACATTTGGGGTGCGGTGTGCCATAAACCAAAGATTCGCCGAAACTCTTATTATCGTGAAAAATGTGTTAAAGCTCGTTATTTGAGGCTGAAATCGAACAGGTTGATTCCTGAAATGAGCTCGGACGCGTGATTGAAAAACAGGGAGAAAAAAAAACAGGTTCCGGTAAGTCCTTCCGAACGGCTGAAATTGAAGTGTATAATACACGGTTTTTCGGGATTCCGGAGTCCCGGAATAAAATTCTCCGTAAATCACATAGAAATTTCCTCGGGTCAGATAAAGCGGCCACGCAAAGTTTGAGCACCAAAGGAAGACATTTGGGGGTGCCGGTGTGCCTAAAAATGTGTTAAAGCTCGTTATTTGAGGTGAAATCGAACAAAGTTGATTCTGAAATCGAACAAAGTTGATTTCGAAATGAGCTCGGACGCGTGATTGAAAAACAGGAAGAAAAAGAAACAGTTTCAGTCACGACCTTCCGAACGGTGAAATTGAAGTGTATAATACACGGTTTTCGGGATTAGGGGTCCCGGAATAAAATTCTCGGAAATCATATAGAAAGTTCCTCGGGTCGATAAAGCGGCCACGCAAAGTTTGAGCAAGAACGGAAAACATTTGGGGGTGCGGTGTGCCACAAACCAAAGATTCGCCGAAACTCCGGATTATCGTGAAAAATGTGTTAAAGCTCGTTATTTGAGGTGAAATCGAGCAGTTGATTCCTGGAATCGAACGGGTTGATTCTGAAATGAGCTCGGATGCGTGATTGAAAACAGGAGAAAAAGAAACAGGTTCCGACGACCTTCCGAACGGCTGAAATTGAAGTGTATAATACACGGTTTTTCGGGATTCCGGTCGCTGGAATAAAATTCTCCGAAATCACATAGAAAGTTCCTCGGGTCGATAAAGCGGCCACGCAAAGTTTGAGCACCAACGGAAGACATTTGGGGGTGCCGGTGTGCCACAAACCAAAGATTCACCGAAACTCGGATTATCGTGAAAAATGTGTTAAAGCTCGTTATTCGAGGTGAAATCGAGCAGTTGATTCCGGAATCGAACAGGTTGATTCGAAATGAGCTCGGATGCGTGATTGAAAACAGGAGAAAAAGAAACAGTTAAGCACGACCTTCCGAACATTTGAAATTGAAGTGTATAATACACGGTTTTGGGATTTGGGGTCCCGGACTAAAATTCTCCGGAAATCACATAGAAAGTTCCTCGGGTCAGATAAAGCGGCCACACAAAGTTTGAGCACCAAAGGAAGACATTTGGGGGTGCCGGTGTGCCTAAAAATGTGTTAAAGCTCGTTATTTGAGGCTGAAATCGAACAGGTTGATTCCTGAAATCGAACAGGTTGATTCCTGAAATGAGCTCGGACGCGTGATTCAAAAACAGGAAGAAAAATAAACAGGTTCCGGTACGACCTTCCGAACGGCTGAAATTGAAGTGTATAATACACGGTTTTTGGGATTCCGGGGTCCCGGAATAAAATTCTCCGGAAATCATATAGAAAGTTCCTCGGGTCAGATAAAGCGGCCACGCAAAGTTTGAGCAGCAACGGAAAACATTTGGGGGTGCCGGTGTGCCACAAACCAGCATTCGCCGAAACTCGGATTATCGTGAAAAATGTGTTAAAGCTCGTTATTTGAGGCTGAAATCGAGCAGGTTGATTCCTGGAATCGAACAGGTTGATTCCTGAAATAAGCTCGGATGCGTGATTGAAAAACAGGGAGAAAAAGAAACAGGTTCCGGTACGACCTTCCGAACGGCTGAAATTGAAGTGTATAATACACGGTTTTTCGGGATTCCGGGGTTCCGGAATAAAATTCTCCGGAAATCACATAGAAAGTTCCTCGGGTCAGATAAAGCGGCCACGCAAAGTTTGAGCACCAACGGAAGACATTAGGGGGTGCCGGTGTGCCACAAACCAACATTCGCCGAAACTCGGATTATCGTGAAAAATGTGTTAAAGCTCAATATTTGAGGCTGAAATCGAAAAGGTTGATTCCTGAAATCGAACAGGTTGATTCCTGAAATGAGCTCGAATGCGTGATTGAAAAACAGGAAGAAAAAGAAACGGGTTCCAGACGACCTTCCGAACAAATTTGAAATTGAAGTGTATAATACACGGTTTTCGGGATTCCGGTCCCGAATAAAATTCTCGGAAATCACATAGAAAGTTCCTCGTGTCGGATAAAGCGGCCACGCAAAGTTTGAGCACCAACGGAAGACATTTGGGGTGCGGTGTGCCATAAACCAAAGATTCGCCGAAACTCGGATTATCGTGAAAAATGTGTTAAAGCTCGTTATTTGAGGCTGAAATCGAACAGGTTGATTCCTGAAATGAGCTCGGACGCGTGATTGAAAAACAGGGAGAAAAAAAAACAGGTTCCGGTAAGTCCTTCCGAACGGCTGAAATTGAAGTGTATAATACACGGTTTTTCGGGATTCCAGAGTCCCGGAATAAAATTCTCCGTAAATCACATAGAAATTTCCTCGGGTCAGATAAAGCGGCCACGCAAAGTTTGAGCACCAAAGGAAGACATTTGGGGGTGCCGGTGTGCCTAAAAATGTGTTAAAGCTCGTTATTTGAGGCTGAAATCGAACAGGTTGATTCCTGAAATCGAACAGGTTGATTCCTGAAATGAGCTCGGACGCGTGATTGAAAAACAGGAAGAAAAAGAAACAGGTTCCGGTACGACCTTCCGAACGGCTGAAATTGAAGTGTATAATACACGGTTTTTCGGGATTCCGGGGTCCCGGAATAAAATTCTCCGGAAATCATATAGAAAGTTCCTCGGGTCGATAAAGCGCCACGCAAAGTTTGAGCAAGCAACGGAAAACATTTGGGGGTGCGGTGTGCCACAAACCAAAGATTCGCGAAACTCGGATTATCGTGAAAAATGTGTTAAAGCTCGTTATTTGAGGCTGAAATCGAGCAGGTTGATTCCTGGAATCGAACAGGTTGATTCCTGAAATGAGCTCGGATGCGTGATTGAAAAACAGGGAGAAAAAGAAACAGGTTCCGGTACGACCTTCCGAACTATTTGAAATTGAAGTGTATAATACACGGTTTTTCGGGATTCCGGTCGCGGAATAAAATTCTCCGGAAATCACATAGAAAGTTCCTCGGGTCAGATAAAGCGGCCACGCAAAGTTTGAGCACCAACGGAAAACATTTGGGGGTGCCGGTGTGCCACAAACCAGCATTCACCGAAACTCGGATTATCGTGAAAAATGTGTTAAAGCTCGTTATTCGAGGTGAAATCGAGCGAGTTGATTCCTCGGAATCGAACAGGTTGATTCTGAAATGAGCTCGGATGCGTGATTGAAAAACAGGGAGAAAAAGAAACAGGTTAGACGACCTTCCGAACGGCTGAAATTGAAGTGTATAATACACGGTTTTTCGGGATTTCGGGGTCCCGGACTAAAATTCTCCGGAAATCACATAGAAAGTTCCTCGGGTCAGATAAAGCGGCCACACAAAGTTTGAGCACCAAAGGAAGACATTTGGGGGTGCCGGTGTGCCTAAAAATGTGTTAAAGCTCGTTATTTGAGGTGAAATCGAAACAGGTTGATTCACGAAATCGAACAGGTTGATTCTGAAATGAGCTCGGACGCGTGATTGAAAAACAGGGAGAAAAATAAACAGGTTCCGATACGACCTTCCGAACGGCTGAAATTGAAGTGTATAATACACGGTTTTGCCGGATTCCGGTCCGGAATAAAATTCTCCGGAAATCATATAGAAAGTTCCTCGGGTCAGATAAAGCGGCCACGCAAAGTTTGAGCAGCAACGGAAAACATTTGGGGGTGCCGGTGTGCCACAAACCAAAGATTCATCGCCAAAACTCGGATTATCGTGAAAAATGTGTTAAAGCTCGTTATTTGAGGTGAAATCGAAAGCGGGTTGATTCCTGGAATCGAACAGGTTGATTCTGAAATAAGCTCGGATGCGTGATTGAAAAACAGGAGAAAAAGAAACAGTTCGATACGACCTTCCGAAATTTGAAATTGAAGTGCATAATACACGGTTTTCGGGATTCCGGTTCCGGAATAAAATTCTCCGGAAATCACATAGAAAGTTCCTCGGGTCAGATAAAGCGGCCACGCAAAGTTTGAGCACCAACGGAAGACATTAGGGGGTGCCGGTGTGCCACAAACCAACATTCGCCGAAACTCGGATTATCGTGAAAAATGTGTTAAAGCTCAATATTTGAGGCTGAAATCGAAAAGGTTGATTCCTGAAATCGAACAGGTTGATTCCTGAAATGAGCTCGAATGCGTGATTGAAAAACAGGAAGAAAAAGAAACAGGTTCCGGTACGACCTTCCGAACGGCTGAAATTGAAGTGTATAATACACGGTTTTTCGGGATTCCGGGGTCCCGGAATAAAATTCTCCGGAAATCACATAGAAAGTTCCTCGTGTCAGATAAAGCGGCCACGCAAAGTTTGAGCACCAACGGAAGACATTTGGGGGTGCCGGTGTGCCACAAACCAGAATTCGCGAACCTCGGATTATAGTGAAAAATGTGTTAAAGCTCGTTATTTGAGGCTGAAATTGAACAGGTTGATTCCTGAAATGAGCTCGAACGCGTGATTGAAAAACAGGGAGAAAAAGAAACAGGTTCCGGTACGACCTTCCGAACGGCTGAAATTGAAGTGTATAATACACGGTTTTTCGGGATTCTGGGGTCCCGGAATAAAATTATCCGGAAATCACATAGAAAGTTCCTCGGGTCAGATAATGCGGCAACGCAAAGTTTGAGCACCAACGGAAAACATTTGGGGGTGCCGGTGTGCCACAAACCAGCATTCGCCGAAACTCGGATTATCGTGAAAAATGTGTTAAAGCTCGTTATTTGAGGCTGAAATCTAGCAGGTTGATTCCTGAAATCGAACAGGTTGATTCCTGAAATGAGCTCGGACGCGTGATTGAAAAACAGAGAGAAAAAGAAACAGGTTCTTGTACGACCTTCCGAACGGCTGAAATTGAAGTGTATATAATACACGGTTTTTCGGAATTTCGGGGTCCTGGAATAAAATTCTCCGGAAATCACATAGAAAGTTCCTCGAGTCAGATAAAGCGGCCACGCAAAGTTTGAGCACCAACGGAAGACATTTGGGGGTGCCGGTGTGCCACAAATCAAAGATTCGCGAAACTCGGATTATCGTGAAAAATGTGTTAAAGCTCAATATTTGAGGTGAAATCGAACAGTTGTTTCCGAAATAGAACAGTTGATTCTGAAATGAGCTCTAACGCGTGATTGAAAAACAGGAGAAAAAGAAACAGTTCCGAAGACGACCTTCCGAACGGCTAAAATTGAAGTGTATAATACACGGTTTTTCGGGATTCCTGAGTCCCGGAGTCCCGGAATAAAATTCTCCGGAAATCACATAGAAAGTTCCTCGGGTCAGATAAAGCGGCCACGCAAAGTTTGAGCACCAAAGGAAGACATTTGGGGTGCCGGTGTGCCTAAAAATGTGTTAAAGCTCGTTATTTGAGTCTGAAATCGAACAGGTTGATTCCTGAAATGAACTCGGACGCGTGATTGAAAAACAGGAAGAAAAAGACACAGGTTCCGGTATGACCTTCCGAACGGCTGAAATTGAAGTGTATAATACACGGTTTTGGATTAGGGTTCCGGAATAAAATTCTCAGAAATCATATAGAAATTTCCTCGGGTCGATAAAGCGCCACGCAAAGTTTGAGCACCAACGGAAAACATTTGGGGGTGCGGTGTGCCACAAACCAAAGATTCGCGAAACTCGGATTATCGTGAAAAATGTGTTAACGCTCGTTATTTGAGGTGAAATCGAAAGCAGGTTGATTCCTGAAATCGAACAGGTTGATTCTGAACCGAGCTCGGACGCGTGATTGAAAAACAGGAGAAAAAGAAACAGGTTCCGGTACGACCTTCCGAACTATTTGAAATTGAAGTGTATAATACACGGTTTTTCGGGATTCGGTCCCGGAATAAAATTCTCCGGAAATCACATAGAAAGTTCCTCGGGTCGGATAAAGCGGCCACGCAAATTTTGAGCACCAACGGAAGACATTTGGGGGTGCCGGTGTGCCACAAACCAAAATTCGCCGAAACTCGGATTATCGTGAAAAATGTGTTAAAGCTCAATATTTGAGGTGAAATTGAACAGTTGATTCCTGAAATCGAACAGGTTGATTCGAAATGAGCTCGGACGCGTGATTGAAAAACAGGAGAAAAAGAAACAGTTCCAGACGACCTTCCGAACGGTATTTGAAATTGAAGTGTATAATACACGGTTTTTCGGATTTCGGGGTCCCGGAATAAAATTCTCCGGAAATCACATAGAAAGTTCCTCGGGTCGATAAAGCGGCCACGCAAAGTTTGAGCACCAACGGAAGACATTTGGGGGTGTGGGTGTGCCACAAATCAAAGCATTCGCCGAAACTCTGATTATCGTGAAAAATGTGTTAAAGCTCAATATTTGAGGTGAAATCGAACAGTTGATTCCGAAATCGAACAGGTTGATTCTGAAATGAGCTCGGACGCGTGATTGAAAAACAGGGAGAAAAAACAGTTCGTCACGACCTTCCGAACTGCTGAAATTGAAGTGTATAATACATGGTTTTTCGGGATTCCGGAGTCCCGGAGTCCCGGAATAAAATTCTCCGGAAATCACATAGAAAGTTCCTCGGGTGAGATAAAGCGGCCACGCAAAGTTTGAGCACCAAAGGAAGACATTTGGGGTGCCGGTGTGCCTAAAAATGTGTTAAAACTCGTTATTTGAGGCTGAAATCGAACAAAGTTGATTCCGAAATCGAACAGTGATTCTCGAAATGAACTCGGACGCGTGATTGAAAAACAGGAAGAAAAAGATACAGGTTCGTCACGACCTTCCGAACGGCTGAAATTGAAGTGTATAATACACGGTTTTTCGGGATTAGGGGCCCCGGAACAAAATTCTCCGGAAATCACATAGAAAGTTCCGGGTGTCGATAAAGCGGCCACGCAAATTTTGAGCACCAACGGAAGACATTTGTAGGTGCCGGTGTGCCACAAACCAAGATTCGCCGAAACTCGGATTATCGTGAAAAATGTGTTAAAGCTCGTTATTTGAGGTGAAATCGAGCGGAGTTGATTCTCGAAATCGAACAGGTTGATTCCGAAATGAGCTCGGACGCGTGATTGAAAAACAGGGAGAAAAAGAAAAGGTTCCGACGACCTTCCGAACGGCCGAAATTGAAGTGTATAATACACGGTTGCCAGATTCCGGTCCAGGAATAAAATTCTCCGGAAATCACATAGAAAGTTCCTCGGGTCAGATAAAGCGGCCACGCAAATTTTGAGCACCAACGGAAGACATTTGTGGGTGCCGGTGTGCCACAAACAAGCATTCGCCGAAACTCGGATTATCGTGAAAAATGTGTTAAAGCTCAATATTTGAGGTCGAAATCGAAAAAGTTGATTCTGAAATCGAACAGGTTGATTCTGAAATGAGCTCGGACGCGTGATTGAAAAACAGGGAAAAAAGAAACAGGTTCCAGACGACCTTCCGAACGGCTGAAATTGAAGTGTATAATACACGGTTTTTCGGTATTTCGGGGTCCCGGAATAAAATTCTCCGGAAATCACATAGAAAGTTCCTCGGGTCAGATAAAGCGGCCACACAAAGTTTGAGCACCAACGGAAGACATTTGGGGGTGCCGGTGTGCCACAAATCAAAGATTCGCCGAAACTCCTCGGATTATCGTGAAAAATGTGTTAAAGCTCAATATTTGAGGTGAAATCGAACAGTTGATTCCTGAAATCGAACAGGTTGATTCTGAAATGAGCTCGGACGCGTGATTGAAAAACAGGGAGAAAAAGAAACAGTTCCAGTCGACCTTCCGAACGGTGAAATTGAAGTGTATAATACACGGTTTTGGGATTCGAGTCCCGGAATAAAATTCTCGGAAATCACATAAAAAGTTCCTCGGGTGAGATAAAGCGGCCACGCAAAGTTTGAGCACCAAAGGAAGACATTTGGGGTGCCGGTGTGCCTAAAAATGTGTTAAAACTCGTTATTTGAGGCTGAAATCGAACAAAGGTTGATTCCGAAATCGAACAGGTTGATTCTGAAATGAACTCGGACGCGTGATTGAAAAAAACGGGAAGAAAAAGATACAGTTCGACGACCTTCCGAACGGCTGAAATTGAAGTGTATAATACACGGTTTTCGGGATTCCGTGGTCCCGGAACAAAATTCTCCGGAAATCACATAGAAATTTCCTCGGGTCGATAAAGCGCCACGCAAAGTTTGAGCACCAACGGAAAACATTTGGGGGTGCCGGTGTGCCACAAACCAAAGATTTGCCGAAACTCGGATTATCGTGAAAAATGTGTTAAAGCTCAATATTTGAGGTGAAATCGAACAAAGTTGATTCCGAAATCGAACAGGTTGATTTCGAAATGAGCTCGGACGCGTGATTGAAAAACAGGAGAAAAAGAAAGGTTCCGATTTGCGACCTTCCGAACGGGCCGAAATTGAAGTGTATAATACACGGTTTGTCGATTCCGGGGTCCCGGAATAAAATTTCTCGGAAATCACATAGAAAGTTCCTCGGGTCGATAAAGCGGCCACGCAAAGTTTGAGCACCAACGGAAGACATTTGGGGGTGCGGTGTGCCACAAACCAAAGATTCGCGAAACTCGGATTATCGTGAAAAATTTGTTAAAGCTCGTTATTTGAGGTGAAAAATCGAACAGTTGATTTCTGAAATCGAACAGTTGATTCTGAAATGAGCTCGGACGCGTGATTGAAAAACAGGGAGAAAAAGAAACAGGTTCCGGTACGTCCTTCCGAACGGCTGAAATTGAAGTGTATAATACACGGTTTTTCGGGATTCTGGAGTCCCGGAATAAAATTCTCCGTAAATCACATAGAAAGTTCCTCGGGTCAGATAGAGCGGCCACGCAAAGTTTGAGCACCAAAGGAAGACATTTGGGGGTGCCGGTGTGCCTAAAAATGTGTTAAAGCTCGTTATTTGAGGCTGAAATCGAACAGGTTGATTCCTGAAATCGAACAGGTTGATTCCTGAAATGAGCTCGGACGCGTGATTGAAAAACAGGAAGAAAAAGAAACAGGTTCCGGTACGACTTTCCGAACGGCTGAAATTGAAGTGTATAATACACGGTTTGTCAGGATTCCGGGGTCCCGGAATAAAATTCTCCGGAAATCACATAGAAAGTTGCTCGGGTAAGATAAAGCGGCCACGCAAAGTTTGAGCACCAACGGAAGACATTTGGGGGTGGCGGTGTGCCACAAACCAGCATTCGCCGAAACTCGGATTATCGTGAAAAATGTGTTAAAGCTCGTTATTTGAGGCTGAAATCGAACAGGTTGATTCCGAAATCGAACAGTTGATTCTGAAATGAGCTCGGACGCGTGATTGAAAAACAGGGAGAGAAAAAACAGGTTCAGACGTCCTTCCGAACGATCGAAATTGAAGTGTATAATACACGGTTTTTCGGGATTCCGGAGTCCCGGAATAAAATTCTCCGGAAATCACATAGAAAGTTCCTCGGGTCAGATAAAGCGGCCACGCAAAGTTTGAGCACCAAAGGAAGACATTTGGGGGTGCCGGTGTGCCTAAAAATGTGTTAAAGCTCGTTATTTGAGGCTGAAATCGAACAGGTTGATTCCTGAAATCGAACAGGTTGATTTCTGAAATGAGCTCGGACGCGTGATTGAAAAACAGGGAGAAAAAGAAACAGGTTCTGGTACGACCTTCCGAACGGCTGAAATTGAAGTGTATAATACACGGTTTTTCGGGATTCCGGGGTCCCGGAATAAAATTCTCCGGAAATCATATAGAAAGTTCCTCGGGTCAGATAAAGCGGCCACGCAAAGTTTGAGCAAAAACGGAAAACATTTGGGGTGCGGTGTGCCATAAACCAAAGATTCGCCAAAACTCGGATTATCGTGAAAAATGTGTTAAACCTCGTTATTTGAGGTGAAATCGAGCGAGTTGATTCCTGGAATCGAACAGGTTGATTCTGAAATGAGCTCGGATGCGTGATTGAAAACAGGAGAAAAAGAAACAGTTCCAGACGACCTTCCGAACGGCTGAAATTGAAGTGTATAATACACGGTTTTTCGGGATTCCGGGGTCCCGAAAAAAAATTCTCCGGAAATCACACAGAAAGTTCCTCGGGTCAGATAAAGCGGCCACGCAAAGTTTGAGCACCAACGGAAAACATTTGGGGGTGCCGGTGTGCCATTAACCAGCATTTGCCGAAACTCGGATTATCGTGAAAAATGTGTTAAAGCTCAATATTTGAGGCTGAAATCGAACAGGTTGATTCCTGAAATCGAACAGGTTGATTCCTGAAATGAGCTCGGACGCGTGATTGAAAAACAGGGAGAAAAAGAAATAGGTTAGAGACGACCTTCCGAACGGCAGTGAAATTGAAGTGTATAATACACGGTTTGTCGATTAGGGGTCCCGGAATAAAATTCTCCGGAAATCACATAGAAAGTTCCTCGGGTCGGATAAAGCGGCCACGCAAAGTTTAAGCACCAACGGAAGACATTTGGGGGTGCCGGTGTACCAAACCAAAGATTCGCCAAAACTCGGATTATCGTGAAAAATTTGTTAAAGCTCGTTATTTGAGGTCGAAATCGAAACAGTTGATTTCGAAATCGAACAAAGTTGATTCTGAAATGAGCTCGGACGCGTGATTGAAAAACAGGGAAAAAAGAAACAGGTTAAGTGACGTCCTTCCGAACTTTGAAATTGAAGTGTATAATACACGGTTTTCGGGATTCGAGTCCCGGAATAAAATTCTCCGTAAATCACATAGAAAGTTCCTCGGGTCAGATAAAGCGGCCACGCAAAGTTTGAGCACCAAAGGAAGACATTTGGGGGTGCCGGTGTGCCTAAAAATGTGTTAAAGCTCGTTATTTGAGGCTGAAATCGAACAGTTGATTCTGAAATCGAAACAGGTTGATTCTGAAATGAGCTCGGACGCGTGATTGAAAAAGGGAAGAAAAAGAAACAGTTCCGAGACGACCTTCCGAACTATTTGAAATTGAAGTGTATAATACATGGTTTGTCAGGATTCCGGGGTCCCGGAATAAAATTCTCCGGAAATCACATAGAAAGTTGCTCGGGTCAGATAAAGCGGCCACGCAAAGTTTGAGCACCAACGGAAGACATTTGGGGGTGGCGGTGTGCCACAAACCAGCATTCGCCGAAACTCGGATTATCGTGAAAAATGTGTTAAAGCTCGTTATTTGAGGTGAAATCGAGCGAGTTGATTCCTGGAATCTAACAAGGTTGATTCCTGAAATGAGCTCGGATGCGTGATTGAAAAACAGGGAGAAAAAGAAACAGGTTCCGGTACGACCTTCCGAACGGCTGAAATTGAAGTGTATAATACACGGTTTTTCGGGATTCCGGGGTCCCGGAATAAAATTCTCCGGAAATCACATAGAAAGTTCCTCGGGTCTGATAAAGCGGCCACGCAAAGTTTGAGCACCAACGGAAAACATTTGGGGGTGCCGGTGTGCCACAAACCAGCATTCCCCGAAACTCAGATTATCGTGAAAAATGTATTAAAGCTCGTTATTTGAGGCTGAAATCGAGCAGGTTGATTCCTGGAATCGAACAGGTTGATTCTTGAAATGAGCTCGGATGCGTGATTCAAAACGAGGAGAAAAAGAAACAGGTTCGACGACCTTCCGAACGGTGAAATTGAAGTGTATAATACACGGTTTTTCGGGATTCCGGGTCCCGAAATAAAATTTTCCGAAATCACATAGAAAGTTCCTCGGGTCGATAAAGCGGCCACGCAAAGTTTGAGCACCAACGGAAGACATTTGGGGGTGCGGTGTGCCTAAAAATGTGTTAAAGCTCGTTATTTGTGGCTGAAATCGAACAAGGTTGATTTCGAAATCGAACAGTTGATTTACGAAATGAGCTCGGACGCGTGATTGAAAAACAGGGAGAAAAAGAAACAGTTAAGCACGACCTTCCGAACGGCTGAAATTGAAGTGTATAATACACGGTTTTTCGGGATTCCTGAGTCCCGGAATAAAATTCTCCGGAAATCACATAGAAAGTTCCTCGGGTCAATAAAGCGGCCACGCAAAGTTTGAGCACCAAAGGAAGACATTTGGGGGTGCCGGTGTGCCTAAAAATGTGTTAAAGCTCGTTATTTGAGGTGAAATCGAAGGTTGATTCCGAAATCGAACAGTTGATTCTGAAATGAGCTCGGACACGCGTGATTGAAAAACAGGAAGAAAAAGAAACAGGTTCCGACGACTTTCCGAACGGTGAAATTGAAGTGTATAATACACGGTTTGTCGGGATTCGGGTCCCGGAATAAAATTCTCGGAAATCACATAGAAAGTTGCTCGGGTAAGATAAAGCGGCCACGCAAAGTTTGAGCACCAACGGAAGACATTTGGGGGTGGCGGTGTGCCCAAACCAAAGATTCGCCGAAACTCGGATTATCGTGAAAAATGTGTTAAAGCTCGTTATTTGAGGTGAAATCGAACAGGTTGATTCCTGAAATCGAACAGGTTGATTCTGAAATGAGCTCGGACGCGTGATTGAAAAACAGGGAGAAAAAAAAACAGGTTCCGGTACGTCCTTCCGAACGACTGAAATTGAAGTGTATAATACACGGTTTTTCGGGATTCCGGAGTCCCGGAATAAAATTCTCCGTAAATCACATAGAAAGTTCCTCGGGTCAGATAAAGCGGCCACGCAAAGTTTGAGCACCAAAGGAAGACATTTGGGGGTGCCGGTGTGCCTAAAAATGTGTTAAAGCTCGTTATTTGAGGCTGAAATCGAACAGGTTGATTCCTGAAATCGAACAGGTTGATTTCTGAAATGAGCTCGGACGCGTGATTGAAAAACAGGAAGAAAAAGAAACAGGTTCTGGTACGACCTTCCGAACGGCTGAAATTGAAGTGTATAATACACGGTTTTTCGGGATTCCGGGGTCCCGGAATAAAATTCTCCGGAAATCATATAGAAAGTTCCTCGGGTCAGATAAAGCGGCCACGCAAAGTTTGAGCAGCAACGGAAAACATTTGGGGGTGCCGGTGTGCCATAAACCAGCATTCGCCGAAACTCGGATTATCGTGAAAAATGTGTTAAACCTCGTTATTTGAGGCTGAAATCGAGCAGGTTGATTCCTGGAATCGAACAGGTTGATTCCTGAAATGAGCTCGGATGCGTGATTGAAAAACAGGGAGAAAAAGAAACAGGTTCCGGTACGACCTTCCGAACGGCTCAAATTGAAGTGTATAATACACGGTTTTTCGGGATTCCGGGGTCCCAGAATAAAATTCTCCGGAAATCACAAAGAAAGTTCCTCGGGTCTGATAAAGCGGCCACGCAAAGTTTGAGCACCAACGGAAAACATTTGGGGGTGCCGGTGTGCCATTAACCAGCATTTGCCGAAACTCGGATTATCGTGAAAAATGTGTTAAAGCTCAATATTTGAGGCTGAAATCGAACAGGTTGATTCCTGAAATCGAACAGGTTGATTCCTGAAATGAGCTCGGACGCGTGATTGAAAAACAGGGAGAAAAAGAAATAGGTTCCGGTACGACCTTCCGAACGGCTGAAATTGAAGTGTATAATACACGGTTTGTCAGGATTCCGGGGTCCCGGAATAAAATTCTCCGGAAATCACATAGAAAGTTCCTCGGGTCAGATAAAGGGGCCACGCAAAGTTTAAGCACCAACGGAAGACATTTGGGGTGCCGGTGTACAAACCAAAGATTCGCCGAAACTCGGATTATCGTGAAAAATTTGTTAAAGCTCGTTATTTGAGGTGAAATCGAACAGTTGATTTCGAAATCGAACAGTTGATTCTGAAATGAGCTCGGACGCGTGATTGAAAAACAGGGAAAAAAGAAACAGGTTCCGACGTCCTTCCGAACGGTGAAATTGAAGTGTATAATACACGGTTTTTCGGGATTCGGAGTCCCGGAACAAAATTCTCCGTAAATCACATAGAAAGTTCCTCGGGTCAGATAAAGCGGCCACGCAAAGTTTGAGCACCAAAGGAAGACATTTGGGGGTGCCGGTGTGCCTAAAAATGTGTTAAAGCTCGTTATTTGAGGTCGAAATCGAACAAAGGTTGATTCTCGAAATCGACAGGTTGATTCCGAAATGAGCTCGGACGCGTGATTGAAAAAAGGAAGAAAAAGAAACAGGTTCCGTGCACGACCTTCCGAACGGCTGAAATTGAAGTGTATAATACATGGTTTGTCGATTCCGGGTCCCGGAATAAAATTCTCGGAAATCACATAGAAAGTTGCTCGGGTCGATAAAGCGGCCACGCAAAGTTTGAGCACCAACGGAAGACATTTGGGGGTGCCGGTGTGCCACAAACCAAAATTCGCCGAAACTCGGATTATCGTGAAAAATGTGTTAAAGCTCGTTATTTGAGGCTGAAATCGAACAGGTTGATTCCTGAAATCGAACAGGTTGATTCCTGAAATGAGCTCGGACGCGTGATTGAAAAAAACAGGAGAAAAAAAAAAGTTCGTAGACGTCCTTCCGAACTATTTGAAATTGAAGTGTATAATACACGGTTTTTCTGGGATTCCGGAGTCCCGGAATAAAATTCTCCGTAAATCACATAGAAAGTTTCTCGGGTCAGATAAAGCGGCCACGCAAAGTTTGAGCACCAAAGGAAGACATTGGGGGTGCGGTGTGCCTAAAAATGTTTTAAAGCTCGTTATTTGAGGCTGAAATCGAACAAATTGATTCCTGAAATCGAACGGTTGATTTTCGAAATGAGCTCGGACGCGTGATTGAAAAACAGGGAGAAAAAGAAACAGGTTAAAGACGACCTTCCGAACGGTGAAATTGAAGTGTATAATACGGTTTTTCGGGATTCGGGGTCCGGAATAAAATTCTCGGAAATCATATAGAAAGTTCCTCGGAAGTCGATAAAGCGGCCACGCAAAGTTTGAGCAGAACGGAAAACATTTGGGGGTGCCGGTGTGCCATAAACCAAGATTCGCCGAAACTCGGATTATCGTGAAAAATGTGTTAAACCTCGTTATTTGAGGTGAAATCGAGCAAAGTTGATTCCTGGAATCGAACAAAGGTTGATTCCGAAATGAGCTCGGATGCGTGATTGAAAACAGGAGAAAAAGAAACAGGTTCCGACGACCTTCCGAACGGCTGAAATTGAAGTGTATAATACACGGTTTTTCGGGATTCCGGGGTCCCGGAATAAAATTCTCCGGAAATCACATAGAAAGTTCCTCGGGTCTGATAAAGCGGCCACGCAAAGTTTGAGCACCAACGGAAAACATTTGGGGGTGCCGGTGTGCCACAAACCAGCATTCCCCGAAACTCAGATTATCGTGTAAAATGTATTAAAGCTCGTTATTTGAGGCTGAAATCGAGCAGGTTGATTCCTGGAATCGAACAGGTTGATTCTTGAAATGAGCTCGGATGCGTGATTCAAAAACAGGGAGAAAAAGAAACAGGTTCCGGTACGACCTTCCGAACGGCTGAAATTGAAGTGTATAATACACGGTTTTTCGAGATTCCGGGGTCCCGAAATAAAATTTTCCGGAAATCACATAGAAAGTTCCTCGGGTCAGATAAAGCGGCCACGCAAAGTTTGAGCACCAAAGGAAGACATTTGGGGGTGCCGGTGTGCCTAAAAATGTGTTAAAGCTCGTTATTTGTGGCTGAAATCGAACAGGTTGATTTCTGAAATCGAACAGGTTGATTTCTGAAATGAGCTCGGACGCGTGATTGAAAAACAGGAAGAAAAAGAAACAGGTTCCGGTACGACCTTCTGAACGGCTGAAATTGAAGTGTATAATACACGGTTTTTCGGGATTCCGGAATAAAATTCTCCGGAAATCATATAGAAAGTTCCTCGGGTCAGATAAAGCGGCCACGCAAAGTTTGAGCAGCAACGGAAAACATTTGGGGGTGCCGGTGTGCCACAAACCAAAGATTCCTAAACTCCTCGGATTATCGTGAAAAATGTGTTAAAGCTCGTTATTTGAGGTGAAATCGAGCGGAGTTGATTCCTGGAATCGAACAGGTTGATTCTGAAATGACCTTGGATGCGTGATTGAAAAAGGAGAAAAAGAAACGGGTTCCAGACGACCTTCCGAACGGTGAAATTGAAGTGTATAATACACGGTTTTTCGGGATTCCGGTCCCGGAACAAAATTCTCCGGAAATCACATAGAAAGTTTCTCGGGTCGGATAAAGCGGCCACGCAAAGTTTGAGCACCAACGGAAGACATTTGGGGGTGCGTGTGCCACAAACCAAAGATTCGAAACTCGGATTATCGTGAAAAATGTGTTAAAGCTCGTTATTTGAGGTGAAATCGAGCGAGTTAATTCCTGGAATCGAACATGTTGATTCTGAAATGAGCTCGGATGCGTGATTGAAAAACAGGGAGAAAAAGAAACAGTTAGACGACCTTCCGAACAATTTGAAATTTAAGTGTATAATACACGGTTTTTCGGGATTCCGGGTCCCGGAATAAAATTCTCCGGAAATCACATAGAAAGTTCCTCGGGTCAGATAAAGCGGCCACGCAAAGTTTGAGCACCAAAGGAAGACATTTGGGGGTTAGGTGTGCCTAAAAATGTGTTAAAGCTCGTTATTTGAGGTGAAATCGAGCAGTTGATTCACGAAATCGAACAGGTTGATTCTGAAATGAGCTCGGACGCGTGATTGAAAAACAGGGAGAAAAAGAAACAGGTTCGAATACGACCTTCCGAACGGCAGTGAAATTGAAGTGTATAATACACGGGTTTTGGATTCCGGTCCCGGAATAAAATTCTCGGAAATCATATAGAAAGTTCCGGGTCGATAAAGCGGCCACGCAAAGTTTGAGCAAGAACGGAAAACATTTGGGGGTGCGGTGTGCCACAAACCAAAGATTCGCCGAAACTCCGGATTATCGTGAAAATTGTGTTAAATTTGGTTATTTGAGGTGAAATCGAGCGAGTTGATTCCTGGAATCGAACAGGTTGATTCTGAAATGAGCTCGGATGCGTGATTGAAAAACAGGGAGAAAAAGAAACAGGTTCGTGTACGACCTTCCGAACGGCTGAAATTGAAGTGTATAATACACGGTTTGCCGGATTCGGGGTCCCGGAATAAAATTCTCCGAAATCACATAGAAAGTTCCTCGTGTCAGATAAAGCGGCCACGCAAAGTTTGAGCACCAACGGAAGACATTTGGGGGTGCCGGTGTGCCACAAACCAGCATTCGCCGAACCTCGGATTATAGTGAAAATGTGTTAAAGCTCGTTATTTGAGGCTGAAATTGAACAGGTTGATTCCTGAAATGAGCTCGGACGCGTGATTGAAAAACAGGGAGAAAAAGAAACAGGTTCCGGTACGACCTTCCGAACGGCAGAAATTGAAGTGTATAATACATGGTTTTTCGGGATTCCGGGGTCCCGGAATAAAATTATCCGGAAATCACATAGAAAGTTCCTCGGGTTAGATAATGCGGCAACGCAAAGTTTGAGCACCAACGGAAAACATTTGGGGGTGCCGGTGTGCCACAAACCAGCATTCGCCGAAACTCGGATTATCGTGAAAAATGTGTTAAAGCTCGTTATTTGAGGCTGAAATCGAGCAGGTTGATTCCTGAAATCGAAAAGGTTGATTCCTGAAATGAGCTCGGACGCGTGATTGAAAATTAGAGAGAAAAAGAAACAGGTTCTTGTACGACCTTCCGAACGGCTGAAATTGAAGTATATATAATACACGGTTTTTCGGGATTTCGGGGTCCCGGAATAAAATTCTCCGAAAATCACATAGAAAGTTCCTCGGGTCAGATAAAGCGGCCACGCAAAGTTTGAGCACCAACGGAAGACATTTGGGGGTGCCGGTGTGCCACAAACCAGCATTCGCCGAAACTCGGATTATCGTGAAAAATGTGTTAAAGCTCAATATTTGAGGCTGAAATCGAACAGGTTGATTCCTGAAATCGAACAGGTTGATTCATGAAATGAGCTTGGACGCGTGATTGAAAAACAGGGAGAAAAAGAAACAGGTTCCAGATGACGACCTTCCGAACTTTGAAATTGAAGTGTGTAATACACGGTTTTCGGATTCGAGTCCCGGAATAAAATTCTCCGGAAATCACATAGAAAGTTCCTCGGGTCAGATAAAGCGGCCACGCAAAGTTTGAGCACCAAAGGAAGACATTTGGGGGTGCCGGTGTGCCTAAAAATGTATTAAAGCTCGTTATTTGAGGCTGAAATCGAACAGGTTGATTTCTGAAATCGAACAGGTTGATTCCTAAAATGAGCTCGGACGCGTGATTCAAAAACAGGAAGAAAAAGAAACAGGTTCCGGTACGACCTTCCGAACGGCTGAAATTGAAGTGTATAATACACGGGTTTTCGGGATTCCGGGGTCCCGGAATAAAATTCTCCGGAAATCATATAGAAAGTTCCTCGGGTCAGATAAAGCGGCCACGCAAAGTTTGAGCAAAGAACGGAAAACATTTAGGGTGCCGGTGTGCCACAAACCAAAGATTCGCCGAAACTCGGATTATCGTGAAAAATGTGTTAAAGCTCGTTATTTGAGGTGAAATCGAGCGAGTTGATTCCTGGAATCGAACAGGTTGATTCCGAAATGAGCTCGGATGCGTGATTGAAAAACAGGAGAAAAAGAAACAGGTTCCGACGACCTTCCGAACTATTTGAAATTGAAGTGTATAATACACGGTTTCGGGATTCGGGGTCCCGGAATAAAATTCTCCGGAAATCACATAGAAAGTTCTTCGTGTCAGATAAAGCGGCCACGCAAAGTTTGAGCACCAACGGAAGACATTTGGGGGTGCCGGTGTGCCACAAACCAGCATTCGCCGAAACTCGGATTATCGTGAAAAATGTGTTAAAGCTCAATATTTGAGGTGAAATCGAACAGGTTGATTCCTGAAATCGAACAGGTTGATTCCTGAAATGAGCTCGGACGCGTGATTGAAAAACAGAAAGAAAAAGAAACAGGTTCCGGTACGACATTCCGAACGGCTAAAATTGAAGTGTATAATACACGGTTTTTCGGGATTCCGGAGTCCCGGAGTCCCGGAATAAAATTCTCCGGAAATCACATAGAAAGTTCCTCGGGTCAGATAAAGCGGCCACGCAAAGTTTGAGCACCAAAGGAAGACATTTGGGGGTGCCGGTGTGCCTAAAAATGTGTTAAAGCTCGTTATTTGAGGCTGAAATCGAACAGGTTGATTCCTGAAATGAGCTCGGACGCGTGATTCAAAAACAGAAAGAAAAAGAAACAGGTTCCGGTACGACCTTCCGAACGGCTGAAATTGAAGTGTATAATACACGGGTTTTCGGGATTCCGGGGTCCCGGAATAAAATTCTCCGGAAATCATATAGAAAGTTCCTCGGGTCAGATAAAGCGGCCACGCAAAGTTTGAGCAGCAACGGAAAACATTTGGGGGTGCCGGTGTGCCACAAACCAGCATTCGCCGAAACTCGGATTATCGTGAAAAATGTGTTAAAGCTCGTTATTTGAGGCTGAAATCGAGCAGTTGATTCCTGGAATCGAACGAGGTTGATTCCGAAATGAGCTCGGATGCGTGATTGAAAACCGGGAGAAAAAGAAACAGGTTCCGTCACGACCGACCTTCCGAACGGCTGAAATTGAAGTGTATAATACACGGTTTTTCGGGATTCCGGGGTCCCGGAATAAAGTTCTCCGGAAATCACATAGAAAGTTCCTCGTGTCAGATAAAGCGGCCACACAAAGTTTGAGCACCAACGGAAGACATTTGGGGGTGCCGGTGTGCCCTAAACCAGCATTCGCCGAACCTCGGATTATAGTGAAAAATGTGTTAAAGCTCGTTATTTGAGGCTGAAATTGAACAGTTGATTCTGAAATGAGCTCGGACGCGTGATTGAAAAAGAGGGAGAAAAAGAAACAGTTCCGTGACGACCTTCCGAATGGCGTAAATTGAAGTGTATAATACATGGTTTTTCGGGATTAGGGGTCCTGATTAAAATTATCCGGAAATCACATAGAAAGTTCCTCGGGTCAGATAATGCCGCAACGCAAAGTTTGAGCACCAACGGAAAACATTTGGGGGTGCCGGTGTGCCACAAACCAGCATTCGCCGAAACTCGGATTATCGTGAAAAATGTGTTAAAGCTCGTTATTTGAGGTGAAATCGAGCAGTTGATTCCTGAAATCGAACAGGTTGATTCCTGAAATGAGCTCGGACGCGTGATTGAAAAACAGAGAGAAAAAGAAACAGGTTCTTGTACGACCTTCCGAACGGCTGAAATTGAAGTGTATATAATACACGGTTTTTCGGGATTTCGGGGTCCCGGAATAAAATTCTCCGGAAATCACATAGAAAGTTCCTCGGGTCAGATAAAGCGGCCACGCAAAGTTTGAGCACCAACGTAAGACATTTGGGGGTGCCGGTGTGCCACAAACCAGCATTCGCCGAAACTCGGATTATCGTGAAAAATGTGTTAAAGCTCAATATTTGAGGTTGAAATCGAACAGGTTGATTCCTGAAATCGAACAGGTTGATTCCTGAAATGAGCTCGGACGCGTGATTGAAAAACAGGGAGAAAAAGAAACAGTTCCAGACGACCTTCCGAACGGGTGAAATTGAAGTGTATAATACACGGTTGCCGGGATTCCGGAGTCCGGAATAAAATTCTCGGAAATCACATAGAAAGTTCCTCGGGTCGATAAAGCGGCCACACAAAGTTCGAGCACCAAAGGAAGACATTTGGGGGTGCCGGTGTGCCTAAAAATGTGTTAAAGCTCGTTATTTGAGGCGAAATCGAACAAGTTGATTCCTGAAATCGAACAAAGGTTGATTCTGAAATGAGCTCGGACGCGTGATTGAAAAACAGAGATAAAAAGAAACAGTTCGTGCACGAACTTCCGAACGGTGAAATTTAAGTGTATAATACACGGTTTTTCGGGATTCCGGGGTCCCGGAATAAAATTCTCCGGAAATCACATAGAAAGTTCCTCGGGTCAGATAAAGCGGCCACGCAAAGTTTGAGCACCAAAGGAAGACATTTGGGGGTGCCGGTGTGCCTAAAAATGTGTTAAAGCTCGTTATTTAAGGTCGAAATCGAACAGGTTGATTCTGAAATCGAACAGGTTGATTCTTGAAATGAGCTCGGACGCGTGATTGAAAAACGAGGAGAAAAAGAAACAGGTTCTTGTACGACCTTCCGACCAATTTGAAATTGAAGTGTATATAATACACGGTTTTCGGGATTTCGGGGTCCCGAATAAAATTCTCGGAAATCACATAGAAAGTTCTTCGGGTCGATAAAGCGGCCACGCAAAGTTTGAGCACCAACGGAAGACATTTGGGGGTGCCGGTGTGCCACAAACCAAAATTCGCCGAAACTCGGATTATCGTGAAAAATGTGTTAAAGCTCAATATTTGAGGCCGAAATCGAACAAAGTTGATTCCGAAATCGAACAGGTTGATTCCTGAAATGAGCTCGGACGCGTGATTGAAAAACAGGGAGAAAAAGAAACAGGTTCCGGTACGACCTTCCGAACGGCTGAAATTGAAGTGTATAATACACGGTTTTTCGGGATTCCGGAGTCCCGGAATAAAATTCTCCGGAAATCACATAGAAAGTTCCTCGGGTCAGATAAAGCGGCCACGCAAAGTTTGAGCTGAGCACCAACGGAAGACATTTGGGTGTGCCGGTGTGCCTAAAAATGTGTTAAAGCTCGTTATTTGAGGCGAAATCGAACAAGTTGATTTCGAAATCGAACAGATTGATTCTGAAATGAGCTCGGACGCGTGATTGAAAAACAGAGAGAAAAAGAAACAGTTCCAGACGACCTTCCGAATTTGAAATTGAAGTGTATAATACACGGTTTTTCGTGATTCGGAGTCCGGAATAAAATTCTCAGTAAATCACATAGAAAGTTGCTCGGGTCAGATAAAGCGGCCACGCAAAGTTTGAGCACCAAAGGAAGACATTTGGGGTGCCGGTGTGCCTAAAAATGTGTTAAAGCTCGTTATTTAAAATTTGAAATCGAACAGGTTGATTCCGAATTGAACAAGGTTGATTCCTGAAATGAGCTCGGACGCGTGATTCAAAAACAGGAAGAAAAAGAAAGAGGTTCCGGTACGACCTTCCGAACGGCTGAAATTGAAGTGTATAATACACGGTTTTTCGGGATTCCGAGGTCCCGGAATAAAATTCTCCGGAAATCATATAGAAAGTTTCTCGGGTCAGATAAAGCGGCCACGCAAAGTTTGAGCAGCAACGGAAAACATTTGGGGGTGCCGGTGTGCCACAAACCAGCATTCGCCGAAACTCGGATTATCGTGAAAAATGCGTTAAAGCTCGTTATTTGAGGCTGAAATCGAGCAGGTTGATTCCTGGAATCGAACAGGTTGATTCCTGAAATGAGCTCGGATGCGTGATTGAAAAACAAGGAGAAAAAGAAACAGGTTCCGGTACGACATTCCGAACGGCTGAAATTGAAGTGTATAATACACGGTTTTTCGGGATTCCGGGGTCCCGGAATAAAATTTTCCGGAAATCACATAGAAAGTTCCTCGGGTCAGATAAAGCGGCCACGCAAAGTTTGAGCACCAAAGGAAGACATTTGGGGGTGCCGGTGTGCCTAAAAATGTGTTAAAGCTCGTTATTTGAGGCTGAAATCGAACAAGTTGATTCTGAAATCGAGCAGTTGATTCTGAAATGAGCTCGGACGCGTGATTGAAAAACAGGGAGAAAAAGAAACAGGTTCCGGTACGACCTTCCGAACGGCTGAAATTGAAGTGTATAATACACGGTTTTTCGGGATTCCGGAGTCCCGGAATAAAATTCTCCGGAAATCACATAGAAAGTTCCTCGGGTCGATAAAGCGGCCACGCAAAGTTTGAGCACCAACGGAAGACATTTGGGGGTGGTGTGCCTAAAAATGTGTTAAAGCTCGTTATTTGAGGTCGAAATCGAACAGGTTGATTCCGAATTGAACAGGTTGATTCCCGAAATGAGCTCGGATGCGTGATTGAAAAACAGGGAGAAAAAGAAAAAGGTTAAGTGACGACCTTCCGAACGGCTGAAATTGAAGTGTATAATACACGGTTTTTCGGGATTCCGGTCCCGGAACAAAATTCTCCGGAAATCACATAGAAAGTTCCTCGGGTCGATAAATCGGCCACGCAAAGTTTGAGCAAAGAACGGAAAACATTTGGGGGTGCCGTGTGCCACAAACAAAGCATTCACCGAAACTCGGATTATCGTGAAAAATGCGTTAAAGCTCGTTATTTGAGGTGAAATCGAGCGAGGTTGATTCTGGAATCGAACAGGTTGATTCTGAAATGAGCTCGGATGCGTGATTGAAAACAGGAGAAAAAAAACAGGTTCCAGACGACCTTCCGAACTATTTGAAATTGAAGTGTATAATACACGGTTTTTCGGGATTCCGGGGTCCCGGAATAAAATTCTTTGGAAATCACATAGAAAGTTCCTCGGGTCAGATAAAGCGGCCACGCAAAGTTTGAGCACCAACGGAAAACATTTGGGGGTGCCGGTGTGCCACAAACCAGCATTCGCCGAAACTCGGATTATCGTGAAAATGTGTTAAAGCTCGTTATTTGAGGCTGAAATCGAGCAGGTTGATTTCTGGACTCGAACAGGTTGATTCCTGAAATGAGCTCGGATGCGTGATTTAAAAACATGGAGAAAAAGAAACAGGTTCCGGTACGACCTTCCGAACGGCTGAAATTGAAGTGTATAATACACGGTTTTTCGGGATTCCGGGGTCCCGTAATAAAATTCTCCGGAAATCAAATAGAAAGTTCCTCGGGTCAGATAAAGCGGCCACGCAAAGTTTGAGCACCAACGGAAAACATTTAGGGGTGCCGGTGTGCCACAAACCAGCATTCGCCGAAACTCGGATTATCGTGAAAAATGTGTTAAAGCTCAATATTTGAGGCTGAAATCGAACAGGTTGATTCCTGAAATCGAACAGGTTGATTCCTGAAATGAGCTCGAACGCGTGATTGAAAAACAGGGAGAAAAAGAAACAGGTTCCGGTACGACCTTCCGAACGGCTGAAATTGAAGTGTATAATACACGGTTTTTCGGGATTCCGGAGTCCCGGAATAAAATTCTCCGGAAATCACATAGAAAGTTCCTCGGGTCATATAAAGCGGCCACGCAAAGTTTGAGCACCAACGGAAGACATTTGGGGGTGCCGGTGTGCCACAAACCAGCATTCGCCGAAACTCGGATTATCGTGAAAAATGTGTTAAAGCTCAATATTTGAGGTGAAATCGAACAGTTGATTCTGAAATCGAACAGGTTGATTCTGAAATGACCTCGGACGCGTGATTGAAAAACAGGGAGAAAAAGAAACAGGTTCCGGTACGACCTTCCGAACGGCTGAAATTGAAGTGTATAATACACGGTTTTTCGGGATTCCGGGGTCCCGGAATAAAATTCTCGGGAAATCACATAGAAAGTTCCTCGGGTCAGATAAAGCGGCCACGCAAAGTTTGAGCACCAAAGGAAGACATTTGGGGGTGTCGGTGTGCCTAAAAATGTGTTAAAGCTCGTTATTTGAGGCTGAAATCGAACAAGTTGATTCTTGAAATCGAACAGGTTGATTCCTGAAATGAGCTCGGACGCGTGATTGAAAAACAGGAAGAAAAAGAAATAGGTTCCGGTACGAACTTCCGAACGGCTGAAATTGAAGTGTATAATACACGGTTTTTCGGGATTCCGGAGTCTCGGAATAAAATTCTCCGGAAATCACATAGAAAGTTCCTCGGGTCAGATAAAGCGGCCACGCAAAGTTTGAGCAGCAACGGAAAACATTTGGGGTGCCGGTGTGCCTAAAAATGTGTTAAAGCTCGTTATTTGAGGCTGAAATCGAACAGGTTGATTCCTGAAATCGAACAGGTTTATTCCTGAAATGAGCTCGGACGCGTGATTGAAAAACAGGGAGAAAAAGAAATAGGTTCCGGTACGACCTTCCGAACGGCTGAAATTGAAGTGTATAATACACGGTTTTTCGGGATTCCGGAGTCCCGGAATAAAATTCTCCGGAAATCACATAGAAAGTTCCTCGGGTCAGATAAAGCGGCCACGCAAAGTTTAAGCACCAAAGGAAGACATTTGGGGGTGCCGGTGTGCCTAAAAATGTGTTAAAGCTCGTTATTTGAGGCTGAAATCGAACAAGTTGATTCCTGAAATCGAACAGGTTGATTCCTGAAATGAGCTCGGACGCGTGATTGAAAAACAGGAAGAAAAAGAAACAGTTCACGACCTTCCGAACGGCTGAAATTGAAGTGTATAATACACGGTTTTTCGGGATTCCGGGGTCCCGGAATAAAATTCTCCGGAAATCACATAGAAAGTTCCTCGGGTCAGATAAAGCGGCCACGCAAAGTTTGAGCACCAAAGGAAGACATTTGGGGGTGCCGGTGTGCCTAAAAATGTGTTAAAGCTCGTTATTTGAGGCTGAAATCGAACAGGTTGATTCCTGAAATCGAACAGGTTGATTCCTGAAATGAGCTCGGACGCGTGATTGAAAAACAGGGAGAAAAAGAAACAGTTCGACGACCTTCCGAACATTTGAAATTGAAGTGTATAACACACGGTTTTTTGGGATTCCGGGTCCCGGAATAAAATTCTCCGGAAATCATATAGAAAGTTTCTCGGGTCAGATAAAGCGGCCACGCAAAGTTTGAGCAGCAACGGAAAACATTTGGGGGTGCCGGTGTGCCACAAACCAGCATTCGCCGAAACTCGGATTATCGTGAAAAATGTGTTAAAGCTCGTTATTTGAGGTGAAATCGAGCGAGTTGATTCCTGGAATCGAACAGGTTGATTCCGAAATGAGCTCGGATGCGTGATTGAAAAACGGGAGAAAAAGAAACAGGTTCCCATCACGACCTTCCGAACTAATTTGAAATTGAAGTGTATAATACACGGTTTTCGGGATTAGGGGTCCCGAATAAAATTTTCCGGAAATCACATAGAAAGTTCCTCGGGTCGATAAAGCGGCCACGCAAAGTTTGAGCACCAACGGAAGACATTTGGGGGTGCCGGTGTGCCTAAAAATGTGTTAAAGCTCGTTATTTGAGGCTGAAATCGAACAAGTTGATTCCTGAAATCGAACAGGTTGATTCCTGAAATGAGCTCGGACGCGTGATTGAAAAACAGGAAGAAAAAGAAACAGGTTCCGGTACGACCTTCCGAACGGCTGAAATTGAAGTGTATAATACACGGTTTTTCGGGATTCCGGAGTCCCGGAATAAAATTCTCCGGAAATCACATAGAAAGTTCCTCGGGTCAGATAAAGCGGCCACGCAAAGTTTGAGCACCAAAGGAAGACATTTGGGGGTGCCGGTGTGCCTAAAAATGTGTTAAAGCTCGTTATTTGAGGCTGAAATCGAACAAGTTGATTCCTGAAATCGAACAGGTTGATTCCTGAAATGAGCTCGGACGCGTGATTGAAAAACAGGGAGAAAAAGAAACAGGTTCTTGTACGACCTTCCGAACGGCTGAAATTGAAGTGTATATAATACACGGTTTTTCGGGATTTCGGGGTCCCGGAATAAAATTCTCCGGAAATCACATAGAAAGTTCCTCGGGTCATATAAAGCGGCCACGCAAAGTTTGAGCACCAACGGAAGACATTTGGGGGTGCCGGTGTGCCACAAACCAGCATTCGCCGAAACTCGGATTATCGTGAAAAATGTGTTAAAGCTCAATATTTGAGGCTGAAATCGAACAGGTTGATTCCTGAAATCGAACAGGTTGATTCCTGAAATGACCTCGGACGCGTGATTGAAAAACAGGGAGAAAAAGAAACAGGTTCGATGACGACCTTCCGAACGGCTGAAATTGAAGTGTATAATACACGGTTTTTCGGGATTCCGGAGTCCCGGAATAAAATTCTCCGGAAATCACATAGAAAGTTCCTCGGGTCAGATAAAGCGGCCACGCAAAGTTTGAGCACCAAAGGAAGACATTTGGGGTGCCGGTGTGCCTAAAAATGTGTTAAAGCTCGTTATTTGAGGCTGAAATCGAACAAGTTGATTCTTGAAATCGAACAGGTTGATTCCTGAAATGAGCTCGGACGCGTGATTGAAAAACAGGAAGAAAAAGAAATAGGTTCCGGTACGAACTTCCGAACGGCTGAAATTGAAGTGTATAATACACGGTTTTCGGGATTCCTGGGTCCCGGAATAAAATTCTCCGTAAATCACATAGAAAGTTACTCGGGTCAGATAAAGCGGCCACGCAAAGTTTGAGCAAAGAACGGAAAACATTTGGGGTGCTTGGTGTGCCTAAAAATGTGTTAAAGCTCGTTATTTGAGGTGAAATCGAACAGGTTGATTCACGAAATCGAACAGTTTATTCTGAAATGAGCTCGGACGCGTGATTGAAAAACAGGGAGAAAAAGAAATAGGTTCCGGTACGACCTTCCGAACGGCTGAAATTGAAGTGTATAATACACGGTTTTTCGGGATTCAGGAGTCCCGGAACAAAATTCTCCGGAAATCACATAGAAAGTTCCTCGGGTCAGATAAAGCGGCCACGCAAAGTTTGAGCACCAAAGGAAGACATTTGGGGGTGCCGGTGTGCCTAAAAATGTGTTAAAGCTCGTTATTTGAGGCTGAAATCGAACAAGTTGATTCCTGAAATCGAACAGGTTGATTCCTGAAATGAGCTCGGACGCGTGATTGAAAAACAGGGAGAAAAAGAAACGGGTTCCGTGACGACCTTCCGAACGGTGAAATTGAAGTGTATAATACACGGTTTTTCGGGATTCGGAGTCCCGGAATAAAATTCTCCAGAAATCACATAGAAAGTTCCTCGGGTCGATAAAGCGGCCACGCAAAGTTTGAGCACCAACGGAAGACATTTGGGGGTGCGGTGTGCCTAAAAATGTGTTAAAGCTCGTTATTTGAGGATAAAATCGAACAGGTTGATTCGAATTGAACAGGTTGATTTCGAAATGAGCTCGGACGCGTGATTCAAAAAGAAAGAAAAAGAAACAGGTTCCGGACGACCTTCCGAACGGCTGAAATTGAAGTGTATAATACACGGTTTTTCGGGATTCCGGTCCCGGAACAAAATTCTCCGGAAATCACATAGAAAGTTCCTCGGGTCGAATAAAGCGGCCACGCAAAGTTTGAGCAAAGAACGGAAAACATTTTGGGGTGCCGGTGTGCCACAAACCAAGATTCGCCGAAACTCGGATTATCGTGAAAAATGCGTTAAAGCTCGTTATTTGAGGTGAAATCGAGCAGTTGATTCTGGAATCGAACAGGTTGATTCCTGAAATGAGCTCGGATGCGTGATTGAAAAACAGGGAGAAAAAGAAACAGGTTCCGGTACGACCTTCCGAACGGCTGAAATTGAAGTGTATAATACACGGTTTTTCGGGATTCCGGGGTCCCGGAATAAAATTTTCCGGAAATCACATAGAAAGTTCCTCGGGTCAGATAAAGCGGCCACGCAAAGTCTGAGCACCAAAGGAAGACATTTGGGGGTGCCGGTGTGCCTAAAAATGTGTTAAAGCTCAATAATTGAGGCTGAAATCGAACAGGTTGATTCCTGAAATCGAACAGGTTGATTCCTGAAATGAGCTCGGACGCGTGATTGAAAAACAGGGAGAAAAAGAAACAGTTAGACGACCTTCCGAACGGCTGAAATTGAAGTGTATAATACACGGTTTTTCGGGATTCTGAGGTCCCGGAATAAAATTCTCCGGAAATCACATAGAAAGTTCCTCGGGTCGGATAAAGCGGCCACGCAAAGTTTGAGCACCAAAGGAAGACATTTGGGGGGTGCCGGTGTGCCTAAAAATGTTTTAAAGCTCGTTATTTGAGGATGAAATCGAACAAGTTGATTCCTGAAATCGAACAGGTTGATTCTGAAATGAGCTCGGACGCGTGATTGAAAAACAGGGAGAAAAAAAACAGGTTCCGCACGACCTTCCGAGAACGGTGAAATTGAAGTGTATAACACACGGTTTTGGGATTCGGGGTCCCGGAATAAAATTCTCCGGAAATCATATAGAAAGTTTCTCGGGTCAGATAAAGCGGCCACGCAAAGTTTGAGCAGCAACGGAAAACATTTGGGGGTGCCGGTGTGCCACAAACCAGCATTCGCCGAAACTCGGATTATCGTGAAAAATGTGTTAAAGCTCGTTATTTGAGGTGAAATCGAGCGGAGTTGATTCTGGAATCGAACAGGTTGATTCTCGAAATGAGCTCGGATGCGTGATTGAAAAACAGGGAGAAAAAGAAACAGGTTCCGGTACGACCTTCCGAACGGCTGAAATTGAAGTGTATAATACACGGTTTTTCGGGATTCCGGGGTCCCGGAATAAAATATTCCGGAAATCACATAGAAAGTTCCTCGGGTCAGATAAAGCGGCCACGCAAAGTTTGAGCACCAAAGGAAGACATTTGGGGGTGCCGGTGTGCCTAAAAATGTGTTAAAGCTCGTTATTTGAGGCTGAAATCGAACAAGTTGATTCCTGAAATCGAACGGGTTGATTCCTGAAATGAGCTCGGACGCGTGATTGAAAAACAGGAAGAAAAAGAAACAGTTCAGTACGAACTTCCGAACGGCTGAAATTGAAGTGTATAATACACGGTTTTCGGGATTCCGGGGTCCCGGAATAAAATTCTCTGGAAATCACATAGAAAGTTCCTCGGGTCAGATAAAGCGGCCACGCAAAGTTTGAGCACCAAAGGAAGACATTTGGGGGTGCCGGTGTGCCTAAAAATGTGTTAAAGCTCGTTATTTGAGGCTGAAATCGAACAAGTTGATTCCTGAAATCGAACAGGTTGATTCCTGAAATGAGCTCGGACGCGTGATTGAAAAACAGGGAGAAAAAGAAACAGGTTCTTGTACGACCTTCCGAACGGCTGAAATTGAAGTGTATATAATACACGGTTTTTCGGGATTTCGGGGTCCCGGAATAAAATTCTCCGGAAATCACATAGAAAGTTCCTCGGGTCATATAAAGCGGCCACGCAAAGTTTGAGCACCAACGGAAGACATTTGGGGGTGCCGGTGTGCCACAAACCAGCATTCGCCGAAACTCGGATTATCGTGAAAAATGTGTTAAAGCTCAATATTTGAGGTGAAATCGAACAAAGTTGATTCCGAAATCGAACAGGTTGATTCCGAAATGACCTCGGACGTGTGATTGAAAAACAGGAGAAAAAGAAACAGGTTCCAGACGACCTTCCGAACGAAAATTTGAAATTGAAGTGTATAATAAACGGTTTTTCGGGATTCCGGAGTCCCGGAATAAAATTCTCCGGAAATCACATAGAAAGTTCCTCGGGTCAGATAAAGCGGCCACGCAAAGTTTGAGCACCAAAGGAAGACATTTGGGGGTGCCGGTGTGCCTAAAAATGTTTTAAAGCTCGTTATTTGAGGCTGAAATCGAACAAGTTGATTCCTGAAATCGAACAGGTTGATTCCTGAAATGAGCTCGGACGCGTGATTGAAAAACAGGAAGAAAAAGAAACAGGTTCCGGTACGACCTTCCGAACGGCTGAAATTGAAGTGTATAATACACGGTTTTTCGGGATTCCGGGGTCCCGGAATAAAATTCTCCGGAAATCACATAGAAAGTTCCTCGGGTCAGATAAAGCGGCCACGCAAAGTTTGAAAACAAAAGGAAGACATTTGGGGGTGCCGGTGTGCCTAAAAATGTGTTAAAGCTCGTTATTTGAGGCTGAAATCGAACAGGTTGATTCCTGAAATCGAACAGGTTGATTCCTGAAATGAGCTCGGACGCGTGATTCAAAAACAGGAAGAAAAAGAAACAGGTTCCGGTACGACCTTCCGAACGGCTGAAATTGAAGTGTATAACACACGGTTTTTTGGGATTCCGGGGTCCCGGAATAAAATTCTCCGGAAATCATATAGAAAGTTTCTCGGGTCAGATAAAGCGGCCACGCAAAGTTTGAGCAGCAACGGAAAACATTTGGGGGTGACGGTGTGCCACAAACCAGCATTCGCCGAAACTCGGATTATCGTGAAAAATGTGTTAAAGCTCGTTATTTGAGGCTGAAATCGAGCAGGTTGATTCCTGGAATCGAACAGGTTGATTCCTGAAATGAGCTCGGATGCGTGATTGAAAACAGGAGAAAAAGAAACATGTTCGACGACCTTCCGAACTTGAAATTGAAGTGTATAATACACGGTTTTTCGGGATTCGGTCCCGGAATAAAATTCTCCGGAAATCACATAGAAAGTTCCTCGCGTCAGATAAAGCGGCCACGCAAAGTTTGAGCACCAAAGGAAGACATTTGGGGTGCCGGTGTGCCTAAAAATGTGTTAAAGCTCGTTATTTGAGGCTGAAATCGAACAAGTTGATTCTGAAATCGAACAGGTTGATTCTTGAAATGAGCTCGGACGCGTGATTGAAAAACAGGAAGAAAAAGAAAAGGTTCCTGCTGACGACCTTCCGAACGGCTGAAATTGAAGTGTATAATACACGGTTTTTCGGGATTCCGGAGTCCCGGAATAAAATTCTCCGGAAATCACATAGAAAGTTCCCCGGGTCAGATAAAGCGGCCACGCAAAGTTTGAGCACCAAAGGAAGACATTTGGGGGTGCCGGTGTGCCTAAAAATGTGTTAAAGCTCGTTATTTGAGGCTGAAATCGAACAGGTTGATTCCTGAATTCGAACAGGTTGATTCCTGAAATGAGCTCGGACGCGTGATTGAAAAACAGGGAGAAAAAGAAACAGGTTCCGGTACGACCTTCCGAACGGCTGAAATTGAAGTGTATAATACACGGTTTTTCGGGATTCCGGGGTCCCGGAATAAAATTCTCCGGAAATCATATAAAAAGTTCCTCGGGTCAGATAAATCGGCCACGCAAAGTTTGAGCAGCAACGGAAAACATTTGGGGGTGCCGGTGTGCCACAAACCAGCATTCGCCGAAACTCGGATTATCGTGAAAAATGCGTTAAAGCTCGATATTTGAGGCTGAAATCGAGCAGGTTGATTCCTGGAATCGAACAGGTTGATTCCTGAAATGAGCTCGGATGCGTGATTGAAAAACAGGGAGAAAAAGAAACAAGTTCCGGTACGACCTTCCGAACGGCTGAAATTGAAGTGTATAATACACGGTTTTTCGGGATTCCGGGGTCCCGGAATAAAATTCTCCGGAAATCACATAGAAAGTTCCTTGGGTCAGATAAAGCGGCCACGCAAAGTTTGAGCACCAACGGAAAACATTTGGGGGTGCCGGTGTGCCAAAAACCAGCATTCGCCGAAACTCGGATTATCGTGAAAATGTGTTAAAGCTCGTTATTTGAGGCTGAAATCGAGCAGGTTGATTCCTGGACTCGAACAGGTTGATTCCTGAAATGAGCTCGGATGCGTGATTTAAAAACATGGAGAAAAAGAAACAGGTTCCGGTACGACCTTCCGAACGGCTTAAATTGAAGTGTATAATACACGGTTTTTTGGGATTCCGGGGTCCCGTAATAAAATTCTCCGGAAATCAAATAGAAAGTTTCTCGGGTCAGATAAAGCGGCCACGCAAAGTTTGAGCACCAACGGAAAACATTTGGGGGTGCCGGTGTGCCTAAAAATGTGTTAAAGCTCGTTATTTGAGACTGAAATCGAACAGGTTGATTCCTGAAATCGAACAGGTTGATTCCTGAAATGAGCTCGGACGCGTGATTCAAAAACAGGAAGAAAAAGAAACAGGTTCCGGTACGACCTTCCGAACGGCTGAAATTGAAGTGTATAACACACGGTTTTTTGGGATTCCGGGGTCCCGGAATAAAATTCTCCGGAAATCATATAGAAAGTTTCTCGGGTCAGATAAAGCGGCCACGCAAAGTTTGAGCAGCAACGGAAAACATTTGGGGGTGACGGTGTGCCACAAACCAGCATTCGCCGAAACTCGGATTATCGTGAAAAATGTGTTAAAGCTCGTTATTTGAGGTGAAATCGAGCGAGTTGATTCCTGGAATCGAACAGGTTGATTCCTGAAATGAGCTCGGATGCGTGATTGAAAAACAGGGAGAAAAAGAAACATGTTCCGGTACGACCTTCCGAACGGCTGAAATTGAAGTGTATAATACACGGTTTTTCGGGATTCCGGGGTCCCGGAATAAAATTTTCCGGAAATCACATAGAAAGTTCCTCGCGTCAGATAAAGCGGCCACGCAAAGTTTGAGCACCAAAGGAAGACATTTGGGGGTGCCGGTGTGCCTAAAAATGTGTTAAAGCTCGTTATTTGAGGCTGAAATCGAACAAGTTGATTCCTGAAATCGAACAGGTTGATTCCTGAAATGAGCTCGGACGCGTGATTGAAAAACAGGAAGAAAAAAAACAGTTCAGACGACCTTCCGAACATTTGAAATTGAAGTGTATAATACACGGTTTTTCGGGATTCGGAGTCCCGGAATAAAATTCTCCGGAAATCACATAGAAAGTTCCCCGGGTCAGATAAAGCGGCCACGCAAAGTTTGAGCACCAAAGGAAGACATTTGGGGGTGCCGGTGTGCCTAAAAATGTGTTAAAGCTCGTTATTTGAGGCTGAAATCGAACAGGTTGATTCCTGAATTCGAACAGGTTGATTCCTGAAATGAGCTCGGACGCGTGATTCAAAAACAGGAAGAAAAAGAAACAGGTTCCGGTACGACCTTCCGAACGGCTGAAATTGAAGTGTATAATACACGGTTTTTCGGGATTCCGGGGTCCCGGAATAAAATTTTCCGGAAATCACATATAAAGTTCCTCGCGTCAGATAAAGCGGCCACGCAAAGTTTGAGCACCAAAGGAAGACATTTGGGGGTGCCGGTGTGCCTAAAAATGTGTTAAAGCTCGTTATTTGAGGCTGAAATCGAACAAGTTGATTCCTGAAATCGAACAGGTTGATTCCTGAAATGAGCTCGGACGCGTGATTGAAAAACAGGAAGTAAAAGAAACAGGTTCCGGTACGACCTTCCGAACGGCTGAAATTGAAGTGTATAATAAACGGTTTTTCGGGATTCCGGAGTCCCGGAATAAAATTCTCCGGAAATCACATAGAAAGTTCCTCGGGTCGATAAAGCGGCCACGCAAAGTTTGAGCACCAAAGGAAGACATTTGGGGGTGCCGGTGTGCCTAAAAATGTTTTAAAGCTCGTTATTTGAGGCTGAAATCGAACAAGTTGATTCCTGAAATCGAACAGGTTGATTCCTGAAATGAGCTCGGACGCGTGATTGAAAAACAGGAAGAAAAAGAAACAGGTTCCGGTACGACCTTCCGAACGGCTGAAATTGAAGTGTATAATACACGGTTTTTCGGGATTCCGGGGTCCCGGAATAAAATTCTCCGGAAATCACATAGAAAGTTCCTCGGGTCAGATAAAGCGGCCACGCAAAGTTTGAAAACAAAAGGAAGACATTTGGGTGTGCCGGTGTGCCTAAAAATGTGTTAAAGCTCGTTATTTGAGGCTGAAATCGAACAAAGTTGATTCACGAAATCGAACAGGTTGATTCCGAAATGAGCTCGGACGCGTGATTGAAAAACAGGGAGAAAAGAAACAGGTTCCGCACGACCTTCCGAACGGTGAAATTGAAGTGTATAACACACGGTTTTTGGGATTAGGGGTCCCGGAATAAAATTCTCCGGAAATCATATAGAAAGTTTCTCGGGTCAGATAAAGCGGCCACGCAAAGTTTGAGCAGCAACGGAAAACATTTGGGGGTGCCGGTGTGCCACAAACCAGCATTCGCCGAAACTCGGATTATCGTGAAAAATGTGTTAAAGCTCGTTATTTGAGGTGAAATCGAGCGGAGTTGATTCCTGGAATCGAACAGGTTGATTCCGAAATGAGCTCGGATGCGTGATTGAAAAACAGGAGAAAAAGAAACATGTTCGAGTACGACCTTCCGAACGGTGAAATTGAAGTGTATAATACACGGTTTTTCGGGATTCGGGGTCCCGGAATAAAATTCTCCGGAAATCACATAGAAAGTTCCTCGCGTCAGATAAAGCGGCCACGCAAAGTTTGAGCACCAAAGGAAGACATTTGGGGTGCCGGTGTGCCTAAAAATGTGTTAAAGCTCGTTATTTGAGGCTGAAATCGAACAAGTTGATTCCGAAATCGAAAGTTGATTCTGAAATGAGCTCGGACGCGTGATTGAAAACAGGAAGAAAAAGAAACAGGTTCGACGACCTTCCGAACGGTGAAATTGAAGTGTATAATACACGGTTTTTCGGGATTCCGAGTCCCGGAATAAAATTCTCCGGAAATCACATAGAAAGTTCCCGGTCGGATAAAGCGGCCACGCAAAGTTTGAGCACCAAAGGAAGACATTTGGGGGTGCCGGTGTGCCTAAAAATGTGTTAAAGCTCGTTATTTGAGGCTGAAATCGAACGGGTTGATTCTGAATTCGAACAGGTTGATTCTGAAATGAGCTCGGACGCGTGATTCAAAAACAGGAAGAAAAAGAAACAGGTTCCGGTACGACCTTCCGAACGGCTGAAATTGAAGTGTATAATACACGGTTTTCGGGATTCCGGTCCGGAATAAAATTCTCGGAAATCATATAAAAAGTTCCTCGGGTCAGATAAATCGCCACGCAAAGTTTGAGCACCAACGGAAGACATTTGGGGGTGCCGGTGTGCCACAAACCAAAGATTCGCGAAACTCGGATTATCGTGAAAAATGCGTTAAAGCTCGATATTTGAGGTGAAATCGAGCGAGTTGATTCTGGAATCGAACAGGTTGATTCTGAACCGAGCTCGGATGCGTGATTGAAAAACAGGAGAAAAAGAAACAAGTTCCAGCACGACCTTCCGAACAATTTGAAATTGAAGTGTATAATACACGGTTTTTCGGGATTCCGGGGTCCCGGAATAAAATTCTCCGGAAATCACATAGAAAGTTCCTTGGGTCAGATAAAGCGGCCACGCAAAGTTTGAGCACCAACGGAAAACATTTGGGGGTGCCGGTGTGCCAAAAACCAGATTCGCCGAAACTCGGATTATCGTGAAAATGTGTTAAAGCTCGTTATTTGAGGTGAAATCGAGCGGAGTTGATTCTGGACTCGAACAGGTTGATTCTGAAATGAGCTCGGATGCGTGATTGAAAAACAGGGAGAAAAAAAACAGTTCGCACGACCTTCCGAACGGCTTAAATTGAAGTGTATAATACACGGTTTTTTGGGATTCCGGGGTCCCGTAATAAAATTCTCCGGAAATCAAATAGAAAGTTTCTCGGGTCAGATAAAGCGGCCACGCAAAGTTTGAGCACCAACGGAAAACATTTGGGGGTGCCGGTGTGCCTAAAAATGTGTTAAAGCTCGTTATTTGAGACTGAAATCGAACAGGTTGATTCCTGAAATCGAACAGGTTTATTCCTGAAATGAGCTCGGACGCGTGATTGAAAATCAGAGAGAAAAAGAAACAGGTTCTTGTACGACCTTCCGAACGGCTGAAATTGAAGTGTATATAATACACGGTTTTTCGGGATTTCGGGGTCCCGGAATAAAATTCTCCGGAAATCATATAGAAAGTTCATCGGTCAGATAAAGCGGCCACGCAAAGTTTGAGCAGCAACGGAAAACATTTGGGGGTGCCGGTGTGCCACAAACCAGCATTCGCCGAAACTCGGATTATCGTGAAAAATGTGTTAAAGCTCGTTATTTGAGGCTGAAATCGAGCAGGTTGATTCCTGGAATCGAACAGGTTGATTCCTGAAATGAGCTCGGATGCGTGATTGAAAAACAGGGAGAAAAAGAAATAGGTTCCGGTACGACCTTCCGAACGGCTGAAATTGAAGTGTATAATACACGGTTTTTCGGGATTCCGGGGTCCCGGAATAAAATTTTCCGGATATCACATAGAAAGTTCCTCGGGTCAGATAAAGCGGCCACGCAAAGTTTGAGCACCAAAGGAAGACATTTGGCGGTGCCGGTGTGCCTAAAAATGTGTTAAAGCTCAATATTTGAGGCTGAAATCGAACAGGTTGATTCCTGAAATCGAACAGGTTGATTCCTGAAATGAGCTCGGACGCGTGATTGAAAAACAGGGAGAAAAAGAAACAGGTTCCGGTACGACCTTCCGAACGGCTGAAATTGAAGTGTATAATACACGGTTTTTCGGGATTCCGAGTCCCGGAATAAAATTCTCCGGAAATCACATAGAAAGTTCCTCGGGTCAGATAAAGCGGCCACGCAAAGTTTGAGCACCAACGGAAGACATTTGGGGTGCTTAGGTGTGCCTAAAAATGTGTTAAAGCTCGTTATTTGAGGTGAAATCGAACAAGTTGATTCCTGAAATCGAACAGGTTGATTCTGAAATGAGCTCGGACGCGTGATTGAAAAACAGGGAGAAAAAGAAACAGGTTCGTCACGACCTTCCGAACGGCTGAAATTGAAGTGTATAATACACGGTTTTTCGGGATTCCGGAGTCCCGGAATAAAATTCTCCGGAAATCACATAGAAAGTTCCTCGGGTCAGATAAAGCGGCCACGCAAAGTTTGAGCACCAAAGGAAGACATTTGGGGGTGCCGGTGTGCCTAAAAATGTGTTAAAGCTCGTTATTTGAGGCGGAAATCGAACAGGTTGATTCCTGAATTCGAACAGGTTGATTCCTGAAATGAGCTCGGACGCGTGATTCAAAAACAGGAAGAAAAAGAAACAGGTTCCGGTACGACCTTCCGAACGGCTGAAATTGAAGTGTATAATACACGGTTTTTCGGGATTCCGGGGTCCCGGAATAAAATTCTCCGGAAATCATATAGAAAGTTCCTCGGGTCAGATAAAACGGCCACGCAAAGTTTGAGCAAGAACGGAAAACATTTGGGGGTGCGGTGTACAAACCAAAGATTCGCGAAACTCGGATTATCGTGAAAAATGCGTTAAAGCTCGTTATTTGAGGCTGAAATCGAGCAGGTTGATTCCTGAAATGAGCTCGGATGCGTGATTGAAAAATAGGGAGAAAAAGAAACAGGTTCCGGTACGACCTTCCGAACGGCTGAAATTGAAGTGTATAATACACGGTTTTTCGGGATTCCGGGGTCCCGGAATAAAATTCTCCGGAAATCACATAGAAAGTTCCTCGGGTCAGATAAAGCGGCCACGTAAAGTTTGAGCACCAAAGGAAGACATTTGGGGGTGCCGGTGTGCCTAAAAATGTGTTAAAGCTCGTTATTTGAGGCTGAAATCGAACAGGTTGATTCACGAAATCGAAAGGTTGATTCCTGAAATGAGCTCGGACGCGTGATTGAAAACAGGAAGAAAAAGAAACAGGTTCGATACGACCTTCCGAACGGTGAAATTGAAGTGTATAATACACGGTTTTTCGGGATTACGGGTCCCGGAATAAAATTCTCGGAAATCAAATAGAAAGTTCATCGGGTCGAGATAAAGCGGCCACGCAAAGTTTGAGCAAGCAACGGAAAACATTTGGGGGTGCCGGTGTGCCACAAACCAAGATTCGCCGAAACTCGGATTATCGTGAAAAATGTGTTAAAGCTCGTTATTTGAGGTGAAATCGAGCGGAGTTGATTCCTGGAATCGAACAGGTTGATTCCTGAAATGAGCTCGGATGCGTGATTGAAAAACAGGGAGAAAAAGAAACATGTTCGAGCACGACCTTCCGAACGGCTGAAATTGAAGTGTATAATACACGGTTTTTCGGGATTCCGGGGTCCCGGAATAAAATTTTCCGGAAATCACATAGAAAGTTCCTCGGGTCAGATAAAGCGGCCACGCAAAGTTTGAGCACCAAAGGAAGACATTTGGGTGTGCCGGTGTGCCTAAAAATGTGTTAAAGCTCGTTATTTGAGGCTGAAATCGAACAAGTTGATTCCTGAAATCGAACGGGTTGATTCCTGAAATGAGCTCGGACGCGTGATTGAAAAACAGGAAGAAAAAGAAACAGGTTCCGGTACGACCTTCCGAACGGCTGAAATTGAAGTGTATAATACATGGTTTTTCGGGATTCCGGAGTCCCGGAATAAAATTCTCCGGAAATCACATAGAAAGTTCCTCGGGTCAGATAAAGCGGCCACGCAAAGTTTGAGCACCGAAGGAAGACATTTGGGGGTCTTAGGTGTGCCTAAAAATGTGTTAAAGCTCGTTATTTGAGGTGAAATCGAAGCAGATTGATTCCTCAAATCGAACAGTTGATTCCGAAATGAGCTCGGACGCGTGATTGAAAAACAGGGAGAAAAAGAAACAGGTTCTGGTACGACCTTCCGAACGGCTGAAATTGAAGTGTATATAATACACGGTTTTTCGGGATTTCGGGGTCCCGGAATAAAATTCTCCGGAAATCACATAGAAAGTTCCTCGGGTCAGATAAAGCGGCCACGCAAAGTTTGAGCACCAACGGAAGACATTTGGGGGTGCCGGTGTGCACAAACCAAAGATTCGCGAAACTCGGATTATCGTGAAAAATGTGTTAAAGCTCAATATTTGAGGCTGAAATCGAACAGGTTGATTCCTGAAATCGAACAGGTTGATTCCTGAAATGAGCTCGGACGCGTGATTGAAAAACAGGGAGAAAAAGAAACAGGTTCCGGTACGACCTTCCGAACGGCTGAAATTGAAGTGTATAATACACGGTTTTTCGGGATTCCGGAGTCCCGGAATAAAATTCTCCGGAAATCACATAGAATGTTCCTCGGGTCAGATAAAGCGGCCACGCAAAGTTTGAGCACCAAAGGAAGACATTTGGGGGTGCCGGTGTGCCTAAAAATGTGTTAAAGCTCGTTATTTGAGGCTGAAATCGAACAGGTTGATTCCTCAAATCGAACAGGTTGATTCCTGAAATGAGCTCGGACGCGTGATTGAAAAACAGGGAGAAAAAGAAACAGGTTCTTGTACGACCTTCCGAACGGCTGAAATTGAAGTGTATATAATACACGGTTTTTCGGGATTCCGGACTCCCGGAATAAAATTCTCCGGAAATCACATAGAAAGTTCCTCGGGTCAGATAAAGCGGCCACGCAAAGTTTGAGCACCAAAGGAAGACATTTGGGGGTGCCGGTGTGCCACAAACCAGCATTCGCCGAAACTCGGATTATCGTGAAAAATGTGTTAAAGCTCGTTATTTGAGGTGAAATCGAGCGGAGTTGATTCCTGGAATCGAACAGGTTGATTCTGAAATGAGCTCGGATGCGTGATTGAAAAACAGGGAGAAAAAGAAATAGGTTCGACGACCTTCCGAACTAATTTGAAATTGAAGTGTATAATACACGGTTTTTCGGGATTCGGGGTCCGGAATAAAATTTTACGGATATCACATAGAAAGTTCCTCGGGTCGAGATAAAGCGGCCACGCAAAGTTTGAGCACCAAAGGAAGACATTTGGCGGTGCCGGTGTGCCTAAAAATGTGTTAAAGCTCAATATTTGAGGTGAAATCGAAACAGTTGATTCTGAAATCGAACGGGTTGATTCTGAAATGAGCTCGGACGCGTGATTGAAAACAGGAGAAAAAGAAACAGGTTCGTGCACGACCTTCCGAACGGCTGAAATTGAAGTGTATAATACACGGTTTTCGGGATTCGGAGTCCGGAATAAAATTCTTCGGAAATCACATAGAAAGTTCCTCGGGTCGATAAAGCGGCCACGCAAAGTTTGAGCACCAACGGAAGACATTTGGGGGTGCGGTGTGCCTAAAAATGTGTTAAAGCTCGTTATTTGAGGATGAAATCGAACAAGTTGATTCCTGAAATCGAACAGGTTGATTCTGAAATGAGCTCGGACGCGTGATTGAAAAACAGGGAGAAAAAGAAACAGTTCCAGACGACCTTCCGAACGGTGAAATTGAAGTGTATAATACACGGTTTTTCGGGATTCCGGGGTCCCGGAATAAAATTCTCGAGAAATCACATAGAAAGTTCCTCGGGTCAGATAAAGCGGCCACGCAAAGTTTGAGCACCAAAGGAAGACATTTGGGGGTGCTTGGTGTGCCTAAAAATGTGTTAAAGCTCGTTATTTGAGGCGGAAATCGAACGGGTTGATTCGAATTGAACAGGTTGATTCTGAAATGAGCTCGGACGCGTGATTGAAAAACAGGAAGAAAAAGAAACAGGTTCCGGGACGACCTTCCGAACGGCTGAAATTGAAGTGTATAATACACGGTTTTCGGGATTAGGGGTCCCGGAATAAAATTCTCGAAAATCATATAGAAAGTTCCTCGGGTCGAGATAAAGCGGCCACGCAAAGTTTGAGCAAAGCAACGGAAAACATTTGGGGGTGCGGTGTGCACAAACCAAAGATTCGCGAAACTCGGATTATCGTGAAAAATGCGTTAAAGCTCGTTATTTGAGGTGAAATCGAGCGGAGTTGATTCTGAAATGAGCTCGGATGCGTGATTGAAAAATAGGGAGAAAAAGAAACAGGTTCCGGTACGACCTTCCGAACGGCTGAAATTGAAGTGTATAATACACGGTTTTTCGGGATTCCGGGGTCCCGGAATAAAATTCTCCGGAAATCACATAGAAAGTTCCTCGGGTCAGATAAAGCGGCCACGTAAAGTTTGAGCACCAAAGGAAGACATTTGGGGGTGCCGGTGTGCCTAAAAATGTGTTAAAGCTCGTTATTTGAGGCTGAAATCGAACAGGTTGATTCCTGAAATCGAACAGGTTGATTCCTGAAATGAGCTCGGACGCGTGATTGAAAAACAGGAAGAAAAAGAAACAGGTTCCGGTACGACCTTCCGAACGGCTGAAATTGAAGTGTATAATACACGGTTTTTTGGGATTCCGGGGTCCCGGAATAAAATTCTCCGGAAATCAAATAGAAAGTTCATCGGGTCAGATAAAGCGGCCACGCAAAGTTTGAGCAGCAACGGAAAACATTTGGGGGTGCCGGTGTGCCACAAACCAGCATTCGCCGAAACTCGGATTATCGTGAAAAATGTGTTAAAGCTCGTTATTTGAGGTGAAATCGAGCGAGTTGATTCCTGGAATCGAACGGGTTGATTCTGAAATGAGCTCGGATGCGTGATTGAAAAACAGGGAGAAAAAGAAACATGTTCGAGCACGACCTTCCGAACGATCGAAATTGAAGTGTATAATACACGGTTTTCGGGATTCGGGTTCCCGGAACAAAATTTTCCGGAAATCACATAGAAAGTTCCTCGGGTCAGATAAAGCGGCCACGCAAAGTTTGAGCACCAAAGGAAGACATTTGGGTGTGCCGGTGTGCCTAAAAATGTGTTAAAGCTCGTTATTTGAGGCTGAAATCGAACAAGTTGATTCCTGAAATCGAACGGGTTGATTCCTGAAATGAGCTCGGACGCGTGATTGAAAAACAGGAAGAAAAAGAAACAGGTTCAGGTACGACCTTCCGAACGGCTGAAATTGAAGTGTATAATACACGGTTTTTCGGGATTCCGGAGTCCCGGAATAAAATTCTCCGGAAATCACATAGAAAGTTCCTCGGGTCAGATAAAGCGGCCACGCAAAGTTTGAGCACCGAAGGAAGACATTTGGGGGTGCCGGTGTGCCTAAAAATGTGTTAAAGCTCGTTATTTGAGGCTGAAATCGAACAGGTTGATTCCTCAAATCGAACAGGTTGATTCCTGAAATGAGCTCGGACGCGTGATTGAAAAACGGGGAGAAAAAGAAACAGGTTCTGGTACGACCTTCCGAACGGCTGAAATTGAAGTGTATATAATACACGGTTTTTCGGGATTTCGGGGTCCCGGAATAAAATTCTCCGGAAATCACATAGAAAGTTCCTCGGGTCAGATAAAGCGGCCACGCAAAGTTTGAGCACCAACGGAAGACATTTGGGGTGCGGTGTGCCACAAACCAAGATTCGCCGAAACTCGGATTATCGTGAAAAATGTGTTAAAGCTCAATATTTGAGGTGAAATCGAACAGTTGATTCCGAAATCGAACGGGTTGATTCTGAAATGACCTCGGACGCGTGATTGAAAAACGGGGAGAAAAAGAAACAGGTTCGACGACCTTCCGAACTTTGAAATTGAAGTGTATAATACACGGTTTTTCGGGATTCCGGAGTCCCGGAATAAAATTCTCCGGAAATCACATAGAAAGTTCCTCGGGTCAGATAAAGCGGCCACGCAAAGTTTGAGCACCAAAGGAAGACATTTGGGGGTGCCGGTGTGCCTAAAAATGTGTTAAAGCTCGTTATTTGAGGCTGAAATCGAACAGATTGATTCCTCAAATCGAACAAAGTTGATTCCGAAATGAGCTCGGACGCGTGATTGAAAAACAGGGAGAAAAGAAACAGGTTCTGGTACGACCTTCCGAATTTGAAATTGAAGTGTATATAATACACGGTTTTCGGGATTCCGGAGTCCGGAATAAAATTCTCCGGAAATCACATAGAAAGTTCCTCGGGTCGATAAAGCGGCCACGCAAAGTTTGAGCACCAACGGAAGACATTTGGGGGTGCGGTGTGCCTAAAAATGTGTTAAAGCTCGTTATTTGAGGATAAAATCGAACAGGTTGATTCTGAATTCGAACGGGTTGATTCTGAAATGAGCTCGGACGCGTGATTCAAAAACAGGAAGAAAAAGAAACAGGTTCCGGTACGACCTTCCGAACGGCTGAAATTGAAGTGTATAATACACGGTTTTTCGGGATTCCGGGGTCCCGGAATAAAATTCTCCGGAAATCATATAGAAAGTTCCTCGGGTCAGATAAATCGGCCACGCAAAGTTTGAGCAGCAACGGAAAACATTTGGGGGTGCCGGTGTGCCACAAACCAGCATTCGCCGAAACTCGGATTATCGTGAAAAATGCGTTAAAGCTCGTTATTTGAGGCTGAAATCGAGCAGGTTGATTCCTGGAATCGAACAGGTTGATTCCTGAAATGAGCTCGGATGCGTGATTGAAAAACAGGGAGAAAAAGAAACAGGTTCCGGTACGACCTTCCGAATCTATTTGAAATTGAAGTGTATAATACACGGTTTTCGGGATTCGGGTTCCCGGAACAAAATTCTCCGGAAATCACATAGAAAGTTCCTTGGGTCAGATAAAGCGGCCACGCAAAGTTTGAGCACCAACGGAAAACATTTGGGGGTGCCGGTGTGCCACAAACCAAAGATTCGAAACTCGGATTATCGTGAAAATGTGTTAAAGCTCGTTATTTGAGGGTGAAATCGAGCGGTTGATTCCTGGACTCGAACAGGTTGATTCTGAAATGAGCTCGGATGCGTGATTGAAAAACAGGGAGAAAAAGAAACAGGTTCAGTGCACGACCTTCCGAACGGCTGAAATTGAAGTGTATAATACACGGTTTTTCGGGATTCCGGGGTCCCGTAATAAAATTCTCCGGAAATCAAATAGAAAGTTCCTCGGGTCAGATAAAGCGGCCACGCAAAGTTTGAGCACCAACGGAAAACATTTGGGGGTGCCGGTGTGCCACAAACCAAAGATTCGAAACTCGGATTATCGTGAAAAATGTGTTAAAGCTCAATATTTGAGGCTGAAATCGAACAGGTTGATTCCTGAAATGAGCTCGGACGCGTGATTGAAAAACAGGGAGAAAAAGAAACAGGTTCCGGTACGACCTTCCGAACGGCTGAAATTGAAGTGTATAATACACGGTTTTTCGGGATTCCGGAGTCCCGGAATAAAATTCTCCGGAAATCACTTAGAAAGTTCCTCGGGTCAGATAAAGCGGCCACGCAAAGTTTGAGCACCAAATGAAGACATTTGGGGGTGCCGGTGTGCCACAAACCAGCATTCGCCGAAACACGGATTATCGTGAAAAATGTGTTAAAGCTCGTTATTTGAGGCTGAAATCGAGCAAGTTGATTCCTGAAATCGAACGGGTTGATTCCTGAAATGAGCTTGGACGCGTGATTGAAAACAGAGAGAAAAAGAAACAGGTTCTTGTACGACCTTCCGAACGGCTGAAATTGAAGTGTATATAATACACGGTTTTTCGGGATTTCGGTGTCCCGGAATAAAATTCTCCGGAAATCACATAGAAAGTTCCTCGGGTCAGATAAAGCGGCCACGCAAAGTTTGAGCACCAAGGGAAGACATTTGGAGGTGCCGGTGTGCCACAAACCAGCATTCGCCGAAACTCGGATTATCGAGAAAAATGTGTTAAAGCTCGTTATTTGAGGCTGAAATCGAACAGGTTGATTCCTGAAATCGAACAGGTTGATTCCTGAAATGAGCTCGGACGCGTGATTGAAAAACAGGGAGAAAAAGAAACAGGTTCGACGACCTTCCGAACGATCGAAATTGAAGTGTATAATACACGGTTTTCGGGATTCGGGGTCCCGAATAAAATTCTCCGGAAATCACATAGAACGTTGCTCGGGTCAGATAAAGCGGCCACGCAAAGTTTGAGCACAACCGGAAGACATTTGGGAGTGCTGGTGTGCCACAAACCAAAGATTCGCTAAAACTCGGATTATCGTGAAAAATGTGTTAAAGCTCGTTATTTGAGGTGAAATTGAACAGTCGATTCTGAAATCGAACAGGTTGATTCTGAAATGAGCTCGGATGCGTGATTGAAAAACAGGGAGAAAAAGAAACAGGTTCCGGTACGACCTTCCGAACGGCTGAAATTGAAGTATATAATACACGGTTTTTCGGGATTCCGGGGTCCCGGAATAAAATTCTCCGGAAATCACATAGAAAGTTCCTCGGGTCAGATAAAGCGGCCACGCAAAGTTTGAGCACCAAAGGAAGACATTTGGGGGTGCCGGTGTGCCTAAAAATGTGTTAAAGCTCGTTATTTGAGGCTGAAATCGAACAGGTTGATTCCTGAAATCGAACAGGTTGATTCTGAAATGAGCTCGGACGCGTGATTCAAAAAAAAAGAAGAAAAAGAAACAGGTTCGCACGACCTTCCGAACGGCTGAAATTGAAGTGTATAATACACGGTTTTGGATTAGGGGTCCCGGAATAAAATTCTCGGAAATCATATAGAAAGTTTCTCGGGTCGAGATAAAGCGGCCACGCAAAGTTTGAGCAAGAACGGAAAACATTTGGGGGTGCGGTGTGCCACAAACCAAAGATTCGCCGAAACTCGGATTATCGTGAAAAATGTGTTAAAGCTCGTTATTTGAGGTGAAATCGAGCGAGTTGATTCTGGAATCGAACAGGTTGATTCGAAATGAGCTCGGATGCGTGATTGAAAAACAGGAGAAAAAGAAACAGGTTCCACGACCTTCCGAACGGTGAAATTGAAGTGTATAATACACGGTTTTTCGGGATTCCGGGGTCCGGAATAAAATTCTCCGGAAATCACATAGAAAGTTCCTCGGGTCGATAAAGCGGCCACGCAAAGTTTGAGCACCAACGGAAGACATTTGGGGGTGCGGTGTACTTAAAAATGTGTTAAAGCTCGTTATTTGAGGCTGAAATCGAACAAGTTGATTCCGAAATCGAACAGGTTGATTCCTGAATGAGCTCGGACGCGTGATTGAAAAACAGGAAGAAAAAGAAACAGTTCCGATGACGACCTTCCGAACGGCTGAAATTGAAATGTATAATACACGGTTTTCGGGATTCCGAGGTCCCGGAATAAAATTCTCCGGAAATCACATAGAAAGTTCCTCGGGTCGGATAAAGCGGCCACGCAAAGTTTGAGCACCAAAGGAAGACATTTGGGGGTGCCGGTGTGCCTAAAAATGTGTTAAAGCTCGTTATTTGAATTTGAAATCGAACAAAGTTGATTCCTTAATTCGAACAGGTTGATTCCTGAAATGAGCTCGGACGCGTGATTGAAAAACAGGAAGAAAAAGAAACAGGTTCCGGTACGACCTTCCGAACGGCTGAAATTGAAGTGTATAATACACGGTTTTTCGGGATTCCGGGGTCCCGGAATAAAATTCTCCGGAAATCACATAGATAGTTCCTCGGGTCAGATAAAGCGGCCACGCAAAGTAGGAGCACCAACGGAAGACATTTGGGGGTGCCGGTGTGCCACAAACCAGCATTCGCCGAAACTCAGATTATCGTGAAAAATGTGTTCAAGCTCGTTCTTTGAGGCTGAAATTGAATAGGTTGATTCCTGAAATCGAACAGGTTGATTCCTTAAATGAGCTCGGACGCGTGATTGAAAATTATGTTGGAGCCAGTGTCCTCCAGTTAGTGCGGATAACGTTATTGCACGTACACTTGTACGGACAAGTGGGAGTTTGTTGAAATTTGGTGTCCTCCCGTTAGTGCAATGACATATAAATCTCTAAAAGGATCAAAGGGTATACTTTTGTATTATTATCAGTTGGTCCACGTTTATCAATAACGGTTGGCTTGCTAGATAAGTTTGACGTTATTGTCATACTGATGGCGGTGATCAACTGGTCCCTAAAAGTCACACCTATAGGATACGTTTGAGAGATGTGACGGTATGAAAATACAGTCATGTTGATGCCTAATTTGACTAAACAGTTAGTCGGAGTTATTGACTAATAATTAGTCAAACGCGATGTTGAGATAATTATTTAATACGGATTAAATAATAATGGCTAAGACGAATTAAGCGGTTAATTCGTAAATTGAATATAAACGATTATATTTAATTGATGTATATTGAATTAATTATACAATATTTTCTTTGTCGGACATGTATTAATATGACGACTAATCCATGTTACTAGTCGATATTTTAATAACCGATAACCGATGACGATTTATAATAAAATCCCGTCATATACATTTTAGCATTTTGAGTCGGACCACGAGTTACAAATAAGGAGAAAGTGAAAGCCCACTCCCTCCCTTGTGATCCCGGTTTAGACGAAGCAAACAAAAGGAGAGAGCCTCTCTCCTTTTGACCTAATCTTTGTCATTTGCACAAAAATTAGGGTTTCGGAGAAATTTCCTCTGAAATTCTAGATCTCACAAAAACCTCACAAAAGGCTCTCTCAATATTGCAAGGCAATTAGAGGGTAATTTCTAGCACAAGGGGCATAGTCTCAGACGGTCTTGGGTGCAACGATTAGGAGGAAATCTATATTGATTTCTGTCTTAGGCCGAATTCTTATAGGACCCGAGGTTGATTCTTGTTCTCTTATCGTTTTCTATTGTTTTTCGTTTATGACCATGAATCACATGTTAAAGTTACGTTATAGTCCTAAAATTTAAGGGAATTTTACGGATATTTCCCTTTAAGTGGTATCAGAGCCAGGTTACGTAAATTTTTCATTGTGATTTTCATAAAACGATTTGAATCGATAATTGTTTTGCCTAGAAAACCGTGCCATGTATACACGGCTGTTTCTGTTTTTTTTCTTCTTGAAAACCGTGCCAAACGGCTTATGTCTGATCAGACGATGTTTTGTTTTCAATTTGTTCTTTGCATATTGTTATTTTAAACGATAATCATAGCAATATGTTAAAGTATTATCAATTGTAGATTCATTTCTATACGGATTAGGTTTAATTTGCAATTGGTTTTATCAAATCGATTTTGTGAGGGTTCCCATGCTCACGTTTTTTGGCCGCTGAAAATTTTTTTTTGCTCCCTTTTTGCTCTCGGCAGGAGCTGCTGAAAAAAAAAAAAAAAAAATTCGTTTTTTTTTTTTTTTTCAGCCGTGCTGTTTTTTTTGGTTGTTTTTTTTTTTTTTTTTTCTCGGCCATAACATGTGCATAATACGGATTTTATGCATTCGCTTGATAGTGAAACGGTTCACTCACGTACCATTTAGTTATTTTAAAGCGATTTAAAGTAACAGATTGTAATGGATTAAAATTAAGCTGATTAAAGCGGTTTTGTCACATAATTTTAATCATTAAAAGGTGGTTTGGATAAATTTAACATAATTACGGAATTATGTCACGAATAAATTTTAGTTTTAGTTGATGCATCCTTTTGTTTATCGTTACTTTTGAATGCCTTGAATGTTTCTTTACGCATTTATTTTTACAAACGGTTGTAACTTAGTGTGGCCTTAGTAGAACGTGTTACCGTAATGATGGAACACGGTCTTGGTTGTATTTTGAGATCTCGCATCTTCGTTTTGGTTTTTTCCTTGTAATTACAGTTTTTATTTAGAATGTAAATAGGTTTATATTTTGTAAATTTTAAATTGTAATTTTGAGAAGACCAAAGATGGAGAAACGGATGCTCACTCCCGCTACATGGATCAAGATGGAACATCAAGACAAGCTTCTCGGGTCCAACAGTGGATTCCAAAGTTGTATTATGTTCATTTTGCTAGGATAGGCCACACTAGGACTTTTATTTACGTTTTGCATTTTTTTTATGTTTTCATCGTAACGATAGTTTGCATCATATTCCGCCTAAAACCAAACCACCTAATATTTGAATGAAAACTGACACATATAGAGGTCACGCGTTAGTTTTCTATGATATACAGATATCACACGTTTTTACTTAAGCCATCACCTAAGTTAATTCATTCACGTAATGCTAGATTTTCGTTCACTTAAAATGAATTAAAACTAAGTTGATGGGATCTTCCTTGTATAACCAAAAATTGAGAATAGTCTTTATAGGTCAAACTCCAATGAATCCCTTCTTCGTCGGTAGGCATAATATGACCCCTTCTACGTCGGGTAAGTTGGAACTGATTGACCTATTTTATCTCAACACTATGGTCACTCGTACGATCCTGTGATTATGGTGGACTATAGATAAGATTTACGGAAATCTATCGACCAAGAGTTCTAACGGTAGAACTAGCCAAACAGTAGGCTTATCAATTTACGGAAATTGAGTCTTGGGATCATTTGTATAATTCTTGAGGTAGATCGATTATGCAAGTGCAATGAGTCTACACGTTAAAATGAATTTTAAATAGACTTAAATCACCTCGATGAGTTGCTTATTTCGTTTTTGTTTTTCTTTCTTTTTCAGTGTAGAACACGATCATTTAAACTGCTAATAACAAATTGGCTGGCCGTATGGATGACCCAATGCCAAGTGTCACATTGGACCATGAGTCCTGGCTTCGGATCTTCATGAATCAGATGAATCAGTCTACTCGACTGAAGAATGATGGATCAAACTTCGCGGACTGGGAGGCGGCATTACGGAATGCTGCCATTGCTGACGGGAAGCTCAAATATCTGATAGAGCCCATCCCGCCAAACCCAGGTCCCACGACTAGAATTAACGAGATCGCCAAGTATAGCTATTTCGCCATGGAAGCGGGTGCGATAAAGAACGTACTCATTTTTGCAATGGAACCCAATTTGCAGAAACGCTTCATAGCCCAAGGTGCAAACAAGATTTTCACCACGCTCACTAAGGAATTCTCGAAAGCACCGAGAATCGTGACCTATGAGCACACTTGTCGCTTCTTTGAGGCGAAACTCCAGAAGGGCCAACCGGTTAGCCCACACATTCTCAGCATGATTGAGAATGTCGAGAAACTGGAGGCGCTTGATTGTAAAATCAGCGAGAACATTGTGATTGACCGCATGCTTCATTCACTCCACGATGGTTTTGCGCTCTTTAGAGCCAATTACTATATGAATGATTTGAAGAAAAGTCCTCACGCACTACACTACCTTCTCGTACAAACCGAGAAGGACATGAATTTTAGTGGGAGCCTGAAACAGGATGTTCTCGTTGTGTCAAACAAGGGCAAGGGTAAGGGCAAAGTTCAGCCAGACCTAGCAGTAGGTAAGCCGAAGTTTAAGAAGTCGGGATCAGGTAAGAGTGGGCCTGGTGAGTCGAGCACCTCATCAGGCGCGACAAAGAGCAAGACTGGTAACATAGAATGCCACCATTGCCACAAGACTGGGCATTGGAGGCGTACATGTCCTGTATACCATGAGGACATAAAAGCAGGTCGCGTTAATCCTGTTGGTATGTCTTCTTCTTCTTCTTCTTCTTTTATTCATATGATTGAGATTAACCACGCAAGTTACGGAACTTGGGTACTAGATACTGGTTGTGGTTCTCATCTGTGTAATCATGTGCAGGGGCTCCGAAACATCGAACCCCTCGTAAAGGGTGAGGTGGACCTGCGTGTCGGGAACGGAGCACGAGTGGCTGCCGTCTCGAGGGGAACATATGTGATCCAGCTTCCTAGCGGATTTGACTTATTTTTATATAACTGCTATTATGTACCCAGTCTATCTAAAAACATTATTTCAGTTTCTGCACTTGACAAACTTGGTTTTTCATTTGTAATAGAGAATAATAGTTGCATTTTCTCATTACACGATATGATTTATGGCAAGGCAGTCTCCATGAATGGAATTTATGTTTTAGATCAGACCACCGAAATATTGCACGTAATGAATAAGAAGTTAAAGGTTGGTGACAAAGATCAAACGTATCTATGGCATTGCCGTATGGGACACATTAATGAGAAACGCGTTAAACAGCTCATACAGAATGGAGCTATCTCGGCCTTTGATTTTCAATCATTTGGCACGTGTGAATCATGTCTCATTGGCAAGATGACTCGAATTTCCTTCAAAGGTGTTGGAATGCGCGCTGCTGACCTATTAGGACTCATACACACGGATGTATGTGGACCTATGTCAATCACCGCACGAGAAGGCTATAGGTATTTCATCACTTTCACGGACGATTTAAGTAGATATGGCTATGTCTACTTAATGAAGCATAAAAGTGAGTCCTTTGAGAAATTCAAAGAATACCAGAATCGGGTACAGAACCAACTGGGTAGAAAGATTAAAACACTACGATCAGACCGTGGTGGCGAGTATCTTTCACACGAGTTTGATCAACACCTTAAGGACTGTGGGATTGTCTTACAGTTAACTCCACCTGGAACACCACAGTTGAATGGCGTGTCCGAACGGAGAAATCGAACACTACTTGATATGGTTCGATCCATGATGAGTCACACTGTATTGCCTGACTCATTGTGGGGTTATGCTCTTCTGTCAGCTGCTCTAATACTTAACCGAAGTCCGTCTAAAGCTGTTGACAAAACTCCATATGAACTTTGGAAAGGAACGGTCCCTAACTTGTCCTTTATACGGGTTTGGGGCTGCGAGGCTTATGTCAAGTGGAGACACGAGGAGAAGCTCGGCCCGCGATCGGTCAAAACATACTTTATAGGTTATCCAAAAGGAACATTTGGTCATTACTTCTATTCGCCAACCGACCAACGTGTATTTGTTGCGGCTAGTGCGACATTCTTAGAGAAGGAATTTCTCGAGAATGCGAAGAGTAATAGAACCTTCGAGCTGTCGGAGATTCCAGAACCAAATACCGAGAAACCATTGGAGGAACCAGTTTCTTCAATCCCGGCTGCGGTGAATATTCCTGAGGAACCTAGGAGGTCGGGAAGAGTCTCTATTCCTCCGGACAGATACATTGGTCTGGTCGAGGAACATGACATTGATGACATTCTGCTCTTAACGAGTAGTGAACCCGCAACCTATAAAGGTGCCATGACTAGTTCCGACTCAAAGCTATGGCTTGAGGCCATGCAATCCGAGATGGATTCCATGTATGAGAACAACGTATGGGATCTTGTTGACTTACCTGCTAAGGTTCGTCCCCTCCAATGCAAATGTCTTTACAAGATAAAGCATTCTATGGAAGGTCAACAAGATATCTATAAAGCACGACTAGTTGCTAAAGGTTTCACCCAAGTGCCAGGTTTGCACTACGATGAAATTTTTGCACCCGTAGTCATGCTGCGTTCCATTCGGATTATCTTAGCAATTGCCGCATTTCATAACTATGAAATTTGGCAGATGGATGTGAAAACCGCCTTCTTAAACGGTTATTTGGAGGAAGAGTTGTACATGGTACAACCCGAAGGTTTCATCGATCCTGAACATCCTAAGATAGTGTGCAAGCTTAAGCGTTCCATTTATGGACTTAAGCAAGCTTCTCGGAGTTGGAATCATCGTTTCGACCAAGTGATAAAAGAAAATGGATTTACTCGATCGGTCGAGGAACCATGTCTATATATCAAGTCGAGTGGGAGCAAGATTGTCTTCCTAATATTATATGTTGATGACATACTCCTGATTGGGAATGACATACCTCTCTTAACTTCGGTAAAAGTATGGTTGAAGAACCATTTCCAGATGAAAGATCTGGATGAGGCACAAAGAATTTTGGGCATCCGTATCTATCGAGATAGATCACGTCGGATGTTATCTCTCATCGGGAGTCTTACATAGACAAAATCCTAGAGAGATTCAAAGATGACTAATTCCAAAAAGGGGTTTCTTCCTATGGCTCCGTGGGTGCATTTGAGCAAGTCTCGTGCACCGAGACACCGGAAGAGAAAGAGCGCATGACCCGGATTCCTTATGCTTCGGCTATAGGATCAATCATGTATGCCATGATATGCACACTTCCAGACGTGGCATATGCATTGAGTATGACAAGTCGATTCCAACAAAGATCCGGTGAATCACATTGGATGGCTGTCAAGAACATTCTTAAGTACCTACGGAGGACTAAAGATTGGGCATTGACTTATGGAGGCGATCAAAAGCTATGCGCAACCGATTCTGCAGATGCTAGCTTCCAAACGGATCGAGATGACTCTAAATCTCGATGCCTGGATTCGTTTTTACTCTTAATGGCGCTGCATTGATCACCTGGAAGAGTTCCAAACAAAGTGTTACAAAGCAGATTCTACGACCGAGTCCGAGTACTATGCCGCGTTTGAAGCTGCAAAGAAAGCGATATGGATGCGTCAATTCTTACAAGGACTATCTGTAGTGCCTAGTTCGAATGACCCGATCACCATCTATTGCGACAATAGAGGTGCCATCTTCCAGGCTAAGGAGCCTAAGTCTAGCAACAAGTCTAGACATGTACAACGGAAAGCTCATCTAATCCGAGATTACGTGGAGCAAAAGGAGGTAGTGATAGAAAAGATTGCTGAGATGATAATATAGCGAGATCCTCTCACTAAACCATTACGACAAGATAAGCATGAAGGGCATGTTAATTCCATGGAAATTAAACGTGTTCCTGAGTTGTAGTACTCTTTTATGGATTAGATTCATTCTCTTTTGTACTCTATACGACATCATCGTTTTGATATTTATATATTTTGTTTTTCATGTGGATTTGTACGACAATTTTGAACACCACAAAGTGAACTGAACAAACATTATATTTTTGGTTTAATTGCCCACGTGAGCTGATAACTCTGGCAATTATTTTGTGACGTTGGTTGATGGTGGGTTCAACGAGCCATAAGTCAAACGGTTGACTGAGCAATCACAGAGGCGAGTTATACGAATATCTCGTAGGATACAATTGTGACAACGACGTGGAGTCCTAAATGTTTTATAACATTCGGTGCCAGGTCGTGGATAGGACCTCCATGGTGATCCTAAGAGTCGATTCTTTTGACTATCGACTGTCTCTTGAGATTAAGGCAGATTTTGGGTGACTTTGGTTTCTTTCTCACGGTCATCCGTAACAGGGGGTCAAGTAGATTTTTTCTAGGTCATTTCATGCTGTGCTTATATCGGCAGGGGTCGAGTTGAAGAAAATATTCAGCCTTTATCAGGTACTCGATATTTCTCAGGGCCACTCGAGGAGCTGTAACTGAAATGCATGGCCATGCTCGAATACGGATTCGTTTTATCAGTTAAGTTACTCTCTAGTCGGGGAAACCACTCTTGATACAGATCGATTGTAAAATACGACCTTTGCGGATCCGAATCTGCAAATTGTTTTACATTGAGTGGGAGAAATTTTAAATGGATATGAGAATCAGTTATCGCACATACACTTGTACGGACAAATGGGAGTTTGTTGGAGCCAGTGTCCTCCAGTTAGTGCGGATAACGTTATTGCACGTACACTTGTACGGACAAGTGGGAGTTTGTTGGGGCTGGTGTCCTCCACAGTTAGTGCAATGACATATAAATCTCTAAAGGATCAAAGGGTATACTTTTGTATTATTATCAGTTGGTCCACGTTTATTAATAACGGTTGGCTTGCTAGATAAGTTTGACGTTATTGTCATACTGATGGCGGTGATCAACTGGTCCCTAAAAGTCACACCTATAGGATACGTTTGAGAGATGTGACGGTATGAAAATACAGTCATGTTGATGCCTAATTTGACTAAACAGTTAGTCGGAGTTATTGACTAATAATTAGTCAAACGCGATGTTGAGATAATTATTTAATACGGATTAAATAATAATGGCTAAGACGAATTAAGCGGTTAATTCGTAAATTGAATATAAACGATTATATTTAATTGATGTATATTGAATTAATTATACAATATTTTCTTTGTCGGACATGTATTAATATGACGACTAATCCATGTTACTAGTCGATATTTTAATAACCGATAACCGATGACGATTTATAATAAAATCCCGTCATATACATTTTAGCATTTTGAGTCGGACCACGAGTTACAAATAAGGAGAAAGTGAAAGCCCACTCCCTCCCTTGTGATCTCGGTTTGGACGAAGCAAACAAAAGGAGAGAGCCTCTCTCCTTTTGACCTAGTCTTTGTCATTTGCACAAAAATTAGGGTTTCGGAGAAATTTCCTCTGAAATTCTAGATCTCACAAAAACCTCACAAAAGGCTCTCTCAATATTGCAAGGCAATTAGAGGGTAATTTCTAGAACAAGGGGCATAGTCTCAGACGGTCTTGGCTGCAACGATAAGGAGGAAATCTATATTGATTTCTGTCTTAGGCCGAATTCTTATAGGACCCGAGGTTGATTCTTGTTCTCTTATCGTTTTCTATTGTTTTTCGTTTATGACCATGAATCACATGTTAAAGTTACGTTATAGTCCTAAAATTTAAGGGAATTTTACGGATATTTCCCTACAAAACAGGGAGAAAAAGAAACAGGTTCCGGTACGACCTTCCGAACGGCTGAAATTGAAGTGTAATACACGGTTTTTCGGGATTCCGGGGTCCCGGAATAAAATTCTCCGGAAATCACATAGAAACTTCCTCGGGTCAGATAAAGCGGCAACGCAAAGTTTGAGCACCAACGAAAAACATTTGGGGGTGCCGGTGTGCCACAAACCAGCATTCGCCGAAACTCGGATTATCGTGAAAAATGTGTTAAAGCTCGTTATTTGAGGCTGTAATCGAGCAGGTTGATTCCTGAAATGAGCTCGGACGCGTGATTGAAAAACAGGGAGAAAAAGAAACTGGTTCTTGTACGACCTTCCGAACGGCTGAAATTGAAGTGTATAATACACGGTTTTTCGGGATTTCGGGGTCCCGGAATAAAATTCTCCGGAAATCACATAGAAAGTTCCTCGGGTCAAATAAAGCGGCCACGCAAAGTTTGAGCACCAACGGAAGACATTTGGGGGTGCCGGTGTGCCACAAACCAGCATTCGCCGAAACTCGGATTATCGTGAAAAATGTGTTAAAGCTCAATATTTGACGCTGAAATCGAACAGGTTGATTCTGAAATGAGCTCGGACGCGTGATTGAAAAATAGGGAGAAAAAGAAATAGGTTCCGGTACGACCTTCCGAACGGCTGAAATTGAAGTGTATAATGCACGGTTTTTCGGGATTCCGGGGTTCCGGAATAAAATTCTCCGGAAATCACATAGAAAGTTCCTCGGGTCAGATAAAACGGCCACGTAAAGTTTGAGCACCAACAGGAAGACATTTGGAGGTGCCGGTGTGCCACAAACCAGCATCCGTCGAAACTCGGATTATCGTGAAAAATGTGTTAAAGCTCGTTATTTGAGGCTGAAATCGAACAGGTTGATTCCTGAAATCGAACAGGTTGATTTCTGAAATGAGCTCGGATGCGTGATTGAAAAACAGGGAGAAAAAGAAATAGGTTCGATGACGACCTTCCGAACTATTTGAAATGAAGTGTATAATACACGGTTTTTCGGGATTCCGGGGTCCCGGAATAAAATTCTCCGGAAATCACATATAAATCTCCTCGGGTCAGATAAAGCGGCCACGCAAAGTTTGAGCACCAACGGAATACATTTGTGGGTGCCGGTGTGCCACAAACCAGCATTCGCCGAAACTCGGATTATCGTGAAAAATGTGTTAAAGCTCAATATTTGACGCTGAAATCGAACAGGTTGATTCCTGAAATGAGCTCGGACGCGTGATTGAAAAACAGGGAGAAAAAGAAATAGGTTCCGGTACGACCTTCCGAACGGCTGAAATTGAAGTGTATAATGCACGGTTTTTCGGGATTCCGGGGTTCCGGAATAAAATTCTCCGGAAATCACATAGAAAGTTCCTCGGGTCAGATAAAGCGGCCACGCAAAGTTTGAGCACCAACGGAAGACATTTGGAGGTGCCGGTGTGCCACAAACCAGCATCCGTCGAAACTCGGATTATCGTGAAAAATGTGTTAAAGCTCGTTATTTGAGGCTGAAATCGAACAGGTTGATTCCTGAAATCGAACAGGTTGATTCCTGAAATGAGCTCGGATGCGTGATTGAAAAACAGGGAGAAAAAGAAATAGGTTCCGGTACGACCTTCCGAACGGCTGAAATTGAAGTGTATAATGCACGGTTTTTCGGGATTTCGGGAACCCGGAATAAAATTCTCCGGAAATCACATAGAAAGTTCCTCGGGTCAGATAAAGCGGCCACGCAAAGTTTGAGCACCAACGGAAGACATTTTGGGGTGCCGGTGTGCCACAAACTAGCATTCGCCGAAACTCGGATTATCGTGAAAAATGTGTTAAAGCTCAATATTTGAGGCTGAAATCGAACAGGTTGATTCCTGAAATCGAACAGGTTGACTCCTGAAATGAGCTCGGACGCGTGATTGAAAAACAGGAAGAAAAAGAAACAGGTTCCGGTACGACCTTCCGAACGACTGAAATTGAAGTGTATAATACACGGTTTTTCGGGATTCCGGGGTCCCGGAATAAAATTCTCCGGAAAACACATAGAAAGTTCCTCGGGTCAGATAAAGCGGGGACGCAAAGTTTGAGCACAAAAGGAAGACATTTGGGGGTGCCGGTGTGCCTAAAAATGTGTTAAAGCTCGTTATTTGAGGCTGAAATCGAACTGGTTGATTCCTGAAATCGAACAGGTTGATTCCTTAAATGAGCTCGGACGCGTGATTGAAAAACAGGATGAAAAAGAAACAGGTTCCGGTAAGACCTTCCGAACGGCTGAAATTTAAGTGTATAATACACGGTTTTTCGGGATTTCGGGGTCCCGGAATAAAATTCTCTGGAAATCACATAGAAAGTTACTCGGGTCAGATAAAGCTGCCACGCAAAGTTTGAGCACCAAAGGAAAACATTTGGGGGTGCCGGTGTGCCACAAACCAGCATTCGCCGAAACTCGGATTATCGTGAAAAATGTGTTAAAGTTCGTTATTTGAGGCTGAAATCGAGCAGGTTGATTCCTAAAATCGAACAGGTTGATTCCTGAAATGAGCTCGGATGCGTGATTGAAAAACAGGGAGAAAAAGAAACAGGTTCCGGTACGACCTTCCGAACGGCTGAAATTGAAATGTATAATACACGGTTTTTCGGGATTAAGGGGTCCCGGAATAAAATTCTCCGGAAATCACATATAAAATTCCTCGGGTCAGATAAAGCGGCCACGCAAATTTTGTGCACCAACGGAAGACATTTGTGGGTGCCGGTGTGCCACAAACCAGCATTCGCCGAAACTCGGATTATCGTGAAAAATGTGTAAAAGCTCAATATTTGAGGCTGAAATCGAACAGGTTGATTCCTGAAATCGAACAGGTTGATTCCTGAAATGAGCTCGGACGCGTGATTGAAAAACAGGGAGAAAAAGAAATAGGTTCCGGTACGACCTTCCGAACGGCTGAAATTGAAGTGTATTATAATACACGGTTTTTCGGGATTCCGGGGTCCCGGAATAAAATTCTCCGGAAATCACATAGAAAGTTCCTCGGGTCGGATAAAGCGGCCACGCAAAGTTTGAGCACCAACGGAAGACATTTGGGGGTGCTTGGTGCCACACAAACCAAAGATTCGCGAAACTCGAATCATCGTGAAAAATGTGTTAAAGCTCGTTATTTGAGGCTGAAATCGAACAAGGTTGATTCCGAAATCGAACAGGTTGATTCCGAAATGAGCTCGGACGCGTGATTGAAAAACAGGGAGAAAAAGAAACAGGTTCCGGTACGACCTTCCGAACGGCTGAAATTGAAGTGTATATAACACACTGTTTTTCGGGATTCGGAGTCCCGGAAAAGAATTCTCCGGAAATCACATAGAAAGTTCCTCGGGTCAGATAAAGCGGCCACGCAAAGTTTGAGCACCAAAGGAAGACATTTGGGGGTGCCGGTGTGCCTAAAAATGTGTTAAAGCTCGTTATTTGAGGCTGAAATCGAACGGGTTGATTCCTGAAATGAGCTCGGACGCGTGATTGAAAAACAGGAAGAAAAAGAAACAGGTTCCGGTACGACCTTCCGAACGGCTGAAATTGAAGTGTATAATGCACGGTTTTTCGGGATTTCGGGGTCCCGGAATAAAATTCTCCGGAAATCACATAGAAAGTTCCTCGGGTCAGATAAAGCGGCCACGCAAAGTTTGAGCACCAACGGAAGACATTTTGGGGTGCCGGTGTGCCACAAACCAGCATCCGCCGAAACTCGGATTATCGTGAAAAATGTGTTAAAGCTCGTTATTTGAGGCTGAAATCGAACAGGATGATTCCTGAAATCGAACAGGTTGATTCCTGAAATGAGCTCGGACGCGTGATTAAAAAACATCGAGAAAAAGAAACAGGTTCCGGTACGACCTTCCGAACGGCTGAAATTGAAGTGTATAATACTCGGTTTTTCGGGATTCCGGGGTCCCGGAATAAAATTCTCCGGAAATCACATAGAAAGTTACTCGGGTCAGATAAAGCGGCCACGCAAAGTTTGAGCACCAACGGAAGACATTTGGAGGTGCCGGTGTGCCACAAACCAGCATTCGCCGAAACTCGGATTATCGTGAAAAATGTGTTAAAGCTCGTTATTTGAGGCTGAAATCGAACATGTTGATTCCTGAAATCGAACAAGGTTGATTCCGAAATGAGCTCGGACGCGTGATTGAAAAACAGGGAGAAAAAGAAATAGGTTCCGGTACGACCTTCCGAACGGCTGAAATTGAAGTGTATAATGCACGGTTTTTCGGGATTCCGGAGTCCCGGAATAAAATTCTCCGGAAATCACATAGAAAGTTCCTCGGGTCAGATAAAGCGGCCACGCAAAGTTAGAGCACCAAAGGAAGACATTTGGGGGTGCCGGTGTGCCTAAAAATGGGTTAAAGCTCGTTATTTGAGGCTGAAATCAAACAGGTTGATTCCTGAAATGAGCTCGGACGCGTGATTGAAAAATAGGAAGAAAAAGAAACAGATTACGGTACGACCTTCCGAACGGCTGAAATTGAAGTGTATAATACTTGGTTTTTCGGGATTCCGGGGTCCCGGAATAAAATTCTCCGGAAATCACATAGAAAGTTCCTCGGGTCAGATAAAGCGGCCACGCAAAGTTTGAGCACCAACGGAAAACATTAGGGGGTGCCGGTGTGCCACAAACCAGCATTCGCCGAAACTCGGATTATCGTGAAAAATGTGTTAAAGCTCGTTATTTGAGGCTGAAATCGAGCAGGTTGATTCCTGAAATCGAACAGGTTGATTCCTGAAATGAGCTCGAAGGCGTGATTGAAAAACAGGGAGAAAAAGAAACAGGTTCCGGTACGTCCTTCCGAACGGCTAAAATTGAAGTGTATAATACACGGTTTTTCGGGATTCCGGGGTCCCGGAATAAAATTCTCCGGAAATCACATAGAAAGTTCCTCGGGTCAGATAAAGCGGCCACGCAAATTTTGAGCACCAACGGAAGACATTTGTGGGTGCCGGTGTGCCACAAACCAGCATTCGCCGAAACTAGGTTTATCGTGAAAAATGTGTTAAAGCTCAATTTTGAGGTCGAAATCGAACAGTTGATTCCTGAAATCGAACAAAGTTGATTCCGAAATGAGCTCGGACACGTGATTGAAAAACAGGAGAAAAAGAAACAGGTTCCGTGACGACCTTCCGAACGGCGAAATTGAAGTGTATAATACACGGTTTTTCGGGATTCGGGGTCCCGGAATAAAATTCTCCGGAAATCACATAGAAAGTTCCTCGGGTCGATAAAGCGGCCACGCAAAGTTTGAGCACCAACGGAAGACATTTGGGGGTGCGGTGTGCCACAAACCAAAGATTCACGAAACTCGGATCATCGTGAAAAATGTGTTAAAGCTCATTATTTGAGGCTGAAATCGAATAGGTTGATTCATGAAATCGAACAGGTTGATTCCTGAAATGAGCTCGGACGCGTGATTGAAAAACAGGGAGAAAAAGAAACAGGTTCCGGTACGACCTTCCGATTGGCTGAAATTGAAATGTATAATACACGGTTTTTCGGGATTCCGGAGTCCCGGAATAAAATTCTCCGAAAATCACATAGAAAGTTCCTCGGGTCAGATAAAGCGGTCACACAAAGTTAGAGCACCAAAGGAAGACATTTGGGGGTGCCGGTGTGCCTAAAAATGTGTTAAAGCTCGTTATTTGAGGCTGAAATCGAACAGGTTGATTCCTGAAATCGAACAGGTTGATTTCTGAAATGAGCTCGGACGCGTGATTGAAAAACAGGAAGAAAAAGAAATAGGTTCCGGTACGACCTTCCGAACGGCTGAAATTGAAGTGTATAATACACGGTTTTTCGGGATTCCGGGGTCCCAGAATAAAATTCTCCGGAAATCACATATAAAATTCCTCGGGTCAGATAAAGCGGCCACGCAAATTTTGTGCACCAACGGAAGACATTTGTGGGTGCCGGTGTGCCACAAACCAGCATTCGCCGAAACTCGGATTATCGTGAAAATGTGTAAAAGCTCAATATTTGAGGCTGAAATCGAACAGGTTGATTCCTGAAATCGAACAGGTTGATTCCTGAAATGAGCTCGGACGCGTGATTGAAAAACAGGGAGAAAAAGAAACAGGTTCCGGTACGACCTTCCGAACGGCTGAAATTGAAGTGTATTATAATACACGGTTTTTCGGGATTCCGGGGTCCCGGAATAAAATTCTCCGGAAATCACATAGAAAGTTCCTCGGGTCGGATAAAGCGGCCACGCAAAGTTTGAGCACCAACGGAAGACATTTGGGGGTGCCGGTCTGCCACAAACCAGCATTCGCCGAAACTCGAATCATCGTGAAAAATGTGTTAAAGCTCGTTATTTGAGGCTGAAATCGAACAGGTTGATTCCTGAAATCGAACAGGTTGATTCCTGAAATGAGCTCGGACGCGTGATTGAAAAACAGGGAGAAAAAGAAACAGGTTCCGGTACGACCTTCCGAACGGCTGAAATTGAAGTGTATAATACACGGTTTTTCGGGATTCCGGAGTCCCGGAAAAGAATTCTCTGGAAATCACATAGAAAGTTCCTCGGGTCAGATAAAGCGGCCACGCAAAGTTTGAGCACCAAAGGAAGACATTTGGGGGTGCCGGTGTGCCTAAAAATGTGTTAAAGCTCGTTATTTGAGGCTGAAATCGAACGGGTTGATTCCTGAAATGAGCTCGGACGCGTGATTGAAAAACAGGAAGAAAAAGAAACAGGTTCCGGTACGACCTTCCGAACGGCTGAAATTGAAGTGTATAATGCACGGTTTTTCGGGATTTCGGGGTCCCGGAATAAAATTCTCCGGAAATCACATAGAAAGTTCCTCGGGTCAGATAAAGCCGCCACGCAAAGTTTGAGCACCAACGGAAGACATTTTGGGGTGCCGGTGTGCCACAAACCAAAGATCCTACAAAACTCGGATTATCGTGAAAAATGTGTTAAAGCTCGTTATTTGAGGTCGAAATCGAACAGATGATTCCAAATCGAACAAAGTTGATTCTGAAATGAGCTCGGACGCGTGATTATAAAACATCGAGAAAAAGAAACAGTTCCGCACGACCTTCCGAACGGCTGAAATTGAAGTGTATAATACACGGTTTTCGGGATTAGGGGGTCCCGAATAAAATTCTCGGAAATCACATAGAAAGTTACTCGGGTCGATAAAGCGGCCACGCAAAGTTTGAGCACCAACGGAAGACATTTGGGGTGCGGTGTGCCACAAACCAGCATTCGCCGAAACTCGGATTATCGTGAAAATGTGTTAAAGCTCGTTATTTGAGGTTGAAATCGAACATGTTGATTCCTGAAATCGAACAGGTTGATTCCGAAATGAGCTCGACGCGTGATTGAAAAACAGGGAGAAAAAGAAATAGGTTTAGACGACCTTCCGAACGGTGAAATTGAAGTGTATAATGCACGGTTTTTTGGGATTCGGAGTCCCGGAATAAAATTCTCCGGAAATCACATAGAAAGTTCCTCGGGTCAGATAAAGCGGCCACGCAAAGTTAGAGCACCAAAGGAAGACATTTGGGGGTGCCGGTGTGCCTAAAAATGTGTTAAAGCTCGTTATTTGAGGCTGAAATCAAACAGGTTGATTCCTGAAATGAGCTCGGACGCGTGATTGAAAAATAGGGAGAAAAAGAAACAGGTTACGGTACGACCTTCCGAACGGCTGAAATTGAAGTGTATAATACACGGTTTTTCGGGATTCCGGGGTCCCGGAATAAAATTCTCCGGAAATCACATAGAAAGTTCCTCGGGTCAGATAAAGCGGCCACGCAAAGTTTGAGCACCAACGGAAAACATTAGGGGGTGCCGGTGTGCCACAAACCAAAGATTCGCCGAAACTCTGATTATCGTGAAAAATGTGTTAAAGCTCGTTATTTGAGATCGAAATCGAGCGGGTTGATTCGAAATCGAACAGGTTGATTCTGAAATGAGCTCGGAGGCGTGATTGAAAAACAGGAGAAAAAGAAACAGGTTCCGCTACGACCTTCCGAACGGCTAAAATTGAAGTGTATAATACACGGTTTTTCGGGATTCGGGGGTCCCGAATAAAATTCTCCGGAAATCACATAGAAAGTTCCTCGGGTCGATAAAACGCCACGCAAATATTGAGCACCAACGGAAGACATTTGTGGGTGCCGGTGTGCCACAAACCAAAGATTCGCCGAAACTAGGTTTATCGTGAAAATGTGTTAAAGCTCAATTTTGAGGTGAAATCGAACAAAGTTGATTCCTGAAATCGAACAGGTTGATTCCGAAATGAGCTCGGACACGTGATTGAAAAACAGGAGAAAAAGACACGGGTTCCTAGATTTACGACCTTCCGAACGGCTGAAATTGAAGTGTATAATACACGGTTTTCGGGATTCCGTGGTCCCGGAACAAAATTCTCCGGAAATCACATAGAAAGTTCCTCGGGTCGATAAAGCGGCCACGCAAAGTTTGAGCACCAACGGAAGACATTTGGGGGTGCCGGTGTGCCACAATCCAAAGATTCGCCGAAACTCGGATCATCGTGAAAATGTGTTAAAGCTCGTTATTTGAGGTGAAATCGAATAGGTTGATTCTGAAATCGAACAGGTTGATTCGAAATGAGCTCGGACGCGTGATTGAAAAACAGGAGAAAAAAAGAAAGGTTCCAGACGACCTTCCGATTGGTCGAAATTGAAATGTATAATACACGGTTTTTCGGGATTCCGAGAGTCCCGGAATAAAATTCTCGAAAATCACATAGAAAGTTCCTCGGTCGATAAAGCGGTCACACAAAGTTAGAGCACCAAAGGAAGACATTTGGGGGTGCCGGTGTTCCTAAAAATGTGTTAAAGCTCGTTATTTGAGGTCGAAATCGAACAAAGTTGATTCCGAAATCGAAAAGGTTGATTTCGAAATGAGCTCGACGCGTGATTGAAAAACAGAAGAAAAAGAAACAGGTTCGCACGACCTTCCGAACGGCTGAAATTGAAGTGTATAATACACGGTTTTTCGGGATTAGGGGTCCCGGAATAAAATTCTCTAATCACATAGAAAGTTCCTCGGGTCGATAAAGCGGCCACGCAAAGTTTGAGCACCAACGGAAGACATTTGGGGTGCCGGTGTGCCACAAACCAACATTCGCCGAAACTCGGATTATCGTGAAAATGTGTTAAAGCTCGTTATTTGAGGTTGAAATCGAATAGGTTGATTCCTGAAATCGAACAGGTTGATTCCTATAATGAGCTCGGATGCGTGATTGAAAAACAGGGAGAAAAAGAAACGGGTTCCGGTACGACCTTCCGAACGGCTGAAATTGAAATGTATAATACACGGTTTTTCGGGATTCGGGGTCCCGGAATAAAATTCTCCGGAAATCACATAGAAAGTTCCTCGGGTCAGATAAAGCGGCCACGCAAAGTTAGAGCACCAAAGGAAGACATTTGGGGGTGCCGGTGTGCCTAAAAATGTGTTAAAGCTCGTTATTTGAGGCTGAAATCGAACAGTTGATTCTGAAATCGAACAAGGTTGATTCTGAAATGAGCTCGGACGCGTGATTGAAAAACAGGGAGAAAAAGAAACAGTTACGGCACGACCTTCCGAACGGCTGAAATTGAAGTGTATAATACACGGTTTTTCGGATTCCGGGGTCCCGGAATAAAATTCTCCGGAAATCACATAGAAAGTTCCTCGGGTCAGATAAAGCGGCCACGCAAAGTTTGAGCACCAACGGAAGACATTAGGGGGTGCCGGTGTGCCACAAACCAAAGATTCCGAAACTCGGATTATCGTGAAAATGTGTTAAAGCTCGTTATTTGAGGTGAAATCGAGCAGTTGATTCCGAAATCGAACAGTTGATTCTCGAAATGAGCTCGGACGCGTGATTGAAAAACAGGGAGAAAAAGAAACAGTTCCAGACGACCTTCCGAACGGCCGAAATTGAAGTGTATAATGCACGGTTTTTTGGGATTCGGAGTCCCGGAATAAAATTCTCCGGAAATCACATAGAAAGTTCCTCGGGTCAATAAAGCGGCCACGCAAAGTTTGAGCACCAACGGAAGACATTTGGGGTGCGGTGTGCCTAAAAATGTGTTAAAGCTCGTTATTTGAGGCTGAAATCAAACAAAGTTGATTCTGAAATGAGCTCGGACGCGTGATTGAAAAATAGGGAGAAAAAGAAACAGGTTACGATGACGACCTTCCGAACGGTGAAATTGAAGTGTATAATACACGGTTTTTCGGGATTAGGGGTCCGGAATAAAATTCTCCGGAAATCACATAGAAAGTTCCTCGGGTCATATAAAGCGGCCACGCAAAGTTTGAGCACCAACGGAAAACATTTGGGGGTTCCGGTGTGCCACAAACCAGCATTCGCCGAAACTCGGATTATCGTGAAAATGTGTTAAAGCTCGTTATTTGAGGTGAAATCGAGCAAGGTTGATTCCGAAATCGAAAAGGTTGATTCCGAAATGAGCTCGGAGGCTTGATTGAAAAACAGGGAGAAAAAGAAACAGTTCGAGTGACGACCTTCCGAACGGCTGAAATTGAAGTGTATAATACACGGTTTTTCGAGATTCCGGGGTCCCGGAATAAAATTCTCCGGAAATCACATAGAAAGTTCCTCGGGTCAGATAAAGCGGCCACGCAAATTTTGAGCACCAACGGAAGACATTTGTGGGTGCCGGTGTGCCACAAACCAGCATTCGGCGAAACTAGGATTATCGTGAAAAATGTGTTAAAGCGCAATTTTTGAGGTCGAAATCGAACAAAGTTGATTCCGAAATCGAAAGGTTGATTCCGAAATGAGCTCGGACGCGTGATTGAAAAACAGGAAGAAAAAGAAACAGGTTCCGGTACGACCTTCCGATTGGCTGAAATTGAAATGTATAATACACGGTTTTTCGGGATTCCGGAGTCCCGGAATAAAATTCTCCGAAAATCACATAGAAAGTTCCTCGGGTCAGATAAAGCGGTCACACAAAGTTACAAAGACCAAAGGAAGACATTTGGGGTGCGGTGTGCCTAAAAATGTGTTAAAGCTCGTTATTTGAGACTGAAATCGAACAAAGGTTGATTTCCGAAATGAGCTCGGACGCGTGATTGAAAAACAGAGAGAAAAAGAAACAGTTCCGTGCACGACCTTTCGAACGGCTGAAATTGAAGTGTATAATACACGGTTTTTCGGGATTCCGGGGTCCGGAATAAAATTCTCCAGAAATCACATAGAAAGTTCCTCGGGTCAGATAAAGCGGCCACGCAAAGTTTGAGCACCAACGGAAAACATTAGGGGGTGCCGGTGTGCCACAAACCAGCATTCGCCGAAACTCGGATCATCGTGAAAAATGTGTTAAAGCTCGTTATTTGAGGCTGAAATCGAATAGGTTGATTCCTGAAATCGAACAGGTTGATTCCTGAAATGAGCTCGGACGCGTGATTGAAAAACAAGGAGAAAAAGAAACAGGTTCCGGTACGACCTTCCGAACGGCTGAAATTGAAATGTATAATACACGGTTTTTCGGGATTCCGGAGTCCCGGAATAAAATTCTCCGGAAATCACATAGAAAGTTCCTCGGGTCAGATAAAGCGGCCACGCAAAGTTAGAGCACCAAAGGAAGACATTTGGGGGTGCCGGTGTGCCTAAAAATGTGTTAAAGCTCGTTATTTGAGGCTGAAATCGAACAGGTTGATTCCTTAAATCGAACAGGTTGATTCCTGAAATGAGCTCGGACGCGTGATTGAAAAACAGGGAGAAAAAGAAACAGGTTCCGGTACGACCTTCCGAACGGCTGAAATTGAAGTGTATAATACACGGTTTTTCGGGATTCTGAGGTCCCGGAATAAAATTCTCCGGAAATCACATAGAAAGTTCCTCGGGTCAGATAAAGCGGCCACGCAAAGTTTGAGCACCAACGGAAGACATTTGGGGGTGCCGGTGTGCCTAAAAATGTGTTAAAGCTCGTTATTTGAGGCTGAAATCGAACAGGTTGATTCTCGAAATCGAACAAAGTTGATTCCGAAATGAGCTCGGACGCGTGATTGAAAAACAGGGAGAAAAAGAAACAGTTTCGCACGACCTTCCGAACGGTGAAATTGAAGTGTATAATACACGGTTTTTCGGGATTCCGAGTCCCGGAATAAAATTCTCCGGAAATCACATAGAAAGTTCCTCGGGTCAATAAAGCGGCCACGCAAAGTTTGAGAACCAAAGGAAGACATTTGGGGGTGCCGGTGTGCCTAAAAATGTGTTAAAGCTCGTTATTTGAGGCTGAAATCGAACAGTTGATTCCTGAAATCGAACAGGTTGATTCCGAAATGAGCTCGGACGCGTGATTGAAAAACAGGGAGAAAAAAAACAGTTCTGCGACGACCTTCCGAACGGCCGAAATTGAAGTGTATAATACACGGTTTTTCGGGATTCTGAGATCCCGGAATAAAATTCTCCGGAAATCACATAGAAAGTTTCTCGGGTCGGATAAAGCGGCCACGCAAAGTTTGAGCACCAACGGAAGACATTTGGGGTGCCGGTGTGCAACAAACCAAAGATTCGCCGAAACTTGGATTATCGTGAAAAATGTGTTAAAGCTCGTTATTTGAGGTCGAAACGAACAAAGTTGATTCTGAAATCGAACAAGGTTGATTCCGAAATGAGCTCGGAGGCGTGATTGAAAAAGGGAGAAAAAGAAACAGGTTCGCAGACGACCTTCCGAACGGCTAAAATTGAAGTGTATAATACACGGTTTTTCGGGATTAGGGGTCCCGAATAAAATTCTCCGGAAATCACATAGAAAGTTCCTCGGGTCAGATAAAGCGGCCACGCAAATTTTGAGCACCAACGGAAGACATTTGTGGGTGCCGGTGTGCCACAAACCAGCATTCGGCGAAACTAGGATTATCGTGAAAAATGTGTTAAAGCTCAATTTTTGAGGCTGAAATCGAACAGGTTGATTCCTGAAATCGAACAGGTTGATTCCTGAAATGAGCTCGGACACGTGATTGAAAAACAGGGAGAAAAAGAAACAGGTTCCGGTACGACCTTCCGAACGGCTGAAATTGAAGTGTATAATACACGGTTTTTCGGGATTCCGGGGTCCCGGAATAAAATTCTCCGGAAATCACAAAGAAAGTTCCTCGGGTCAGATAAAGCGGCCACGCAAAGTTTGATCACCAACGGAAGACATTTGGGGGTGCCGGTGTGCCACAAACCAGCATTCGCCGAAACTCGGATCATCGTGAAAAATGTGTTAAAGCTCGTTATTTGAGGCTGAAATCGAACAGGTTGATTCCTGAAATCGAACAGGTTGATTCCTGAAATGAGCTCGGACGCGTGATTGAAAAACAGGGAGAAAAAGAAACAGTTCCGACGACCTTCCGAACGGCTAAAATTGAAGTGTATAATACACGGTTTTCGGGATTCCGGGGTCCCGGAATAAAATTCTCAGGAAATCACATAGAAAGTTCCTCGGGTCAGATAAAGCGGCCACGCAAATTTTGAGCACCAACGGAAGACATTTGTGGGTGCCGGTGTGCCACAAACCAGCATTCGGCGAAACTAGGATTATCGTGAAAAATGTGTTAAAGCTCAATTTTTGAGGCTGAAATCGAACAGGTTGATTCCTGAAATCGAACAGGTTGATTCCTGAAATGAGCTCGGACACATGATTGAAAAACAGGAAGAAAAAGAAACAGGTTAAGACGACCTTCCGAACGGCTGAAATTGAAGTGTATAATACACGGTTTTTCGGGATTCCGGGGTCCCGGAATAAAATTCTCCGGAAATCACATAGAAAGTTCCTCGGGTCAGATAAAGCGGCCACGCAAATTTTGAGCACCAACGGAAGACATTTGGGGATGCCGGTGTGCCACAAACCAGCATTCGCCGAAACTCGGATCATCGTGAAATATGTGTTAAAGCTCGTTATTTGAGGCTGAAATCGAACAGGTTGATTCCTGAAATCGAACAGGTTGATTCCTGAAATGAGCTCGGAGGCGTGATTGAAAAACAGGGAGAAAAAGAAACAGGTTCTGCACGACCTTTACCTTCCGAACTTGAAATTGAAGTGTATAATACACGGTTTTCGGGATTCCGGGGTCCCGGAATAAAATTCTCCGGAAATCACATAGAAAGTTCCTCGGGTCGGATAAAGCGGCCACGCAAATTTTGAGCACCAACGGAAGACATTTGGGGGTGCCGGTGTGCCACAAACCAAAGATTGGCTAAACTAGGATTATCGTGAAAAATGTGTTAAAGCTCAATTTTGAGGTCGAAATCGAACAAAGTTGATTCCTGAAATCGAACAGGTTGATTCCTGAAATGAGCTCGGACACGTGATTGAAAAACAGGGAGAAAAAGAAACAGGTTCCGGTACGACCTTCCGAACGGCTAAAATTGAAGTATATAATACACGGTTTTTCGGGATTCCAGGGTCCCGGAATAAAATTCTCCGGAAATCACATAGAAAGTTCCTCGGGTCAGATAAAGCGGCCACGCAAAGTTTGAGCACCAACGGAAGACATTTGGGGGTGCCGGTGTGCCACAAACCAGCATTCGCCGAAACTCGGATTATCGTGAAAAATGTGTTAAAGCTCGTTATTTGAGGTGAAATCGAATAGGTTGATTCCGAAATCGAACAAGGTTGATTCTGAAATGAGCTCGAACGCGTGATTGAAAAACATGGAGAAAAAGAAACTGGTTCCGGTACGACCTTCCGAACGGCTGAAATTGAAGTGTATAATACACGTTTTTTCGAGATTCCGGGGTCCCGGAATAAAATTCTCCGGAAATCTCATAGAAAGTTCCTCGGGTCAAATAAAGCGGTCACGCAAAGTTTGAGCACCAACGGAAGACATTTGTGGGTGCCGGTGTGCCACAAACCAGCATTCGCCGAAACTCGTATTATCGTGAAAAATGTGTTAAAGCTCGTTATTTGAGGTCGAAATCGAACAAAGTCGATTCCGAAATCAAACAGTTGATTCCGAAATGAGCTCGGATGCGTGATTGAAAAACAGGAGAAAAAGAAACAGGTTCGATGCACGACCTTCCGAACGGTGAAATTGAAGTGTATAATACACGGTTTTTCGGGATTCCTGAGTCCCGGAATAAAATTCTCAGGAAATCACATAGAAAGTTCCTCGGGTCAGATAAAGCGGCCACGCAGTTAGAGCACCAAAGGAAGACATTTGGGGGTGCGGTGTGCCTAAAAATGTGTTAAAGCTCGTTATTTGAGGCTGAAATCGAACAAAGTTGATTCGAAATCGAACAAAGTTGATTCGAAATGAGCTCGGACGCGTGATTGAAAAACAGGAGAAAAAGAAACAGTTCGTACGACCTTCCGAACGGCTGAAATTGAAGTGTATAATACACGGTTTTTCGGGATTCCGGAGTCCCGGAATAAAATTCTCCGGAAATCACATAGAAAGTTCCGGGTCGATAAAGCGGCCACGCAGTTAGAGCACCAAAGGAAGACATTTGGGGGTGCCGGTGTGCCTAAAAATGTGTTAAAGCTCGTTATTTGAGGCTGAAATCGAACAGGTTGATTCCTGAAATCGAACAGGTTGATTCCTGAAATGAGCTCGGACGCGTGATTGAAAAACAGGGAGAAAAAGAAACAGGTTCTTGTACGACCTTCCGAACTACGAAATCGAAGTGTATAATACACGGTCTTTCGGGATTCCGGAGTCCCGGAATAAAATTCTCCGGAAATCACATAGAAAGTTTCGGGTCGATAAAGCGGCCACGCAAATTTTGAGCACCAACGGAAGACATTTGGGGGTGCGGGTGTGCAACAAACCAAAGATTCGCCGAAACTTGGATTATCGTGAAAAATGTGTTAAAGCTCGTTATTTGAGGTGAAACGAACAGTTGATTCCTGAAATCGAACAAAGTTGATTCCCGAAATGAGCTCGGAGGCGTGATTGAAAAACAGGGAGAAAAAGAAACAGTTCCGTGACGACCTTCCGAACGGCTAAAATTGAAGTGTATAATACACGGTTTTTCGGGATTCCGGGGTCCCGGAATAAAATTCTCCGGAAATCACATAGAAAGTTCCTCGGGTCAGATAAAGCGGCCACGCAAATTTTGAGCACCAACGGAAGACATTTGGGGGTGCCGGTGTGCCACAAACCAAAGATTCTAAAACTAGGATTATCGTGAAAAATGTGTTAAAGCTCAATTTTTGAGGTGAAATCGAACAAAGTTGATTCCTGAAATCGAACAGGTTGATTCCGAAATGAGCTCGGACACGTGATTGAAAAACAGGGAGAAAAAGAAACAGGTTCCGGTACGACCTTCCGAACGGCTGAAATTGAAGTGTATAATACACGGTTTTTCGGGATTCCGGGGTCCCGGAATAAAATTCTCCGGAAATCACATAGAAAGTTCCTCGGGTCAGATAAAGCGGCCACGCAAATTTTGAGCACCAACGGAAGACATTTGTGGGTGCCGGTGTGCCACAAACCAGATTCGCCGAAACTCGGATCATCGTGAAAAATGTGTTAAAGCTCGTTATTTGAGGCTGAAATCGAACAGGTTGATTCCTGAAATCGAACAGGTTGATTCCTGAAATGAGCTCGATGCGTGATTGAAAAACAGGGAGAAAAAGACACAGGTTCCGGTACGACCTTCCGAACGGCTGAAATTGAAGTGTATAATACACGGTTTTTCGGGATTCCGGAGTCCCGGAATAAAATTCTCCGGAAATCACATAGAAAGTTCCTCGGGTCAGATAAAGCGGCCACGCAAATTTTGAGCACCAACGGAAGACATTTGTGGGTGCCGGTGTGCCACAAACCAGCATTCGGCGAAACTAGGATTATCGTGAAAAATGTGTTAAAGCTCAATTTTTGAGGCTGAAATCGAACAGGTTGATTCCTGAAATCGAACAGGTTGATTCCTGAAATGAGCTCGGACACGTGATTGAAAAACAGGGAGAAAAAGAAACAGGTTCCGGTACGACCTTCCGAACGGCTGAAATTGAAGTGTATAATACACGGTTTTTCGGGATTCCGGGGTCCCGGAATAAAATTCTCCGGAAATCACAAAGAAAGTTCCTCGGGTCAGATAAAGCGGCCACGCAAAGTTTGATCACCAACGGAAGACATTTGGGGGTGCCGGTGTGACACAAACCAGCATTCGCCGAAACTCGGATCATCGTGAAAAATGTGTTAAAGCTCGTTATTTGAGGCTGAAATCGAACAGGTTGATTCCTGAAATCGAACAGGTTGATTCCTGAAATGAGCTCGGACGCGTGATTGAAAAACAGGGAGAAAAAGAAACAGGTTCCGGTACGACCTTCCGAACGGCTAAAATTGAAGTGTATAATACACGGTTTTTCGGGATTCCGGGGTCCCGGAATAAAATTCTCCGGAAATCACATAGAAAGTTCCTCGGGTCAGATAAAGCGGCCACGCAAATTTTGAGCACCAACGGAAGACATTTGTGGGTGCCGGTGTGCCACAAACCAGCATTCGGCGAAACTAGGATTATCGTGAAAAATGTGTTAAAGCTCAATTTTTGAGGCTGAAATCGAACAGGTTGATTCCTGAAATCGAACATGTTGATTCCTGAAATGAGCTCGGACACATGATTGAAAAACAGGAGAGAAAAAGAAAGGTTCCGTCCATTTACGACCTTCCGAACTATTTGAAATTGAAGTGTATAATACACGGTTTGGATTAGGGGTCCCGGAATAAAATTCTCCGGAAATCACATAGAAAGTTCCTCGGGTCAGATAAAGCGGCCACGCAAATTTTGAGCACCAACGGAAGACATTTGGGGGTGCCGGTGTGCCACAAACCAGCATTCGCCGAAACTCGGATTATCGTGAAAAATGTGTTAAAGCTCGTTATTTGAGGCTGAAATCGAACAGGTTGATTCCTGAAATCGAACAAAGTTGATTCCTGAAATGAGCTCGGACGCGTGATTGAAAAACAGGAGAAAAAGAAACAGTTCCGACGACCTTCCGAACGGTGAAATTGAAGTGTATAATACACGGTTTTTCGGGATTTCGGGGTCCCGAATTAAAATTCTCCGGAAATCACATAGAAAGTTCCTCGGGTCAGATAAAGCGGCCACGCAAATTTTGAGCACCAACGGAAGACATTTGTGGGTGCCGGTGTGCCACAAACCAAAGATTCTGGCGAAACTAGGATTATCGTGAAAAATGTGTTAAAGCTCAATTTTTGAGGTGAAATCGAACAAAGTTGATTCTGAAATCGAACAGGTTGATTCCGAAATGAGCTCGGACACGTGATTGAAAAACAGGAGAAAAAGAAACAGTTCCGATTACGACCTTCCGAACGGCTAAAATTGAAGTGTATAATACACGGTTTTCGGGGTCCCGGAATAAAATTCTCCGGAAATCACATAGAAAGTTCCTCGGGTCGATAAAGCGGCCACGCAAAGTTTGAGCACCAACGGAAGACATTTGGGGGTGCCGGTGTGCACAAACCAAAGATTCGCTAAAACTCGGATCATCGTGAAAAATGTGTTAAAGCCCGTTATTTGAGGCTGAAATCGAATAGGTTGATTCCTGAAATCGAACAGGTTGATTCCTGAAATGAGCTCGAACGCGTGATTGAAAAACATGGAGAAAAAGAAACTGGTTCCGGTACGACCTTCCGAACGGCTGAAATTGAAGTGTATAATACACGTTTTTTCGAGATTCCGGGGTCCCGGAATAAAATTCTCCGGAAATCTCATAGAAAGTTCCTCGGGTCAAATAAAGCGGTCACGCAAAGTTTGAGCACCAACGGAAGACATTTGTGGGTGCCGGTGTGCCACAAACCAGCATTCGCCGAAACTCGTATTATCGTGAAAAATGTGTTAAAGCTCGTTATTTGAGGCTGAAATCGAACAGGTCGATTCCTGAAATCAAACAGGTTGATTCCTGAAATGAGCTCGGATGCGTGATTGAAAAACAGGGAGAAAAAGAAACAGGTTCCGGTACGACCTTCCGAACGGCTGAAATTGAAGTGTATAATACACGGTTTTTCGGGACTCCGGTGTCCCGGAATAAAATTCTCCGGAAATCACATAGAAAGTTCCTCGGGTCAGATAAAGCGGCCACGCAAAGTTTGAGCACCAACGGAAAACATTAGTGGGTGCCGGTGTGCCACAAACCAGCATTCGCCGAAACTAGTATTATCGTGAAAAATGTGTTAAAGCTCGTTATTTGAGGTGAAAAATCGAACAAAGTCGATTCCCGAAATCAAACAGTTGATTCCTGAAATGAGCTCGGATGCGTGATTGAAAAACAGGGAGAAAAAGAAACAGGTTCCAAAGACGACCTTCCGAACTATTTGAAATTGAAGTGTATAATACACGGTTTTTCGGGATTTCGGGGTCCCGGAATAAAATTCTCCGGAAATCACATAGAAAGTTCCTCGGGTCAGATAAAGCGGCCACGCAAAGTTTGAGCACCAACGGAAAACATTTGGGGGTGCCGGTGTGCCACAAACCAAAGATTCGCCGAAACTCTGATTATCGTGAAAATGTGTTAAAGCTCGTTATTTGAGGCTGAAATCGAGCAGTTGATTCCGAAATCGAACAGGTTGATTCTGAAATGAGCTCGGGCGCGTGATTGAAAAAAACGAGGAGAAAAAGAAACGATTTCGACGACCTTCCGAACGGCTGAAATTGAAGTGTATAATACACGGTTTTTCGGGATTCCGGTGTCCCGGAATAAAATTCTCCGGAAATCACATAGAAAGTTCCTCGGGTCAGATAAAGCGACCACGCAAAGTTTGAGCACCAAAGGAAGACATTTGTGGGTGCCGGTGTGCCACAAACCAGCATTCGCCGAAACTCGGATTATCGTGAAAAATGTTTTAAAGCTCAATATTTGAGGCTGAAATCGAACAGGTTGTTTCCTGAAATCGAACAGGTTGATTCCTGAAATGAGCTCGGACGCGTGATTGAAAAACAGGGAGAAAATGAAACAGGTTCCGGTACGACCTTCCGAGCGGCTGAAATTGAAATGTATAATACACGGTTTTTCGGGATTCCGGAGTCCCGGAATAAAATTCTCCGGAAATCACATAGAAAGTTCCTCGGGTCAGATAAAGCGGCCACGCAAAGTTTGAGCACCAACGGAAAACATTAGGGGGTGCCGTTGTGCCACAAACCAAAGATTCGCCAAAACTCTGATTATCGTGAAAAATGTTGTTACTCGTTATTTGAGGTGAAATCGAGCAGTTGATTCTGAAATCGAACAGGTTGATTCCTGAAATGAGCTCGGGCGCGTGATTGAAAAACAGGGAGAAAAAGAAACAGGTTCCGGTACGACCTTCCGAACGGCTGAAATTGAAGTGTATAATACACGGTTTTTAGGGATTCCGGGGTACCGGAATAAAATTCTCCGGAAATCACATAGAAAGTTCCTCGGGTCAGATAAAGCGGCCACGCAAAGTTTGAGCACCAACGGAAAACATTAGTGGGTGCCGGTGTGCCACAAACCAGCATTCGCCGAAACTCGTATTATCGTGAAAAATGTGTTAAAGCTCGTTATTTGAGGCTGAAATCGAACAGGTCGATTCCTGAAATCAAACAGGTTGATTCCTGAAATTAGCTCGGATGCGTGATTGAAAAACAGGGAGAAAAAGAAACAGGTTCCGGTACGACCTTCCGAACGGCTGAAATTGAAGTGTATAATACACGGTTTTTCGGGATTCCGGGGTCCCGGAATAAAATTCTCCGGAAATCACATAGAAAGTTCCTCGGGTCAGATAAAGCGGCCACGCAAAGTTTGAGCACCGACGGAAAACATTAGTGGGTGCCGGTGTGCCACAAACCAGCATTCGCCGAAACTCGGATTATCGTGAAAAATGTGTTAAAGCTCGTTATTTGAGGCTGAAATCGAGCAGGTTGATTCCTGAAATCGATCAGGTTGATTCCTGAAATGAGCTCGGGCGCGTGATTGAAAAACAGGGAGAAAAAGAAACAGGTTCCGGTACGACCTTCCGAACGGCTGAAATTGAAGTGTATAATACACGGTTTTTCGGGATTCCGGTGTCCGGAATAAAATTCTCCGAAATCACATAGAAAGTTCCTCGGGTCGATAAAGCGGCCACGCAAAGTTTGAGCACCAACGGAAGACATTTGGGGGTGCCGGTGTGCCACAAACCAAAATTCGCCGAAACTCGGATTATCGTGAAAAATGTGTTAAAGCTCAATATTTGAGGTGAAATCGAACAGTTGTTTCGAAATCGAACAAGGTTGATTCTGAAATGAGCTCGGACGCGTGATTGAAAAACAGGGAGAAAATGAAACAGTTCGTGACGACCTTCCGAACTGAAATTGAAATGTATAATACACGGTTTTTCGGGATTCTGAGGTCCCGGAATAAAATTCTCCGGAAATCACATAGAAAGTTCCTCGGGTCAATAAAGCGGCCACGCAAAGTTTGAGCACCAACGGAAAACATTAGGGGGTGCCGTTGTGCCACAAACCAGCATTCGCCAAAACTCGGATTATCGTGAAAAATGTGTCAAAGCTCGTTATTTGAGGTGAAATCGAAAGCAGTTGATTCCTGAAATCGAACAGGTTGATTCCCGATATGAGCTCGGACGCGTGATTGAAAAACAGGGAGAAAAAGAAACAGTTCAGACGACCTTCCGAACTGAAATTGAAGTGTATAATACACGGTTTTCGGGATTCCGTGGTCCCGGAATAAAATTCTCCGGAAATCACATAGAAAGTTCCTCGGGTCGATAAAGCGGCCACGCAAAGTTTGAGCACCAACGGAAGACATTTGGGGGTGCTGGTGTGTCACAAACCAAAGATTCGCCGAAACTCGGATTATCGTGAAAAATGTGTTAAAGCTCGTTATTTGAGGCTGAAATCGAACAGGTTGATTCCTGAAATGAGCTCGGACGCGTGTTTTAAAAACAGGGAGAAAAAGAAACAGGTTCCGGTACGACCTTCCGAACGGCTGAAATTGAAATGTATAATACACGGTTTTTCGGGATTCCGGAGTCCCGGAATAAAATTCACCGGAAATCACATAAAAACTTCCTCGGGTCATATAAAGCGGCCACGCAAAGTTTGAGCACCAACAGAAGACATTTGGGGGTGCCGGTGTGCCAAAAACCAGCATTCGCCGAAATTCGGATTATCGTGAAAAATGTGTTAAAGCTCTCAATATTTGATGCTGAAATCGAACAGGTTGATTCCTGAAATCGAACAGGTTGATTCCTGAAATGAGCTCGGACGCGTGATTGAAAAACAGGGAGAAAAAGAAACAGGTTCCGGTACGACTTTCCGAACGGCTGAAATTGAAGTGTATAATACACGGTTTTTCGGGATTCCGGAGTCCCGGAATAAAATTCTCCGGAAATCACATAGAAAGTTCCTCGGGTCAGATAAAGCGGCCACGCAAAGTTTGAGCACCAACGGAAAACATTTGGGGGTGCCGGTGTGCCACAAACCAGAGATTCGCCAAAACTCGATTATCGTGAAAAATGTGTTAAAGCTCGTTATTTGAGGCTGAAATCGAACAGGTTGATTCCTGAAATCGAACAGGTTGATTCCTGAAATGAGCTCGGACGCGTGATTGAAAAACAGGGAGAAAAAGAAACAGGTTCCGGTACGACCTTCCGAACGGCTGAAATTGAAGTGTATAATACACGGTTTTCGGGATTCTGAGTCCCGAATAAATTTCTCCGGAAATCACATAGAAAGTTCTTCGGGTCAGATAAAGCGGCCACGCAAAGTTTGAGCACCAACGGAAGACATTTGGGGGTGCCGGTGTGTCACAAACCAGCATTCGCCAAAACTCGGATTATCGTGAAAAATGTGTTAAAGCTCAATATTTGAGGCTGAAATCGAACAGGTTGATTCCTGAAATCGAACAGGTTGTTTCCTGAAATGAGCTCGGACGCGTGATTGAAAAACAGGGAGAAAAAGAAACGGGTTCCAAAGACGACCTTCCGAACGGATGAAATTGAAGTGTATAATATACGGTTTTCAGATTCGGAGTCCCGGAATAAAATTCTCCGGAAATCACATAGAAACTTCCTCGGGTCATATAAAGCGGCCACGCAAAGTTTGAGCACCAACAGAAGACATTTGGGGGTGCCGGTGTGCCACAAACCAGCATTCGCCGAAACTCGGATTATCGTGAAAAATGTGTTAAAGCTCAATATTTGAGGTGAAATCGAACAGTTGATTCTGAAATGAGCTCGGACGCGTGATTGAAAAACAGGGAGAGAAAAAAAACGATTCCAAGACGACCTTCCGAACGGTCGAAATTGAAGTGTATAATACACGGTTTTTCGGGATTCCGGGGTCCCGAATAAAATTCTCCGAAAATCACATAGAAAGTTCCTCGGGTCGATAAAGCGGCCACGCAAATTTTGACCACCAACGGAAGACATTTGGGGGTGCCGGTGTGCCACAAACCAAAATTCGCCGAAACTCGGATTAACGTGAAAAATGTGTTAAAGCTCGTTATTTGAGGTTGAAATCGAACAAAGTTGATTCTGAAATCGAACAGGTTGATTCTGAAATGAGCTCGATGCGTGATTGAAAACAGGAGAAAAAGAAACAGTTCAGACGACCTTCCGAACGATCGAAATTGAAGTGTATAATACACGTTTTTTCGGGATTCCTGAGTCCCGAATAAAATTCTCCGGAAATCACATAGAAAGTTCCTCGGGTCGATAAAGCGGCCACGCAAAGTTTGAGCACCAACGGAAGAAATTTGGGGGTGCCGGTGTGCCACAAACCAAGATTCGCCGAAACTCGGATTATCGTGAAAAATGTGTTAAAGCTCAATATTTTGTTTGAAATCGAGTAGGTTGATTCTGAAATCGAACAAAGTTGATTCTGAAATGAGCTCGGACGCGTGATTGAAAAACAGGGAAAAAAGAAACAGGTTCCGATGACGACCTTCCGAACGGCCGAAATTGAAGTGTATAATACACGGTTTTTTGGGATTCCGGGTTCCCGGAATAAAATTCTCCGGAAATCACATAGAAGTTCCTCGGGTCGATAAAGCGGCCACGCAAAGTTTGAGCACAACCGGAAGACATTTGGGAGTGCCGGTGTGTCACAAACCAAAGATTCGCCGAAACTCTGATTATCATGAAAAATGTGTTAAAGCTCAATATTTGAGGCCGAAATCGAACAAAGTTGATTTTCGAAATGAGCTCGGACGCGTGATTGAAAAACAGGGAGAAAAAGAAACAGTTCCGCACGACCTTCCGAACTCGAAATTGAAGTGTATAATACACGGTTTTTCGGGATTCCGAGGTCCCGGAATAAAATTCTCCAGAAATCAGATAGACAGTTCCTCGGGTCAGATAAAGCGGCCACGCAAAGTTTGAGCACCAACGGAAGACATTTGGGGGTGGCGGTGTGCCACAAACCAGCATTCGCCGAAACTCGGATTATCGTGAAAAATGTGTTAAATCTCGTTATTTGAGGCTGAAATCGAAAAGGTTGATTCCTGAAATCGAACATGTTGATTCCTGAAATGAGCTCGGACGGTTGATTGAAAAACAGGAAGAAAAAGAAACAGGTTCCGATACGACCTTCCGAACGGCTGAAATTGAAGTGTATAATACACGGTTTTTCGGGATTCCGGAGTCCCGGAATAAAATTCTCCGGAAATCGCATAGAAAGTTCCTTGGCTCAGATAAAACGGCCACGCAAAGTTTGAGCACCAACGGAAAACATTTGGGGGTGTCGGTGTGCCACAATCCAGCATTCGCCAAAACTCGGATTATCGTGAAAAATGTGTTAAAGCTCGTTATTTGAGGCTGAAATCGAACAGGTTGATTCCTGAAATCGAACAGGTTGATTCCTGAAATGAGCTCGGACGCGTGATTAAAAAACAGGGAGAAAAAGAAACAGGTTCCGGTACGACCTTCCGAACGGCTGAAATTGAAGTGTATAATACTCGGTTTTTCGGGATTCCGGGGTCCCGGAATAAAATTCTCCGGAAATCACATAGAAAGTTCATCGGGTCAGATAAAGCGGTCACGCAAAGTTTGAGCACCAACGGAAGACATTTGGGGGTGCCGGTGTGCCACAAACCAAAGATCCGAAACTCCTGATTATCGTGAAAAATGTGTTAAAGCTCGTTATTTGAGGTGAAATCGAACAGATGATTCCGAAATCGAACAAAGAGTTGATTCCTGAAATGAGCTCGGACGCGTGATTGAAAAACAGGAGAAAAAGAAACAGTTCCAGACGACCTTCCGAACGATCAAATTGAAGTGTATAATACACGGTTTTTCGGGATTCCGGGGTCTCGGAATAAAATTCTCCGGAAATCACATAGAACGTTCCTCGGGTCAGATAAAGCGGCCACGCAAAGTTTGAGCACAACCGGAAGACATTGGGAGTGCCGGTGTGCCACAAACCAGCATTCGCCGAAACTCGGATCATCGTGAAAAATGTGTTAAAGCCCGTTATTTGAGGCTGAAATCGAATAGGTTGATTCCTGAAATCGAACAGGTTGATTCCTGAAATGAGCTCGGACGCGTGATTGAAAAACATGGAGAAAAAGAAACTCGTTCCGGTACGACCTTCCGAACGGCTAAAATTGAAGTGTATAATACACGGTTTTTCGGGATTCCGGGGTCCCGGAATAAAATTCTCCGGAAATCACATAGAAAGTTCCTCGGGTCAGATAAAGCGGCCACGCAAAGTTTGAGCACCAACGGAAGACATTTGGGGGTGCGGTGTGCCACAATCCAAAGATTCGCCAAAACTGATTATCGTGAAAAATGTGTTAAAGCTCGTTATTTGAGGTCGAAATCGAACAGATGATTCCTGAAATCGAACAGGTTGATTCCTGAAATGAGCTCGGAAGCGTGATTAAAAAACATCGAGAAAAAGAAACAGGTTCCGGTACGACCTTCCGAACGGCTGAAATTGAAATGTATAATACACGGTTTTTCGGGATTCCGGAGTCCCGGAATAAAATTTTCCGGAAATCACATAGAAAGTTCCTCGGGTCAGATAAAGCGGTCACACAAAGTTACAGCACCAAAGGAAGACATTTGGGGGTGCCGGTGTGCCTAAAAATGTGTTAAAGCTCGTTATTTGAGACTGAAATCGAACAGGTTGATTCCTGAAATCGAACAGGTTGATTCCTGAAATGAGCTCGAACGCGTGATTGAAAAACAGGAAGAAAAAGAAACAGGTTCCGGTACGACCTTCCGAACGGCTGAAATTGAAGTGTATAATACACGGTTTTTCGGGATTCCGGGGGTCCCGGAATAAAATTCTCCAGAAATCACATAGAAAGTTCCTCGAGTCAGATAAAGCGGCCACGCAAAGTTTGAGCACCAACGGAAAACATTAGGGGGTGCCGGTGTGCCACAAACCAGCATTCGCCGAAACTCGGATCATCGTGAAAAATGTGTTAAAGCTCGTTATTTGAGGCTGAAATCGAATAGGTTGATTCCTGAAATCGAACAGTTGATTCTCGAAATGAGCTCGGACGCGTGATTGAAAAACAGGGAGAAAAAGAAACAGGTTCCGACGACGACCTTCCGAACGGCCTGAAATTGAAATGTATAATACACGGTTTTTCGGGATTTTAGAGTCCCGGAACAAAATTCTCCGGAAATCACATAGAAAGTTCCTCGGGTCGATAAAGCGGCCACGCAAAGTTTGAGCACCAACGGAAGACATTTGGGGGTGCGGTGTGCCTAAAAATGTGTTAAAGCTCGTTATTTGAGGATGAAATCGAACAAGGTTGATTCCGAAATCGAACAAAGTTGATTCCGAAATGAGCTCGGACGCGTGATTGAAAAACAGGGAGAAAAAGAAACAGGTTACGGTACGACCTTCCGAACGGCTGAAATTGAAGTGTATAATACACGGTTTTTCCGGATTCCGGAGTCCCGGAATAAAATTCTCCGGAAATCACATAGAAAGTTCCTCGGGTCAGATAAAGCGGCCATGCAAAGTTAGAGCACCAAAGGAAGACATTTGGCGGTGCCGGTGTGCCTAAAAATGTGTTAAAGCTCGTTATTTGAGGCTGAAATCGAACAGGTTGATTCCTGAAATGAGCTCGGACGCGTGATTGAAAAACAGGGAGAAAAAGAAACAGTTACTGATGACGACCTTCCGAACGGCTGAAATTGAAGTGTATAATACACGGTTTTTCGGGATTCCGGGGTCCCGGAATAAAATTCTCCGGAAATCACATAGAAAGTTCCTCGGGTCAGATAATGCGGCCACGCAAAGTTTGAGCACCAACGGAAAAAATTAGTGGGTGCCGGTGTGCCACAAACCAGCATTCGCCGAAACTAGGTTTATCGTGAAAAATGTGTTAAAGCTCAATTTTTGAGGCTGAAATCGAACAGGTTGATTCCTGAAATCGAACAGGTTGATTCCTGAAATGAGCTCGGACACGTGATTGAAAAACAGGAGAAAAAGACACAGTTCCGACGACCTTCCGAACGGCCGAAATTGAAGTGTATAATACACGGTTTTTCGGGATTCCGGTGTCCCGGAACAAAATTCTCCGGAAATCACAAAGAAAGTTCCTCGGTCGATAAAGCGCCACGCAAAGTTTGAGCACCAACGGAAGACATTTGGGGGTGCCGGTGTGCCACAAACCAAAATTCGCCGAAACTCGGATTATCGTGAAAAATGTGTTAAAGCTCGTTATTTGAGGTCGAAATCGAATAGGTTGATTCCCGAAATCGAACAGGTTGATTCCTGAAATGAGCTCGGACGCGTGATTGAAAAACATGGAGAAAAAAAAAACAGGTTCCGGTACGACCTTCCGAATGGCTAAAATTGAAGTGTATAATATACGTTTTTCGAGATTCCGGGGTCCCGGAATAAAATTCTCCGGAAATCACATAGAAAGTTCCTCGGGTCAGATAAAGCGGCCACGCAAAGTTTGAGCACCAACGGAAGACATTTGTGGGTGCGGTGTGCTACAAACCAAAGATTCGCCGAAACTAGGATTATCTTGAAAAATGTGTTAAAGCTCGTTATTTGAGGTTGAAATCGAACAAAGTTGATTCCTGAAATCGAACAGGTTGATTCTGAAATGAGCTCGGATGCGTGATTGAAAAACAGGGAGAAAAAGAAACAGTTCCAGACGACCTTCCGAACGGCTGAAATTGAAGTGTATAATACACGGTTTTTTCGGGATTCCGGGGTCCCGGAATAAAATTCTCCGGAAATCACATAGAAGTTCCTCGGGTCGATAAAGCGGCCACGCAAAGTTTGAGCACAACCGAAGACATTTGGGAGTGCCGGTGTGCCAAACCAAGATTCGCCAAACTCGGATCATCGTGAAAAATGTGTTAAAGCCCGTTATTTGAGGCTGAAATCGAATAGGTTGATTCCTGAAATCGAACAGGTTGATTCCTGAAATGAGCTCGAACGCGTGATTGAAAAACATGGAGAAAAAGAAACGGTTCCGCACGACCTTCCGAACCGAAATTGAAGTGTATAATACACGGTTTTTCGGGATTCCGGGGTCCCGGAATAAAATTCTCCGGAAATCACATAGAAAGTTCCTCGGGTCAGATAAAGCGGCCACGCAAAGTTTGAGCACCAACGGAAGACATTTGTGGGTGCCGGTGTGGCACAAACCATCATTCGCCGAAACTCGGATTATCGTGAAAAATGTGTTAAAGCTCGTTATTTGAGGCTGAAATCGAGCAGGTTGATTCCTGAAATCGAACAAGTTGATTCCTGAAATGAGCTCGGACGCGTGATTGAAAAACATGGAGAAAAAAAAACAGGTTCCGGTACGACCTTCCGAATGGCTAAAATTGAAGTGTATAATACTCGGTTTTTCGGGATTCCGGGGTCCCGGAATAAAATTCTCCGGAAATCACATAGAAAGTTCCTCGGGTCAGATAAAGCGGCCACGCAAAGTTTGAGCACCAACGGAAGACATTTGGGGTGCGGTGTGCACAAACAAAAGATTCGCCGAAACTCTGATTATCGTGAAAAATGTGTTAAAGCTCGTTATTTGAGGCTGAAATCGAACAGGATGATTCCTGAAATCGAACAGGTTGATTCCTGAAATGAGCTCGGACGCGTGATTGAAAAACAGGGAGAAAAAGAAACAGGTTCCGGTACGACCTTCCGAACGACTGAAATTGAAGTGTATAATACACGGTTTTTCGGGATTCCGGGGTCCCGGAATAAAATTCTCCGGAAATCACATAGAACGTTCCTCGGGTCAGATAAAGCGGCCACGCAAAGTTTGAGCACAACCGGAAGACATTTGGGAGTGCCGGTGTGCCACAAACCAGCATTCGCCGAAACTCGGATCATCGTGAAAAATGTGTTAAAGCCCGTTATTTGAGGCTGAAATCGAATAGGTTGATTCCTGAAATCGAACAGGTTGATTCCTGAAATGAGCTCGAACGCGTGATTGAAAAACATGGAGAAAAAGAAACTGGTTCCGGTACGACCTTCCGAACGGCTGAAATTGAAGTGTATAATACACGGTTTTTCGGGATTCCGGGGTCCCGGAAAAAAATTCTTCGGAAATCACATAGAAAGTTCCTCGGGTAGGATAAAGCGGTCACGCAAAGTTTGAGCACCAACGGAAGACATTTGGGGGTGCTGGTGTGCCACAAACCAAAGATTCGCGAAACTCGGATTATCGTGAAAAATGTTTTAAAGCTCGTTATTTGAGGCTGAAATCGAACAGGTTTATTCCTGAAATGAGCTCGGACGCGTGATTGAAAAACAGGGAGAAAAAGAAATAGGGTCCGGTACGAACTTCCGAACGGCAGAATTGAAGTGTATAATACACGGTTTTTCGGGATTCCGAGGTCCCGGAACAAAATTCTCCGGAAATCACATAGAAAATTCCTCGGGTCAGATAAAGCGGCCACGCAAAGTTTGAGCACCAACGGAAGACATTTGGGGGTGCCGGTGTGCCACAACCCAGATTCGCCGAAACTCTGATTATCGTGAAAATGTGTTAAAGCTCGTTATTTGAGGCTGAAATCGAAAGTGTTTATTCCCGAAATGAGCTCGGACGCGTGATTGAAAACAACAGGAGAAAAAGAAACAGGTTCCGCACGACCTTCCGAACGGCCGAAATTGAAGTGTATAATACACTTGTTTTTCCGGGATTCCGGTCCCGGAATAAAATTCTCCGGAAATCACATAGAAAGTTCCTCGGGTCAGATAAAGCGGCCACGCAAAGTTTGAGCACAACCGGAAGACATTTGGGAGTGCCGGTGTGCCACAAACCAGCATTCGCCGAAACTCGGATCATCGTGAAAAATGTGTTAAAGCCCGTTATTTGAGGCTGAAATCGAATAGGTTGATTCCTGAAATCGAACAGGTTGATTCCTGAAATGAGCTCGGACGCGTGATTGAAAAACATGGAGAAAAAGAAACTGGTTCCGGTACGACCTTCCGAACGGCTGAAATTGAAGTGTATAATACACGGTTTTTCGGGATTCCGGGGTCCCGGAATAAAATTCTCCGGAAATCACATAGAAAGTTCCGGGTCGATAAAGCGGCCACGCAAAGTTTGAGCACCAACGGAAGACATTTGGGGGTGCCGGTGTGGCACAAACCAAAGATTCGCCGAAACTCCTGATTATCGTGAAAATGTGTTAAAGCTCGTTATTTGAGGCTGAAATCGAGCAGGTTGATTCCTGAAATCGAACAAGTTGATTCCTGAAATGAGCTCGGACGCGTGATTGAAAAACATGGAGAAAAAAAAACAGGTTCCGGTACGACCTTCCGAATGGCTAAAATTGAAGTGTATAATACTCGGTTTTTCGGGATTCCGGGGTCCCGGAATAAAATTCTCCGGAAATCACATAGAAAGTTCCTCGGGTCAGATAAAGCGGCCACGCAAAGTTTGAGCACCAACGGAAGACATTTGGGGGTGCCGGTGTGCCACAAACCAACATTCGCCGAAACTCCTGATTATCGTGAAAATGTGTTAAAGCTCGTTATTTGAGGCCGAAATCGAACAGATTGATTCCTGAAATCGAACAGGTTGATTCCTGAAATGAGCTCGGACGCGTGATTGAAAAACAGGAGAAAAAGAAACAGTTCCGCAGACGACCTTCCGAACGATCGAAATTGAAGTGTATAATACACGGTTTTTCGGGATTCCGGGGTCCCGGAATAAAATTCTCCGGAAATCACATAGAACGTTCCTCGGGTCAGATAAAGCGGCCACGCAAAGTTTGAGCACAACCGGAAGACATTTGGGAGTGCCGGTGTGCCACAAACCAAAGATTCGCCGAAACTCCTGATCATCGTGAAAATGTGTTAAAGCCCGTTATTTGAGGTGAAATCGAATAGGTTGATTCCTGAAATCGAACAAAGTTGATTCTGAAATGAGCTCGAACGCGTGATTGAAAAACATGGAGAAAAAAAAAACGGTTCCGTCACGACCTTCCGAACTCGAAATTGAAGTGTATAATACACGGTTTTTCGGGATTCCGGTCCCGGAACAAAATTCTCCGGAAATCTCATAGAAAGTTCCTCGGGTCGATAAAGCGGCCACGCAAAGTTTGAGCACCAACGGAAGACATTTGGGGGTGCCGGTGTGCCACAAACCAAGATTCGCCGAAACTCGTATTATCGTGAAAAATGTGTTAAAGCTCGTTATTTGAGGTCGAAACCGAACAAAGTCGATTCCGAAATCAAACAAAGTTGATTCCTGAAATGAGCTCGGATGCGTGATTGAAAAACAGGAGAAAAAGAAACAGGTTCCGTGACGACCTTCCGAACTACTGAAATTGAAGTGTATAATACACGGTTTTTCGGGATTCCGGAGTCCCGGAATAAAATTCTCCGGAAATCACATAGAAAGTTCCTCGGGTCAGATAAAGCGGCCACGCAAAGTTTGAGCACCAACGGAAAACATTAGGGGGTGCCGGTGTGCCACAAACCAAAGATTCGCCGAAACTCCTGATTATCGTGAAAATGTGTTAAAGCTCGTTATTTGAGGTGAAATCGAAGCAGTTGATTCCTGAAATCGAACAAAGTTGATTCCTGAAATGAGCTCGGACGCGTGATTGAAAAACAGGAGAAAAAGAAACAGTTCCGACGACCTTCCGAACGGCCGAAATTGAAGTGTATAATACACGGTTTTTCTGGATTCCGGTGTCCCTAATAAAATTCTCCGAAATCACATAGAAAGTTCCTCGGGTCGATAAAGCGGCCACGCAAAGTTTGAGCACCAACGGAAGACATTTGGGGGTGCCGGTGTGCCACAAACCAAAATTCGCCGAAACTCCTGATTATCGTGAAAATGTTTTAAAGCTCATTATTTGAGGTCGAAATCGAACAGTTGTTTCTGAAATCGAACAGTTGATTCCGAAATGAGCTCGACGCGTTATTGAAAAACAGGAGAAAAAGAAACAGTTCGCACGACCTTCCGAACGGCTGAAATTGAAATGTATAATACACGGTTTTTCGGGATTCCGGAGTCCCGGAATAAAATTCTCCGGAAATCACATAGAAAGTTCCTCGGGTCAGATAAAGCGGCCACGCAAAGTTTGAGCACCAACGGAAAACATTTGGGGGTGCCGTTGTGCCACAAACCAGCATTCGCCAAAACTCGGATTATCGTGAAAAATGTGTCAAAGCTCGTTATTTGAGGCTGAAATCGAGCAGGTTGATTCCTGAAATCGAACAGGTTGATTCCTGATATGAGCTCGGACGCGTGATTGAAAAACAGGGAGAAAAAGAAACAGGTTCCGGTACGACCTTCCGAACGGCTGAAATTGAAGTGTATAATACACGGTTTTTCGGGATTCCCGGGTCCCGGAATAAAATTCTCCGGAAATCACATAGAAAGTTCCTCGGGTCAGATAAAGCGGCCACGCAAAGTTTGAGCACCAACGGAAGACATTTGTGGGTGCCGGTGTGTCACAAACCAGCATTCGCCGAAACTCGGATTATCGTGAAAAATGTGTTAAAGCTCGTTATTTGAGGTCGAAATCGAACAAAGTTGATTCCCGAAAAATCAAACAGTTGATTCCTGAAATCAAACAGGTTGATTCCTGAAATGAGCTCGGACGCGTGATTGAAAAACAGGGAGAAAAAGAAACAGGTTCCGGGACGACCTTCCGAACGGCTGAAATTGAAGTGTATAATACTCGGTTTTTCGGGATTCCGGGGTCCCGGAATAAAATTCTCCGGAAATCACATATAAAGTTCCTCGGGTCAGATAAAGCGGCCACGCAAAGTTTGAGCACCAACGAAAGACATTTGGAGGTGCCGGTGTGCCACAAACCAAAGATTCGCCGAAACCTGATTATCGTGAAAAATGTGTTAAAGCTCGTTATTTGAGGCTGAAATCGAACAGGTTGATTCCTGAAATCGAACAGGTTGATTCCTGAAATGAGCTCGGACGCGTGTTTTAAAAATAGGGAGAAAAAGAAACAGGTTGCGGTACGACCTTCCGAACGGCTGAAATTGAAATGTATAATACACGGCGGGATTTGAGTCCGGAATAAAATTCTCCGGAAATCACATAGAAAGTTCCTCGGGTTCGATAAAGCGGCCACGCAAAGTTTGAGCACCAACGGAAAACATTTGGGGTGCCGGTGTGCTACAAACCAAAGATTCGCCAAAACTCTGATTATCGTGAAAAATGTGTTAAAGCCCGTTATTTGAGGCTGAAATCGAATAGGTTGATTCCTGAAATCGAACAGGTTGATTCCTGAAATGAGCTCGGACGCGTGATTGAAAAACATGGAGAAAAAGAAACTGGTTCCGGTACGACCTTCCGAACGGCTGAAATTGAAGTGTATAATACACGGTTTTTTGGATTCCGGTCCCTGAATAAAATTCTCCGGAAATATCATAGAAAGTTCCTCGGGTCAGATAAAGCGGCCACGCAAAGTTTGAGCACCAACGGAAGACATTTGGGGGTGCCGGTGTGCCACAAACCAGCATTCGCCGAAACTCGGATTATCGTGAAAAATGTGTTAAAGCTCGTTATTTGAGGCTGAAATCGAACAGGTTGATTCCTGAAATCGAACAGGTTGATTCCTGAAATGAGCTCGGAAGCGTGATTAAAAAACATCGAGAAAAAGAAACAGGTTCCGGTAAGACCTTCCGAACGACTGAAATTGAAGTGTATAATACGGTTTTTTCGGGATTAGGGGTCCCGAATAAAATTCTCCGGAAATCACATAGAAAGTTCATCGGGTCAGATAAAGCGGCCACGCAAAGTTTGAGCACCAACGGAAGACATTTGGGGGTGCCGGTGTGCCACAAACCAAAGATCCGCCGAAACTCCTGATTATCGTGAAAATGTGTTAAAACTCGTTATTTGAGGTCGAAATCGAACAGATGATTCCTGAAATCGAACAGGTTGATTCCTGAAATGAGCTCGGACGCGTGATTGAAAAACAGGAGAAAAAGAAACAGGTTAGACGACCTTCCGAACGACTGAAATTGAAGTGTATAATACACGGTTTTTCGGGATTCCGGGGTCCCGAAATAAAATTCTCCGGAAATCACATAGAACGTTCCTCGGGTCAGATAAAGCGGCCATGCAAAGTTTGAGCACAACCGGAAGACATTTGGTAGTGCCGGTGTGCCACAAACCAGCATTCGCCGAAACTCGGATCATCGTGAAAAATGTGTTAAAGCCCGTTATTTGAGGCTGAAATCGAATAGGTTGATTCCTGAAATCGAACAGGTTGATTCCTGAAATGAGCTCGAACGCGTGATTGAAAAACATGGAGAAAAAGAAACTGGTTCCGGTACGACCTTCCGAACGACTGAAATTGAAGTGTATAATACACGGTTTTTCGGGATTCCGGGGTCCCGGAATAAAATTCTCCGGAAATCTCATAGAAAGTTCCTCGGTTCAGATAAAGCGGCCACGCAAAGTTTGAGCACCAACGGAAGACATTTGTGGGTGCCGGTGTGCCACAAACCAGCATTCGCCGAAACTCGTATTATCGTGAAAAATGTGTTAAAGCTCGTTATTTGAGGCTGAAATCGAACAGGTCGATTCCTGAAATCAAACAGGTTGATTCCTGAAATGAGCTCGGACGCGTGTTTTAAAACTAGGGAGAAAAAGAAACAGGTTCCGGTACGACCTTCCGAACGGCTGAAATTGAAATGTATAATACACGGTTTTTCGGGATTCCGGAGTCCCGGAATAAAATTCTCCGGAAATCACATAGAAAGTTCCTCGGGTCAGATAAAGCGGCCACGCAAAGTTTGAGCACCAACGGAAAACATTTGGGGGTGCCGGTGTGCCACAAACCAAAGATTCGCCAAAAACCTGATTATCGTGAAAATGTGTAAAAGCCCGTTATTTGAGGTGAAATCGAATAGGTTGATTCCTGAAATCGAACAAAGGTTGGTTCCTGAAATGAGCTCGGACGCGTGATTGAAAAACATGGAGAAAAAGAAACGGTTCCGACGACCTTCCGAACGGCTAAAATTGAAGTGTATTATAATACACGGTTTTGGATTCCGGTCCCGGAATAAAATTCTCCGGAAATCTCATAGAAAGTTCCTCGGGTCAGATAAAGCGGCCACGCAAAGTTTGAGCACCAACGGAAGACATTTGTGGGTGCCGGTGTGCCACAAACCAAAGATTCGCCAAAACTGATTATCGTGGAAAATGTGTTAAAGCTCGTTATTTGAGGCGAAATCGAACAGATGATTCCTGAAATCGAACAGTTGATTCCTGAAATGAGCTCGGAATCGTGATTAAAAACATCGAGAAAAAGAAACAGGTTCCAGACGACCTTCCGAACAATTTGAAATTGAAGTGTATAATACTCGGTTTTCGGATTCGGGGTCCCGGAATAAAATTCTCCGGAAATCACATAGAAAGTTCCTCGGGTCGATAAAGCGGCCACGCAAAGTTTGAGCACCAACGGAAGACATTTGGGGGTGCCGGTGTGCCACAAACCAAAGATCCGCCGAAACTCCTGATTATCGTGAAAATGTGTTAAAGCTCGTTATTTGAGGCCGAAATCGAACAGATTGATTCCGAAATCGAACAGGTTGATTCCTGAAATGAGCTCGGACGCGTGATTGAAAAACAGGGAGAAAAAGAAACAGGTTCCCAGACGACCTTCCGAACGATCGAAATTGAAGTGTATAATACACATGCCAGATTCCGGTCCCGGAATAAAATTCTCCGGAAATCACATAGAACGTTCCTCGGTCGATAAAGCGCCACGCAAAGTTTGAGCACAACCGGAAGACATTTGGGAGTGCCGGTGTGCCACAAACCAGCATTCGCCGAAACTCGGATCATCGTGAAAAATGTGTTAAAGCCCGTTATTTGAGGCTGAAATCGAATAGGTTGATTCCTGAAATCGAACAGGTTGATTCCTGAAATGAGCTCGAACGCGTGATTGAAAAACATGGAGAAAAAGAAACTGGTTCCGGTACGACCTTCCGAACGGCTGAAATTGAAGTGTATAATACACGGTTTTTCGGGATTCCGGGGTCCCGGAATAAAATTCTCCGGAAATCTCATAGAAAGTTCCTCGGGTCAGATAAAGCGGCCACGCAAAGTTTGAGCACCAACGGAAGACATTTGTGGGTGCCGGTGTGCCACAAACCAGCATTCGCCGAAACTCGGATTATCGTGAAAATGTGTTAAAGTCGTTATTTGAGGTCGAAATCGAACAGTCGATTCCGAAATCAAACAAAGTTGATTCCTGAAATGAGCTCGGATGCGTGATTGAAAAACAGGAGAAAAAGAAACAGTTCCGACGACCTTCCGAACGGCCGAAATTGAAGTATATATAATACACGGTTTTTCGGGATTCCGGGGCCCGGAATAAAATTCTCCGGAAATCACATAGAAAGTTCCTCGGGTCAGATAAAGCGGCCACGCAAAGTTTGAGCACCAACGGAAAACATTTGGGGGTGCCGGTGTGCCACAAACCAAAGATTCGCCGAAACTCCTGATTATCGTGAAAAATGTGTTAAAGCTCGTTATTTGAGGCTGAAATCGAGCAGGTTGATTCCTGAAATCGAACAGGTTGATTCCTGAAATGAGCTCGGGCGCGTGATTGAAAAACAGGGAGAAAAAGAAACAGGTTCCGGTACGACCTTCCGAACTACGAAATGAAGTGTATAATACACGGTTTTTCGGGATTCCGGTGTCCCGGAATAAAATTCTCCGGAAATCACATAGAAAGTTCTCGGGTCAGATAAAGCGGCCACGCAAAGTTTGAGCACCAACGGAAGACATTTGTGGGTGCCGGTGTGCCACAAACCAAAATTCGCCGAAACTCGGATTATCGTGAAAATGTGTTAAAGCTCGTTATTTGAGGCCGAAATCGAACAAAGTCGATTCCGAAATCAAACAGTTGATTCCTGAAATGAGCTCGGATGCGTGATTGAAAAACAGGAGAAAAAGAAACAGTTCCTGACGACCTTCCGAACTACCGAAATTGAAGTATAATACACGGTTTTTCTGGGATTCCGGGGTCCCGGAATAAAATTCTCCGGAAATCACATAGAAAGTTCCTCGGGTCGGATAAAGCGGCCACGCAAAGTTTGAGCACCAACGGAAGACATTTGGGGTGCCGGTGTGCCACAAACCAAAGATTCGCCGAAACTCCTGATTATCGTGAAAATGTGTTAAAGCTCGTTATTTGAGGCTGAAATCGAGCAGGTTGATTCCGAAATCGAGCAGTTGATTCCTGAAATCGAACAGGTTGATTCCCGAAATGAGCTCGACGCGTGATTGAAAAACAGGAGAAAAAGAAACAGTTCGAGACGACCTTCCGAACTACGAAATGAAGTGTATAATACACTGTTTTTCGGGATTCGGTGTCCCGGAATAAAATTCTCCGGAAATCACATAGAAAGTTCCTCGGGTCAATAAAGCGGCCACGCAAAGTTTGAGAACCATCGGAAGACATTTGTGGGTGCGGTGTGCGACAAACCAAAGATTCGCCGAAACTCTGATTATCGTGAAAATGTTTTAAAACTCAATATTTGAGGTCGAAATCGAACAAAGTTGTTTCTGAAATCGAACAGTTGATTCCCGAAATGAGCTCGGACGCGTGTTTGAAAAACAGGAGAAAAAGAAACAGTTCCGACGACCTTCCGAACGGCTGAAATTGAAATGTATAATACACGGTTTTTCTGGGATTCCGAGTCCCGAATAAAATTCTCCGTAAATCACATAGAAAGTTCCTCGGGTCAGATAAAGCGGCCACGCAAAGTTTGAGCACCAACGGAAAACATTTGGGGGTGCCGTTGTGCCACAAACCAAAGATTCGCCAAAACTCGATTATCGTGAAAATGTGTCAAAGCTCGTTATTTGAGGTCGAAATCGAAGCAAAGTTGATTCCTGAAATCGAACAAAGTTGATTCCCGAAATGAGCTCGGACGCGTGATTGAAAAAACAAGGAGAAAAAGAAACAGGTTCCTAAGACGACCTTCCGAACGGCCGAAATTGAAGTGTATAATACACGGTTTTTGGGAATCCCGGTCCCGAATAAAATTCTCCGGAAATCACATAGAAAGTTCCTCGGGTCGATAAAGCGGCCACGCAAAGTTTGAGCACCAACGGAAGACATTTGTGGGTGCCGGTGTGCCACAAACCAACATTCGCCGAAACTCTGATTATCGTGGAAAATGTGTTAAAGCTCGTTATTTGAGGTTGAAATCGAACAAAGTTGATTCCGAAATCAAACAGTTGATTCTGAAATGAGCTCGGACGCGTGATTGAAAAACAGGGAGAAAAAGAAACAGTTCCGCACGACCTTCCGAACGGCCGAAATTGAAGTGTATAATACACGGTTTTTTGGGATTCCGGGGTCCCGGAATAAAATTCTTCGGAAATCACATAGAAAGTTCCTCGGGTCGATAAAGCGGCCACGCAAAGTTTGAGCACCAACGGAAGACATTTGGGGTGCGTTGTGCCACACAAACCAAAGATCCGCCGAAACTCCTGATTATCGTGAAAATGTGTTAAAGCTCGTTATTTGAGGCTGAAATCGAACAGATGATTCCCGAAATCGAACAGGTTGATTCCCGAAATGAGCTCGGAAGCGTGATTAAAAACATCGAAAAAAAGAAACAGGTTCCGACGACCTTCCGAACTACCGAAATTGAAGTGTATAATATTCGGTTTTTCTGGATTCCGGTCCCGAATAAAACTCCCGGAAATCACATAGAAAGTTCATCGGGTCGATAAAGCGCCACGCAAAGTTTGAGCACCAACGGAAGAAATTTGGGGGTGCCGGTGTGCCACAAACCAAAGATCCGCCGAAACTCCTGATTATCGTGAAAATGTGTTAAAGCTCGTTATTTGAGGCCGAAATCGAACAGATGATTCTCGAAAAATCGAACAGTTGATTCCCGAAATGAGCTGACGCGTGATTGAAAAACAGGAGAAAAAGAAACAGGTTCCAGACGACCTTCCGAACGATCGAAATTGAAGTGTATAATACACGGTTTTTCGGATTCGGGTCCCGAATAAAATTCTCCGGAAATCACATAGAACGTTCCTCGGGTCAGATAAAGCGGCCACGCAAAGTTTGAGCACAAACGGAAGACATTTGGGAGTGCCGGTGTGCCACAAACCAAGATTCCGAAACTCCTGATCATCGTGAAAATGTGTTAAAGCCCGTTATTTGAGGTCGAAATCGAATAGGTTGATTCCTGAAATCGAACAGGTTCATTCCTGAAATGAGCTCGAACGCGTGATTGAAAAACATGGAGAAAAAGAACTGGTTCCTGTGACGACCTTCCGAACTACGAAATTGAAGTGTATAATACACGGTTTTTCTGGGATTCCGGGTCCCGGAATAAAATTCTCCGGAAATCACATAGAAAGTTCCTCGGGTCAGATAAAGCGGCCACGCAAAGTTTGAGCACCAACGGAAGACATTTGTGGGTGCCGGTGTGCCACAAACCAAAGATTCGCGAAACCTGATTATCGTGAAAATGTGTTAAAGTCGTTATTTGAGGTCGAAATCGAAGGTTGATTCCTGAAATCAAACAGTTGATTCCCGAAATGAGCTCGGATGCGTGATTGAAAAACAGGGAGAAAAAGAAACAGTTCCAGACGACCTTCCGAACGGTGAAATTGAAGTGTATAATGCTGTTTTTCGGGATTCGGGTCCCGAATAAAATTCTCCGAAATCACATAGAAAGTTCCTCGGGTCAGATAAAGCGCCACGCAAAGTTTGAGAACCAACGGAAGACATTTGGGGGTGCCGGTGTGCCACAAACCAAAGATCCGAAACCCTGATTATCGTGAAAATGTGTTAAAGCTCGTTATTTGAGGCCGAAATCGAACAGATTGATTCCTGAAATCGACAGGTTGATTCCGAAATGAGCTCGGAAGCGTGATTAAAAATCATCGAGAAAAAGAAACAGTCCGCACGACCTTCCGAACTACCGAAATTGAAGTGTATAATACTTGTTTTTCGGATTCCGGTCCCGAATAAAATTCTCCGGAAATCACATAGAAAGTTCATCGGGTCAGATAAAGCGCCACGCAAAGTTTGAGCACCAAGGGAAGACATTTGGAGGTGCCGGTGTTCCACAAACCAAAGATTCGCCGAAACCCTAATATCGTGAAAATGTGTTAAAGCTCGTTATTTGAGGTGAAATCGAAACAAAGTTGATTCCGAAATCGAACAAAGTTGATTCTCGAAATGAGCACGGACGCGTGATTGAAAAACAGGGAGAAAAAGAAACAGGTTCCGGTGCGACCTTCCGAACAATCGAAATTGAAGTGTATAATACACGGCGGGATTCCGAGGTCCCGAATAAAATTCTCCGGAAATCACATAGAACGTTCCTCGGGTCAGATAAAGCGGCCACGCAAAGTTTGAGCACAACCGGAAGACATTTGGGAGTGCTGGTGTGCCACAAACCAAAGATTCGCCGAAACCTGATCATCGTGAAAATGTGTTAAAGCTCGTTATTTGAGTCCAAATCGAATAGGTTGATTCCTGAAATCTAACAGTTGATTTCTGAAATGAACTCGGACGCGTGATTGAAAAACATGGAGAAAAAGAACGGTTCCAGACGACCTTCCGAACGGCCGAAATTGAAGTGTATAATACACGGTTTTTCGGGATTCGGTCCCGGAATAAAATTCTCCGGAAATCACATAGAAAGTTCCTCGGGTCGATAAAGCGGCCACGCAAAGTTTGAGCACCAACGGAAGACATTTGGGGGTGCCGGTGTGCCACAAACCAACATTCGCGAAACCTGATTATCGTGAAAATGTGTTAAAGCTTGTTATTTGAGGTGAAATCAAACAAAGTTGATTCCCGAAATCAAACAAAGTTGATTCCCGAAATGAGCTCGGATGCGTGATTGAAAAACAGGAGAGAAAGAAACAGTTCCCAGACGACCTTCCGAACGGCCGAAATGAAGTGTATAATGCAGTTTTCGGGATTCCGGGGTCCCGAATAAAATTCTCCGGAAATCACATAGAAAGTTCCTCGGGTCAGATAAAGCGCCACGCAAAGTTTGAGAACCAACGGAAGACATTTGGGGGTGCGGGTGTGCCACAAACCAAAGATCCGCCGAAACTCCTGATTATCGTGAAAATGTGTTAAAGCTCGTTATTTGAGGCCGAAATCGAACAGATGATTCCCGAAATCGAACAAAGTTGATTCCTGAAATGAGCTCGGAAGCGTGATTAAAAATCATCGAGAAAAAGAAACAGTGTCCCATTGACGACCTTCCGAACGGCCGAAATTGAAGTGTATAATACACGGTTTTTCGGGATTCCTGTCCCGAATAAAATTCTCCGGAAATCACATAGAAAGTTCCTCGGGTCGATAAAGCGGCCACGCAAAGTTTGAGCACCAACGGAAGACATTTGGGGTGCCGGTGTGCCACAAACCAAAGATTCGCCAAACTCCTGATTATCGTGAAAATGTGTTAAAGCTCGTTATTTGAGGCCGAAATCGAACAAGTTGATTCCTGAAATCGAACAAGTTGATTCCTGAAATGAGCTCGGACGCGTGATTTAAAAACAGGAAGAAAAAGAAACAGTTCCGGTACGACCTTCCGAACTCAAATTGAAATGTATAATACACGGTTTTGCCGGATTCCGAGTCCCGAATAAAATTCTCCGGAAATCACATAGAAAGTTTCTCGGTCGATAAAGCGCCACGCAAAGTTTGAGCACCAACGGAAAACATTTGGGGTGCCGGTGTGCCACAAACCAAAGATTCGCCAAAACTCCTGATTATCGTGAAAATGTGTTAAAGCTCGTTATTTGAGGCTGAAATCGAGCAGTTTGATTCCTGAAATCGAACAGGTTGATTCCTGATATGAGCTCGGACGCGTGATTGAAAAACAGGAAGAAAAAGAAACAGTTCCGGCACGACCTTTTGAACGGCCGAAATTGAAGTGTATAATACACACGGTTTTTCGGGATTCGGGGTCCCGGAATAAAATTCTCCGGAAATCACATAGAAAGTTCCTTGGGTCAGATAAAGCGCCCACGCAAAGTTTGAGCACCAACGGAAGACATTTGTGGGTGCCGGTGTGCCACAAACCAGATTCGCCGAAACCTGATTATCGTGAAAATGTGTTAAAGCTCGTTATTTGAGGCCGAAATCGAACAAAGTTGATTCGAAATCAAACAGTTGATTCCTGAAATGAGCTCGGACGCGTGATTAAAAAACAGGAAGAAAAAGAAACAGTTCCAGACGACCTTTCGAACGGCCGAAATTGAAGTGTATAATACACGGTTTTTTGGGATTCCGGGTCCCGGAATAAATTTCTTCGAAATCACATAGAAAGTTCCTCGGGTCGATAAAGCGCCACGCAAAGTTTGAGCACCAACGGAAGACATTTGGTGGTGCCGTTGTGCAACAAACCAAAGATCCGCCGAAACCCTGATTATCGTGAAAATGTGTTAAAGCTCGTTATTTGAGGCCGAAATCGAACAGATGATTCTGAAATCGAACAAAGTTGATTCCTGAAATGAGCTCGGACGCGTGATTGAAAAAAAAAGCATCGAGAAAAAGAAACAGTTCCCAGACGACCTTCCGAACGGCCGAAATTGAAGTGTATAATACGGTTTTTCGGATTCCGAGGTCCCGAATAAAACTCTCCGAAATCACATAGAAAGTTCATCGGGTCGATAAAGCGGCCACGCAAAGTTTGAGCACCAACGGAAGAAATTTGGGGGTGCCGGTGTGCTACAAACCAAAGATCCGCCAAACTCCTGATTATCGTGAAAATGTGTTAAAGCTCGTTATTTGAGGCGGAAATCGAACAGATGATTTCTGAAATCGAACAAAGTGTTGATTCCTGAAATGAGCTCGGACGCGTGATTGAAAAACAGGAGAAAAAGAAACAGTTCGGACGACCTTCCGAACGATCGAAATGAAGTGTATAATACACGGTTTTTCGGATTCCGGGTCCCGAATAAAATTCTCCGAAATCACATAGAAAGTTCCTCGGGTCGATAAAGCGGCCACGCAAAGTTTGAGCACCAACGGAAGACATTTGGGGGTGCCGGTGTGCCACAAACCAAAATTCGCCGAAACTCTGATTATCGTGAAAATGTGTTAAAGCTCGTTATTTGAGGCCGAAATCGAACAAAGTCGATTCCCGAAATCAAACAAGGTTGATTCCCGAAATGAGCTCGGAAGCGTGATTAAAAATCATCGAGAAAAAGAAACAGTCCGCACGACCTTCCGAACTATCGAAATTGAAGTGTATAATACGGTTTTTCGGATTCCGGGTCCCGAATAAAATTCTCCGGAAATCACATAGAAAGTTCATCGGGTCAGATAAAGCGGACACGCAAAGTTTGAGCACCAAGGGAAGACATTTGGGGGTGCCGGTGTGCCACAAACCAAAGATTCGCCGAAACTCCTGATTATCGTGGAAAATGTGTTAAAGCTCGTTATTTGAGGTTGAAATCGAACAAAGTTGATTCCAAAAATCGAAAGTTGATCGAAATCGAACAAAGTTGATTCCTGAAATGAGCTCGACGCGTGATTGAAAAACAGGGAGAAAAAGAAACAGTTGTGTACGACCTTCCGAACGATCAAATTGAAGTGTATAATTCACGGGTTTTTGGGATTCCGAGGTCCCGAATAAAATTCTCCGGAAATCACATAGAAAGTTCCTCGGTCAGATAAAGCGCCCACGCAAAGTTTGAGCACCAACGGAAGACATTTGTGGGGTGCCGGTGTGCACAAACCAAAGATTCGCCGAAACTCCTGATTATCGTGAAAATGTGTTAAAGCTCGTTATTTGAGGCTGAAATCGAGCAGTTGATTCTGAAATCGAACAGGTTGATTCCCGAAATGAGCTCGGACGCGTGATTTAAAAACAGGGAGAAAAAGAAACAGTTCCATGTACGACCTTCCGAACGGCCGAAATTGAAATGTATAATACACGGTTTTTCGGGATTCCGGGTCCCGGATCAAAATTCTCCGGAAATCACATAGAAAGTTCCTCGGGTCAGATAAAGCGCCACGCAAAGTTTGAGCACCAACGGAAGACATTTGGGGGTGCCGGTGTGCCACAAACCAAAGATTCGCGAAACCCTGATTATCGTGAAAATGTGTTAAAGCTCGTTATTTGAGGCCGAAATCGAACAGTCGATTCCGAAATCGAACAAAGTTGATTCCTGAAATGAGCTCGGATGCGTGATTGAAAAACAGGAGAAAAAGAAACAGGTTCCGACGACCATCCGAACGGCCGAAATTGAAATATATAATACACGGTTTTTCGGATTCCGGTCCCGGAATAAAATTCTCCGGAAATCACATAGAAAGTTCTCGGGTCAGATAAAGCGGCCACGCAAAGTTTGAGCACCAACGGAAAACATTTGGGGGTGCCGTTGTGCCACAAACCAAAGATTCGCCAAAACCCTGATTATCGTGAAAATGTGTCAAAGCTCGTTATTTGAGGTCGAAATCGAATGTTGATTCCTGAAATCGAATAGGTTGATTCCGAATGAGCTCGGACGCGTGATTGAAAAACAGGGAAAAAAGAAACAGGTTCCTGACGACCTTCCGAACGGTCGAAATTGAAGTGTATAATACACGGTTTTTCCGGATTCCTGGGTCCCGGAATAAAATTCTCCGGAAATCACATAGAAAGTTCCTCGGGTCAATAAAGCGGCCACGCAAAGTTTGAGCACCAACGGAAGACATTTGTGGGTGCCGTTGTGCCACAAACCAAAGATTCGCCGAAACTCCTGATTATCGTGAAAATGTGTTAAAGCTCGTTATTTGAGGCTGAAATCGAACAAAGTTGATTCGAAATCAAACAGTTGATTCCTGAAATGAGCTCGGACGCGTGATTGAAAAAACAGGAGAAAAAGAAACAGTTCCGCACGACGACCTTCCGAACTACGAAATTGAAGTGTATAATACTACTGCTTTTTCGGATTCCGGGTCCCGAATAAAATTCTCCGGAAATCACATAGAAAGTTTCTCGGGTCAGATAAAGCGGCCACGCAAAGTTTGAGCACCAACGGAAGACATTTGAGGTGCCGGTGTGCCACAAACCAAATTCGCCAAAACTCCTGATTATCGTGAAAATGTGTTAAAGCTCGTTATTTGAGGTCGAAATCGAGCAAAGTTGATTCCTGAAATCGAACAGGTTGATTCCCGAAATGAGCTCGACGCGTGATTGAAAAACAGGAGAAAAAGAAACAGTTCCGGACGACCTTCCGAACGGTCAAATTGAAGTGTATAATACACGGCTTTTGGGATTCCGGTCCCGAATAAAATTCTCCGAAATCACATAGAAAGTTCCTCGGTCGATAAAGCGGCCACGCAAAGTTTGAGCACCAACGGAAGACATTTGGGGTGCCGGTGTGCCACAAACCAGGATTCGCCGAAACTCTGATTATCGTGAAAAATGTGTTAAAGCTCGTTATTTGAGGTCGAAATCGAACAGTTGATTCCTGAAATCAAACAAAGTTGATTCCTGAAATGAGCTTCGACGCGTGATTAAAAAAACAGGAGAAAAAGAAACAGTTCCAAAGACGACCCTTCGAACTACCGAAATGAAGTGTATAATACACTGCTTTTTCTGGATTCCGGGTCCCGGAATAAAATTCTTCGGAAATCACATAGAAAGTTCCTCGGGTCAGATAAAGCGGCCACGCAAAGTTTGAGCACCAACGGAAGACATTTGTGGTGCCAGTAACAAACCAAAGATCCGCCGAAACTCCTGATTATCGTGAAAATGTGTTAAAGCTCGTTATTTGAGGCGGAAATCGAACAGATGATTCCTGAAATCGAACAAAGTTGATTCCGAAATGAGCTCGGAAGCGTGATTAAAAAGCATCGAGAAAAAGAAACAGTTCCGCACGACCTTCCGAACTACCGAAATTGAAGTGTATAATACTGTTTTTCGGATTCCGGTCCCGAATAAAACTCCCGGAAATCACATAGAAAGTTCATCGGGTCGATAAAACGCCACGCAAAGTTTGAGCACCAACGGAAGAAATTTGGGGTGCCGGTGTGCCACAAACCAAAGATCCGCCGAAACTCCTGATTATCGTGAAAATGTGTTAAAGCTCGTTATTTGAGGCCGAAATCGAACAGATGATTCTGAAATCGAACAGTTGATTCTCGAAATGCTCGGACGCGTGATTGAAAAACAGGAGAAAAAGAAACAGTTCCTGACGACCTTCCGAACGATCGAAATTGAAGTGTATAATACACTGCTTTTTCTGGATTCCGGTCCCGAATAAAATTCTCCGGAAATCACATAGAACGTTCCTCGGGTCAGATAAAGCGGCCACGCAAAGTTTGAGCACAACGGAAGACATTTGGAGTGCCGTGTGCCACAAACCAAAGATTCGCCGAAACTCCTGATTATCGTGAAAATGTGTTAAAGCCTCGTTATTTGAGGTCGAAATCGAACAAAGTTGATTCCGAAATCAAACAAAGTTGATTCCCGAAATGAGCTCGGACGCGTGATTAAAAACAGGGAGAAAAAGAAACAGGTTCCGACGACCTTCGAACTACGAAATGAAGTGTATAATACACGGTTTTGCCGGATTCCGGTCCCGAATAAAATTCTTGAAATCACATAGAAAGTTCCTCGGTCGATAAAGCGGCCACGCAAAGTTTGAGCACCAACGGAAGACATTTGGTGGTGTGTGTAACAAACCAAAGATCCGCCGAAACTCTGATTATCGTGAAAATGTGTTAAAGCTCGTTATTTGAGGCTGAAATCGAACAGATAGATTCCTGAAATCGAACAGGTTGATTCCTGAAATGAGCTCGGAAGGGTGATTAAAAAGCATCGAGAAAAAGAAACAGTTCCAGACGACCTTCCGAACGGCCAAATTGAAGTGTATAATACTTGCTTTTTCGGATTCCGGTCCCGAATAAAACTCTCCGGAAATCACATAGAAAGTTCATCGGGTCAGATAAAGCGCCACGCAAAGTTTGAGCACCAACGGAAGAAATTTGGGGTGCCGGTGTGCCACAAACCAAAGATCCGCCGAAACCTGATTATCGTGAAAATGTGTTAAAGCTCGTTATTTGAGGCCGAAATCGAACAAAGTTGATTCCCGAAATCGAACAGTTGATTCCCGAAATGAGCTCGGACGCGTGATTGAAAAACAGGAAGAAAAAGAAACAGTTCCGACGACCTTCCGAACGATCGAAATTGAAGTGTATAATACACTTGCTTTTCGGATTCGAGGTCCCGAATAAAATTCTCCGGAAATCACATAGAAAGTTCCTCGGGTCGATAAAGCGGCCACGCAAAGTTTGAGCACCAACGGAAGACATTTGGGGGTGCCGGTGTGCCACAAACCAAAGATTCGCCGAAACCTGATTATCGTGAAAATGTGTTAAAGTCGTTATTTGAGGCCGAAATCGAACAGTTGATTCCCGAAATCGAACAAAGTTGATTCCCGAAATGAGCTCGGACGCGTGATTGAAAAACAGGAGAAAAAGAAAAACAGTTCCGGTACGACCTTCCGAACGGCCGAAATTGAAATGTATAATATTTTTTTGGGATTCGGGGTCCCGGAATAAAATTCTCCGGAAATCACATAGAAAGTTCCTCGGGTCGATAAAGCGGCCACGCAAAGTTTGAGCACCAACGGAAGACATTTGGGGGTGCCGGTGTGCACAAACCAAAGATTCGAAACTCCTGATTATCGTGAAAATGTGTTAAAGCTCGTTATTTGAGGCTCAAATCGAACAAAGTTGATTCCCGAAATCGAACAGGTTGATTCCTGAAATGAGCTCGGATGCGTGATTGAAAAACAGGAGAAAAAGAAACAGTTCCGCACGACCATCCGAACGGCCGAAATTGAAATATATAATACACGGTTTTTTCGGATTCCGGTCCCGAATAAAATTCTCCGGAAATCACATAGAAAGTTCCTCGGGTCGATAAAGCGGCCACGCAAAGTTTGAGCACCAACGGAAGACATTTGGGGTGCCGGTGTGCCACAAACCAAAGATTCGCCAAAACTCCTGATTATCGTGAAAATGTGTCAAAGCTCGTTATTTGAGGGAAATCGAGCAGTTGATTCCCGAAATCGAATAGGTTGATTCCCGAATGAGCTCGGACGCGTGATTGAAAAAAGGAGAAAAAGAAACAGTTCCGCACGACCTTCCGAACGGCCGAAATTGAAGTGTATAATACACGTTTTTCTGGGATTCCGGTCCCGAATAAAATTCTCCGGAAATCACATAGAAAGTTCCTCGGGTCGATAAAGCGGCCACGCAAAGTTTGAGCACCAACGGAAGACATTTGGGGTGCCGGTGTGCCACAAACCAAAGATTCGCCGAAACTCCTGATTATCGTGAAAATGTGTTAAAGCTCGTTATTTGAGGCCGAAATCGAACAAAGTTGATTCCTCAAATCAAACAAAGTTGATTCCCGAAATGAGCTCGGACGCGTGATTGAAAAACAGGGAGAAAAAGAAACAGTTCCAGACGACCTTCCGAACGGCCGAAATTGAAGTGTATAATACACTGTTTTTCGGGATTCCGGTCCCGAATAAAATTCTCGGAAATCACATAGAAAGTTCGGTCGATAAAGCGGCCACGCAAAGTTTGAGCACCAACGGAAGACATTTGGGGGTGCCGGTGTGCCACAAACCAAAGATTCGCCAAAACTCCTGATTATCGTGAAAATGTGTTAAAGCTCGTTATTTGAGGCCGAAATCGAGCAAAGTTGATTCCTGAAATCGAACAAAGTTGATTCCCGAAATGAGCTCGACGCGTGATTGAAAAACAGGAGAAAAAGAAACAGTTCCGACGACCTTCCGAACTACCGAAATTGAAGTGTATAATACACTGTTTTTCGGATTCCGGTCCCGAATAAAATTCTCCGGAAATCACATAGAAAGTTCCTCGGGTCGATAAAGCGGCCACGCAAAGTTTGAGCACCAACGGAAGACATTTGGGGGTGCCGGTGTGCCACAAACCAAAGATTCGCCGAAACCTGATTATCGTGAAAATGTGTTAAAGCTCGTTATTTGAGGCCGAAATCGAACAAAGTTGATTCCGAAATCAAACAAAGTTGATTCCCGAAATGAGCTCGGACGCGTGATTGAAAAACAGGAAGAAAAAGAAACAGTTCCGATGACCTTCCGAACTACGAAATTGAAGTGTATAATACACTTGTTTTTCTGGATTCCGGTCCCGAATAAAATTCTTCGGAAATCACATAGAAAGTTCTCGGTCGATAAAGCGGCCACGCAAAGTTTGAGCACCAAAGGAAAACATTTGGGGGTGCCGGTGTGCCACAAACCAAAGATTCGCCAAAACTCCTGATTATCGTGGAAAATGTGTTAAAGCTCGTTATTTGAGGTCGAAATCGAAGTTGATTCCCGAAATCGAACAAAGTTGATTCCCGAAATGAGCTCGGACGCGTGATTGAAAAAAAGGAGAAAAAGAAACAGTTCCTGCATTTGACGACCTTCCGAACGGCCGAAATTGAAGTGTATAATACACTGTTTTTCGGATTCCGGTCCCGAATAAAATTCTCCGGAAATCACATAGAAAGTTCCTCGGTCAGATAAAGCGGCCACGCAAAGTTTGAGCACCAACGGAAGACATTTGGGGTGCCGGTGTGCCACAAACCAAAGATTCGCCGAAACTCCTGATTATCGTGAAAATGTGTTAAAGCTCGTTATTTGAGGCCGAAATCGAACAAAGTTGATTCCCGAAATCAAACAGTTGATTCCGAAATGAGCTCGGACGCGTGATTAAAAAAAACAGGAGAAAAAGAAACAGTTCCCGACGACCTTCCGAACGGCCGAAATGAAGTGTATAATACACTTGTTTTTCTGGATTCGGGGTCCCGAATAAAATTCTCCGGAAATCACATAGAAAGTTCCTCGGTCAGATAAAGCGGCCACGCAAAGTTTGAGCACCAACGGAAGACATTTTGGGGTGCCTGTGTGTAACAAACCAAAGATCGCCGAAACCCTGATTATCGTGAAAATGTGTTAAAGCTCGTTATTTGAGGCTGAAATCGAACAGATGATTCCTGAAATCGAAAATGTTGATTCCGAAATGAGCTCGACGCGTGATTAAAAACAGGAGAAAAAGAAACAGTTCCAGACGACCTTCCGAACGGCCGAAATTGAAGTGTATAATACTGGTTTTTCTGGGATTCCGGTCCCGAATAAAATTCTCCGCAAATCACATAGAAAGTTCATCGGGTCAGATAAAGCGGCCACGCAAAGTTTGAGCACCAACGGAAGAATTTGGGGGTGCCGGTGTGCCACAAACCAAAGATCCGCCGAAACTCTGATTATCGTGAAAATGTGTTAAAGCTCGTTATTTGAGGCTAAAATCGAACAGATGATTTCCTGAAATCGAACAGTTGATTCCCGAAATGAGCTCGACGCGTGATTGAAAAACAGGAGAAAAAGAAAAGTTTGAGCACAACCGTGGAGTTGTGCCACAAACCAGACGACCTTCCGAACGTTATTTGAGGTGAAATCGAACAAAGTTGATTCTCAAATCAAAAATTGAAGTGTATAATACATTGGCTTTTTCAGATTGGGTCCCGAATAAAATTCTCCGGAAATCACATAGAAAGTTCCTCGGGTCGATAAAGCGGCCACGCAAAGTTTGAGCACCAACGGAAGACATTTGGGGGTGCCGGTGTGCCACAAACCAAAATTCGCCGAAACTCCTGATTATCGTGAAAATGTGTTAAAGCTCGTTATTTGAGGCTGAAATCGAACAGTTGATTCCTGAAATCAAACAAGTTGATTCCTGAAATGAGCTCGGACGCGTGATTGAAAAAACAGGAGAAAAAGAAACAAGTTCCGGACGACCTTCCGAACGGCCGAAATTGAAGTGTATAATACACTGCTTTTTTGGGATTCCGGGTCCCGAATAAAATTCTCCGGAAATCACATAGAAGTTCCTCGGGTCGATAAAGCGGCCACGCAAAGTTTGAGCACCAACGGAAGACATTTGGGGGTGCCGGTGTAACAAACCAAAGATTCGCCGAAACCTGATTATCGTGAAATGTGTTAAATGTGTTAAAGCTTATTTGAGGTGAAATCGAACAGATGATTCCTGAAATCGAACAAAGTTGATTCCCGAAATGAGCTCGACGCGTGATTGAAAAACAGTTTGGAGAAAAAGAAACAAGTTCGCACGACCTTCCGAACGGCCGAAATTGAAGTGTATAATACACGCTTTTTGGGATTCCGGTCCCGGAATAAAATTCTCCGGAAATCACATAGAAAGTTCCTCGGGTCGATAAAGCGGCCACGCAAAGTTTGAGCACCAACGGAAGACATTTGGGGGTGCCGGTGTGCCACAAACCAAAGATTCGCCGAAAACCTGATTATCGTGAAAATGTGTTAAAGCTCGTTATTTGAGGCCGAAATCGAACAGATGATTCCCGAAATCGAACAGGTTGATTCCCGAAATGAGCTCGGACGCGTGATTGAAAAACATGGAGAAAAAGAAACAGTTCCAGACGACCTTCCGAACGATCGAAATGAAGTGTATAATACACGTTTTTTCGGATTCCGGTCCCCGAATAAAATTCTCCGAAATCACATAGAAAGTTCCTCGGGTCGATAAAGCGGCCACGCAAAGTTTGAGCACCAACGGAAGACATTTGGGGGTGCCGGTGTGCACAAACCAAAGATTCGCCGAAACTCCTGATTATCGTGAAAATGTGTTAAAGCTCGTTATTTGAGGCCGAAATCGAACAGTTGATTTGAAATCAAACAAAGTTGATTCCCGAAATGAGCTCTCGGACGCGTGATTGAAAAAATCATGGAGAAAAAAAAAAGTTCCGCACGACCTTCCGAACGGCCGAAAATGAAGTGTATAATACACTTGCTTTTTCTGGGATTCGGGTCCCGGAATAAAATTCTCCGGAAATCACATAGAAAGTTCCGGGTCGATAAAGCGGCACGCAAAGTTTGAGCACCAACGGAAGACATTTGGGGGTGTCGGTGTGCCACAAACCAAGATTCGCCGAAACCTGATTATCGTGAAAATGTGTTAAAGCTCGTTATTTGAGGCCGAAATCGAACAATTGATTCCGAAATCAAACAAAGTTGATTCCCGAAATGAGCTCGGACGCGTGATTGAAAAACAGGAAGAAAAAGAAACAGTTCCAGACGACCTTCCGAACTACCGAAATGAAGTGTATAATACATTTTTTCTGGGATTCCGGGTCCCGGAATAAAATTCTCCGGAAATCACATAGAAAGTTCCTCGGGTCAGATAAAGCGGCCACGCAAAGTTTGAGCACCAACGGAAGACATTTGGGGTGCCGGTGTGCTACAAACCAAAGATTCGCCGAAACTCTGATTATCGTGAAAATGTGTTAAAGCTCGTTATTTGAGGCTGAAATCGAACAGTTGATTCCTCGAAATCGAACAAAGTTGATTCCCGAAATGAGCTCGGACGCGTGATTGAAAAATGTGGAGAAAAAGAAACAGTTCCCACGACCTTCCGAACGACTAAAATTGAAGTGTATAATACACACTGCTTTTGGGATTCCGAGGTCCCGGAATAAAATTCTCCGGAAATCACATAGAAAGTTCCTCGGTCAGATAAAGCGCCCACGCAAAGTTTGAGCACCAACGGAAGACATTTGGGGGTGCCGGTGTGCCACAAACCAAGATTCGCCGAAACTCCTGATTATCGTGAAAATGTGTTAAAGCTCGTTATTTGAGGCTCAAATCGAACAGTTGATTCCCGAAATCGAACAAAGTTGATTCCGAAATGAGCTCGGACGCGTGATTGAAAAACAGGGAGAAAAAGAAACAGTTCCGGTACGACCTTCCGAACGGCTGAAATTGAAGTGTATAATACACTTTTTTTCGGGATTCCGGGTCCCTAATAAAATTCTCCGGAAATCACATAGAAAGTTCCTCGGGTCGATAAAGCGGCCACGCAAAGTTTGAGCACCAACGGAAGACATTTGGGGGTGCCGGTGTGCCACAAACCAAAATTCGCCGAAACTCCTGATTATCGTGAAAATGTGTTAAAGCTCGTTATTTGAGGCCGAAATCGAACAAAGTTGATTCCTCAAATCGAACAAAAGGTTGATTCCTGAAATGAGCTCGGACGCGTGATTGAAAAACAGGGAGAAAAAGAAACAGTTCCGGTACGACCTTCCGAACTACGAAATTGAAGTGTATAATACACGGTTTTTCTGGGATTCCGGGTCCCGAATAAAATTCTCCGGAAATCACATAGAAAGTTCCTCGGGTCGATAAAGCGGCCACGCAAAGTTTGAGCACCAACGGAAGACATTTGGGGTGCCGTGTGCCACAAACCAAAGATTCGCCGAAACCTGATTATCGTGAAAATGTGTTAAAGCTCGTTATTTGAGGCCGAAATCGAACAAAGTTGATTCCCCGAAATCAAACAAAGTTGATTCCCGAAATGAGCTCGGACGCGTGATTGAAAAACAGGAAGAAAAAGAAACAGGTTCCCAGACGACCTTCCGAACTACGAAATTGAAGTGTATAATACACGGTTTTTCTGGGATTCCGGGTCCCGAATAAAATTCTCCGGAAATCACATAGAAAGTTCCTCGGGTCGATAAAGCGGCCACGCAAAGTTTGAGCACCAACGGAAGACATTTGGGGGTGCCGGTGTGCCACAAACCAAAATTCGCCGAAACTCCTGATTATCGTGAAAATGTGTTAAAGCTCGTTATTTGAGGCCGAAATCGAACAAAGTTGATTCCCGAAATCGAACAGTTGATTCCCGAAATGAGCTCGGACGCGTGATTGAAAAACAGGAAGAAAAAGAAACAGTTCCGCACGACCTTCCGAACTAACCGAAATTGAAGTGTATAATACTTGCTTTTTCGGATTCCGGGTCCCTAATAAAATTCTCCGGAAATCACATAGAAAGTTCCTCGGTCAGATAAAGCGGCCACGCAAAGTTTGAGCACCAACGGAAGACATTTGGGGTGCCGGTGTGCCACAAACCAAAGATTCGCCGAAACTCCTGATTATCGTGAAAATGTGTTAAAGCTCGTTATTTGAGGCCGAAATCGAACAAGTTGATTCCTGAAATCGAACATGTTGATTCCCGAAATGAGCTCGGACGCGTGATTGAAAAACAGGGAGAAAAAGAAACAGTTCCAAAGACGACCTTCCGAACTACGAAATTGAAGTGTATAATACACTGCTTTTTCGGATTCCGGGTCCCTAATAAAATTCTCCGGAAATCACATAGAAAGTTCCTCGGGTCGATAAAGCGGCCACGCAAAGTTTGAGCACCAACGGAAGACATTTGGGGTGCCGTGTGCCACAAACCAAAGATTCGCCAAACTCCTGATTATCGTGAAAATGTGTTAAAGCTCGTTATTTGAGGCCGAAATCGAACAAGTTGATTCCTGAAATCGAACAGGTTGATTCCCGAAATGAGCTCGACGCGTGATTGAAAAACAGGGAGAAAAAGAAACAGTTCCCAGACGACCTTCCGAACTACCGAAATTGAAGTGTATAATACATGTTTTTCGGATTCCGGGTCCCCGAATAAAATTCTCCGGAAATCACATAGAAAGTTCCTCGGTCAGATAAAGCGGCCACGCAAAGTTTGAGCACCAACGGAAGACATTTGGGGTGCCGTGTGCCACAAACCAAAGATTCGCCGAAACTCCTGATTATCGTGAAAATGTGTTAAAGCTCGTTATTTGAGGCCGAAATCGAAACAGTTGATTCCGAAATCGAACAAAGTTGATTCCCGAAATGAGCTCGGACGCGTGATTGAAAAAACAGGAGAAAAAAAAAACAGTTCCGCAGACGACCTTCCGAACTACGAAATTGAAGTGTATAATACACTTGTTTTTTTCGGATTCCGGTCCCGAATAAAATTCTCCGGAAATCACATAGAAAGTTCCTCGGGTCGATAAAGCGGCCACGCAAAGTTTGAGCACCAACGGAAGACATTTGGGGGTGCCGGTGTGCCACAAACCAAAATTCGCCGAAACTCGGATTATCGTGAAAAATATGTTAAAGCTCGTTATTTGAGGTCGAAATCGAACAAAGTTGATTCCCGAAATCAAACAAAGTTGATTCCTGAAATGAGCTCGGACGCGTGATTGAAAAACAGGGAGAAAAAGAAACAGTCGAAAGACGACCTTCCGAACTACCGAAATTGAAGTGTATAATACACGGTTTTTCGGATTCCGGTGTCCCGGAATAAAATTCTCCGGAAATCACATAGAAAGTTCCTCGGGTCGATAAAGCGGCCACGCAAAGTTTGAGCACCAACGGAAGACATTTGGGGGTGCCGGTGTGCCACAAACCAAAATTCGCCGAAACTCCTGATTATCGTGGAAAATGTGTTAAAGCTCGTTATTTGAGGTTGAAATCGAACAAAGTTGATTAGAAATCGAAAGTTGATTCCGAAATGAGCTCGGACGCGTGATTGAAAAACAGGGAGAAAAAGAAACAGTTCCTGACGACCTTCCGAACTACGAAATTGAAGTGTATAATACACTGTTTTTCGGATTCCGGGGTCCCGGAATAAAATTCTCCGGAAATCACATAGAAAGTTCCTCGGGTCGATAAAGCGGCCACGCAAAGTTTGAGCACCAACGGAAGACATTTGGGGTGCCTGTGTGCCACAAACCAAAGATTCGCCGAAACTCCTGATTATCGTGAAAATGTGTTAAAGCTCGTTATTTGAGGTCGAAATCGAAAAAGTTGATTCCCGAAATCAAATGAAAGAAACAGGTTGATTCCCGAAATGAGCTCGGACGCGTGATTGAAAAAAAGGAGAAAAAGAAACAGTTCCGCACGACCTTCCGAACTACGAAATTGAAGTGTATAATACACGGTTTTTTCGGATTCCGGGGTCCCGGATAAAATTCTCCGGAAATCACATAGAAAGTTCCTCGGGTCGATAAAGCGGCCACGCAAAGTTTGAGCACCAACGGAAGACATTTGGGGTGCCGTGTGCCACAAACCAAAGATTCGCCAAAAACTCCTGATTATCGTGAAAATGTGTTAAAGCTCGTTATTTGAGGCCGAAATCGAACAAAGTTGATTCCCGAAATCGAACATGTTGATTCCCGAAATGAGCTCGGACGCGTGATTGAAAAAAAGGAGAAAAAGAAACAGTTCCCAGACGACCTTCCGAACGGCCGAAATTGAAGTGTATAATACACTGTTTTTGGGATTCCGGTCCCTAATAAAATTCTCCGGAAATCACATAGAAAGTTCCTCGGTCAGATAAAGCGGCCACGCAAAGTTTGAGCACCAACGGAAGACATTTGGGGTGCCGGTGTGCCACAAACCAAAGATTCGCCGAAACTCCTGATTATCGTGAAAATGTGTTAAAGCTCGTTATTTGAGGTCAAAATCGAAAAGTTGATTCCCGAAATCGAACAGTTGATTCCCGAAATGAGCTCGGACGCGTGATTGAAAAACAGGAAGAAAAAGAAACAGTTCCAGACGACCTTCCGAACGGCCGAAATTGAAGTGTATAATACACGGTTTTTTGGGATTCCGGGTCCCGTAACAAAATTCTCCGAAAATCACATAGAAAGTTCCTCGGTTCAGATAAAGCGGCCACGCAAAGTTTGAGCACCAACGGAAGACATTTGGGGTGCGGTGTGCCACAAACCAAAGATTCGCCGAAACTCCTGATTATCGTGAAAATGTGTTAAAGCTCGTTATTTGAGGCCGAAATCGAACAAAGTTGATTCCCGAAATCGAACAAAGTTGATTCCTCGAAATGAGCTCGGACGCGTGATTGAAAAACAGGAGAAAAAGAAACAGTTCCGCACGACCTTCCGAACTATCGAAATTGAAGTGTATAATACACGGTTTTTCTGGGATTCCGGGTCCCGAATAAAATTCTCCGGAAATCACATAGAAAGTTCCTCGGTCAGATAAAGCGGCCACGCAAAGTTTGAGCACCAACGGAAGACATTTGGGGTGCCGGTGTGCCACAAACCAAAGATTCGCCGAAACCTGATTATCGTGAAAATGTGTTAAAGCTCGTTATTTGAGGCTCAAATCGAATAGGTTGATTCCGAAATCGAAAAAGTTGATTCCCGAAATGAGCTCGGACGCGTGATTGAAAAACATGGAGAAAAAGAAACAGTTCCAGACGACCTTCCGAACTACCGAAATGAAGTGTATAATACACTGTTTTTCGGATTCCGGTCCCGAATAAAATTCTCCGGAAATCACATAGAAAGTTCCTCGGGTCGATAAAGCGGCCACGCAAAGTTTGAGCACCAACGGAAGACATTTGGGGGTGCCGGTGTGCCACAAACCAAAGCATTCGCCGAAACCTGATTATCGTGAAAATGTGTTAAAGCTCGTTATTTGAGGCCGAAATCGAACAGGTTGATTCCTGAAATCGAACAAGTTGATTCCCGAAATGAGCTCGGACGCGTGATTGAAAAACATGGAGAAAAAGAAACAGTTCCAGACGACCTTCCGAACGGCCGAAAATGAAGTGTATAATACACTGTTTTTCTGGGATTCTGGGTCCCGAATAAAATTCTCCGGAAATCACATAGAAAGTTTCGGGTCGATAAAGCGGCCACGCAAAGTTTGAGCACCAACGGAAGACATTTGGGGTGCCGGTGTGCCACAAACCAAAGATTCGCCGAAACTCTGATTATCGTGAAAATGTGTTAAAGCTCGTTATTTGAGGTCGAAATCGAATCAAAGTTGATTCCGAAATCGAACAAAGTTGATTCCCGAAATGAGCTCGGACGCGTGATTAAAAAAACAGGAGAAAAAGAAACAGTTCCGCACGACCTTCCGAACTACCGAAATGAAGTGTATAATACACTTTTTTGCCGGATTCCGGGGTCCCGAATAAAATTCTCCGGAAATCACATAGAAAGTTCCTCGGGTCGGATAAAGCGGCCACGCAAAGTTTGAGCACCAACGGAAGACATTTGGGGTGCCTTGTGCCACAAACCAAAGATTCGCCGAAACTCCTGATTATCGTGAAAATGTGTTAAAGCTCGTTATTTGAGGCCGAAATCGAACAAAGTTGATTCCCGAAATCGAAAATGTTGATTTTTGAAATGAGCTCGGACGCGTGATTGAAAAACAGGGAGAAAAAGAAACAGTTCCCGGACGACCTTCCGAACGCCGAAATTGAAGTGTATAATACACTGTTTTTCGGGATTCCGGTGTCCCGGAATAAAATTCTCCGAAAATCACATAGAAAGTTCCTCGGGTCGATAAAGCGGCCACGCAAAGTTTGAGCACCAACGGAAGACATTTGGGGTGCCGTGTGCCACAAACCAAAGATTCGCCGAAACCTGATTATCGTGAAAATGTGTTAAAGCTCGTTATTTGAGGCCGAAATCGAACAAAGTTGATTCCCGAAATCGAACAAAGTTGATTCCTGAAATGAGCTCGGACGCGTGATTGAAAAACAGGGAGAAAAAGAAACAGTTCCCAGACGACCTTCCGAACGGCCGAAATTGAAGTGTATAATACACTTGCTGGGATTCGGGTCCCGAATAAAATTCTCCGGAAATCACATAGAAAGTTCCTCGGGTCGATAAAGCGGCCACGCAAAGTTTGAGCACCAACGGAAGACATTTGGGGTGCCGGTGTGCCACAAACCAAAGATTCGCCGAAACCCTGATTATCGTGGAAAATGTGTTAAAGCTCGTTATTTGAGGTTGAAATCGAACAAAGTTGATTCCCGAAATCGAACAGTGTTGATTCCCGAAATGAGCTCGGACGCGTGATTGAAAAACAGGAAGAAAAAGAAACAGTTCCCAGACGACCTTCCGAACTACGAAATTGAAGTGTATAATACATACTTTTTCTCGGGATTCCGGTCCCGAATAAAATTCTCCGGAAATCACATAGAAAGTTCCTCGGGTCGATAAAGCGGCCACGCAAAGTTTGAGCACCAACGGAAGACATTTGGGGGTGCCGGTGTGCCACAAACCAAAATTCGCCGAAACTCGGATTATCGTGAAAAATATGTTAAAGCTCGTTATTTGAGGTCGAAATCGAAAACGAAAAAGAAAAGTTGATTCCGAAATCAAACAAAAGTTGATTCCGAAATGAGCTCTGACGCGTGATTGAAAAAAACAGGAGAAAAAGAAAACAGTTCCGAAGACGACCTTCCGAACGGCCGAAATTGAAGTGTATAATACACGGTTTTTCTGGATTCCGGGGTCCCGGAATAAAATTCTCCGGAAATCACATAGAAAGTTCCTCGGGTCAGATAAAGCGGCCACGCAAAGTTTGAGCACCAACGGAAGACATTTGGGGGTGCCGGTGTGCCACAAACCAAAATTCGCCGAAACTCCTGATTATCGTGAAAATGTGTTAAAGCTCGTTATTTGAGGCCGAAATCGAACAAAGTTGATTCCCGAAATCGAACAAAGTTGATTCCCGAAATGAGCTCGACGCGTGATTGAAAAACAGGGAGAAAAAGAAACAGTTCCGGTACGACCTTCCGAACGGCTGAAATTGAAGTGTATAATACACGATTTTTCTGGGATTCCGGGTCCCGAATAAAATTCTCGGAAATCACATAGAAAGTTCCTCGGGTCGATAAAGCGGCCACGCAAAGTTTGAGCACCAACGGAAGACATTTGGGGGTGCCGGTGTGCCACAAACCAAAATTCGCCGAAACTCCTGATTATCGTGAAAATGTGTTAAAGCTCGTTATTTGAGGCCGAAATCGAACAGTTGATTCCCGAAATCGAACAAAGTTGATTCCGAAATGAGCTCGGACGCGTGATTGAAAAACAGGGAGAAAAAGAAACAGTTCCAGCACGACCTTCCGAACTACCGAAATTGAAGTGTATAATACACGGTTTTTCGGATTCCGGTCCCGAATAAAATTCTCCGAAATCACATAGAAAGTTCCTCGGGTCGATAAAGCGGCCACGCAAAGTTTGAGCACCAACGGAAGACATTTGGGGGTGCCGGTGTGCCACAAACCAAAATTCGCCGAAACTCCTGATTATCGTGAAAATGTGTTAAAGCTCGTTATTTGAGGTCGAAATCGAAAGGTTGATTCCCAAATCGAACAAAGTTGATTCCCGAAATGAGCTCGGACGCGTGATTGAAAAACATGGAGAAAAAGAAACAGTTCCGGCATTTACGACCTTCCGAACTACCGAAATTGAAGTGTATAATACACGGTTTTTCGGATTCCGGGTTCCCGGAATAAAATTCTCCGGAAATCACATAGAAAGTTCCTCGGGTCGATAAAGCGGCCACGCAAAGTTTGAGCACCAACGGAAGACATTTGGGGGTGCCGGTGTGCCACAAACCAAAGATTCGCCGAAACCTGATTATCGTGGAAAATGTGTTAAAGCTCGTTATTTGAGGTTGAAATCGAACAGTTGATTCCCGAAATCGAACAGTTGATTCCCGAAATGAGCTCGGACGCGTGATTGAAAAACAGGAAGAAAAAGAAACAGTTCCGCACGACCTTCCGAACGGCCGAAATTGAAGTGTATAATACACGCTTTTTCGGATTCCGGGTCCCGAATAAAATTCTCCGGAAATCACATAGAAAGTTCCGGGTCGATAAAGCGCCACGCAAAGTTTGAGCACCAACGGAAGACATTTGGGGTGCCGTGTGCCACAAACCAAAGATTCCGAAACCTGATTATCGTGAAAATGTGTTAAAGCTCGTTATTTGAGGTCGAAAATCGAAACAAGGTTGATTCCCGAAATCGAACAAAGTTGATTCCCGAAATGAGCTCTCGGACGCGTGATTGAAAAAAAGGAGAAAAAGAAACAGTTCAAAGACGACCTTCCGAACTACGAAATTGAAGTGTATAATACACGGTTTTTCGGATTCCGGGTTCCCGGAATAAAATTCTCCGGAAATCACATAGAAAGTTCCTCGGGTCGATAAAGCGGCCACGCAAAGTTTGAGCACCAACGGAAGACATTTGGGGGTGCCGGTGTGCCACAAACCAAAATTCGCCGAAACTCCTGATTATCGTGAAAATGTGTTAAAGCTCGTTATTTGAGGCCGAAATCGAACAAAGGTTGATTCCCTGAAATCGAACAAAGTTGATTCCCGAAATGAGCTCGGACGCGTGATTGAAAAACAGGGAGAAAAAGAAACATGTTCCAGTACGACCTTCCGAACGGCTGAAATTGAAGTGTAATAATACACTTTTTCTGGATTCCGGGTCCCGAATAAAATTCTCCGGAAATCACATAGAAAGTTCCTCGGGTCGATAAAGCGGCCACGCAAAGTTTGAGCACCAACGGAAGACATTTGGGGGTGCCGGTGTGCCACAAACCAAAATTCGCCGAAACTCCTGATTATCGTGAAAATGTGTTAAAGCTCGTTATTTGAGGCCGAAATCGAACAAAGTTGATTCCCGAAATCGAACAAAGTTGATTCCCGAAATGAGCTCGGACGCGTGATTGAAAAAAAGGAGAAAAAGAAACATGTTCCAGACGACCTTCCGAACTACCGAAATTGAAGTATATAATACTTGCTTTTTTCGGATTCCGGTCCCGAATAAAATTCTCCGGAAATCACATAGAAAGTTCCTCGGTCAGATAAAGCGGCCACGCAAAGTTTGAGCACCAACGGAAGACATTTGGGGTGCCGGTGTGCCACAAACCAAAGATTCGCCGAAACTCCTGATTATCGTGAAAATGTGTTAAAGCTCGTTATTTGAGGCCGAAATCGAACAGGTTGATTCCTGAAATCGAACAAAGTTGATTCCTGAAATGAGCTCGGACGCGTGATTGAAAAACATGGAGAAAAAGAAACAGGTTCCTGTACGACCTTCCGAACTACGAAATTGAAGTGTATAATACACGGCTTTTTCTGGGATTCCGGGTCCCGAATAAAATTCTCCGGAAATCACATAGAAAGTTCCTCGGGTCGATAAAGCGGCCACGCAAAGTTTGAGCACCAACGGAAGACATTTGGGGGTGCCGGTGTGCACAAACCAAAGATTCGCCGAAACTCTGATTATCGTGAAAATGTGTTAAAGCTCGTTATTTGAGGTCAAATCGAAACAGTTGATTCCCGAAATCGAAAGTTGATTCCCGAAATGAGCTCGGACGCGTGATTGAAAAACAGGAAGAAAAAGAAACAGTTCCGCACGACCTTCCGAACGGCCGAAATTGAAGTGTATAATACACTGCCGGATTCCGGGTCCCTAATAAAATTCTCCGGAAATCACATAGAAAGTTCCTCGGGTCGATAAAGCGGCCACGCAAAGTTTGAGCACCAACGGAAGACATTTGGGGGTGCCGGTGTGCCACAAACCAAAATTCGCCGAAACTCGGATTATCGTGAAAAATATGTTAAAGCTCGTTATTTGAGGGCGAAATCGAATAGGTTGATCGAAATCGAAAGTTGATTCCGAAATCGAAATGAGCTCGGAAATGAGCTCGGACGCGTGATTGAAAAACAGGAGAAAAAGAAACAGTCCCACGACGACCTTCCGAACGGCCGAAATTGAAGTGTATAATACACGGTTTTTTGGGATTCCGGGTCCCGGAATAAAATTCTCCGGAAATCACATAGAAAGTTCCTCGGGTCGATAAAGCGGCCACGCAAAGTTTGAGCACCAACGGAAGACATTTGGGGGTGCCGGTGTGCCACAAACCAAAATTCGCCGAAACTCCTGATTATCGTGAAAATGTGTTAAAGCTCGTTATTTGAGGCCGAAATCGAACAAAGTTGATTCCGAAATCGAACAAAGTTGATTCCCGAAATGAGCTCGGACGCGTGATTGAAAAACAGGGAGAAAAAGAAACAGTTCCGCACGACCTTCCGAACCGAAATTGAAGTGTATAATACACGTTTTTCGGATTCCGGGTCCCTAATAAAATTCTCCGGAAATCACATAGAAAGTTCCTCGGGTCGATAAAGCGGCCACGCAAAGTTTGAGCACCAACGGAAGACATTTGGGGGTGCCGGTGTGCCACAAACCAAAATTCGCCGAAACTCCTGATTATCGGAAAATGTGTTAAAGCTCGTTATTTGAGGTCGAAAATCGGTTGATTCCCGAAATCAAACAAAGTTGATTCCCGAAATGAGCTCGGACGCGTGATTGAAAAACAGGAAGAAAAAGAAAACAGTTCCTGACGACCTTCCGAACGGTCGAAATTGAAGTGTATAATACACTTTTTCTGGGATTCCGGTCCCGAATAAAATTCTCCGGAAATCACATAGAAAGTTCCTCGGGTCGATAAAGCGGCCACGCAAAGTTTGAGCACCAACGGAAGACATTTGGGGGTGCCGGTGTGCCACAAACCAAAATTCGCCGAAACTCGGATTATCGTGAAAAATATGTTAAAGCTCGTTATTTGAGGTCGAATCGAAAGTTGATTCCGAAATCGAACAAAGTTGATTCCCGAAATGAGCTCGGACGCGTGATTGAAAAACAGGAAGAAAAAGAAAACAGTTCCGCACGACCTTCCGAACTACGAAATTGAAGTGTATAATACACTTGCCGGATTCGGGTCCCGAATAAAATTCTCCGGAAATCACATAGAAAGTTCCTCGGTCAGATAAAGCGGCCACGCAAAGTTTGAGCACCAACGGAAGACATTTGGGGTGCCGGTGTGCCACAAACCAAAGATTCGCCGAAACTCCTGATTATCGTGAAAATGTGTTAAAGCTCGTTATTTGAGGCTGAAATCGAACAAAGTTGATTCCTGAAATCGAACAAAGTTGATTCCCGAAATGAGCTCGGACGCGTGATTGAAAAAGAGGGAGAAAAAGAAACAGTTCCGCAGACGACCTTCCGAACGGCCGAAATTGAAGTGTATAATACACTGCGGATTCCGGTCCCTAATAAAATTCTCCGGAAATCACATAGAAAGTTCCTCGGGTCGATAAAGCGGCCACGCAAAGTTTGAGCACCAACGGAAGACATTTGGGGGTGCCGGTGTGCCACAAACCAAAATTCGCCGAAACTCCTGATTATCGTGAAAATGTGTTAAAGCTCGTTATTTGAGGCTGAAATCGAACAAAGTTGATTCCCGAAATCGAACAAAGTTGATTCCCGAAATGAGCTCGGACGCGTGATTGAAAAACATGGAGAAAAAGAAACAGGTTCCAGTACGACCTTCCGAACGGCCGAAATTGAAGTGTATAATACACGGTTTTTCGGATTCCGGGTTCCCGGAACAAAATTCTCCGGAAATCGCATAGAAAGTTCCGGTCGATAAAGCGGCCACGCAAAGTTTGAGCACCAACGGAAGACATTTGGGGGTGCCGGTGTGCCACAAACCAAAATTCGCCGAAACTCCTGATTATCGTGAAAATGTGTTAAAGCTCGTTATTTGAGGCTGAAATCGAACAAAGTTGATTCCGAAATCGAAATGTGTTGATTCCTGAAATGAGCTCGGACGCGTGATTGAAAAACATGGAGAAAAAGAAACAGTTCCCAGACGACCTTCCGAACTACGAAATTGAAGTGTATAATACACTGTTTTTTGGGATTCCGGGGTCCCGCAATAAAATTCTCCGGAAATCACATAGAAAGTTCCTCGGTCAGATAAAGCGCCCACGCAAAGTTTGAGCACCAACGGAAGACATTTGGGGGTGCCGGTGTGCCACAAACCAAAGATTCGCCGAAACCTGATTATCGTGAAAATGTGTTAAAGCTCGTTATTTGAGGCTGAAATCGAACAAAGTTGATTCCCGAAATCAAAAAAGTTGATTCCTCGAAATGAGCTCGGACGCGTGATTGAAAAACAGGAGAAAAAGAAACAGTTCCTGACGACCTTCCGAACGGCCGAAATTGAAGTGTATAATACACGCTTTTTCGGATTCCGGGTCCCGGAATAAAATTCTCCGGAAATCACATAGAAAGTTCCTCGGGTCGATAAAGCGGCCACGCAAAGTTTGAGCACCAACGGAAGACATTTGGGGTGCCGTGTGTGCCACAAACCAAAGATTCGCCGAAACCTGATTATCGTGAAAATGTGTTAAAGCTCGTTATTTGAGGCCGAAATCGAACAAAGTTGATTCCCGAAATCGAACAAAGTTGATTCCTGAAATGAGCTCGGACGCGTGATTGAAAAACAGGGAGAAAAAGAAACAGTTCCGGTACGACCTTCCGAACTCGAAATTGAAGTGTATAATACACGCTTTTTCTGGGATTCGGGTCCCGAATAAAATTCTCCGGAAATCACATAGAAAGTTCCTCGGGTCGATAAAGCGGCCACGCAAAGTTTGAGCACCAACGGAAGACATTTGGGGGTGCCTGTGTGCCACAAACCAAAGATTCGCCGAAACTCTGATTATCGTGAAAATGTGTTAAAGCTCGTTATTTGAGGCTGAAATCGAACAGTTGATTCCTGAAATCGAACAGGTTGATTCCTGAAATGAGCTCGGACGCGTGATTGAAAAACAGGAGAAAAAAAGAAACAGTTCCAGACGACCTTCCGAACTATCGAAATTGAAGTGTATAATATACACTGGTTTTTTTGGATTCCGGGTCCCGAATAAAATTCTCCGGAAATCACATAGAAAGTTCCTCGGGTCGATAAAGCGGCCACGCAAAGTTTGAGCACCAACGGAAGACATTTGGGGGTGCCGGTGTGCCACAAACCAAAGATTCGCCGAATAAAAAAAACCTGATTATCGTGAAAATGTGTTAAAGCTCGTTATTTGAGGCCGAAATCGAACAAGTTGATTCCTGAAATCGAACAAGTTGATTCCCGAAATGAGCTCGGACGCGTGATTGAAAAACAGGAAGAAAAAGAAACAGTTCCGCAGACGACCTTCCGAACGGCCGAAATTGAAGTGTATAATACACGGTTTTTCGGATTCCGGTGTCCCGGAATAAAATTCTCCGGAAATCACATAGAAAGTTCCTCGGGTCGATAAAGCGCCACGCAAAGTTTGAGCACCAACGGAAGACATTTGGGGTGCCGGTGTGCCACAAACCAAAGATTCGCCAAAACTCCTGATTATCGTGAAAATGTGTTAAAGCTCGTTATTTGAGGCTGAAATCGAACAGTTGATTCCCGAAATCGAACAAAGTTGATTCCCGAAATGAGCTCGGACGCGTGATTGAAAAACAGGAAGAAAAAGAAACAGTTCCAGACGACCTTCCGAACGGCCGAAATTGAAGTGTATAATACACTGTTTTTCGGGATTCCGGGTCCCGGAATAAAATTCTCCGGAAATCACATAGAAAGTTCCTCGGGTCGATAAAGCGGCCACGCAAAGTTTGAGCACCAACGGAAGACATTTGGGGGTGCCGGTGTGCCACAAACCAAAATTCGCCGAAACTCCTGATTATCGTGAAAATGTGTTAAAGCTCGTTATTTGAGGCCGAAATCGAACAAAGTTGATTCCCGAAATCGAACAAAGTTGATTCCCGAAATGAGCTCGGACGCGTGATTGAAAAAAAGGGAGAAAAAGAAACAGTTCCTGACGACCTTCCGAACGGCCGAAAATTGAAGTGTATAATACACTTGTTTTTCGGGATTCCGGGTCCCGGAATAAAATTCTCCGGAAATCACATAGAAAGTTCCTCGGGTCAGATAAAGCGGCCACGCAAAGTTTGAGCACCAACGGAAGACATTTGGGGTGCCGGTGTGCCACAAACCAAAGATTCGCCGAAACTCCTGATTATCGTGAAAATGTGTTAAAGCTCGTTATTTGAGGCCGAAATCGAACAAAGTTGATTCTGAAATCGAACAAAGTTGATTCCCGAAATGAGCTCTGACGCGTGATTGAAAAACAGGGAGAAAAAGAAACAGTTCCAGACGACCTTCCGAACTACGAAATTGAAGTGTATAATACACTGCGTTTTTCTGGGATTCCGGGTCCCGAATAAAATTCTCCGGAAATCACATAGAAAGTTCCTCGGGTCGATAAAGCGGCCACGCAAAGTTTGAGCACCAACGGAAGACATTTGGGGGTGCCGGTGTGCCACAAACCAAAGATTCGCCGAAAACTCCTGATTATCGTGAAAATGTGTTAAAGCTCGTTATTTGAGGCCGAAATCGAACAAAGTTGATTCCCGAAATCGAACAAAGTTGATTCCCGAAATGAGCTCGGACGCGTGATTGAAAAACAGGAAGAAAAAGAAACAGTTCCAGACGACCTTCCGAACTACCGAAATTGAAGTGTATAATACACGGTTTTTCGGATTCCGGTGTCCCGGAATAAAATTCTCCGGAAATCACATAGAAAGTTCCTCGGGTCGATAAAGCGGCCACGCAAAGTTTGAGCACCAACGGAAGACATTTGGGGGTGCCGGTGTGCCACAAACCAAAGATTCGCCGAAACCCTGATTATCGTGAAAATGTGTTAAAGCTCGTTATTTGAGGTCGAAATCGAAAGTTGATTCGAAATCGAACAAAGTTGATTCCCGAAATGAGCTCGGACGCGTGATTGAAAAAAAGGAGAAAAAGAAACAGGTTCCAGACGACCTTCCGAACGGCCGAAATTGAAGTGTATAATACACTGCTTTTTCGGATTCCGGTCCCGAATAAAATTCTCCGGAAATCACATAGAAAGTTCCTCGGTCAGATAAAGCGGCCACGCAAAGTTTGAGCACCAACGGAAGACATTTGGGGTGCCGGTGTGCCACAAACCAAAGATTCGCCGAAACCTGATTATCGTGAAAATGTGTTAAAGCTCGTTATTTTGAGTTGATTCCCGAAATCGAACAAAGTTGATTCTCGAAATGAGCTCTCGGACGCGTGATTGAAAAAAACAGGAGAAAAAGAAACAGTTCCAAGACGACCTTCCGAACGGCCAAATTGAAGTGTATAATACACACTTTTTCTGGGATTCGGGTCCCGAATAAAATTCTCCGGAAATCACATAGAAAGTTCCTCGGGTCGATAAAGCGGCCACGCAAAGTTTGAGCACCAACGGAAGACATTTGGGGTGCGGTGTGCCACAAACCAAAGATTCGCCGAAACTCCTGTTATCGTGGAAAATGTGTTAAAGCTCGTTATTTGAGGTCGAAATCGAACAAAGTTGATTCTCGAAATCGAACAAGTTGATTCCTCGAAATGAGCTCGGACGCGTGATTGAAAAACAGGAGAAAAAGAAACAGTTCCAGCACGACCTTCCGAACTCGAAATTGAAGTGTATAATACACGGCTTTTTCGGATTCCGGGTCCCGAATAAAATTCTCCGGAAATCACATAGAAAGTTCCTCGGGTCAGATAAAGCGCCACGCAAAGTTTGAGCACCAACGGAAGACATTTGGGGTTGCCGGTGTGCCACAAACCAAAGATTCACGAAACTCCTGATTATCGTGAAAATGTGTTAAAGCTCGTTATTTGAGGCCGAAATCGAACAGTTGATTCCCGAAATCGAACAAAGTTGATTCCTGAAATGAGCTCGGACGCGTGATTGAAAAACAGGGAGAAAAAGAAACAGTTCCTGACGACCTTCCGAACGGCCGAAATTGAAGTGTATAATACACTTTGTTTTTCTGGGATTCGGGTCCCGAATAAAATTCTCCGGAAATCACATAGAAAGTTCCTCGGGTCGATAAAGCGGCCACGCAAAGTTTGAGCACCAACGGAAGACATTTGGGGGTGCCGGTGTGCCACAAACCAAAGATTCGCCGAAACCCTGATTATCGTGAAAATGTGTTAAAGCTCGTTATTTGAGGCTGAAATCGAACAAAGTTGATTCCGAAATCGAAAGTTGATTCCCGAAATGAGCTCGGACGCGTGATTGAAAAAACAAGGAGAAAAAGAAACAGTTCCCAGCACGACCTTCCGAACGGCCGAAATTGAAGTGTATAATACACTTGCTTTTTCTGGGATTCCGGTCCCGAATAAAATTCTCCGAAATCACATAGAAAGTTCCTCGGGTCGATAAAGCGGCCACGCAAAGTTTGAGCACCAACGGAAGACATTTGGGGGTGCCGGTGTGCCACAAACCAAAATTCGCCGAAACTCCTGATTATCGTGAAAATGTGTTAAAGCTCGTTATTTGAGGCTGAAATCGAAAAGTTGATTCCGAAATCGAACAAAGTTGATTCCGAAATGAGCTCTGACGCGTGATTGAAAAACAGGAGAAAAAGAAACAGTTCCAGACGACCTTCCGAACGGCCGAAATTGAAGTGTATAATACATACACTGTGGGATTCCGGTCCCGAATAAAATTCTCCGGAAATCACATAGAAAGTTCCTCGGGTCGATAAAGCGGCCACGCAAAGTTTGAGCACCAACGGAAGACATTTGGGGGTGCCGGTGTGCCACAAACCAAAGATTCGCCAAAACCTGATTATCGTGAAAATGTGTTAAAGCTCGTTATTTGAGGCCGAAATCGAACAGTTTGATTCCTGAAATCGAACAAGTTGATTCCCGAAATGAGCTCGGACGCGTGATTGAAAAACAGGAAGAAAAAGAAACAGTTCGGCACGACCTTCCGAACGGCCGAAATGAAGTGTATAATACACTGCTTTTCTGGGATTCCGGTCCCGAATAAAATTCTCCTGAAATCACATAGAAAGTTCCTCGGGTCGATAAAGCGGCCACGCAAAGTTTGAGCACCAACGGAAGACATTTGGGGGTGCCGGTGTGCCACAAACCAAAATTCGCCGAAACTCCTGATTATCGTGAAAATGTGTTAAAGCTCGTTATTTGAGGCCGAAATCGAACAGTTGATTCGAAATCGAACAAAGTTGATTCCCGAAATGAGCTCGACGCGTGATTGAAAAAAACAGGAGAAAAAGAAACAGTTCCGGACGACCTTCCGAACTACGAAATTGAAGTGTATAATACACTGTTTTTTGGGATTCCGGTCCCGAATAAAATTCTCCTGAAATCACATAGAAAGTTTCGGGTCGATAAAGCGGCCACGCAAAGTTTGAGCACCAACGGAAGACATTTGGGGTGTGTGTGCCACAAACCAAAGATTCGCCGAAACTCCTGATTATCGTGAAAATGTGTTAAAGCTCGTTATTTGAGGTCGAAATCGAAAGTTGATTCCCGAAATCGAACAAAGTTGATTCCCGAAATGAGCTCGGACGCGTGATTGAAAAACAGGAAGAAAAAGAAACAGTTCCGACGACCTTCCGAACTACCGAAATTGAAGTGTATAATACACGGTTTTTCTGGATTCCGGGTCCCGGAATAAAATTCTCCGGAAATCACATAGAAAGTTCCTCGGGTCGATAAAGCGGCCACGCAAAGTTTGAGCACCAACGGAAGACATTTGGGGTGCGGTGTGCCACAAACCAAAGATTCGCCGAAACCCTGATTATCGTGAAAATGTGTTAAAGCTCGTTATTTGAGGCCGAAATCGAACAAGTTGATTCCTGAAATCGAACAGGTTGATTCCCGAAATGAGCTCGACGCGTGATTGAAAAACAGGAGAAAAAGAAACAGTTCCAGACGACCTTCCGAACGGCCGAAATTGAAGTGTATAATACACGGTTTTTTGGGATTCCGGGGTCCCGAATAAAATTCTCCGGAAATCACATAGAAAGTTCCTCGGGTCGATAAAGCGGCCACGCAAAGTTTGAGCACCAACGGAAGACATTTGGGGGTGCCGGTGTGCCACAAACCAAAATTCGCCGAAACTCCTGATTATCGTGAAAATGTGTTAAAGCTCGTTATTTGAGGCGAAATCGAACAAGTTGATTCCTCGAAATCGAACAGTTGATTCCCGAAATGAGCTCGGACGCGTGATTGAAAACAGGAGAAAAAGAAACAGTTCCAGACGACCTTCCGAACGGCCGAAATTGAAGTGTATAATACACTGTTTTTCGGGATTCCGGGTCCCGGAATAAAATTCTCCGGAAATCACATAGAAAGTTCCTCGGGTCAGATAAAGCGGCCACGCAAAGTTTGAGCACCAACGGAAGACATTTGGGGGGTGGCGGTGTGCCACAAACCAAAGATTCGCCGAAACCCTGATTATCGTGAAAATGTGTTAAAGCTCGTTATTTGAGGCTGAAATCGAAAACAAAGTTGATTCCCGAAATCGAACAAAGTTGATTCCCGAAATGAGCTCGGACGCGTGATTGAAAAACATGGAGAAAAAGAAAAGTTCCGGCACGACCTTCCGAACTACGAAATTGAAGTGTATAATACACTGCTTTTTTGGGATTCCGGTCCCGGAATAAAATTCTCCGGAAATCACATAGAAAGTTCCTCGGGTCGATAAAGCGGCCACGCAAAGTTTGAGCACCAACGGAAGACATTTGGGGGTGCCGGTGTGCCACAAACCAAAGATTCGCGAAACCTGATTATCGTGAAAATGTGTTAAAGCTCGTTATTTGAGGCCGAAATCGAACAAAGTTGATTCCCGAAATCGAATGTTGATTCCCGAAATGAGCTCGGACGCGTGATTGAAAAACAGGGAGAAAAAGAAACAGTTCCTGACGACCTTCCGAACGGCCGAAATTGAAGTGTATAATACACTTGCGGATTCCGGGTCCCGAATAAAATTCTCCGAAATCACATAGAAAGTTCCTCGGGTCGATAAAGCGGCCACGCAAAGTTTGAGCACCAACGGAAGACATTTGGGGGTGCCGGTGTGCCACAAACCAAAATTCGCCGAAACTCCTGATTATCGTGAAAATGTGTTAAAGCTCGTTATTTGAGGCCGAAATCGAACAAAGTTGATTCTCGAAATCGAAAAGTTGATTCCCGAAATGAGCTCGGACGCGTGATTGAAAAACAGGAAGAAAAAGAAACAGTTCCTACGACCTTCCGAACGGTCGAAATTGAAGTGTATAATACACGGTTTTTGCCGGATTCCGGGTCCCTAATAAAATTCTCCGGAAATCACATAGAAAGTTCCTCGGGTCGATAAAGCGCCACGCAAAGTTTGAGCACCAACGGAAGACATTTGGGGTTTGCAGTGTGCCACAAACCAAAGATTCGCCAAAACCTGATTATCGTGAAAATGTGTTAAAGCTCGTTATTTGAGGCCGAAATCGAACAAAGTTGATTCCGAAATCGAAAGTTGATTCCCAAATGAGCTCGGACGCGTGATTGAAAAACAGGAGAAAAAGAAACAGGTTCCAGACGACCTTCCGAACGGCCGAAATTGAAGTGTATAATACACTGTCCCGGAAAATAAAATTTCCGAAATCACATAGAAATTCCGATAAAGGTCCAAAGTTTGAGCACCAACGGAAAAATTCTCCGGAAATCACATAGAAAGTTGATTATCGTGAAAATGTGTTAAATCGTTATTTGAGGTCAAAAGCAAAGTTGCAAACACGCAAAGTTTGAGCACCAACGGAAAAAGAAATTTGGGGGTGCCGACCTTCCGAACGGCCGAAAACCAAGTGTATAATCGCCGATTCCGGTCCCTAATAAAATTCCGAAATCACATAGAAAATGTGTTAAAGCTCGTTATTTGAGCACCAACGGAAGACAATCAAACCAAAGATTGATTGATTATCGTGAAAATGTGTTAAAATCGTTATTTGATAAACAAAGTTGATTCCGAACAAAGTTGAAATGAGCTCGGACGCGTGATTGAAAAACAGGAGAAAAAGAAACAGTTCCGCACGACCTTCCGAACGGCCGAAATTGAAGTGTATAATACACGGTTTTTCGGATTCCGGTGTCCCGGAATAAAATTCTCCGGAAATCACATAGAAAGTTCCTCGGGTCGATAAAGCGGCCACGCAAAGTTTGAGCACCAACGGAAGACATTTGGGGGTGCGGTGTGCCACAAACCAAAGATTCGCCGAAACTCCTGATTATCGTGAAAATGTGTTAAAGCTCGTTATTTGAGGTCGAAATCGAAAAAGTTGATTCCCGAAATCGAACAAAGTTGATTCCCGAAATGAGCTCGGACGCGTGATTGAAAAAAAGGAGAAAAAGAAACAGGGTTCCAGACGACCTTCCGAACGGTCGAAATTGAAGTGTATAATACACTTTTCTGGGATTCCGGGTCCCGAATAAAATTCTCCGGAAATCACATAGAAAGTTCCTCGGGTCGATAAAGCGGCCACGCAAAGTTTGAGCACCAACGGAAGACATTTGGGGGTGCCGGTGTGCCACAAACCAAAATTCGCCGAAACTCTGATTATCGTGAAAATGTGTTAAAGCTCGTTATTTGAGGCTGAAATCGAACAGTTGATTCCGAAATCGAACAAAGTTGATTCCCGAAATGAGCTCGGACGCGTGATTGAAAAAAAGGAGAAAAAGAAAAAGTTCCCACGACCTTCCGAACGGCCGAAATTGAAGTGTATAATACACTGCTTTTTCTGGGATTCCGGTCCCGGAATAAAATTCTCCGAAATCACATAGAAAGTTCCTCGGGTCGATAAAGCGGCCACGCAAAGTTTGAGCACCAACGGAAGACATTTGGGGTGCCGGTGTGCCACAAACCAAAGATTCGCCAAAACTCTGATTATCGTGAAAATGTGTTAAAGCTCGTTATTTGAGGCCGAAATCGAACAAAGTTGATTCCGAAATCGAACAGGTTGATTCCCGAAATGAGCTCGGACGCGTGATTGAAAAACAGGAAGAAAAAGAAACAGGTTCCGCAGACGACCTTCCGAACGGCCGAAATTGAAGTGTATAATACACTGTTTTTCGGATTCCGGGTCCCTAATAAAATTCTCCGAAATCACATAGAAAGTTCCTCGGGTCAGATAAAGCGCCACGCAAAGTTTGAGCACCAACGGAAGACATTTGGGGGTGCCGGTGTGCCACAAACCAAGATTCGCCGAAACTCGGATTATCGTGAAAAATGTGTTAAAGCTCGTTATTTGAGGTCGAAATCGAAAGTTGATTCCTCAAATCGAACAGTTGATTCCGAAATGAGCTCGGACGCGTGATTGAAAAACAGGGAGAAAAAGAAACAGTTCCGGTACGACCTTCCGAACTACGAAATTGAAGTGTATAATACACTGCTTTTCTCTGGGATTCCGGTCCCGAATAAAATTCTCCGAAATCACATAGAAAGTTCCTCGGTCGATAAAGCGCCACGCAAAGTTTGAGCACCAACGGAAGACATTTGGGGTGCCGGTGTGCCACAAACCAAAGATTCGCCGAAACTCCTGATTATCGTGAAAATGTGTTAAAGCTCGTTATTTGAGGCCGAAATCGAACAAGGTTGATTCCGAAATCGAAATGAGTTGATTCTCGAAATGAGCTGACGCGTGATTGAAAAAGGGAGAAAAAGAAACAGTTCCAAGACGACCTTCCGAACGGCCGAAATTGAAGTGTATAATACACTGGTTTTTCTGGGATTCCGGGTCCCGGAATAAAATTCTCCGGAAATCACATAGAAAGTTCCTCGGTCAGATAAAGCGCCCACGCAAAGTTTGAGCACCAACGGAAGACATTTGGGGGTGCCGGTGTGCCACAAACAAACATTCGCCGAAACTCTGATTATCGTGAAAATGTGTTAAAGCTCGTTATTTGAGGCCGAAATCGAAAGTTGATTCCCGAAATCAAAAGTTGATTCCCGAAATGAGCTCGGACGCGTGATTGAAAAAAAGGAGAAAAAGAAACAGTTCCAGCACGACCTTCCGAACGGCCGAAATTGAAGTGTATAATACACGGCTTTTTCTGGGATTCCGGGTCCCGGAATAAAATTCTCCGGAAATCACATAGAAAGTTCCTCGGGTCAGATAAAGCGGCCACGCAAAGTTTGAGCACCAACGGAAGACATTTGGGGTGCCGGTGTGCCACAAACCAAAGATTCGCCAAAACTCCTGATTATCGTGAAAATGTGTTAAAGCTCGTTATTTGAGGCCGAAATCGAACAAGTTGATTCCTGAAATCGAACAGGTTGATTCCTGAAATGAGCTCGGACGCGTGATTGAAAAACAGGAGAAAAAGAAACAGTTCCTCAAAGACATTTACCTTCCGAACGGGCCGAAATTGAAGTGTATAATACACTGGTTTTTCTGGATTCCGGTCCCTAATAAAATTCTCCGGAAATCACATAGAAAGTTCCTCGGGTCGATAAAGCGGCCACGCAAAGTTTGAGCACCAACGGAAGACATTTGGGGGTGCCGGTGTGCCACAAACCAAAATTCGCCGAAACTCGGATTATCGTGGAAAATGTGTTAAAGCTCGTTATTTGAGGCCGAAATCGAACAGGTTGATTCCTGAAATCGAACAAGTTGATTCCCGAAATGAGCTCGGACGCGTGATTGAAAAAAGTGGAGAAAAAGAAACAGTTCCAGACGACCTTCCGAACTACCGAAATTGAAGTGTATAATACACGGCTTTTTCTGGGATTCCGGTCCCGAATAAAATTCTCCGGAAATCACATAGAAAGTTCCTCGGGTCGATAAAGCGCCACGCAAAGTTTGAGCACCAACGGAAGACATTTGGGGTGCGGTGTGCCACAAACCAAAGATTCGCCGAAACTCCTGATTATCGTGAAAATGTGTTAAAGCTCGTTATTTGAGGCTGAAATCGAACAGATAGATTCCTGAAATCGAACAAAGTTGATTCCTGAAATGAGCTCGGACGCGTGATTGAAAAACAGGGAGAAAAAGAAACAGTTCCAAAGACGACCTTCCGAACTCAAATTGAAGTGTATAATACACGGTTTTGGGATTCGGGTCCCGAATAAAATTCTCCGGAAATCACATAGAAAGTTCCTCGGGTCGATAAAGCGGCCACGCAAAGTTTGAGCACCAACGGAAGACATTTGGGGGTGCCTGTGCCACAAACCAAAGATTCGCCGAAACCTGATTATCGTGAAAATGTGTTAAAGCTCGTTATTTGAGGCTCAAATCGAACAGTTGATTCCGAAATCGAACAAGTTGATTCCCTGAAATGAGCTCGGACGCGTGATTGAAAAAAACAGGAGAAAAAGAAACAGTTCCGTGACGACCTTCCGAACTGAAATTGAAGTGTATAATACACGGTTTTTTCTGGATTCCGGTCCCGAATAAAAATTCTCCGAAATCACATAGAAAGTTCCGGGTCGATAAAGCGGCCACGCAAAGTTTGAGCACCAACGGAAGACATTTGGGGGTGCCGGTGTGCCACAAACCAAAATTCGCCGAAACTCCTGATTATCGTGAAAATGTGTTAAAGCTCGTTATTTGAGGTGAAATCGAGTTGATTCCGAAATCGAACAGTTGATTCCCGAAATGAGCTCGGACGCGTGATTGAAAAACAGGAAGAAAAAGAAACAGTTCCAGACGACCTTCCGAACTACCGAAATTGAAGTGTATAATACACTGCTTTTTCGGATTCCGGGTCCCGAATAAAATTCTCCGGAAATCACATAGAAAGTTCCTCGGGTCGATAAAGCGGCCACGCAAAGTTTGAGCACCAACGGAAGACATTTGGGGTGCCTGTGTGCCACAAACCAAAGATTCGCCGAAACTCTGATTATCGTGAAAATGTGTTAAAGCTCGTTATTTGAGGCTGAAATCGAACAAAGTTGATTCCTGAAATCGAACAAAGTTGATTCCCGAAATGAGCTCGACGCGTGATTGAAAAACAGGAGAAAAAGAAACAGTTCCAAGACGACCTTCCGAACTACGAAATTGAAGTGTATAATACACTGCTTTTTCGGATTCCGGGTCCCGGAATAAAATTCTCCGGAAATCACATAGAAAGTTCCTCGGGTCGATAAAGCGGCCACGCAAAGTTTGAGCACCAACGGAAGACATTTGGGGGTGCCGGTGTGCCACAAACCAAAATTCGCCGAAACTCCTGATTATCGTGAAAATGTGTTAAAGCTCGTTATTTGAGGCTGAAATCGAACAGTTGATTCCTGAAATCGAACAGGTTGATTCCTGAAATGAGCTCGGACGCGTGATTGAAAAACAGGGAGAAAAAGAAACAGGTTCCGGTACGACCTTCCGAACAACTGAAATTGAAGTGTATAATACACGGTTTTTCGGATTCCGGTGTCCCGGAATAAAATTCTCCGGAAATCACATAGAAAGTTCCTCGGGTCGATAAAGCGGCCACGCAAAGTTTGAGCACCAACGGAAGACATTTGGGGGTGCCGGTGTGCCACAAACCAAAGATTCGCCAAAACTCTGATTATCGTGAAAATGTGTTAAAGCTCGTTATTTGAGGCTGAAATCGAACAAAGTTGATTCCTGAAATCGAAACAGTTGATTCCCGAAATGAGCTCGACGCGTGATTGAAAAACAGTGGAGAAAAAGAAACAGTTCCGACGACCTTCCGAACGGCCGAAATTGAAGTGTATAATATACGGTTTTTCGGGATTCCGGTGTCCCGAATAAAATTCTCCGGAAATCACATAGAAAGTTCCTCGGGGTAGATAAAGCGCCACGCAAAGTTTGAGCACCAACGGAAGACATTTGGGGTGCCGGTGTGCCACAAACCAAAGATTCGCCGAAACTCTGATTATCGTGAAAATGTGTTAAAGCTCGTTATTTGAGGCTGAAATCGAAAAGTTGATTCCAAATCGAACAAAGTTGATTCCCGAAATGAGCTCGGACGCGTGATTGAAAAACAGGGAGAAAAAGAAACAGTTCCTAGACGACCTTCCGAACTACCGAAATGAAGTGTATAATACACTTGTTTTTCGGATTCCGGGTCCCGGAATAAAATTCTCCGGAAATCACATAGAAAGTTCCTCGGGTCGATAAAGCGGCCACGCAAAGTTTGAGCACCAACGGAAGACATTTGGGGTGCCGTGTGCCACAAACCAAGATTCGCCGAAACTCCTGATTATCGTGAAAATGTGTTAAAGCTCGTTATTTGAGGCTGAAATCGAACAGGTTGATTTCTGAAATCGAACAAATTGATTCCCGAAATGAGCTCGGACGCGTGATTGAAAAACAGGGAGAAAAAGAAAAACAGTTCCAGACGACCTTCCGAACTACCGAAATTGAAGTGTATAATACACGGTTTTTCTGGATTCCGGGTCCCGGAACAAAATTCTCCGGAAATCACATAGAAGTTCCTCGGGTCGATAAAGCGGCCACGCAAAGTTTGAGCACCAACGGAAGACATTTGGGGGTGCCGGTGTGCCACAAACCAGCATTCGCCGAAACCTGGATTATCGTGAAAAATGTGTTAAAGCTCGTTATTTGAGGCTGAAATCGAACAGGTTGATTCCTGAAATCGAACAGGTTGATTCCTGAAATGAGCTCGACGCGTGATTGAAAAACAGGGAGAAAAAGAAACAGTTCCAGACGACCTTCCGAACTACGAAATTGAAGTGTATAATACACGGTTTTTTGGGATTCCGGGTCCCGTAATAAAATTCTCCGGAAATCACATAGAAAGTTCCTCGGGTCGATAAAGCGGCCACGCAAAGTTTGAGCACCAACGGAAGACATTTGGGGGTGCCGGTGTGCCACAAACCAAAGATTCGCCAAAACCTGATTATCGTGAAAATGTGTTAAAGCTCGTTATTTGAGGCGAAATCGAACAAGTTGATTCCTGAAATCGAAAAGTTGATTCCCGAAATGAGCTCGGACGCGTGATTGAAAAACAGGAAGAAAAAGAAACAGTGTCCGGTACGACCTTCCGAACGGCTGAAATTGAAGTGTATAATACACGTTTTTTTCGGATTCCGGGTCCCGAATAAAATTCTCCGAAATCACATAGAAAGTTCCTCGGTCGATAAAGCGGCCACGCAAAGTTTGAGCACCAACGGAAGACATTTGGGGTGCCGGTGTGCCACAAACCAAAGATTCGCCGAAACTCCTGATTATCGTGAAAATGTGTTAAAGCTCGTTATTTGAGGCTGAAATCGAACAAAGTTGATTCCGAAATCGAACAAAGTTGATTCCCGAAATGAGCTCGGACGCGTGATTGAAAAACAGGAAGAAAAAGAAACAGGTTCCGATACGACCTTCCGAACGGCTGAAATTGAAGTGTATAATACATTTGCTGGGATTCGGGTCCCGAATAAAATTCTCCGGAAATCACATAGAAAGTTCCTCGGGTCGATAAAGCGGCCACGCAAAGTTTGAGCACCAACGGAAGACATTTGGGGGTGCCGGTGTGCCACAAACCAAAATTCGCCGAAACTCTGATTATCGTGAAAATGTGTTAAAGCTCGTTATTTGAGGCTGAAATCGAACAAGTTGATTCCGAAATCGAACAAAGTTGATTCCCGAAATGAGCTCGGATGCGTGATTGAAAAACAGGGAGAAAAAGAAACAGTTCCGCACGACCTTCCGAACGGTCGAAATTGAAGTGTATAATACACGGTTTTTCGGGATTCCGGAATAAAATTCTCCGGAAATCACATAGAAAGTTCCTCGGGTCATATAAAGCGGCCACGCAAAGTTTGAGCACCAACGAAAGACATTTGGGGTGCCGGTGTGCCACAAACCAACATTCGCCGAAACTCTGATTATCGTGAAAAATGTGTTAAAGCTCGTTATTTGAGGTCGAAATCGAACAAAGATGATTCCCTGAAATCGAACAAAGTTGATTCCCGAAATGAGCTCGGACGCGTGATTGAAAAACAGGAAGAAAAAGAAACAGTTCCAGCACGACCTTCCGAACGGGATCGAAATGAAGTGTATAATACACTGTTTTTCGGATTCCGGGTCCCGGAATAAAATTCTCCGAAATCACATAGAAAGTTCCTCGGGTCGATAAAGCGGCCACGCAAAGTTTGAGCACCAACGGAAGACATTTGGGGGTGCCGGTGTGCCACAAACCAAGATTCGCCGAAACTCCTGATTATCGTGAAAATGTGTTAAAGCTCGTTATTTGAGGCTGAAATCGAACAAAGTTGATTCCCGAAATCGAACAAAGTTGATTCCTGAAATGAGCTCGGACGCGTGATTGAAAAAACAGGAGAAAAAGAAACAGTTCCTAGACGACCTTCCGAACGGCCGAAATTGAAGTGTATAATACATTTGTTTTTCGGATTCCTAGGTCCCGAATAAAATTCTCCGGAAATCACATAGAAAGTTCCTCGGGTCGATAAAGCGGCCACGCAAAGTTTGAGCACCAACGGAAGACATTTGGGGGTGCCGGTGTGCCACAAACCAAAGATTCGCCAAAACCTGATTATCGTGAAAATGTGTTAAAGTCGTTATTTGAGGTCAAATCGAAAAAGTTGATTCCTGAAATCAACAAGGTTGATTCCCGAAATGAGCTGACGCGTGATTGAAAAACAGGAGAAAAAGAAACAGTTCCGCACGACCTTCCGAACGGCCGAAATTGAAGTGTATAATACACTGCTTTTGCTGGATTCCGGGGTCCCGAATAAAATTCTCCGGAAATCACATAGAAAGTTCCTCGGGTCGATAAAGCGGCCACGCAAAGTTTGAGCACCAACGGAAGACATTTGGGGGTGCCGGTGTGCCACAAACCAAAGATTCGCCGAAACCCTGATTATCGTGAAAATGTGTTAAAGCTCGTTATTTGAGGCTCGAAATCGAATAGGGTTGATTCCTGAAATCGAACAAAGTTGATTCCTGAAATGAGCTCTGACGCGTTGATTGAAAAACAGGGAGAAAAAGAAACAGTTCTGTGACGACCTTCCGAACGGCCGAAATTGAAGTGTATAATACACGGTTTTTGCCGGATTCCGGGTCCCGAATAAAATTCTCCGGAAATCACATAGAAAGTTCCTCGGGTCGATAAAAGCGCCACGCAAAGTTTGAGCACCAACGGAAGACATTTGGGGTGCCGGTGTGCCACAAACCAACATTCGCCGAAACTCTGATTATCGTGAAAAATGTGTTAAAGCTCGTTATTTGAGGCTGAAATCGAATAGTTGATTCCCGAAATCGAATGTGTTGATTCCTCGAAATGAGCTCGACGCGTTGATTGAAAAACAGGAGAAAAAGAAACAGTTCCGCGACGACCTTCCGAACGGCCGAAATGAAGTGTATAATACACGGCTTTTTGCGGATTCGAGGTCCCGAATAAAATTCTCCGGAAATCACATAGAAAGTTCCTCGGGTCGATAAAGCGCCACGCAAAGTTTGAGCACCAACGGAAGACATTTGGGGTGCGGTGTGCCACAAACCAAGATTCGCCAAACTCCTGATTATCGTGAAAATGTGTTAAAGCTCGTTATTTGAGGCCGAAATCGAACAGGTTGATTCTGAAATCGAACAAAGTTGATTCCCGAAATGAGCTCGACGCGTGATTGAAAAACATGGAGAAAAAGAAACAGTTCCTACGACCTTCCGAACGGATGAAATTGAAGTGTATAATACACGGTTTTCTGGGATTCCGGGGTCCCGGAATAAAATTCTCCGGAAATCACATAGAAAGTTCCTCGGGTCGATAAAGCGCCACGCAAAGTTTGAGCACCAACGGAAGACATTTGGGGTGCCAGTGTGCCACAAACCAGCATTCGCCGAAACTCTGATTATCGTGAAAATGTGTTAAAGCTCGTTATTTGAGGCTGAAATCGAACAAAGCTGATTCCCAAATCGAACATGTGTTGATTCCGAAATGAGCTCGGACGCGTGATTGAAAAAAACAGGAGAAAAGAAATGTGTTCCGCACGACCTTCCGAACCGAAATGAAGTGTATAATACACGGTTTTTCGGATTCCGGTCCCGGAATAAAATTCTCCGGAAATCACATAGAAAGTTCCTCGGGTCGATAAAGCGGCCACGCAAAGTTTGAGCACCAACGGAAGACATTTGGGGGTGCCGGTGTGCCTACAAACCAAAGATTCACGAAACTCCTGATTATCGTGAAAATGTGTTAAAGCTCGTTATTTGAGGCTGAAATCGAACAAAGTTGATTCCTGAAAATCGAACAGTTGATTCCCGAAATGAGCTCGGACGCGTGATTGAAAAACAGTGAGAAAAAGAAACAGTTCCCGCACGACCTTCCGAACGACCGAAATTGAAGTGTATATAATACACTGCTTTTTCGGATTCGGTCCCGGAATAAAATTCTCCGGAAATCACATAGAAAGTTCCTCGGTCAGATAAAGCGCCCACGCAAAGTTTGAGCACCAACGGAAGACATTTGGGAGTGCCGGTGTGCTACAAACCAAAGATTCGCCGAAACTCCTGATTATCGTGGAAAATGTGTTAAAGCTCGTTATTTGAGGCTGAAATCGAACAAGTTGATTCCTGAAATCGAACAAAGTTGATGAAATGAGCGGATGCGTGATTGAAAAACATGGAGAAAAAGAAACAGTTCCAGACGACCTTCCGAACTACTTAAATTGAAGTGTATAATACACGCTTTTTTCTGGGATTCGTGGTCCCGAATAAAATTCTCCGAAATCACATAGAAAGTTCCTCGGGTCAGATAAAGCGGCCACGCAAAGTTTGAGCACAAACGAAGACATTTCGGGGTGCCGGTGTGCTACAAACCAAAGATTCGCCGAAACTCCTGATTATCGTGAAAATGTGTTAAAGTCGTTATTTGAGGTGAAATCGAACAAAGTTGATTCCTGAAATGAGTTGATTCCCGAAATGAGATCGGATGCGTGATTGAAAAAACAGGAGAAAAAGAAACAGTTCCGGTACGACCTTCCGAACGGCTGAAATTGAAGTGTATAATACACTGCGGATTCCGGGTCCCGAATAAAATTCTCCGGAAATCACATAGAAAGTTCCTCGGTCGTATAAAGCATCCACGCAAAGTTTGAGCACCAACGGAAGACATTTGGGGTGCCGTGTGCCACAAACCGAAAGATTCGCCGAAACCTCGATTATCGTGAAAATGTGTTAAAGCTCGTTATTTGAGGCTCAAAATCGAACAAGGTTGATTCCCTAAAATCGAACAAAGTTGATTCCCGAAATGAGCTCGGGCGCGTGATTGAAAAACAGGGAGAAAAAGAAACAGTTCCGGTACGACCTTCCGAACGGCTGAAATTGAAGTGTATAATACACTTGCTTTTCTTGGGATTCCGGTCCCTTAATAAAATTCTCCGGAAATCACATAGAAAGTTAATCGGGTCAGATAAAGCGGCCACGCAAAGTTTGAGCACCAACGGAAGACATTTGGGGTGCCGGTGTGCCACAAACCAAAGATTCGCCAAACTCCTGATTATCGAAAAATGTGTTAAAGCTCGTTATTTGAGGTCGAAATCGAACAGGTTGATTCCTGAAATCAACAGGTTGATTCCCGAAATGAGCTCGGACGCGTGATTGAAAAAAAGGAGAAAAAGAAACAGTTCCCACGACCTTCCGAACGGCCGAAATGGAAGTGTATAATACACGGTTTTTCGGGATTCCGGGTCCCGAAATAAAATTCTCCGGAAATCACATAGAAAGTTCCTCGGTCAGATAAAGCGCCCACGCAAAGTTTGAGCACCAACGGAAGACATTTGGGGTGCCGTGTGCCACAAACCAAAGATTCGCCGAAACTCCTGATTATCGTGAAAATGTGTTAAAGCTCGTTATTTGAGGCCGAAATCGAACAGGTTGATTCCTGAAATCGAACAAAGTTGATTCCTGAAATGAGCTCGGACGCGTGATTGAAAAACAGGAGAAAAAGAAACAGGTTCCCAGACGACCTTCCGAACGGCTAAAATTGAAGTGTATAATACACGGTTTTTCGGGATTCCGGGGTCCCGGAATAAAATTCTCCGGAAATCACATAGAAAGTTCCTCGGGTCAGATAAAGCGGCCACGCAAAGTTTGAGCACCAACGGAAGACATTTGGGGGTGCCGGTGTGCCACAAACCAGCATTCGCCGAAACTCGGATTATCGTGAAAAATGTGTTAAAGCTCGTTATTTGAGGCTGAAATCGAGCAGGTTGATTCCTGAAATGAGCTCGGACGCGTGATTGAAAAACAGGGAGAAAAAGAAACAGGTTCCGGTACGACCTTCCGAACGGCTGAAATTGAAGTGTATAATACACGGTTTTTCGGGATTCCGGGTCCCGGAATAAAATTCTCCGGAAATCACATAGAAAGTTCCTCGGGTCAGATAAAGCGGCCACGCAAAGTTTGAGCACCAACGGAAGACATTTGGGGTGCCTTGTGTGCCACAAACCAAAGATTCGCCAAAACTCCTGATTATCGTGAAAATGTGTTAAAGCTCGTTATTTGAGGCTGAAATCGAAGAGGTTGATTCCTGAAATCGAAGTTGATTCCGAAATGAGCTCTGGACGCGTGATTGAAAACAGGGAGAAAAAGAAACAGGTTCCAAGACGACCTTCCGAACTACGAAATTGAAGTGTATAATACATGGTTTTTGGGATTCCGGTCCCGAATAAAATTCTCCGAAATCACATAGAAAGTTCCTCGGGTCGATAAAGCGGCCACGCAAAGTTTGAGCACCAACGGAAGACATTTGGGGTGCCGTGTGCCACAAACCAAAGATTCACGAAACTCCTGATTATCGTGAAAATGTGTTAAAGTCGTTATTTGAGGTGAAATCGAAATCGAAATCGAAAGTTGATTCCTGAAATGAGCTCGGATGCGTGATTGAAAAACAGGGAGAAAAAGAAACAGGTTCCGGTACGACCTTCCGAACGGCTGAAATTGAAGTATATAATACACGGTTTTTTTTCGGATTCGGGTCCCTAATAAAATTCTCCGGAAATCACATAGAAAGTTCCTCGGTCGATAAAGCGCCACGCAAAGTTTGAGCACCAACGAAGACATTTGGGGTGCCGGTGTGCCACAAACCAAGATTCGCCGAAACCTTGATTATCGGAAAATGTGTTAAAGATCGTTATTTGAGGCTGAAATCGAATGTGTTGATTCCCGAAATCGAACAAAGTTGATTCTCGAAATGAGCTCGGACGCGTGATTGAAAAACAGGGAGAAAAAGAAACAGGTTCCGTACAACCTTCCGAACGGCTGAAATTGAAGTGTATAATACACTGCTTTTTCTGGGATTCCGGTCCCGGAATAAAATTCTTTGAAATCACATAGAAAGTTCCTCGGGTCGATAAAGCGGCCACGCAAAGTTTGAGCACCAACGGAAGACATTTGGGGTGCCGTGTGCCACAAACCAAGATTCGCCAAAACTCCTGATTATCGTGAAAATGTGTTAAAGCTCGTTATTTGAGGCGGAAATCGAACAGGTTGATTCCCGAAATCAAACAAAGTTGATTCCGAAATGAGCTCGGACGCGTGATTGAAAAAACAGGAAAAAAAGTGTTCCAGACAACCTTCCGAACGGCTTCGAAATTGAAGTGTATAATACACGGCTTTTCTGATTCGGTCCCGGAATAAAATTCTCCGGAAATCACATAGAAAGTTCTTGGGTCGATAAAGAGGCCACGCAAAGTTTGAGCACCAACGGAAGACATTTGGGGGTGCCGGTGTGCCACAAACCAGAATTCGCCGAAACTCGGATTATCGTGAAAATGTGTTAAAGCTCGTTATTTGAGGCTGAAATCGAACAGGTTGATTCCTGAAATCGAACAAGTTGATTCCTGAAATGAGCTCGGACGCGTGATTGAAAAAAAGGAGAAAAAGAAACAGTGGTCCCAGTAAGACCTTCCGAACGCCGAAATTGAAGTGTATAATACACGGTTTTTCGGGATTCGGGTCCTTAATAAAAATTCTCCGAAATCACATAGAAAGTTCCTCGGGTCGATAAAGCGGCCACGCAAAGTTTGAGCACCAACGGAAGACATTTGGGGTGCCTGTGCCACAAACCAACATTCACCGAAACCCTGATTATCGTGAAAAATGTGTTAAAGCTCGTTATTTGAGGCTGAAATCGAACATGTTGATTCCCCGAAATCGAACAAGTTGATTCCGAAATGAGCTCGGGACGCGTGATTGAAAAACAGGGAGAAAAAGAAACAGGTTCCAGAACGACCTTCCGAACGGCCGAAATTGAAGTGTATAATACATCGTTTTTGGATTCCGGGTCCCGAATAAAATTCTCCGGAAATCACATAGAAAGTTCCTCGGGTCAGATAAAGCGCCACGCAAAGTTTGAGCACCAACGGAAGACATTTGTGGGTGCGTGTGCCACAAAACCAAAGATTCGCCAAACTCTGATTATCGTGAAAATGTGTTAAAGTCGTTATTTGAGGTCAAATCGAACAAAGTTGATTCCGAAATCGAGTTGATTCTCAAATGAGCTGCGTGATTGAAAAACAGGAGAAAAAGAAATGTGTTCCGCACGACCTTCCGAACGGGCCGAAATTGAAGTGTATAATACACATTTTTCGGATTCCGGTCCCGGAATAAAATTCTCCGGAAATCACATAGAAAGTTCCTGTCGATAAAGCGCCACGAAAAGTTTGAGCACCAACGGAAAACATTTGGGGCTGCCGGTGTGCCACAAACCAAGATTCACGAAACTCTGATTATCGTGAAAATGTGTTAAAGATCGTTATTTGAGGCTGAAATCGAGCAGTTGATTCCTCAAATCAAATGTGCTGATTCCCGAAATGAGCTCGGACGCGTGATTGAAAAACAAGGAGAAAAAGAAACAGGTCCTAGATTTACCTTCCGAACGGCCGAAATGAAGTGTATAATACACTGTTTTGGGATTCCGGGGTCCCGGAATAAAATTCTCCGGAAATCACATAGAAAGCGTTCATCGGGTCGGGAGCGCCACGCCAAAGTTTGAGCACAACGGAAGACATTTGGGAGTGCCTGCAGCTACAAACCAAAGATTCACCGAAACTCGATTATCGGAAAATGTGTTAAAGTCATTGAGGCTGAAATCGAACAAGGTTGATTCTGAAATCAAATGTTGATTCCCGAAATAAGCCTACCTGACGCGTTGATTGAAAACATCGAGAAACAAAAGTGGTTCAAGATTGACCTTCCAACTACGAAATCAAATGTATAATACACTTGCCGGATTCCGGTCCCGGAATAAAATTCTTAAAATCACATAGAAAGTTCATGGTCGATGCTGCCACGCAAAGTTTGAGCACCAACTAA